>NC_138185.1:38546864-39957092 GCF_964194105.1 Spermophilus citellus | reverse complement strand
CAGCTAATCCCCTAAAATATCTTCCCCATCTCAGTAAATAGCAACAAAACCTTCTCAATTGTTCAGGTCCCAAATCCAGGAATCATCCTTGACTCATCTCTTTCCTCATTATCAATGCAACAGCAACTACTAGTACCTCACTTTTATTACATGTTTGAATCTTCCAAGTTTTCTGTTTCTTTTTTAATATATATATATATATATATATATATATATATATATATATATATATATATATTTAGTTATAGATGGACACAGTACCTCATTTTATTTATTTTTGTGATGCTGAAGATTAAACTCAAGCCTCACAAGCTCACTATTTATGTGAGTGGTGGCAAGCACTCCACCACTGAGCCCCAGCCCCAGTCCCAATTTTTCTGTTTCTAATGTTATAGCTGCAACTCAAACCACCAGTGTCTCTTACTTCTTCAAAAGTATCTTGATATACTTTCCAGATTTAACTCTTTTTCCCAGAAAGTGCTTCATAAAATTTTGAGAATATGTTGACTCCTCTGCTTATAAGGCTTCTAATGGCTGCTCATTGTGATAATGAAGAAATCATATTACTTTCTGAGTCACTCAGAGTCTACCTAACCAGGAGAATACCCCTTAGTTACTCCATTTCCCCCCAGGCAAAACTCTGACATCTGGAGAAATTTTTGTCACAACTATAGAGGTGAGGGAGTAGTATTATTGGTGTCTAGTGGGTAGAGACTAGGAATGCTGCTAGCTTTCTATATTGAGCAGGACACCTCCAACAACAATTATTTGGCCAAAAATAACAGTGCCGAGGTCAAGAAACTCTGGTATACAATTTTTTACTGGGTGTTGAGTTTTTACACCTGGCATTGTAGGCCAACATGGAAGAAGAAAAACCTTTCCCCCCCCCTTCAATTCCCTTTATTCTAAAAATAGCAAAACAGTATTCATTGAAATTTATAGATGTCAAGGGGAAAATAATAGTACAGAGTCTACACAGTGGTTATATTGTGAAATCATACATTATTGGTAAATATTTTTTATGTTAATTTTAATAATGACAATTAAAAATAAGTCAACTAAATAAAGGGAAGGGAGGGGATGAGAACAGGGAAGATAGTGGAATGAATCTAACATAACTTTCCTATGTAAATATATGAATATGCCGAGGGGACTCAACACAGCGGTCGGCGAGGAGGCAGCACTTTCAATGCCTCCGCAGTACAGGCCCCGCCCACCCGGCTCTTCGAACAGCCCTGCCCCCACGGGGAAATCAGGAGTGGCGCGGGACCCGCGGCGGCCCGGAACTCCCGGCCAACGCTCCCACCAATGCTGACAACTGAGGTCTCTTGCACCAGCTTCCAGGGGCGTGGCTACCAGAGGACAAACAAATTCGCTGGGGGTTCTCAGCCCCAAGCTCTACAAACTTAGGGTCCGAGGGAGGCAAACAGGGAGAGTGTGCCCAGGCGTTCATGAATACACGGCTCACAGGAGCAGCAGACCTGGCGTGTAGCCAGTATTGTGATGAGCGTCACCGGTGAGCGGGGCCTAGCTCGAGGAAAGGTGGGGAAGGGACTAGACACAAGAGAAGGCCCTAGGCACTCAGGATTGGAGACCCGCCCAGTCCGGGAGGAAGAGCTGCTACACAGTGACAGGCTCCCACCTACTGAGAGGAGAAGCTTAGCCCGGTGGGGACAGCTCCACCTACTGGAAAAACAGTGAATCGAACTCTAAGACTGCATTTATTAAATTTTTGTTGTTGTTGTTGTTTTTTAAAAAAAAATTTTAATTAATTTAATTTTATTTTTTAATTTTAATTCTCATTTTTATCATTACCATCATTATTTTTTTTAATTCTCTTTAATTTTCTTTTTTTCTCTTTCTTCTTTTCTTCTGTCTTTTCATTTCTTTACAATTCTCTTATTCCCCCTTCCTTGAATTCTACCTGCTTACTTTCATTCTCTTTGGTGACTTCTTCCCTTCCCTGCTAACACCTTTCCTCCCAAGCATCAAATAAATTTATAGGAGTAAACAGTAACTCAGCAGTCAAACAGAACAAGAAACAACATGAGCAGTATGAAAAAACAAGGAAGAAAAGGAGTACAAACAATGCAGGACAGCCTAAATATTCAGGAGCATATAGAGTCATCAGAAAAATGGTCATATAAAGAACTCAAGGAACACCTTAGACAGATGGAATGGAACCTTAAAGAGGATACGAGACAGCAAATTCAAGCAGCGAAAGAACACATTGAGAATGAATTACATAAACAGATAAAAGAAGAAGTTAAGCAGCTTTATCAGGTGATAGAGATTATAAAAAAGAATCAAACAATAATCTTAGAAATGAAGGAAATTATAAACCAAATTAAAATCTCAAATGAGAGTATCATGAATAGAGTGGAGCAAGTAGAAGCCAGAACGTCAGATAATGAAGACAAAATATATCATCTTGAAAAGAGTCTAGCCAACTCAGATAGGCTGGTTAAAAATCACGAGAGAAACATCCAAGAGATATGTGATAACATAAAAAAACCAAATTTAAGAGTCATCAGGATAGAGGAAGGGATAGAGATTCAAGCCAAGGGAATGAGTAACCTACTAAATGAAATAATTACTGAAAACTTTCCAGAAATAAAAAAGGAAACAGATATACAAATTGTAGATGCATACAGGACACCGAGCATACAAAATCACAGTAGACCACGCCAAGACACATTGTTATGAAGATAGCCAATATACAGAACAAAGAGAAAATATTAAAAGCTACAAGAGAAAAGAGGCAGATTACATTCAGGGGTAAATCAATAAGGTTGACAACAGATTTTTCATCATAGAAGCTGAAAGGGAGAAGATCCTGGAACAACGTATTTCAAACACTGAAAGACAATGGATGCCAACCAAGAATTCTGTACCCAGCACAATTAAGCTTCAGGTATGACAAGTAAATAAAAATCTTTCACGATAAACAAAAGCTAAAAGAATTTTCAGCCAGAAAACCAGCATTGCAAAACATCTTGAGCAAAACATTACACGAGTAAGAAATGAAAAACAATAACCAAAGCCAACAGTGGGAAGTACCTCAGTAAAGACAGACGGAGGGGGGAAAGATAATCATGGAGTGACAAACTAAATTAAAAAAAGAGAGATAAATAATCAAACATGGCTGGAGGTACAAACCATATATCAATAGTAACTCTAAACTTTAATGGTTTAAACACTCCAATAAAGCGACATAGGCTGTTAACATGGATTAAAAAAACAAATCCAACAATATGCTGGTCCAGGAGACACATCTGATTGGAAAAGACATACACAGGCTGAAGGTAAAAGGTTGGGAAAAAATATACCACGCACACGGTCCTCGTAAGCAAGCAGGGGTGGCCATCCTCATATCGAATAAAATCGACTTCAAGACTAAGTTAATCAAAAGGGATAAGGAAGGACATTATATACTGTTACAAGGAACCATTCAACAAGAAGATATAACAATTATCAATATTTGTGCACCAAATAATGGTGCTGCCACATTCATAAAACAAATTCTCCTCAAATTCAAGAATCAAATAGACCACAACACAATAATTATGGGTGACTTCAACACACCTCTCTGACCATTGGACAGATCTTCCAAACAAAAGTGGAATAAAGAAACTATAGAACTCAATATCACAATCAATAACCTAGACTTAACTTACATATATAGAATATATCAACCATCATCAAGTGGATATACTTTTTTCTCAGCAGCACATGGATCCTTCTCAAAAATAGACCATATATTATGCCATAGGGCAACCCTCAGTAAATTTAAAGGGGTGGAGATAATACCATGCATTTTATCTGATCATAATGGAATGAAACTGGAAATCAATGATAAAAGAAGGGAGGGAAAATCCAATATCACATGGAAAATGAACAATACGTTACTGAATGATCAAGGGGTTACAGAAGACATAAAGAAGGAAATCAAAAAATTCTTAGAGATAAATGAAAATACAGACACAACTTATCGGAATCTATGGGACACAATGAAAGCAGTTTTAAGAGGGAAATTCATCACCTGGAGGTCATTCCTCAAAAAAAGGAGAAACCAACAAATAAATGAGCTCACACTTCATCTCAAAGCCCTAGAAAAGGAAGAGCAAAACAACAGCAAATGTAGCAGAAAGCAAGAAATAATTAAAATCAGAGTTGAAATCAACAAAATTGAAACAAAAGAAACTATTGAAAAAATCAACATAACTAAAAGTTGGTTCTTCGAAAAAATAAACAAGATTGACAGACACTTAGGCGTGCTAACGAAGAGAAGAAGAGAGAGAACTCAAATTACTAACATACGGGATGAAAAAGGCAATATCACCACAGATGCTACAGAAATACAGAAGACAATTAGAAATTATTTTGAAAACCTATATTCCAATAAAATAGAAGATAGTGAAGACATCGATAAATTTCTTAAGTCATATGATTTGCCCAGACTGAGTCAGGAGGATACACACAATTTAAACAGACCAATTTCAATGGATGAAATAGAAGAAACAATCAAAAGACTACCAACCAAGAAAAGCCCAGGACCGGATGGGTATACAGCGGAGTTTTACAAAACCTTTAAAGAAGAATTAATACCAATACTTTTCAAGTTATTTCAGGAAAGAGAAAAAGAGGGAGAACTTCCAAATTCATTCTATGAGGCCAACATCACCCTGATTCCGAAACCAGACAAAGACACCTCAAAGAAAGAAAACTACAGACCAATATCTCTGATGAACCTAGATGCAAAAATTCTCAATAAAATTCTGGGGAATCGGATACAAAGGCACATCAAAAAAATTGTGCATCATGATCAAGTAGGATTCATCCCTGGGATGCAAGGCTGGTTCAATATACGGAAATCAATAAATGTTATTCACCACATCAATAGACTTAAAGATAAGAACCACATGATCATCTTGATAGACGCAGAAAAAGCATTCGACAAAGTACAGCATCCCTTTATGTTCAAAACAATAGAAAAACTAGGGATAACAGGAACTTACCTTGACATTGTAAAAGCTTATGCTAAGCCTCAGGCTAGCATCATTCTGAATGGAGAAAAATTGAAGGCATTCCCTCTAAAATCTGGAACAAGACAGGGATGCCCTCTATCACCACTTCTATTCAATATAGTTCTCGAAACACTGGCCAGAGCAATTAGACAAACGAAAGAAATTAAAGGCATAAAAATTGGAAAAGAAGAACTTAAATTATCACTATTTGCGGGTGACATGATTCTATACCTAGAAGACTCAAAAGTGTCTACAAAAAAACTACTAGAACTAATAAATGAATTCAGCAAAGTGGCAGGATATAAAATCAACATGCATAAATCAAAGGCATTCCTGTATATCAGCGACAAAACTTCTGAAATGGAAATGAGGAAAAACACCCCATTCACAATATCCTCAAAAAAAAAAAAATAAAATACTTGGGAATTAACCTAACAAAAGAGGTGAAAGATTTATACAATGAAAACTACAGAACCCTAAAGAGAGAAGTAGAATAAGATCTTAGAAGATGGAAAAATATACCCTGTTCATGGATAGGCAGAACTAACATCATCAAAATGGCGATATTACCAAAAGTTCTCTATAGGTTTAATGCAATGCCAATCAAAATCCCAATGGCATTTCTTGTAGAAATAGAGAAAGCAATCATGAAATTCATATGGAAAAATAAAAGACCCAGAATAGCAAAAGCAATTCTAAGCAGGAAGTGTGAATCAGGCGGTATAGCGATACCAGGTTTCAAACTATATTACAGAGCAATAGTAACAAAAACAGCATGGTACTGGTACCAAAACAGGCGGGTGGACCAATGGTACAGAATAGAGGATACAGAGACTAATCCACAAAGCTACAACTATCTATTATTTGATAAAGGAGCTAAAAGCATGCAATGGAGGAAGGATAGCATCTTCAACAAATGGTGTTGGGAAAACTGGAAATCCATATGCAACAAAATAAAACTGAATCCCCTCCTCTCACCATGCACAAAGGTTAACTCAAAATGGATCAAGGAGCTTGATATCAAATCAGAGACTCTGCATCTGATAGAAGAAAAAGTTGGCTCCGATCTACATATTGTGGGGTCGGGCTCCAAATTCCTTAATAGGACACCCATAGCACAAGAGTTAATAGCAAGAATCAACAAATGGGACTTACTTAAACTGAAAAGTTTTTTTCACAGCAAGAGAAACAATAAGAGAGGTAAATATTGGGCCTACATCATGGGAACAAATTTTTACTCCTCACACTTCAGATAGAGCCCTAATATCCAGAGTATACAAAGAACTCAAAAAATTAGACAATAAGACAACAAATAACACAATCAACAAATGGGCCAAGGACCTGAACAGACACTTCTCAGAGGAGGACATGCAATCAATCAAAAAGGACATGAAAAAATGCTCACCATCTCTAGCAGTCAGAGAAATGCAAATCAAAACCACCCTAAGATACCATCTCACTCCAGTAAGATTGGCAGCCATTATGAAGTCAAACAACAACAAGTGCTGGCGAGGATGTGGAGAAAAGGGTACTCTTGTACATTGCTGGTGGGACTGCAAATTGGTGCGGCCAATTTGGAAAGCAGTCTGGAGATTCCTGGGAAAGATGGGAATGGAACCAGCATTTGACCCAGCTATTGCCCTTCTCAGACTATTCCCTGAAGACCTTAAAAGAGCATGCTACAGGGATACTGCCACATCGATGTTCACAGCAGCACAATTCACAATAGCTAGGCTGTGGAACCAACCCAGATGCCCTTCAATGGATGAATGGATTAAAAATATGTGGCATCTATACACCATGGAGTATTATGCAGCACTAAAAAATGACAAAATCATGGATTTCGCAGGGAAATGGATGGCACTAGAGCAGATTATGCTTAGTGAAGCTAGCCAATCCCTAAAAAACAAATACCAAATGTCTTCCTTGATATAATGAGAGCAGCTAAGAATAGAGAAGGGAGGAAGAGCAGGAAGAAAAGATTAACATTAAACAGAGACATGAGGTGGGAGGGAAAGGGAGAGAAAAGGGGAATTGAATAGAAATGGAAAAAGACCCTCACTGTTATACAAAATTACATATAAGAGGTTGTGAGGGGAATTGGAAAATAAACAAGGAGAGAAATGAATTACAGTAGATGGGATAGAAAGAGATGATGGGAGGGGAGAGGAGGGGTTATAGTAGAGGATAGGAAAGGTAGCACAATACAACAGTTACTACTATCGCATTATGTAAAAATGTGGATGTGTAACCGATATGATTCTGCAATCCGTATTTGGGGTAAAAATGGGAGTTCATAAGTCACTTGTAGCTAATGCATGAAATATGATATGTCTAGAGCTTTGTAAGGTTTTGAACAACCAATAAAAAAATTAAAAAAAAATAAAATAAAATGTCCATTTTAATTCTAAAAAAAAAAATATTCCACGGTGAATTTCACCAGCTTGTACATCCATAAGACTGGAGTCCTAATTAGAATAAGTTATATTCCATGCTTGTATAATTATACCAAAATAGATTCTACTTTCATGTATAACTAAAAAAAACAATGAAAAATACTATAGTATAAACCTAGCAAATAATTACCCAGCAAATAAGAGTAATTAAATGTTTTCTTCAATTGAAAATAAACATAAGTCACTAGTTGTCCCCCATGGTAAAAGACACCTCCCTATTGTTTTTTTTTTTTTTGTTTTTTTTTTTTGTCTTCTGCTTCTGTCTTTTCTTTACACAGCTTCTATGTGTGACCTTTTGTTCTTCCTTGGGATTTGTCTCAACTTGGAAACAAACTATGGCATGAATTTATATATGCTTACTGTTCCCATAAATATTTGCCATTCATAAAAATTCTATGAAAAGAATATTCCAGCCTAATTGTTCTGCAGTGTCATCACAAGGGAAATCTATTTTATTCGAGGAAGGAAATATATTATCATTAATGGAAACAAAAAGCATTAAATCGAGGAATACAGGAGATTTGTCTGCAGGAGAAGGTGTGAAGTGGATGAAACACAAAGGAGGAAGCCACCAACAGTTTTTACTCTCCTCACCACAAGAGCAGTGTATTGAGGACAGAATTGGGGTTCCTAAAATGAAAGTGCCATGGAGGCAGAACTTCTGCCCTGGGACTCTTCTCCCTGTCACTCTAGTCCTTGGCTACCTCTTCATGTTAAACCAGGCCACCAACTCCTATTCAAGAAGTTTGGAGCAGTTGTGCTTCAGAATTCAGACTTTTGGAGATTTTAGGAAGATTATCTAGTGCATATATCACATGCTGCATAGCACCTCCAGTGGAATCTGGGGCAGCATCCTGTAATCAAGTACTTTCATAATTTATAAGTAAAACCTATTAATATTCAGATAAAAATGCTAAATAATAACTATAAATAGTTCCATATTAGTTGTGAAAATATTTTGTTTCTTAGAGCTTTTTGCATTTTGAAAATCAAATTATAGAACTGCAGATGAAGAGTTTTGCATCTTTACCTGTGTGATGAAGAAAGACATGTATCAATGAAATAAATTGTCATTAATTCCACTTTGGGAAAGAGATGATAATAGAGTTGGAAATTGCAGACAAAACGCAAAATTATGAGGTATGAACTTGGGTTCTCATCTCTCTACATTGGAAAACTGCTTAGGTGCCTCACAGCTTCTTTCTCTCCACTTCACAATAATATGCAATGGACTAAAATTCAATTTTGATTTTGGGCAACTTGAGCAACACTATTGGGTACCTCCTCTATATGAAAGGAACTCAGAGCTTAAAAACAGAAATCCCAGTTTACTCTGAGTAAGGCCTAGATTCCCCTTCTTATGCACCACTGAAACCAAAGGCATCCAGGTAGAAGATTGTGTTGGTCAACATGAAATTCAATTTGCTTCCCCAAAAGTGTAAGAATGCTATTTAAAAATGTAAATACTGATTTCTTGAGGAATCTGAGACTATCAGTTCTTGGAATCTTGTGTGTACAGAAGCTCACTATTTATTCCAACATAATGTGTATTACTGATATAACAGAAGTTTTTTAATGAGTTTTTTTTCAAAGTTAAACAAGTGTTTGTAAATAAAAGTACATGGCATGAAGTGAACCCACTCTAATTAACAAGCAAATTAAAGTAACAGAAAATCATGAAAATAAAACACACAGAAAGGGTGTGTGTTGCTAAAAATGCGAAACTTGATAACCAAATGAAAGAAAATACACTTTTCCTAATTTTAGGAGTTTATAAGTTATAAATCGATTAACATTATTATTGGTGCAGGAAAAAAACTAAATAGATCCATTAGATATATAGTTATAATCTCTGAAATAAAAAATTATAAATTATTGCCAATGTTATTTCTAATATCTCTATAAGCACTAAATCAGAGAAGCTCCTACTTTTCAGTCTTAGGGTTTAATTTAATGGGGTAAAATAATAATCACAATTTTAATGGCACTAACTAATTTAATCGGTAGTGACAATACAGGTGATGTTTATTGTTTGTTCATAAAGTGCCTGCAAATGTTGTAATCATGCTACATACATTTTCTTTAAAAATATCCCCAAGGATCTTTTGAGAAATGTGGTATTATTATTGCTATTTTGGATATGATAAAACTGAAGCTTAGAGGATAGTAATCTAGATTACTCGTTCAAGTTCGCTCAGAATAATAACAGAATTGAGATTTGACACATCTGTTTTTCTTACTCCAAAGCCCATTTTTCTAACTACTAAAGCATTTTTATTTAAATGGATATCAAAAGAATAAAGACTGTTCAGTTCATTTGCTTAAACTTAAGAAACATTTCAGTATTACCTTAAGCCATGTTTATAAGCAATATCAAATAGTTAAATTCACTTGTTTAAATTCAAGAAACATCTTAGTATTAGTCTAGGTCACACTTAAAAACAGTCACAATGGTCTAATCTGTTTTGAACTTAAAAATTACTTGCACATGGAGTATCCCTGTGAGCTGAAATGAGATTTATAGCCCCAAGAACAACCAAACAAAGGTGAATAAAATATTTCATTCTATTATCCCTGGATACTATGACTAAGCAAAATAAATTGTGCATATATAGTTACAAATAGGAGTATTCCACACTCTGTAACAGGTATTGTTTTCGAAGTTACTTTTCTTCACAAGAATGATCACAATTTTTGTGGAAAAAAAATTTTTTTCAAGAATTTTAGAAGTAATTCTTGGAAAACTGCTTATATTAAGTCAATGAGTCAAGTTTCAGTGGATTCTATAAAAGGAAAAAAAATTATAAATGCTGTAAGAGCATCAGAAGCCATTAAGTCAGTAACAGTAAAGTATATTCCTGAATAAATATTTTAATAGTAAGTGAAAAAAAACAACTAAGTTTCAAAAGGCCTTATAACATAGTACAAATCCCATGGTTGTTAGTGTCAGAAAATCTAACTTACAGTGTGGGCTTTCACTCTGTTATGAGTTTTTTTTTTTTTTTTTTTTTTATCAGTAATGTTAAAGACCTAACCACTGGCACCTGTGAATGTGACCTTATTTGGAAGTAGGCTCTTTACAGATGATCAACTTAGATAGTCATTAGAGTGGATCTTAATCCAATGCGTCTCATATTCTTATAAGAAAGAGATGTTTGGACACAGACATGTACAGACAGAGGCAATGTGAAGATACAGACAGCATATCACCTATGAGCCAAAGGGAACTCCTCAGACTACCCAAAGCTAGGAAACCAGCTCTGAATAGATTCTCCTTCCGATTCTTTTTATTCAGAAAGAATCAAATCTGCCAACGCCTTGACTTCACACTTCAGCAACACCATAAGACAATAATTTCCATTGTTTTTTTTTTCTTGTTTAATTTTTTTAAAATTTTTTTATTTATTTTAATTAGTATATATGAGAGCAGAATGCATTTTGATTCATTATACACAACTACAGCACAACTTTTTATTTCTCTGTACAGGATGTAGCGTTGTACCATATGTTCAGTCATACATGTACCTAGGGTAATAATGTCCATCACATTTCACCATCTTTCCTGCTCCCATACCCGCTTCTCTCCTCTCACTCCCCTCCCTCCCTTTTGCCCAATCAAAGTTCCTTCATTTTCCCCATGCCCTCCCCCAATATGGATCAGCATCTACATATCAGAGAGAACATTCAGCCTTTGATTTTGGGGGGATTGGCTTACTTTGCTTAGAATGATATTCTCCAACTCCACCCATTTACCTGCAAATGCCATAATTTTATTCTTTTTTAATGCTGAGTAATTCCATTGTGTATATATACACAGTTTCTTTATCCATTCATCTATTGAAGGGCATGTAGGTTGCTATTGTGAATTGAGCTGCTATAATCATTGGTGCGGCTGCCTTACTACAGTATGCTGATTTACCCCCTTTTGGTATAGACCAAAGAGTAGGATAGCTGGGACAAATGGTGGTTCCATTCCAAGTTTTGTAAGAAATCTCTATACTGCTTTCCATAGTGGTTGCACCAATTTGCAGCCCCTCCAACAATGTATGAATGTGCCTTTCTCCCCACATTCTCGCTAACACTTATTGTTGTTTGTATTCTTAATAACTGCCATTCTGACTGGTGTGAGATGAAATCTTAGTTTTGATTTGCATTTCTCTAATTGCTAGTGATGATGAACATTTTTACATATATTTGTTGATCGATTACATATCTTCTTCTGACAAGTGTCCATTCAGCTCTTTAGCCCATTTATTGATTGGGTTGTTTGTTTTATTGATGTTAAGTTTTTTGAGTTCTTTATATATCATGGAGATTAGTGCTCCACCTGACATGCGTGTGGCAAAAATTTTCTCCCAAAGTGTAGGCTTGCTCTTCACCTCATTGATTGTTTCTTTTGCTGACAAAAAGCTTTTTAGTTTGAATACATCCCATTTATTAATTCTTGATTTTGTTTCTTATCCTTTAGGAGTTTTGTTAAGGATGTCAGGGCCTAATCCAATGTGATGAAGATCTGGGCCTACATTTTCCTCTATTAGGTGCAGGGTCTCTGGTCTAATTCCAAGGTCCTTTATACACTTTGAGTAGAGTTTTCTGCATGGTGTGAGATAGGGGTTTAGCTTCATTTTGCTGCATATGAATTTCCAGTTTTCCAGATCATTTGTTGAAGAGGCTGTCTTTTCTCCAATGTATGTTTTCAGTGCCTTTATCTAGTATGAGATAACTGTATTTATGTGGGTTTGTTTCTGTATCTCCTATTCTGAACCATTGGCCTACATGGGTGCCAACACTATTCTGTTTTTGTTACTACAGCTTTGTAGTATACTTTAAGGTCTGGTATTATGATGCCTCCTGCTTCACTCTTCTTGCTAAGGATTTCTTTGGCTATTCTGGGTCTCTTATTTTTCCAAATGAACTTCATGGTTGCTTTTTCTATTTCTACAAGGAATGATGTTGGGATTTTAATGGGAATCGCATTGAATCTGTGTAGGACTTTGGGTAGTATGGCCATTTTAACAATATGAATTTTGCCTATCTAAGAGCATGAAAGATCTTCCCATCTTCTAAGGTCTTCTTCAATTTCTTTCTTTAGTGTTCTGTAGTTTTTATTATAGAGGTCTTTCACCTCTTTTGTTAAATTGATTCCCAAATTTTTTTTAAACTATTGTGAATGAGGTAGTTTTCCTAATTTCTCTTGCAGAGGATTCACCACTGATCTATAAAAATGCATTTGATTTATGGGTATTGATTTTATATCCTGCTATGTTGCTGTATTCATTTATTAATTCTAGAAGTTTTCTGGTGGAGTTTGGATCCTTTAAGTATAGAATCATGTCATCAGCAAATAATGGTAGTTTGAGTTCTTCTGTTCTTATTTGTATCCCTTTAATTTCTTTTGTCTGTCTAATTGCTCTGGCTGTAGTTTCAAGGACTATATTGAATAGAAGTGGTGAAAGTGGGCATCCCTATCTTGTTCAATTTTTAGAGAGAATGCTTTCATTTTTTCTCCATTTAAAATGATTCTGGCCTGGGGTTTAGCATAGATAGCTTTCACAAGGTTGAGGTATATTCCTACTATCCCTAGTTTTTCTAGTGTTTTGAACATGAAAGGGTGCAGTATTTTGTCAAATACTTTCTCTGGATCAATTGATATAATCATATGATTCTTACTTTTAAGTGTATTGATGTGATGAATTATATTTATTGATTTCCTTATGTTGAACCATCCTTACATCCCTGAAATGAACCCCTCTTGATCATGGTGCACTATTTTTTTTAATATGTTTTTGTATGTGATGTGCCAAAATTTTATTAAGAATTTTTGCATCAATGTTCATCAGGGAAATTGTTCTAAAATTTTCTTTCCTTGATGTGTCTCTGCCTGGTTTTGGTATCAGGAATGATACAAGCTTCACAGAATGAGTTTAGAAGGGTTCCCTCCTTTTCTATTTTATGAAACAATTTGAGGAGTATTGGTATTAATTCTTCTTTGTAGATCTTGTAGAACTTAGCTGTGAATCCATATGGTCCTGGGCTTTTCTTGATTGGTTGGCTTTAAATCTTCTATTTCCTTGCTTGAAATTGATCTGTTTAAATTGTGTATGTCCTCTTGACTCAGTTTGGATTGATCATATGCCTCTAGAAATTTGTTGGTGTCTTCAACGTTTTCTATTTTACTGGAGTATAAATTTTCAAAATAATTTTAATTGTCTTCTGTATTCAATAGTATCTGTCATGATATTTCCTTTTTCATCACGAATTCTAGCAGTTTGAATTTTCTCTCTCCTTCTTTTCATTAGGGTGACTAAGGGTTTGTCAATTTTATTTATTTTTTCAAAGAACCAGGTTTTTGTTTTGTCAATTTTTTTGAATTGCTTCTTTTGTCTCAATTTCATTGATTTCTTCCCTGATTTTAATTATTTCCTGTCTTCTACTACTTTTGGTGTCAGTTTTTTTCCACTGTACACTGACAAGGAATCTGTACCTAAACGGGCAACCTAGCAATGGTGAATAAATATTAGGTGCAGAACTGTGCAAGATAATTCTATTATAGCAACACAGTGTGACAGTCAGAAGCAATAGAAGAAGCAAATAGCCCAACTCAAATTTCTTCTATAACAGGCAGTTTGAGGGTAAAATGCCACCTTTTGATTTAGTGAGCTTCATGATTCCTGAATAATTAAGTAAAAGTGAAAATTTTTAGAAAGAAGAAACAAAATTTTTTTTTGCTGTAGTGTTATGTATTTGCAGGAGTTATTACTTTGACAATTAAAAAATAAGTGACTTTTCAGGCCAAACTCAAAATATAGGAAAGATCACATAAGGGAAAATAAGGAAAAGATCACACAAATCACAGGAGATAGAAGTATGGATCAAGGTTCAAGTGGCCAATGAAGGTGGTTAAGGTATCTAAGGCAAGGGAGCCTGGAAAAGATTAGAAGAATGCTGTTTTTATTGACTCTCAATTGCAGCAGGAGGCAAGTGTATGGTTACTGAATTAAAGTGTTTAGAAGCAAGGAAAGCATAAATAATAAGAGATTTTAAATCAGATGACCAAGATTTGTCCAAATACTGCAAGTTACCAATTCTGGGATCTTGCCTAAGTCACTTAAGGTGCATATTGCTCAATTTCCTCATCTGTAAAATATTGATAACAATAATACTCTCCTTGTGAGGTTGTGAGTATGAAAAGGAATAATATCCATGGAAGTACTAAGAACATCAAGCTTATAGCAGATACTTTAATTGTTATTGCTTAAATAAAATTATCTAGTAAAACCACCCATGAAGGTAATAATTACCCATTTTTCTTATCAACCACCCTTCTTTTATAACTAAGAATTTAAACAACTTTAGAAGAACCTAGTTAATAAACATGAAATTGCAAGTATTGGACTATGCCAAGAGTCTGAATTCTTCATTCTCCATATGTGAGCATACAATGAAAAAACCAGCTACTTCTCTTTCAAGGATACAAGGAGGAAAACAATCTTTAAAGGAAGCTAACCCTGCTACTGGCTAGTGTGCACTTCTAGACTTGAGAAAGAACAAAATTATCATTTCCTCCAGCTTCTTCGATGTAATTGGTACCATCATTCCCGTGGTCCAAACTGCAAACTGTTTCTCACCCTCTCTCCAGTGCCTCACTTTTCTATATACCATCAGCTATTATTATGTAAAAACTCCTCAAGCCTGAGAGAGTTTTAAATCAGAGAATGGGAGAGATAAAATAAATGAAATACAAAGTGGCATTTCACAGTCTCTTAAAGAAATAAAACAACTATATGGTACAAACTAATCAGCAACCAATTTCCTGATGATTTATTATGTAGTCTGCTCCATCCATAAAGTTAGATGCCTAAACCCTAGTAGTGATATATGTTGTCTCTTATATGTAATTAGGTAATGCTGGTCTCTCTTTGGTATGGGGAAATTAAGGCTCATTTCTCACCCTCACACGGTATTCCCGTTAGGTCGAGACAGAATCATTCATTATCCTGAAATGCATACATGAAGATATCAAAAGGCCTTGGCTATTTTCACTGGCCCTTTGTTAATTAAATTAATTTAGCAGGGGAGGGGAGAAGTCCTGACAGTATAATTTATTTAACTTTTATATTTCTAAGGAATTATTAGAATGGTAGAGAGTAAATGTTGAAAAATATAGAAATCTCATAAGGGAGAGGTAATTTTGCAGGATAGATAACAATTTTTCATTTGAGATATCTGGAGTTTAAGGTGAAATCTTAGTTACAAAGCACATTCACAAATAGCTATTAGCCTGTGGCTGGCAATACAAAGGGTATTGCAAATCAATTTAATTCACCAAACTTTTATGCACAACTTTCTATGTGCTGTGTATTCTGCTAGTTACTGGGGATACTGCAGTGGCTAAGACACAATCCATGTTCTAAAGAAGGTTTGAGAGTCAAGTACGAGAGACAGATGTGTAAATAAATTGTTTAAATATGGTGTGCTATGCTTAATCACCTGTTATAGAGTTGCCCAGAAGAGGAAATAATTAACTATTAAAGACGGGGTGCTAAAAACATCTTCTTTGGGTGAGGGAGAATAAAGGTCACTTTTTACTTTAACTGACATAACCTAGAAATTAGTTACCTAATGAATCAATCAATACAACAGATGAGAAAAATAATGGCTCAGACACACACACACACACAAAAAAAAAAAAAAAAAAAAGCAAAAGAATTTAAATAAGGAATGATTCCAAGCTGCTTGTGATTTCCACAGGCCTGAGGAAGTTTACCTCTGTGGGTCTTTCTCTCCATTAAATTTTTTTTAAATCGTATTTTACAAGTGTATTGAAATAAATATACATTAATATCATTATTATGTATCTTATTCAAACTAAAAGTTCATTTTGTCCTTCTCACATTAAAAGCAATACTCTTTTAACTAAAATATTTTTATAGGTCCCTAAAAGCATTGTGGGTTTCCTACACTGTGCCTGCTGTGCCTAATGGATAAGACAGTCCTGGTGATTGATTTTAAGACACTATGTGCATTTCACATATATTATGCCATTTCACTCTCTATAATTCAGTGTTTACATATAAGAAACTTGGGTTCAGGTTGGCAACTTTCCCAGGGTATCAAGGTCAACAAGACAGAATTTTCCAATTTAAAGCAAGCATTTGGATTAAAGTAAAGCTAAAGCTTTAATTTGGATTAAAGCTAAAGCTTGTGCTCTTTCTCCTGTATAACACATGGCACCAGCCCTCAATTTATCTTCAAAATGAGAAAATGGGTATGTGTGGAAGCAATGGCAGTAGATTGGGGCCACATGAGCCTTAAAAATGGAGAGGAGGGTAACAGATTACTATTATTAATACAAACACAATAACCAAATAAAGCATGGCTGGAAGTAATGTCTACTCGTTTATTCAATATGATGCAACATGGACTAATGTTAGGAGCCTTGGATTTCAAGTCAAATCCTGGGTTCAAGTTCAGCTTTATAACTGTTGTTTCATTTCTCTGAGCCTTGATTTCCTCATCTGTAAAATCAAAATAATACAATGTTGTGATGTTAAATAATTAGATCATTTGACATTTGAACAGTATTTAGAATTGGAACTGGCACAGAGTAGGGACCCTGTGAAAATTAATGATCTTTTCAAATTTTTATATTTTCAACATCTTCCAAAGTATCATTAGAATAATTAGCTCTATTTGGTATATTTTGGGGGTCCTTTCAATGTAGTGCAGCTTCATTCATGTAGTCTTTACAAAATGTGTGCACCTTTAGAGTATATATTTTTTTACCAAAACAATACCTTTAATATAATGCCATGATTTGAGAGATGGACACAGAACTGGTAGTTTTTTCCCCATTATATAACTGAGAAAATTAAGGTATTGAAAGAGTGCTTTGACTGAGATCTGTAGGTCATTCTGAGCTTTTTATGTTTATTGAGTGGATAATGATGATTTGCTACATTTTAAAAACTTTAATACTTTTTCCTGAAAATATTAATTTCACATCATGTCACCATTGTCCAGTAGTGTGGTGCACTCAATAGTGGACTTGTCCTATTCTCTAGCCTCTCACTTCCAAGTGATTCTTGAAAATGTCAACTTTTCTGTCCTTTCAACGTCTTAATTCCGCTCACAGCCCTGTTCCTACTGCAGTGATAGATAGCTGGATGGCCGATGCCAACCTGCTTCTCATCACATAGGCCAAAAATCTCAGATCATATCGAAACCCTCCCATATGCTCTTCCCAGGTGCCAAGACTTGTCAATTCCTCATCCACAGTGCTTCTTGCATCTGTTCCCACCTTCCTATTACTACTGCCATTGTGTGCGACATTCAGGGCTTTATTAAATCTGCCCCTCACTGTTAGAATTCAATTACTGCCTCCTGACACATAGCACATAGCTCTGCTTCCCATCCCTATCTCTTCAGCCACCTTACAAACTGCTGCTGAAAGAATCTGCCTACAGATGGGAATCCAAGCAGCTCAGTTTAACATTTCAGACTCCCTACAATCTGGTCTCTACCTATTTTTCCAGCCTTATCTCCCCCTAATGCATCTCATATGCCACAAAACTAGGGTATATACAGCATGTTCCCACACTGGTGACTATGCTCCTGCTGTTGGACTACCTGGATATCCTTTATACCATTTATGTCTATTGGAATTCTACTTATGCTCCCAAATCCCGATTATATTTACCATCTACCAGTTGTCTTTCTCCTGTCTCTCAATAGAAGTTCTCTCCAAGCTCCCTACCACCCAAGTTGTCAGAAATTTAAGTACTTACCATGCTTTTATTTATTTATTTAGTAGTGCATTCTATATTATTATAACATATATTTTAATGGAGCACAACATAAATGCAATTTCTTCTGGAAATCTTCACCATCCCAGCTTCAGCCCTCTCCTACCCTTTCCTCTTCCTTTTAGAGCTTTTTTTTTAAAAAAAAAAACTATTTCTACTATAATCAATGCACAGATTTTTATAACTATTAGTTATGCCTGTACTTCAGTAGACAGTAAACACCTCACCCTGACATAACCAGATAACTTTTATAAACTTCAACACAAATGCATGTTCTTTTGTCAATATGAGTAAATCTATATAAATATCCTCATTTATATCCATATGGTCACATGCTGTATAACAATGGTTTACTAAATGACAGACTGCTTATATGACAGTGGTCCCCTAACATTATAATAGAGCTGAAAACAAATCTATCTATAATAATAATATAGCTATCATAATATCTAGCACAACACATTACACACATGCTTGTGGTGATACCAGTGCTAACAAACTTACTATATTGCAGTTGTATGAAAGTACAGTGCTTTCAATTAAATACAGTACAAAATACTTGGTATTAAGAGTAAATGAATGTATCACTGGTTTATGAGTTTACTACACTATAGTTTTTCCTGATATCTTGGAGTGTAATCCTTCTACTTCTTAAAAAAATAAAGCTTACTATAAAACAATATGTCATGTTACTTCAGCAGCTTGCTCAGAAATCAAAAGACCATATCAGGTGACTGACCTATACCATACAGGTTTATGTCTATACACTCTATGATGGTCACACAGTAACAAAATTGCCTAAGGACTCACATGTCACATCATATGTCATATGTCAGTGATGAAAGATGGGGGACTGATTTCATTCTTCTGTATGTGGTTTTCCACTTTTCCCAGCATCATTTATTGAAAAGGCAATACTTTCTCCAATGAGACTTCTCAACATCCTATTGACAATCAGTTGGCTGTAGATGTGTAGGTTTACTTCTAAGCTCTCTTCTATTTCATTGATCCATGAATCTGCATTCATTCCAATACCATGCTCATTTTTAAAAATTTACTTCCCCTTTCCTTCTCCTCCTCCCTCCCCTGTATCCTTCATCTACTCTACTGATCTTTCTTCTATTTATTTGTATTTTAAATGAATGCATTATGGATATACAAAAAGGTGAAATTCTCCGTGGCATATTCATATATGTACATGGAAAAATTTGATCAGATTCATCCTACCATTCATCTCTTTTCCCATCTCTCCTCTCTCCCCCTTTATCTTCTTCCTCTGCTCCAGTGATCTTCCTTCTATTTTCAGAGAATTCTTCCCCACCTTGCACCCCTTATTTTGATCTAGCCTCTGCATATGAGAGAAAACATTCAACACTTGACTTTCTGGATCTGGCTTATTTCACTCAGCATGTTCTTCAGTTCCATCCGTTCACCAGCAAATACCACAGTTGCGTTCTTTATGACTGAGTAAAACTCCATTGTGTGTGTGTGTATATATATATATATATACATACACACACACATGTTTTCTTTATACATTCATCTGTTGATAGGCACCCAGGCTGCATCCACAGCTTGGCTATTGTGAACTGCACTGCTATAAACATTGATGTGGTTACATCCCTGTAGAATGCTGATTTTAGAACGGTTGGTGGTGATACCAGTGATAACAAACCAAAGAGTGGGAATGCTGGGTGATGTGGTGGTTCTATTCCTAGGTTTTTGAGGAATCTTTGCACAGTTTTCCAGAGTGGTTGTACTAATTCATAGTTGCACCAACAATGTATGAGTGTGCCCTTTTTCCCACATCCCCGCCAACATTTACTATTATTTTTATTCTTGATAATTACCATTATGGCTGTAGTAAGATGAAATCTCAATGTAGTTTTGATTCACATTTCCCTGATTACTATACATTTTGAACATTTTTGCATACATTTATTTGCCATCTTTCTTTCTTTCTTTCTTTCAGATAGAAGTATCTCTTTAGTTCTTTTGCACATTTATTAATTGAGGTGGTTTTTTGTTTTTTTTTTAATTTTTAATATATTCTGGATATTAATCCCCTATGGAGTAGGTGGCAAAGATATTCTCCCATATTGTGAGCTTTCTCCTCATACTTGTTTCCTTTGCTTGCAGAAGCTTTTTAATTTGATGCCATCTCACTTATTGATTCTTGCTTTTATTTTTAGTACTTTCTGAGTCATGTTATGGAAGTTGGTGCCTGTGTCAGTTTGTTGGGGTGTTGAGTCTATCTTTCCTTTTAGCATTTGAAGAGTTTCTGGTCTAATTCCTAGGCTTTGATCCACTTTGAGTTGATTTTTGTGCAGGGTGAGGGATGGGGATCAAGTTTCATTCTCTACACATGAATATCCAGTTTTCCCAGCACCATTTGTTAAAAGGAAAGCATATGGAAATGGTAGGAGACCTTCAATGATACACAAAATTATAAGAGGTTGTGAGGGGCAAGGGGGAGGGAAAAAAAGGGGAGAGAATTGAACAACAGCAGAGGAGGTAGAGAGGGAAGATGGGAGGGGAGGGGAGGGGAGGTGGGATAGTAGGGGATAGGAATAGTAGCAGAATACAACAGTCACTAATATGCCATTATGTAAAAATGTGAGTGTGTAACAGATGTGATTCTGCAATCTGTATTTGGGGTAAAAATGGGAGTTCAAAACCCAATTGAGTCAAATGTATGAAAGATGATATATCATGAGCTCTGTAATGTTTTGAACAATCAATAAAAAAATACTATCTTTCCTCCAATCTATGTTTTTGGCACTTTTTTCAAAAATCAAATTATTGTATCTATGTGGATTTATCTCTGTGTCTTCTATTCTTCATGTTTTCATGTCTGTTTTGGTGCCACTACCATGCTGTTTTTGTTACTCTAGCTCTGTAGTATAATTTGAAGTGTGGTATTGTGATGCCTCCAGCATTGCTCTTCTTGCTCAGGATAACTTTGGCTATTCTGGGTGTTTCATTTTTTCAAAATGAATCATAAACCTGTTTCTTCTAGTCCTGTGAAGAATGTTATTGATATTTTGATGAAGATTGCCTTGAATCTATATTATGCTTTTGGTGGTATAACTAATAATATTTAATTCTATCTTTCCAACAACATGGGAGGTCTTTTAATCTTCTAAGATCTTCTTCAATTTCTTTGTTCAGTGTTCTGTGGTTTTCATTGTAGAGGTCTTTCACCTCTTTGGTTAGATTTATTTGTAAATTCCTTGAGGTTCTTGTGAATAGAAGAGTCTTCCTGATTTCTTTTTGAGCAGATTCATTATTGGAATATAGGAAAGTAATTGATTTATGTATGTTGGTCATGTATGCTACTACTTTAATAAATTTTTTATCAGCTCTAAAAGTTTCTGGTGGAGTTTTTAAGGTCTTCTTAATATAGAATTACATCATCAGCCAACAGAGATCATTTGAGCTGTTCTTTTCTTATTTGTATCTCTTTTTAAAAAATATTTATTTATTTATTATTTATTTATTTTACTTAGTTACACAAGACAGTACAATGATCTTGACATATCATACATTTGAACAGATGGGCCATAATTTCTCAGTTTTCTGAGTATACAGGTTGCAGAATCACATTGGTCATGCAGTCACATATATACACACAGTAATAATAATGTTTGTTTCATTCTACTATCCTTCCTATCTCCCCAACTCCTCCCCTCCCCTCCCATCATTTCTCTCTACCTAATCTCTTTAATTCCCTTCCTTTGCTTGATTGCTTTGGCTAGACTTTCAAGGCCAGAGTTGAAGAGAAATGGGGAAAGTGGACATACTTGTCTCTATTCTGTTTTTAGAGAAAATACTTTCAAGATTTTTCCATTAAGCATGGTGTTAAGATTAGTATTGTACCCTAATGTATGATATATTTTTAAAGGATGCTCCATGTGTTGCTGAGAAGAAAATGAATTCAATTGTTGAAAGATGAGATATTCCATAGATGTTTGTTAGGTCCATTTGATTAATAATATTTTTATTATAAAGTGTCTTTACTTAGTTTATGTCAGGATGATATACCTAATGGTCAGAGAGGTATGTGAAAATCATCTAGTATTATTGCTTTTTGTGTTCTGATTGTTTATATTGAGAGAGGTTTGTTTTATATACATAGATACACTGTTGTTTGGGACATAAATGTTAACAATCATTATATGTTATTGATGAGTCCCCATAACCCATATGAATTCTTTGTATCTTCTGATTAATTTTGGCTTGAATCTACTTTGTCTGGTATGGGAGCAGTTATCCCTGCTTGCTTTCAGTTTCCATTTGCATGGTACAGCTTTTCTGATCATTTTCCCTTCAGTCTGTGGATGTTGTTGTCTGTGAGTCTCTTATAAAAAAACACAATTTGATCTTGTTTTTTAAAATCTAATATGCCATTCTATGTCTTTTGCTTCAAGACTTTAGATTATTCAACATTATTATAGAGAGATGATTTTTATTTCTTGACATTTTGATTTATTTCTAATGCTAAATACAGACTTACTTTTTTGGACTATTTTTCCAGTGCAAATCATCACTATCATGATTTTCATTTTTATTTTTCATTTCTTCTCTACGATATATTTCATTGACTATGTTCTGTAGTGCAGGGACTTGCACATGATAAGCAAGTGCTCCTCCACTGAGCTACAGCACCAGCCTTTGGTACTCAGTTTCTTACAGGCCTTTATATATGTTATTCCAAGCCCTCCTGACTTTTATGTTCTATGATGAGAAACCACTTGAAATCTGAATTGTTATATCTATAAGTGGGACTTGCTATCTTTCTCTTGTGGCTTTTTAAAATCTATTATTATTCTATTATATTAGGCCTTTTCATTATAACGTGTCTTGGAGAGAATCTTTTGACAATTATAGCTTTGAAGTATGTTTTGAACTCAGATCATGTGATACCTACTGCTTTGTCATTTTTTTTTTTCAGAAGATAGCTTTGGCTATTTTTTTCCTGGTTCCGCATAAATTTTAGGATTATCTTTTCTTGTTCTATGAACAATGTAATTGTCAGTATTTTTTACAGGGATTGCTTTGAATAAGTAGGTGGCTTGAATAAACTATAACAACATTAATTCTTCCAATCCATGAATCATTTTTCCATTTTCATTTTTGGTGTTCTCCTCAATTTCTTTCATGTTTTAAAATTTTCATTGTGGAGATCCTTCACTTCTTTGGTTAAATAAATTCCTAGCTATATTATTTTTCCTGGCTTTGTGAATTGGATTACTTTCATGATTTCTATTTTATGTAATTGGCTCTCAGTATATAATAATACTACTGGTTATTGTAGGCTGATTTTGTATTTTGCAAGTTTGATGAATTTGTTTATTCTAATAGATTTGGTTTTGGGGGGGTTGTTTGCTTTTAATGGAATATGGGATTTTCTCTCTATAATATTATACGTAAACTGTGGCCATGTAACTTCCTCTTTCACAATTTGGATGTTCTTTATTTCTTTTTCTTGCTTCATTGTTCTGGCTAGGAATTTCAGTACTAAGATGACTTAAACTTGTGAAAGTAGGCAGCTGTGTCTTGTTCCAGATCTGAGAGAGAAAACTTTCAGCTATTTTTACATCTAGTATAATGCTAACTGTTGGCTTATTATAATACCCTCTATTACGTTGAGTCCCATTCTTTCTATACCTAGTTTGTCCAGTAGCTTTACCATGAAACAATGCTGAATCGCATCAAATGCCTTTTCTTATGGTCATATGGGTTTTGTCCTTCATTTTGTTGATGTGGTATATAAACCACCCTTGCATCCTTAGGATGGACCCCAATTCATCATAGCAAATAGACCCTATGACTAAAAAAATAAATTCTATTGAAGTACAATTTACATGCCATAAAATCACTCATGCATACAATTCAGTAATTTTTAGTAAACATACACAGTCACTGTGTAATTATCACCATAATTCAATTATAGAACAATTACATCACCCTAAAGATATCCCACCTGCCATTAGTTATCATTCTCTATTCTCACTCCCAATTCTTAGCAGTTACTGATCCATTTTGTGTCCCTATCAACTTGCTTTTTGTAAACATTTCATGCAAATAGATTAGTACTTAAGAGTAGATAATCATATCTCTATTACTCATTACTCAATAAATCACTTAAGAATTATATAGTAAGGTTTCCTGGGGCGATTTTGTTTGTTTGTTTGTGTTTTCTTGTTCTTGTTTTTTGAGACAGGGTCTCACTAATTTGCTAAGGGTCATACTAGGCTGCCTAGGCTGGCCTTGAACTTTTTCTTCCTTCCTTTCTTCCCTCCCTTTCATTGCTCCCTACCCCTTCCTCTCCCTCTTTCAATCTTTCCCTTGTTGTTGTTTTTCTTGTTGTTCTTGTATCTTTGCCTAGTTTTGATATCAGGGTAATACTGGTCTCAAAGCATGTGTTTGGAAGAATTCCTTGTCCTTCAATTCTTTGAAAACTTAAAAGATTTTGTATAAGTTCTTCATTAAATGTTTGCTAAAACTTAGCCATAAAGCCATCTGGTCCTGATCTTTTATTTGAAGGTAGACTTTAATCTTCTTTTACCAAACAAATGATTTATATAATTCCTCATCTTCCAACCTAGCTTAAAATGTATGAAATATATCATAGCATCATGAAGAATATACTTAAGATGATTGTAGGGCAGAAGGAGGTCTGAAATTCTCTCTTCAGGGCTTTCCTCCTCCTCAAACTTCTTTCCCTGCTACATTTCCTTGTATGTACTTAGGCTATTAGGAAAACTTCAGAGCAAATAAACGTTACCATTTTAACAGTACGTAGTCCTAGTGAAAATCACTTCATTAACACATATGTCAAATAATATACTTCGTTTCAGCAGAGAAATGTTGGTTAAACCAATGTGGAGAATCAAGAATTCAAAACATAAACAACATCTCTGAACAGGCCAGGCAGGACTGTGGGCCGCCTGGGGTGGCGGCGCAGAGGCAAGGGCGACGACACCATCAAATTAATTTATAAGAGTAAACAGTAACTCAGCAGTCAAACAGAACAAAAAGTAACATGAGCAGCACAAAAAAGCAAAGAAGAAAAGGTGTACAAACAAGGAAGGACAGGCTAAATATACAGGAGGACCTAGAGTCATCAGAAAAATGGTCATATAAAGAACGCAAGGAATATCGTAGGCAGATGGAATGGAACCTTAAAGACGATACGAGACAGCAAATCCAAACAGTGAAAGAACACATTGAAAATGAATTACATAAACAGATAAAAGAAGAAGTTAAGCATTTTTCTCAGGAGATAGAGATTATAAAAAAATCAAACAATAATTCTAGAAATTAAGGAAACGATAAACCAAATTAAAAACTCAATTGAGAGTATCACTAACAGAGTGGAGCAAGTAGAAGTGAGAACATCAGATAATGAAGACAAAATATATCATCTTGAAAAGAGTCTAGCCAACTCAGAAAGGCTGGTAAAAAATCACGAGAAAAACATCCAAGAGATATGGGATAACATAAAAAAACCAAACTTACGAGTCATCAGGATAGAGGAAGGTACAGAGATTCAAACCAAGGGAATGAGTAACCTGCTGAATGAAATAATTACACAAAATTTTCCAGAAATAAAAAAGGAAATGGATATACAAATTGTAGATGCATACAGGACACCGAGCACACAAAATCACAGTAGACCAACGCCAAGACACATTGTTATGAAGATATCCAATATACAGAACAAAGAGAAAATATTAAAAGCTACAAGAGAAAGGAGGCAGATTACATTCAGGGGTAAACCAATAAGGTTAACAACGGATTTTTCATCACAGAAGCTGAAAGCGAGAAGATCCTGGAACAACGTATTTCAAACACTGAAAGACAATGGATGCCAACCAAGAATTCTGTATCCAGCAAAATTAAGCTTCAGGTACGACAACGAAATAAAAATCTTTCATGATAAACAAAAGCTAAAAGAATTTGCAGCCAGAAAACCAGCATTGCAAAGCGTCTTGAGCAAAACACTACACGAGAAAGAAATGAAAACCAACAACCAAAACCATCAGTGGGAAGTGCCTAGGTAATGACAGAGGGCGGGGGGGGGGAGCTAATCATGGAGAAACAAACTAAATAAAAAAAAAAGATAAATAATCAAACATGGCTGGCAGTACAAACCATATATCAATAGTAACTCTAAACATTAATGGCTTAAATTCTCCAATAAAGCGACATAGGCTGGTAACATGGATTAAAAAATCAAATCCAACAATATGTTGCCTCCAGGAGACACATCTGATTGGAAAAGACATACACAGGCTGAAGGTGAAAGGTTGGGAAAAAATATACCACGCACACAGTCCTCGTAAGCAAGCAGGGGTGGCCATCCTCATATCGAATAAAATTGACTTCAAGAAAAAGTTAATCAAAAGGGATAAGGAAGGACATTATATACTGTTAAAAGGAACCATTCAACAACAAGACGTAACAATTATCAATATTTATGCCAATTATCAAATAATGGCGCTGCGAAGTTCATAAAACAAATTCTCCTCAAGTTCAAGAATCAAATAGACCACAACACAATAATTATGGGTGACTTCAACACACCTCTCTCACCATTGGAGAGATCCTCCAAACAAAAGTGGAATAAAGAAACTATAGAACTCAATATCACAATCAATAACCTAGACTTAACTGACATATATAGAATATATCAACCATCATCAAGTGGATATACTTTTTTCTCAGCAGCACATGGATCCTTCTCAAAAATAGACCATATATTATGCCATAGGGCAACCCTCACTATATATAAAGGGGTGGAGATAATACCATGCATTTATCTGATCATAATGGAATGAAACTGGAAATCAATGATAAAAGAAGGAAGGGAAAATCCAATATCACATGGAAAATGAACAATATGTTACTGAATGATCAATGTGTTACAGGAGACATAAAGGAGGAAATCAAAAAATTCTTAGAGATAAATGAAAATATAGACACAACATATAGGAATCTAGGGGACACAATGAAAGCGGTTTTAAGAGGGAACACATCACCTGGAGGTCATTCCTCAAAAAAAGGAAAACCAACAAATAAATGAGCTCACACTTCATCTCAAAGCCCTAGAAAAAGAAGAGCAAAACAACAGCAAATGCAGCAGAAGGCAAGAAATAATTAAAATCAGAGTGGAAATCAACGAAATTGAAACAAAAGAAACTATTGAAAAAATTAACAAAACTAAAAGTTGGTTCTTCAAAAAAATAAAGAAGATTGACAGACCCTTAGCTATGCTAACGAAGAGAAGAAGAGAGAGAACTCAAATTACTAACATACGGGATGAAAAAGGAAATATCACAATAGATACTACAGAAATACAGAAGACAATTAGAAATTATTTTGAAAAACTATATTCCAATAAAATAGAAGATAGTGAAGACATGGATAAATTTCTTAAGTCATATGATTTGCCCAGACTGAGTCAGGAGGATACACACAATTTGATCAGACCAATATCAATGGATGAAATTGAAGAAGCAATCAAAAGACTACCAACCAAGAAAAGCCCAGGACCGGATGAGTATACAGTGGAGTTTTACAAAACATTTAAAGAAGAATTAATACCAATACTTTTCAAGTTATTTCAGGAAATAGAAAAAGAGGGGGCTCTGCCAAATTCATTCTATGAGGCCAACATCACCCTGATTCTGAAACCAAACAAAGACACCTCAAAGAAAGAAAACTACAGACCAATATCTCTGATAATCTTAGATGCAAAAATCCTCAATAAAATTCTGGTGAATCAGATACAAAGGCACATCAAAAAAATTGTGCATCATGATCAAGTAGGATTCATCCCTGGGATGCAAGGCTGGTTCAATATACGGAAATCAATAAATGTTATTCACCACATCAATAGACTTAAAGATAAGAACCATATGATCATTCTTGATAGACGCAGAAAAAGCATTCGACAAAGTACAGCATCCCTTTATGTTCAAAACATTAGAAAAACTAGGGATAACAGAAACTTTCCTCGACATTGTAAAAGCTATCTATGCTAAGCCTCAGGCTAGCATCATTCTGAATGGAGAAAAACTGAAGGCATTCCCTCTAAAATCTGGAACAAGACAGGGATGCCCTCTATCACCACTTCTATTCAATATAGTTCTCGAAACACTGGCCAGATCAATTAGACAGATGAAAGAAATTAAAGGCATAAAAATAGGAAAAGAAGAAATTAAATTATCACTATTTGAGGTTGACATGATTCTATACCTAGAAGACACAACAGGGTCTACAAAAGAACTACTAGAACTAATAAATGAATTCAGCAAAGTGGCAGGATATAAAATCAACACGCATAAATCAAAGGCATTTCTGTATATCAGCCAAAAAACTTCTGAAACGGAAATGAGGAAAACCACTCCATTCACAATAGCCTCAAAAAAAAAATAAAATATTGGGAATCAACCTAACAAAAGAGGTGAAAGACTTATACAATAAAAACTACAGAATCCTAAAGAGAGAAATAGAAGAAGATCTTAGAAGATGGAAAAATATACCCTGTTCATGGATAGGCAGAACTAACATCATCAAAATGGTGATATTACCAAAAGTTCTCTATAGGTTTAATGCAATGCCAATCAAAATCCCAACGGCATTTCTTGTAGAAATAGAGAAAGCAATCATGAAATACATATGGAAAAATAAAAGACCCAGAGTAGCAAAAGCAATTCTAAGCAGGAAGTGTGAATCAGGCGGTATAGCGATACCAGATTTCAAACTATATTACAGAGCAATAGTAACAAAAACAGCATGGTACTGGTACCAAAACAGGTGGGTGGACCAATGGTACAGAATAGAGGATACAGAGACTAATCCACAAAGCTACAACTATCTTATATTTGATAAAGGAGCTAAAAGCATGCAATGGAGGAAGGATAGCATCTTCAACAAATGGTGTTGGGAAAACTGGAAATCCATAAGCAACAAAATGAAACTGAATCCCCTCCTCTCGCCATGCACAAAAGTTAACTCAAAGTGGATCAAGGAGCTAGATATCAAATCAGAGACTCTGCATCTGATAGAAGAAAAAGTTGGCTCCGATCTACATATTGTGGGGTCGGGCTCCAAATTCCTTATTAGGACACCCATAGCACAAGAGTTAATAGCAAGAATCAACAAATGGGACTTACTTAAACTGAAAAGTTTTTTCACAGCAAGAGAAACAATAAGAGAGATAAACAGGGAGCCTACATCCTGGGAACAAATTTTTACTCCTCACACTTCAGATAGAGCCCTAATATCCAGAGTATACAAAGAACTCAAATAATTAGACAATAAGATAACAAATAACCCAATCAACAAATGGGCCAAGGACCTGAACAGACACTTCTCAGAGGAGGACATACAATCAATCAACATGGACATGAAAAAATGCTCACCATCTCTAGCAGTCAGAGAAATGCAAATCAAAACCACCCTAAGATACCATCTCACTCCAGTAAGATTGGCAGCCACTATGAAGTCAAACAACAACAAGTGCTGGCGAGGATGTGGGGAAAAGGGTACTCTTGTACATTGATGGTGGGACTGCAAACTGGTGCGGCCAATTTGGAAAGCAGTATGGAGATTCCTGGGAAAGCTGGGAATGGAACCAGCATTTGACCCAGCTATTGCCCTTTCTCAGACTATTCCCTGAAGACCTTAAAAGAGTGTACTACAGGGATACTGCCACATCGATGTTCATAGCAGCACAATTCACAATAGCTAGACTGTGGAACCAACCCAGATGCCCTTCAATACATGAATGGATAAAAGAAATGTGGCATCTATACACCATGGAGTATTACACAGCACTAAAAAATGACAAAATTATGGAATTTGCAGGGAAATGGATGGCACTAGAGCAGATTATGCTAAGTGAAGCTAGCCAATCCCTAAAAAACAAATGCCAAATGTCTTCTTTGATATAATGAGAGCAACTAAGAACAGAGCAGGGAGGAAGAACAGGAGGAAAAGATTAACATTAAACAGAGACATGAGTTGGGAGGGAAAGGGAGAGAAAAGGGATATTTCATGGAAATGGAAGGAGACCCTCATTGTTATACAAAATTACATATAAGAGGTTGTGAGGGGAATGGGAAAATAAACAAGGAGTGAAATGAAATACAGTAGATGGGGTAGAGAGAGAAGATTTGAGGGGAGGGGAGGGGGGATAGTTAAGGATAGGAAAGGTAGCAGAATACAACAGTCACTTATATGGCATTATGTAAAAATGTTGATGTGTAACCGATGTGATTCTGCAATCTGTATTTGGGGTAAAAATGGGAGTTCCTAACCCACTTGAATCTAATGTATGAAATATGATATGTCAAGAGCTTTGTAGTGTTTTGAACAACCAATAAAACAAAAGAATACATACAACAATAAGTGTTGTTGAGGATGTGGGGGAAAAGGCACACTCATACATTGCTGGTGGGACTGCAAATTGGTGCAGCCAGTATGGAAAGCATTATGGAGATTCCTTGGAAAACCGGGAATGGAACCACCATCTGACCCAGCTATCCCACTCCTTGGTCTATACCCAAAGGACTTAAAAACATCATACTATATGGACACGGCCACATCAATGTTTATAGCAGCACAATTCACAATTGCTAGACTGTGGAACCAACCCAGACGCCCTTCAATAGATGAATGGATAAAAAAATGTGGCATTTATACACCATGGAGTATTACGCAGCACTAAAAAATGACAAAATCATGGAATTTGCAGGGAAATGGATGGCACTAGAGCAGATTATGCTAAGTGAAGCTAGCCAATCCCTAAAAAACAAATGCCAAATGTCTTCTTTGATATAATGAGAGCAACTAAGAACAGAGCAGGGAGGAAGAGCAGGCAGAAAAGATTAACATTAAACAGAGACATGAGTTGGGAGGGAAAGGGAGAGAAAAGGGAAATTGCATGGAAATGGAGGGAGACCCTCATTGTTATACAAAATTACATATAAGAGGTTGTGAGGGGAATGGGAAAATAAACAAGGAGAGAAATGAATTACAGTAGATGGGGTAGAGACAGAAGATGGGAGGGGAGGGGAGGAAGGATAGTAGAGGATAGGAAAGGTAGCAGAATACAACAGTTACTAGTAGGGCATTATGTAAAAATGTTGATGTGTAACCGATGTGATTCTGCAATCTGTATTTGGGGTAAAAATGGGAGTTCCTAACCCACTTGAATCTAATGTATGAAATATGATATGTCAAGAGCTTTGTAATGTTTTGGACAACCAATAAAAAATACAAAAAAACCCCCAAAATATAAACAGAAAATACTTACACACTGTTTTAAAAAAATCAAATTACTAGCATAAACTAATATTCTGTTTTGTTACTAGCATTGTTTAGGATTATAGACAACAGGACTTAAAATTCCTAGTAGTTCAACTCTACCTAAATGACACATAAAATTAGAATATTTATACTGAAAATCAGTTGAAAATGCTATGAGAGATAAGTGCTTTTGAAAAAATTGATGAAACATACTTCTGGAAAAACTGTGAATATAAAAAATATATAGAAAGAAAGAAGATTAGATTTTTGTTTTTAATTTAAAACTAGAAATATCAAAAGAAATATCAGGGAATTTTACACATAGTTTAAGCAAAACAGTCTTGAGCAGAAGGATTTTTAATCTGATCATGAGGTTTGAGTGAGTCCACAGATGAACACACTGCTTGCAAAAATGCTTCTGGGAATGTCCATATGTTTGAGTGTACTATTCACTACTTTTAAATTCTAATTAAAATAATCTTCCAATACCAGTCCTTACTGGAAACTGTAAGCAAGCGAATGAAGGTAGAGAAAAAGACAGGTTTATGCTGCAGATTTGTGCTACGAAGAGTGTATTTTTAATCACTCATGGTTGAACTCAGAACTGTAATACAATAAAATAATTTAGTATAATAAATAGTTTGATAGTTCCAACATATAAGTTTTAAAGATACAAATTTTTAGATGTTAGTGTCAATGAATAATGTATAGCTGAATACTATAAACAATTATTCTATTTCCCATTATGATTTTAGAATCTGAAAGTTATAAATTGGAAATAATATTGTGTCTTTAAAAAAAAAGAAAAAGGAAAAGGAAAGCAGAAACAATTGGATTTTGTCACACACTGGGGTAAAAAGCAACAATTGGGTTAATTATAACCTTTCCCTTAAATGTGATTATCCCTAAGGCTAGTGAATAATGAAACAGATTGCATTTCATCCAACTAGCCTTCTCTATTTTCCTTGAAACAAGATAGTTGGATAAGCCAGCTACTTAGTGTTAGAAGCTTTATTTTCAAAGCAGATCTTCTAAAATGATTCCAGATTTGAAGATGACAAAGTTTCTTGATATTTTGCACATGTTTTTGAGAACTAAATAAACACTTCCAGGTCAACTCATTCTTTAGGCATTTTTCCCTCTATATTATTCAAAAACATTATAGTATTTAGAAATTTAAAAAATTAAAAATGGTTTTATGAAGAGATGGGAAGCCAAGAATAACAAACTACCTTCATTCCCACATATGATTTACTATGTTTCATCCAATTATTTACATAACAATGTATTTATACAATAATGGGAATATATCCACTATATGTAAGCAATAATAGTGTTATTTCATTAAGAATTTATCACTAGCATCTCCTGAGAAGGAATGAAGGAATAAAACTGTAAAAATTATTCAAGCACCATAGCTTTATGCTTTTTCATATTCATTAATTAAAATATACAAGAGAAATTGTTTGCAAATTGTATTTTTCAAGCAAAATAGCTAATTTGAAAAGATTACAAGCTTCATTATAAAATCTCAATATAGTCAGGTTTAAAATCATGATATTGAATACCAAATTTCAAATCACAATTATTTACATGATTAAAGAAATTTTGGATGCAAAATGTTAAAATGATAATGGGATGCACCTGTACAGGATTTACAGATTACAAATTACATTTACAAACATATTTTATTTGATTTTAAAACAATCCAGTGAGGTAGGTATTATTAACTCAGTGATACTGGTGAACAAATTAATCTTCAAAAAGTTGTGCAACTTGTGTAAAGCGACAAGCTAACTGCTATATATCAAGAACAAGGAAGCAAAACTGTGTCTTCAGATTCCAACTTTTCTATACTCTGCTAATTCTAAAAGTGTAACTATAGTAATCAAAATGTATGTGTAGTCATAATAATTTGATAGTCTTACTGTTGAAATAGGAAAGGTGGACAAAAGTACTGAAGAGAACAAAAATTCCATTTTTCACAGATTGATAAGAATAAATTTCTTAAGGTAAATAAAACAGGGAAAAAATCCAAGGAAACTAGTTCTCAGGTTTAGCTTTAATAAAGTCATGAGTAATCATTCCTTCTTTAAGGGTAAGGGTTTTATCACTATGTTTCATTAATATTATTTTGGGATATCATCATCAGAATAGATAGGAATGTGGGATTATAAAGGTATAAATGCTCATACATCAATATGTGAGTACTCACATATTTAGTTTACAGTAGGATTTCCCTTTAGAGATCTTTCGATCATAAATTTGAAAGACTTCACCGTGAAGTTTTATCCTCCAGTTGCATTTGGTAGTTTGAGAGTAGGCACAGAAGAAGAACAATGGACACAACTAATGTGGGGTTTGATAAGAGACTATTAGACAGAGGCGAGGTGTTAAGAATACTTGTACAAGAACTGTAATGATATACCATGGAATCTAAGTTATACAGAGAGGGAAATGAATACAGGACAGGGCTGATAGGTAAGTGAGAAAGTAATAGAGTAAATGGATTGCCCATCTTAATAAGGTCAATAATGTAATGGGGCTACCAGAATTTTTTTGAAAAGGTTAAACAATGTTATGTTAGGAAATGTGATTTTAGGCATTGTGTAGTTTCTAGTGTCACCAAGGAAATACCTAAGGTAGCATGGGTACAGAAATGATAAATACTGGAAAGGATTAGAACTAGAAGGGCAATATGCATGGATGTTAAAGCCACTTAGTATGTTCTTAGCAGTGGACAAAGAGAAAGAAAGTGATTCAAGAGCTTGTTTCTGGGCTGGCGTAAAACTCAGTGGTGAAGCACTTGCCTCTTCTGTGAAAGGCCCTTGGTTTGATGCCCGGATCCTCAAACAAACAAACACAAAACAAAACCTTAAAAAAATAAAAGTTTGATTTAACAGTGAATAAAGTAAAGTAAGTAGCAGATTGATAACCACAGTAATAAGAGAGGAAAGGTGACATATTTTACAGTCAAATAAGCAAATAGAGATCATGATTCAAATTTTAATCCTTTATCTGTGATCAGAAATGTATGCAAACTACAGAAGAGTGAGTGAAACAGATGAATGAATTGTGTCATTAAAGAAAGGAAATTCCCTTCTAATCCAGTCTCTTCCAACTTCAAAGACAGAAGGCAAGATGGGATCAATACTCTGTTTAATTTATCACTTGTCATTTGACACATGGCTAGGATAAATCAGTTCCAATAAACTTAATACAAGCTAAAGCTTTATTTTTTAATTATACTCTTAAAGTCCCTGGAAGTCTCAAATTTTTGTTGAAATTTTCAAGTGTGTGTGTGTGTGTGTGTGTGTGTGTGTGTGTGTGTGAGAGAGAGAGAGAGAGAGAGAGAGAGAGAGAGAGAGAGAGAGATCCATTAATTCTATACCCATTCAAACCCAGGTTTTGCATTTTGATGAGAAATCTAAATATAGAATCTTCAACATAAACTAACAGATAAATATTCATTATTATTTGAATCATTTACTGAGAAAAATCAAAACAGTACACATATTTAGTAGATAATTCAATTATTTGAATTGGTTTTGCTATAAAATACAAAGATTACACACACACACACACACATATAATGATCCATCTCTGCCATATACAAATGCATATATTATTTTATGTAATCTTCATAACATTGCTATAATATGGATGCTTTTACTCCTATTATATCTAAGATATACTTCATAGATGTTTTTATAGGTAAGGAAATTTGTATTTAAGGAGATTAAATAATTTGCATACATTCAAAGTTCACCCCAAATTAACAAAATTTGAAGGTTGCATATTAACCAAAGATTAAAAAGCTCCAGCCTTCCAGTCACACACACACACACATACATATGTAAAGTGTGTATCTTTCAATGCAACAATGTTTTCACTAGTAGTGTATATGTATGCAAAACTGCACAGACAAAACAAAGGAGGAGGTCAATTTGGCAATGTATAATAAGAACCATAATAGTGCAAAAAGCCAGGCACTGTGGCACATGCCTGTAATCCCAGCAGCTACAGAGGCTGAGGCAGGAAGATCATGAGTCCAAAGCCAGCCTCAGCAAAAGTGAGGCACTAAGCAACTAACTCAGTGAGTCCCTGTTTCTAAATAAAATAAAAAATAGAGTTGGGGATGTGGCTCAGTGGTCGAGAGCCCCTGAGTTCATTCCCCAGTACTCCCGCCGACCAAAAAATAAATAAAAATATATCTTAAGATTTATTTTTAGATTGTCTTATTTAAAGTGTAATGGACATTGTTTTCAATAGTTGGCAGATATATAAAATTTCAAATATTTTTTTAAAGAGAGAGAGAGAGAGAGAGAGAGAGAGAGAGAGAGAATTTTAATATTTATTTTTTAGTTTTTGGTAGACACAACATCTTTGTTTGTATGTGGTGCTGAGGTTTGAACCCGGGCCGCATGCATGCCAGGCGAGCGCGCTACCGCTTGAGCCACATCCCCAGCCCTAAAATTTCAAATATTAATACAATTTTAACATTTACATTTGCTTGTGACAAAAGGACTAGGAAGTTCTGTAACTTTTAATCCTCTGTAGCATTTCCCCTATTTTCATAAAACCACAGATGTCTTACAAGTTCTAGTTCTGCCCCTTTCCATCTCCCCCTCCATTTAAAAGTAGTAGACCAGAGAGACCCAAGATGGCAAAATTGAGGAAGTTGTGTTCCTTGGTGCTCCGTGGCTGAAACCAAGAAAGCAGATAGGCAGCTTCTCTCCAAGGTGGGTGAACAAAAAAAAAAGCGGGGGGGGGGGGTACTTTACTGAAATCTAAAACTGGACATTCAAAGTAGACCAGGGACACATGGTTGGATATAATAAAATAAGAAAAAAATCCCCAGCAGCATAGCCATTGCCACAGCCAGGCCTGAAGCTCCAGCCAAAGAAGTCCCTCCATGAGCACTGTAGAGGGATAAGGGAATTAAAGGAACCACATTTTGGGGCGGCCCAAGGCATGTCTGGGTAGAGAACATTTAGAGACCAACGACATTTCCCAACAAACCTGAAGTACATGCTGCATGATATCCATGTGTGGGGAAAGAAGCCACCATCTCTTCACACAGCATGTGGAGGACAAAGAAAGGAAAACTTTTGCAGCTGCAGCTCAGAGGTGAACAATAGAGGAAGCTCATTCCTGACAAACCTGAGTTTGGTCCAAAGTACAGGCCCAGTAAATACATGCCGCATGACATACAGTGTGCTTAAGCGACCAGGAGAATATCAAACATGGAGAGAAGTTTACAAAGGGGACAACTGGTCATGGAAACCCACACCTGGCTCTACTTCTCCCCCTCCATCTGACTGCTTGCAGGACCATCTGACCAGGAACTCAAAAGGGCTAGAGCAGGAGGAATTATTTAGAGACTGAACCTGAGATTAGGAAACATGGGTTCTACAGGTGATGTAGGGGACTAAGAATTGGCTCCCGCACCACACAAGAGGAACCCAGGGACGATCCTTAGAGTAAACTCTTACAGCATGGACCAGCAAGTACTGGGCAATGAAGGTGAGCTGATTTAAAAATCTCTAGATCAATTAGCATTCAACAAAGAGCCTGGAGCCCATCTAAGCCTAAATGCCATCTCCAGGAACTCTGCCTACAGGATTGCCTTTCTTACTCCAGCAATCCAGAGGGTGGAGCATCACACTCCAGAAGACCCCACCTAAAACTGCTGAGAAGAGAAGCTAAGAATATTTTAAACTCAAAAGAAAATAATTCTTTAACTTTCATTAAGATTTTTTAATTTTCTTTTCTTTTTAAATTATTTTTCACTTTTTAATTGTGTCTCAGCGGTACAGCAGTTGCCTAGCAATGCGAGGCCCTGGGTTCAATAAAAAAAAATAAATAAATAAAACCACATAAAAATAAATAAATAAAATAAGATGATAAAAAAAGAACAGAAAGTCAATGAATAAAAGACCTAAAATTACATCTCAAACCCCGAGAAAAAGAACAAATCATCACCAAAAGCAATAGAAAACAGGCAATAATTAAAATCAGAGCTGAAATCAATGACATTGAAAGAAAAGAAAGACCTCAAAAAAATTAACAAAACAAAAAGTTGATTCCTTGAAAAATAAATAAAGTTCATAAACCCTTAGCCATGATAATGAAGAGAAAGGCAGAGAAAACTCAAATTACTAAAATTTGAGATGAAAAGGGAAATATCACAATGGACACTACTGAAATACAGAAGATAATTAGAAACTATTTTTTTAAAATTATACTCCAATAAAATAGAAAATAATGAAGACATCAACAAATTTCTACAGACATATGAACTACCCAAACTGAACCAGGAGGACATACACAATTGGAACAGATCAATCTCAAGCAATGAAATAAACGACACCATCAAAACCCTACCAACTAAGAAGAGCCAAATGGATTCTCAGCTGAGTTCTACAGACCTTCAAAGAAGAATTAACACCAATACTTCTCAACTTACCCCATCAAATAGAGAAGGAGGGAACTCTTCCAAACTCATTTTGGTATCACTCTGATACCAAAACCAAACAAAGACACATCAAGGAAAGAAAATTTCAGATCAATATCCCTGATGAACATAGATGCAAAATTCTCAATAAAATTCTGGCAAATTGCATACAAAAACATATTTAAAAGATAGTGCACCACAATCATGTGGGGTTCATCCCAGGGATGGAAGGTTGGTTCAATATAGGGAAATCAATAAATGTAATTCATTAATCACATCAATAGACTTAAGGACAAGAATCATATGATCATTTCAATAGATGCAGAGAAAGTATTTGACAAAATACAACACCCTTTCATATTCAAAACACTAGAAAAACTAGGGATGGTAGGAACGTATCTCAACATTATAAAAGCTATCTATGCTAAATCCAAGGGCAACATAAATCTAAATGGAGAAAATTGAAAGCATTCCCTCTAAGAACTGGAACAAGACAAGTATGTGCTCTTTCATCAATTTTATTCAACATCATCCTTAAAAATCTAGCCAGAGCAATAAGACAGGAGAAAGAAATTAAAGGGGGACTGGGGATATGACTCAAGTAGTAGTGTGCTCGCCTAGCATGCGTGAGGCACTGGGTTCTATCCTCAGCACCACATAAAGGGAAAATAAAGATATTGTGTCCACCGGAAGCTAAAAATAAATATTTTTAAAAAATTAAAAAATAAAATAAAAAAGAAAGAAATTAAAGGGATACAAACAGGAAAAGAAAAACTCAAACTATCACTATTTGCTGATGATGTGATTCTATATTTAGAAGATCCAAAAAAAATTCCACCAGAAAAATAGAACTTATAAATGAATTCAGCAAAGTAGCAGGATATAAAGTTAACACCCATAAATCAATTGCATTCCCATACATCAGTGATGAATCCACTGAAAGAAAATTAGGAAGACTATCCTATTCAAAATAGCCTCCAGGCTGGGGTTGTAGCTCAGTGGTAGATTGCTTGCCTAGCATGCATGAGACACTGGGTTCGATCCTCAGCACCACATACAAATAAAGATGTTGTGTCCGCCGAAAACTAAAAAATAAATATTAAAAACTTATCTCTCTCTCTCTCTCTTTCTCTCTCTCTCTCTCTCTCTCTCTCTCTCTCTCTCTCTCTCTTTTAAAAAAATACATTAGAAAAAATATAGCCTCTTCAACAAATGGTGCTGAGAACACTGGAAATCCATATATAGCAAAATGAAATTAACCCCCTATCTTTAATACTGCACAAAAATCAACTCAAAGTGGATCAAAGACTTAAGCACTATACAGAGATCTTGCACCTAATAAAAGAAAAAGTAGGTCCAAATATCCACCATGTGGGCTTAGTTCCTGACTTCCTTAACAGGACTCCTAAAGTACAAGAAGTAAAATCAAGAATCAATAAATGGGATGGAATCAAACTAAAAAGCTTTTTCACAGCAAAGGAAACAATCAACAATGTGAAGAGACAGCCTACAGAATGGGAAAAAATGTTTACTACCTGCACCTTAGGTAGAGCATTAATTTTCAAAATATATAAATAACTCAAAAATCTTAACACCAAAAAACAAATAACCCAGTCAAAATATGGGCTAAGGAACTGAAAAGACACTTCACAGAAGAAGAAATACAATCGATCAACAAATATATGAAAAAAAAAGTTCAACATCTCTAGCAATTAGGAAAGGCAAATCAAAATTACCTTGAGATTCCACCTTATTCCTGTAAGAATGGCAATCATCAAGAATATAAGCAACAATAAATGTTGGCAAGGACTTGTGAAAAACACTCAAACATTGCTGGTGGGACTGCAAATTGGTGCAACCACTATGGAAAACAGTATGGACATTCCTCAGAAAACTTGAAATGGAACCACCATTTAACCCAGCTTCCTACTCCCAAACGACTTAAAATCAGCATACTAGAGTGAAGCAGCCACATCAATGTTTACAGCAGCTCAATGCACAATAGCTAAACTATGGACCAACCCAGATGCCCTTCAACAGATGACTGGATAAAGAAATCGCAGTACAATGAAATATTACTCAAAATTAAAGAAGAATGAAATGATGGCTTTTGCTGGTAAATGGATGAAACTGGAGAATATAATGCTACGCAAATAAGCCAGTCCCAAAGAACAAAAGGCCAATGTTTTCTCTGATATGCAGATGCTAATTCACAAAAAAAGGGTGGGGGATTATATCTTGGACTAGACAGAGGGAGGTAAGGGTGGGGGGGGGGTTAGGGGGTAGGAATGGATAGTAAAATGTATCAAACATTATTACTGCATGTACATATATGATTATATGACCTGTGAAGGTCAGTCATATAACAAATAAGACAAATGAGAAGTTATACTCCATTTATATATGATGAATCCAAATGCATTCTATTATCATGTATAACTAATGAGAACAAATTTTAAAAAGCAATGGACCAATGCCAATCAAATAATAGAGAAAATCTAAGAAACAAGAACACAGATGAATCTAATACTAGGCAAGAAAAGGAAAACAGAGAAAACACTATAGGGATTAAGATTCAGGGTGGGGCTGGGGATGTGGCTCAAGCCGTAACACGCTTGCCTGGTATGCGTGGGGCGCTGGGTTTGATCCTCAGCACCACATAAAAATGAAATAAAGATGTTGTGTCCACCGAAAAATGAAAAATAAATATTAAAAAATTCTCTCTCTCTCTCTCTCTCTTAAAAAAAAAAAACAGAGTGAAGGGGCTGGGGTTGTGGCTCATCAGTAGAGCACTCGCCTAGCACATGTGAGGAGCTGGGTTAGATGCTCAGCACCACATTAAATAAATAAAATAAAGGTATTGTGTCCAACTACAACTAAAACTATATTTTTTAAAAAAAGAATCAGGATGAAAAGTGCAGAGGAGAAGTCATCAAAGGAGGTCCCCTTAGTTCCTTACCTTTCCCTGGGGAGAAGTTATTTTCTGCTTCTTTGTATTCTTGGCATGCTTTTTTGTTTGTTTGTTTGGTACCAGGGATTAAACTCAGGAGCACTGGACCACTGAGCTACATCCCCAGCTCTATTTTGTATTTTATTTAGAGACAGGGTCTCACTGAGTTGCTTAACACTTTGCTTTTGCTGAGGTGGCCTTTGAAATTGCAATTCTCCTGCCTCAGCCTGCTGGGATTATAGGCATGTATCACTGCATCCAGCTTCATTAGCATGCTTTTAATGGCACCTACCATGTTTCATTTTATATATCTCCTTACCTGATTGAAATTCTCTCCTAGTCTTTCAGAACCTGTTTTAGAGCCCTACCGACTGTCTATGCCTGAGGTGAAGAAATGGGAATCAGCCCTACCGACTGTCTATGCCTGAGGTGAAGAAATGGGAATCAAGACTGTTTTAGATGGAAGGAAAAATGAATACTGAACAGAAAAATCAACTGACAATCAGACCCCATTCTTGGAAGTCAACAATTCTGTATTCATGATATCCAGCAAAATAATATGATTTCAATTTGATCACTATTTTGTAAATACTTTATGTACATACAATTCTGGAAGAATAGGAATAAAAATGTTACTACTAATCAAAGTAGTATGCTTGACATCTATTTGAATTAATAGATTAACCTTATTAACAATATATAAAACTGAAGAAATTGGTGATATAAATATCTTCTGACACAAACATATAATCTACTTTGTTTTCCTTCTATCAAAAAATTAAGTAACGTGTTCCTAAAGATGATGCCATGATCTTATTCTTAGCTTTCCAAAAGCACATTTGTTCTGCCACTACAAAGTTGTTAATTAAAGCAACTAAAGTCCAAAACTACTGCATCTGCTAATTATATTCCTTATTCCTTCCTCCCTCCCTCCCTATCTCGACTTGTTTTACTCTTAATTCACACTGCATATAAACAGCAATTAAAGTACAAATCAGAATTTTAATAGCACATATACATTTCATTATATATATAATCAATACTCTTAAAACATTTGCCTTTTAAAGGAGACTTATTTTCCTCTAATCAAGCAATGAAACTAAGAAGAGTATACATGGATTCTAGTAAAAATACACATAATAAAACAATTTAAAAGAGACTCAACATTTCATTCCTGAAATATATTGTTGGTAGTTAGAATGATAGAAAAAATGTAGTTTTTTAATAACATCAAAATGTATGAGCATTTTACTGGATTTACAAACCATAATGCATGTCTCTAAAATAAAATATAAAGCTAAGATTTTTTTCATTATTAACATATTGAGTACTGATTTTTTCTTTCTTTTTTTATTTATTTCTTACATACATGACAATAGTGGAGTGCATTACATTCATAATACTCTCTTCTGTTTAAACATGATCTCAGAAAAATTTAGGATCAGTCAAGGCCAGAATTTAAGGAATGACTTGCCAGTAGTATATGTTCTCCTCTGTTAACATGGAAAATATTATAATTAAAGATAGAAAATACAAATAAAAACAAATATTTTCTTTGATACTACTTATATTAGAAAACATGTAACCTATTTATATTAGGATGAATCATGTGTAGCTACTGCCAGCAAATAATAATCTGTGTTGGCTCATAAAACCCATCACTCTCAAAGACACTTAGGAACATGCATTTCCTCTATATTTTAATTGTCATCCCAGCAAGCCAAATCAAAGATTCCAAAGTTCCTAAAAGTCAACAACAGCAGCTAATGATGTAGTTGTTACTCGAATATTCCTATCTAAACTAGCCATGCATAGTCATATTTAACTTTATAAAACACAGAGGGCTTCATGCTCAAATTCATGCTCAAATTCAAATATTTCATGACTGTCTCTTATCTACCACATTGTATGTATTTGGAGAGGAGGGAGTGAGGTGCCTAGTATGTACTTATTGTGATCCCCCAGTAAAGCCAAATAAGTGCTCTGTCATGAGCATCTGGATTGCGATTTGCCATGCCCTTTCACATGCAATTTTATCTGACTAGCCTAAATCTTCCTTTCTCCTGTCAACCCAATGATTTCTGCCATCTTCATATTCAGTCTAAGTTTCTGACTGCGCTCTCCTTTGTTGGAAATTACTTTTGCACTTAAATGCATACTGATTCATTAGGTGATTATTTGAATTAAATTATTTCACACTCCTATATTTTTCTAGAGCTCCCAGCATAGAGTTTGATATTCTGGTATATTGGCTTTTTAAAAGAGCATTAGATTTTTAAATTTTTAGTTCTAGATGGACAAAATACCTTTATTTTATTTATTGATTTTTTTATGTGGTGTTAAGGATCAAACCCAGTGCCTCCATGTCCTAGGCAAGTGCTCTACTACTGAACTACAACACCAGTCCCACCATTGGTTTTTAATAGAGATTTGTTTGACTATTTCTGCAAAAGATGTCATAATACTAGCTAGCTTGGGATGATAATATTGCTCCTGTCTCCAGAACTTGTCTTATGAAGGCATTACACTGAAGCTTAAAGTACATAAAAAGATCTCCTCAAACTTTACGAGGCTATATATTTTCTTCTAGACACCACACTATGTTAAGTTAATGTTCTTTCTTTGCAGACATGGGGTAGTAATATCTAGTTCATCATCGGTTTTGGTGTTTCAAAGATTGCTCTGGAACTATAGATGGCCAGATTTAAGCACAGTTGCAGCAGATATGGCTTTAAACATGGGAATCTCTGAAAATATTTTAAGTTTCTTATGCTATGAAATATACTTGTAGGGAGCCAATCTAGCTATACCATTTAATTTACAAAAAAAGAAACTACAGTGAAAGGGCAAGAACAAAGAGAGCTGATATATGAATGAAGCTTTATTTGAATGAAGCTTTTTAGATCCCAGACCAAAGAACTTTGTTAACAACCTTGTGTTCTTCAGGGAAAGAAAGCAATGAGGGAGAAAATGGACTAAATGCATTACATTTGTCACACATAATGAAATAATTTCAATGGCATCACACTATTAAAAATAAAATAAAGTTTAGCCAATGCAGAACAGAGGAAGTAGGAAATAAGAGGGAAATAGTAATATGACTACAATACATATAAGATGCAAAGAAGTAAAAAAAAAAAAATGAGAGTGAACTCACATCACTAGCGCAATGTGTAAAATGGATGCATTTGGATTTTTTTTTCATGCTGGGCCTGTTGATAGATACACCCTGCCTGCCAGTCAAATGTATAAGATAGAGTAGAAAGTTGAATGTGTCCTATTTAAGTTATGTCACACCATCATAATATTTTGTCTCTTTCAAATCTTACTAACCCAGCAAACCACTAAAGCCAGCATGAATATCCTACCATATACTCTAGTAAGAAATCTCTATGGGTTAGGGGTTGGTGGGAAATTTTTTCATTCATATTGTGTATACAGTCTCTTTAATTAGTAGGTTTGGTGACTCTAAATCACATTTTGAACCAGATGACCATAGTACATAACTGTTTACCCAGTACTAATTATTAATAGTCCTACTGTTTATGATCAAAAGCATCACAGCTTGGATAACATATTTATGGTCAGCTAACTGTAGTCAAAACTGCTTCAAAATAATCAGATATATAAATTATTGAATACTAACTACATGATTTTAGTTAAAGCTGCAGAGAGAAAAAATTATCCTGTATCTACAGTTTTAAATCAAAACCTCAAGAATATGTCATATAAATGCATGCCATGGCTCAACATAAACTTTCACCAACACATCAAAAGCAGCTTAGAGCACATGTCTCACAGATGGAAGGGTCAGTAAGGTCACCTTTGTATATCAAGACAACATATTTTTACAATGTGCTGCAGAATTCATGCCATAGAGCAGTATGTAGCATTTAGCGAACTGCATACAGATGTACAATTTTCCAGCTGGTCATTATTATAATTTTCACTAAATTTAACGGAGATTTTACTCGGATTTTCGGCTTAACCTACCATCTGGCTAGCCACATCTAATGTAACCAGAGGCTGGAAAATAGTACAGAGAAAACAAAAAATATAATGTCATGAAGAACAAAAACATTTTAATGATTATAATAAATGTGAATGGTTTAAATTATATTATTAAAAGATAGAAATTCTCAAAATGGCTAGGGAAGCAAACATAATTAAATGTAGAAAAAGACTGAGAAGATAAAATAGCATAACAGACAAGAGATAAAAAAAAGTGAACATAAATGACATTACAATCAGATATGGTAGAATCCAATGTGAAAGGCATAAAATACAACAAGAATGACATTTCATTTTGACAAGTTATAGGCAATTAATCAATAGTTCATTTATTGAGATGTTATGCTAACATTTATTCAAAATTGATTAATAAGAGAATAAGAATTCAAACACTCTGCAAGAATACTTGGAGATTTTAGCACAATTCTCTTAGAAATCAATCATTTAAATAAACAAAACAGTTGATTAAAAGATTTAATTCTTACAAGTTTGATCAAATCTCACACACACACAAAGTAAAGTGCCAAAGGGAGAAAAATTAATGAATGAACAAATCCATTCTTTTCAAACAAAAGTAATACAATTCAAAAAAAAATCCTGTATTAGAAACAAAGATTTGGTTGCTGAGACTTTCACCTATAAAAACAAAATCATACAGGATGGTTTTTATTCTGAAGCAATGAAACAAAATTAAAATTAATAATGAAACAAATATGTACCTCCCTTCCAAAATAATTAAATCACTAAGAAATTTGTTTAGACAATAACTGGTTTATAAAGAAAATAGAAATAGTATTATTCAGAAGTTAATGACCAAGAGAAACATACATATCAAAAAGTGAGATGATGTTTAAGACCCACTTGAATCAAATGTATGGAAGATGATATGTCATGAGCTTTGTAATGTTTTGAACAACCAATAAAAAAAAAAAAAAAATGAGACCTGAAATTCTAAAGAAATAAATCAATAAAAATTGTGTACAATAAATAATATTGAAAGAAATAAAATGTATAAGATAAAATATTGAAATAAAAATAATTTAAAGTAAAATATTAAGATACTATTAAGATACAAGCAACATTTAAAAACTGCATAATAGTGTTTTTTAAAATAGTAAATTTCTGAAGAATAAAAACTAAGGGGAAAATAAAATACTTCCAAATTTTAAATATTCCTTTGAAACCATAATTAAATCTGTAAACATAAAACATAACAAATGTAGCTTTTTAAAATGGTATTTTAACAATGGCATATTTTAAAAATAAAATTCACCTATTACTATTTAAAAAAAAAGAATATTTTTCTAAAGTGCTACAGACCCATGACTTAAAATATTTATGATGTAATACAGAAACTATCTAGAATTATACATGTATATTAGAAATGAAAAAGTTTGAAAATAAACATTGAAGTGAAAACATTAAGAAAAAAAACAATCTTACAAATATGCTAAAAGTAAAAAATTGCCAAGGAAATGATAACAAAAAGTCAGAAAAAAATTAAAGTAGAAAATCAAAGAATATTTAATTTTAAAAATGAAGTTATCATTTAAAAAGATAAAATACAAAAAATATTTTTCAAATTTTATCAAGGTACAAGAGAAAATATTTTAAAAGTATAGTTATACCTATAAGATAAATATAAATAAAAATATATATTAGTGAATAATTATTCAACATTTTTTTCCATTGAGTCTAAAAATTTTAACCAAATGGATAATTTTCTGAGTAATATAGTCAAAAGAAGATTTAAAAACTTCAATGAAACAATGATGAGGAAAAAACAAAATGTTGGTCAAAGATCCTCTCCTAGAAAGAAGCAGAATCTATAAAATCATTAAGAAAAAGATGTTTATTGTGTTATTTATTGTCCCTGATAGGAATAGATGTTAAACCTTCTTAATTCCTTTTATAAAGTCAAAATAAGCCTGATATCAGTCTCAAAGACAGGTAACATTATAAATAAAAAAGCATGCTCTATTTTCCTTATAGGATTAAAAGTTAAAATCATAAATTTTAGCAAATTAAAGAATATATATATCATCACTGCATTCATTGATCCAAATTCAAAGAATTATGTACTAAAATGGTGAATTTTAAGTAATATCTCAATATCTTAATTTTAAGAATAAATTTTAAAATGCTCTATTTTTGTATGCAGAAATAGAGCAATGTATCTAAAGATTAACACACAATGATCATTCGGGTTTATGTATATAAATGCAAAGATGGTTCAACTTACAAAATTTTCTAATGAAATTCCCTAATTAACTCATTTAAAAGAATGTATGTGTATTTATAAATATACATAAAATATTAATTCAATTCTTTATTTGTAAATTTTTATTAAAAGCCTTTTTAATTTGAAAGGTAATTCTACACAATCTAGGAATAAAAATTTTCCTAAGCTAAAAGTTTTCTTACTAAAACTTGAAAAAATTGAACCTCTTTAATAATAAAATATTAGAAGCATTTTCATTTATGTCAGAACTCAGATAAGAATGCTGCTATTGGTGATATGCTATACAAAATTGAACTCATTCCTAACCAATGTCAAGAGAAAACAATTAGTTCAAGTACTATAAAAATGAGACATAGTTTTGATTAATTGCAGACTATATAATTTTTAGAAAAATAAAAAATACTAACTGAAATAAATTTTATAGCCAAATGGAATACAATATAGCTAGACATGAAAACATTAATATATAGTATTTAATAATATCCCTATATAATGACATAACAAGATAATAAAACAAATGTTCTAATCACAATAGCAAGAGAACCTTAAACACTTAGAAATAAACACAGGATATATGACTAATGTATAAAATTCTACAAAAAGCTATTAAGAACACACAAATAAATGAGAAAACATGTTACTGAATAAAATTCAATATTATAAGATATATATATATATATTTTTCCTTCAAATTATAAAATCAACTAAATAACAAAAGAATCCTTTTTTTAAGAACTTGAACCAATATCCATGTTAATCTAATGGGGAAATTACACATTGCACAGAAATCTAAGAAATTTCTGAAGGAGAAAAATAAGGAGTAGATATTAGCCTCTCCAGATATTATCAGATTATAACAAAAATAATTTGGAACCAAAATTGATATAGGGACATAGATGAATGGCACAAAACAAAAACTTTTAAATACCCAAATATGAAATTCTGTACATGACAATTGTTGCACATCAAAACATTGGGAGAAAGATGGATTATTTATTGATTAAATTTTGTCAGAGACAGGGAGTAACATACAGTAGCGTATAGAGCAAAAGGATGCCAATTAAAGGCATTCTGAGGAAGTTGAAAAATTTGAAATTTGCTCAAATCACCATCTGTATATCCAACCAGTTAACAAGAGAGAATGTCAAACTAGCATTTCATGTTCAGAATTCTCACTAGGCATTTTCCTTAGTCTTTTGATAGTCAAACTAATGGTTGGCTTTTCCATTATTATAGCAGAAAGGCTTCAATTCTTTGTGTCATATGCTTAAGCACAACCTTTTCTCTGCATTCCTTCACCTGGCACCACAGAATTAGAAAACTTGAAGAACAACGACCCTATTACATCTTCTCACCCTTAGTTACTAGTCCTGAGAGCATGTCTACTTAACAAGGTGAAAATATATGTACTGTCTGATCACTCTTGTTTTTGAAATTCACATTGCCCCTTTTGGCAACTAACCCATAGAATCTTTCCCGAAGTTCTAAAAATATAAAGAATTAAAACAAAACAAGAGAAAAAATAAGCATACATAAAGCTATCATGAGTCTATTCAATTTATTTCACAGTTGTCCTTAAAACATATATCTTTTTATTCATTCAAAGACATAGCAGTCATTTTTCTTTGTGTTGTCCAATGTTGTTTAAACTTTAGCCCCAAAAGCACTTAATATATTTGGTTCAAGTTAAAGAAACTTCTCAGTAAGCTTACCTTAAATACCATAATTAAGAGTCAGCATTTTAAAAATATTTTGTCAACAATATAAATATGTTAATCTATCATGATTCTATATTTGAAGAAAACATCTATCCTAAAACTATGCTTCTATAGAACGATAAGTAGCCAGCCTCGTTAAGATGGTTCCCTCACTGGTATACGAACACCTTAATTATTCATCTTCTTTGTAAACATCATAAGAACTTTATCTGTCTTATTTATTGATAACCGCCAATATTAAGCAAATATATACAATAAATATTTTGTGAATGAATGGGAAAACAGTAAAAGATATATATAAATAGGTAAACATATAGTTAAATAAATATATAATCTTTAAAATATACATGCAAGGACTTGTTATACATATGCAAACATATATATATATATATGATAGGACTTTTGATATATATTATATGTAATATAAATTATATGCACATATGTACACACACACACACACACACACACACACACACACAAATATATCCTAAAGCACTCACATACATCTGCTGTGAGAGCCTCTGCTATCAGAACCTACTCTTGTACTTTTTACATGACTTATACATGATTCTAGAAAGTTTAACTTCAACATTTTGGTGATGGGGTTATATATCAGTGGTATAGTATAAGTGTGATCTGGGAGGTGTTAGAATTCCATAATCCTAACACCAGTCCCAAAAAAGCACACTTGTTAAGTAAAATGCAATATGCTTTTTTTGTACATCCACCTCCCATACAAACCTACTACATCCCCTTTCAACCAGATTGTTTCTCCTGTGTAAAATTTCTGACTACAGAATGTTAATTCCAGGGCCAAGCTATTCCCCTACTCCAGCCAGAACTAGGCTTCTCTAGCGAAGCTGGCATATAAAACTAAATTATGGTCCTCATATGTAAGACACCACCAGCCTACAACTAGGTAGGCCGGCACCTCCAGCTTCTGGAGGAACTAAGTACAACTTTATTAAGAGGATTTGTTAATCACGGAATCAAAATTTTAGGGTTGGAAGAAACCTCAAGAAAGAATCATGCATCATTTATTGATCATTCAATAATTTACTCAACAAGCATTTACTGAGTAACTAGTACAGAACTGACAATAATTTCTAGTTCAGTCTTCTTATTGACTAAGGTTATCACTGGACTGCTAGATATGATAACCCTAAGTTATAAACAAAACATTTAATTAAGTTCAATGTGTTCTATGAAAGAAGGTTAAGAAATGCACTAATATTATAAAATTTGTCACTTCCTTCTATGAACTAAATAAATGTTTGTGTCTCTCCAAAATTCCTGTGTTGAGGCCCTAACATGACCGTATTTGAAGGTAAGGCCTTTGGGAGGTAATTTGTCAAGAGGGTGAAGTCCCTCTGATGAGATTTGTGACTTCATAATAATAAGAAAGGTAACCCATTTTGTGTATGTGTGCCACACACGGATATAACAAGAAAGTGGCTGTCCACAAACCAAGAATAGAGCCCTACCCAGGACCAAATCAGCTGGTACCTTGATATTGGACTTCTTACCCTGCTAGTCTGTGGTGTTTGTATTAGAAGCCATAAGAGAACAACAAAAACATAGTTTAGCTTAAAACAAAATGGCTCAATTTTAATATTTACCCTTCTAAGATGACCACAGTTCAATGAAGCAAGATTCAGGTTTTTTGGCATGCCATAAATATGGACGAGCTAATTTACAACCAAAACGATATTGGGTAATCAAAGTACCTTTTGTGGGAAATATGGGCCTGCTTGAGCTTGCTAGATAGGAAAACCCTTAGTGGAAGTAGAGTACTTCATTTGGTGGGAGAAAATGTAATGGTAATATTTTGAAGGTGAGTGAACTAAGCAAATGAATTTGAATCCCTATGTCCTGAAAACCTTTGTTAGAGAAGAAAGACAGTATAGAACACTAGAGCACTCCACTGTCAAGTAACACAAGTGCAAAGACCAATTCTGAAGAGGATTGTTCATGCCCTAGAGTAATTACCTCAGCATGGTAGAAGAAAAAAAAGTGGCAGGTATTGATGAATGTAGAAATCTCAGTCTTGTACACTGTGTCTCTGGTCTTCTCTAAAGGAATATAGTCTCTTACTATTGTTTTTTAAAGTATGTCATATACCATGGATACAAATAAGTGCTTTATATAAATTATATGCAGAATTCCCAACCACATTGTAAGGTGGGTCTTTATATTTCCATTTCAAAAATGAGTAAGTACTGACTAGGAGAGACTATATTACCGATCTAACATGATGCTCTAGTTGCAAAATCAGAGATTGAAACAAAGAGTATACATACTTTAGCTGGGATGTGACCTCAAGAAGCAGACTGAGGTTGTGAGAAGAATGAGGGAGAAAGGCAAGGCCAATTATAGGGTAAGCTGTTGAGGCTACTGCTGTGGGAAACCAGAGCTTGAATCCTTTCGGACCAGAAAAGAACACAGATGTCTCCCATGTTTGCACACTTAAATGAGACACCTGACAGTTTATCCATGGCTTTTGGCCCCACTGGTTGATGTTGGGCCTGAAACATTAATAATCCCATGCTTCTGGCCTCTACTGGTATGTGAGTGTGGAACTCCAGGAACACAGAGGAAAGATGTTGACAGAAGCTATAAGATATGCTCCTGATAGCTTGAGGCGAATCTAAGCTTGTACACAACCGTCCATGGCAGCTGTTTCTCAAGTCAGAGAGAAGTCAAGAGAATGGGGCACAAGACATGAGAGTCATCTGCTGCAGTCACACAGATATTGAATTCCTGTGGCTGGAAATAAACCCAGACAATGGAGTTACATCATGCAAGCATGTAACTTCCATGTATTCAACTGCATGCACTAAGCCAAAAGAGATAAAGAGAAAATATCAAGAGATCAGATGATTCTGATATCATTTCACTTATACCTATGCTCAAAGTGAGTGTGATTCTAGAGCTGTGACTCTTCCTTCTTATCATATTAGTATCTCATGGCAAACACGTCCTTATAATGTTCAAGATTACATGCTTTCAAACCTCTGGTGCTCAACTGAAAAAAATGAAAATCAGTTTCAATGCTACAGGGAAAAACAGCAGTGTGATGCTTATTAATATGCTTAACTGTATTTATTTTCTGGTTAACGGAAAATGCAATTACCTTGCATTGGGACTCTAACTGTAAAGTGCTTGCCCTTCAACTACACAAATCATATCACACTGCATCAACATAATTTTCTCTGCAAAATTTCTTTCATTTCATTTAATATTATGCTGATGCTACTGAGTTATATCATCTGAATTTGTAAAATGTTTGCTGCACAGTCTAGAGTGAGTATATGGTGTAGGCACAGATCATGACATGGGGCAAGCTGTGGAAGACACCAGGACAAGGATTCAAGGTGAGCAACTCACACAGGATGGTGAGGGCAGAAGATGCAAGAGTAGGCCCACAAGCAGATCAACAGGGGTATAAGGATCTCTTCTGGCATTCAAGATTTCAGAGTAAAGTGTTCCTTACCATAATTTGATAAAATTAATGTATTAAGTCTAATAAATTATGATTAAAAAACACACCAGGAAAGGCAGAACACACTAAAATAGGCCTACCATGATTTTCCTCTTTCATCCTGTCTTAGTTTGGAAGAAATAAAAATGCAGAGCGAGTAGTTAATTGGGTGAAGTGGTTCCCACAAAATTGGAATGGGCATTGAGGGGAGTAGGAAGTGTGAAACCAAAAGCAGGGAAGTCAACCTAAAATGTGTAGCTGACCTGGTAACTAACATGAGCAAATGGCATTTAATCCTGTTGGGGACACTCTCAGGAAATTTGTAGAATGCATTTCAGAATAGCCTGGCTGAGAGAGAAAACCACTTGCTGCCATCCCATACTGATCTGATTTCTAAGAGAAGTAGTTAAGAAGTTACAGAGCAGAAAACAGTTTGATGTACGGGCTCAGGGGAGGAGTTACCAGGCTTCACCTCTGTTTAACTAATGCAAGAGCAATGGATGAAGCAAAAAAAGTGATCTGGAAAGATGTGAGGCAGGGCATAAAAGATGTTTAACACTCATATTAAAATCTACTCTGTCCACCAAGTATCCACAGAAATCAGACCATGGTGACAAAAAATCTTAAATAATACAAAATAAAATAAATGCAAAATCACAGCCTCTTATAATGCTCATAAGTCCAACTACATTAAAATGCTATTTTTAAGTTAAAAATGTGTCCCAGCCTTCTACATTAAGGAAGCCATGCTAAGGATTTTTTTTTTCAGTAAGGTCAAAAAATTTAATAATACAGTGAATGCAATAAAAGCAACGATTTAAATCAGTGGTTCTCAATCCTAGCTACACATACCAGAGCCATGCAAAAAGCTTTAAAAAAAATAAAACATGTCCAAGTCCCACAACTATAGACACAGATTTGATTGATCTGGGTGTGGTCAGGACATTAGGATTGAGAAAATTCTATTGGTGCCTTACAATTATACATAATAGTGAGATTAATTATGCCATATTCATACATGCACATAATGTTTCCCAGGTAATTCTAATGTGAAGCCAAAGTTGAGTAAAATTAGCTTAAACAAAATGCAAATTGAAAACGAAAAGTGTTTTAAGTACTCATAGGACTTAGAATCAAAATAGTTTTTCACTAGTTCAATTATTTATATCATATTCTTCAGCTGAAAACACCTGGACTGTGCTATTTGTTTAGTTTTCCAAAGGAGTCTCCAATATGACACTCATAACATCTGTCCTTATAAGCTGCTCACAAGTAGACTGATAGTTATTAGTTTAATACTCATAAGGGACTAGCAGGTGACCAGAGGATCAGTTCAACTTTTTAAATGTGTTCTTTGGAGGTAAAGCTCTGCAATAAATGACTGAGTAAATAAATTCATTGATAATAAATGAAGGAATCTGCTACTGGATGTTTGTCCCCAAAGTATGCATTACTAAGTAAGCTTGGGGTCATTTAAAGGTTGAAACAGTAAAAGAACACTGATAAAAGAACATATGTCTACTAAGTGTTTGGTAGAACTTATTAGCTTCAAGCTTCCTTTCTTCAGAAGAAAATTAGGTCCTAAGGTCATGACTTCCAAGTTTTCATTTTCAGCTATCAAGTAGCCAATGAGTACTTTAACCTGAGGACCCCTTTAAGAAAAGTCAGGGTTTTGCCAGCATGTGTTCAGAAATGTGTTCAGAAAGCACAGTCAGGGGCATGCCAGTCTCCTCATGTTATCACCAGAAGTATCTTGAAATAAAAAATGCAGATACAAGAGTTTATTTTTGCTTGACAGTTGCAAATAACATTTTATAATGAGAATAATAATATTTGCTTTGGATATATTTTCAGGTAAAGGGAAAAGAAATCAAATCCTATTTATCTAGATAAATTGAAAAATGCAGAAACCAAGATAATGGAATAATCCATTTAGTGTCACTGCATGGATTTCCATCTTTTCAGAAACTTAAAAACACACTACAATAGACTTATAAGTGTTGAAATAATCCAGGAATGATCAGGATTTTTGCTGAGCAATTAAGTTCATCATTGTGGATATCTGCTACTACCCATAATGCTCTCAATTTTCTTCCAAGCTGGTCTCCATCAATGTAACTGAGTTAGCTTTTTTCAAGTAGATTATCTGGACTCAGAAGTTTAATTTTTTCTTTTTTTATTTTCTGTCTTTCTTTTCTTTTTTTCTTTTTCTTTTTTTTCTTCTCTCTCTCTTTTTTTTTTTCTTAAGGAAGGCCTCTAATCAACCTGCTTTGAAAAATTCCACTTAGCAGCAAGGCACTTAATTATCTTGCTAACCTTTTGTTCAGTAGCTTTGCAAATAATGACATGAAACATTCAGTCTTTTTACTTCCAAGCTTTTCTTCTTTCTGATTAGATTCTACTTAAATAGCATCATGTTCCTTCAAGTTCCTCCAAGATGAGGGATTTTCTTTAATCACCTGAAACCTGCTGGTCTGCCTCGTTAGCATTCTGAGATATCTCATTCAAGAAGCTTACATCAACAATGCAACTACTTACTCCTAGCAGGTTGAGTACATTAATTGTCATCTCTTTATCAAGGCTTTATATTAATTTAAGTATAGATAGATATGCAAAGTGGGTTTTGAAATACAAGATGATTGCAATACATTAAAATGGGCTTTCCCACTCCTGTACCTTATATAAGAAGAAAAAGTTAATTTAATCAAATTCCATCTTTGCAAGAAAAACAAAACTTACATTGAATATAAAATGTGATAACTAACAAAAATGTATTAATCAAATACTGAAATTATTTTTTTCAAGAGAAGCATAAAAAAGCAAGTATTAAACATGCATTTTTCAATCTGGTTATAAAATGTCATTTGCACCTGTCAAAGAAAGATTGGATATCAAGAATTGGGTATAGTTTCTTCCCAGACAAAACAAGAAAAAGAAAAAAGGAACATGTAATGTTTAATATGGGCAGATGCCTGAATTAAAAGGAAATGAAATGGTAAAAGGTAGAGGTTAGGGCTTTCAGCTAGCAACAGCTTAAAGTAATGCAATCCACAAAATTCACAAGGAAGTTTGGGAACCATGGGAAGAGAAAAAAAAGGAATTCTTAAAAGACATAGCTGACAAGTCACGTAAACCAGAAACACACTCTTCTCTATAATTGCAAAGCTGTAGGAAAGTAGATTTTCTACATACAGTCAATATTTAGCTTAGGTCTCAGCAAAATTACCTTCATCTGGTATAACGTTTTGTTTAATTCAGAAGCAACACTTGCACACTTAAAAAACAAAATGCTTGTAACTCAATCCATCTCATATTTCATTGTAGTATTTATAGAGTTTTGGCTGAATAGAGACAAAGACTTATGTAGTTAGATGCACTGTGTCAAAATGATACCCTTACAATTTAAAAGGAGGTATGAGATTCCTTGTGTTACCTTTTGCTGAAAAAAAAGTAAATGCGGGACTCAAAATGATTCTTTAAGAATGACATTTTAACAAAAAATGCATTTTGAGAGGCAGTCATCTGAATAAAAATCCCTGCATTATCAGTCCCTGCATTATATAGAACACTAAAAATCCCTTCCTCAAATTTATAAAAGAAAGCAAGCACACAATTTTCTTATTTTTGAAAATACATAGCTCTGTAACAAATTGCCTTGTCCTTGACTACTTGTCATATTCTCATTTTTTCCAAATACACTTAAAAATTATTAGAAACAGTTTATCTATCGATTAAATAAAAGAGTAACAGAACATTTCTAATTGTATGAAACATGAAACTTGAATTAAAAATAAAAAACCTCACAGATTGTTTAAAAATTATCTGATGTATAAGGTCAAATTATGGAGAAAAGTTTAAAAATTAGATAAAAATTAAGCTATTTAAATTAGCTTATATTTGACATTTTTATAATATGACATTTAAATTGCTACTACTTGTGTCTCAATTGTGAAAATAAATCTGCTATTAATATGTGTTTTTTATTTATTTATTTATTGAAATACAAATAATTTTCTCTTGTAAGAGCCTTTAAAATCCGATGCAGTTTTCTGAATATGTAAAAATTTAAGAATGTGGCATGGCAGAATAGAAAGAATATTAGATTATATTTCAGAAATCCTGTGTTCTGTATCTACCTCAAAAACATGCTTGCTTGGAAAATTCAATGAAGCCACTCAGACTGAGTGTCTAAAGTGTCTAGGTGTCTAGACTCACCAATGTAATGACACTGAGGAAAATGACAGCCATTCCTTATACTTTATAGTTTCACGATTCTAGGTCAAGGAATGGTTGTTCCAAATCTAACACCAAGCTATTAATTCCTTATATAATTTTAAAAATTAAATTCTAAAGGCCTCATTCTAAAGTTTAGATTTAAGAAGAGCTATCATTTAATCATTTTTAAGTGTAAACATTACTATGGTTGTGAAGTATGTATGTGCTTTACAACTTCAGGAAAGTATTCTGCAACATAAAATTATTTATTAGTGCATAAATCTTAGTGTACTAAATAGAGTCTTTATTTTAAAACTCTGCATAGTTTGGGATTTCATTAATAGGATACTTCAATGTAGCAATTTATAATTTGAATATATTTCTCAATATTCACATCCTCAATGATTTGACCATCCAATGCCTTTAAGTGATCTTAAACAGTATTATTGATGAAGAGGTGTTATTCCTTTAATAATAGAGTAGCAGAGTCTAACATTTGAGAATCACATCCAGAAAGATGGTCAAAAATAACATTTTATCTCCAAATGAGGTTATTAATACAGACAACTGGAAAATACTACATCAAAAGAGTATGGTACTTACCACACAATTCAAATTCATTACTACCACTGAATATATTCTTAAAGCTTAAGAAATAAATGTAACTTAAATATGTGTTCTAATAAATCTTACAATTCACTTGAAAATACTCCAGTTATATTCATGTTTTGCTAATATCAGACCTTTGATTTCTGTTTTTAAAATATACCAAAAGTTGTGAAAAATGCGATGGCCTTCTACTACCTCTAAGAACCTTTATCTAACAGTGTTTGCAAATAGAAAGTACAAATGTCACTGGAAAGTGTCACAGTTACATTTGATCCAACCTTTTAATTATATCCAAATAAGGCAAAGTCCTGTCACATGTTCTTGACTTGGGGCCTCCATATTTTGCACTGTCTGAATTAATCAACCAGTTCCCCAAAGCAACTGTGCCATTAGCAGCTCTAGAGGCATACTGAACATGGCAGTTACATTTTGAAACCAGTAGCAGAGATTAAAAAAAAAATTGAAATGGACTCTGGCAAGAGAACCAGGCTCACATAAAGAACCTCTCATAAGGGCTTCCTTGAATCTGAGAAAAAAAAATCTGTCAGGTGGCAGCAGGGCTTTGTGGTTCATGCCATCTCATTCCCTTTGTTTTTAATCACCCATGAAGAGCGGCAGCTCTGTTGCTATTGGCTATCAAATCACATCAAAACCTGGACTGAAATATGCACATTTTGAAGCCTCTGCTCAAGCAGTATAAGCTTCTCTGTGTCATTTTGAGGAACAAGTAATGACATCCTTTCTTCTCTTTCATAAATACTAATCACGGGGGTGGAAAATCTGAATTAGGAAATCAGTGTACTGGTACCTGTTCTTGATGCACACAGCCTAAATAATCATGTGCCTATGAAAAAATTCATTATTTTACAAAATGCATATAATCTAGGCTAACCAATGTAATAACAAAGGCAACTACTTATTTAGGTGCCTATAATATACATAGGCATTTTAATAGAAATGAAATTTTCTTCCAACAAGTTCTATATACTTAATTGCAGCATTAAAAGCATCATCCAGCAGAAAGATAAATATTTGCTTAGGTACTTTTATTGCACTGGATTTGAGCAATAATGTGCCATTATTATAAAGTTCACTGACCTGTGTAGAACATTTCCTTTTTAAAATTACATTTAATTATGCATGATTTTATGTGTCAATTAAAAAAATGAAATTAAAAAAATTCACTTAAAAATAAATAGGATTATATTTAACACATTCCTCATCCAAATAAAGCTCTAATGAGGAATTATAAAGTTTGCCTACACTTATAATAAATACTAATATATGTATTTATAAGATGTATATATGTATATGAAAATCAGTGAATTATTTTATTTAAAATGGGATTGTTAAAATCATGAATATACATTGAAATTCAATTGATGCAATGTGATGTGACATAGAATAAATAGAATTGTGAGTTTCTGGCATTTCCCAAGTATGTGGTCCAGGGGCTCCTGGGCATTCCTGCAATGTTTTTCAGGGAGTCCATGAGGTCAAAACTATTTTATAATAATACTAAGATTTTATTTAACCTCTAAAGTCTTTTTTTCAAGAGTGAACAATGAGCTTTTTTTTCAGAGGCTATAGTTATTAGTCTGTTTTTCATTACTATAACTAAATATCTGAAGCTGGGTAACTTTATTTTAAAAAGAGCTTATTAGCCCTTAGGTTTTGTTTGTTTGTTTTTTGTAAGATAAGGTACCAGGGATTGAACTCAGGGGCATTTGATCACTGAGACACATCCCCAGGCCTATTTTGTATTTTTTTTTTTTTTAGAGACAGCGTCTCACCAAGTTGGTTAGGACCTCATTTTTGCTGAGGCTGGCTTGGAACTTGCAATCTTCCTGCCTCAGTCTCCTGAGCCACTAGGATTACAACCATGCGCCACCAGGCTGGCTAGCCCTTAGTTTTGAAGGGCTGAAAGTCTAAGACCAGACCTCTGATGAGGGCCTAATGGCAGAGGGTATAACAGCAGGGATACATGTGGGAACAAGAGATCACACAGCACAAGGGAGGAAGCCAAAGAGAGATTCAGAGGTCAGGTCCAGGCTTTTACAGCAACTCCATCTCAAGAGAACTACCTGAATCCCCAATGGCTTCCAGACCTTTCACTAGGCTCCACCTCTTAAAGGTCCCACCACCATACTGAGAACCAAGCTTCCAACATATACACCTTTGAGACACAAACCATATCCAAACCATAGCACATGTGATATGTGATACCATAAGAAATTGAATGCCCAGATAGGAGAATCCAGCTGTTTTCTGTTCAGGCAGACATTAAAGTGTTTTTCAAAAATCTAAACTGATGTTGCTCTTCTTAATAAAAATTCATATTTGAAAAAGGAATAAGATATGGAGTGTAAACCAGCACAGAATGACAGCCTTAGAATATGCCATATTCTCAAGAGACCTGGCACCTGACTGCTAAGGTGTAGTGGTACTGGCTCACAGAGAGCAGAGGTGATCCCCATTATCTTTCTCCCTTATGGAACCTTGAATACATGAGGCCCTTCTAGGAAAGTCAGTTCTTCATGGGTTGAAGCTACTTTTTTATGCACCTGGAATGGTAGCCTTGATGGAAGTTGTACGGTATTTCTAGGGAGACAAGCAACAGCTGAGATTGTACATATGGGATACCCATGCCTGGAATAAGCCATTATTTGGGCCTCAGAATATTTCTTCTGGGACCTACCCATCTCAGTCTTGCTCCTGCCAGTGGACCAAAGCAAATGTGGACTTTAGATGGGTTTAACCATGATCCACAACTTTTTTGGGTAAAGATCAAATTATTGTTCGCAGTTGTTTGGTTATTTTTTCCAATTGCCTATTCTATTGTGAGGTAAGGAACATTGTAAAAAGAGCAATAAGTATTCTCTAGGATCCAAAATTCTACCATCCTAAAAGAATAAAGTAACCTAGATTTTCACAAATGGGTTCATTTTCGGGGAAAAAAAAGGTATAATTTCTCTGAGATCTAATCAAATCCTTTATTATCATTCTCCTTTTTTTTTCTTTTCTTTTCTTTTTTTTTTTTTTTTTTTTTTTTGCACCAGGGATTGAACCCAGGGTCACTTAACCAGCAAGCCACATCTCCAGCCCTTTTTTATATTGTATTTAGAGGCAGAGTCTCAATGGAGTTGCTTGGGGTCTTGCTGCTGAGGCTGGCTTTGAATTTGCAATCCTTTTGCCTCAGCCTCCTGAGCCTCTGGGATTATACACACATACCACCACACCCAGCATCCATAACATTAACAGGTCTTGTCTGATATAAAACATATATACTCAGAGAATGGAAGAAACAAAATTTATATAAATTTGCACTTAATGTCTGCCTCTTAAAAGGTTGGGAGCTTCACAGTGACAGAAATCATTTCTTAGACATTTCTGACACTCCATAAGTATTTGATTAATAAATATAAAAATCAATAAGTGAATAAAATCCCAAGTTCTTAGAGAATGGGTAATATCATGATATGTTAGGCTTGGTTATACTCTAATAACATTTATTTATTTATGTCATTATTTATGTTCCCCTCAATATGGTGATAGTTAATTAAACTCAATTCTACACTATAGTGCGTAGTACAGCAAAGGGCCAGATACAGATTTCTGGGGATTTTCATTAATAGTAGGACAATATTAGCAGGAAGAATGTGCAACAGTTTTCTACTTTCATAGTTTTTTCAGTATTCTTGATTTAGGGATTTATTCACTAAAGAAATGTTTGGTAAGGAATGATTATTGTCAGACACACTTCTAGGAATTTAGCATATTATAATGAATGAGAAAGACAACCCCCCCCCATGATGTTGGCATACTTGTAAACAATCTATATAAAATAATACATACTTCAGAGACTCACCATTGACACATTCATTCTTAGGAATTATTGCAACCTGTTCTCACATGAGAAAATAAGGTCTGAAAGGGTGTAAGTGGCCAGGTCCAAGAACTCGATTTATCAAGGGCAGAGCCAGAATTCAAATCTGGTCTAATGGTACCAAATTGTGATGTTATTCCATAAGATTTTAACACCTCCTTACTACACACCAAACACTAAGCAAAAAAGCCTATTTCATGATGTCTAAGTTATTCTGTTTTTATATATACTATTCTCTACTTTTCTCTAAGGCTGCATTTTCTAAAATAGGTTATATAAACAGAATGGATAAAAACAGTAAACTGGATCCAATTTACATCAAATTCGTGATGCTATAAATATGTGTAAAGTTTTTATTGGAGTAGCATGACTATCACTTACATAATAATATCATATATGTATAAGTGATATATGAGTACTTCTCATATGTACATATAGCCTCGTGAATTTTTATTAATTGCACACCCTTTTCTAACCAGCATCAAAAAACATAACATCACTATTTCCTCAAAGCCCACACTCATGCTCACTTCCAGTCACTATATCATCCCCATAAGGATAACCACTATCCTGACTTCTAACAGATGAGAGTAGTTTTGTCCATTTCCCCCTTATTTTTTAAAGGTTTTTTTCTTATTTTTTTAATTGGTGCATTGTACATAATGGTGGGATTTGTTTTTACATATTCACTCATGCACACAATATAACAATATGATTTGGCCAATATCACTCAATTATGTCCATTACATGTTCTTAAGTGGAATCACACAGGATGTACTCCTTTACATCTGACTTCTTTCTCCTAATATTATGTATGTGAAATTCATTCTGTGTGTACTTAGAGATTGTTCATTCTTATTCAATTTACTTATCTTTTCTATATGGATTGACATTAGTTTCTATTGGCAACAATTATGTATAATGCTGCTATGAAGATTTTTTTTTTGGGGGATGGATACTGGGGATTCAACTCAGGGGCACTCAATCACTGAGCCACATCCATAGCCCTATTTAGTATTTTATTAGAGACAGAGTCTCACTGAGTTGCTTAATGCTTTGCTAAATTGCTGAGGATGGCTTTGAACTCCTGATCCTCCTGCTTCAGCTTCCCAAGCCACTGGGATTACAGGCATGCACCACCACACCTGGCTGCTATGAAGATCCTTTAGCAGTCTTCTGGCGAATAATTTACACAGTTTTCTTGAATGGCATTGCTAGATAATAAATCAGGTATAGATTCGGCTTTGGTAGAAACCATCAAAAAGCTTTCCAGAATGGCTTTGCTTGTTTAGTCTCTCAATAGCAGTGTTTAAGAAGTCCAATTGCTCTAGGATGTAAAAATTTAAATTAGATGCCAAGATGCCTTCAAAAATAGACACCAATCTATCTCTATTTATTGCACAGAAATATAGAAGGGACTGACATATCTTAACAATAGAAATAATATATTAAATAAATATACCTTTGTGCTCCCCATTATTGGTCTCTTCTTTAAGATACTTCCAAGTACCATCAAAATAGTGGCAAAGTAACAGCAAAAGTCCTGGGATGCAATACTATCTATGACAAATAATATTAAGCAAACACTTCCAAACTGAATGTAACTAATCATTTCACTGGAGTGATAATAGTCTTTTTTCTTCCCTTTCGTTCTCATATATCTATGCATTCTTGAAAATAAAGTAACTTTTTCCAAAATGACAGAAACTACTTAATGCATACAGACAAGCTGTTAGACAAGCAAAGTCAGTAAGAGTTTGAATAATAGGTCTTTCTTAATTGTAGAAAGAGTCCATGTTACAATTTGCAAAGACCGAATAACCCCAATTATAAGATAAAGCTATTTCTGACAAATCCTGTCTTTTGATTTTAAGAGAATGCCTATCAAAGAACTTTGAGCTGGCCAACACCTATGTGCATTCTAATTCTGTTAAATGGAAGATCAAAAATGCATAAAGTCTCCTGGAATATTTATCTTTTCTGCTCCCAAGTCTCTACCTAGAATCTGTGAAATGACAGGGAATAAATAATACTACAAAAGTCCAGTACGAGTACATAATAGACATTCAATAAGCCTTTAGTGACTAGTTAAATAGATGCATTTTAAAAATTAAGACTAATATGTGTATGACTATATCCCAGTGACTTTCACTTTCATGTTTAAATATAATTCACAAATATTTTAAAAACAATAAATAAAAAAGAATGACATAAACAGGTAAGGAAACCCAGTATTCTTTAGATTTATTTTTTAATCATTTGTTTTAATTAGTTATACATGACAGTAGAGTATACTTCGATACATCATACATAATGGAGTACAATTTCTCATTCTTCAAGTTGTACATGATGTAGAATCACCAGGGTCATATAATTACATATGTACATAGAGTAATAATGTCTGCTTCATTCTACTATCCTTCCTATGTCCATACCTCTGCCCCTCTCTTCATTCCCTTCTACCTAATCTAAAGTAACTCTGTTCTTCCCTAGCCTCCCCCATTGTGAATTAGCATCCAAATATCAGGGGAAAAAAAAACAACACCAAAAGCAAATAACCATATCAATAAATGGGCTAAGAAACTATTAAATAGACACTTCACAGAAAAAAAAAATACAATTGATCAACAAATACATTAAAAAAATGTTCAACATCTCTAGCATTTAAGAATACAAATCAAAACTAAGATTTCATCCCACCCCAGTCAGAATGGCAATTATCAAGAATACAAACAAGAATAAATGTTGATGAAGATGTGGGGGATGGGGAAGGCACATTGCTGCTGGGAAGGAAAATCAGTGCAAACATTATGGAAAGCAGTGTGCAGAGTCCTCAGAAAACTTGGAATGGATCCACCATTTAACCCAGCTATCCCACTTCTTTATCTATACCCAAAGAACTTCAAATCAGCATATTACAATGGTACATCAATATTTATAGAAGCTCAATTCACAACAGCTAAACTATGGAACCAACGTAGGTGCCCTTCAACAAATGAACAAATTAAAAAATGTTGTATATATGTGTGTGTGTATACATATGTATATACATATATATATATTCCATCATATGTATAAATATGATGGAATATTACTCAGTCTTTAGGTTAATTTTTAACCATGATTACAATAAAATAGTGCTAAAAACAACTTCAATCATCAGGAGTTTGTGACTTCCCCGATGTGTATTGGCTAAGCAGCACATTCACAGATGCTGTAAAACTACCCCCAGTAATGAAAAGAGACACACTCCCCATATCTATTATCTTAATACTTGTTAGTGACTTAATAATAACCAATGCTAGATAATTGGGCCAGTCATAAAGATTAAAAAAAAAACTGAACCACATATATCTGTTTACTAGTGTATTATTTTTCTCCAGACCTGAATTTCACAAGGTATACTTCTAGAATCAACTGCTTCAAATAAGATACTTAAGAAAAACGTATATTCTGGGTAAGGTTCTCCTCAAACTTAACAATTCAAAATCCTTGGAGTAAAGTCAAGAAATCAGTTTTTTAACAAGCGCTTAAAGCAAAGTTTAGGAAACACTTTTCCAATTGGAATTGGAGATGCGTGGAAGGATTGGAGTGGGATGAAGGAGAAACAGGAGTAAACCAGGTTATATCATTCTTAGCTGCTATAAAATATGAATCACATAATTCTGTTTCCTTCTTTTTGACTAACCATTAGAATCATCTAAGTTGTGTTTTAAAAATAAAAACCCCTGGCTCCATCACAAACAAACTAAATCAGAATTTCTAAAGGAAGGACTGGGGTGTAAGTATTTTTGACAATGTTCCTCAAGTGAGTCTACTGGTGGGGCGAAGTTCGAGACACTGTGATAACTGACATGCACCCTCTTGAAATAATTAGCCTTGGCCACTGAGAGAGTTTAAAACTGTGAGTCTCAAATTTTCATAGGTATTAATCATATATCGTTTTCTTGATCTTTTTCCTGGTTGGAAAAAAAGTCCACAGACTTTTTTGTGCCAATCCTTTTCATTTCTATAGCTGACTGTTTCTTTACTCTTTCTTCTCAGTGGCTTTTATTGGAGTAAATCAATGATAAAAAAAAATTGTACAAGTCATAAAGTGGACATATGCTGGTAACCGGCATCCATATCAAGACACACAGAGAGAGAGAGACCAATAGTAGGATTCCAGAAGCCCCTTTGTGCCCCATTCTTGTCCTTATTCCTCCTACCCAAAATAATGGTAACCATCATCCTTATTTGTAATATCATAAAACTCAGTTTAGCCTGTTTTTGAAATTTATATAAACTGACTTACACACCATGTTCTCATTGGTATTCAGTTTAATTCACTCAACATTGAGAATGTGAAACTTTTCCATGTTGTATATACTTACAGTTGGCTTATCCTTTTTGCTATATTTCTTACGTAACAACATGCCACTATTAGTTCTTCCACTCTACTGTTGATTGTTTCCACTTTGGGACTGTTACTGGAATCTTCCATGAACATTCTCATGCATGTCTTTGATGAATATATGTTCTCATTTGTGTTGATTGTCCATCTATAAATGAAATTGCTAATCAGAGAGTAGGGGGTATATCTAGTTTTAGATCTACTGACAGTTTTCCAAAGAATTGGCACTTTTACTAGTAGAGGAGAAAAACCCCAGTTGATGTAATGTTTGGCATTATCTCTCTTTTTCTTTTTAACCATTTGTCTTGGGTTTCATTTGTATTTTCTGAAGTAGGTTTCCATAAAGGTGATATTTAGGATTCTAATTCCTTTGTAGGTCAACCCTGGACAGCTATAATATTCACAGGACCCCTGGCATCTAAGGTTTAAATTCCTGTTATCAATTTAGTCATATAAAAAACAGATACATTCCCCCTAAAATAAATTTGCCTAACTCCATTTTACTTTGATTATATAAGCAGAGGCAGAAGTAGTGATTTTCAGTACTCAGACTAATTTTACCCTTTCTAAAAAAATGTAAGAAAAATAAAAAGCAAGGAAACCTAAATCTTGGTACACTGCTCTACCATGTCTAGTAGGAAACTTCAAGGAAGAGTGCAGCATCATTAAACTGGGCTGGGGAACAGATTGGGTAGGCATGGAGGGATACAGAGTCTTCACTGTTCAATGTTTTTCTTCCCAGCGCAAACTCCACCTAAAAAAATTCATTTTTTAGTAATGGCTCGATATCTATACTATTAACAATGTAGGTGTGAAAGCAACATAATGTAAAATTGAAGTTGAATAGGATTTTTTCAAGAAAAGAAATGTAATTAATTCATAGAAGGTTAGCTAACAATATTATTCAACACTCTGGGGTTATTTTTCATTTTTCTTGTATGCTATTTTATCACTAAAAATGTAGCATAAATCTAGTCAGAAACCTAACTCCTAAAACGCATTGTGTCAGGAATACCACCCACTAATGAGACACCTCAAACACACAGAGATAGACAAAGGACAGGGAAAGATTGCTAGTTTAAAGGGAATCACGCCTGAGTGAGAATTTTGTCTTTTTTTCTTTCTTTCCTTCTTTTTTATTTTCTTTTTTTTATTGTTGAAGCAAAACAGAATTTCAGATTTTCATGCTGCCAGAACATCTCTCCTTGGCACTTCAAAGATAGATTGAGCTAGAAAAAGAACAGTTAGTGTACTCCCCCATGGTTTGGTAACCTTAAAGCGGACTGGGGCTGTAGCAGTTTATAGGGAGGGGGTTAATTTGAGACAGAGGCACCATACAACTAATCCACTCCCTCAGGCAGAATAGCTGTTTAGGAAGAGATTTAAAAGTAGGAAAAAGTCTCACATGGAAAAAAAAATGCATGCTATTTCTCAGAGAAGCCTTAATTTTCAGTGCATAATCTTTCCTTGCCTCCACCCCCAAAGAACTAAACCAATGTTATTTAAAGATTAATTAAATTAGGCAAGGAGAAAGTTCACTAAGGTTTATATAACACAAACCCATATAACAATTTTTTTTCTAATTATAAAGATTTCATGTTTGAACAAACACCTTTCTTCTAAGCTGCTGAACATATTCAGAGGTAAATTAAACTATTTGAGTAAGTTAAGCAATTACAACAAATTAGACAACAGCCTTACTTGCTCTCTAAACCACAAAGTCTTCATGAATGCTTTGCAATGACCCACAAATGGAACAATAAGAAGGATGCTAAAAGGTACTGTCAAAAGAACTGAACACTAAATGATGCAAGCTTTGTCTAAATCCATCCAAACAAAGGCGACAAATTGCCATGTCATGCATTGGAGAAACCTTCTTGTAAAGGAGTAATAATGAGATCCTTTGCCCTTCTACAATGTCAGATCATATCAAATACAAATGAGCAAACTCCAACTTGAATACATTTATTTCTTAAGTAATCATCTATTTCTTTAAAACATTTTTTTTTCATTTCACTGTTGTGTTTTCTCTGGAAGAAAAGTAACATAGATCATATAAATCCAACACAAAAATATGGTTATTATTCCATCAACTAGCCCAAAGCTTTTTATAAAATGGTGCCTCTCTCTTTCCTTAATGAATCTCTGATGCTGACATTGTTTTACAAGAGTGTTTCCTGGACTTTTGAATGTGGTACTTCTAAATATATGCTCCAATACCTTAGATGCCTATGCCCTTGGATGATCATTCTCTTCTTACATATGCTATTCATTATGGAGTGGGAGTATGTACAGAAAGCTTATCACATATAAATAGAAGTTTTAACTATAATTCTAACTTATTCATATTTTATACCAATGTAATAACTGGATTGAATATTTCCTTTTCCATCCAAATTTATGAATGCAAATGTGGTTTATTGAAATGTGGTTTATTGAAACTTCATTGATTCTGCAGCCAACTACAAATAGAGGCTTTGAAAAATTGTCAGCTGACAATATGCTTTATAGGGATGAAAAGCAAAATAATTAACAACCAGGACAGCACAGGCACTGACTAATCAGAACAAACACTGAGCCAGTCCAAATGATCATCACCTAAATAACAAGTATGGCCATGCTAGCATGTCCTGGCTAAAGAGCAAATCCAATAAACACGTTCTCCATGGTATCTGTTGATCTTCACTGGTATCTGTTGATGTTCAATAAGTTATAACAGGACACACACATGCACATACACCCACACACATCAATAACTTATTTTTCTTCTTTTATTTTTATATAGTATATCATTGACATTTATACACCTTCTTCATACCACTAGATACAAACCTAGCTCATTCTTTTTAGAACAATAACACATTGGGGCATAAATGTATCACCTCTCTATTGTTGGATCATTCCTCTATTGATGGATACCTAGGATATTTTATGTTATCCCAATAAAAAACTGCACTGCATAACATTAATACATATCATCTTTATGCCCCAATATTTTATGGTCTTCAATTCGGAAAGACAGAGTCTGAAAGTTAGGATTGTTCAGTTAAAAGAATTGTGTTTTCCTTTCAAGTAATTATGTGAGATGGCTTTCCAAAAAAGATTACAGCAACTCACATTCATTCCTGTGCTCCAACAGGCTCACACATGCTGAGGGTTATGCTGAGTTGTGGGTTGAGTTCCCTGGAAAGTAGCCCTTCAGAGTTGCCCAGCCTGGAGGCAAGGAGGTTGGACTTTCACATCTCACATCATTAGTCATTGCTTGCAGGCCATCCTTAGGGAGGGGACATAATCTTGGGCAAGGCTGCTTGCTCTCTTTGAGAAGAATTCTTGGAGGGGAAATCAGCTAGGAATTGTTGCCTACCCAGAAGTTTTAGCAGAAGAGTGAATGCTTCCATCCTAAAGAAGTATCTGACCCCACCTAATAAGTATCAAATGTATCTTATTGCTGTTTTCATCTATATTTCTCTAATAATAAAGGAAAATATTTTCACATGTTCATTTACCTTTGCAGTTTCTCTACTGTGACAAGCTTCTTTATGTCCTTTGCCCATATTTCTTTTGGTCGTGCTTTCTTATCTTTTTGTAGAAACTTTTATATATTAGAGAGTAGACCTTTGTTTATTATGAATTACAGTTATTTGTCCCAGAATATCATTTGTCATTACACTTAAAAAAATTGTGCTTAACCAAATTGGCATAATGGTCCTGGTAGGAAGTAGATGGAACTCTCAAAGGATTTACCTAAAAGAAATTAAATAAAAGGCCTATGTCCAGAGATGCAACCAGAGTTAAAGGAACCAAAAACAATAAAAAATAAAAAAGGTTCTAACAATAGAGAGCTGTCTCAACCACTATGACTTAGAGGTAAATGAGAATGACAAATTCCTATTGTTTCCAAGTTATTTGTCTAATGTATTTAGTTACAATGGCCCAGTGGACTAACACACTTCCACACACGATATCAGCAGAGACTGCCCAGGAACCAGACTCTTGTGCACACTCAGCAATAATAGAGAGGCCCATCCTCTGGTGTGAACAAAGACTGAATGGGGTACCTGGACTTATACTTCTGCCTGGAAGTAATGAGGCAATGTCCTCCTTCCCCTTTTAGAGCAAAGTCAGAGGAATCCAGTTTAAACAGGAGGTAAAAAAGATGAAAAGTTTCATAACATAATATAAAAATATCCAGGTATCAATAGAATATATTGAATGGAATGAAATATAACAAGTAATAAATGTCAACACCAAGATGACATGGATGTTAAAATTATGTAACAAAGAATGATAAAAATCCTACAATGAGCAGTTACAAACACACTTGAAGCAGGCAAAAATAGAAAGTCTCAGGAAAGAAGCAGAAGATATAAAGAAAAAAACACTGAAGGGTTGGAACTGAAAAATAGAATAACAAAAATTTAAAACCTCAGCGACTGTAATCAATAGCAAAATGAAAGGCACAGAGCAAAGAATCAGTGATTTGGAAGGTAGCATGATAGAAACAACCCAGCATAAAAAACGTAAACTGCAAAAATAAAAAGTCAGAGCAACCTAACATTCATATAATCCGAGTACTGAAAGTAGAGGAGGAAGAGGCAAGGTTAAGAATATTTAAAAAGACTGAAATTTTTCCAAATTTGGCAAGAGACTAAAGACTAAAGATTCAAGAAACTGAACAAATCCTAAATAGGATAAACCCAAAGAAATCCATGCCAAAACACATCAGACTTAATGTTCTGAAAATTTATTTGACCTTGAAGGCTAGAGCAGAATGGCACAATATATCTCAGTGCAGAATGAGAAAAGGTGTCAAACCAGAATTCTAGACCTAATGAAATTATCCTTCAGAAATAAAGGAAGAATCAAGATATTCTTAACAGACTTTTATCACTAGCAGAACTTTCTTGTGAGGATGACTAAAAGAAGTTCTCTAAACAAAAAGGAAATAAGAAATAAGAAATCTATAGGATTTTCTTCTCTTTGTGAGTGTTCTACATTATATGTTATGGTTAAGGCAAAAATTATAACCGTGCCTGCTAGACACAGTGGTGAATAACAGTAATCCCAGTGACTTGGGAGGCTAAGGCTGGAGGATACAGGTTAGAGGTTAGCTCAGGCAATTAAGAGGCCCTGTCTTTAATTAATTAATTAATTAATTAAAAATAAACAAATAAAGGTTGAGATGTAATTCAGCAGTAGAGCATTTGCCTAGCATGTATGAGACCCTGGAATCAATCCCTAGCAACACACACACCCCTAACCTAATACGATTTTAAATATAGAGAAAATATATAAGAAATTATATTATAGATGGGGAAGAATAATGGGATACAAAATAAAATAAGATTTCTATATTTGAACATACAAAACAATACTGGTAGCCTATGATAAATTATATACATGCGCGCACACACACACACATTCACAGAATGAATAAGGCTGTGTGGGATTAAGGGAGGAATAGACATAATCTTAATGAAATTGAGACAATAGGGAACTAAGAAATAGATCCATAAAAATATGCCAAAGAATTCTTGGCAAAGCAACAAAAGCCACTGAAGAAAAGATAACCTTTTCAAATAACAGTGCTGGAGCATTTGAACATACATGGGCGAAAAAAGTGTACTTTAGCCTCTTTCACATAATGTTCAAAAAATAACTCCAAATGCATCATACACTTTTAGGGAAAACTTTTGGATAAAAATAGGAAAAAAATCTTTGGGATCTAGGAACACACACACACACAAGAAAAAAGAAAAGAAAAGAAAGAAAAACATGATTCATTAAAGGAAAACTGAATTTTGTCAAAATTTAAAACTTTTTCTCTGTTAAGACAATGGAAAAGCAAACTTCAGAATGTGAGAAGATATTTATAAACCACCTATACCCAGCATAGCACTAGCAGCTAGAATATATTTAAAAGCTCTCAAAACTAAATAGTAAAAAGCAACAAAAAAATTCAATTAGAAAATGGGCAAAGATGTAAAGAAATATTTACTAAAGATGATGTACTGATAACAAAACAAATGAAATGGTAAATGTAAATAAACCTACAAAGTAATATCAGTAATACCTATAAAAAGGGATAAAGTAAAAAAATAAGGATAATACATAATGCTGATGAGGATGCAGATAAATCAGATCATGCATATATTGATGGTAAGAATGTATTTTGCTCCTGCCACATTAGAAGATATTCTTGCAATTTCTTTAAAAAGTAATCATGCAACTAGCATTCCATCCAGCAATTGTACTCTTGAGCATTTAACCCAAAGAAGTAGACTTAAGTTAACACAAAAGCCTTTACATTAATGTTTATAGCAGCTTTATTCATAAAAGCCACAAAGTAGAAACAACCCTAATGTCCTTCAATAGATAAGTGGTGAAACAAACTCACACTGTGAGTTTACTCACACTGTGGCTAGCATATTACCCAGAAATAAAAAGAAAACAATTATTGATAGATTCAGCTACCTGTTTTTTTTTATTGGTTGTTCAAAACATTACAAAGCTCATGACATATCATCTTTCATACATTTGACTCAAGTGGGTTATGAACTCCCATTTTTACCCCAAATACAGATTGCAGAATCACATCGGTTACACATTCACATTTTTACATAATGGCATATTAGTGACTGTTGTATTCTGCTACCTTTCCTATCCCCTACTATCCCCCTCCCCTCCCCTCCCATCTTCCCTCTCTACCTCATCTGCTGTTGTTCAATTCTCTCCCTTGTTTCCCCCCCTTTCTCCTCACAACCTCTTATATGTAATTTTGTGTAACATTGAGGGTCTCCTACCATTTCCATACGATTTCCCTTCTCTCTCCCTTTCTCTCCCCCCACTCGTCTCTGTTTAATGTTAATCTTTTCCTCATGCTCTTCCTCTCAGCTACCTGTTTAAATCACCAGAGAACTGTGCAGAGGCAAGGAAGCCAATTACAATGGCACACAGTGTACTAATCAATTTCCATAACATTTTCAAAATGACAAAATGGTTAAGGATGGAGTGAGGTAGGAGGGACTTATACATTTCTATAAAAGGGAAATAAAAGGGATCTTCTAGTGATGGAAGAATTCTGTATCTTGACTGTTAATGTCAATAAATTAGCAGTGATATTACAGTATAGTTTTGCAAATTAAAAATTAGAACTTCTAGTCAAAGAAATTAATCTCACAAAAAGAACTAAATAGAAATTATAAAACTGATAGAGTGCTATGCTTATACAAAATATTACTACTAGGAGAAATTGGATAAAATGCATGGGAGGTCTCTTTTCACTATTCTTTTCCACTGTTTGTTAATATAAAATGACCTCAAAATGAAAAGCTGGAGAGAAAACATCAAATTCTTTACAGAGTGGTTATACCATTGTATATTCTCACTAACAATAAGAGATACAGATTCCATAAATTTTGCCAGCATTTACTACAGTCGACATTTAAAATTGTTAGCCATTCTACAATTATTAAGAATATAAGTAGTAATAAGTATCGAAGAAGATGTGGGAAAATGGTATAGTCATACATTGTTGGTGGGACTGAAAATTGGTGCAACCACTCTGGAAAGCAGTATGGAGATACCTCAGAAAACTTGGAATGGATCCACCGTTTGACCCAGCTATCCCACTCCTTGGTCTATACCCAAAGAACTTAAAATCAGCATATTACAGTGATGCAGCCACATCAATGTTTATAGCATCTCAATCCACAATAGCTAAACCATGGAAACAACCTAGATGCCCCTTGACAGATGAATGGATAAAGAAAATGAGGTACATATACACAATGGAATATTACTCAGCATTAAAGAAGAATGAAATTATGTATTTTCAGGTAAATAGATGGAACTAGAGAATATCATGCTAAGTGAAATAAGCCAATTCCAAAAAAACAAAAGCTGAATTTTTTTCTGATAAGAAAATGCTGATCCATAGTGGCCCAGGGGTGTAGGGAAGAAGGAACTTTGGTTTGTGTACAGGGCAGTGGGGTAAGGGGTGGGGTTGTGGGGATGGGAAGGACGGTAGAAAATGACAGACATTATTACCCTATATACATGTATGATTACATTAGTGGAGTGACTCTGCACCATGTATAGTCAGAGGAATGAGTAGTTGTGCTCCATTTGTGTACTATATGTCAAAATGCATCCTACTGTAAAGTAAATAAATTAATTTAAAAGATAAAAATAAAAAATGTTAGCCATTCTAATAAGTATGTAATGGTGCCTATTATTTTAAACCTTTACATATCTGACTTATTGAAATAATGCAGATTTATCCCAGATGTAAAGAAGAATCCAGTTCCCATTTTGAAGGACAGATCTCTGCTCTGTGAATTTATTGTTATTTATATACTCTGAGAGTTTTGTAACTTACTGTGTTTTTCCTTTTGAATTTGGCTTCCTGGAAACTTGTGCAAGAATTTTTTTTTCCTTGTGTAAGAACTAAAGCATCCTAGCTTCATGCTACCAGCCAGCTGTGTAAGCAGAGGAGGACGGGACAATGTAGGGGAGATGCTCATGGAAAACAGCAGATGAACAGCACTGGGAAGTGAGAAGAGAATTTAATTGAATTCTGTGCTTCTCCCTCAAGGGAAGGGTGCACAATACAATCTAGCCAAAGGTAGGTTATGATGGCAGGTTCTGACTATTCTTAGCCAATATTGACATCCAAAGTAAACCAGATCCATCCAAAATAAAGAATTAGACCAAAGATGGTTAAAATAATGCAGAAAATGACAATTTTTTCCAAGTTTTATTTGGAGGAGAAAAAAAAGACTATCACAGCAGAATCTAATGTAATCTCCTGCGAGAGGACAGGTAAGAACCTTGACAGACAACCAATCTAGAGAAATACTTTCCTCCACAATTCCCTATTCTATGAGAAAAGAAAGGAGAGGGGATGGGAATAAACAAGGAAGCCAAGAAACCCAGACAGAAGGGAAAGAGCAGACCTATGCATTTTTTAAGTCATCCAATTTGGGGTCTAGACTGATAGATTTACTGACATTCTCACTTCTGTATTTCCAGAAGAGGGGCATGCATCCAAAAGGTTCTTGGACACCAATTTCTAATAGGAATATGATTCAAGGCTGGAGTATAAAGGCCCAATATTACAGCTAACTGACAAATACTGTTGCAAACGTGTGTTTGCATAATATGTTTATTATGTCTAAGCTTTTTTAGGGTAAAAATGTTCACTTCATTTTGAAAGCAAGTGAATGTAGAATAATAAATAAACCAAGTTAAACAAAATAATGTCGAATGCAGAAAAAAAACAGTAAACTATATGTTTTGTATAATAGGTTCTAGTAAGAAGTGAATTTGACTCTATTTATGTATTTGGACAAAATGAAAAATTTTTATCACTGCAACAAAATTACACTCAAGGATGCTTCCTTTCCTCACCTCTTTCCTTATACAGGAGATCATGAAAAGAGCAGATGTTTCCAAATTATGACCATTAGTTTTACATCAAGCCCCCAGAAATTAAAAGAGAATTGGTTCTCCCCCCCTGCCCCCTCCCTGCCAAAATATCTTAATTCTTTTTCTATCATCCAGAGCACAGGTTCTATTTGGGATGTCCAGATGGCAGTAAAGTAACATGTTTCCTGCTAAATCAGTAAAGTGCTGATTATTGTTAAGAACTATTAAAGTGAAAAAAATTAAATATTTTTGTTTCACATTCTGGTTTATTTACTTCTTTGACCTAGAATTGCAATTCTTGTTAGAATATTTTTGATATTTCAGTCTCATGTTAATTAATTTAGCTTGTCTTGGTATGTCAATCTCATACCAATTGTTTCAGCTTTTTAAAACTGACTACCAAAAACTTATTCTTTACTTATGACTTGAAAAATGTAATTAAAACTGTAATACAGAGGCTGGGGGGGGTTGTAGCTCAGTGTTTGAGTTCTTGCCTAGCATATGTGAGGCACTGTGTTCCATCCTCAGCAACACATAAAAAAAATAAAATAAAGGTATTGTGTCCATGTACAACTAAAAAAATGTCTAATAAAATTTTTTTAAAAACCCTGTAACACAGCTGGGCCTTGTGGTGTAATGTGTGTAATCCCAGCAGCTAAGGAGGTTGAGGCAGAAGGATCTCGAGTTCAAAGCAAGCACCAGCAAGGTCCTGTCTCAAAATAAAAAAATGGCTGTGGATGTGGCACATTGGTTAAGTACCCCGAGTTCAATCCTTATACCAAAAAAAAAAAAAAAATGTAATTCAAGAGAGCACTACAAATTATGCTTCAAAGTATATTTTTCCTATTACATGGTCTATTTTGATGTGTCCTTTTCAAGTAATCCATATAAAGAATTTTATGTATCAAAATGTGGTGTTCTCTCCTCCTCAATACAGGTGAAACCTATACAAACTGAGATAATAATAATATCATCATGATTCATGTTATTTTTTTAGGTATTAGAAAAACATGTTAAAGTTTACCATCCCAAATGAAAAATGAAAGACTTTGGAAGGATCCTGTACTGTATTGACAATAAAAGTACAAAATTTCCATAACCAATCCCAAAATATAACAGGGATTAATGTTACTTTTTTAAAATTCAAAAGTCTCTGAGAACAAAAAATATTAATATACTAAACGGCTTTTCAACAATTGTTTCAAAATATTTACCTACCTTACAGTGGTTACTAGTACATAATCATAAGGAAGTCCATGAACAAACTAATCTTTGTTAAAGGTCAAGATATTTGAAAAGAACAATGTGAAAATGGCAGTCTTCTGAGCAGTTTACAAATGTAAAAATGTTTTCATCAAAATAGTTCTAAATAATATTATTATATGCGCTTGTATATAATTCCTCATATATAATTTATACATAAATTATAACAATAGATAAAGGTGTTTCTTCATTGTATATGGTATTAAAATTCCACCATATACCTCTATCTAGATGCTGCAATATAAAACTCTCAAAATCTAGGTGTTACTCTCTCTGGACAATATCTTAATTATTGCACATCACCATAAAGCAATAAACTTCATTTGAATCTGACAGTCCATCTGTTAAAGTTCCTGGTATATCTCACGGATGAAAAGAAATCAAACTGGATTCCACTGAAATAGTTTCTGAGGCTTCTTTTAGGTTAATAAGGTCAAATTCTAAAGTCTTATAAGAAGACAGGAATTAGAGATAAAAAGGCAAATTAAACTTCAGTATGTTTTATTAGTTTGACTACTGTTATATGAGCTAGAAATCAATGACTTTGTGGAATTAGAGCTAAAGTAAGTGTTGGCGTTCACCAGAACTCAATGAACATTGCCCAGAGTTGGTGGTAAAATAGCATGGGTAAAACATGACCAAGTCTGAGGGGTATGGCTCTACTGGAAGATGCAAAAAAAGGCATTGCATAATAGTATTCTCAAGAAAATCACCTCAGAAAAGCTGCTGTTTGGGAAATTCAAGCATAGAATGAATTATTTAAAATAATAAATGATAGATAATAATTGATGTAAAAAATTGTGACTTTAAATTTTAAAACGTCATATTTTCATTCATCTGAATCCTTGAGACAGGTTTCACTTCCTATGTTAGGCCCCATATTACTTGGAAAAAAATGAAGTCTGAATCTGAATAGTCTTGGGTTAAATTTTTACTCTGGTTTTCACTTTCTGTCATGGGTGGTGTGGGCGTCTGCTGCGTACATTAAGCTTAAGTACCCATTCCCAAGAACCCATGTGTGATTATTAAACAAGTCTTTCTGTCTAGTGGCTCTACCAAAGTCACCAAACTTTTAACATATTTAAAGGGCTTTAAAAAAACAAAACAAAACAAAATCTTGAAAATCCTGCTTTTAAAAACTCTGAATAGAATAGCAAGCTCCTGTCTGCTCTTGCTCAAAACAATCTCTGGCTGATCAAAAACACAGAATATTAATTATTAAGAACTAAGAAGTAGGGGCTGGGATTATGACTCAGTGGTAGAGCACTCGTCTAGCACATGTGAGGCCCTTGGTTCAATCCTCAGCACCACATAAAAATAAATAAAAAAAATAAAGGTATTGTTTCCAACCACTTCCAAAAAGTGAAAAATGTTTAAAACAAAGAATTAAGAAGTAGAGCTTATGTGCTTAAATACTAAATATAAATAAATATACATGCTGTATGAACGTTTTCATATTCAGGAAATCAAAACAAAGAGAAGTGTGAATAAAGAAAAGAAAAAACTTCAAACTGCAACTTTAGGCAGTCCTCTGATCCCTGTTTCACACCAGAGAGTGGAGAAAGGACAGCAGTCATTACTATCTCCATTAAATGACCCAAGTAAAACCTCTGAGAATGTTATTTCCCAAAAGTTAGCTACAAATTATGTATGATTCATATCTTTAGAAATTATTCTAGTCAACTTATAAAATGCAGAATATATTTTTAAAGCTATAAAGGTCAGTCCTGAAACCATTTACATAGCCAGTTACCATGGCACACGCCTGCAGTCCCAGTGATTCAGGAGGCTGAGGCAAGAGAATTGCAAGTTGAGGCCAGGCTCACCAACTTAGCCAGATTGTCTCAATCAACCAATCAATCAATAAATCAGTAGGGCTAGGGATGTAGCTCAGTGATAGAGCACCCCTGGGTTCAATCCATAGTGCTGCAATAAAATAAAATAAATTTATGTATAAGTAAAGAAAAAATTGGGTAAATTATAGTTACAAAACATACAAATTGTGTCTTGATCAATTTAAAAATTATAAGTTAACAAACAGAAAGTAGAGAGAGATAAATAGAAAAGTACAAATCTGCTAATGTTATGTTTCATAAGTATGGGTGCTTGAAGCTGATAAATCAGGTCATAGGGATTTGAATATATAATCTAGATGAGTAAAATTTCTGAGCAAAGAGCTAACCATCCACAATTCAATGATAGAAAGGGTGGTGGTGGTGGTGGATGGAAGGAGCTATTTATATATATATATATCTCATGCTCTTCCACAGCTGACCTCTTCAGTGGCTACTTATTTGAATGGATGGGATTAAAATGGATAATGTATGAAAGTTATCAGAGGTTAACTAATATTTTTACATAAAGTAAAATAATTTTCTGAATTAAAATTCAATATTACTTAATTCCTTTACAAAAAAAAAAAAAACAATCTGATGAAGAGCACATTTAACCATCTAGGCCCTAAATTTTCAATTCTGCAAATATTTGAAGAAAAAATTGAATCAGGCGCATGAAAATACCTTAGAAATCATAATTTAGAGCTTATATATCCTTCAGAAATTTTCAAATATATACGTGGAAATACATTTTTCCATCTTTTTTTTTAACCATTCACCTGTTACTTTTCTCAAAAGAACAACCCTCTCCAAGCATGATAATTATATCCAAGTTACCAAGAGTGGTTTATTTGTTGCTCAATTTAAGTTTTTATAAGTGTTCCACACTGGAGACTACAGAACAAAATGGGGTAATTTATATCCTTTAAGAATAAATTCACTGGGCATGGTGAAGCATACCTGTAATCCCAGCAGCTCCGGAGGTTGTGGCAGGAAGATTGCAAGTTCAAAGCTAGCCTCAGCAAAAGCAAGGCGCTAAGCAATTTTGTGATTCCCTGTCTCTAAATAAAATACAAAATAGGTCTGGAATGTGGCTCAGTGGTCAAGTGCCCCTGAGTTCAATCCCTAGTACCCTCCCCCCAAAAAAAGAATAAATGCAAAAACCACAATTTTCAGATTTATGAGCTGCAGGGAGAGTGCAGATAATTATACTTGCACTGGATAAAGATTTAATTTTTTTTAGCTGTAGATGGATGCAATACTTTTATTAATTTTTTATGCGGTGCTGAGGATTGAACTCTGTGCCTCACACATGGTAGGCAAGTATTCTACCACTGAGAACCCCAGCCTTGGATAAAAGGTTCTTAACAGGTTGTCTATTACTTTCAAATATACTGAACTTTCATTTTACTTCTAAAGTTGATACTGTCTCTTTGGATAGAGATATTTCTTGTTCATGTCAATTACTAAGCAATGATGCTTCAGAATATATGTTTATGTGTGTGTGTGTGTGTGTGTGTGTGTGTGTGTGTGTGTGTATAGTCTTAGTGAATCAAGACCATTACAAGGATATGTTTATGGAATCAAACTGATTTTGCATTTTTTATTATGTGCATGTCAGTGTATCATAAAAAAAGAACACATGAAGAATAATCACCTGTGTTCAGCTCTATGGCTACAAAATCAAAGACTTTGTCAATGTTATAAATATACAAACACACACACACCACAAATACTTCAATAGCTGAGACAGTATTATATTTTAAGGGTAAAAATAGAGACACAGCTCTTTGGGGATTTAGATTGAGTAAAAGTATGAAGATTTTAGTTTATGCTGTAATTAAAGATCATTACTGTGAATATAATGGGTTTTAAAGAACTTCAAACTGAGAAGTGTGGTGAGCCGTTTCTGCGGACTGTGGTCGCCATTACAAGATGGCGCTGGCTCCGCTGTGGTCTGTAACAAACAACTCCTTATTTGGGAGAGTTGGCGCATGGTTTTTTAACACCCTATGAGAAAGCTCCACGTGGCAGCTTCGCATTGGGGCTTGAGATGCTTTATTAAGGCTGGGAGAGGCATCCGAGAGGAAGAAGAAGAAATATCAAGGACCTGAATAAACGGCTGAAAGAAGATTCCTGTTGTTGCGTCTTCCTTGCGGGCAAGGGGGTCGCGACAAGTGGTGCTGAAACCCGGGAACCAGAACTTTCAGACGTCAGGGGTGGTGCACCGGATAGTCCCAGGTAAGTGGGACCCGCGACCAAAGCGGGGATAGTCCCAGTAAGTGGGATCCGCGACCAAAGCGGGGTCAGCTCCTCTACAAAGAAAGAGAGAGCCTCATATTTTATTGCAGCTGCAATGTGTACTTTCACTTTTGTTTTCTGTGTTTCTTTTGTCGTCTGTGTCTTTTGTTTTCTGTGTTTCTTTTGTTGTTGTGTCATGGGTGCCGCATCTTCAAGTCCGCTTCTCCTGGCCCTAGATGGCCTGTTACGTTCCAAGGGCCTGGAAGTGAAGCATCGTACTTTACAGAGATTTTTACAGAAGATAGATATTGCTGCACCGTGGTTTGCATTTTCGGGCAGCCTTACCATACCTAGTTGGGATAAATTAGGCAAAGATCTTGACTTTGCTTCTGAGCAGGGCATATTAGAGGGCGGGGTGATACCCCTTTGGAGAATAGTCCGTAGTTGCCTCACAGAGGACAGATGTCATGACGCACTTACTAAAGGACAGGAAGTTCTAGAACAATTACATGAGGAGAAATCAGAGACGGCAGGAAGTGAGGTATCTCGGGAGGATGGAAGTGTGCGGAGCGTGAAACAGGGGAAGAGGCGATTGTATCCAGATCTCAGTGCGCTGCGCACACCTCCATGTGAAAGTGGGTCAGAGGAAGAGGAGAATGAGGAGGAGGAGCTTGGGAGGCTGTCTCGCCAGCTAGGGAGTTTAGCTGTAGGAGAAGGGAGCAAAGATAAGCAGGGGCTCAAGAAATGTGATCCTCCGGATCCACCGCCGTATGGTGGGGGTGTTTCGGGGAGAGCTTTCCATGCTCAAACATGGAAGGCTGTTCACGCTGAGATGGGTCTTGCTTATCCAGTTTTTCAGGACGATAATAGGGGAAGATTCCATGAGCCTTTAGATTTTAAAATTGTGAAGACCCTGGCGGAGTCTGTGCGCACTTATGGGGTGGATGCCGCCTTCACACTAACTCAGGTGGAGAGTCTGTCTAGATACTGTATGACTCCCTCTGATTGGGCTAGCCTTGTTCGGGCTTGTGTTTCCCCAGGTAAATATTTGGACTGGAGAACATTTGTGTTAGAGGGCGCAATAGAACAGGCCGCCCAAAACCATGCGGCGGGACATCCTCATTGGGATAAGGACATGCTTTTGGGGCAAGGTAGATTTGCTAATCAACAGACAGGATTCCCTCTTGAGGTATATGATCAAATTAATAACATTTGCATTCGGGCATGGAAGTCACTTCCAAACAGAGGAGAGGTATCTGGTAATTTGACCAAGATTATACAAGGCCCTACAGAACCCTTTTCAGACTTTGTAGCAAGGATGGTGGATGCCGCTGGAAAGATTTTTGGGGATCCTGATAGAGCCATGCCCCTTGTTAAGCAATTGGTCTTTGAGCAATGCACCAAGGAATGTAAAGCAGCAATCGCTCCTTATAAGAACAAAGGCATAGAAGCATGGATGAAGGTGTGTAGAGAGATTGGAGGACCTTTAACTAATGCTGTGTCAGATGTATGTGGGGAAGACACTCGCACCTCTCAGACAAAAGTATTCCTCCATCAAGATCATTCATTATATGGATGATGTATTATTGGCTGCTAAATTAGAGCAGACAATTCATGAGGCCTATAAAGACCTAGTGAAGTTGTTAGCTCAATATGGACTGTATATTACACCTGAAAAGGTTCAAACAGGGGATTCTATTAAGTATTTGGGAGCAACAATTGGGTATGGCAAATTACGACCACAAAAAATCACCATACGAACTCAGGATCTCCAAACTCTAAATGATTATCAAAAACTGCTGGGAGATATTAATTGGATACGAGGATATTTACATATTTCTAATGTTATGCTACAGCCTTTGTATGCTACTCTTAGGGGTGATCCAGATCTTACTTCCCCTCGTAGCCTCACTAAAGAGGCTAGAGCGGCCCTTATGACAGTAGAAGAAGCTATACAACATGCTACTTTATGCAGGCTCCAGAGTGATAAACCTTTCCAATTATGTGTGCTTGCCACTATGCAGCAGCCTACTGTTGAGCGTGCTCATCGCACCTTAAAGGAAACTTTACAAAAACAAAAGGGGGGAATAGGAGCTGAACATACTCCTAAAGAATGCCTGTCCTTAGCTCTCTTTACCATTAATTTTTTGAATTTGGATATTCACGGTCGCTCTGCGGCCGATAGACATGTGTCCCCTCAGCCCTCTGTGATTGGCTATGTTAAGTGGAAAGATGTTCTTACGGGCCAATGGAACGGCCCCGACCCCGTGCTGACATGGGCACGAGGATCTGTATGTGTTTTTTCCCAGGATCGCACGGAACCATTGTGGGTCCCTGAACGCCTGACAAGAAGAGTCTTGACGCCAGCTACTCAGCAACAAGAAATACCACAGCAACCCCGTGATGAGGATCTTCATTCTGCTGAGTGCTCTGGCTCTGGTGCTGGTGCCGATGACATGGACGACACCAATGCAGTGGTGGGCAGCGGCACGGGCTTGGCCAATGCCGATGCCGGTTCATGATTTAATGATTCCAGGAATGCCTCCCGTATCATTGGCGAATATTTGGCCGGAAATTGGTCCAGATAAAGCTATGATCATACAAGCTCTTGCAGCTTTAGAAAATGGCATCTCATCTCAAGTCTGGCTTGCGCAGATTAAACAGTAAATCTTTGACATGGTCGTTGCACCCCAAGTTTTATGAACATTGCACTGGGATTGACATGTCTTTCTTTGTTATTCTCTTAGTGTTGGAAAGCCCTTGCACTCTGCCGGCTTTACTGCCATTGCACGCAGATGGGTTTCCACACTAGTGCTTTTCTATCGCCTTAAGACCCGTGCCTTTCTTTTAGGGTGTTGCCAACTTGTTTGTCGTCGTATTTCTATACAGCCACAGTTCAGCCTCAGCCATCCCCCTTCGTCCACCATCATCACGATACAGGATGCGAGGCAAGGCACTGCACTTGAGTGATCCTTGAAGTGGACCTCAAGGAGAGCATGTCCTATTGCATGCGGGTTAGACGCGTCCACGCCCCGTCCCACGAAAAAAGGCGTCGGCTGATATGGCCTCAGATCTGGGGAAGGGCCCTCCTTGGGGCTGAGCCATACTATGCAGCCACTTCTGCACAGTGGGATAGGACCTCTACTCTCGCCTGTATTGTTTTTGGAAAACAAAAGGGGGAACTGTGGTGAGCCGTTTCTGCGGACTGTGGTCGCCATTACAAGATGGCGCTGGCTCCGCTGTGGTCTGTAACAAACAACTCCTTATTTGGGAGAGTTGGCGCATGGTTTTTTAACACCCTATGAGAAAGCTCCACGTGGCAGCTTCGCATTGGGGCTTGAGATGCTTTATTAAGGCTGGGAGAGGCATCCGAGAGGAAGAAGAAGAAATATCAAGGACCTGAATAAACGGCTGAAAGAAGATTCCTGTTGTTGCGTCTTCCTTGCGGGCAAGGGGGTCGCGACAGAGAAGTATAGTATTTCATTTTGCTGCATGTATTTTGAGGCTTTATGTTGTTAATGGGAACATCACATTTACAATAGTTATGCCTTCCTGATGGACTGATCTTCTTACAAATACGCAATACATCTCTTTGTCTCTTATAATTTTATTTGCTCTACAGTGCATCTCATATTAACAAAACAACACCTGCTTTTTAAAAATGAATGCTTGCATAGTATATTATTTTCCATACTTTTTCTTCCAACCTTCTTATGTTGTATTTGAAGTGAATTCCTTACAGATAGCATATTGTTGGAAGCATATTTCTTAACCACTATGCCAGGATCTTTTAATTGATGTATTTAGAACATTTACATTTTCAGCTGCTTTGATTTTCATACTATACAAATTGTCCATTTAAAGGATACAATTCAATGGTTTTTGTATTCACAGACTCATTCAACCATCACCACAATCAATTTTTGGACATTTTCTCCATTCCCTTAAGAAACATGTATCCATTAATATTCATTCCCTATTTCCCCAAATAACTCCCTGCATGTAGCCAGCCTTAGATAACCAGTAATTTGCTTACTGACTCTACAGATTTATCTATTCTGGACAATTAATATCAATGGGATCATAAACTACAGTCTTTTATGACTAGCTTCTTTCACACAGCATAAGGTTTTCAAAGTTCATTCATGTTGTGGCAGGTATTGGTAATTTATTACGTTTTATGGATGAATAATTTTCCATTTTATGGGTATATGTTATTATCTATTCACCAGTTGATGCACATTTTGTTGTTTCCATTTGAAGACTAATATGAACCATGCTGCTATGAACATTCATATATTAGTTTTTGTGTGAAAGAATGTTTCCACACTCTTGGGTATATTTCTAGAAGTAGAATCACTGGGTCTAAGTAGTGATTGTATATTTAACAATAAACTGTTATGCCATTTTCCAAAGTGACTGCATAAATTTACATTCACACTAACAATGTGTAAGGGTTTGAATTTCCTCTTATCCCAGTCAACATTTGTGATTATCTTGTTTTTTGAGAATAGCTGTTCTCATGGGTGAAAATAATATCTCATTGTAGTTCTCACATTTACCTGATGGCTAATAATGTTTGGCATCTTTTAATGTGCTCATTAACCATTTGAATAATTTCTTTGGAGAAATATCTATTCAGTTCCCTGTCCCTTCCAAAATTGTTTGTCTTTTGATTATTTACTTGTCAGAGTACTTTATATATTATAGATACAAGTCTCTTATCAGATATATTATTTATAAATATCCTCTTCCATTCTGTGAGTTGTCTTTTACTTTCTTAAGGATGTGATTAAAAGCACAAAACTTTTCAAGTTTCAAGGCCAGTGTGTCTGTCTTTTGTTGCTTGTATTTTTGTTATCATGTCTAAGAACTCATCATCTAATGAAAGGTTATGAATTTTACATCCATATTTGTTTCTAAAAGTTTTACAGTTTTAGTTCTTCCATTTAAATCTATGAACCATTTGGAGATGATTTTTGAGTATGGAATAAGGAAGAAATCTAACTTTATTCTATTGCATATGGATATCCAATTGTTCCATTTCTTAAAAACATGACATTCTTTCCTCATTGGATGGTCTTGGCATTCTTACTGCAAATGTACTGGCCATCAATGTTATGTTTCCCACTTTTCTATGTGTTTTTCCTTAGGTCATACAATCTTGTTTACTGTAGCTTTAGAGGAGGTTTTGAAAATGGAAAGTATGATTATTCCAATTTTGCTCTATTACATGGTTGTTTTGGATAATCAGTTTCCTTGTAATTCCACAGACCACTTATATTTAAAGTAATTTACTGATATATCTGGGCTACAGTCTAACATTTTTTGTAGCTTATTTTCTTTTTTGTTTCCTGCTTCTATTTTCTTTCTTTCCTTTAGGTTATTTCATCATTTTAAAACTTTCTATCTTAATTTACTTATAGTTTTTAAAGTACATTGGTTTTTTATAGTTTCTTAGAAGTTGCTCTGGTCAACACAACTATACATGCATAATTTATCAGTCTAACAGTATCAACATTGGGAGTAAGGATCAAGTTCTGATTCAGCACCATTGAAAGAATAAAGAAGGTAAGTGATTTTTCTAAAAATGTTTAGGACATACTGCCAAGTTTTCTTATTAGGTTACCTGCTACCTTTTTCCTGATTTGTTTGTTTGTTTGTTTTGTTTTTTGAGACAGAGTCTCACTAAACTGATGAAGCTGGCCTTGAATTCATGATGCTCCTGCCTCAGCCTCCCATTCTGGCCTTTGACTACAAGATTTCCTTGGATATTTTTTTTGTTGATCTGTGTCTGTGGGCTGAACCAACTTAGATTTCGGCAGTACTCAGTTCAGAATATTCAAGGTACTCACTGCTGTGCCATTCCTCAAATCCAAAGGTTCCTAAGCAGCCCACCTTCTTCTGTCATCTTTCAGAAACTTCATGTCTGTTGTGTTAAGTCTAGTGACTTCTATCTAGTGACTTTTTGTAATGGGAAAGACCTGAGAGGAATGGAACAACAACTTCATTTTGGTAGAACAGAAAATATTTTTCATTCTAGCATTTTTAAAACGTCCCTTTGTGTCCTTTGAACTTCACTGATATATGCTGGTGTTTCCACCTATAATATTTTAGAAGGGTGTAACTATTTGGGTGAAGATACCAAATTATTCCTTTTGTTGTTCTGATAGAGGCAAACATTCATTTATATTTATCTAAAAGTAATTGTAAGCATTTGAAAATAATTATATGGTTAAGTCACTTCAATTAGTTAAAACAGTCGGATGAGAACACAACAGGAATATCTCAAATAACAGCTGAGTAGAAGATTTTAATCTCATTACAACTGATGTCAGCATTCTACCTGAGGCAAAACTAATTGCAACAACTTCCACCCACATCCCCAACTCATCACAGACTCACATTGGATAAACATGCAAGAGATGATGCACTAATAAAGGGATGTGGAACACACAGAGGTATTATTTGGGCCTTTGCACTCATATGGTAAGCCAGAGCAAAATGTAGCTACAGCCCCGTTTACATAACAAAAAGCATCCACACCATTTCCTAGGTGTGTCTTTGGTACCAGAATCTGTGAGGAATGTTGTGATGGAATGTTGGCTGGATGTACTCCTTTTTTCTTTTTTAATGTTTCTTATTTATCTTTTAAAAAATACCTTTATTATTTATTTATTTATTCTTATGTGGTGATGAGGATTGAACCCAGTGCCTCATACGTGCCAGGTGAGTTCTCTACCACTGAGCCACAACCGCAGCCTGGATGTACTCTTTTGAGGAGTCAAAAGGGATATGGGTTTTGGGTGGGACAAACCTAATTTCAAGTCTTAGTTCTACTTTAATTCATTTAACATCTCTAATTCTCAGTTTCCTGTCTACAACATAAGAGCTCCTAAAGCTGATAGTTCTCCTGAAGGACTAAATGAATGTATATAAAGTGCCTTTCACAATATCTCAGAAAAGGGTAAATGACTACAGAGAACCCCCTGATTTTGTACTGACATACCTCAGTAGCATGAGGATAGGTTTAAATTAGAATTGTCCAAATTCGGGAGGGGAGGGGAGGGGGGATAGTAGAGGATAGGAAAGGCAGCAGAATACAACAGACACAGACACTAGTATGGCAATATGTAAATCAGTGGAAGTGTAACTGATGTGACTCTGCAATCTGTATACGGGGTAAAAATGGGAGTTCATAACCCACTTGAATCAAAGTGTGAAATATGATATATCAAGAACTATGTAATGTTTTGAACAACCAATAAAAAAATTAAAAAAAAAAGAATTGTCCAAATTCTAATTTAAAGGATAGAATCCTAATATACATTTCTAAGGAAGCTCCTTTTCTATATGTATATAAAGGAAAGATCTTCCCACATATATCCCTTATAAGTAAGCAGGAGAATCCCAATACTAATTATTTAGGCATCCCTCCCTTTTCTTCAATGCTCTCTGTAAACTGCTGGGTACTTCTTTTGGGTTAACTAGAGTTTATGAAGATATAACTAGTATCATATATTCTACTTCTTTGGCCTACAAGGCCACAAGAACACTTGAAATAATAAGTCTAGTTCATCCAATGTTGAATATTCTCTGAAACATCAAGTCGGATGTAATCCTGGCCTCTGGTAGATGGGTTCCAGGGGCCTGGCAAATCATTTAACTGCCTGGACTTCAGTTTCCCAGCTAAGGTGTGATATAGCAGCACAGCACTCCACATTCAACAAGCATTTTCTCATCTAGGCTGACCATACACTTCAGAGTCAAAGGAAGTGTTAACAGCTATTACTGACCTCATTTAAGGACAAAGAAATGAAAGCTCTCTGAATCCCCTTGTCCCCCAAGGGATGATCTACAAATTTCAGGTGATTCATAGGCAACCTCAGAGACAGGAGAAATACTGGCTTAGAAGGATGAAGAAAATAAGTAGTAAAGCATAGAACCTTGGGGGAAAATATCACAAGTCCAAAATAATAGTAGCTAACAAATATTAAGCTGGCAAATGAAGGGATTAAGAAAGAGCAAAACAACAGTACAAGATCTGAGGGAAATGACAAGTCAAGTAAGAAGAACAGCTGACTCATAGTGTCATTGAAAGCCACAAGTTTAATATTGAATAGTCACTTAAACTCTAGGATAGATAGGAAAGCATGCTTCAGATTTTTTTAAACGTCTTAGGTAATGGAAGAATCAGGGTTAGAAGGAAAGTTTCTCGATTTCGTATTTCAGATCAGGCTAGGTCCTGGCCTCACTTAATGACAACATGGATGGACATTATTCAGCTGCCCATGCCCTAGGACTTTAAGTTCTTGGTCAGTAAGTTCAGAGTAGATATTTTTGATCAGCCGTCACAATGATGCTGAAGCCTAATGAAGTTTGAAATCCCCTGCGCTATAGCAAAAGTCACTTTTTTTTTGCACTTTACTCTTCTTGTGGCTAACTCTATTTTGGGGGTAGGAGATGGCCATTTGTTTCTTTCCTAAGAAAAACCTGTGTTCCCTCTGACTTTTATTCACTCCCACCTTCACCCAGAGAATATGAATAGTCTACCTCGTAATGCATTATAAAGATTTAAAAATAGGTTAGGTGGCATAAGAACTAGAGAATTCAAGGGGTTATTGAAATGTTAATGAATAAGGAATGAAGTCATTTAGAGAAAACAATTTAGGAGCCATTTTATCATTCCAAGTTCAGATAAAATAAATAATAAAAAATAGATGTTTTGATATTAGGTTCAGCATGCTAGTCATGATTTCTGACATCCCTAAGGAGAAGCCCTTGTCATTTCAAGGGATACGATAAAAAGAATATACTTTTATGAGTGAAAGACCTATAGACATTAAACATTTTTATTAAATGCAATATTAATTCAGCCTTATACTGAAAACAAATTGAATACTTCACTCAAAGAAAGTGGAAGAAGTAGACTTTTACCTTTAAACTAATTCCAAACATATCCTTGCATAGACAGTCATCAAAAGAATAATGGAAAATAATAGCCAATTTTAAAGCAGAAATTGGATAACAGCTCAGGGAAAAAAAAACTCATTTAAAATAGAAAATCATTAAAGTTTAAAAGAGAGAACATGAAACTGCCTTTTTATCTTTTATAATCTTAATAAGTATAAAATTCTATTCCCATATATTCCTTACAAAATATTCCATGTTCATAGCCATGTCTCAAGGGGAATCCTCCATAAAATTTGTACAGGGAATTTATCCTTTCCACTAGAACCATCTTTGCAACAGATTATCATTGTGATATCAGAATTGATCACTCATAACCAATCTGTACCCACAGGCCACCTGGCATATTCATAAATACAAATACACTATTAATGTCTCCATTTTCCTCAATAACACTGTTTCAGAAACTATGCGATATAAGGGGAACCATTCTTAACTCATGTTCTACATTGATTCAATTATGAGGAAAGGGAAACATTTTCTTGATATTCATATATTGCAGTGGAAATATGACTTATTATTTCAACAATACATAACAATATCGTTATTTAAATCAATATTTGAAAACTACTAAAGGGATTATAGATTCAAAAGTTGATTAATTTACAATATACAAGTATGCATGGCATTGAAGAACCAAATCCGTGGCATTATTCAATCAGAATCTTAGGACCATTGATCATTTTTAAGACAAATTTTCATGTTTCCCAAAACAATCTACATTATGGAATTACACAAAGTGAAAGTTTAACAGAGCATTCTACTGCTAGGATGGAGAACTTTTATTATAGAAATTATCATTCAGAAGTAATAATAATTGACCTGGGTAAAAAGATTTAAAAAAAAAACTTATTTTCCCCCTCCAACTTAAATATACCCTGCATCAAAAGATAAGGTGACATTAAATATTAACTTCTCAAAGAACAATGCAATTACTTACTTCTCATTAGAGTGGGTTGTTATAAAGTAAGGGTCACCCCATGTGCTTAGTCCCTTCTACACACAGTCATTTCCCTCTCTGTCATATTGTGAGTCAGGGGCCCTATCAGAGCTCTAGTGCTAGCACCATGCCTTAAAACTTCTAAACTAGTTGCTAAATAAACCTCTTTTGTTTAAAAAGAATGCTACCTCATGTATTTTGTTATAGCAACATAAGATGAACTAAGACAGAAGGGAAAGGAAGACTGTTAAACTAGATAGAGCTGAAGTAATTCAACTCCTGGGATTTTTAATGATTAATATAGAAAATGACTGTGAGTGTCAGATGACTGTACTATAAAGAAATGTCTATGTAGTTATATTTGAATGATTTTAAGATTGAGTTTTTCAAAGGCAATGATCACATTTTATTCATTTTTGCATCCCCAGCACTTACCACAGTGACTGACATAAAATAAACACTTGATAAATATTGAGTGAATGAATGAATAGATCCTACTTCATTATCAGGGTTTGGGAAAAGAGCTAAATTTAATTCAGATTCTGCCTTAGTTGAAAAAATAAGTAGAAATTGCCTTCCATGCACAATTACCCCAGCTAAATCACATACAAAATTACCAAAATAATAATATTAAGCAATTTTAAAGCAAGGTAGTCAACAATTGAAAATGCTTGATATAAAATACTAATTATTCACATATAAAACAGGAAATAAGAATAGTTTACAAAACATTGACAAGTTTAATTTGAAAGAAAATATATATATACAGTATACCAAAGTCTAATTTTTTATATTTATTATTTTGTTAAGATAGGAGGGCCAAGGGCTGGGGCTCAGTGGTAGCGCACTTGCCTGGCATGTATGAGGCACTAGGTTTGATTCTCAGCACCACGTATAAATAAATAAAGATCTATCAACAACTAAAAAAAAAAAAAGATAGTAGGACCACATTGAAACAGTGTCAAAAACATATAAAGATATTCTCTTCTTAAGGAATTCTCCCTGCCCCCTCAAAATATGATTGTAGTTCATTCTATAAATTAATTGAATACTTGATGCCACCATGAAAGCAAGAGAACTGTCTGCTCTCTAATAGATTCTCAGATGAGAATCTTGTGTATGGCAATTGCTGCTAATGTGTTGCCCAGGTCCACGTGACATAGACCATTTCTGATCTGTTGGTACAATTTCCAGTACCTGAGTGCCTCTGCCTGAGGGCTTTCTCTGACCACTAGAGTCTGTCTTGACCATGGGCATAGAATGCCACAGCTTATGGAAAATTAATATCCAACAACTCAGTCATTCCTCAGGTGGGGAAACTTTGAGAAGTCATGTTTGTTTCCCAGAGCCCCCAAGTAGAAATAACCCCTACTGGCTCCATTGTTAATTTGTTAGTCACGCCTGTAGATTCGTCTGTTCCCCGTTTAATTTCTTCTACTCCCCTGTTTGTGTTTCTGAGAATCAGTTCCCAAATGAACTACTTGCATTCTAATTTGTCAATCAGAACCTGCAACTAATGAAAGCCAAACCAAGATAATATATTTTATATTTTTTTATCTATAAGGTAAATCTCAAAGGGTAAAAAAAAGGAAAATAATTAACTCATAGTAGAAATGTTGCACACCAGTATTCAGAATATAAATCTGATTTTATCACTGCAGCTTATAAGTAGAGGAAAAACTATTTGAGTTAACCACTTTCTCAAGAAACAGAGCAAAATATTTTTTATATTGTTACTCTAAAAATGTGAAAAAAAATTAGCCCCCATTCTAACTAAATTAATGTCAAATGGAAAGTATAAGGATAGTTTCCAAATATGGCCCCTAAATTCCTGCCATTGCTTACACATGGCCCTTTGAAATCTGACTTTGCCACTCCTTTTAAGAGAAGGGTCTGTTTCCCACACTTTACATATAGGTTGGCCTTGTGATTTACTTTGCATAACTGAAAGCCTTGGAAGTGATAGCTGAGATTTCTAGTCTATCCCTAAAGATGACTTGCAGTTTCTACCTCCCCTCTTGAAGCTCAGCTACCATGCTTTAGGCCCAGGCTAAATTACAGAATGATTAGTTACACAAAGGAGACTTTGGAAGAAAAGGAACCCTCTTGGTTAGTCTAACCTCAAATAAGATGGCAACTGAATAAAAATGTGTGAGTGATCTCAGTGTACCAGTAAAAAGAAGGCGGCTCCAGCTGAGCCCAGCTGATCTGCAGACTCATGAGACATAACATATTAAATATGGTTGCTGCTCTTAACACATATTTTTGCTGGACATAATGGCTATTCTATGTAAAATTTAGAGAATACCAAGTTAAACCGTGTCTGGACAATAAAGTTGAGAGAAGGAAGATTAAGTGTAGATGAGTTGAAGGAGTTTTGCTAGAAATAAAAGAAGGAAAAGCCAACCAGGTATGGGGAAGAGTTGAGTAAAAAAGAAGGAGTCCAAGTAGGAATGCTAGCAAGGATCTGTCTGAAATGTGGAAAGCAAGATGTAGTCTCTATTTTTCTTACTCTACAGTCTTAACCCATGTTCCCTAAAAATTTCTGATGAATATTAGTATCTTCTTTCCTTTGTATCAGTCAAAATATTAAGAGAGCCACTTATGAAGCCTAGCAAAATATCACCCATCTTCTAATCACTATAGAAAAGTTGATTGCAAAATGTTTGCTTCCTCCCCTACCCTGCCAGAATTCTTTCTTCCATTTAGGCAAAGCACATACAATATGCCAATACATCAGATCCACTGAAATAGCTGACCTTAATCTTATCAAAACAAGAAAGGTTATAGCAATTATATCCTTTTGTCACATGCAACAGATTTTTGGTGCAAAGAGCATTTCAATGGCTCCTGATTTCTGAAGTACGAATGTACAGCATTTTATGTTTTGAAAAGTAATAGCACTGTTTCCTGGAATTATTTAAATACTGCTATTATTAATATGCTCATTCTTTTATTAAGATGTACCCATTCTTCAAAATGAAAAATAAAATACATTTATGAATTTAAAAGGAACACTGATTACAATTTGACATTTCTCTTTGATACTGTGAACAACAAGTCAGTATAATTCCATATTTTCAGGTGTCTAGAGCATAGTAAAAATAATATATGCATGCATGTTTATACATATGGCTACATATGTTAATAATGGTTTATGGTAGTGTAGCTTCTGAAATTTATTAAGTAAGACATCGTTGGTGCTTCTCAGAGATAATAGTTACCTGAGCATGTACAATTCTAGGAGAGATGCCTTATCTCTCTCTTCCACACCTTCAAATTAATAGTGTTTTCCTAACAACTACCACAATTTCTCAAAAGTGAACTTTAACAAACAAAACATTTAGATGTTATGAAATGCACTATCTTAATGTTCATAAAAGTTATTACTTACACCCTGCATGATTACTTAATTACTATGACTCAATTATAAACAAAACAAAATATAGAAGGTAGATCTCATTTTCTTGTCTAAAACCACATCCCATAATTAAATTGGAAGATGGTGGGATATCTCCTCAAACAATGCCAGGGAATAGTGAGGCTGTTTCTTCCTGCTCACTTGCTTTGGGTTATAGTTGGATCCTAACTATTAAGGAATCCTGCAGGTTGCAATGACTAGAAGATCTCAGACCAAGACTAAGAAGTGTGTGCTGCTTAAGGAGATGAGTTCAGAGTAATGAACAATGGTCTCCCTGATCCAAGGAGCAGTCACCAATGCACAAAACCCACCCAAGATTTAGACAGGAGAAATTTGTGTTCAATAAAATGATTCTTTGGCCTAGGCCAGAAGAATTCTAAGTCTATAGGGTAAATTGTGTTTGAGGGTAAGCAGATGCTGTAGTCCCTTTTCTTTTTTCCTAGAAAGGTTTCTACCTACATTTAATCATCTACACTTAGACTTAATTAGTTAATTTTAAACAAGACAAAAAGCAGAATTCTCACATTCAAGATGCAGAGTTCTATATTCTCCCAGAGAGAATATAGTATCCTTACCCTCATCAAGTGGTCTCATCACTATCAGATGATAGATAACTGTTGATAATCTGTCCCTATCCCCTCAGCTCTGGTCATTTCAGGCATGCCAGATTGACTTCTACCTGTTAGTACTTGTATCTCATGGCCTCAGGGCTTCTCGACCTTTTGAAGACCAGGCTACCCATGCATAAGGCCTGCTGTAAATGTAAAGGAATTGTTGCCCTCTAAGAGCAGCCCTCAACTACTGACTGATGGGAGTTGAAGGATAAACATCTCAGCTCCCCTCTCTCTTTGAAGGGGTGATTTTGGTGTTGGTGTTCTACACTGTCTCTCAGAACTCCCGGCATCATTAACTCCAGTTGTCCACCTCTTCATTGGCTTTCTTCCTTCTTTGTCCTACTTTTACACTCCTCCACTAGTGCTTCTTAAGATCACCTCCTACAGAAATTATTTATAGTAGAATTTCTGGGAATTGTTGCCTCAGAATTTGATTCTCAAAGAATCCAAATGGAAATCATCATCATCATCATCATCATCATCATCATCATCACAACAAAAATAAAAGCACTCAGCACTGGTTGGGTTCCCACTCTATGAACTCGAGGCTTTTATTCATTAGCATATTAAATTTTTAATTCTCACACATGTAGCTATTATCATATCTCTGTGAGATATAAGTGATGATAGAAGCATTTAAGTAACATTTAGGTAAGTTTCAGACTCTTAAATTATTAAGTTAATAAATAATGATTAGAAGACAGGATCTCTTTGAGTTCAATCTTCTTTTGTGCTGTACTATACTGCCACCCATAAAAACAAATATTAAAATGACTTAAATACAAAATTTACATATTCTGCCTTTTTCTATTTTCTGAAAAAAGAATATCAAGTTATTTCAGCTACTTAGTAGTAAATATCCAAAAATACATTTATCACCCTAATAGTACTTTCAAAAGAAACCATCAGAAGATGGATAGTATTTCAATCCACATGGAACATCCCTCATTTAAATATTTGTGTCTCTTTTTTGCCACAGTAGCATTTTATAGTATCAGGAGACCTCCTTGAAAGTGGAGATCATGTTTTATTTGTGAATGTATTCTCAGAAGTTAGACTAATAGGCTGTGAAATGTCAGCTGAATTAACTCACTTAAGTTCTAGTAAATTTTAAACATGAAAAAGTTTTGGGGAAAATCAGTTTCAATATGACTCAGTGTAGATGCAAAGAAGATTGATGTTCCTTGGTAGGAAAGAGAAATCTTGTCAAATGATGAGAAATGAAGTCCACAGTCTTTCCTAGGTACAATCTATACAGAGAATGACCTGGACTTCAAAGATATCTGATATTGTAAGACAAATGGTGTTTTCATATAAAAAATCAAATGTCTCTTAAAAACAGATAAATATAGTTTAGAAGGATTGAGAATGGGAGTTCTGGAGCTCCAAGTTCTTGGTAGTACAGTATTTCTCTGCTACTAGTCACTGGAGATACACCCTTGGAGTACTCCATGTGGGTGACTCTGCCAAAGAATAGATGGTATCTTTCTATTTCAAAAAGAAAGAAATAACTTTTCTTGAAGATGTAATAGGCCATTAACAATCCAAAGGCTTCCATTAATGATATACATCCTTTAATCAAAAGGTAAAGATTCATGTCCAGGGCTAGGAACTGAATCATTGTCTACAACACTTTGACATTTCAAATATTATAATTAACCTACCTTTAAAAAAATTTTTAGATGTTTATGGAACTTCATTTTATTCATTTTTATTTATATGCGGTGCTGAGAATCCAACCCAGTCCCTCACACATGCTAGACAAGTGCTCTACCACTGAGCCACAACCCCAGCCCTAATTAAACTACTTTTAATAGTTCCATAAGCTCCTGTTTATAAATGTTAAATAGAAGTTTATATGTATGAAAAAAATAATGTGAACAAAAAAACTTCTTAATTATGCCAAAATGTCAATTATTATATAAGTATATGTGAATTAAACATTTAAATGCTAAATGGTTTCACCTTACAAAGTATTCAAATTATCTTCAGTTAAAGTTAATTCATACTCCATATATAAGATCTTAAAAGATTTAAACTTAAGGAATCCAGAGAATATTATTTTAGATATACTGGCCATGTGAAAATACATATAAGAATAAAGAATAAAATGAGATACAAAACAAATAATCTTCTACAAAGGAGTACAAATATCACAAAATTACATTTAGAGATCACTCTTGGTTACTTTAATATAAATACTCCTTTAAAATTAATATGAGAGTAGCAGAATACAAGATTTACATTAATTTCGTATTTTATTAATTCATTATGCAAAATTTTAAATTTAATTTGAACAAAAAAGCAGAAAATGTATGAAAATTAGTCATGTTTAGTTGTAGATTATCTTCCTTAACATTTTGTTGTGAAAAATTTCAATTATATAGCAAAGTTGAAAAGACACATAGAGTGAAATCCCTCACCTGGATTCTACTGTTACCATTTTACTATGCTTCCTTTATCATATATCTATCCATTTGTGTTTTGGGTGCTTTGCAAAGTGATTTTCAGATGTATAAAAATCCTTCCTAAATATTTCTTCTTATATATGATTAATTATAGCTCAATATTTGTTTCAATTTATTAAATTTTGCATGTAATGAAATGCACAAATCTTGGTTCATTCACTGAATTTTGACAAATATGTATACTTGTGAGTATTCAAACTCCTCTCAGTGTACATTGAATTAAAGATTATTTTGAGGAAAAGAATCAAAACTAATTATAAGCTCTTTTTCCTTTTGTAGTGCAAAATATTTAGAAATGTTTAAAGCAAGACAGACAGTTTTTTTTAACCTTACATTTTTTTAACTCCATCTCAGTGATACATAAGCATTAATTTGGTGTAGAAGAGGGATGTTATACTGAATACCAACAGTGCCATATTGGTAAGATAGACATAGCAATTAGGTAAGTAAAAGGCAAAAGCTGGTGATGGAGAAGCTCAGCTCCACCTAATGGATGCCCTGAAGGAATAGGTGCCTAGCATCATCAGACCTTCAGGTTATTCAGACATTTCTGTGCAATATATTGAACTTCTAATATGTTAATTAAATCCCAAGTTTTAAAAACATACAGCTTAGTCAAACTGAGTGTGTGTGTGTGTATATATATATATATATATATATATATATATATATATATATATATATATCCCTGTTTGCATTACCTCACTTAGAGTTTCATGCTATCTCATTATTTGTGGTTCTAGATATATAAATACAGATATATCATATACATATAGATATGTAACAGGCTATGCTCTGATTCAACCGATAAGTCTCGGAATCATACAATCTAAAGGATTTATTAATCATATTTTTAAAATTTTAACATTTGAGCAGTTAAATATGCTGTATCCTATTATTTCCTATTATATCTATAACAGATACAAGATCAAGAAAAATCAAAAGTAATTGGTAATAGATTTCTTTATCCCCAGGAAATGTAGCCATACACATTCTCACAAAATGAAGCAGACAATATTGGGTTTTATAGACATTACACCTTCTCAAGCTCATCTTTTTCATGTACTTACTCAATCAATAAACATATAGTGTGTATACACTTACCAGGCACTATCCCCCCACTCCCGCAAAAAAAAAAACAAAACTGGTTTCATGGAATCAAGATAGAAAACAAGTGTATAATATGCTTGTGATTATAAATGAAAGGAGAAAAGTAAAGCCGAACGAGAGGCAGATTATATAAGTTGATCAGAGAAGACTTCCTTGGAAGATGACATCTGAACAGAAGTAAAAGGAAGTGTGGGAAAAATCCTAAGAATATACTGGGGAAGAGAGATCCACCCAGAAAAACTCATCAGACTACATGGAAAAATTTTAAGTGCATCTCAAAAAGTATGTTGCCAAATACAAATTAGTATGTATGCTCCCCTTTAGAATACTCACTCTAATATAAAATATATACAAATCTAAATTAAGATAATAAGTACATTATTTGAGATTTAAGGACATGAAAGTCTAGAAAGGATTCATTACATCCGTATTATTTTGAAGGGTCCATTCTGTAATTAAGATGTAAAATATGACTTACAACTTTCAATGCTCACTTTCTCTGGCAGGCATTCATTTCATAAAGGAAGGTATCCCCTACCAATAGGATTCATAACTATATATTGCCAGGTAGAATGACAAGACTAATTATGGATGGTCAGTAGACCATCTTTGTGCAGGAAAATGAAATCTATATGAAAAATGAAAGATGAGTTCATTACAGAGTCTTCAGAAATTATGCCTGATTTTTTTTCCTTGAGACTCCTTGAATTTAAAGCATGATTATAAAAGTTAAAGAATCTGTCTGCTACTAAGCCATTTAAAAAGGTGCTAATAGCAGGTGGTGCTAATATACCTTGACATCGGATTTTCTTGCTCAGGAGCTCAAAATAGGTAAAGGGTATTATGGTACACTTCACCTGACCCAGCAACATCTCTGTCTTTTGTCACCCATCATGCCAGTTTCAGAAAAGTCACTATAACGTTTCAATCAGAAACTGGCAGAATTTGCCTTTTAACACCTGTCAAGACGGAAAGTAATTTGCTCCCAGGGCCATTCCACTTGAAGGAAATATATGGAAATTAGAAATATACCACATTGTAAAAGAAACTGCCAGTTTCTGAGTGGCTTTGTGAACTTCCTTTTTCTGTTCAACATAAAAATAGAAAGGGAAGGTTTGGCTGGAAGTGCACAGTGAAATATGTTTGCCGGCAAAGTCACCACAATGAAGCTTCTACTGCTCCTTGCCTTGACATAAACACTTCATAGTCTCCAATTATATTAATTGCTCATGTGGTAAAAAACCATCTGGGGTAATAAACATAACTGAGTTCACAGACACGATAAACTTGAAAGTGTCCTGAATGCAAACAAAGGCAACATAAAGGTGTTTTGGTTCTAGAGTTATATTTTAACAAATTTGGACTCTTTTCAGTCCACATTAAGCTCAGGCAAATAATAAAAATAGATGTGATTTACATCTATATATTTTAAAGACATTGCCATTCTTGAAATGCAGTAGTAAATGTGGAACCAATTCTGCCTGTATATCTGGTAGCTCTCTGCTTGGTTACCGGTATTCTGTAACATACATCTTTTAAAATGCATGTGAAAATATTTACAATATTATAGGGGGGTTTAGACAGAGGTGGTTGTGTAATTTGATTCGTGTTTTAAATATAATTTTGGATGCTTCCTGGAGAAAGAACTGAAGAGAGAAAGTGTAAAAGAGAAAAGACTTGTGACAAATAAGTTGCCATCCCTACCTCGCTGTCCTACTGTTTCAGTCTCTGATGCACAGCCTTAGAGAATGGGAACCAGTGATATTCTAGCCCTGTCCTGGAGATAATTGAGCCCAAAGAGAAAATGATTGGGTTTGCTACAGTGTACAGGGGACTCTAGAAAGCCTATTCAGTAAGCTCCATCCCTACCAAGTTTGAGACTTTGGTCAAGTCTCTGAACCTTCTATTCAGTAGAGACAATATGGAGGAGCCATTCAGCAATGATGCCTTATTCCACATCTCCTGGGCCCATGTGAATTCACCTGCAGGCTTCAAGTTGTACAATCTGCCAGTTCCCTACCTGCAGGCACCAGTGTTCCTATGCTTCTCCAACTTCTCAGCCCATGTTCAAGGCAGTCTGGAAGTGCCAGAGATTTAACACTGCTCCTCCCTGCCCCGGGCAATTACCAACCAATGAAGGATAGAGTCAGTAGATAAATACCTAGCTTCCCTGTCTCTAGGTGGGGGCAACTCCCAGGTCATTTCACACATGATCCTTATCAGGACTTACTTCAGATACTCTTATCCTTAATCAGCTCATTAAAATGCTTTTCTCCCCACCATGAGCAGGGGAGGGTATTATGACACTCTTCTTTCCCCTAACCCTATTTCTTGAAATTACCAATTTTGTTTTCAAACCAGGACAACATAGAATGTCTCCAAACCAAACAACAACTCAAGGGTGGCACACGCCAGTAATACCAGTGACTCCTGAGGCAGAGGCAAGAAGATTGCAAGTTCAAAGCCAGCCTTAGCAACTTAGTGAGACCCTGTCTTTAAATAAAATACAACAAAGGGCTAGGACGTGGCAAAGTGCCCCTGAGTTCAATTCCTGGTACCACAAAAACAAACAAACAAACAAAAAACACTCATAGAGGCATAGAGATTCCCTTGCACAATGGAGTTCCCAACCAGTGTCCTGATGATCCATCTCCAGATGAATGAGAATGAATAGGAAATGGAGAGAGGGGATAAAGGGAGAAGACTTGTGTCAGGGGAATTCTAAATTAATATCCTGGTCAAAAAGAAACTCTGGGGCTTGGGGTTGTGGCTCAGCATTAGCATGCTCGCCTAGCACCTGTGGGGTGCTGGGTTTCATCCTCAGCACCACATAAAAATAAATAAGTAAAATAAAGTATTGTGTCCAATTACAACAGAAAGTTTTCAAAAAAAAAAAAAAAGAAAGAAAGAAAGAAACCCTGACCTTTTCTGACTAAATCTACAATCACTCAATAGACACATCCATAAGAAAAAAAAAAAACATAAAGTATCTGTGACACTAATTATTATTTGATTCCCAATTTTGACAGAATTCAGTTAAAAACTGAACATGTTGAAACAGGCACTGGCACAAAGCCCCAACCTAGTCAGATGTACATCTTGATTTACTGCAGATGGGCACCAAATCATTTTGCCAATTTGGATGTTCCCATTCAGGGTTTTACAAATAAATCTGTTATCCAATAGTATCTGCCTTCACTCAAAAGTTGAAAAAATATATGAAATGTGATCATTCATATACATGCACACACACATGCATGCACCAAGATTACAAACAAAATTTAAACTCCATTGCATTAGATTTTTTTCAAAGTTCAAATAATCTATTAGTAATTTATTGATAAAGTTGGATTGCATTTAGACATCTTCATACGTATTAATAATGATGAACTTTCCCTAGGAAGAATAAAACATTGCCAGCAATTTCACACATTCTTTAAATTTTCAATTCTCATGCACTATTCTTAATCTTCCTTCACTAAATATAAAACAAATTCTTTTCTGTTCATGCTATGAAATTTTTCTTGTTTTTCTGTACCACCAAAATTCTTTCCTTAAGATATGAAAGATTAATGGTATTGGGTAGTCAAATTCCACTGATGTTATTGGAGAATGCATATTTAAGAAATAGCATCAGTAACTGAATTATTTTATATTAAATGACAATCATCAAAAATCTATCTTGCATATATACATGTTGATGGGTATCATGGGAAAGTTCTTTGTGACATCTCTTTGAAACTGTAGGTGTTTTCTCCCAATGACAAACAGTTCAAAGATTTTACTTCTAAGTGTTTCCATGCCCTAGCTTTTATTTGTCACACCATGATATTCTCCCCAAATAATCAAGAGGGCTATTTCTATCACACTGATATTATTTCATAGGTTCTAATAAGTAAACACTATAAACAAAGCAAAATACTTTGGTTTTAACTTGAATTCTTTAATCTGTAAAGAATTAATAGAATCTTCCATAAATTCAAATTTAGAATAATTTTAAAATGCACATGACAATAAGCCAATCCCAGAAAACTAAATGCCAAATATTCTAATTTGTGGATGCAAACTAAGGGAGGTTGGGGAGGGGAACAATAGAAATACTTTGGATTAGACAAAGGAAAATGAAGGGAAGAAAGAGGGAAGGGGAATAGGAAAGACATAGGATTAATCAGTCATAACTTTCCTAGCCCTGTATTTGTATTCATGACGAGGGTAATGCCACATCATGTACAACCACAATAGTTGGATCCTAAATAGAATAAATTATACTCTAGGTATGTATATTCTGCCAAAATACATTCTACAGTCATGTATAACTAAAAATAATTTTTAAAAAAGATACATATGACACAGTCAGTTTCTTATCCTTCATTCTGTTGACCTGAGAATTTCAGTACCACCTGGCCATGGCTGTGTAACCTAAGGAAAGTAAGGTTTAGATAAAATTACAGCAGCTAAGGGAGGATGCTGGAAAGACCTTTGTGCATGATTATTTCTGCCTTGCCGCTCCTTTTTATTATTTACTTAAAACTTTGGAAGTTATTAAAACACACCTTTTCAGCCCTCTAACTAAAGCAACACCGATGTCCTTGGTAGAATTTTTTTTGTGTGTGTGTGTGGTGCTAGGGATTGAGGTAGAAATTTTTCTAGGACAGGGCTGGGGATGTGGCTCAAGTGGTAGCGCGCTCGCCTGGCATGCGTGCGGCCCGGGTTCGATCCTCGGCACCACATACAAACAAAGATGTTGTGTCCGCCGAAAACTAAAAAATAAATATTAAAATTAAAAAAAAAAAAAGAAATTTTTCTAGGACAAGAAGATAAGCCTTATAAAGATGCACAATGGAAGCAAAAGCACAAAAACCTAAGTTTAAATTCTGAAGGATCTTGGAGGTTTCTTCTAAGAAGTGCTCACCAATTCTCAGTGAAGGTTCATTTTCATTTTTTTTCATGCTTTGGCAATTATCAAGTTCTTTCTGATAACAGGTCAAAATGTCTCTCCTATCTATTATTCACTGTCCCTAATTCTGACTCAAAGGACAACAAGGAATATATTATATTCTCATTGAGAGTGAAGACATTATTTTAATTTTATTTTGATAACTTTTAGACAAAATAGGTGCTCAATAAATGTATATCGAAAGAATATACATAAAAAGTCAAATTATCTGTTTGCTGATGACATTATCTTTTATCTAGAAAACCCAAAAAAACTCCACTAGAAGACTTCTAGAGCTGATAAGCAAATTCAATAAAATGACAGGGTGTAAGATCAACACATAAAAATCAATAGATTTCCTATATTCTAATAGTAAATATTAGCCATATTACCAAAAGCAATAAACAGTCAATATAATCTCTATAGAAATACCAATGCTATTCTTCACAGTCCTAGAAAAAAAGAAAAAGCAGTCCTAAAATTCATTTAGAAGAATAAAAGACCCAGAATAGTCAAAACAATACTTGGCAAGAAGAATGGTGCTGAACGCATCACAATTCCTGATCTCAAATTATATTACAGAGCTATAGTAACAAAAACAGCATGACACTGGCACCAAAACAGACACGAAGAATAGAAGACACAAAGACAAATCCACTTAGATACAGTCACCTGATAAAGTGTCAAAAACATATGTTCAGGAAAAAGAAAACTTTTTAAAACAAATGGTGCTAGGAACACTGAATGTCCATATGTAGATGAATAAACTAAATACCTATCCCTCACCTTGCACAAAGGCCAAATTAAAGTGGATTAAAGACCTAGGAATTAGACCATAAACTTTGCAACTTCTAGAAGAAAACCTAAGCCCAATATTCCAATATATTGGCACAGAAATCAACTTACTTAATAAGACTCCTAAAGCTCAAGATATAAAGTCAATAATCAATAAGTGGTATGGCATCAAATTTAAACGAGTATGCAGAGAACAGGAAACAAGAGCATGAAGAAAGTCCATACAGAATGAAAGAAAATGTTTGCCACTTACTCTTCTAATTGGAAAGGAATTTCCAGACTATATAAAGAACTTGGAAAATGTAATACCAAAAACAAACAAACAAATAGCTCAGTCAATAAATGGACCAAAAAAAAAAAAAAAACCTAAACAGACATTTCTCAAAAGAAGAAATACAAATGGCCAATAAATATGGGGAAAAAATGTTCAATATCTCTAGTAATCCAGGAAATGCAAATTCAAACTCAATCATCAAGAATACAAATAATAATAAATGCTGGTGTGACACATTAATGGTGTGACTGCAAATCAGTACAACCACTTTGGAAAGCACTAGAGATTCCTCAAAGATCACTGGTATATATCCTAAAGAACTAAAATCAGCATACTGTAGGCATGAAGATGCAGGCGCATTAATGTTTACAGTTGAGCAATTCACAATAACCAAGATATGAAAACAGCCCAGGTTCCCATTAACAAATGAGTGGATAAAGAAAATGTGCTGTATATGCATAAGAAAGTTTTACTCATCCATAAAGTTAGAGGAAAATAAGGAGAAAAGAGCAGAGTAGCGCTTCCCAAGAAAATAGAATACAGATTAGTGAAGTAGGGAAAGGGGATAAATGGGGAAGGAGGAGGGACAGGAGATGGGAAGAACTGTGGGATAAAATTGACCATATTAGGCTACATGCATATATGAATATACTACAGTGAATTTCACCTTTATGTATATCAATAAAGCATCTATTAAAAAATAAATAGAAGGAAGGCCAGTAGAATAGAGGAAGGGGTCTAAAGGGAGGAAGAAGAGGAAGTTAAAAGGAGATACTGGAGCCTGAAATAGAGCAAATTATATTCCAGGCAGATAGGATTATGTAAAAATGAGCCCCACTAGTATATATAAATAATGCACTAATAAAAATATTTTTTAAAAATAAACATAAAATAATCTCCATAATTATAAAATACATCTGTATTTGAATATATTCTTGATTAACAAAATTGTTCACTGGTTCCTAAGTCATATAAGATACCCATTGTTAATTAGAGAAAATTATTTCTTTTCTATATTCAAGTCATATTTAAAATCGATGAAGGAAAATAGGAGAATTGGTGAAAACCAAAAGTGAGAACATAATTTGTATTTATGTTTGAACATCAGAATATGTACCATGCAACAGTTTTACCATATTAAAAACAAAGTTCAAGTCAAATAATAAAGATTTAAGAAAAAACAAACAAAAAAAAGGATTCAACCAAAAAAGTTCTAGAGAGCTATCCCAATCTCGCACATGATCTCTACTACATAAGTCTTTTTTGTTCACCACTAACTCTAAGGAGGATGAAATCAGTCTTCAGAATAAAGCAGTGCTCTAATACGGCAGTAATGTCCTTGCTGTATTTTAGATTTTCTCAGCTGCATTTCCTTTCAATTCTCAAGAAACACAAGTGTAATTGATAATTTAAGTCTTAAAAAATGGAAGATAAACTTCCACTCTGATATTCCAGGGTGGAAAGTGTTGTAGCAAGAGCTTCTTTTATGCAAAGGAAATACTAATAGTAAAGAAATTGACCACCAGATTAAAAAAACTTTTTTAAATGGAAAATGTAAAAAATTAAACATAGTTAATAATGCTTCAAGCTAAAATGTCTGTGTGTGTGTGTGTGTGTGTGTGTGTGTGTATATAGGTTAAACTATATCCTATATATATATAGGTTAAACTATATCCAAACAATGTATGTCCTAACACAGGTTAAAAGACTAACTAAAAATTTTTTAATTGCTTTCTAACTGAAATTTTTTACATTGAATGTAAATATAACAAAATATGACCTTCCTAAGACTTCCAATGAAAATATTTGCAAAAATGTGGCTGTTTTAGTAAAACAGCGATATAACAAGATATGAGATGCTAAAACCACTTACTACTTTAATGTTAAAAAAAGAAAATTCCAGGGATGAAATTAGGAATGAGTGTAACTTTGTTGTTTTTACCCTATTTTTATTGTCTTTTTCTTTTTGTCCAAGATCAAATGATTCACTACTCTTTCACTGTAAAGCTAAAACTATCAGTCATTTATTTTCCTATAAATGTATGAGAAATATCTAATATAATGCACCAATAAAAGCAAAAGCGTAAAAAAAATTATCTAAAAATATATAATCCCACATCATGCTTCTACATGTTTCTTACAGACTGTTGAAAAGCAAAATTTGAACAAATTGAATTTTAAAGACAGAATTGATTATTTTTAATGATTCATGAATTGGGCAGCATCCAGGCTATGACACAGAGGAACTAGTAGAGGATATTAGCTTTATAGGCAGAAATAGAATGAACAAAACAGAAATAACGAACAAAACTCAGATAGATCCTATAAAAATCACTTTTCTTATAAGATTAGAGTAGAAGGGGCTTCATTACCTTGCATGTTCAGGTAGTCTGCTACCCTTCTGATCAGTGGGTGCAAATTTCCTATTTTGTTTTGTTTAGAAAACTGGACCATTTTAAAGTTCAATTTGATTTTGTTGACCAAACAAGGGTGAGCACAGTCTAATTTGATCTGGTCTGTTGGGTCTAGTGCTGGAACTCAATGAAAAACATTGGTCTCCCATAAATTTTGGTTAACAAGACTAACTATGGCTTCAATGGTCCTTCAGTGCATGGCTAAAGAAATAGCAAAACACCAAAAGCTCACTACATATATCAGCAATCTGTTTCAAACGCCTAATCCAAAGGCATCCACCAGACCTGAAACTTCAAGTCCACATAAGTAATTCAGTACTCTGAATGGTATATGCAATAAATTTAGGCATAAATAATGTGTCTGACATTCTAAGAAACTGACAGTGGCATACATTTGAGCAACAGGTGTCCAAGACAATTCTTCCAAAGCTTTCCCTTTTAACCAAAAGAAAAGGTATTAGGAAAAAATAATAATAAAACCTATTAATAAAAATCAACTTGCTCAGATATCAAATGACTTGAATGATTATAAGTGATCTCAATCATGTAGTACATTACTAACTAGTAATGGTTTGCAATATAATACAAATTTTATCTTTAAATTTCACACTGAAAAACTGGTTATAACAAAATTATTTGGTGGATAAAATATTAAAGCTATGCTTTTTGGAAACCTGGGTCTCAAAATCATTACAATTTTGTCCTTTAAAATAAAACAAGGGTTGGGTCCTTAATCAATAACAAGTGAAGGTTCATTAAATAAATAAATAAATAAATCTATGGTGAGCACAAACTGAAATCACCATAAAGCACACAACAAAACCTCATGGAACCATGTCCATGCAGTGAACATAGAGTGCTGTGAAGAGCTTACAATGAGGAAATGGAAGCTTTTTAAAGGCCAGTGATAAAAGAAGAAGTATAGGGCATGCAGACACAGCTTTCCATCAGGTCTAATTACTCTTCAGGGGCTTGAGGAGGTTCCTCTGTCTTTCCCTCACATCACTGGTTTTCTTGTGTTGGTAGCTCTGTGTCTGAGATCCTGGAACACTCATGATCATAGCTGGGACAGTTCACTGAATGTCTCTAAGTCATTAGGCTCACCATTTGGCTCTGATTATCACAGATAAGAGTTTTAGTCAGCCTTTTTGTTGCTATGACCAAAAGAATTGACCAGAACAATTTTAGAGGATGAAAGGTTTATTTGGGGACTCCCAGTTTTAGAAGTCTGAGTCCATAGACAACTGGCTCCATTCCTTGGAGCTCAAGTGAGGCAGAACATCATAGCAGAAATGTGTGGCAAAGAGCTACGTGTGGTGGTGCATGCCTGTAATGGGAGGCTGAGGCAGGAGGACTGCAAGTTTAAAGCCGGCTCCAGCAATTTAGCAAGGCCCTATATAACTTAGCAAGACCCAGTCTCAAAAAAGAAAAGAAAGGAAGAAGGATTAAAAAAAAAAAGGCCAGGATGTTGCTCAGTGGTTAGGTGCCCCTGGGTTCAATACCAGGAATTAAAAAAAAAAAAAAGTGTATGGCAGAGGGAGGCAGCTGGGGACATGGCACCAGGAAGCAAAGAGAAAGAGAGAGACCACTTGCCATATAAAAAACATAGCCCAAATGCCTCCAATGACCTACCTCCTCCAGCCACACCCTACCCACTTTCTGTTAATCTCTAGGAAGGGAATTAATGCATTGATTGGTTTAAGGCTTTCATAACACAATCACTTCACTTCTAAATCTTGCATGGTCTCACGTGTAAGCTTTTGGGGGACACCTAATCTAAACCATAACAATAAATACATGTTAAACTATAAAATTATTTCCTCCATTATCATTACCCCCACTGATTAAAAAAAATGCTTCTATACTGTTTTCCTTCAGCTTCCATGACCTATTATCACAAACTTGATAGTTTAAAGCAATAGAATTTTACTCCGTCCCAGTTCTGATAGCCAGAAATCTGAGCACAAGGTATCATCAGGGTAACATCCCTCATAAGACAACAGGGGAGACTCCTTCATTGCCAGTTCCAGTTTCTGGTTATTTCTGGCCCACACTGGCTTGGGATACATGGCTGAGGTTCCTGTGTTCATCTTTACATGATCTACTCCTTGTGTGTGTTTCAAATATCACCTTGACTTTTTCTGTGTGTTCCTATGTTTCAAATATACCTCTGCTTTTAGCCCACCCTAAATCTAGAATGCTCTTATATTGAGATCCGCAATTACAGTTTCAAAGACCATTTCTTCAAGCAAGGTTTCTTTCATAGGTTCCGGGATTAGGACACAGACATAGCTTTATTGGGGGACCATCATTCAACTCACTACACCTGCCTAAATTATTGACGAGTTATTTTCATTCCTCTTGCTCCCATCTTCCCTATCCTCATTTACAAATGGAAAATAAAATTATTTACAGAGCTTTTCACAGACTTTTGGTTAATTAGCTAATATTCTTGGAAAAATGAAAAAGAGAAAATAACAAAAGAAGTTGTGGAGAAAATACTTTGCCAGGCAAGTGTACATGGCAATTGTTACATTATTAGCAATCACCTTTGCTACTGGGCTGCACAATTTTATTTCTCTAGAATATGATATTTATAGGAGCTAAATGAAGTATAACCTGCTGATTTGAACAATGATTCACTTACTTTAGAGTTGATAGCTAATTACCAGTCTGTTATAGAAGGCATAAGTGAGAAAATTAAACACACACTTAAAAATTAAAGATAAATTATATTTCAGAGCTATTAATCATCTCAGAAGACGGAAGAACACCAGTAGTTAAACCAACCCATAACATCAAAATGTACTCTTCTCACAATTAGAGCTAATATTTCATATGCAAGATTTCAACCCTTAGATTGCTCTGAGTAAGCATCAAAACAAATCCAGCAGGTAAGAACATCTATTTTTAGTTATTAAAGTCAGTTTTCTTTTGCCAGAAGATCCAAATGTAAGCAGTGTATAGGGAAATAACTTGTTATAATACATATATAAACTAACAGTTTAAGAAATTATCCAATTTAACCCTAAGTAAAATATATATATATATATATATATATATATATATATACACACACACACACACACACACACACACACACACACACACAATATTACATATATATATGGAAGTGTTTTCTTCCCCCTTTGGACAATTCCCAACGTTTGAGCAGACTGTCATTTTTGCTCTTTGTAGTATTTTAAAGGAATGTAGCACTTATTGTTGATCCCCATATCCATTAAGCTTCTTCAGTTTCTTAGGACTTTCAATTTTTCAGAATCTATACCTCTGTCTAGGACTGTCCCCCCAAGTGGCAAAAGTCACATCATAAGGACCCTTGGGACAGCAGCATATTCCCCTCAATCTCTCAACAGATGCCAGAAAACCTGGGTTGAGCCTGGTATGGTAGCACACACCTACTGTAAACCCAAGGAATTAGAATAGAAGGCTGAGGCAAGAGGATTTCTAGACTCGAAGTCAGCCTTGGCAATCTAGCAAGATCCTGTCTCACAATAAAAAAACAAAAAGGATTGTGGAGGTAGCTTAGTGGAAAAGTGCCCCTTGGTTTGATCTCCACTACCAAAAAAAAGTTGGGGTTCACATAACACAGCTTTCTTAAGGTTCATGGGGATGACAGTACAATTTTCTGCCATTTTCAGAGTATCCCTATTGCATTAAGCTTCTGTACAGGTTGCTCATAAGCATACTTCCAAGCTGCCTTCCTTTCCCTTTCTCCTCATATTGCTTCCCCTTCTCTTTTATCTTTCAAATAAACTATGAGCACTCAAATCCATTAATTCTCTTTAAAAAATAAATAAAACTCTTTGCTTAAAAATTACCTGAAAAATTAATCTTTCTGAAGCTGTTCTCATACTAATATGTATGCACTATATTAAAAATGAGAACTCATCATATTTGAATAATGCTAAGATAGATACTTATAGCAAAAAAAAAAAAAAACAACACCCACAATGTATTCCCAAGCCCCTTCTTCCTTTACCAGAGTCCTAATCACATTCAAGTGTTTCATGGCAATGTGCCTCTAGGACACTCAATCTTTCCATGGACACAGGAGGAAACCCTGATTAGTGTTGGCAATTATTTCATTCAATTCCCATTTTCTCTAACTGCTCTAGAATGGACAAGAGATGTAGTTCTAGCTCATGGGACCAGAACAGCAAGCTTTATGGGAAATTTCTGAGAATTTGTTTCTTATTCTTTAAAAAGGACATTAAGAGGAGCTTCTCCTGTATTTTATTTTATTTTATTTGGTACCAGGGATTAAACCCAGGGGTGCTTAACCTCTGATCCAGCCCATTTTTAAATTTTTTTTTAAAAATTTGAGACAGGTTCTTGCTAAGTTGCTTAGGGCCTGGCTAAGTTGCTAAGTCTGGTTTGGAATTTGTGATCCTACTGCATCAGCCCCCCAAGTATCCCTGTTTTTTAAATGCTATGTAATGAGGTGACAGAAGAGTTGTGAAAGCCATATCACAAGCATAAAGTGAAAAGCTGAGAGACAAAAGTCAATGTACCAGAAAAATTAAAGAACTGGATCCTTGGCAATATTTTTCAACAACTGAATTAACTAACTCTGGAAAAATTTAATCTTTGGACTTCTTATGATATGAGATGATAAATCTTATTGTTTAATATTTTGGGTTTTTCTTACTTGCAGTCTAAAATGGATATAAGTGCCTTTTCACATAAAGGATCTCATCTCTCTAGGTAAGGACAACCTAGTTGTCCATTCTATTAATCTCTCAGCCTCGACTGCATCTCATACCCTTTTACAGAGTAGTCACCAAAAATGGTAACTGGATGAACTAATCAGTTATACTAATCAGGTTTTTCTTCCCCACCAGCTAGTCATATATGCAGGCATAGGCAGAAAGGCAGGTAAAGAATGAAGGGAGGGGGCTGGGGATGTGGCTCAAGTGGTAGCGAGCTCGCCTGGCATGCGTGCGGCCCGGGTTCGATCCTCAGCACCACATACCAACAAAGATGTTGTGTCCGCCGAGAACTAAAAAAAATAAATATTAAAAATTCTCTCTCTCTCTCCTCTCTCACTCTCTCTTTTAAAAAAAAAGAATGAAGGGAGGGATACTGAAAAATCAGCACTTCATCTGTGCTACAGTTATTATTATACAAGACCTTTCCCTATATACCTACTTCAGAGGACTGGTAAAGTGGTAAAATTAGATAACTCATATGTAATATTTATTAATAGGTTGTTACATCACTCGGTAAGTATTATTATTTCATTAGTTGTAGATAAAGAATAAGGATCAATCCATCCTAAGCAATGATATGTTTTCTAAACAATATACTGACCTTTGAAACAATCCATAAATAAGATGAAGAAATAATATGATTTTTTTAAAAAAGATGTCTCAGAAGAGACTTCTTAACAATGGCAAAGGGTAAGAAAGAATAGAACATTGGGGAGGAATATTAACCATTCAAGAGGCTGAAAAGTACTAGAGATAAAGGGTGAGCAAAGAGGCTAAAAAGGAAGGCAAGGGCTAGATCACAAACTTCATATGCCATGTTAAAAAGTAAAGACTTCATTCTGTAGTGCAGTAGAGTTTGTTGAAGATCAGATTTTTCTTATATTAAGAATAAATAAGATTACATATGATTTTACTTTATATTATATTATCAGCTATTGAGAACAAAATTGAGAAAGGCAAGACTTGAGGGAGTCTCATTCCATTGCTCTTGAATCAAATCCTTTCTTGGTGAATGAGTCTCATTTTATTTTACTCAGTATTCCAGGAGATGTTTATTTAATTATCCACTTTTTCCAAATCATAATTATTGGAATAAATGTCCCCTAAGTGGACATGGAAACTAATATTAAATTTAGAGGCATTCGTTTGATTCAGAATAATGCATTATCAAATCTCACAGGCTCAGATGAACCACATGTGAAAATGTTAGACATTCTGGGATGTGTCTAACAGATCATTAAGAAATACTTTGCTTATTTAAGTTAGTGCAGTGAATCTCACCATCATGTACATCCACAAAACAATAATTTTTTTCAAAAAATCTAAGTAAATAGCAGAAAGATCAGTAGAGTAGATCGAAGGGAACAGGGGGAGGGATGAAGGGGAAGGAAAGGGGAAATAATGGAGACTGAATTAGAAACTATATTCCATGCCTTAATAATTATGTCAAAATGGATCCTATTGTCATGTCTAACTAAAAAGAACCAATAATTTTTTTAAAAAAATAGTTTGTCAAAAGTACTACTTCTTTGCTATTTTAATGTAAGACACAGAAAATGAAGCTTCTGAAATTCAGGATTCCACAATGCTCAGTGTGAGTCGTCGTTCCCACAACATTCTTTCCATCAAAATGGCATGCTAGCATCATTTCCCCTGTCAGTATAATCAGGTGATGTATTTTTATTTGTGGTTTTCAAGTTGTTCACTAGAAGCCTGTTTTTGCATAAATGCCTATGTAATCACAGGTTGGTTATAGTATACTCTGGACCACTAACTGATACAGTGTTGTAGATATCTATGAAGGATTGAACTCAATATTTCAAGAGTGCAATCTGAAAAGAAATTTAAGTCAGACTTGAAAGACTTCTGTGTATGAAGAGAAATTTCCAAGAAAAACTAACAAGAGTTGACAACTCAATTTGAAACACCTAGGCAAGATGGTTCTTTTGACTTACTAATGTCTTCTTCTTTTTTCTTTAAAGGAAAAATAAGGATAAGTGTGAATAGGCAGAATGTAAATGAAATTCTGAAAGACAACACTGGCTCTTTGTAAAGTCAGTATGCCCTCCAAAATAGATCTTTTGCAATGGCAAAATCTTATGTCACTTTTACCCCTCCAATTTTATCTGATACATAAAAAAGAAAGATATGAAAAGGGACCAGGATTTAGAGATAATATTAAAAAAATGTATTTTTCAAGCAACTTAAGTTCCACAAGAATCGCCACTGGATTGGGAGAGAAGTGAAAAATATCAATGCCTGAGTCATTTTGATGAAATTAATTTCACCTTTACTGTACTCTACATTTATTATACTCTAAGGTATGCAAGGTATTTGATTACACCCATCATGACAGAAGGAGGATTCTGTTTTTATTGTTGTTTTAATCAGCATCCTGACATCAGCCTTACTCACTGTTCTGTGCTTAGAAATCAATTTTGTGATAAGTGTTCTTCCCTTCAACCCCTTTAATCCTCAGGAAGAAAAAGAGTAGTGTTAGCCTGGTCATCAACATGGATCCAATATCTATTGGCTCCATTGAATAGAAACCCATCAGAAGGAGGAGTACAAGGTAACAGGCAATTTCATAAATCCATGTAAATATATTATTTATTTGACATCTTCATGTACCACTGTTTGAAAATGCAAATAATCTGAAAAATTATTTTAAGTGCTTCAGCATCCCAAATGTCCTAATTAACATACCTAAATGTCATTAAAGATGCAGAATAGGGTATGGCACTTCCCTAAAATACTCATAACCTAAAATAGATACACAAATATGGTAACACATGGTAAAATATGGCCAGGCACAGGCGCCCCATGGTAATACAGGATGATGGCAATTTGAGTCTGGTAATGCTGGGCATTAACCTCAGCTTTGCAATTTACTCATTGCATAAACTTAAGTGCTTCACTTTTCCTCTCTGTGCTGTTCTTCCCTCATCTGCTATTATGGGAATAATATGTGTATCACAGCGACGCACGTGGAATACTGACAATTTAATGACTTTCTTCAGTGCCTGCTACATCAGGGCTTAATAAACATTATTTATCATTATTATCATTCACATTGCCAATTTTTAACATTTTGAGACTGAGTGTGTTCAAATGGCAACCAATTAAAAAGGGTAGTAAAACTAATAATAAACCAATTATATCCCCAAATTTCATTTAAGCAACCATGGGTTAGTATACCTGGATTTTTTTTTGTGTGCAAATTCTATCATATATGGTAAACAGATTGTCAGAGAAGAACACAAAATGTGTTTAAACAACAAAATACCCTAAAGGTAATACTAGTGCAGTATCCAAATAGCCAGTTATAAAGGAATTTCATTTAAAAAATAAATTTAGAATTCTAAATTGGGGCCTGGAGATGTGATGCAGTGGTAGGGTGCTTGCCTAGCATATGCAAGGCACTGGATTCAATACCTGGCACCAAAAACAAACAAACCAACAGAATTCTAAATTGGATTGCCAAGACCACATTTCTACCTGTATTTTTTACTTAAAAGTCAGAAAAGGGGGGCTGCTCCAAATTCCTCAAACACTCATCCATAAAGCAATGAAAATGAGGTTTTTAAGCTCTTCGTCCTATTTCAGTAAGGGAGTTCTTTCAAGTTCAAAGCAACCCAGGGAGAGTGTAAGGCATGTGAACAAGTAGGGGAAAGGGCTCAGAGATGAGAAGCCACTAAACTAGAAGGGCCGGGAAGCCAATGAGAAAGCAGAGGACTTGAGGAGCATCAGTGAAGGTGGCTATGGTGGACAGGGGGCGTATCCGAAGCGTGTCCCTCTCCCTTTTAGTGTTACCTCAAGGAAACAGTGAGTCACAGGCTACCGCAGGCAGGGAACAAGAGCACAAACTTCATGGGCGTTGACAAGTACCTAGATCATAGCATGCTTTCTTTATTCTATCCTTCTCTCTCCTCCTCTTTGTCACCTTTGGTCAACATTTGGCACTAAGACAAAGTGATGGTGAAATTCCAATTTACTGTAATACATTAGAAATGAAAATCTCCATTTGTCCAGTCAGCTGCTGTCCCAGAGAAAAAAGCATGGGACACGTCCAGAGCACTAGCCAACTCCTAAAGCTAGTTGTAGAAACAACTGCTAAGAATATGAACAATCTGAAAGGGGTAGGTAAATTTAGACCTCCTAATTATACTGGAAAGGGCATTGGTGATTCCCAAAAACATAAATCCTTAATACTACCTCAAAGAGGGATTCTAAAATCATTTTTACTATATTTTGTGAAAAAAGCTGAAGATAGAATTTTCCAACACAAGATTTCTCCCCTAACCAGAGTGACTATATGTTCTGGTCTATGACTTCTGTCCCAATGTCACTATAATCCCACTGCCACTCTTTCAACTGTATTTTTGTTTTGATTTTTGTGTGTGTGGGTGGGGGGGGGCAGGTGGTGGTAATAGGGATTGAGCCCAGGGGCACTTTACTACTGAGTACATCCCCAGCCTTTTTTATTTATTTATTTTTAAAATTTTAGGACAGGATCTCACTGAGTTGCTTAGCACCTCACTAAGTTGCTGAGGCTAGCCTCAAACTTGTGGTCCTCCTGCTTCAGTCTCCCTAGTTTTGGGGATGCAGGTGTGCACCACTGAACCTGGCTTCCTTTCACTTTTAAAGTGTCATATTATAAATAATAAATTTCACAGTCAACTTAACTATAATCTATAGAGCACATTGCACCAACATTGAGAATTAAGGATGTATTAGGGTTCATGATTTTATCTACATTTTTTGAAAAACAATGCCCATGTCATCCACCCTAACATAACCATACTCTTAGTTCTTTTCCTGCCAGAGAATGAGCTAAGTGCAACTTAAACCCAGAGTAAAGAACTGCCTTATGGACACATTCCTGTGATTGACCAATCTAGAAGATGTCTCCTCATACTTACATTTAATGTTTGCTTTATTTTGTTGGTTTTTGTTTGTTTATTTTTAGGACCAAGGGGCTTTTGTTTTGTTGTACTGCATTAAATTTCAGCAAGAGACAACACTGCTCTAACCTTCTAATATAAATGGCATATCGTATGAGTTATTAGTGGCTATCTTGATATTTCAAGAAGAATAGTATGAGTTTGAAATGTGAATTTTTCTAGTTTTTTTTTTCCAAACAGCGGTTTTTAAATACATTATGTTTAACAGCATTTTCCTCAAAAGTTGAATGTGTAAAACAGACTGAAGCAGAACAGCTCTGGTGAGAAATGGAGTAGTAAGCAGGAGCCCTGTCTGCCCTCTCATAATGGTGGTTCTGAGGGGTCTTCATTAAAACCCCAGAAAGGCACCAAGCACAGTCTGAAAACCATGACCTATCAACGTCAGCAGGGTGTGCCACCATCTAGTCACACATTCTGAAAGCACTGCCCCTTACTTATGGAAAGAGATGTATCAGAAAATGCAAACCATTCAATATAAACAAACAAACAAGCAAACAAACAAAAACCTGACTAAAAGATTTCCCATGGAATAATTAGCTGTCAAAATACAAGAACAGGAAATAGCCATAGATAGTTGAGTGACAGCCAGGCTTATAATGAACACAGGATGAATTAGTGGAGGAAAACCATGGTGAGGAGGAAACAAAAAAACAAATATTAAAAGAACTATGACTACAGGTACTGTGAACAGGCTGAGTCTTCTCATCACCAATTGTATCACATCCACAGACATAGTCTTTATTCATCCAACAAGCATTTATGAAGTGCTTACTATATGCCATCATGTTGCTAGGTACTAAGAATCAAGAGAAAAATAACAGAGTCATCACTGAGAAAATGCTCGCAGTCTCCTACAGGAGACAAACCTGTAGATGTGAGAATGTAAAGAGAATCTTATTTTAAATGTATACATGAAGTGCCTAGTATAATGCTTGTCCTAGACTAAGCTAACTAAGGAGGTCCGCTTTAGAAACAATGGAGGCTTTTTCTCTGGTGGATAATTTTTTTGGAAGCTGGGAGTGACAACTAACTTGCTTGGGATGATGAAGGACATGTTTTAGAAAATATATGGAATACATGGGAAGAAACAACATTATGAAAAAGATTAACATAAAATATTCTGCTTGGGGAAAATTGGCAGATTCCAATCCAGTTTTATTTAGTCTGTGCTTTCTAGTGCATAGTGTTAATCCTCTTTTCTGGCTCCCCAGGAAATTTTCTGGGGGGAGAGGGGGGAGAGAGAGAGAGACAGACATACAGAGACTAATGTCCTGTATGAACAAAGGAACATCTAGGGAAAGGGGTGAGTAGAGGAAAACCTGATCACATAAGGTCCGGAACCAAAACTAGACAAAATGTAGCAAAAGCATATATGACAGATGGAAGATAAAGGGAGTTAAAGGCACAGTGGGAGTTAAAAAAAAAAAAAGGAAGAGTTACCTTTACAGTAGAAACTTAGGGAAAGTTTCAAAAAATAGGTGGCATTTGAACTGATTCATAAAGAATGGGTAATTCACCAGGGAAAACTAAGGAGTGGGAACAAGGAGTGAGAGATTAGTATGTGGAGGTGTATGTAGAGTCAACATGCCAATTCCAATACATAGAAGCAGTTCAACTAGACTGGAAAAGAAGCCACAGAAAGAGCAAAAGAGAACTCAAACAGGTAACATCTTGTGCTCTTCTTATCCAAAATAAAAACAAAAACCCAAATCTACTTTTAAAGTCCAAACATCTAAGAATTAGTGGAAAGAATTCAGGAAAGACACATCATAGTAAATTAATTGACATCCAATCATCTGTTACAAGAAGTCTCTGGTTTGTGCATTTTTACCGTGTTCTAGTTTCTAAAAGCTACTACAGATTCTGATCCTCTCATTCTCTTCAGTTTTGAACACTATAATTTCAGCAGTAAAAAGCCACTAAGAAGATCAACTTTTGTTTCCCTGAATACATTCTATAAAATCAATGAATTGTGGCTCTAAGAAAGTTCTTCTCATACCAATTTTCAAACAGAAGAATGAGAAAGTTTCTAAAATTGCAGAGGTTTTTTTTTTTTTTTTTTGTAAAATATTCCAATGATTAGCAATTTATATTGCTGTTGAGAGCCACAGCCAAAGGGGCCCCAGCAAACTTCCAGCTGACAGCAAACTTCCAGCTGCCAGCTGATGATTGGCTCACAGCAGCCCCAGCAACATCTAGCTGATTGGCTCCTCCACGGAGCTGCTCATTGGGGGACTTCTTTGGCTCCGCCCATGCAACCCAGCCAATCGGCCTCAAGAGCAGGAGGATTGTGGGAGGTGGTGAGGCTTGTGTGGGTGAGAGGCTTGTGGAAGCCGGTGGTGGCAGTGGGGCTCTGAGGGTTTTTTCCTGAGGAGCTGTTTTGTTTGGTGTTTGTAGTTCTAAAAATAAAGTTCATTTCTTTTGACAAGTGGCTCCTGAATTATGCTCAGCCAGACTGCGGCATACTGCTGTGATTTTTTAGTTGTACTTAGTAGTTTAGTCCTTTCTCTTATCTATCCCTAGTGAAGACCGAAGTATCTTTTGTATTGCTTTCATAAACTCACCACCACTTATTTCCAGAGGCTGAATAATTTTCAATTACATCTCTTATGTATAGTTTTCAGTTCTTCAATTGTTCCCATACTTTCATAATTTCATGAATAAACTTATCCTATCTGCTCCAGAATTGGGAATTGTGATTCCTCAAGAAGTTCTTCCTGTGAAATCCAGACCTCACTCATATCTGTGCTTCTTCTCTGCATGATTTCAAATGAATTATATCCTAGGCAGTGCTGATAGGAACACTTTAGTCTTATCTCTCTTACTTTCCAAACATTTCACAAGGGCAGAAACCAGGCTTTATATTTTTAAATACAAGTTCCACTCTATTGTCCTGATTTTTCTCTCTAGGATTCCATAAACCCTTCTAATAAATGAAAAGAGGAAAGCAGTATAATTATATGAAATAATCACCTAAAAGACATTTGGCAATGTTCTGCAGGCATAATTAACAAATCTGTATTTAACACGAGAATAAAAGAATTTATCCTAACAATTATTTACCAAAATACAACAATAACATCAAATACAGTGAAACCCTGAATCCACATCTACTCAAATAAAAAAAAAAAAGAGAAGCTCACCTTGCCATTATCATTCTAACATGGATTTTATTAGTTATTGATGGTCCTTTATTTATTTATTTGTTTACATGCGGTGCTGAGAATTGAACCCAGTGCCTCACACATGATAGGCAAGTGCTCTACCACTGAGCCACAAACCCAGCCCTCTAACGTTGATTTTGAAGTTCTGACAGGGAAATATGATTCCCAAATGACAGGAATGGTAACAATATTGGGAAGAAAAAGCATTCTTATTTCAATTTAGAAAACAAGTAGAATTAACAAGAAAATTAATATGGTAGCTGAATTCAAATAAACAGCCACAAAGCATCAATAATAAATAGCATTGCACTACAGCAATAATAGCCAATTATTAGTAGATTTGAAAAAATAAATCTTAGTCATAAAAGCAACATAAACCATAAAATATATCAGTAAATTTCATAGTAAAGGGACAATATATGCTTAAACAGAGCTTTAAAATCATGTGAAAAATATAAAGAATTTTAAAAACAGTAAAAAGTACAGTGTTTCATGATGAATATTTATAACTAACAATGATTTTTAAACTCATATAATCAATAGGAAACCAAAAATTTTTGTGAAAAATGTTCAAAAAGAGTAATTTCTTTGGGCTGGGGATGTGGCTCAAGCGGTAGCGTGCTTGCCTGGCATGTGTTCGGCCTGGGTTCGGTCCTCAGCACCACAAACAAAGATGTTTTTCCGCCAAAAACTAAAATAAATAAATAAATATTAAAAAATTCTCTCTCTCTCTCCATCTCTCACTCTCTCTTAAAAAGAGTGATTTTTCACCAGAAATCATATCATATCAGTGAAAATATGAGTCAAAAAAATATGAGCCAGGAAAGAATGTCACACATAACAAAAGTTATGTTTCAAATACATGGGGAAAGAATGTTTTGTTTAGTAAATAATGATAGTTGATGTCGATGTGGAAAAGAAAAATAAAGCCAATCTTCTATCTCATATTACATGAAATGAATAAGATTTCATTAAATTTTAAAAAAATTAAATGCAAAAAAAGATAATAGCATTAGAAAATAAAAAATTTTTGAAACTCTGAGATTAGCAATATTTCTTAAGTAATATAGGTTATTCAAATTCTTAAGACTTTATAAAATTGGCAATTTTTTTGTATAGATGGATATGTTTTCTTTTCATTTGCTTTTTCTTTGGTACTAGGGATTGAACCCAGAGGCACTTTACCATTTACCACTGATTTACATCCATATATATATATTTTTTTTTTTTTTGAGCAGTGTCTCATTAAGATGCTGAGGTTCTTAAGTTGCTGATAGTGGCTACATACTTGGATCCTTCTGCCTTGGCCTCCCAAGTCTCTAGGGTGACAGGCATGTATCACCATGCCCAGCTTGGTTATGTTTTCTTCTTTGCTTGACAAATAATAATTATATATACGTATGAGTAAAATGTGTATTTGATCTGTGTATAGAATATTGAAAGATTAAAGCAAGATAATTAACATGTCTGTTACCTTGTCAAATTGTTTTCTGTATATGTGGTTGGAACATTAAAAATCTATTTTCTTAGTAATTTTTTATTGTGAAAATAATTTAGAATCAGCAAGCTAGACTGAGTTTAGATGATCCCCATTTTGTTGGCAATACACAAAGCATCATACTCAGGAATTAAATACATGCCTTCTTCCTTGCATCAGGACTGAACAGTGTTGACTTTGTCCATACAGATGACCCAGAGACGCTTCACAGTGTGTTTGTTCTGCTACTTCTTGGCCTTGACATCTACAATGAACACAACAGTGCTATTGTCTTCCAGGGGAAAATTGGTCAAGTTTGTTTCTCATGAGGGTGGTCTTCCAAGGACATGTGGGCTGCCTATGGAGCTGCAGTGTCTTGGCCATCAGAAGGTGCGTGATGTGCAGATTTTCTTTCTTTGTGGTGTGAACACCTTTTAGAGCTGCAGTTTCATCCTCCAAAGCATTTTTTTGTGGCTTTGGCGGAGGGCAGGATCTTTCTTCTTCACCTTTGATCTCATCTTGATGAAAAGGATTGTCTTTGGTGAATTTTGAAATATATAATACATTATTTTTAACCATAGTCACCATGCCATGCAATAGATCACTACAACTTATTCTTTCAATATAACTGAAAGGCTGAACCCATTGACCAATATTTCCCTGCTTCCCCTGCATTCTGTAGTAAGCACCCGTGTATTCTTTGTTTCTCTGAGATTGACTTTTAAAAAAAATGTTTTAATCTGTTCTAATTAGTTATACATGACAGTATAATGCATTTTGACACATCATTCTTCTGGTTGGACATGATGTAAAGTTGTACAGATTGTGTAATCATATATGCACATAGGGTAATAATAACTGATTCACTCTATTACCATTCCTAGCTCCATATTCCTTCCCCTCCCTTCACTCCCCTCTGTCTAGCCCAAAGTACTTCTATCCCACCCCCAACCCTTACTGTAAATTAGCATCTGCCGCATATCAGAGAAAACTTTTGGCCTTTGGTTCTTTGTGATTGGCTTATTTCACTTAGCATAATATTCTCCACTTCCATACATTTACCATCAAATGCCACCACTTCATTTTTCTTTAGGCTGAGTAAATTTCATTGTGCATATATACCATAGTTTATTTATCCATTCATCTCTTTAAGGGCACCTAGGTTGGTTCCATAGTTTAGCTATTGTGAATTGAGCTTCTATAAACATTGATGTGGCTGTGTCACTGTAATATGCTGATTTTAAGTTCTTTGGGTTTAAACCTAGGAGTGGGATAACTGAGTCAAATGGTGGTTCCATTCCAAGTTTTCTGAGGAATGTGATTGATTTTTTTAGATTCTACATATAAGTGAACACATACTATTTGTCTTTCTGGCTTATTTCACTTAACATAATTTTCTCAAGGTCCATGAACATTGTCACAAATTCCAGCATTTTCTTCTTTTAATATTATTCCCTTGTGTATGTACAGCTCATTTTCTTTATCCATTCATTTGTTAATGGGCTCTTAGGTTGCTTCCATATCTTGGCTATTTTGAATAATGCTGACATGAACATGGTAGTGCAGATGTCTCTTTGACACAGTGATTTCAATTGCTTGGGATACCCACAAGTAGAATTGATGGATATCTCTTTGTGTAATTTCCACAGTTTTTCAGAATTAGTCTTGCAATTAAGTGACTATTATTTCTATTTTTGTAATGCATTGTGAAATATTATTTTCCTTTGGTATTTTGTAAAATTAATTCTGCACAATAAGTACCGAGATTATTTTCTATTTTTAGTGCATCTATTGAATGATGTAGAGTTTCATTTTTTAAAGTTCCAGAATATTTCTGAATTCTCTACTTAAATAATCTTCAATCTTCCTTCTCTTTTGGTTTTCTTCCAGTTCTTCCATTAGTTCTAATTCAATGGAGCCTATTCTTCTAGTTGTTCAATTACTGTTTCCTCATCTAAAATATTCTTGAGTGTAAAATAAATAGTATTTATTTCTTTGTATAAATATTCCTGTATATTTCCTAAACAGACATATTTACTAAGCAGATATTATTTTTTTAAGCAGAGGAAAACCTACCATGGAAGTCCCAGCAAAGGCAATTTTATGTTTTATGGTAACTAGTTCATGGAAGTTGTAGAAGCAATCGATTATAACCTAGGTCTTCTGGTAGAACAGACTTCTCCCATTCACAAGGTCTTGGTGCCATTCAACACATCAGAACAACTGTCCTCTAGTTCTTCTAGAGTCAATAGGATTAGTGGGCCCTCCAATCTGACAAGCAGCCAGATTCCTTCCCTGTATTTATGAAGGTAACATTACTTGCTATACAAGTGAAGTAATTTAACACAACAGAAGCTTATTTCATGCTCAAAAAGCAAGCATTCCAGTGTAATTTTTTTCTGCTTGATGGGCATCTTTCCTCTACATGATATATGTTAAGTTAGCTTTTAATATTGTGACCAAATACCTAAAAAAAAAAGTAGGAAAACTTTATTTTTCAGGGGTTTCAGTCCATGGACAGCTGCTCCCTTGCTTTTAGGCCTGTAGCATGTAGCAAAGCAGAAACATCCTGGTGAAAGAGGGGTGTGACAAAGGGAATCTGTTCACCTCTTGGGAGCCAGGAAGCAGGGGTGGGGGAAGTGGGGGTTTAAGGGCCAGGGATAAGAAATACCCTTGTAGGGCATACTCCAGTAAATCTACTTCCTCAAAAAAGCTCTACCTCCAAAACAAAACAAAACAAAACAAAAAACTCTACCTCTTATAGTTTCTACCACTTCCGATAATAGTATCAGCTAGAAATCCATCAATGAATTGATCCATTGATGAGGTCAGAGTTCAGAGTCTGAACACTGCCACACTAGGAACCAAGTGTTCAACACATGAGCCTTTGGGGAACATTCCAGATTCAAACCATAACATGCTGAAACAGAAATCCATTCTCCTTCAGTCTTGTTGCTATGACATTATTGTGTCCTTCAAGTCTTCTATAACTAGCAAGCAAACAAGGAAAGAAAACAAGCAGAAATCACACCTGCTTCCTTTCACTACTAGAAAGGATACATATCATTTTTTCTTACCGTATATTGGTGAAAACTAGATGGGAGGCCCATTTAAATGCAAGACAAACTGGGAAATGTAGTGTGGTTGAGTAGCTGCTTCCTGGTGATATTCTCTATTATTTATGGGGAGCTCACGTTTCAGTGGACTACTAGATGTCTATACCATATTTTTCTAGTCTTTAGAGAGATGAGGCATTTTTTTTCTGCTCTTGATCCATAGTCTCTCACAATATAATGAAGCAAGAAACACACTTTGAGTTAGCAAGTGACAAAAAGTAAGAAGTAATTTTATAAGATAAGGCCACTGAGAAGTGGATCCTTTTAAAAGCATTTAGAAAAGTAGAAAGGCAATAAAAATGAACTAAAATTGAACTACACAGAAAGACCCAAGGTATTGTAAAAGTTAAAATAAAAATAGCACAGAATTTTTGGAAGTGTGTCTTTTAAAGAAGAGAAAATTTAAAAGCATTCTATTATTTTGTAAGAATTAGAATGAAAATATCATAAGAGTTATTTGTAGGGAAACTTCAAAAGAGAGAGATTATTTGAGATGCACAATATATAACAGTCAATTAAAATACTTTAATATTATTTAATTTATAGAGAAATAGATTAAGGGCTGAGGATGTAGCTAAGTGGTAGAGTATTCCCTAGCATGTGCGAAGCTCTGGATTCAATCCTCAGTACTGCAGGAGGAAAAAAGAGGGAGAAAGACAGATACAACTTAAGCATGCCAAATCAAATAAGCTCAAGTATCTAGTGTTTAGTGAGTTTAATGGATTCTTACTTCTGCAGCAATCATTTCTCTGCAATTTCTTCACTCTGCTTGGGAATTTCATTTTGCAGAAACTTTGTGGTAAAATAAGCCCTCACCTAAAATTTGTAGACATATTGTAAACATTAAAATATTTTAATTGGTGTGTTAAGCACTTGGGAAATTCAACACAAATGCATATCCTACACCTAATTCATTTAATTCATGAATCTGGGGTCTTAAAGAAAAATTTGAAAGACATTAAAGAAGAGAAAAATGAACAGGATGCTTTAGGGCTTTCTATTAACGCAACTATTTAATTACTACACACAGTATTTAATCCCATCAATTACAACCTGTTTAAACTTTTGCCATGTATCTTTAAAGTTCTTTGTCAAAACAGGCATCTGCTCAGAGAATTTAGGGTTTCATATGGCAACTGAGAATTCTCTAAGATAACTTTAAAGAAACAGAAAAAAGGGAATACCCTGCAAAGGAATGATGTTTCTCATTCATGTCAAATGATGAAAAGCTTACAATCAACAAATAAGAGACCTCACAAGGGCTCCACACAGCATTTATCACAGCCTCACTCACTAGACTCAGACCCACTTCAAAACCTTCAAACTAAAGAAACCCAGCATGGGAAGTTTGCCAACTCTCCCTCTTGCCAAGTTGGCAGAGCCCTGAGAGTTTGAATGGGCTTCTCGATGTATAACATAAAAGCAGGCATTTGGAGCCTGTGAAGTCTCACTGGGCACAATCAGACCTTAGGTGAAATTCCATCATCTGCTGTTATTTGTGCATGATGTCAGGTATGCAGATGGCACAACAACTTAGGGCTCTGTTTCTATAACATAGTTTTGCTATGAAAACAAGACAGAAAAAAAAATCTTAAAGTAAATATAAATTAAGAAAGACATTTGCCCTTCAAAGATGTTCCTTTTCAGCTTTGATCTTTTACCTTCAGCTACTATATAATGTGAGACATGGGAGGACAAACTTGGTTTCAGTCAACAGTCTCCTCGAGAGTAAAGTATATGTATGCTGCTCACGAAAGAGATAAGAATAGATCCAAGTGACTGGAATCTCTGCCACTGCTTTATCCACTGGGAAACATGACTTCTGAGCTCTTTCCTAGCTTCTAGGCAACAGAGTTAATTCATAAGCTTCTGTTCATTTCCAAATGAGTAAGCAATTAGAATTCTTCTTGAATAATTTTACTTTTGACTCCCTCTACTTTTTACAAACTAGTGTTCCTTTCCTTCATTTAGTCTAACATGGCCCTAATGCCTCCTATAAGATATACCTTCTTCTCATTTCCAACTCCAAGTCCCTGATATTGTCCACATGTGCCTCCCAACTCCCTGACAGTGAGAACACCCACACTGTTAGGATTCAATGCTCTTTCTCTACAGGTGACAGATTAGAGATGCTTCCACATGAGCTGAAAAACAATGGACAATTCACTTTTTATGAATTTTTGAAAATCACTCTTAACTTTCACTTACATTTCTTTAAATATATCCTATTTTGTGAAAAGAAAAATCTACCTGTTTGGTCTAACTAAAATTATAGATCACAACCTTGATGAATATCCTTGGCTCTTGCCCTATTCAACCTCCCCAGGAATTCTTTCCAGCTAGAATAGTGTGTGTGTGTGTGTGTGTGTGTGTGTGTGTGTGTCTCTCTCTCTCTCTCTCTCTCTCTCTCTCTCTCTCTCTCTCTCATTAGCATTCCCTCTGATTTCAAATCCAAATGAAATCCTCATTTTTTCAACCAGATTACATACTTTAAATAATAAATAAGTTGAAAGAAATGAATTCTGTACTGCATTGTGCAGTTCAGTGCTATGAAGAGGTTAGAGGTTCCATGGAAAGCATTGCACAGAAAGAAGTCTTAATGTACCTCATAATTGCTACAGTATTGTGTCCCAGAGGAAATGATTAAATTAAACATGCAATAACATAAAATTGTTTTTGTTTGTTTACTTAGTTTTGTTTTTGCAGTAGTGAGGATCAAAACCAGGGCCTCATATGTGCGTGTGCTCTACCACTTGGCTATACCTCCAATCCATACATTTTTTTTCTTTTTTACTGTCATCAACTTTTATAATACATATGGAGATATTTCTAATGAAAAATCTAAAAAAATAGAGTCATTGGAGTAGTTCTTTTTCATAATCCTAAATCAACATACCTAGTGTTTAAATAGTTCATATGTGGCTTGAAGTTAGTTAAATGTTATGAGGGGAAATATCTTTTAAAATGTATTCACTGGGCAAAAGAAATATTTCAGGGTTTCTCTAATGAAGGAACAAAGGCCATTTTTGAGACTAAAAAGTCCAAATTGACCATAAATATTAGTCAGACTATAAGTGTTTTTTTTTTCCCAAAAGACTATGAGCACATTGTTTATTATACTTGTCCTTACTAATAAAATAACCCTAGTCTTCAACCTCAGCCCTGTCAACTATTATCTTTATCACTATCCAAATAGACTTCCTTGAAAACCAAATGCATCATCAGGTCTAAAAAAGAATAATTCAAACAATAGTTGGCATGCCTCTGGCTCAAGATTGTAATTGAAATGTTACTAGTGTTGTGCCATCTAAAAACCCTCTTGTCTACTGCTTTTGCAGAGGGGGTGCTTGTTCTAAGTCATTCTGTTTTGCTTCCAAGACTGTTTTAATTCTAATTACTTTCACGAAATGTTCCCTCATAGTTTGAGATGATCCCCAGGTTTTCCTCTTTTAAATTGTTGATTAGACTTGAATTCTCTGAGAAGAAATATCTTCCACTTCTGTATTTATTTCCCTAGAACGTCTTTTCCTTGTTTGATAGATTCTTTGTAACTTTTCTAATTAAATTTTTTTCCATTTAAAAAAAAGAAAGAGTAGCTCATTAACAAAGAATTAAGACCTAGAGTTCTCATTCTGCCTTTTCAACATCTCAAAAATAGTAAGGGAGCTGAGGATGTGGCTCAAGCGGTAGCGTGCTCACCTGGCATGTGCGCAGTGCTGGGTTTGATCCTCAGCACCACATACAAATAAAGATGTTGTGTCCGCGGAAAACTAAAAAATAAATATTAAAAAATTCTCTCTCTCTCTCTCTCTCTCTCTCTCTCTCTCTCTCTCTCAAAAAAAAAAAAATAGGAAGGAATACAGCAGTCACATAGTAAGTTTAAATTATCTTCAGACGTACAAGAACAACAACGAATTTCTCAACCTGCAATTCTAGAACTGGTCCCACACCGTTTTTTCATACCATCTACTTCTTTCGTCTACCTTTTCCCAGTGCTTATCCCATAACAGCGGAGGTTGTTAAAAACAACCTCTTTAGCTTCAGGGTTTCTCTATGAAATTTATATTAAAATAAACACATGGTGACTATAAAAGTACTTTAAAAATAATCCACCTTATTAAAACATTAAAGGGATCCTATGTGTGGAATAAGGAATCCAGAAAGATGTTCTTACACCCTTCTAAAAACAAAATAAAACAACCAAAAAACTGTAACACAGACTGAAGAGTCAGATGAAGATGAAGGGGGTATTCCATGTTTATGTCTTTTCTTCTTCATCTTCTTCCATAAACACAATCCAATTATGAGTTCTCCTGGGACAGGACAAAACTTGCTCTAAAGTCATTACATCATCATTCCATCATTTCCATCATAATCTTGTAAGTGATCCAAATTATTCCCATTTAACGACAATAAAATATTTAGAGAGAGGAGAATTAAAAACTGGTGACTTTTGAATCTCAAATTCCTGATGGAAGTGAGGGAAAGACACAAAATTAAATAAATTTTCAATTTCTAGTTGGTAATTTATAAAAACAGCATCTAAATTTTCATGTTTCTTTTTATTAAGCACAAAACATTTATAATTGTGTTTACCACGGAATTATACAATATATCCTGAGCACCAAAAGACATTTTTCTTTTCAATATAGTTTTCTGTGGACATTAAACTTAGATCTAAAGAGAAACTACTTTTAATTTGACCACATATCCTAACCAAATGCAAACCTTGAGACAGTTCAAAAGACTGTCATAAGTCTATACAATTTAAGATGCACTAAGATACTAGGGAATCAATCAGTCCTAAAATAGTCTTAAATATTTTTAATTTAGAGATGTTCTTCCTCATGTTTCCAAAAATATGGGATATTTTAATCAACAAAAATTTTAAAAAGGGAATATATCAGGTTGAAGTAAACTTTGAAGTTTTTATGTCTGTACATACAGACATAAATATAGCACCTTTACTTCACTGTATTCGAGTATATGGACCAAAATGTGCAAAAATACATACTTTCTCAGAAGAAGTTCTTCTAAAAAAGAATCTAATTAATGAAACCCTAAAATCAATATTTTAATAGTAAATACTAATAATGGACAATTTTTCTTTAGTGTTTATAATATGCCAGAGACTATTCTATGCACTTAACTGGTATTTAGTCTTTACATAAATCTGAAAAGTATTTTAACCTCATTAGAAATGAAGTACTGGGGACTTGGGTTGTAGCTCAGTGGTAGAGCACTGACTTTGATCCTCAGCACCACATAAAAATAAATAAAATAAAGGTATTATGTCCATCTACAACTAAAAATATATTTTTTAAAAAGAAATAAGGTACCAGGGAGGTACAAAGACAAGTAAAATAACTTGTCCAATATCAAACAGCTATATGAAATAGAACCTAAAAGCAAAGCTAAGAATCTAGGTTCAAAGCTCACTCTTTTGGACTGGGAAATAGCTCAATGGTAGCCTAGCAAGCTCAAAGCCTTGGGTTTGATCCCCAGCATGGCAACCAAAAACAAAAACACTCTTTGAACCACTACATACTATACATAACATAATTATTATTTATCATGATTATTATCTTATGAAGACAGTCTCTAACATATTGTGTACTTCTAATGGGCAAGAACTGTGTTTTACTCATGTTTGTATATCCAGATCCTAGAAAATATCTAACACATAATTAGTTAATACAAAATATAACAATTTGCTTTCTGCTGAATAATTTTGGATACACATTATAGAAAATGATAATTTTATACTAATCTTAAATGTTCACAGTTAATAAACAATACAGTCATAATTTTCATGAAAACCAAGAGAGAGGAGAGAGAGAGAGAGAAAAAAGGCTTAGAAAAACTATATCTCTGACAGATCAAGCACTTGTCATTTCTTCACATTAGCTACCTTATGGTCCTTTTCTTTTGTATAATGTACAGTAGTGTTAAAATAAAAATGCACAGTAGTATTATATTTTACCATTTTCCTATTTCTAGGTATAGAGTTTCCTTTAGTATGAAAATTATGAATGTAAATGGCTGCATATCAGTCCATCAAGGGAAAACATCAATTTATTTAACTAGTGCCCTACTATTCAACAGTCATGTTGTGTTTTATTTTGTAGTATTAAAATAACATTATAGAAGACAAGATGGGTCAATGAATGGATAAATAAATGACTACATGCACAGAAACGTGATAAGACAAGTATAATAAAAGTCAATGGTAGACTCTACATGAGGAATGTGAAGACAATTCACTGTGAAAATCTTTCAATTCTTCTTATGTTTGAAAATTAGCATGATAAAAATGTCAAAAATATAATGCCAAAATGAATAAATATGTTTATTTCACAAAATGTTAACATCACAAGGACAGCAATTTTGGTCTACTTTATTCATAGTTATACTGTTAGTACCTAGAACAGCACCTGGAACATACAGGTAGCTTGCCTTCTAATTTTTTTGTTGAAAAATAAAGATTTTGAATGTTGTAATCTCTAGAAATCAGAATCTCCTCAGTCTTCCTCCCCTCATTTTTTTTGTTGCCATTTATTGTGGTTTATAGTTGGTTAATGACTTCTCTAAATTGTTTGCATGAAGACTATATTCTTTATCATGTGCAGTTACTGAGGTTTCTTCTCCATTAGCCTAGTAGTCAGCTAGTGATTTGACAGATATTTCCCTAAAAGCCTACATTAAAAAAAAATCGAACAAAACTTTTAAAAAATTTCCCTTCAATGTTTATTAAGACTGTTTCCAATGCTAGAGAAAGAAATGTGGACCTTGTTTTCAGGAAATCATAATGACCTCTGTTTTTCTTTGAGGGATCATCTCAGGGGCTTGCCTTTGTTTCATCTGACTTAGAGATTTCTCAGAGATGGGGTGGCCCCCTCAGTAGAAATTTCTGAAATTATTTTAAGGCAAATACACTAACTGTAGCCACCTGAGATAAGAGATATGAGATTACACAAGCATCTAACAAACTGAAAAGTATGGGATAAAAGAGGTTGGAAAGGAGAATACATGGGTGGGACAAATTCTCTGCATAGGGAATCTAGGAAGCTACAGATAAGTCCACGGTTGGAGGAATACTCAAAAAAGACACAGGAAGACCCTAACTTTTCAACTTTAGGCTCACTGAAAGCAGGAAATGAAGTGATGCACACCAGTCAGTAATCCCAGCAGCTCAGGAGGTTGAGGCAGGAGCAATGCAAATTCAAAGTCAGTCTCAACAACTTAGCAAAGCTCTAAGCAACTCTTTGAGACTCTGTCTCATATTAAATATAACAAAGTGCTAAGTGCTGGAGATGTGGCTCAGTGGTTAAGTGCCCCTGGGCTCAATCCCTGGTACCAAAAAAAAAAAAAAAAACAACAACAACAATTATTCAAGTGTTGAGAAAAGTCATCCATTTTTCAATTCTATTTTTCAATTGGTCTGAGAATAGGATATTGAAATCTGCATCTATTATTACTGAATATTCTATTTCTTCTTTCAATTCTGTTTGTTTTGGTTTCATGATTTTAAGATTCTGTCATTAGGGGTGTGTGTGTGTGTGTGTGTGTGTGTAATTATTATATCTTTTTAATGAGTTGACCTTTTCATCATGAGTTATCTCTCATGGTGTCTACTAATATATTTTGGCTTAAAGACTATTTTGTCTGATATTAATATAGCCACTCCAACACTTTCATTATTACTATTTACAAATTTTTTGGCCTTTTATTTTCAAAAAGTTTGGAGTCTTTGTCTCTAATGTGTCTTCTAAAGAAAATGTATAATTTGATGTTACCATTTTTGAGTATTCATATCACCTCTACCTTCTGATTGGGAGATTTATAATAGTCATATCTAGTGTAATTATTGATATGATTGTATTTGTATGTGCCATTTTGCAATTGATTTTCTATATGTTCTCTATCTTCCCTCAGTTCTTCCTGTACAACCTTCTTTGGCATTAAATATTTTACTACATTATTTTAATTCCACTATTATTTATTATTTATTCTTCTTTATAATGGAATAATATTTCATTGTGTATACATACCACATTTTCTTTATCCATCGATGTGTTGAAGGGCACCTAGTTTATTTCCATGGTTTATTTATTGTGAATTGAGCTGCTATAAACATTGATATGGCTGCATCACTGTTTTTAAGTATGCTGATTTTCAGTGCTTTGGGGACATATAGACAAGTGAGATAACTGGATCAAATGGTGGATCCATTTGAAGTTTTCCAAGGACTCTCCTTACTGTTTTCCATAGTGGTTGCACCAATTTACAGTCCAACCAGCAATTTATGAATGTACCTTTTTCTTTTTTTTAAAGAGAGATTGAGAGAGGAGAGAGAGAGAGAGAATTTTTTTTTCATATTTATTTTTTAGTTCTCGGCGGACACAACATCTTTGTTGGTATGTGGTGCTGAGGATCGAACCCGGGCCGCACGCATGCCAGGCGAGCGTGCTACCGCTTGAGCCACATCCCCAGCCCTGAATGTACCTTTTTATACCATATCCTCACCAACATTTATTGTTACTTGTATTCTTGATAATTGCCAGTCTGACTGGAGAGACTTGAAATCTCAGTGTGGTTTTAATTTGCATTTCTCTAATTCCTACAGATGTTGAATATTTTTCATATATTTGTTGACCAATCATATTTCTTCTTCTGTGAAGTGCCTGTTCAGTTCCTTAGCCCATTTATTGATTAGGATTTTTTTTTTGGTATCGAGTTTTTTGAGTTCATTATATAGCCTGGAGATTAATACTTTATCTGAGGTACAGATGGCAAAGATTTTCTCCCATTGTATAGGCTCTGTCTTCACATTCTGTACTGTTTCCTTTGCTGTGAGGAAGCTTTTTAGTTTTATCCCACCCCATTTATTGATTTTTTTGTGTGAGTGTGTGGGTGGGTAGGAGTACTGGGAATTGAACTCAGGGGCATTCAAACACCTAGCCACATCCCCAGCCCTATTTTGTATTTTATTTAGAGACAGGGTCTCACTGAGTTGCTTTAGCACCTAGCCATTGCTGATGCTGGCTTTGAACTCATGATTCTCCTGCCTCAACATCTTCAACATTATTTATTTTATTATTTATTTATTATTCATTGTTATTACATTATTTATACTGCTGACCAATTTTGAGAATATTTTGGCCACTATCTCTTCATATGTTTTTATTGTTTTCTCTCTGTTTAGGTCTCCTAGTACAAACAAGTTGGAATGCTGTTCTTCCCTGACAGCTCTATGAGGCTCTGTTCACTTTTCTTCAATCTTTCTTTCCTCTGTGTCCTTCAGACTAATTTATCTTTTTTTGAAATCTTTAATCTACCATTCAAATCCTCTCATGATCTTAGCATTTCATATACTTTACTTTCCAACTCCAGAATGTTATATTTTCTGTCTACTTTATTAGAATACCCATTCTATTAATTCATTGTTGTGATACTTTACTTTAGGTCTTTAAACATGTTCCCTTTAGTTACTTGAATACATTTACAATATCAGTAAAATATAAGGCTTGAATTATTTTATCTTAACCCAATATCTGAAACACTTAGAGATGATAGTTTTTATTGACCACTTTTTTTACTGCTGTAAAATACGTACACATATGTACATACATGGAGATATGTATCACAAACTTCACCATTTTTACAATTTTAAGTATACAGATCACTAGATTAAGTACATCCTTACTATTGTGCAACCATTACTACCATCCATCTCCAGAATTTCTTCATCTTCCCAAACTGTAAATAATAACTCCTATTCCTTCCTCCCTGTACCCGTTTCTTATTGCGATCATTCTACTATTGATTCCTTATTTCCTCCTTAAGTATTAGTCATAAATTCCTGTGTATTTACAGGTACTTTAAAGAAAAAAACAGGATGTATATTATAGCAATTCTGAACCCAATTATTTTTCCTCTGAAGTTAGCTATAGATAGAGGCTTTCTTGGGTTGCTTTTGTTTGGTAATTTACCTGGTCTAAAGTATGTGAAATATATCTCCTCCATGATGAGCAGACTCAGGTCTCTCTTCATGGATTTTTAAAATCTTGTTTTTATTTTTATTCTTTGCTTACCAGGAACTATTCTGATTTCACTGTACCTTAATTGGCAGCCAATGACTGGACAATCATTGTGTATAAATACTTTGAGACAGACAGGTTTACATTCTCTGCTAACAAACTGTATAGGTAGGGGATCAAGTTTACAGTACAATGGTTATAATTGGAAAGTGAAGTTGAAATTTTTCAGTTAAAATATTTTGGTCTGTCCAGTACTTTTTTTCATCCTTTTTTCATTTTGATCTTTTATCTGTGAAATGAGAATAATAATAATATTTATCTACCAGGAATACTGATAGGATTAAAGTAGATAACGTATATGCATCCTTAGAATAGTGCCCTGCACAGAGCCAGCACCCCCCTAAAGGTTAGTTATTATTAACATTCCTTAATCATCCATCCAACTGTTAGTTGATTGATAGGTACCTCATATATATCAGACTTTCCACAGTATCTGAGGATATAGGAAGTGAACAAAACAGATACTAGCCATGCTTTTGCAGAATCTATACCCTTTTTTCTTTTTTAAAATTTTTTATTGGTTCATTTTAGTTATGCATGGCAGTAGAATGTATTTTGACAAATCATACTTACATAGAGTATAACTCCCCATTTTTGTGGTTGTACATGATGTGCAGTTACACTGGTCATGTAGCAGAATCTACATTATGATAGGACAGAAAAAAGTCACTATGAAAACTTACTGACTCTGATGGGAAACACAACAGGGAGGATGGGAATGAAGATTACTAAATAAGATTTTCTGATGACAGAACAGGGTGGTTGTACTAACAAAGATGTAGAATTATTCCTTGTTTAATAAATTTGACTAGGGAATTACATTTTTCCCAGTTATACTAGATATAAAACCTGGAACTTTGCAAAAATCTGTTTGGTCTATGTCCTGAAAAGCTGACCCTATAAACCTGGACGTCATAACACATTTGTAATTTGAATTTGCTCAGCTTCTACGACATGGCAGAGTTATTGGATATTTAGGCAAGTGAGGGCTTTGTGCCCCTTGTATTTATTTCTGAGAGTTATTTAAAAAAAAATTGCCAGAAATAATCCTATGATAGAAGCAGATGATACATTTTAGCTAAAAACTATTGATATATTGTGCATTTTTCAGACTTCCTACCTCTTTCTCCCAGCTGTTGGTAGCTGAGTCTACCAATGTTTTCCATGAATAAGTTTCATTCAACCCAACTCTCAAAACTGGTTTTGGAGAGTCAGGTACAAAAAGAGGCCTCAACTCTTGAACCTGGAGTTTGACTTGGGTCACCTGGGGTCTGGATACTAAATACAATAGGCTCCAGACTGTTGCCCAGTTCTTCCTTGATGAGAGAACTGGTCTTCCTGATACCCTCCAAGACAGCACCACTTGTTCCTCTGTGCTCAATACCTTCTATTTGGTTTCTCTATCCTTGCTTCCTTTTCCAGGTCTGGTTGCCAGCTGAACATAAAATCTGTGGACTATCAGTTTTGATCTTGTTCCTCTCTGGTACCAAGTATGGGCCTGAGCAGGGAAATGCTGCTCTTTCTTATTCCTCTTCATGTACCTAGAGCTCACACAGTCCTGCCCTATAGTCGGTGTTAAGAATTCCTTCTCCTGGTCTGATAATGCTGCATGAAGTTGGAATACTGCATAGTATAGTGCATAATTACTTTGTTCTCTAGCTATTTAAATGCTTGAAAGAAAAATCTCATAGCATATTTCTATGTAAAACCCTTGGGATTATTTGTAGATAATTAATATAGAGTTATCTATATTAGATATTAGAGAAACTCTATATTATATTAGATATTAGAGAAACTCTCCTCTACTACACACCGATATTTAAATTTCTGTTATTCAACAATTCTGGTTATTCCCCTTTATTTGGACATAGAATCCTATATTGTGCAATTATCCAGCACCTTTTATCTTTCAGGTTTAGGCCATAATAATAATAGTAGTAACTGCAGTAATAACCATTTATCTAACATTTTATATTTGAAAAACTCTTTACAATGAATAATTAGTTTTTCCAAGCTGATAAAGCAGTTAGTTATCATTATAATCATCTTTCCAGAGATGGAAACTAGTATGCAAAATAATGAATCTGTCATAACCCATAAAAAATGACTTTTGGCCAAAGACAGAGCTATAGTGAAAAGAAATCATGTAAACCAAAGAGACCTTCTCAGTGGTGCTCTCTGTAGTTTAACAATACCTGTGACTGAACTCCCAGAATCTTCTTGGATTTGTTATAATTGATAATGGCCAGATTCATTCTTCCCAATACCTACTATGTTTCTCCAGTTTGGGGGTAAATGAAGGCGGTTCCAAAGAAGGGAAAAAGATTCTTAACAGTACCAAACCTGAGAAGATTATAAAAGTGGATCCTAAAGAAATTTTACCACTGTCAATTACTATGGAGACACATTAGATACAATAAAGCAAACTATAGTCTACCATAAAATGAAGGATTATAATCTAGTGATACCAGATTACAATAAAATTAACTGCACTATTTTGTTAGAACTTGTTTTTACTACTGTGCACTCAAGGTCATATTCAGAAACTCTTCAGAAATAAGAAACATATATTTAAAACAGAAATTCAACAAACCTCTCTTTTTCATAATTTTGAAAAGATTTTACACTTAATAGATAACCTACACGAACATTATGCTATAGCTATTAAATAATTAGGAAAATATATAGACACATCTGGTACCTGTTAGAATACTTCATATTTTAAACCATTTGTTTTTAAATATGAATCTGTATTTCCAAGCATTTAAGTCACATGAAGCTAGTCAAACATTTTTGGAGAGTTAATAAAACTACTGATTTTTACAAGGAATTTTTATATCTGAAAAGAGGGCTTACATTTTATTTTATATTTTTGCAATTTTTAATTCCTATCTTTGAGCATGATTTACTAATCTAAACACTTTCTAAAGGAATGACTTAACCTTTAGATTTTTTTAAAAAAATGTTAACTATAAAACAAACATACAAAAATAATATAAAGCAATATTTACCAATTATAAAACTAATTTAAAATGAAAATTCTAAAATTAAAAAGCAAAATGGAAATAGATAAATGAGTACCCAGTTGAGGGAGTAAACACACACAATTTTTTGTAAAACTGAAAAAGAATGGAAACCTATACTAAAATAAAACATATATGTATATACTTGTATGTATATAAGTACTATGGTGTCAATGAAAAATCCCTTCTAATATGTAGAAGTCAAATTATTAATAAATTAAAGTCAAACTGTCAAGAAAGCTGTAACTGATTAAATATCTGATAACATGAATTAAACAACTGTCTATCTCCATGACATCTATGGAATACAAATTCTCTGTATTTCATATCCCCAGCTCTACAAACATATATTGTTCTCTCTATTTCCCATGTAAAGAAAGTGTATTTAAAGAAAATTATGAGGTTGTGGCTATATAAACCCTTCAAACACAAAATGTAATACAATGAATAAGTAATTACTGTACAAATATGCATATGGTCCTCAGGTCACCTTCTATAAACATATTTTAAAGTTTTGGGTTTTTTTCCATTTAGAAATCACTCAAAGATAAAGAGATTAACTTTCCAAAGCAAATGAGACAAAACCAAAATATCCAAACATGCTGAGAATCCTAAATGAAAGACAGTAGTAACAGTTCAAAGTTATAAAATATTTTATTCACCATCTAAAAGCAGCCAGCATTTTCCAGATGAATGAGAAATCCCCTGGCCTCAGGAAATTTATGCCCTAATTGGAGAACATACCCTTCTCGTGTGAATCAGTTCTGGCTACAATGAAAAAGGACATCTTATCTACACAGGGCTGCCACCTCAATAGGGTTTGTAGATGGGGAATTTCACTTGGGAAGGGGAGTGAGTACACAAAGCAAACATGATGAACTATCTTAAAATTTAACTTCAGGGGCTAGGGCTCTGGTTCAAGCAGTAGCGCGCTCGCCTGGCATGCGCAGGGTGCTGGGTTCGATCCTTAGCACCACATAAAAATAAAATAAAGATGTTGTGTCCACTGAAAACTAAAAAATAAAATAATAAAAATAATAATTTAACTTCAGGATAGAGGGCTCATATAAACCAAAGTTAGAGAGGGAATAAGCAAGGCATGTCCTTGAAATGTCTATGACAATTAAGGCAGATTGGCTTGGATTTCGGACACCCCATGACCCCAACTTCCTCCAGCACTAAAGGCACCTGGAAGGTTCACTGACAAATGGCAGGCAATAGTAGAGCACCCAGGGCTAGGTCAAACTTCTAAGAATAGAAATTAGACAACTATATGTGGAATGAGAAGAAAAACTAGAAATTTAGCTATTTTAGGTAGCTTCTGAGATGGCTATGAGATTGATATGCAGGTGAGGGAATCAGAGAAAAAGGAAAGGCAGGGAGGTTGTATTGGTGATGACCACCAGACTGCCCAGATGGCCCCAATGGAGTTTGCTGCAACACCACCAGCACCAGTTTCCATCTTCAGCCGCGCCCTGACACTTTTACCCCACTTTAAGTGGCATTCCTAGACTGTTATAAGAAACTGCTTAGCCAAGTTCTGCATGTGACAGAAAAATAGTGAGGAGGCTGGCTAAGGCACAGCAAAATATCTACTCAAAGAGTAGGGAATACATCTGACTGAGTCCTTTCCTTCTGCTCCTTGAAATATGCTACTCATCCTCAAGAATGCTCCTCTTCTGGGAAGGCTTCCCTGAACACTCCAAGATATCCTTGCCTCTGTTTAATTTTCCTAGCATGAAGAAACTCTTTTGTTTTTAGATATTTCATGTGTAGATTAATACTTACACCTCTGGTTACACCAAGTTCTAAGACTCTTTGCTACCTCAATGTCAGTAGGTTGGTTGATTGTCAGAGCTGTCCTGGTTTGTCTCTGCATCCCCACTTCCCTCTTCTTCCTCACATCTGTGTCTCCTGATCTTCTCTAGCAGACCAAACTACCTGCAGTGCCCAGGATTAATCCCACCTGAGGCAGGCAAGATTTAAACCTTATTTTCTATAATTTAGCAACAGATCCCTTCCTGCAGTTCCTGCTCCCTGCTTGAGCAAAAAGACCATAACTCCTGGGTTTTTCTTGCCATGCTGCTCTTTCAGGCCTGAGAGACCATTGCTATTCCCCAGGCCCATGGCTAGGATCCCTCTACTAACTGGCATAAGCCAGTTAGTTAACTCACTACCAGCTATGCTTGACCAACTCTCCCTAGGGGCAAGCCCCCACACTGTCACCCCCTCTTAAATTTTCTTAGTCCCTCACTACTGGGTATTGTCCTAGATTACCCTAGCATTCCTGATACCTGGCCATATGTGGAGGCTTAACAGGAGTAAAACACAGGATCACTGTAGGGACTTTGAGCAATGGAGTGATATACGCCCAGGAAAAACCATTCTACATGTAGAGGGGGAGAGGGTGCTCCATTGTGCATGTGAATATTTAAGAAGTAATTTACACAAACTTTCTCTTTAAACACATTCAAAAGCTGTTTAAATTTATGTTTCTCTTCATGTTAGGAATTCTGGGTAGCAACTTAGATTTTTGTGAAAAGGGTACTTTTCAAGAAAACTGTTCTACCTTCTAAAGAAGGGCTTCAATGACCTGTCGATTGATGCTAAGGTATTATTTTAATTCAGATCCATGCCAGGAGAATCCCTGGAACACCTGAGAGAATGTAGGAATTATAATTGCTCTGACAATTCAGCTGAGCAGGAACCATGACTGGCCACAATGAAAAGGTAGCATTTATTGCCAAACTAATAATCAATACCCACCCAAGTAGTTAGGCAATATTTGCTGAATGAATGAATGATGAATGTGTACACATACACATATGTGTATATAGAAGTAGATGTTGTGTGGGTAGAGATACACTGAAAATATCTATAGCGTGACAGCAAATAGGTTATGATTTCACTCCTCTTCAAGCATGCATTTTGCTACCTCACACAAACTATATTAATGTCTGAATAGATATCAGTAAAAACAAGCATTAGGAATTCTCTCTGCAAGTACAATTGTCCAACAAAGAAATAAGTCCAGAGGAGTAGCTACTGACCTGAAATGGCTTAACTGCCTCGGCTGTCCCTCCCTTTCCATTACTGATTACCTCTTGTGCACAGGACAGCAAAAACTTTCTGAAAAGATGAGGGTCCATTGGTATATGTCCTGCTTTCACTTTAGAGAAATGACTTTCCATACATTCCATCTAAGGTTGAGAGTTCATTTTCATTTAGCAGTACTCACTGTATTCCTTTACACTTACAATTGTAAAAATTAATCTGCCACAGTATCACCTTAGGGATAAGGTATAGAAATACAGTATTGATACAAATATATGTTTCATATAGATAGGGTTTTTATTGATTCTTTGTAGTTTATAAAGGTTTTTATTGCATATGTGTATGTATTTATTTTTGTTATTTTAGATATACATGACAGAAGAATATATTTTGACATATATATGTATAAGTATACATATATATGGTTAAAATGGTAATCATAAAAAATCATGTGTACAAAAAGCCAGTGTTAATTTGCATGCTGTCAGGAACTGTCACTTTAAGTGCGTAACATTATGCCTCCTGCTTTGACAGATTAGAGGAGGGAGCATATCCCATGAACAATTGTTCTATTTAGGTTCAGTCAGCAGATTCTGGTTTTATGCTACCTATTGCATAAATAGAAGATAAAAAAAATCATCTAAAGTAAGAGTTTGTAAATTTTGTTCCTGTTATTCAATGATCTGAAAGGAATTGAGGAATTACCTCTTTAATTATTTTTCCCCTAATTTGCTTCTTTATATAATTTAGGGATTTCTAGAATGATTTCTTTATTATATATTCAAAAAGTACAATCTTCACAGGACATCGTGCATGTAAAACATCCTTATTATAGATTGTGAACATGCATTTAAAATGCAATGTTTTCTAAAACTAAACCTCAAATACACCCAAAAAAGGTATATGAATCTGGACAGCAATCCAAATGTGCCAAAGACCATGCCATTGCATATACTTTAAAATTATCAATAGAAATGAGACTTGTAAAAATAGAACAAAGGAAAGCACCACCACATCTCAATTGCATGTTTTCTGGTCCTCTCATTCATTTTTCCTTGAGTCAACAGAGTTCCCTGACTATCTATGGAAAAGGTAAGACTGAAGAGCAGAGATATATTAAAATTCACAGAGCAAAGACAAAGAGCCCTGGAGTGGGAGTCAGGAAAACTGTCTTCTCATTTAAACACTGCCCTTCATAAGCTGTGTTATCTTGAAGAAGTACCAAAATATCCTTAAGTCCTCAACCACTAAAATAATCCTACTAATAATAAATAACAATGCTGTGGCAAAGAGAGCACCGTGTATTTACCTTCTTAAACTCATACATGCATGAAAATCAATTTCAGTTCCTGATCACCCTTTACCTTACCCCTTTTCCCTCGCATACTCCCCCTTCCATTGTCTCTACTCTACTAGACTTCCTTTTGCTCATCTATTAATTTGTATGTTGGTTCTTTATGTAATATTATCCTTCCCTCCACCTTTCCTTTTTATTTTTTTTTTTTACTCTGGCTTTCACATGAGAGAAAACATTCAACCTTTGAGTTTCTGAGTTTGGCTCATTTCACCTAGCATGATATTTCCATTTCCATCCATTTACTAGCAAATGCCATAATTTCATCCTTTTTAATGGCCAAGTAGAGCTCCATCATATATACCACAATTTATTAATCCATTTTGTGTGTGTGTATGTGTATGTGTCACAATTTCTTAATCCATTCATTTATTGACGGGCATCTGGGTTGACTCTATAATTTAGCTATTGTGACTTGTGCTGCTATAAATATTGATGTGGCTGTGTTGTTATAGGGCAGATTTTAGATCTTTGGGGGAAATACCCAGGAGTGGGAAAACAGGGTCATATGGTGGTTCCATCCCTAGTTTTTTGATGAATCTCTATAGTGCTTTCCAGAGTGGTTGTTCTAGCCTACAGTCCCACCAACAAGGTACAAGTGTTCCTTTCTCGCCACAACCTCACTAGCATGTATTGTTGCTTTTATTCTTGATCATTGCCATTCTGACTGGATTGAGATGAATCTTAGTGTAGTTTTGATTTGTATCTCCCTGGTCGACTGAGATGTTGAACATATTTTCATGTATTTGTTGGCCCTCTGTGTTTCTTCTTTTGAGAAATAAAATCAACTTCAAACCTAAGTTAATCAATATAAAGAAGGACACTATATACTGTTAAAAGGAACCATCCACCAACAAGACATAACAATCATCAATTTGTATGCACCAAACAATGGAGCTGCAACGTTCATAAAACAAACTCTCCTCAAGTTCAAGAGTCAAATAGACCACAACACAATAATTATGGATGACTTCAACACACCGCTCTCGCCATTAGACAGATCCTCTAGACAAAAGCTGAATAAAGAAACTATAGAACTCAACAGCACAATCAATAACCTAGACTTAACCGACATATATAGAATATATCAACCATCATCAAGTGGATACACGTTCTTCTCAGCAGCACATGGATCCTACTCAAAGATAGACCATATATTATGCCATAAGGCAACTCTTAGTAAATATAAAGGCGTGGAGATAATACCATGCACCATATCTGATATAATGGAATGAACTTGGAAATCAATGATAAAAGAAGGAAGGAAAAATCCTACATCACATGGAAAATGAGCAATATGTTATTGAATGATCAATGGGTTATAGAAGACATAAAGGAGGAGATGAAAAAATTCTTAGAGTCAAATGATAATACAGACACAACATACCGGAATCTATGGGACACAATGAAAGCAGTTTTAAGAGGGAAATTCATTTCTTGGAGTTCTTACCTCAAAAAAAGAAAAAACCAACAAATAAATGAATTCACACAACACCTCAAAAACCTAGAAAAGGAAGAGCAAAACAACAGCAAATGTAGTAGAAGACAAGAAATAATTAAAATTAGAGCAGAAATCAACGAAATTGAAACAAGAGAAATTTCTGTTTAATTCTTTTGCCCATTTATTAATTGGTTATCTGTTGTTATGGTGGTAGTAATGGTATTAAGTTTTTTGAGTTCTTTGTATATTTCTGGATATTAATCCCCTATTAGAGGGAGGGGTACCTGGCCAAGATTTTCCCCTGTTCTGTAGGCTCTCTCAGCATCACGCTCTTAATCATTTCCTTCGCTGTGCAGAAGCTGTTCAGTTTAAAGACATTTCACTTATTGATTCTTGGTTTCATTTCTTGCACTTTGGGGGTCTTGTTAAGGAAGTCGGTATTAGCACCTACATGATGGAGTGTTGACCCTATGTTTTCTTCCAGCGGTTGTAAAGTTTCTAGTATAATTCCTAAGTCTTTGATCCATTTCAATTTGAGTTTTGTGCAGGTGAGAGATAGGGGTCTAATTTCATTTTTCTACAGATAGCTATCCAATGTTCCCAGCACCAGTAGTTAAAAAGGCTGTCTCTTCTCCAAGATTTATTTTAGTATCTTTACCAAATATTAGACAGCTATAGGTTTATGGATTTGCCTCTGTGTCTTCTATTCCATTCTATTGATCTTCATGTCAATTTTGATACCAGTACATGCTGTTTTTATTACTAAAGCTCTATAGTATAATTTCAGATCATGTATTGTGGTGCCTCTTAATTCACTTATCTTGCTTAGTATTGCTTTGGCTATTCTGGGGCTCTTATTTTTCCAAATGAATTTAATAATTGTTTGTTTTAGTTACTTTTCTAATTCTGTGAAGAATATCTTTTTTTTTTCATGAGGATCTTTCTTAGAGTAAAAAACCACATTGCAGGGATGAATATGAAATTTCAGGGAAATCTGCTTAAAGAAACTGACTCACCTTTGGTAGCACACTTTACTATATTTTGCATTTTCTGCTCTTCCTAACCTGAACTATATTTATGATGGCTAGATGCCAGCAGCTTCATGAACCCTGAAGTATGGAAGCTACCTACTAGGAGGGAAGAGCAGAAAAGAGCTTGAGTCCTTGATGATGCCACGAAATTACGGCAGAACCAGTCTAGTCTATATCTGCCACACTTTTACAAATATTTTAAAATATATTTCTGTCTTCTTCAAGCTACAATATTTTGTGTTTTGTTTCCATTATGAGAAGCTAATGTAGTTTTAACTAATATATAAAGTCATTTTTTGGAAATAGTCAAAAATAATGAATGAAATGTGTGGCTAATTTGTCTGCTGTGATAACTTGATTAATATATTTATGTAGATTCAATTTCAACTTTCTTTATGCCAGTAAGAGTGTTATTCAGGTTTCATAAAATATTAATATGTCTTATAAGAAAATTATCACTATGGGCAATTTACTATAGTAATGTTTTCTTCATATATTGTGATTTAAAAGGAAAAAATTACTGGGAATATAACTCCTAAGGAAAATTTTTCTTTTTAATTCCCCAAGAATAAAATAAGATATATATGAAAAATCCTATAGACTTATATATTGTAAAATAATTCCGGGTAGAAGAAAAGAAATACATTTACTAATCCCTTACTTATTCTACTACATACCAGAAAGGTTTGCTTAATCTCCATAATAGGCATTTTAGGTAGTTAGTATTGCTCTCATTTTTTAAAGTACAGGCTCATGGATACTAAATTAACTTTTATCATCTTCACATAATAATTCTAACTTTAAATCCCATATTCTTTTCATAATACTTTACTATAGAACATACACAGATATGTGATAATATGAAGACACTTTAATAATAGTTTAAACTATTTTCTATTACTACTTTTTATTTTTTAATTAATTAATTCTTACATACATCAAAATAGAGGAGTGCATTACATTCATATTTTTTTTGCATTGCAATTCTTTTTTTAATTGCTTTTATTTTTTATTTTTTTTTTATTTTTTTTATTTTTTTTTTTGCTTTTATTTTTTAAATACACGACAGCAGAATGCATCACAATTCTTATTACACATATAGAACACAATTTTTCATATCTCTGTTTGTATATAAAATATGCTCACACCAATTCTTGTCTTCATACATGTAAAGCTGCTTTTTCCTTTTTTTTGATAGAATGCTAGAATTCAATCTATATTAAGAAAAATCTGGATTACAGAGGTAACTTTCATCCTCTTAATTCAATAACTTATCATTATTTTTTTTGTTGGTCGTTCAAAACATTACATAGTTCTTGATATATCATATTTCACAGTTTGATTCAAGTGGGTTATGAACTCCCATTTTTACCCCGTATACAGATTGCTGAATCACATCATTTATACTTCCATTGATTTACACATCATTGCAATTTTTAATACACCTTTATACCACAATTTATCAAATCTCTGTTTGTATATAAGATATGTTGACACCAAATCCACATCTTCATACATGAATTTTGTATAATGATGGCTATCACCTTCCACTATCCTTGCTATTCCTATTCTCCTTCCTTTTCCCTCCCACCCCTATTCCTTATCTAGAGGTAATCTTCCTCCCTTGCTCTCCCTCTCAACCCCATTTTGAGTCAACACCCTTATATCAGAGAAGACATTTGGCATTTGCTTTTTTGGGATTAGCTAACTTCACTTAGCATAATCTTCTCTAATGCCATCCATTTCCTTGCAAATGCCATGATCTTATTATTTTTTGTGCTGTATAATATTCCATTGTGTATAAATGCCACATTTTTTTTTTATCCACTCATCCACTGAAGGACATCTAGGTTAGCTTCACAGTTTAGCTATTGTGAATTGTGCTGCTATAAACATTGATGTGGCTGTTTCCCTGTAGTATACTGTCTTTAGGTCCTTTGGGTATAGTCCAAGAAGAGGAATAGCTGGGTCAAATGGTGGTTCTATTCCCAGATTTCCAAGGAATCTCCATATTGCTTTCCATATTGGCTGCACTAATTTGCAGTCCCACCAGCAGTGAATAAATGTACCTTTTTACCTGCATCCTCGCCAACACTTGCTGTTATTTGTCTTCATACCTTTTAAAAAATCGATTGATTTTACATAGGAGAAATAATTAAATTTTAATCCTCCAATAAAAATTACATTGAAGCTTTCTGTTTAAGGCCAGAATTTTTTTGAAAGTTTTTCAATGGTAGGTACCACTGAATTCAGGTTCAACCCTGAACATGAACAGAGAAAGCAAGAGCAAAACAGGGAGAGAGAGAGAGGGAGAGGGAGAGAGAGGTCCAAACTATTTATATATGAAAACTATTTATATATGAAAAGGAGCCAATTTTTAAAATATAATTTTATATTATTATTTTTATATATTTATATTGTTATATATATGTAAATGTATATATGACATCGTAGGGGATAAAATTATATAAATTTATGTATTGGAGCTATGAAAACCTTCATATTCCTAACCTAGAAATGAAAATACAATTACTTATAAAATTTTTGTATCAAAAAATTCCCAGTACAAGAATCCCTTCCTCCTCTCACTTTTATCACTTTCTCTTTTTCCTCTAAATAAGCATGAAAATAAAGCTTTTTTATTTTTTAAAGTAAGTAGATGATATATTAAGCTCTCAGAAACAAAGTCATGAAAAGCAAAAGAAAGTCAATATGATGAAAAAGAAACAAGTCTCCAAATTTACCATTGTTTTAGAATACATATTAGAAGTGACTCTGTCATCTACTATGAATGTGTTCATGTCAATAGATATAGCTTTTATACTGCATGCCAAAGGTAGAATTACAAAGTTTAACAAAAAGAAAAATTGTCTCCCTCATATTTTAAGTCAGTTCAAATAATGTTAAGGCCAACTGAAGCTATTTCTATAATGAACTATTTTCTGTAATGGTACTATCTTTGTAGTTGACAATTACAGCAAAATTAACTTTCTTTAAAATATCACAGAACTTACTAAACATCTTATCATTGGTATAATAAAAAGATATTTTAAATTAAATGATAGTCAAGACTTACCACCACCTCCTCCAAGAAGACTGGCGTTTGCTGTTTAAAACAAAACAAAACAAAAGACATTTAAAATATATATAAATATAATATGTATGTACTTATATACAAAATATCATATGCCAGACTAGTTCAAGAAAAAGCTAGTCATTGTCATGTGTCTTAGAAAAATACATATACACAAAATATGTACTTTCATATAAAGACAGTAAAACTAAGAATTAAAATATTTCACTATTTTGCCTCTTTTTCATCTTCAAAGGGCTATTTTTATAATGCACTTCCTTCTAATAAAATTAAGTACACACTGAGATACTTTTATTCTTCATCTGTATCTAAATTAATCTTCTGAGTTTTCCATTTTATCAAGTAGAGATAGTACTATGTTATTTAGGCAATTTCAGTGGTTTCAAAGAACAATGTAACAAGAAAGTGTAATGATATTTTACATTAATTTAACACCATCAAACAAATCTCAAGGCATTCTGCAGTAAGAAATAAAGTTAAATAGTAACGGTTCATTACTTTTTGTATATTTTTTTTTTACTTGGAGAAAATGAATATTAAACAATTTTGTTCAATTTCTCACCCATTTATACATTCATTCATTCCACATATTTATATATGCCAAATAAGCAAAAGAAAAATTCCATTTGGATTTCATTTAAGAGTTAAATTTTTGGCAAGTTTCATTGCAAGTTTTTGCTGCAGTATTAGACAACATTATGCCTAAACATTATAACCAGAAAACGTACTTGAATACAAATTGTACTATGTATGCTTTATTCCATGGAATTCTTGTGTATCACAGGCATTATTTCATGCAATTAGAAAAAAATAAAAGTCCTGCATTAGTATTAGGAAAGTAGGTTGCAATCACCATCCCCTTTTTGGGGAGAAAACTGAGTTAACAAAAGATTAAATAAATCATTTAGGAAAGAGGAGTGAAAGTCTTTTACTTAAATTTTTGTGTGCTTTCCACAGACCATGCATGGCCATAATTGAGGAGGAGTAAATATCCACTTTAATGATCCAATAAATAGATAATGGATCATGTGAAGAACAAACACCCATGTTCATAGCTCCATGAGGTTAACTATGTGATGGCTTGCTGACTATTATAACACTAAAGAGAATATCATAAAAATGCACGGAGGGCAAATGCCCTTGAAGATCTTTTTAATATGTCAATATTAGAACATAAGAATTTATCTCCTATGATCTTCCAAGTACAGGGTTGTCTAGTTGCTGCCCATTCCTTCCCCTTAGTGTTTTTGTCTCCAACAAGGACAGTAGCACTGCCATTAATCAGAAAAATTCACTTCTGATGTCATAAAATCATGTGCCATCCTATCACCCAGGTCTCCAAATCCCTCTGCCTTCACAATGAAAGTGTGTAGTATTTACACAAACATTAGCCAGAATTTGACATCCTGTTGCAAATCTGGCTTTGTAACTGCTGAAGTGCTAGTCTGCTGAAGCAGCTCATTGGCAGATATTGAGAATTCTGATTTGTTTCAGACCCTTTGGTGGATGAAGGAAATTTCATAATCAAGGCATGTCTCTTGGTTAATCCAAACATTTTCTAAAATCATAGCTACATGCATTTATAAAACCACATGGTATTTCACACACCTGCTGATTTTTTATTTTCATATTTGATGGATAAATACTTCCCTAACTATGGGTTTTCCAGATCCCTGAGGCTCCATCTGTTGCCTTCCAATATTCACATATTCATTCATAAGAAAAAACATATTTTCAGTAACAAACAAAAATATGTAGTAGCTCTTCACTCAAAGTATCATGCCCAGGAGCACAATAACACAATATAGTCTATTTTCATCCTATGTTTTCTTTAATAAAGGTGGAGTTTCTCTGAGTTGAGAGCACAGCCCAAGACCCATCTGTTTAACCAGGCACTTGTCCAATGGATGTGGGTGGATGAGTGGGAATAGGTGTAGGAACTAGAATTCCAGTCCTGGCCAACTATCAAGTCAGTTTATGTCAAATGTATGTTCATGTCTAGATAAGCCTATCTGTAAATTTTAAAATTTCCATAGAACTATTTTTTTTAATCATGGCATTCCATCCACATGGTACACAATCACTTAAGAAATTTCATGTTCATTACCACTGATGCAACAAAATCTTTATCTAAGATGCCCAATCATATTTAGAGCTGTTTCAATAATTAGAATTCTAACAATAATTTGTTCAAAGAAACCATCAAATATAAATCTATTTTATCAATTTCTGTTCTCTACATTTAAAAAAAATTGACTATATTAGCTAACAGTCAAGGTAATTTTTTTTGTAAAAATGACAAAAATAGGCAATAAGAGTAAAAAAGAGTGAAGTTTATTGTAACTTCAAATATTACTTTGTTTCCACAAAGAACAACAATAAGTGATTATTGGTCAAATGAATTAATATGTCTTTAATTTTATGGTAGTGAAAATGACTTCTGTGTATCTATAATTAATTTTCATTTAATTTCTACTTAATTATTTCTAATAAATTGAGATATTTCCAGATCAGATTTTAAGTTCCCTGAAGACAAGGTATAAGTTTAATATCAGTTCAGTCTACATCTAATAAATTCTTAATATATTTTTAAATATGAGATAATTGGTGGTTTTAGTCAATTCTTTTTTATGTAAAAGATACTTATTTACTGAAGTATATGAAAAGGGCAAACTTTGGATTTTTATGCATAAGAGTATTTTAAAAATTTTGAAGTTTATTCTAGGTGCTTAGTGATTAAGAATGTATGAAATATATTTATGTCCCTATGTAAATTTCTTGCTAGAGAAATAATGAACATGCTTTGTGTTATTCCCAGAGTTTAACAGACAAAGGCAGAGGAGAAAAGGAAGAAATAAAACCAGAAATTTCTGAGCATAATGCCACTGTTTCTGAAATGAGAGATTTTAAAATCTCTTCTCTGAGCATGCTTATTAACCAACAATTTTGAATTCATATTCTCTGAAATAAAATGCCCCTGTAATTACCAGAAGGATAAAATCAAGTTAAAGTAATTGTCTCAAAGATTGATTCAATACAAAAATTAAAACAAGCCATTGCAAGTTAGTTGAATATGGGTATTGTTTTCCCTCCCTCTGCCCAAAGTAACTTAACTCAATGAGACAAATTTCACTATTGATACAATGAAAACAACACTGAATGTAAAATAGGAAAAAGGTAATCTGAAGCTAATCTCATAGAGGTAAATATGGAAAATTTATCCAATACACTAAACAAATGCTTAAATTTAAAAGCTTATGTGGATTTTTTCTTTCATTTAAACCCAGCTTTAAATGTTTTAATTAAAATAGTCAAGTTTCTATAGGCATAAATATTTACAGTTAAGCCTAAAAAATCTAAATATAATGTAGGAAGCTCTTTTTTGACATAATTAGCATAAATAAAAAATTATTGTGACAATTGCCAATGGCATATTATTTTATTTTTCTCAAAATACAGATGAAATGTTACACTACCTTTTTTCTAAAATAATCTTAAATGACCCTCTACATATTTATTTTCTTTAGAATAAGATTATTTAAAAATTAAAAATAAAAAGAAAGTACAAAAAAATAGATCATATCAAATTGTGAATCAAAATCATGAAAAATAAAATTATCATATACTACAAATAATCATACCCTACTAGAAATTCCTAAATGGAATGCAACATAATATCAATAACGCAAGACAAAACTATAATGTGCCCTTCTAGAACAAAATTATAAACAGAGAGCCATGTGACCTATATGTTAATTCTACTTTGGTTGCTATATAGCTTGGTGATTTGGGCATGACATCTTTAATGGTCTTATTTATCTCCTTCCACCAGAAAATGCAGAATCAATCGGTAATTGCAAACAGGTTTCAAACAATTCTGATTCGTTCATTAGCAGAAACTACTCTAATTTGAGAAAAATTCTGAGGCACAGTAGAAAAGAGCAGCATGATCAATTAATAATGTGAGTCATGGTGAGAGCGGGCTAGGGAATATTAAAATGGCAGCACATTTCCATATATTTGGGTCTCTGGATCAGATGGCTTTTCTCAGGATTGACAGTTTTTGAGGCAAATGAAATTCTATTCAATAATCTTAAAAAGAAAAAAGAAAACTGCTAACATATGATGTGCCAGCACTGTTCTTTGACATTCTTACGTTTTTTCAGTTCATGTGTCTGAAATAATCCAGTGTAAAATAATCTAGAGCTGAGAGACTATGAGTCAAACTGGCTTGATAGATGTTTGAAATAACTTTTTATTCTACTTGCCCTGTAATGTCTGTTATCTCCACAGTAATTATTTGTCTTCCCACTTTGTTTCCGCTTCACCCAAGACTATCTTGTCAAACAAGCAACAGTCTGAGAAACTAGTCTTTAAACATCGATTAAAACTGTTTGTGCAGAGCTTTTGTTTGCATTCCATCATAATAAATGAAATTATACTTGCTTTCATACCACCAGAATTCTGACCACTTAGCTCCATTTATTTATTCTACTGTCTTTTTGTAATAGAGCACATGGGATGTCAAAATTATTGCTGGCAACAACTTTCCCAGGAGCTCTACTGAAAATACTAATTTTCATTCACAACATGTTATCCCAAGAAATACAAAAGCTGAAATATCACCCTTTAGAATGGCACACATTAAGCTCTAAAACTCCAAGTAGTAAGTGCTAAAACATCAAAGTTTAAAATCCCAAGTATGTGGGTGACCTAGAACCACTTCACGTAGAGAACAACCATCTCAATTGACAGCTGTAGAAATACAATCTACATAGACAAATACCTCCATCAGTTTGGCAAAAGCTCATTGTTCATGCTTACTAGATTTACACCTTCCAGACAAAATCAACAGAATGCCAGAGGTTTGGGCTAATGGTATAATTTTCTGCTTTGAAGATGACAAAGACAAAATTAAGAATGGATTTAACTGTTTAACATGTAGAAGTCAGGCATAAACACATGATTAATACTTTGCATTTCATGCTTACTGCAGAATCTAAAGGAACCATTATTGATTAAATGGGTTTTGTGTGGATTTCTACAAACTGTAACTCACTATGAAGCCAAAAAAAGAAAAAAGAAAAAAACACAGTGATGCCTACGGTTGACAAATAGGTGAAAATGCACCAGGAATTGGAATACTCAGTTGAGATTATTAACAAATATAAAGAGAAATTCTCTGATTGAAATACAAGGGACGAGCAAAATCTGCCTATGATTTGCTAACTTTGCTTCACCGGCTTGATTTTTGGGTGCTCAGTGATTTCTAGGAATACTTATTTGGCCCAAAAACTTCATTTTACAAAAAGGAAAAGTTAAAGAAGATGAAAGATGTTAAGTAATTAGTCTAGGATCAGAGACAGCAGAAGAACCAACTATAAAATAGTACCAATATGATGTTTAACAATACCTTCTTCTTAACTTCTAAATATGTATGTGTGTGCATTGTGTTATCACATCCACAAATTGCAGAACACAAGTGTGTGGAGTACACTAAATGTCACTCTACTGAATATCACCTAAGTGAATTATTAGAAGGCAAACTAAAGCACAAGGAAGCAGTTCCTAAAGTTCCTCAATGCACTACAGCTAATACAAAATCACAGAAATCAGCACACCCTTTTATATACCAATATTGTCCTTCTTGGATCAATTGTGATTTTGATAATGATAATACTGGCTCAGTTACAAAAATGGGATTACTTGCATAACCCAAGTTAGGACTTTCCCAAGAGTGAACAAGCATGTCTAAATAGGGGGAAAAATGAGTCCCAATGTATATTAGCTTTGTGATTAAAATGATACAAGAAACTTAAACATCAGTTTTAACTTGTCTTTGACAAGAAAGATTTTTGAATGAAAACCAATTTTCAATTAGGAAAACGGAAGTGGTTCTTATTTGAGGGAATATGATACACTTTTAGCCTGATTAAAACATAAGCCTGAACATGAAATCTTATACACATACTTCTTGGGGACACTGGCTAATTTATTTGAATAAAACCAGACCGAACTTAAAAAAAAATGTTTACCTAGTTCCTTGTTTCATCTTTCCTATAATATTACAGAATCTTCATTTGTTTCAACAATGAAATAGCAAGTGATATAGTTTAAAAGGTTTATTTTAGATTACACCATAATTTAAATGTACAAGCCAAAAGAATACCTGTTAGGCATAGTGAATAGATGGGAAGATTAAAACACAAAAAACCTCAAAAGAAAAGTATTTGAGGATAATTGAAATGCATGAGATGGCTCCCTTGAGAACAATTATGAAGCTGTAAAATCCATGAAAGCAGAGGTCACGTTTGTTGGATCAACTGTACCATGTATGATTCTTGGCACAGAGTAGGTGCTGTTGAAGTATTTGCTAAATGCCTAATAAGAGAATGAATGGAATACAAAGTAATGGGAGAGAGGGGAAGGGAAAGGAATATTACTGGGACAAATGAGAGGGCTACAATAATAGTTAATGACTCCTTCACTATTTTGTACCAAATGAGGCTGTGCCAGTACAGAGCTCATCAAATCTTGATTCAAACTGACCTTCAGAAAGTTCCTTAAAGTGCAATTGATTATCCAACCTCTTAGAGTCTGTTTCTTGGTCAGAAATGTGGTAAAATAATGGTCATGGTATATGTTAGCAGAGAGAAGTAAAAGCAATAACTTATGTGACTGCAACCCACAGCATCTGGCACATGCTGAGGCTCAGTGAACACCAGCTCCCCATTCCATCGCTTTGATTACCAGACTGCTTCTGGCAATCATGCTAGAAGTTGTCAGAAAACCCCCTACACTGAAACAGTCACACTTAGCTTAAATTTTACACTTTGTGGGGGTGAGGCCGTGTTCATCCTGGAGAATTACAATCCTCTAACCACACAGTTATCCTAGTCCATGGCCTCATTGAAGTTTGCAGAAACTAGGATTTCTGCACAAAGAGCGAGGAACAAGATCATTTTCAGATTATAGTTTGAAGTTCTGTCTTTGGGCTTAGAAAACAATTCTATCAGCCTGTAAAGAGAATAGGTACAATATTTTTCATATTATAACTAGGTTTTTGTTGTTGTTGTTGTTTGTTTGGTGGTGGTTTTTTTTTTGAGCGTTTACTGGGGATTAAACTCAGGGGCATTAACCACTGAGCCACATCCCCAGCCCTTTTTTGTATTTTATTTAGAGACAGGGTCTCATTGAGTTGCTTAGCACCTTGCTTTTGCTGAGTCTGGCTTTGAACTCACAATCCTTCTGCCTCAGCGTCCTGAGCGGCTGGGATTACAGGCGTGCCCCACTGTGCCCAGCACAACTAGGGTTTTTTTTTTTTCCATCTTTTATATTTAGATTATTTAGTTCAAAAAGAATGTTGGTTATTTTATGCTAGATAGATCCCCCAATTCTCCGCTTAACATGGCTGACCTACGCAGGTGACACCAAACAGGCCCTTCCTTAGTCTCTGGCCCTTATTGGGTACAGTCAATGGGGAGCCCTGGCACAAGATGATAGAGAGATGAGAATGAGTTCCAAATTTTCACTTCTCTGATTTACTTCCTGTAAGCTTACCTTGAGTAGATTACATCCATTGAACAAAGATCACTGTTCTACACTTGGAATGAAACCACCATATACTCCTCTACATATACACAAAGGACTTAAAATCAGTATACTATAGTGATGCAGCTATATCAATGTTTATAGCAGCTCAATTCACAACAGTTAAGCTATCGAACCAACTTAGGTGCCCTTCAACAGATGAATGGATAAAAAAAAATGTGGTACATACACACAAAAGAATATTACTCAGCCATAAAGAAAAATGAAATTATGTCATTTGCTGGTAAATGGATGGACCTGGAGACTATCATGCTAAGTGAAAGAAGCCAATTCCAAAAAAAATCAAAGGATGAATTTTCTCTCTAATATTCAGTTGCTGACTCACAATAGGCAGGGGGTGGGAGGGGTGGTGGTGGTTCACCGGACTACATAGTGCAGAGTGGGGAGGAGGAAGAGGAGCTGGGAATGGGAAAGACAGTAGAACGAATCGGACATAACCTTCCTATGTTCATATATGAATACACAACCAGTGTAACTCCACATCATGTACAACCACAGAAATGGTGTAAGTTATACTCCATGTATGTATGATATGTCCACAACACATTCTACTGACACATATAAAAAAAGAACAAATAAAAAATATTTTTTAAAAAGATCACTGTTCTAAGCAAAGTGCTTTAGTTTACAACATGACTTTCTCTCTTTTCTGAGTTCTGATATCCTCTCTCTCTGATAGCTCTTTGAGTCTAGGGTGAGAACAACAGCTCTGCTTTTGGTAGCCTCTGGTTTCTGAACAATTCCTTGAGGTTTTCCTAATCCACATTTGGCTCCACCTCTTGTACTTATTCCCTTTGTTAATAAGCCCACCTTGAATTATCTTAATGCTATCATTAGTTCTGTTTCCTGTTGGGAAGTTGATAGAACATATGTGGTTTGTACAGATTGGTCAGTATTGGTAGCAAATCCAAATCCTAGCCTCCACAGGCTTTCTTAGTTCAGATCATTTTGAGGATGGTATTTGTTCTTATGCTTCCATTTAGGGATAATCAATATAGAACACTAATGTTTTATTTATTAAACAAAAATATAAAATATAACAATATATTACAATACAATGTATAATTACATTATAATATGTGGAAGAAGTTAGTAAAATATGTAAAAGTAAGTAACCTAACTCCTCTTATCTACCATTCCTTTCCATTTTTTCATTTTCATATATACACATAATTGAGACTTCTAAAGATTATTACAAAAAATGCAATTTCCTTATAACATAATTTTCTTATTTATCAATATATCATGGCCCTAATTAATAATGTATGATATCCTATAATGTTTCAATGTTTGAGTGAAAGCACTCCCATTATTGATGGCAACTTAAGTTATTTCCAGTTTTTAGTTATATATGAACAATGCTGCAGCAAAAATACTTGTGTGTGTGACTGTGTGTGTATGCATACACTGCTGTTTCTATTTTATAGAATTAACTCTTCAAAGTATTTATAAGTAACAGAGTGTATTCATTTTTCAATATTCAGAGTTTAAAATTGCTATAATTCATATGTTAAAATGTGTATGTTGAGGCTGGGGCTGGGGCTCAGTGGTAGAGCACTTGCCTCACATGTGTGAGGCACTGGGTTTGATCCTCAGAACCACATAAATAAATAAATAAAGATATTGTATCCATCTACAACTAAAAATATATATTTTTAAAAATGTTTATGTTAATATAAAAATTTAACAGGCATAAGTATACTTTGGGAGCACCCCAAATATTAGTATAATTTTGTCTGCTAATGAATAATCTGAATCAAATTGGGCATTATATGAAGTTTCAGTTCATTGGGCTGTTTCTGATTTGAATATAAACCACATCAGTGAAATGTTTTCAATATTACTTGAAAAGATAGTAAGTCTGAATTTCGGGGTTGACTTTAAATATATAAATTTTAAAATGATCTGTTTTTAAAGTAGAAATAATAAAGTCATTTCAACTGACAGTGAGCCCTTTTAACTACTTTTACATGTTTACCGGGTACAAATCATGACAGGTCTTGAACTTTCAGCACACTGAAAACTTAACTAGAAAAAATCAGAACAAAATGGTTTTCACTTTTTTCTAACTAAATTCATTGTGAATTTAAAGTAATTTTAGGAACTGAAGGTTAAATAAGTTCAGAAGATATTAACTTAATAGGAATCTAGGGAAGTTTTGTCAAAAAACACAAGGATATAAGAATGCTTCAGCTCAATAAAGATTTGAAGGCTAAATAATGTATTCCCATGATAATTCTGGCTTTTCCACTTCCAATCATTTAAAACCAGCATTGAGTACTCTCAAGTGAACTAAACAACCTACTAAGCTCCCACTTCTTTTTTAAAAAATTCTTTTTTAGTTGTTGACAGAGTTTATTTCATTTATTTTTATGTGGTGCTGAGAATTGAACCCAGTGCCTCACACATGCCAGTCAAGTGCACTACCGCTGAGCCACAACCCCAACCATCCCACTGCTTTTAGACAAGTGCAGTGGAAAGCTAAAAAGGATGGAATGCAGTGTTTAAATGTAATCACGAAATAATTGCTCAAATTTACATTTATATTCTGAATCTTAACCAAAATAAAAATAGCTCACTTTTTTTTAGTTTTTATTACATGTTTGGCATATTAAAAGCTCATGTATTTAGTACTTAGTCCTTACAAGGAACCAACAAGGTAAGATTATTTATTATTCCCATTTTATGGAAGAGAAAGTTGAGACAGAAAGGTTGAGTAACATACACATGATCAGAGGTTGGAGCCATATTGGCAGCCATGTAATTTTGCAACTCCCAAGCTCATACACTTAAGCACCTCCTAAAAGAGGAGCTAAGTTCCACAATATTTCACCCACAAAAAAAAAAAAAAACAGCAGAGTTAGGATTAGAATGGAAGACATGTAATTAATTCATGGTTCTGTCTTTTTTCTATATATATTTTAACTACTGCAATATATAAACATATTCTCTAGCAGTGATACTTCTATTTACACTAACTTAAAGAAAATTCAATAGAACATATGCTTCCATTTCCCCCCAATCTAAACACATCATTTTAAGAAGCAATATTCTTATTTCAGTTCCTTAAGCCCTTATTATACAACTAAAGTGTGCTGGCTCATGGAGTAGCTGACCTGGCTCCACATTCAGGTTCTTTCACCCTAACATAATACTTGGATCATCAAGCACTTTTGATCTAACTACTTCCACTAAATTTGCCTTGTAATATGGCCAACTTATGAAAATTTAAAAATGAACTCTTATGTGATTCATTTCTAATAGAGAGTCATGCTCTGAGTCACCAGGCCAGTGGACTAGCTAACACTTTAACAATCTTATCAAAGTAGAAAATATGCCCATTATCACAACCAAATGCAAAACACAAATGAATCATGATGACACTATTCCAAGCATCTATTATTTATCAGAAAATGTTTAAGAGTTGATCTGTATGTATCTGTCATTTTCCAAACAGTGAGGTAAAGTGAGAATTTTACTTTTTCTGTCATAAATGAGGAAACTGAAGCTAGAGTAATAGTAACTTGCTTGCCCAAGGTCATGGACTGGTAAAGTAGTCAATCCAGTGTTTAAGAACTTTCATTGAAAACCAAACCAATATTCCTTTCAGTATGCCAGATTATCCCTTAAGGAAGTATTTCATTTCTCCCAATTATTTCAAAACTGATGGATATCCAATGTTTGTGATAAGTAATGTATTCAAATAACACTAATACCAATGGAAGTAGTGATTTAATCTAATTTAAGTAACCAGAACAGATAGCATTTTCCTACATCATACAACTTAAAATTATATAAATTTAAACATTTTAGTTACATTCCCTCCATGTTATTTACGAACATTATAATAATCAATAAGTTAGACTTCCTAGAATCTGAAATCACAAAAATTAATGTGAAACATTAAATCTAATTCTCTGATAACATGAAACAAAAAATGAAAATCCTCATTATGATTTTAAGTAATGTAAACAATTATATATATACACACATATACATATATATACTAATATATATATGTGTATACACACACACACACACACACACACACACACACACGGCATATACTTCCTGATTATCAATGTTTAAGATTGAGCTATGTTTAAATTTATTAAAACAGTAATGACCAGCACATTAAAGCTAAGCTGACACCAACTTAATACAAAATTGGCTAAACTAAGACTTTATTTTTAAATGAAATTTATTTTTTCTGGTACAAATAAAAAATATAAAAACTGTATGTTTCAGCAGGTTGATAGGTTGATATAATCTTTGATATATATATATATATATATATATATATATATATATATATATATACACATATAATGTGATGTTTAAATTAGGTTAAACCTATATCTATATCCTCAAACATCATTTCTTGATGGTAAAAATTTTCAATATCCTTTCTTCTAGCTTTTTGAAATAAACATTATTATTACATGCTTAGAGTGAAACAGACAAAATGAAAGTAAGTATATGCTAAGTAAATATATTCTTTAAGTTTTCTATCATTAGTACTTGTTGTTTTTAATTTTAAGACTTTTAAGAAATGAATGTTGGGGATTCCAACATGGCGGCGGGCGCAGAGAGATCAAGTCTCTGACCTCTTCAGCTGTGCAGGCGTAATCCTAAATCTGTTTGCTCAGGATCACTAGGCAATGAGGAGCTGACGTGTATCTGGGGCGAACAGTCTGGGCCTCTCAGAACACACACTGAGCCCGGATCAGCTGAATTCAAGCTCCCGTTCGCCTGCTTCCCGCAGACAAACAGCTGTGACTCAGCACTAATCCATCCGGCTGAAACAACTGGTCAGCCCTTCTCATCCTAAGGAGGTAAATGCCTACCGAGCCTTCATAGGTAGTGGCCACAGGTTTGAAACGGGGCTTGGGAGAGACAGTAAGGACCGACCCGTTGCATTGGTCGTCCGGCAAAGGGAAAAGAACTGTCGCCATTTGCAAGAGATACCACCATGGCAGAGAACTGACATCATCAGACTGCGGTGGAGGAGATAACCTCATTGAAACCTGCGGCTACACGTGTGTAATTCCCTAGCCTTCCCTCTCCACACATCGGGGAAACCTTAAGGGCCCCTCCCAGCTCTCCCGTGAGCATGATAGCCAGCCTGAGGGAATCAGAGGTGGCGCGGGACCCGCGGGGCAGGAACTACCGCTCCCACCAGTGCTGACAGCTGAAGTATCTTGCACCAGCTACCGGGGCCGTGGCTACCGGAGGGCAAGTAAAATTCGCTGAGGATTCTCAACCCCAAGCTCTACAAACTTAGGGTCTGAGGGAATGGCAAACTGGAAGAGTGTGCCCAGTCGTTCATGAAAACAGGGCTCCCGGGAGCAGCAGACCTGGCGTGTAGACAGTATTGTGATGAACGGCACCCGTGAGAGGGGCCTGGCTAGAGGAAAAGTGGGAAGTGACTAGACACAAGAGGAGTCCCTAGGCACTCAGGATTGGAGACTCGCCCAGTCTGGGAGGAGCTGCTGCACAGTGATTGGTTCCCGCGTATTGACAGGAGAAACTTGGCCTGGTGGGCACAGCGCCACCTACTGGAAGAGAAGTTAATCAAACTCTAAGACTGCATTTATTAGTTTTTTTTCTTTTCTCTTTTTTTTTTTTTGATTTGAGTTTTTCTTTCATTTTCATTTTTCTTTCTTGTTGTTTTTTAAATTTTTTTTACAATTTTTAAAAAATTATTTTTTTCTTCTAATTTTAATTTTATTTTTTTTATTATTTTTTTATAATTTTTTTCTTTTTTTATTTCCGATTTTTTTTCTTCTTTTCTCTTTTCATTTCTTTTCAATTATCTTATCCCCCCTTCCTTGAATTCTACATGCTTACTCTCATTCTCTTTAGTGACTTCTTCCCTTCCCTTCTAATACCTTTCCTCCCAAGCATCTAATAAATTTATAGCAGTAAACACTAACTCATCAGTCAAACAGAACAAGAAGTAACATGAGCAGCTTCAAAAAGCAAGGAAGAAAAGGAGTACAAACAAGGCAGGACAGCCTAAATATTCAGAAGGACCTAGAATCATCAGAAAAATGGTCATATAAAGAACTCAAGGAATACCTTAGACAGATGGAATGGAACCTTAAAGAGGATACAAGACAGCAAATTCAAGCAGCGAAAGAACACATTGAGAATGAATTACATAAACAGATAAAAGAAGAAGTTAAGGATCTTTATCAGGAGATAGAGATTATAAAAAATAATCAAACAATAATTCTAGAAATGAGGAAACGATAAACCAAATTAAAAACTCAATTGAGAGTATCACTAACAGAATGGAGCAAGTAGAACCAGAACGTCAAATAATGAAGACAAAATATATCATCTTGAAAACAGTCTAGCCAACTCAGAAAGGCTGGTAAAAAATCACGAGAAAAACATCCAAGAGTTATGGGATAACATAAAGAAACCAAACTTACGAGTCATCGGGATAGAAGAAGGTACAGAGATTCAAACCAAGGGAATGAATAACCTGCTGAATGAAATAATTACAGAAAACTTTCCAGAAATAAAAAAGGAAACAGATATACAAATTAAAGATGCATATACAGGACACCGAGCACACAAAATCACAGTAGACGAACGCCAAGACACATTGTTATGAAGATATCCAATATACAGAACAAAGAGAAAATATTAAAAGCTACAAGAGAAAGGAGACAGATTACATTCAGGGGTAAACAAATAAGGTTAACAACGGATTTTTCATCACAGACACTGAAAGCAAGAAGGTCATGGAACAATGTATTTCAAACACTGAAAGACAATGGATGCCAACCAAGAATTCTGTATCCAGCAAAATTAAGCTTCAGGTATGACAACAAAATAAAAATCTTTCATGATAAACAAAAGTTAAAAGAATTTACAGCCAGAAAACCAGCATTGCACAGCATTTTGAGCAAAACACTACACGAGGAAGAAATGAAAAACAATAACCAAAACCATCAGTGGGAAGTGCCTCGGTAAAGACAGAGGGTGAGGGGAAAGATAATCATGGAGAAACAAACTAAATTTTTTTTAAAAAAAGGATAAATAATCAAACATGGATGGAAGTACAAACCATATATCAATAGTAATTCTGAATGTTAATGGCTTAAACTCTCCAATAAAGCGACATAGGCTGGTATCTTGGATTAAAAAAAAACAAATCCAACAATATGCTGCCTCCAGGAGACACATCTGATTGGAAAACACATACACAGGCTGAAGGTGAAAGGATGGGAAAAAATATACTATGCACACGGTCCGCGTAAGCAAGCAGGGGTGGCCATCCTCATATCGAATAAAATCGACTTCAAGACTAAGTTAATCAAAAGGGATAAAGAAGGACATTATATACTGTTAAAAGGAACCATTCACCAACAAGACATAACAATTATCAATATTTATGCACCAAATAATGGTGCTGCGACATTCATTAAACAAATTCTCCTCAAGTTCAAGAATCAAATAGACCACAACACAATAATTATGGGTGACTTCAACACACCTCTCTCACCATTGGACAGATCTTCCAAACAAAAGTTGAATAAAGAAACTATAGAACTCAATATCACAATCAATAACTGACATATATAGAATATATCAACCATCATCAAATGGATATACTTTTTTCTCAGCAGCACATGGATCCTTCTCAAAAATAGACCATATATTATGCCATAGGGCAACCCTCAGTAAATATAAAGGGCTGGAGATAATACCTTGCATTTTATCTGATCATAATGGAATGAAACTGGAAATCAATGATAAAAGAAGGAAGGAAAAATCCTACATCACATGGAAAATGAACAATATACTACTGAATGATCAATGGGTTACAGAAGACATAAAGGAGGAAATCAAAAAATTCTTAGAGATAAATGAAAATACAGACACAACATATCGGAATCTATGGGACACAATGAAAGCAGTTTTAAGAGGAAAATTCATTGCCTGGTGGTCATTCCTCAAAAAAAGAAAAGTCCAACAAATAAATGAGCTCACACTTCATCTCAAAGCCCTAGAAAAGGAAGAGCAAAACAACTGCAAATGTAGCAGAAGGCAAGAAATAATTAAAATCAGAGCAGAAATCAATGAAATTGAAACAAAAGAAACTATTGAAAAAATTAACAAAACTAAAAATTGGTTCTTCGAAAAAATAAATAAGATCAACAGACCTTTAGCCATGCTAATGAAGAGAAGAAGAGAGAGAACTCAAATTACTAACATATGGGATGAAAAAGGCAATATCAAAACAGATGCTATAGAAATACAGAAGACAATTAGAAATTATCTTGAAAACCTATATTCCAATAAAATAGAAGATAGTGAAGACATCGATAAATTTCTTAAGTCATATGATTTTCCCAGACTGAGTCAGGAGGATACACACAATTTAAACAGACCAATTTCAATGGATGAAATAGAAGAAACAATCAAAAGACTACCAACCAAGAAAAGCCCAGGACCGGATGGGTATACAGCGGAGTTTTACAAAACCTTTAAAGAAGAATTAATACCAATACTTTTCAAGTTATTTCAGGAAATAGAAAAAGAGGGAGCTCTTCCAAATTCATTCTATGAGGCCAACATCACCCTGATTCCGAAACCAGACAAAGACACCTCAAAGAAAGAAAACTACAGACCAATATCTCTAATGAACCTAGATGCAAAAGTCCTCAATAAAATTCTGGCGAATCGAATACAAAAACACATCAAAAAAATTGTGCACCATGATCAAGTAGGATTCATTCCTGGGATGCAAGGATGGTTCAATATACGGAAATCAATAAATGTTATTCACCACATCAATAGACTTAAAGATAAGAACCATATGATCATCTCGATAGACGCAGAGAAAGCATTCGACAAAGTACAGCATCCCTTTTTGTTCAAAACTCTCGAAAAAATAGGGATAATAGGAACTTACCTTGATATTGTGAAAGCTATCTATGCTAAGCCTCAGGCTAGCATCATTCTGAATGGACAAAAGTTAAAGGCATTCCCTCTAAAATCTGGAACAAGACAGGGATGACCTCTATCACCACTTCTATTCAATATAGTTCTCGAAACACTGGCCAGAGCAATTAGACAGACGAAAGAAATTAAAGGCATAAAAATAGGAAAAGAAGAACTTAAATTATCACTATTTGCAGATGACATGATTCTATACCTAGAAGACCCAAAAGGGTCTACAAAGAAACTACTAGAACTAATAAATGAATTCAGCAAAGTGGCAGGATATAAAATCAACACACATAAATCAAAGGCATTTCTGTATATCAGTGACAAAACTTCTAAAACGGAAATGAGGAAAAACACTCCATTCACAATATCCTCAAAAAAATAAAATACTTGGAAATCAACCTAACAAAAGAGGTGAAAGATTTATACAATGAAAACTACAGAACCCTAAAGAGAGAAGTAGAAGAAGGTCTTAGAAGATGGAAAAATATACCCTGTTCTTGGATAGGCAGAACTAACATCATCAAAATGGCAATGTTACCAAAAGTTCTCTATAGGTTTAATGCAATGCCAGTCAAAATCCCAATGGCATTTCTTGTAGAAATAGATAAAGCAATCATGAAATTCATATGGAAAAATAAAAGACCCAGAATAGCAAAAGCAATTCTAAACAGGAAGTGTGAATCAGGCGGTATAACGATACCAGATTTCAAACTATATTACAGAGCAATAGTGACAAAAACAGCATGGTACTGGTACCAAAACAGGCGGTTGGACCAATGGTATAGAATAGAGGACACAGAGACTAATCCACAAAGTTACAACTATCTTATATTTGATAAAGGTGCTAAAAGCATGCAATGGAGAAGGATAGCTTCTTCAACAAATGGTGTTGGGAAAACTGGAAATCCATATGCAACAAAATGAAACTGAATCCCTTTCTCTCGCCATGCACAAAAGTTAACTCAAAATGGATCAAGGAGCTTGATATCAAATCAGAAACTCTGCGTCTGATAGAAGAAAAAGTTGGCTCCGATCTACATATTGTGGGGTCGGGCTCCAAATTCCTTAATAGGACACCCATAGCACAAGAGTTAATAACAAGAATCAACAAATGGGACTTACTTAAACTAAAAAGTTTTTTCTCAGCAAGAGAAACAATAAGAGAGGTAAATAGGGAGCCTACATCCTGGGAACAAATTTTTACTCCTCACACTTCAGATAGAGCCCTAATATCCAGAGTATACAAAGAACTCAAAAAATTAGACAATAAGATAACAAATAACCCAATCAACAAATGGGCCAAGGACCTGAACAGACACTTCTCAGAGGAGGACATACAATCAATCAACAAGTACATGAAAAAATGCTCACCATCTCTAGCAGTCAGAGAAATGCAAATCAAAACCACCTTAAGATACCATCTCACTCCAGTGAGATTGGCAGCCACTATGAAGTCAAACAACAACAAGTGCTGGCGAGGATGTGGAGAAAAGGGTACACTTGTACATTGCTGGTGGGACTGCAAATTGGTGCGGCCAATTTGGAAAGCAGTTTGGAGATTCCTGGGAAAGATGGGAATGGAACCACCATTTGACCCTGCTATTGCCCTTCTCGGACTATTCCCTGAAGACCTTAAAAGAGCATGCTACAGGGATACTGCCACATCGATGTTCATAGCAGCACAAGTCACAATAACTAGACTGTGGAACCAACCCAGATGCCCTTCAATAGACGAATGAATAAAAAAAATGTGGCATCTATACACAATGGAGTACTATGCAGCAATAAAAAATGACAAAATCATAGAATTTGCAGGGAAATGGATGGCACTAGAGCAGATTATGCTTCGTGAAGCTAGCCAATCCCTAAAAAACAAATACCAAATGTCTTCTTTGATATAATGAGAGCAACTATGAACAGAGCAGGGAGGAAGAGCAGGAAGAAAAGATCAACATTAAACAGAGACATGAGATGGGAGGGAAAGGGAGAGAAAAGGGAAATTGCATGGAAATGAAGGGAGACCCTCATTGCTGTACAAAATTACATATAAGAGGTTGTGAGGGGAATGGGAAAATAAACAAGGAGAGAAATGAATTACAGTAGATGGGGTAGAGAGAGAAGATGGGAGGGGAGGGGAGGGGGGATAGTAGGGGATAGGAAAGGTAGCAGAATACAACAATTACTAATAGGGCATTATGTAAAATTGTGGATGTGTAACCGACGTGATTCTGCAATCTGCATTTGGGGTAAAATTGGGAGTTCATAACCCACTTCAATCTAATGTATGAAATATGATATGTCAAGAGCTTTGTAATGTTGTGAACAACCAATAATAAATAAATAAATAAATAAATTTAAAAAAAAAAGAAATGAATGTTTTCCATAACTTGAAAAACAAAACCCATAATAATATTTATCTTCCTAAACTATGTAAATTCATAATTCCATGTCAAATTATAGTTGCTTTCTATTAAGAAAATGAATTTTACATTGTTTAATGATATGACAAATGCATTATTATGTTTATGTTAACTATAAATATTTTTAAAATTCCTCTGAAACATGGAAAAATATAACTTCATTAATATCAAATTTCATCATTTGTCCAAAATGTCCCTCTTTTTTCCTGTACACAGGAGACAAATTATAATTTGTATCTTGTGATTTTCAAAAAATGCCAATTGCTTTTATTACCACAGTTTCATTAGGCCAGCTGTGGATTCTCTAATAGGGATTAATTTTATTCTGGTGCATGGAAAATTAATAATACTAATCTCCTATGAAAGTATTATTGGTGAGAAGCTGATTACTGGCTATTGAGGGTTGAAAAAATTATTAATAATAATAATAAACCTTATCAAATAAATAAATAGTACTTACTAAAAATAGTTGCATTTCTAATGACATGCTGAGATATCCAAATATCAGATAAAACAGAAGCAGCAAGTTAATAAGATAATTTATTTATGTTATTCAAGATTCAACGGATTTGGTGTCTACCAAAGAAAGTATTTAATATTGATTTGTAGCTTCACCAGTATTTAGTTACATAATTTTGAGGTTATCTAAACATCTATTCCTCAATTTTTTATCATTTATAAAAATACAAATTATACTTTAATTACTTAACAATTATTTGTTAGGCAGCACTATGTGTGACTGGGTTAAGTACTAGAAATAAGTAAACAAAATAGACAAGTTAAATCAGATAAGTATACTAAACACATCTGTAAGCTCTATTTATTATTTTTATAGATAATATGCTAGATATTTAAACAGTATGTTTAAAAATTTTTTCCACAAGTTGATGGTAATTTATTACATTTTACAACTTTTTGCCCTCTCAGACTGCCACTCTGGACAAGATGACATTGATTCCTTTCTTCTAACTCTTCCTGCTACCTACTTACACTATATACAACTACAAAGGCTGGAAATAATGTGAGAGACAAGCAAAGGAAAAATCTAAAATGTGCAAGGAGAAAGACTGAACTGCTTAGAGATCTCAGAACTGGGAGGAAAAATGTAGTTGCACGGCATCCTACAACCTCCCATCCAAAGAAAAAGGTAGTCTAGGACTAGCATGTCCTGACACCCAACAGAGCCAGAATAGGTAGCCTGGAGAGGTTCATTCCTCCTCAGAACTGAACAGAAGCCCCATTGACAACAGCAGTTGAGCCAATAGCACTGGCAAAGAGAATCTGCGGTGACCCCCACTGAGGATAAACTAACAAACCTGCAAGGAAAGTGTCCTCTGTCTTTGTAGGTACCTAGGGCTCCCACCCATACTAGATCCACAGGACAGTACCATCAAAGAGGATCCACCCTGAACAACTTTCCTGCCAAGAAAGGGCACTGATTGCTGGGGGGCACCAGCAAAGGGAAACTTGCCACCACAAACACCCAGTCCAGAGAAGGATTTCTATCCTCCACAGGGAGGGTTGCACCCTGCTTTAACCAACTTCTGGCCTCAGAAGATACCCTTTCCCCTACTAAGAGACATCAACAGAAGAGAGGAAGTTGCCCAGGAGGTTATCCCCACCACAATGAGCATCCTGGACAGAAAGAACTCTTCCTCCTGCAATGTTAGAGACTTTCTTTTCCCCACCTAGAGATATCAAAGGAAGCCTGAACTAGGGAAAATCCTTCTGGTCCCTAGGGCATCATCAGGAGGGAACACTGGGAACCACACCACAACAAATAACACAAAACAATAAAGATAAGACCACAAACATTCTGCAAGTTCAAGTCATTAGAACTACAGCCCACTAAAGTAGGCCAGGACCTATGAGCCAAACCTAAACAGAATTGCTACCTACTAAAATAAAGGGCTTAAGTAGGACCCCGAGTCTCCTAAAATGAATAGCGCTCCAGGGACCTATGGGACAAAACACAAAGAATCTCAAAAGTCAAGAAGAAAGAAAATAGGGCTGTAGGAGTGTTTGAAAAGTAATGACTGAAAATATTACAAATTTGGTGAAAGATACATATTCATGAAGTGAACCCCAAACAAGAAAAATCCAAAGAAATAGATGCCAAGACACACCATAATTAGATTTCTAAAGACTCTTCATTTTTACAAAGAAAAAAAATATATTGAAAGCAGCCAGAAAGAAACAGAACTTTGCCTACAGGAGTTCAGCAATTCAAATGCTAGCTACAGCCCTTTCATTGAGGTCCTCTCCAGGAGTTAGCTCAGCTGAAAAGCATGGCCTCACCCTCCTCTTTCTAGATCAAACCTCCTTCCTGAAGGAGGGTGGGGATCACATCCCATAACTTGGGAATCTAAACCTGGCCCCCTGCCCAATAATGATTCCTTTGGAGATATAAAGGTCCAGCCCTTGCCCCAACTCAAAACAACTCTGAAGGGCATTGGTGAGATTGTAACACACTTTAAAAGTTCCCATTTTATCTCCTTCCCCATTCTTCAACAGATTCCTATTCTAAGAAAGCTCTCTAATTGGTAACCTATGTACTACTAATGTCTATCTCAGAGTCTACTATCTAGAAAACCAACCTCACAACTGTAATTATGGGTATGGGTGATTGATAGCAGGAGACACCAGGGCCTATTCAAATTAAAATGAGTGTCTTTGGCTAACAGCTGTTGCAAGCTCTTTTTAGAATGTGGGACACCTGATGCTTCTTGGCCCTTAGCTTTAAATCTTAGTTTTAAATTCCAGGACAAGAAAAGCCTCCTTTGACATATTTGAACCTTCATTAACAAACACTAAATTTTGTTTCTAATTTCAATATTAATAATTCAAATTTTAAGTTTCATCTCAAAAGTCTAACAAATAAAATTTAAATAAATACATTTAATGTTATAACAATGGTACCAGATTATGCAGTCAATTTTGGAGTGAAGGGAGGGATAGTGTAAAGCATTTTGAAAATTCCTTTTTTTCTACAAAAAAAATTATTTTTTCTAGACCTATAAAAATTAGTATGAAGAAAATGAAGAAATAAATCCTTGAAAATAGAACTATTCTCACAGATCTGAATAATATAAATATAAAAAGCCATGTGTTTCTTATGCAAAATTTTTCCCTGTAACTTAAAAATCTCGACATATAGTAACCCTGTAGCTTTTACTCATTGAACAGGTTATGCTGGCTACAGAACTTGCCAAAATCATGCCACAGGTGACTTTTCTTCTCAGCACTTGGTGAGCTCATTAGTCCTAGTGCACAGAGAGTCTTCCCAAGCCACTATAATTTATCCCAACTTTTGAGTAAACACCAAGGAATCTTGAGGCCTCCAATTTGCTTTATCTCATGATCATGCCTTCTCTCCTGTGCAATTCAACTCCTGCTCCACTTCATTAATGCTACCTGCCAGGCACTTTCTGCAGTCAAATGGACTAGATCTAATAATAATTCCCTTCCCACCTCTCAATATTCTGGGTATGAGGAACAATTAAAGAAGGACTGTTTAGAGTTTAACACTCATTGCCTAACAGTCAATATCTTCTACCTCCTTTGTGGTTCTCAAGAGATTGATGGTCTCAATTATGCAATCATCCTAAGCTGACTGATTCAACCACAGTCAATTGGTAATAATTCTGCCACTAATCCAGTGGACAGATGCAATGAGCAACATCTGACTTAATATGTGAACGAGGAAAACAACCCAATGGATTAGCTAAACAGAGAACACATAACCTAATTTGGTCTAATTCTTCCCTCCTACTATTAAGAAATATTATGTTGTCTCAAAACATATATGCAACTTTATTCTTGTCCATACCTGAAAGACCGAGATTATGACATCTCTTTTTTTCTAGTGCCTCCACTAAAATGAGTTATCTCCCAATATAGGATTGTGAGAATTAAAAAAGACTTTAGGCTCTCAACAATGCATATAAAGTGTTCAACATGTGTTAGAAATTGTTTTCTTAGGATCAAAAACAATGCTTGTTATACAATAAGCAATCTATGAATGCCTAGTAAAATAAATAAAACAGTAATAAGTACATGGATGTTTTTAAAATGCATTGTAAGTGGAGTTAAATAAAAATCAAGCAAAACTCTGAATGTAACAATCCTTATCATTACAAAATTAAATGCTTCCTTTATGAGATTTGAACAGATACTTATTCTCAACAGCAATCAGCAACTTAATTGTCATATACTGAGGAAGATGAAAATATAAAAATAAATGAGAAATAGAAAGGAGAACTTTGTTCATCAGAAACTTAAGATATATATTTGAATTTGCCTGAATGTTAGGATTTCTGAATTGGTACTTCAGGAAATGCTATTAATAACTAAACACAGACCACAGTTATGTCTCTTGCCACCTCTACACCATCTAAATGATGTTGAACATCATGGCTGACAAAAAGAAGATAATGCTGATTTATATCTTGAGCGAAAAAGAAAAGACCAATTATTTTTATGTCCCTCATATATATTTTCAATATTAATAAGCTAATCATTTTTTCACATTTTTCCCCTCAAAAAATTTCCTCTTATGGTAGTTTCCTGTTTCAAATAACTATATGAGAACCTCAGAAAGCACTCCTAAGGTCAGTTAGTAATTCTTTAATTTATACTGTGATTTTAATGTTCTTATATTTGAATTCATAAAGCAATGAAAAAAATTAGTAAAATCAGCATGAATTTTTATTTTTATACTTAGAATGCTATGCCACAAGTCATAATAGTGCTATCAATTAACAGAAGCAGCAAAGATACTACTCACAGCGATGATTCCTAATGTCAATAATGTCCCCAGAAACCCTCTAATATAACTGAAGCACATTAAATCTCATTTATTATCCATCATGCCAGTATTTAAACAAGGAAAAACACATATGCTATCACTCACTATATCAAATATCCATCAGAAATTGACCTATGAAACTAATTCCCAACAATGATTTTTGAGCTTAACATCTATAACATATAAACAAAAACAAAGAGTAAAAAAGTTAAAAATTGGGAGAATTGTGTGTCATTCTAAGTTTTGTTGGAAAGGGGAAACTTTTAAAGCAAACAACTGAATTCTGAAGGGAAAGTATATGTCATAGACACATACATACATATATACATGTCTGGCTATATGTCATTCTATTTACATATATATATATATAAATGTAAATATATTTCAGATATTCATGAATACATATATAAGAAGTTATATTTTAATATTAAATATATTTGTTTTCCATTAGAAGTCAGTTATTTTGAATATATGTATATATTTATATATACATAAATATCTATAAGAATTATTCTTGTGACCTAGAAAGAGCTAATTATTTGCCTTCTTTCTGATGGTGAATTTTTCAAAAATCCCTTTTCAATGTAAAGCTAAAAAATCTAAATTCTCCAAGTGCCTAAATAATCATTTCAAATGAGTACACAGGAAAAGTCTCAATTTTAGAAACATCTAAAGAAATGGGAAATATTTTCTGAAAGCTAACCCTTTCAAATGTTAGGCTGATGCCCACAGATTAGATTAGACACCTTCTTTTGGTAGTAAATCAATAATTACTAAAATAGGTTCTGGGGTATGGATTAAAATTATGTGCAATCTTTCCAATAATTGTAGAAATATAATATTTTTAACATGTGTTACCATCATCAATTTGGATGTATACAAACTGACCCAAGATTTTTAAATCCTTAAGAAGAGAATATATAGCAAAACAAAATTATGACAGCACTGCCAAATGCCCATTCCAGAATACTCTCCATGGGTTCCTTTTTCATGTACTTTTCACTCATTAGTAGTCCATTGGTTTTATATGTTTAGGATAAATTAAATACAGTACCTTTCATATTGTTCAAAATAATTGCTTTGTGACAGCTTCTGGTCAGAAAGTGAAAGATTAACCAAGTCAGAAACCCTGCTTTTATGTATGTATATTTATGTAATTCATCTTAAATGACATTTTAAGTACTTTGCCACCAGGAAACCTATCTCAATATAATTCAAAATATTTTCTTGGTCATTTCTTGTGTCATTAAAAATACTCTCAGGATATAAAAACTTTAAAGCATTAATTGTATAAAATTAACACATTGTGGCATCCTGTAGTACAAAAATCATGATATGTTACAAAAAAATTGAAAAGTTAATAGTGAATTAATTCTATAAATCCCTTTAGATTGTTGAATTGCACCATTTCATTGAGCATACCTCACCATTTCTAATAATCTCTGGATATCAAATATATTTATCCCTGACATTTAAAGTATGATATAAATATGAATAGTAGTTCCTTTATTTTCTTCATCTAATGACAACAAGATGTTGTGCTTTGCCTGCTGAGGACATCACTGATGGGTCATCATTTCTCAACTTATTCCCCCAACAAAGTTACCTTGGGGGGAAAAAATATATATATATATATATATAACATCCTAAATATCCTCACTGGATGCATTTTTGATCTCCAAAGGAATGGATGAAATTATGACAAATGTTATTTCTCTCTGTGGCTAAAGAGTAGGGAAGTTAGTGCACTTGTGTGAATATCTGTATGCAATCAGGAGGAGTACAAATGGATAAGAACTTCACTGACAGAAATAGAAATTCTCTGTCTAAATAGTAGAGTTGGGGAAGAAATGGAGTGCTTCCTTGCTATGTCCAATTTTAAAGGTATATTTTAAAATTTTTCTATACATGGGATGTCTTCACTACACCGGTCTCCAAATTGGGAAACATAGGTAAACCCACAGAAAACTGGGAGCAATCAACTAGAAGAAAGACAAATAAGGTTGAGGCTTATTAGAGAGACTAGCATAATAGCTGTAAAATAAAGCTATGAGGTCAGAGTCAGAAAAACCAAAAACAGACCCATGTGACAGTATGGTGTGCTAACAAAAGTGCAGAAAGAATGACTTTAAATGTTTCCTTCCGATCTATAATCCAAATTTTATGAGCAAATGAATATAAGCCTAGAAATCTCTAACTGTAAACAGAATTCTAAATTTTGTTATATTTGGTTAGGAAAATTGATTCCCAAAATATTTCAATGATTCTTCAAAATTAGCTAAGGATACTTCTTTAGGCTTATATGTCTTTAATCATGAATGAAAAGTTCTTTTTGAAGTATTTGAATTGCTTTTAGTAAGATTTGCAATCATTCTGAACAAATTATAAAGCAGCCTAGAAGAAATAATGTGCTATGTTATATTAATGCATTCCTTACTTCAGTAGACTGAGCAAAGATGATTATAAAAGTGAAATGTGTAACCTTATTCACTCTTGGGATCTATTATTGAAAGATTAAGAATGAAACTAAAGTCTTTTCAACACTTATGAAAGCTGTTATCTGAAGGCTGTTTTTTAAAGCTAAATTATACAAAATATCTATGAACACCAAAGAAATTCTGATTAATATGCTATTGCCTGGCAGACAATATATGCAACCATAATTTTGATTATGGCCTTAGGGGAACAAGAGGATTCCTTAATTCACATATTTTAATAGAGTCATTGCAAATTTGCTATATTGTTCCTCATCTAAACTCCATAGTAATTGATTGTGTAAGTCAGAGTTTTTCAATGATTGAGACATAGATAATTTTTACATGGTACACGAAAAGCATTTTTTCCTTTCAATGCATTTGATTTAGTTTAATGTGTTAAAAAGAAGTACTGCTTTAAAAAAAAGTATAGCTAGAAGATTGAACTCATGGTTTCATGGGTATTATTACTTAATAAGAAAGTAAATTTTAAAAACTAAAAATCTAAAGTTTAAATCAATTTAAAGTCATAATAAAGAAAAAATACATGAATGTTTTACTTAAAATATTAAATAATCTGTATCATATATACTTAGGGCAAAAATCATGATATTGATCAAATAATGAAATTGTAATAGTTATCAAAAGTTTTCCAATAAAGAAAAGCCCAGAATGCAATGGATTCACAAATTCTACCAGACCTTTAAAGAAGAACTTAATATGAAGCCTTCTCAAATTATTCCATGAATTGGAAAAGGAAGGAACACTGACAAACTCATTCTATAAAGCCAGTATCACCTTGACACAAAAATCAGACAGACATGTTAAGGGAAGAAAACTTCAGATCAATAAACTTGATGAACATAGATAAAAAAAAATTCTTAATAAAATATTAGCAAACCACATTAAAAAACACCTTAGGAAAATAGTATATCATGATTACATGGGGCTCATCCTAGAGAGTCAAGATTGGTTCAACATATGCAAATATAAATGTAATTCACCACATAAATAGACTTAGAAACAAGAGTCACATGATTATCTCAAAAGATACAGAAAAAGCATTTGACAGAGTTCAGCAACAATTTATGTGTAAAACATAGAAAAACTATATAAAAGTGTTTATGCTTAAAACACTAAAGAAACTATGTAAAGACTCAGTGTAAGGCCAAAAGCATACTGAATGGAGAAAAACTGAAACCATTTCCTCTAAAAACAGGAACAAAACAAGGATGTCCACCACTCCTATTCAGTATAGCCCTAGAAACTCTAGCCAAAGCAATTAATCAAGAGAAGAAGAAATTATAAAGACAGGGGCTGGGGATGTGGCTCAAGCAGCAGCGTGCTCGCCTGGCATGCGTGCGGCCTGGGTTCGATCCTCAGCACCACATACAAACAAAGATGTTGTGTCCGCCAACAACTAAAAAAATAAATAAATATTTTTTTTTTTAAAAAAGAAATTATACAAACAGAAAAAGAAGAAATAAAATTGTTTTCTGATGATACAATCTGATATTTAGAAGATCCAGAACACAACCAGAAGAGTTCTAGAGCTGATAAACAAATTTAAAGGTATGTTTTAAATTTTTTTATATCCTGAGAATACTTTTAATGACACAAGAAATGACCAAGAAAGATATTTTGAATTATATTCAGATAGGTTTTCTGGTGGCAAATCAATTGTTTTCCTATACTCCAATAATGAATCTGGTGAAAAAGAAATTAGGAACACTATACCATTTACAATAATGTTAAAAAAATACTTGGAAATTAATCAAATGAAGATGTAGAGGACTCCTACAATGAAAACTTCTGAACACTGAAGAAAGAAATTGAAGAAGACTGTAGAAGATAGAAAGACACCCCCACCCCCAATATTCTTAGATAGGCAGAATTCATATTGTAAAAACAGCCATATAATTCATATTGTAAAAATAGTCAAAGTGTTATGTAGACTCAGAGCAATTCCCATCAAAATACAAATGACATTCTTCACAGAACTAGAAAAAACAGTCTAAAATTCATTTGGAAAAATAAGATCCCAGCAACTCATGGAGCTGAGGCAGGAGAACTGCAAGTTCAAAGTTACCCTCAGCAATTTACAGAGGCCCTAAGAAATTTAGTGAGTCCTTGTCTCAAAAATAATAAGATAAAAAATTTGGGAATATAGCTCAGTAGTGAAGTGCCCCTGGGTTCAATCCATAGTACTAAGAAAATAAAAATAAAGACCCAGAATAACCAAAATAATCCTGAACAAGAAGAGTGATGCTAAAGGCATCACAATACTGGATCTCAAATCATGCTCCAGAGCTATAGAAGTAAAAACAACATGGTACTGGTACCAAATCAGGCATGAAGACATAAGAATAGAATAGAAGATACAGAGACAACCCCACATAGATACAGTCATCTGGTTCTAGACAAAGGTGCCAAAAACATATATTGAAGAAGAGATAGCCTTTTTCACAAATAGTGCTTGGAAAACTTGATATCTATATGTAGAAGAATAAAACTCAACCCCTATGTCTCACAATACAAAAAAGTAAACTCAAAGGGGACCAAAGACATAAGAATTAGACCAGTAACTCTATAACTGATAGAAGAAAATGCAGGTCCAACATTCCAACATGTTGGCACAGGCATAGAATTTCTTCATAAAACTCCTAACATACAAGAAATAAAAGCAAGAATTAATGAGTGGGATGGCATCAAACTAAAAAGTTTCTGCATAGCAAAGGAATGAATTAAGAGTATGAATAAAGAGCCTATAGAATGATCTTTGAATCTGTAGAAAGATTAAGAGCCTGTAGAAAGATCTTTGCCACCTGCTTCTCAGAGCATTAATATCCAGGATATAGGGGGAAAAACACTCCAAAAAAAGAAAACCCCAATTAATAAATGGACAAAAGAACTAACATTTTTGCAAAAGAGGAAATACAAATGGGCAATAAATATATGAAAAAATGTTCAATATCTCTAGCAACCACAGAATCAAATCAACACTACATTAGCTCATTCGATTCAGAATGGCAATGATCATGAAGAATACAAATAATAATAAATGTTAATGAGAATGTGTGGAGAAAAGTACATACATGCATTGTTGGTAGGACTGCAAATTAATACAACCACTCCAGAAAACAGTATGGAGATTCCTCAAAAATTAGGAATGGAACTACATATGACCCAGCTATCCTACTCTTCAGTATATATATAAAAAATCTAAAATCAGCATACTATAGCATGCATCCATAACAATGTTATTAGTGGCACAATTTACAATATCAAAGCTGTGGAACCAACCTAGCTGCCTGTCAACAGAAAAATGGATAAAGAAAATGTGATCTATATACATAATGGAATACTCAGCCATAAAGAAGAATGAAATTATAGCATTTGCAGATAAATGGATGGAGCTGAAGGATATTATGCTAAGCAAAATAAGCAAATCCAGAAGACTCAAAGGCCTAATGTTTTCTCTGATATGTGCATGCTAATTCACAATGGGAGTGCTAGGGAAGAAAAGAGGTGCATTGGATTAGACAGAGGGGAGTAAAGGACAATTGAATGAACAGGTCATTATTACCCTATGTGCATATATGATTACACACCCAGTTATACATCAACCAGAGAATGAGAAGTTATACTATTTATGTATGATTTGTCAAAATGCATTCTATTGTCATGTATAAATAATTAGAACAAATAAAAATGAAAGATACAAAATAAAAGGGTGGAAAGGATTCCATTAAAATAGATCAGTGGAGCAGAGGAAGAAGAATGAGCAGGATGAAATTACATATAAGAGGAAGTGAGGGGAAAGGGGAAAAAAACAAGAGAGAGAAATGAATTACAGTAGATGGGGTAGAGATAGAAGATGAGAGGAGAGGGGAGGGGAGGGGAGGGAGGACAGTAGAGGATAGGAAGGGCAGCAGAATACAACAGACACTAGTATGGCAGCATGTAAAAAAGTGGATGTGGAATCAATGTGAATCTGCAATATGTATACAGGGTAAAAATGGGAGTTCATAATCTGCTTGAATCAAATGTATGAAATATGATATGTCAAGAGCTTTGTAATGTTTTGAACAACTAATAATAAAAAAAATTTAAAAAAAGAATAAGCAGGATGGAGGAGGAACAGGAATGGGGAGAACAGTGGAATGAATCTGACCTAACTTTCCTATGTACATATATGAATATGCCACAGTGAATCTCATCTTTATGTATAGCACAAGACAGTAATTAAAATAAAAACTATAAGTAAATAGCAGAAATATCAGTAGAGGAAAGGAAGCAGGGGAGGGAGGAAGGACGGGAAAGGAGAAGTATTGAGAACTAAATTAGAGGAAATTATATTCTATGCTTTTATATTTATGTCAAAATGAATCCTAATATTATGTATAATTTAAAAGAACTATAAAAATAAAAATCAGATATTTATTCAAAATTTAAGGTAAGGAAATATGGTATATTCTACTTATGCAGAAAGCAAACATGTTCTACTCTGTGACTGTTAATATAGGTTAAATTATATTAAATATAAATTGATTTCAATTTTATTTTAGATTTGCCTGTGAGAGACCTGTAAAAATTAATGACATCATTTCTTTCTTTGATCTGTCTAAGTCAATCTATCTGACATTTTACTTCAGTAGTTTTCTGAACTGACTGCTCATAAATTATATTTTAATGTATAAAAAATAAGAATAATATACAATAACTTTAATACATAAAATAAAAAACCACAGTGTGATCTAAAAATTTTGAGCTCCTTTTTAAAGAGTTCTACTACATCTGTAAACATGTGATGGAAATAAGTAATATTTTTTAATTTAGAAAATATGGAAGTCGATCCATGTATTTCAACCTAAAGCATTTTATCTATTATAAAAAAGTTGAATCACTGAGATTTTAATTGCCAAAACATAATATTGCCTGGCATATATTGAAGGAAAGCAGAGCAAAATTGTATTTGTAATATGTATTATATGCCACAGGCAGGTATCAGTGTGAGATTATCTTCTGGGGAGAAGATAATCAAGTAACGGTAGGGTACAATTAGAAGTGTAGAGATTGAGAAAAGGGACACATGGAACTCCTCTACCAAGAGACAGGAACAGAAAAATCACTTAACTTCTCTGAGCCCTAACTTCTTTCATGAAATTACTTATATGTATATACATAAAATCTCTGATAATAATCAAAGATGGCAGAACAGAAAAATGGCCTTGTTCTGAAAGGATAATTCTGAGAAACTAAACCTTTTACAACCTAATACCAGACTTCTGCTTAAGCAAGTAAAAGAAATCCCTCTCTGAGCATCCAGAAACTCTCTTGAGTATCTGTTAATTAGGATTTCCATCACTTATAGCTGAATACTTTCCTTACTAGGAAAACAACATAGAAAAATATTTTTTAAAAAACACAAGGAAAACGAATTAGTTATTTGATTACATCTAAAGTTAAAGCTTTTGAATAATAAAAAAGGAACTGAAAAATATGTGCAATTAATATTTATAAAGGAGTAATCTATTTGCTACAAAAATTATACATATCAGTAAGAAAACTATTGAGAAACTAATAGATTAGTGGACAAAGAATATAAATGGAAAATTCACAAGAAGGGACAACAAGTTTTAAAAATATATAGCAATTGTTCATCCTTGCTAGAAGTCCAATAAATGCAAATTTAAATAAGAACATAGCATTTCTTGTCCAGCACATTACCAGAAACAATGGTTTTGATTAGAATAGCTATGGATTATCAGGGCATAGTGAAATAGGCACTATCGTATATTACTAATAAGAATATAAATTTTCATGACACTTTTAGAAGGCAATTTAGTGATATGCATTAAAATATTAAAAATTAACATAGTAGAGATTAGGTTGAGTAAATTAATTTATGAGAAATCTTTCTAAACAGAATATAAATATTAAAATTATCCTTATAAATTATATATCCTGTTAAATAAGAGGAGCAAAGTATAAAATAACAATAAATATATATTTTAATTACATGAAAAAAAGTTAACAGTGGCATTTTCTAGGTAGTGAATCTGTAGGCAATTTCTTTTATCCCTTACCAAGCTTAAAAATTTCCACTTAGGATAAGGAATATGGTATATTTTGTTTTTTAAAATAATATAAACTAAGATTAAAGGATACAATGAAGGTTGCTTATTTCCCTGATTTTCAACACATCAATGACTCCATATACTCAAAGCATTTGATCAACTTCCCATCACTGAAGCATGTTGCTTTATGTCTCAGTTTTATGGGGTTAGGAATGTAAAGATAGATAGATTACAACAGAATTCCTAAGCAACTGCTTATAAAGTGAGATGAGATGAAGTGGAACAAGCACATGCAAGGTAAGCAGGAAAAAAAAAAAAAAACACTCTAAAGCGACAGAGCCAAACAGCCTGAAGCTGCAGGATATTAGGAAATGACAGCTGTGATCAAAGATAGATGGCACCATTTCAAGACAAGGACCCCAAACCCATGAGGCTAAGTAGGCACAAGCATCAAAGAGGAACCACATCCCCAAACTGCTGACAAACTGCAACCTTCCTCGAAGCTGAAAAGTACAAGTCACATGCAAGTCTTCGAGGTCTTAATGTCTGTAGGAATGTAATAACGCCATCAGCACTGACATCAATGAATGCAGATAGAAGTGATTTTCATGCTAGAACAGAAAAAGCTCCATCCTCATCTGAGAACATTTTCCTTTAAAGCGGCTTTCTTCAGAATTAGGTATCATGTTTCTCACTGTGTCCTAAGGACCTGGGTAAGGTAATTGAAATCAATAGTTCAGAAATGACATGAACCAGTACACAATCTGCAGAAGACTGCAGCAGCAAAGTAGGGGGCATGCTGTCAAAAGAAAGTCTCTGTCCACCATGAAGAAAAAACTTCAAGTTGTAGGAGGTACATCAAAAGATAATTATAAGCATTCACTAGGCAAAAAATGGCTAGAGTACTCATCACTTTCAAATAAATCTAAATGTGAAAAATGTGAAAAATTTCTATTTGGATCTAAGACAAGCCATGTGGTTTACCAAAGGATTTACAATAGGATTACTTTGAGTAACAAAATTTCCAGTACTAAAAGTTTGCTTTTTATACAAATGGATGTATTGTATAAAGGGACTTGCCTCTGCATCCTACAAATAAAACCTGACATCAGGGCTGGGGATGTGGCTCAAGCGGTAGCGCTCTCATCTGGCATGCGCCAGGAGCTGGGTTCGATCAGCACCACATAAAAAATAAAATAAAGATGTTGTGTCCACCGAAAACTAAAAAAATAAATATTAAAAAATTCTCTCTCTCTCTCTCTCTCTCTCTCTCTCTCTTTCTCTCTCTCTTAAAAAAAACTGAGATCATGCAGTTCTAGACACACTCTTATAAGAGATGAGCTGAATCACATCAGACAAGATGTGTCTTTCTGAACATCAGCTTCATCTCTATGTTGGTAATAACAGGACCCTTACTAATATCACAGAATTATTATTGTATAAGGAGTCACTGAAATTAATTTGTTAATTTATTTTTGTATAATGGAAAGTCCTATAAGAATAATATAGTAATATTATATATTACTGATCCTGTGAACACTTAAGATTATTGCCAGAAATACAAACGTATCTTTAAGAATACTATCCTGTAACATTAAGGATTTTTCTATGCTATATATCTCTAGAATAAACTCTCAAGGAAACATGAAACTATTATGTAACATGTTACCATTGAGAATATTATTGGCTATTTGCAATTAATTAGAATAAGGAAAAGTCAATTTCTTAATAAACAAAGAATATAAATGAAAAGTAAAGCACTGTCTAAATTCATTATTACTTTCTACCCTTCAAATTTCCGAACTCTTTTATATTTTCTCCATTTCATTAGAAAATAGAGGGATCAGAGCCTTCCAGGTCAGAAATATTGAAAACATGACTCCTAATTCTAACTTCAACATGACTTAGTTGTGTGACTTAGGGTACTAAATTTTTCTGAGGGTGAGTTTTGTGCCCTTTAAAACATGGAGAGAAAAGCTATACTGCAGAATTTTTGTAAGAATTCAGTGTGAAGGTGCCAGCACAATTCAAGGCACTTTACAATCTCTCTGAATTGACAGTCTCCTTAGTCCACAAAACTAACAGTTTTAAACTGATCATGTAACAAATGCAGTAGATGCTCCTTCCATATTCCCTTGGCCTCACCACTTCTTGTACACAGCCCTTCTTCTGACTAGCCTTGCTTTGCCTGAAGGCTTTCTTCAGACTTCACACCCTGTTTGTTTTCCATGCAGCAAGTCAGAAGTGCCACAGAATCTCTGTGCTCTGGGAAAATCTCTCAACCAAAAGGAAGTAGGTGTATAAATATCTCAACCTCTTGGTCCACTGATTGGATAATTCCAAGGCAAATGTTCTGTAGTTGCTCTCATACTTCCCCAGTGGGACTCACCTCTAGTGACCCACAGTGGTAATGTAACTTCATGGCCCACCCTCTATCATCCTTCTTCCCTCCAGTGCCCTGGAATCACCTATCAAATAAATTCCTTCACTCAAATCCTTTAATCCCTGTGTTTTGTAGTACCCCCAAATAAGTCACATTTTCATTGTCCTCCTGTGCAAATCAACTCCTTCCATATTCCAACACATAATATGATCATGACTGAATTTTCTAGTTGTCCTTGCTATCTACTACAAAAAGACTTTAAGCTTAACCAGTTCAGCATATTCTCTTATTATGTTTGAAATTCCATCTCACCCACTATCACATTTTTCTTCATATACTATCTTAATATTTCTCAGTAGTGATTGATTGTCCCTCAATTATTTTTCAATTTTTTTTAAAGAGAGAGAGAGAGAGAGAGAGAGAGAGAATTTTAATATTTATTTTTTTTAGTTTTCGGTAGACACAACATCTTTGTTTGTATGTGGTGCTGAGGATTGAACCCAGGCCGCACGCATGCCAGGCAAGCGCACTACCGCTTGAGCCACATCCCCAGCCCTTATTTTTCAAACTTTAAAGAACAAAATTTTTTTAGATTCCACATATGATTGACACCATACAGTAATTGTCTTTATGTGTCTGGTTTATTTCACTAGTCATAATGATTTCTAGTACAATCTATGTCATTGCAAATGACAGAATCTATCTTTTTAATGGCTGAATAGTAGTCCACTGTGTATATGTACAATATTTTTAAAATCTATTCATCAGTGATAGACACTTAGTTTCCTTTCATTTCTTGGACACTGTGAATAGTGCTTCATCAAACATGGAAAACATGTCACTGTGACAGACCGATTTTATTCCATTTGAATATATACCTAGAAATGGAATTGTCAGATCACATGATAGTTCTATTTTTAATTTTATGAGGAAACTCCATACTTTTTCTATAATGATATGTTAATTTATATTCCCATCATCAGTGTGTAAGGGTTTCCTTTCTCTACATACTTGCTGACACTGTTATTTTTCACCTTTTTGAGAATAACCATTCTAAGTAGAGTGAAATGTTATCTAATAGTGCGGGTTTTTTTGGGGGAGGGGTATTTGGGGGTTGAAGTCAGGGGCACTCAACCGCTGAGCCACATCCCCAGCCCTAATTTGACTGACTTTCAACTCGAAATCCTCCTGTCTCAACCTCCAGAGCTGCTGGGATAATTGTGGTTTTTATTTGCATTTCTGTGATGACTAATGATGTTGAATGTGTTATCGTGTAAGTGCTGGTCATTCATATGTCTTTTTTTAAGAAATGTCACTAGTCATAATGATTTATGTTATTAGTTATTTCACCCTAGTTGAATTACAATATGTGGTCTTTTGTCCATTTTTTTAATCTAGTTATTTGTGGTTTTGTTGTTCTTATTGTTATGGAACTCTCTTCCTTATATATTTTGGATATTAAACCATTACCAGATATATAGTCTGCAAGTATATTCTCTCATTGTATAGGTTTTCTTTCCACTTTATTGATATTTCCTTTTCAGATGGCAGTAGGATAACTTGGCATGTATTCATATATTACAAAGCATTTACTATAATTATTATACATTTTTAATGTATACTGAGAATTTGATTAAATAGTTTAGTAAATGAAAAAAAAAAGAACAAAATTTTCCTGGGTCCCAAGGTTAGCTTTAAGTACAATTATGTAGTATATCCTATTTAAATACACATTAACTTAAAATGGTATAAAATCTTCAGCGTTACAACATCTGTGCAATTACGGAACCAGAGCAAATTTATAAACTAAATATCCAAACTACCAAATGTATAAAGTTCAAATTAACATTAATTCAGTATGACTATTTTTGCTTCTGCCAACTACTCCCACTAAAGATGTGGGTCTGGTACCAGTCCTCAGAAGTTTGGTGTACCTATTGTACAGTGAGCTGTGAGGTGACAAGGATCTTTCATCCTTTATCTGTCTTCACTGATATGAACACCTTATTTGTTCAGTGTGTGCAGTCTAGCATCATTTGACATTCACTTCCTGAAGTGGTGTATTTACACATGAAATTTTCTCCTATTCTATGTTTATGAATATGATGAGTACTTAGTATCAACATGCTTATAAATACAAAAGCAAACAGTCACTGTTCAACTCAGCAATAATATGGTGATTTAGATGAAATTTATATCACTTTTTAACACCATCATTGAAATAAGAGTACATTTGTTTTTAAATTATACTGATAAACATTAATCTCTTTGAGACAATTACCACATATTAAATATTGTCATTGTCTATTTGTCCTTTCTGGGTTTTTTGTATTCTTTTTTCCAAGCAACTTATTATATACTTAAATAAGCCAAATTTCTCATGATGAAATTCAAGATCCCCCACAACATGCCTCCTATCTTTCCAAGTCTTCTAAGGCATGCCGACCACTATGAACTACAACGTCCTTCTAGAATCTGTATGTTTACATATACTGCTCTTTTAATTTGAAATGATCCCTCACAATCTCAGATGTCACGGTGTAGCTAATAAGAGTATATCCTTTGAAATCAAACAGACCTAGACTTTAGTTGCTGATTGGTACCTATTAGTTATATCCATAAATGATAGCAATTATTATTTAGTTTCTTAATCCTTTCATAGAAGGAATCATTCTTCATTTGCTCAAGTTCATTTTTTTGATATTTTGCTTCACATTTGATGTTTATCCCACCAAACACAGTATTTTATATATATTTACAACCAGGCTTTATGCCTGTATTAACTATTCAGGTTAATTTTCTTATGGTCTAGTACAGTGCCTGACCAAAAAAAAAAAGAAAAAAAATGTTGGATTTGTTTTGACTGAACTCCAAATCCTATCATGCCAAGCAGGATACTAAGAATCCAGTGGATAATAATTTAAAAAAAAATGTCAACTGACCCATTAAATGGCATGATCAAAGAAAGTCCCTGAAAACAATGCCACACCAATCTACAAAGAACCATTTATTCATTCCTCTGGTTTAGAACAATGTTTTCAACTGAGATACAGGAAAAAAAATGATCTGTCAAGTTTTTAACATACACTCCAGATATGCTTCCTTTGTCTAAGGACTCTAAATGAGAGGGGGAAATACACAAGAAAGAAAAACTTAGTTAAGACAACCCCATGGACACATAAAAACCTAGAAACTTCCTTTACTTCTTTTAGCTTCTTCAACTAGAATCTCAATTATCCATATATACCCTAGAAATAATTCTCTAAGTGATGTGTTTAATTTATAGATTTATAAATAATTCTCAAATCATTTAAGATTTAAACATCAATAAATTAAATAATAAATCTATTGCTCTCTAAAATGCAGAAAAATGGTGTATCAAATATCCATATGGAAGTGAGAATTGGTGATATTAGAAAATCCATATTTACTTAAGAGTAACATTTTCTTTATACATATAATCAGTGCACTGCATGATGAGATGTAATCATCAATGTAAATCATGGGATGTAATCTAAAATCAGCTTTAGATTTGTCTCCCATTATCTTTTTAAAATGCATTCATGGGCGGGGGTTCTATTACTAGTGGATGAAAACTCCAGTAGGCCCATGATATCTCTGGACACCCTTAGGAAATAAAAAGACAGTTTCAGAACAGAGTCTCAATTTAGTACATAATCCCAGTATAATACATTCAGCAGAAATTTTATCTTCATTCAAAATTAGACTGCATATTTTCCCTTACCTAGGGACCATAGTCCATCGCCTATCTGGAGTCTAACTGAAATGAGTCAAGATGGGAGAGTTTTCACTTGACTGATACTACCATAAAATGTCTTCCTACTCTTGTTCCTGAAGATGCTTCTCCCAGACATTTTCATGAGTTCTCAGATGCTCCTCCTCCTCTAGGTTTTTTATTATTATTATAAAGAGTGACATGGATTACTTGTTCTATTCCTTTAGTAGTGGATTCAACAATCATCATGCCCTAGCCCCTGATTTCTTGATGATCCAGCACTCAATGTGTCTGCAGGAGTTAATTTGCCTTAACTGGCAGGAGTCAAATTATTTAGGTCAGTGCTGTCCCTTCCCAAGGACTGATTCCTAGGACTCATACTCCTTTGGCCCATTCAGAGTGGAGTTCAGTTTTATGCCCAGACAGTGCCCTCTACTTAGCTTCCAATTTAGGCAGTCTTCCACTTCCAGAGACCTCTGGTAGGCATCGGATAAGATGAATGTGTTCTCCCATGTCTATGGGAGACTTCAAATTCTGAGAATACTCTTCTTTGAAGCTTCTCCCTATAGCCTGGGTGTGAGCAAAGTCACTGTATTTGTACACATCAAACACACACACACACACACACACACACACACACACACACACAATCTCTCCCTTATCAGAGGGTAACTGGTGGTAAATAATAGCATATGTTATTTTCCAAAGAAACTGTCCTCACAAAACCCTTTCTAACCGCTATCAACTTGACCCTTTTGAATACCCTTGGTGAGGAATGAAATCCATTAGTTGAATATTCCCTTTGAAAACCTGCATCTCGATATCTTAGAACTCATCTTGCTATCTGCTAGCTATTGTATTTTGATGGCACAGATTAAACTATCTGTTGTATCAGATAATTTATAGGCTTTTTTTTTTCCAGAATAAATATCTTTAGCAGATGGTATCGTACCAGGATACAGAATGCTTATACGAGTTTTGGAACTCTTTTTGCAAGAGATTTAATCATACTTATCATACTTAATATATCACTTGCAGTGTTTTTTGGTAAAATGTTTTTCCATTAGGGAAGTTAGAAATATGAAAAATGCCCTCAGTAAAATATTCTGGCAGAATTCTTACACAAACAGGGCAAAAGAAAGTATTTCATTCTTTAGCCCCATTTTGTAACTCTATTGGGGGGAGTGATATAAAACCAGAAGATATACTGGGTCTTTATTGTTAAAAGATTTGGGGACATAAATATTGGGATCAAACAAGCAAATCAACTGAGGCCATCTGAAGTTGGAATAAGGTGTCAGTAGTTCTCTCCAGGTTCCTCTTGGCTCCTTGAGAAGTAATGTGATATGAGAAAAATTTTTACCTATTCAAAACGTGGGAGGTAACAGTGTCATGATTAGAAAGGTAGACTCTAAGTTCAGATAGTCTGGGCCAAATCTTAGTTTCAACACTTACTGACTAGTGACATTAGACACATTAAATTTTCTGTGCCTTAATTTTCCCATCTAACAAGTGATAATAACAGACCTTACATATTTGAAAGAATTAAAAATATAACCAGGAAATATCAGAAATCCTTAGTAGTATGATTCCAGCAAATGCTGAGCATGATGAGAATCCACAATGAAGAGTGAAAAGAGACAGGAAGGCAGTACAAAGCATGACAATGACTTTGGATTAGTCATCACCACACTTGTTTCTTCTTCTTCCTGGACACACAGATGAATCACATTCCCCACCCTTGCTTGCACTTAGGTTTAACTAAACTGCAGACAGGGTGACATGAGTAGATGTACATTCACAGGCACATCCTATAAAATATCCCACAGTAGCCCTCTATACTTTTTCTCCTTCTCCATAGCAAACTTGTGTGGTGTCAGATTTTCATGATAGAAAGAGCCACTTATAAACCCAATGATAAGAAATCCCCACTTTGGACCTTATGCAAGTGAAGAAAAAAATACATTCCATTGTGTTAAGCTACTCATATTATAGATATCATCTGTTATAGCAATTAGTATTACTTTAAACAAAACATATTTTAATTTTTGCCTATGGCCTTTTACTTAAAATGATTTTAAAACTGAATATCAGAATTTAATTTTCCATTCTTCTTTCCTAGGCCAAGGATAAAATTTTTCCAGACCTAACCTAGATAAGGAAACAAACTATATTACAATGCATCACAGATGTGGGGAATCAAGCTTGGGGAAGGTGAGTGAATCTGAGGAAGAAAGCACCAGAAAAAAATAGGGAATTGGGGAAAGTTATCAATAATCTTGATAGAAAACGAAAATAAATAACATTATACACAAAAAGAAAAAAATCATTACTTCAAACTCTAAAATGTCTTATATAAAGGCCTTTGAGGAAAAAATTATCCAAAAAGAGGTGAGTTCAGAAATTATTCAGGAAATATTTAATGAGTGCTTACTTCAGGCCAGATACTGCTTTTGCTGCTGGCTACATGTAGAAGAAAAAAATGACAAAAATCTCTATCTTCACAGAGATTACATTGTAGTTTGGTAGACAGAAAAACTGGTGTGGTTGGGGCAGAATGAGTCAGAAAGTAGTAAGAGATGAGATCAGGAAGGCAAGAGAGACACAGAGTACCCGGTCCCTAAAAAGACTTCGAGTCTTACTCTGAGTGAAATGGAAATCACTGAAGGGTTTTGAATGGAGAAATGACATGATATAACTTAAAATTTATCAAAACCACATTGTCTATATATAGGGAGTATATAGGGAGACAAAAGTAGAAGTAAGGAAATAGGAGGTTATTGCAATAACCTAGGAGAGAGGTGATGGTAGTTGTGGAGGTGGTTATGTGTTGGTTAGTTCTGGATAGACAGATACTCTTGTGCCACATTATGATGTTTCCAGTCCGTAATAGAATGCTCATGACAGTGGACCTATACGATAATAACAAAGCTGACAATTTCCTATCTTAGTATTTTTATTGTATCTTACCTGTGTGGTTGTGTGTATGTATGTGTGTGTGTGTGTATATATATATATATATATATATATATATATATATATATATATATATATATATACACTGAGTACACCAATATGCTATACAGGTTTGTAGCCTAAGAGCAACATACTGTAACATAACCCAGGTGGAGAGTCTCGACCCTCTGAGTTTCTGTAAATACATTCTATGATGTTTACACAATGACAAAGTTGTGTAACACTGCATTTCTCAGACTGTATCCCTATCATCAGGCAATATATGTACAGGTATTTTTGTATACAAACAGATACAGATGGTAGAACTGAGGTTTACTGATAAGCTATTTTACATGTGAGGAAAAGAGAAAAATCAAGAATGGTACCAAGAGTTGCCATTAACAGATGGGCACAGATAGGCACAGATAAAGAAGCTAATTTTGGACATGTGGAGTTGGACATTCAAGTGAACAAATAAAATAGCACTTGGCATATGGGTCTGGAATTGAAAGTAGAGATATAAACTTGGGGTAATCTGTACACAGATTATATTTAAACTTATGAGATCATCTAGGGAATTAATGCAGCTAGAAAAGAAAGGCTCAAAGGTTATTCCTTGGGATACTCCAGAATTTAGAGGCTAAGAAGACAAGTAAGAAACACAAGAAACTGGGAAGAGAAAATTAAAAAAAAAAAAAAAGAGACGGAAAGCCAGGGAAATGTGGTGGCATAGAAGAGTGTGTTTCAAGGAGAGAATTGCGATTTTCATGTCAAATGCTGCATATAAATCATACAAGATGAGTACTGAGAAGGAACAACTCAATTTGGCAATTTGAAGGTTCTGGCAACTCAAAACACAGGAGAATGCACACATTTCAAATAACGCTCCCTGACAAAAGTATCTTTCTGACAATAGTATTCCCATTTAGCAGAGTTATAATGATTTCATCTAAACTTTTTCTATGCTTCTATCTTATGACATCCCCTAATAATATTATTGTCTTTGAGATTTTGTATACTTTTACGAATAACTTTTCATAGTAATTATAAATCTTTTTTAAAAAAATTTTAAATTAGTTACACATAATAGTAGAATACACTTATGCACTTTGATATATCACACATAGAATGGAATATAATTTCTCATTTTTCTGAGTGTACATGTTGCAGAATCATATTGGTCATGTAGTCACATATATACGTACAGTAATAATGTCTGTTTAATTCTACTATCTTTCCTATCCCCACATCCCTTCCCCTTCCCTCCCATCACTACCCTCTACCTCTAAGGTAATGCTATTCTTCCCTAATGTCCCCCATTGTGAATTAGCATCCACATATTAGAGAAAACATTTGGCCTTTTGTTTTGTGGGATTGGCTTATTTTGCTTAGTATGATATTCTCCAAATCCAACCATTTACTGGTAAATACCATAATTTTACTCTTCTTTAAAGCTGAGTAATATTACATAAATCTTATTAGTCATATTATAGTTTTTTGATAAAGTAGTGAGATTTGGCTAGTTGTGGCTTCAATCAAATTATGCTAAATTATATAAAATTAAAATTTCTGCTGCTTATCAGAACAAAATAGTTGTACTATAATAGTAGCTACCATTTAGGGAGCACTATCTACTACATGCTGCAATGAATGCTTTAAATGCATTGTTTTATTCAATGCTGATAATCCTGTAAGGCATGTCCTATGATTATTCCCATTTTGTGGGTAACAAGATTTGACTTTAACAAGTCAGTAATTTTCCCATCTAGTAGAACTATGACACAATAAACTCTCTGCTATTTAACTTTCTATTTAACTGAACTGACTTGACTTTTTTTCCTCATAACCTACCCATTCTGGTGTGGTACCATATGATGAGCATAAGTCACAGACTCCATATCCTCTTCATTTAATTCATAAGAGAAGATCTTTCCTTATTTTCATCCCAGCCTCTGTCCAGCCCTTTTATCCCTATCCCTTTATCTTTAGCAAGAAAGAACTCTAAATTTGAGGGGCCACATTACCAGAATGTAGATTTTGGATGGAAGGGTCCATATCACCATGCCCCATGTAGCTCTCATTTTTTACTCTTAAGTCATTCCATGTGGTGAGATGGGTGTTGTGGACCTGGGTGACACTTTATACTGAAGGACCAAGAAGTCCAGGCTGGAGTAGACTGCTTGGGCCTGGCCCTCTGCTCTAACAAAATGAAAACATCCAAGATCAGAATGGAAGTTCCAGCAGGAATCTAGTGTGAATGCAGATAGCATTTGCTGTTCCCTCCCTTTCCAGCAAAGACTCTGGGTTTAAAGAAAGAAAATGGAGTAGAAAAGGAAAGAGAAAGAATCTTGTAAGATTCCTTAAGTGTCTCCATTTTTTTTCCCATTGGCATCAAAATTATTGGTTCTGTAACTTACAGCTAAAGAAAAATCACTGGAACATAAGAGTAAATAAGTACCTTTATGGAATCTTAAGACAGTAAAATTGGCCAAAATGCAAAAATTCATCTAATCATTTAATTTTCCCTATTAAATATAATTTATTTATGTTTCCGTTTTAAATGTTATTTCACTTATTTCTAATATTTCTTAGTTAAGATTCCTCCTATGTTATTTCCTCATTACACACGAGTTGCTAGTTTAGTTAGTGTTTTTAGAAGTCACTACCTTTCAAACACATAAATTACTATCAATATTGTAAGAGAGCACTTGCTCAGTGATAATAGAAAAAGCCAGGATCTTAATATTTTTAAATATTTCTGAATCTTTTATTGTAGCCTGCATAAGGCACAGAGTAATCAGAAAGACAATAAGCCCACAGACATTTTTGGGTTATGTGAGCATCATAAAGTATCCTTCAAATCTCTATAGTCATTGTTTCTGCTCCTACGGACCAAACTGATCTATATAATGCAATAATGTCTCTGTTCAGGAAAAGGTGATGTTCTGAGTCAGTGTTTTATCATTGGAAATGATACTGGAAGCTGAGAGAATATAAGTACCAGAGATAAATTTCAAATTGAGAATTACTTATGTTCCTTCCCTTCTGGCCTACATAGATATATCAATTATCTACTGCTAGGTGATAAACCATCCCAAACATTAGAAACTTGAGCAAAATGTATTTGTTATTGCTGAACATCATGTGGATCAGCAATTCTGTGACTAGTTAGTTGTTCTGATCTTTCCTGGGGTCACACATATCTATATAGCTGCCAGGAAATCTGGATGTCAGCTAGGATATTTCAGTTCTTTTTCCCATGGCTTCTCACCCTCCAGTAGGCTAGACTAGAGTTCCTTACATAGATATCACAGTGCTAAATTTCAAGAAGGTAAATCAAAGCTGAAAGATCTCTTAAGGCCTAGCATTATTTGTCACATAAAGTTATTTCCACCACATTCTATTTATCGACACAAATCATAAGATGTCTCCAAATTCAAAAGATGAGTAGTTACCAATAATACACATATTCTCTAGCTAGGCCAGAGCTAACTTGGTCATAACTGCTCTCTGGCCAGTACAGAAATATAATTGCTCAGGTTGTGCCCTGCACAAAAGATCTGGCCAAGAGGGTGGTGAGTCATGGGCTTTGTTTACCTAACCAGTGCCCTGCTACAGAGTTATACCTGCCACATGGAAGAGGTACCTTTTTCTAATCTTTATTTACATAGGCTCTTGATGGACTATAGGAAATTTTCTCTGTGGACTCCTCCACTCATTCTCTGAGCTCCCTACTTGCCCAACAGAGGCCTGTTGGTCCCATGGTACCAGTGACCCCTGAAGCTCAGAAGTTTTTGCCATAACTTTTACAATGGCCTTTTCCTTTGCCACACCAATACAGCCATGCCAACCTTATAGGAAAGTAGCTCAAATGTAAGAGGCTCATTAATCATAGCTCTTCTACAAACTCATTCTGTCATCACATAGAAGATCAAGTACTTTCCTTTACCAAAAATCAGGTAATGTTCCACACATGTGATTACATCACACTCCTCTACTCAAAATTTATAATATTTAATTTCTATTGAGCAATTATTATTAGTCAGGCAATATTCTAAATATATTAGCTATTGTATACCATTTAATCCTCACAATACTCTATAAGAGTCATTATTCTTTTCCTAAGTGATGCAATTCAGGAAAGAACTGGAAGCCAATCCCAGGAGGTTCAGTACAAAAGTTGATGTACTAGCTTGTGTAGTATCTTCAATATTTCTCCTTTTGTCTATAGAATGAAGTTCAGGAACTACAAAAGGTCAGCAATATTCTGAGGTATATGGCATTATCATGGCCTCTCCTTTGAGATGCTGAGGGTGGAACCACTAAAACATAGCCCCAGACTCATTGTCTCCATCCACCTTTATCAGTATTACTAACCCGTGTAAAAATGCTATGACTTCCTACTTCTGTGACATGTTCATGATGCCCTCTCAAACCAAAAACCTCTTCCCTTTTCTCATTTAGTAATTTGAAAATAGTACTTATTCAGTTTTTCTATGAGTCTGGCACTATTCTGACTACTTTTAATGAGCTAACTCATTAAACTCTCCCAACAACTTGCTAGTAAATAACATTATTATCTTCATTTGTACAGATGGGGGAAAAATGGTGCATAGAGAAATTAAGTATTCTACCCAAAGGGATCCAGATATTAAGCAGCAGAACCCATATTTGAATCCTGGAAGACTGACTCTTGAATATGATTGTAACCATGTATCAACGCTGCTTCTCTCTCTTTCTCTGTATGTATAAGCATGTGTGTGTGTGTGTGTGTGTGTGTGTGTGTGTGTGTGTACTTTTAAAATATATATGTTTAGATGAAACGTATTATATTTAAGTATATATTGAAATATATACTTTTAAATAATGCTATTGGACTATTCTCAAAATATATTTAAATCTTCATTTCTCAATAATATGATTTTTAGAAATGAAAACTTAACATTTTAAATGGGCAAAATTTTAAAAAATATATTCATATATCTTAAATATAGTAATATAAATGCAAATTTCATTTACATAAGTACTATTTTTATTCATTGCTTAAATTCTATGACTTCAATTTTGAAAGTGATAAAGAGAGGATTGACAAATTAAGAAAGTAGAGAGGCATATAAGAAATACTTAATGAGAAAACCTTTTTAAAACATAATGAATTGCTGGATATGAAGTATTAAAGACTGGGAAAAGTGAAGGATGGCATCCATTCAAAGAGAGTAGCTTGTGAAAAACAATTAAAAAATCACCACTTATTTTTCTTTTTATAAATATGTGTGCCTCATATAGCTAATTCTTCTAAGTCATGTCGCTAAAATATCATAATTAATGGTATTCAGAATTGGAACCGTTAATTATGCTTTCTAATAATTAAGTTGCCTATAATTTTAAACCTTAGGTCCTGCCAAATTGAAACTTCCATATGTTTCAATTAAAAGCTATTTGTGTGAGAATCCATTGCTTTGTCAGGACACATGTTTAAAATAATAATGTGAAGAATATAAACTGAGCAGTATTAATGACTAAGATTTATTGAATGCTTCCTAAGATTTAGGTACATAATAAGTGTATGCTTAGGAAATAGGCATTGTGTTCTGCAAATACCATGGCCTCTTAGGACCTTCATTATTATTATTTTTTGTTTTTCACAGGCAAGGATATTGATTTAGTTAAACTGATAAAGAAGGATTCAATCGCAGATCGACTGATAATGTAGCTTGGCCATTCAGCATCAAGCAGTCCTGTTCCTGATAGCTCCCAGGCTGATAGTTGACTAATTTTAATTTGTCTTTTGAATATCCACTACATGTCATATACTATGTTAAGTGCTAGGGAAACAAACCTGAAAATATATGACCTTTCCCTTTAAATATTTATTGACTACTAGGAAGTATACATACAAAAGTTTACTAACACAACACAAGGTAATGGATAATGAGGTTGGGGGTGGGTATCAATTGCCTAGGCATACAATGTTAACCAGAAATAATAGCATGTACTTAGTTTAGAGACAACAGAGAAAAAAAGCACGATTAAATCCTTAAGAAACAGAAGTTAATTCAAACTTGGCTTCATGGTATAGCTGGTATGATGCTTATATTTATTTTAATTATGCTAATAATGTGGTATAAATAAAACACTAATGAAGGAAATCGAGTTCATCCTGCTATCACTTTCTTATTTACTCAGGGGGTTTATAGTCACACTATATAGTCACACATGGCTTTGTAACACTTGTCAACAGATAAATATAAATTTAACCAGACTTTTGGCACTCAATTTTTTCTTTCACTTTAGCACATAGGAAAAGCATCTGATATCTTGGTCTGGCAATGAATGAACCAGAAAATGATTGTTTCATATTCTGGGTTTTATAAAACTGTTACTCTTAGCAGCTTAATTACAAGTTCGAAACTATTTCTATGAGTTTAAGAAATGTACTGGTGCGTTTTACTTTAAATAATATTTTTAAGAGAGATTCCAACATGGCGGCAGGCGCAGAGAGATCAAGTCTCTGACCTCTTCAGCTGTGCAGGCATAGGGAGTCGTAAACAACCTAAATCTGTTTGCTCAGGATCACTAGGCAATGCTGAGCTGACGTGGATCTGGGGCGAACAGTCTAGGCCTCTCAGAACACACACTGAGCCCGGATCGGCTGAATTCAAGCTCCCGTTCACCTACTTCCCGCAGACAAACAGCTGTGACTCAGCACTAATCCATCCGGCTGAAACAGCCCTTCTCATCCTAAGGAGGTAAATGCCTACCGAGCCTTCATAGGTAGTGGCCACAGGTTTGAAACGGGGCTTGGGAGAGACAGTAAGGACCCACCCGTTGCATTGGGCACCCGGCAAAGGGAAACGAACTGTCGCCATTTGCAAGAGATACCACCATGGCAGAGAACTGACGTCATCAGACTGCGGCGGAGGACATAACCTCATTGAAACCTGAGGCTACACGTGTGTAATTCCCTAGCCTTCCCTCTCCACACATCGGGGAAACCTTAAGGGCCCCTCCCAGCTCTCCCGTAAGGGCCCCTCCCAACTCTCCCGTGAGCACCATAGCCAGCCTGAGGGAATCAGAGGTGGCGCGGGACCCACGGGGCAGGAACTACCGCTCCCACCAGTGCTGACAGCTGAAGTATCTTGCACCAGCTACTGGGGCCGTGGCTACCGGAGGGCAAGTAAAATTCGCTGAGGATTCTCAACCCCAAGCTCTACAAACTTAGGGTATGAGGGAATGGCAAACTGGAAGAGTGTGCCCAGTCGTTCATGAAAACAGGGCTCCTGGGAGCAGCAGACCTGGCGTGTAGCCAGTATTGTAGTGAGCGGCACCCGTGAGAGGGGCCTGGCTAGAGGAAAAGTGGGAAGTGACTAGACACAAGAGGAGTCCCTAGGCACTCAGGATTGGAGACTCGCCCAGTCTGGGAGGAGCTGCTGCACAGTGATTGGTTCCCGCGTATTGACAGGAGAAACTTGGCCTGGTGGGCACAGCGCCACCTACTGGAAGAGAAGTTAATCAAACTCTAAGACTGCATTTATTAGTTTTTTTTTCTTTCTTTTTTTCTTTTCTTGGGAATCAACCTAACAAAAGAGGTGAAAGATTTATACAATGAAAACTACAGAACCCTAAAGAGAGAAGTAGAAGAAGATCTTAGAAGATGGAAAAATATACCCTGTTCATGGATAGGCAGAACTAACATCATCAAAATGGCGATATTACCAAAAGTTCTCTATAGGTTTAATGCAATGCCAATCAAAATCCCAACGGCATTTCTTGTAGAAATAGATAAAGCAATCATGAAATTCATATGGAAAAATAAAAGACCCAGAATAGCAAAAGCAATTCTAAACAGGAAGTGTGAATCAGGCGGTATAACGATACCAGATTTCAAAGTATATTACAGAGCAATAGTGACAAAAACAGCATGGTACTGGTACCAAAACAGGCGGGTGGACCAATGGTATAGAATAGAGGACACAGAGACTAATCCACAAAGTTACAACTATCTTATATTTGATAAAGGAGCTAAAAGCATGCAATGGAGGAAGGATAGCATCTTCAACAAATGGTGTTGGGAAAACTGGAAATCCATATGCAACAAAATGAAACTGAATCCCTTTCTCTTGCCATGCACAAAAGTTAACTCAAAATGGATCAAGGAGCTTGATATCAAATCAGAGACTCTGCGTCTGATAGAAGAAAAAGTTGGCTCCGATCTACATATTGTGGGGTCAGGCTCCAAATTCCTTAATAGGACACCCATAGCACAAGAGTTAATAACAAGAATCAACAAATGGGACTTACTTAAACTAAAAAGTTTTTTCTCAGCAAGAGAAACAATAAGAGAGGTAAATAGGGAGCCTACATCCTGGGAACAAATTTTTACTCCTCACACTTCAGATAGAGCCCTAATATCCAGAGTATACAAAGAACTCAAAAAATTAGACAATAAGATAACAAATAACCCAATCAACAAATGGGCCAAGGACCTGAACAGACACTTCTCAGAGGAGGACATACAATCAATCAACAAGTACATGAAAAAATGCTCTCCATCTCTAGCAGTCAGAGAAATGCAAATCAAAACCACCCTAAGATACCATCTCACTCCAGTGAGATTGGCAGCCACTATGAAGTCAAACAACAACAAGTGCAGGAGAGGATGTGGAGAAAAGGGTACACTTGTACATTGCTGGTGGGACTGCAAATTGGTGTGGCCAATTTGGAAAGCAGTTTGGAGATTCCTGGGAAAAATGGGAATGGAACCACCATTTGACCCTGCTATTGCCCTTCTCGGACTATTCCCTGAAGACCTTAAAAGAGCATGCTACAGGGATACTGCCACATCGATGTTCATAGCAGCACAATTCACAATAGCTAGACTGTGGAACCAACCCAGATGCCCTTCAATAGATGAATGGATAAAAAAAAATGTGGCATCTATACACAATGGAGTACTATGCAGCAATAAAAAATGACAAAATCATAGAATTTGCAGGGAAATGGATGGCACTAGAGCAGATTATGCTTAGTGAAGCTAGCCAATCCCTAAAAAACAAATATCAAATGTCTTCTTTGATATAATGAGAGCAACTATGAACAGAGCAGGGAGGAAGAGCAGGAAGAAAAGATTAACATTAAACAGAGACATGAGATGGGAGGGAAAGGGAGAGAAAAGGGAAATTGCATGGAAATGAAGGGAGACCCTCATTGCTGTACAAAATTACATATAAGAGGTTGTGAGGGGAATGGGAAAATAAACAAGGAGAGAAATGAATTACAGTAGATGGGGTAGAGAGAGAAGATGGGAGGGGAGGGGAGGGGGGATAGTAGGGGATAGGAAAGGTAGCAGAATACAACAATTACTAATAGGGCATTATGTAAAATTGTGGATGTGTAACCGACGTGATTCTTCAATCTGCATTTGGGGTAAAATTGGGGGTTCATAACCCACTTCAATCTAATGTATGAAATATGATATGTCAAGAGCTTTGTAATGTTGTGAACAACGAATAAAAAAAATAAAAAAAATAAAATAATAAAATGATATTTTTAAATACATTTTCTCATAACTAGGTTGTCACTCCATGAGAGGAAGAATTTGCTTACCATTCTTTCCAGATCCTGGACTGGTGCCTGATGCATACAAGGTACTCAATAACTATTTATTGAATGACAAAGTTAATTAGTTGTTAAATTAGCATCCTGAATCTTATCATTCCATGAGTGGAATGATGAACTCTCAAAAGTATGTCCATATCCTAATCCGTGGAACTTTGAATGTAAGATTAATTGGGGGGAATAAGTGGTCTTTGCAGGTACAAACATATTGAGATGATTTTATCCTAGATAATTTGTGTGGACCCTAAATCAGATGACACACAGAGAGATGAAAGAACATCGGGGGAAGAGATGGTGGTGATTCTGAGACACTCTGGATGGTAGCAGTGGTGACTGTAGTGTTTGATCAGGATGGGTCCAGAATGATACTCCTTCTCCTTGGGTCTGGGCAGGAACCATGATGTGGGCACAGGCCGTTCCTCACTGTGAAATCTGATCGGCAATGCCATGATGATGATCCAGTATATCTGCCTTATTCCAGATTTGCAAAGTAAACAGCTAAGACCTGTTTTTTTGCTGTTGTTGTTGTTGTTGTTGTTGTTTTTTATGGAACCTGGTACCAAGTTTCCCGAGAGACTGAGAGTTGGAGGTATACTTCAAGATCAATGGACAACAGAAGAAGAATATGCTTGAGGATTGTTCAACAATCTGATCTATCAAATACAACTAAGGAAAAATGCACAATTTGTGGAGCTGGAATTATTTGTAGACATGACCCCAATAAAGATAAGCAGCAAGAGTGAGTATTCCCCTACATCTCAGCCATGGTGAGCAATGGTTCCCATAGCTCTGATCATGAGTAAGATGGGTGGCTCACAGAGAACAGGACTATGCAGTCATTTTATTTAATATCTGTTATGACCTCTTCCTTATGATCTGTTATGTGAAGAGGCAACTGAGGATAATGATGGATATCTGAGGTGTCCAGAGTATGACACCAACTTCATAATTGGAAATCTCTCAAATGATCATGACATCATTTCCCTGAAATTGTTTGAGCTGACAGTGGAGAGCACCCCAGAATAGGAGAAGCTACATCAAGATATGTTCTTGACTTCTGTGGACAATATGAAATGGTCCAACACAGTACTCCAGTGCCACCCATGAGTAGCCTGGCCCTTTTCCTCATTGTATTTTCATCTCTGTTTTTTTCTGTATTTGCCATAGTCCTTGGTATTATACTCTACAAGAAGTGGTAGGAATAGAGTAGAAAGTAATTCTATTAAACCCTTCTGCTGAAACCACCTCATCGCCCATGAGGCACAGGAGACATAGATGCTGGCCTGAGCATGCATCCTGGCAAGTCCGCTCTAGTCTCTAGCAGCCAGTAGGGGTCTGTGCTCTGTAGCTGGATCCTTGAATGCAAGGACCCTGCATTCCTATGGTCATCTACAGGGTCATCTAACTCTGATCCAGGAAGCCACTCACCCCAAAGCAATGCTGCTGTAATAACCCTTTCCCTGCAGTCATTCCATTTTGGAGGAAGGAAGCCTGGAAAGAAATGTACCATTTCAACGCCAAAATCAGAAAACAGACTTAGATAGCCCAGGCTTGGACTGGACTCAGCAGGCCTTTCTACTTCATTTTTGAATCCTCAGAGAATAGAAAACTGATAACTCATACATTCTGGGCATTGATTTATGGGTTTCTGAATTTTGCCCAAGTTTCTATCCATCTGAAGAGCTTTCCTTGGAAACCTGAATGAAAACTTCTTCCCTGTCTCATCCACCTCTTTCTCTCCCCCCATTGATTGATCTTTCCATATACAATCTAAGCTGGAAAAGACATTTGGATGTCTCCATGTTGGGGTCTGGGGCTGCAGAGCAAACAGGCTTCTGACCTTCCTTAGGTGGCCTCAGGACTTTCTGCTTTGACTTCTTTCTCCAGCCTCTCTTCTCAAATGTAGATCTTGGTGTGGCTGTTACCTTCCTAATCAGATCCCTTTAGGACCTTGGCTGAAAGTCAGAGTACAAGTCAAGAGGAGCTTAGAAGACTTCATGGATGCCATGAGATTAACTTTGAAACTGATCACATCCAGGTTGTACATAGAAAGCACTATTTCTCATGTGATCTAACCATGCAGAGGTATTTCTAGATTCACTGGAGCATGCTTAGCTACATATTTCATGTTTATCATGATTTTGGGAATCCCACTTTGAGTATCAAAAATGTAGGAAAGCTTTCTTCCTATTACCCAGGCATGGTTACTCTACCAAGGAGAAATTTGATTTTCTTTTTCTTAATAGAGAAGAAACAATTACTGTCCTTAGGTTGTAAGTCGGGGAGCACAGTCATCTGTGCCTGGAGGAGTTCATGGTCATTGAGCAGCACAGTATTATTCCACTACCTTATCTGACAAGCGGTCACATGATGCTTACCTGCCTTCCCTGTGATTAAATTATTAGGAGGCCAGAGTCTACCTGGAGGGCTTGGAACCCCTAGCTTTTGTATGGGCCTCTGTAGCATGAGGGAAATTCTTAAAATGACTGAGACAAAAGAAAAAAAAACAGAGAAAAAGAATAAATAACTATAGATAAAAACACAAAGAGGAGGTGGCCACATAATGGTAGAGACAGACTGAAGTGATGCAGCCACAAACAAAGAATGTGTAAAACCACCACAAGTTGGAAGAAACAGGAAAGAATCTTTTCTTCCCTGGAGCCTTCCAAGGAAGTGCTGCCTGGCAAACCTTAAATTCAGGCTTCTGGCCTCCAGAACCATGAGAGAGAGAGAGAAAAAAAATTATTTTAAGCTATCAATTTGTGGTACTTTTTAAAGGCAGCTTTAGGGAATTTATATAGCTACCTAAAGATATTCTGTGGAAGAAGTTGGATATACATAGTTGCCAAGTTATAGCTGATTTATTTGAGAAAGTATGGGGAACTTATATTAATAGTCCCTGACATATGTTGATAAGCAAATGAGAAATGACCTTTGGCATACATCGGTAACCTTGATAAAAGCATATTCAGAAACTGAATATCTCCTTCTCAGTCACTGGCTGCCAGAAACTCATTGAAATGGACAATGAACACAAACTTCATACTTTTTATAACATATGGCCATAGAAGTTACTGCTGATGCTCTGGGTGAAGAATGGAAGGGGGTTATTGTGGTCTGAATCAGTAACGGGAATGACAAACAAGGATTCCCCATGAGGCAGGGTGCCTTGACCCATGGTCATGTTTGCCTGCTACTGAATAGGGGTATTCCTGTTACAGACCAAGGCCAACTAGAGAGACAAAGTGAAAAGCTGTTGGAGGTTGCATTCTGGATGCCAATCTAAGCATTCTTTACCTGGTTATTGTTTTCTAAAAGAAGGAGAGAAGGCCAGGTGTGGTGACACATACCTATCATCCTAGTGGCTCAGGAGGCTGAGAGAGGACAATCGTGAGTTCAAAGCCAGTCTCAGCAAAAGCAAGGTGCTAAACAACTCAGTGAGATCCTGTCTCTAAATAAAATACAAAGTAGGGCTGGGGATGTGGCTCAGTGGTTGAGTGTCTCTGAGTATTTCAGTCCCCATGACCAAAAAAAGGAGAGAAGGATATTCCTGGACTTATGGATACTACTGTGCCAGGTTGACTGGAACCAAAAGAGTTAGTAGAATCCACAAACTTTTCAATCTCTCTAAGGAAAATAATGTCCATCAATATGTTGTCTGAAAAACCCTTACACAAGGAAGATCAAAATCCTGAACCACAGCACCCAAGATTCAGCATCTAGTTATTTCATGTGTCCAGCAACACAAGTGCCAGCATATTACTCTGAAGAAATAATCTACTAAGAATGAGAAAGAGGCTGCAGAATATGACAAACTTTTGGCCAAGAGAATCAAAGAAGCCCAAGAGAAATGCCAGGAAAATATCAGCAAGAGAAGCAGGCTATCCTCTCTGAGAGCTTCTATTTCTGAGTCTAGTCAAAAATAAGAGTTTTTAAGACCAACAAATAAATAAGTTCAGAGCTTTAAAAAAAAAGCATATTCAGTAGAGTGATGGGTTATTACAATGCATCAAAGAGGAAATGCAAAAAGAGGCATTAAAGGTAAGATGTATGGACAACCATTTCAAGCAGTTTTGCTGAAAAGTTATAAGGAAGAAAGAAATGGGGGACATGGATTCAGGAGAGAGATTATGAAAAAAAGGAAAAGTAATAGTGTGTTTACTGCTAGAATGAGCCAACAGAGAAGGGAATAATGAAGAACTGATGAACCAAGGAACTTCATTTGCTTTAGGTTGTTCATGAGACTGACATCATCCCTGCTTTCCAGGCATTTATTCTAAAGTCCAGAAGCAGAGACTTTAAATCAACAATTGAAAGTGGACGTGGAAAAAGAGGTGAAAATGCAGGAAAAGAGAGGTGAAAATGCAACAGCAGGGCTTAATCCTGGAAGAGGGGACAATAAATAGTGGTGGCAAGGATCAGTGAAACTTTTCCGAAACCTGATATGAGTTTAAAAGTAGTAGAAAGGCTTAAATATAAAAATTCAAACACAAAGATTTGAAATAATTTCAGTTTCCTCATTTGATTTAATAACCTATTGCATTCAAAACACAAGGTACACTATGACAATATTTATTCTCTTTGTTTGCAAGTAATGTCAAATAGATACAGATTAGCATTATGGAAATCGAGGATTTAAATTAAAAGTTCCATATCATTCAACTAAGTAAATCGCGAGATTACTTTTGTATTCATTTATCTGCTGTATTTGTAACTTAGTGGCAAAATAAACATAATTTCTGAAACTAAGATCAGCCACGTATGACACTTTAAATATTTAGAAAATCCACAAATTACTTATAACTTCTAGATGCATGTATCTTTAGTGATATACAATGATAGTTTAAAAGAATTGCTTATTTTCTGCCATATTATTACAATATTAACTGTTTATGCAAGTCATTTTCATAGATAATGCTACTCTGGGAACAGAAAAATCACAAAATGAATTTCTCTCTTTTCAATACTCCCAGAATTGTTTTCCCAGATTGTGAAAATGTTGCTTTCTCAAACCACATGCAACTAAATAAATTCTCCAGAAACTCTTGCAAAATACTAACAAACTATCTTAATAAGAGAATCTTCAGGTAAACTGGCCATTTTTCTTTGCATTTCATCACATTGCTTCCATATGGTACCTGTTAAAATTCTCTGTTTTGTGAGTAGTCTTAACTCCACAGGAAAGCTTACTAATGAAGATAGCTGCTTTGCTTAGCTAGGAATGACCAACTTTCTGTCTGGTGAAGACACAATTTTACGATTCTGATTACTCTGCAATTCTCTTTGTCTTAAAACACTTTGTTGTTTTCCCAAATCATTTATTTGTTGTTTGTTTGGTTTTACACATTTTTCCCAATTCTCAACTTGAGAAAGTTAATTTTTCTCTTTATTTTCTACATTATTGGTCACACTAGAAAATTAAATACTTGTCAAAGCAAACTAAAAAGCCTTGAGTTTATTCACTTAAAGCTTGTTTTAAAAGAAATCATGTGAAGACATTCTTTATTACGCATTCATTGCTGGTTATGCACAGGTTATATTTCAGTCACCTGGGGCTTTGTTATAGATGTATTTTCTGTCTGATTCACTGAGTTTCTGCATTTCCCACTGTTTATTATTCTTATTTCATCTCCTTCATTAAGACCATAAAATTACAGTTTCCTTGAAGGCATGTACAGCTATGCACTGCCTCATAAGGATGTAAATATCTTGTTCTTTTCTGACTATAAAGTTTTCCCTACCCACTGATAGTGACACACTCTTAGAAATAATACATGTAAAGTGTTTGAACTAGTGTAAACACAGAGTTCAACAAACAGAAATTGCCGTTACAATTTTTACTAATAAGTTCACAGTCATAATACTAGGAATTACAGTTCTATGTTCATAAGTTTGTAAGTATAAAATTTTCAGTCTCTTTCTATGCTGAAAAATGAAGACTTAAACTCTGAAGACAATTCTTTCAAGTTGCACTTAATAACAAAAAGCAAAATACATCAATGTGGGTCATTTACTACCAAACAGTAATGGTGGCTGAGTGCCTAGTCCTTTACAAATAGTCTAGAAATCTGGAGCAGCTGAGGGACAAGGAAGCTCATATTAGTTACTTACAGAAGACTCCAGAAAGGCTTCATCCAAAGCGTTCCAAATGAATGATTTTTAGCATTTGACTTTCAACATGTTAAATCCTCCTGAATTCAAGTATTCCATGGTGGTTTTTAAGAAAAGCAAACTGACTCTATTGAACGGGCTTCAAAAATCACAGCCTATACTATAGAATACTACTTTTGTAAGTTAGCCCTTACATACTGTCCTCAGGATTCATTCAACATATTTTTTATTGAGCACTTATTAGATGTTAGGCAGATACCACTTCATGCATTGCTATGTAGCAATAAGCAAGGCAAGTGCCTACCCTTATGAAAGAAGAAAGCATAGACAGTTAATGGATACAACCATAATCAAACAAATAATTCTGTTTAAACATAAAAGGCAGCAATAAATCCTATCACATTACATATGAGCAACACATAAAGGAAGTGAAGAATTAAGTTCTACAGATAAGAATAGCGGAATATTTGAAGTAGTGGGAACTACAAATGAGACTGAGGTCTGAGTATGTCTGGCAGTTTCCAGGACCAGTGTTGGTGAGAGCGAAGTGAAGTGCAGGGAGAGCTATAGGGGAGCACAGTACATAGCCTGTGCATACTCTAATGAGGAGCTTGAATTTTATGCCACTATGTTCTTTGGCCAAATAACACTATTAAACCATAATCCAAATTTATTGAAGAGAAGAACTGAGATGAGTAATTTTCTCAACCTCCATTGCTGGACTTGGGCTTGACTTAGCCTCTCTGCTATAAAGAGTAATCTAAATGTAATACCTAACCACTTCAAGTCTGGGTATCAGGATGAATGAGAACTCAGAACCTCAATGGAGACTTCTTCAACCTGGCATTTGGAAAACTTGAGTGTGAATCAACTGTCACTCAGCTGCTTCAGGTCTCAGTTTCTTTCTTTTTTAAAATATTTATTTAGTTGTAGATGAACACACAGTACCTTTATTTATTTGTATGTGGTGCTGAGGATTGAACCCAGTCCCTCACACATACAAGGCAAGCACTTTACCACTGAGCTACAGCCTCAGCCTCTCTCAGTTTCTTATCTTAAAAAGTAGGACACTGGGCTTCTAAATGACTTTATAACTTTAAAATTAATTAAGTTCTGCCCATTTGTTTCAGGCTGAAAGAGCATCTGACAAAACATCTCTTAAAGTTTTTTTAAAAGAGAGATAATAATCTCATTAATTCACAACTTACTGTGATTCAGATTAATAACTGAATATCTTTAATGGCATTATCTTAGTTACGAGTCTTTTGTGTATATTAAGCAGACCTAAATTATATATAAATACATACACACAAATAAGTATTTCTGTTTTCAGTAATTTTAAATAATTCTTTTATCTTGTTCGTCCTTAAAATAAATTGTGGGCCCTTTTTCTAAATTCTGTCCCACACTGAAGCACACTAGTTAACACCACCTACACATAGATCAGGCTTTGATAACAGCTGTGCTATTTATCAGTTATATATCAAGTGTGAACTATTAAGCCTCTCATGCCTCCTTGCATATAAAAGAATCAATAAATACTAATAAAATTATCAACTTTATTTATTTATCTATTTATTAATTTTTATTTTCAATTCTCTATTGATCATCTTCACCTGGATATTATGCTCTTAATTCAGATTCTATATGCTCAGTGTCTTCAGTTATTAAGTTCAACCATCTACAGATCCAAGCTATGAGTAGCTCAAGGCAGATGAAATTTATGTCCCTTTTATACAAATATATAAAAGTAAGTAGCCAATTTATGGTTTGTATGTTCTCCCTTGTCAATAGAAATACCCATCACATGGCTTCTACCCTCTAGTCATCTCAGAGTTTAAGATTATTGCTGGGTGTCCATGTCCTTAGATGATAGGCAAGAAGAATGAGGACAAGGTAAAAGGGCATATCTCCAGATAAATCTCCTCTTATGCAGCCTTCTTTGAATCTAACAAAACACTTTCACTTATATCACATTACCCAAAACTTAGTCACAGGGCTACAACCATCTTCAAGGAAAGCTAGGAAATATCTCTAGGTGGATAAGAATAGGTCCAAATAAAATGTGAATTCTGACATTGAAAAAAAAAGAGAATGAATATTGTATACACAGCTAACATTTTGTCACAGAAGAAAATTGAAGTCATTTTGTCTCACTTAAACATGCCCTTCCTCCAGTATTTTGTTTTTTAATAAAGCATCACCACCTCCCAATTAGGTGATCCATGCTACAGGTATCTGCATTATTTTTAATGCATTTCTCTCCCCCTGATAATGCACCTCAAACCAGTTTCCAAATGTACCATTTACCATTGTTCTCCTAGAGCACAGACTAGTCTCCCAAATGCTCTCTACACATTTAGTATCTCCCATCTTCTCTCTCTTTTAAAGACTCCTATCAATTTACTATGTGGAAGCAGAACTCTGAAGCTGGGGATGTAGCTCAGTGATAGAGTGCATGGTTGGCATTGCATGAGACTTCAGTCCCTAGGGCTGAAATTAAAAGGGAGCTTACATGGAGGCAGAGCTCTGATTATATCACTTACCTTTGCTAAACTTTTAAAAATACCTTAAGTAAAGCTCCAAGTCCTTAGTTTGCGAATAAAGCTCCATGTGACCTAACTAATTATACTGTCCTGGAACCTGAGACATTCACTGATGCTGTATTTAATCTGTATAACTTTATCCATTCTGGTACTTCTGGTAACAGAATGTTTGGTAAAGCATATGCTGGAATAAGGCTTTGGAAGTATACAGTTTACTTGGGAAGGGCTCTCAAGAAATTTAAGGAAAAAAGTTCAATAATCAATGCTTTAGAGAGCAAGTTACCACTATGAGCCACAGCCAATATTCCTTTAAGGACTCTCTTGAAAACATGTGGGTCATATCATCAAATCTTACTTCTGGAGGAGATTGGAAAGGCTGGACTGTTCACCCATAGATTTTTTTTTTCATCTCTCACTGACCAAGAATCATCCAGTATGGTATTAATTCCTCTATATTCCCCTATAGAAACAGCAGTGTTGCCAAGCAGTCTTTTCTGGTGCCAAAGAAAGAAGAAAGGTGCTAGTACCTAACTTGTGGGGCTATCTGCATGCAAGAACTGTCCACGGCTATAGTAGTAAGCACAGCATCCTAATGTCTTTTTTTGAGGCCAAGACACCACCTTCAAAGACCTGTTCAAGGCAAATTTTCCTAGAAACTATCTCTGACCTCTCAACTTTCAAATATTTGATCATTACCTGATCTCTCTCCATGAAATCACTTTTTTTATTCTCATGGAGCTATTAAATACAGTATCAGACTAAAAGTTTGTCTCAAGAATAAACTTTGTATCTAGTTTTATAAGCTAAAAATTTTACCTCACAAGACCGTGAATAAGAATAAAATAATCAAGCACCACTAATATTTAAAGTACGGGGTAAAAATGGGAGTTCATAACCCACTTGAATCAAAATGTGAAATATGATATGTCAAGAACTATGTAATGTTTTGAACAACCAACAATTAAAAAAAAAGAAAGAAAAAGAAGAAATCCAAGAACTTAAGATGAGAAGGGGCCCAGAGAGACTGAAATCATTTCCATTATGGAAGAAAAAAATGAAAGAGAGAATGGAACATTTTTTATGAAATTTTGAAAAGTACCTTTAAAAAGAAGAAATGATGTATTGATATAATAAAATTACTAAAAAATGGCCATTGGATTAATCTAAAAAAAAAGGCCACAGAAATCATTCTGATTAATTATACAGGTCTGACATCATGTAAAAGAAATAAATGGATGCATATAGGAACACTGTCACTTTCTTACAATTTAAGAATCTCCACTTCAGAGATTCATTTTAAGTGAAATACCACAGTGAGTTTAAAATGTCAGTAGGTGTTTGGCTTATATAGTTTGTGAAGGTTAGACTGGATTCTATTAATAAAAGACTAGCAAGAATATATAAATACTACATGTTAAAGATAACTCTTCACTGTCCTAAATTTAGAGTGAATTTCAATAATCAACCAGTACAAAGTAAGACTTCCCTTCAGGGGTTTAGGTGCTAGAGAACCAAATGACCTCATCAAAAAACACACTATTTATGAGTCAACTAGAAGATGACGCACCCAATAGACTCAGGATGAATCAAGCTATACAATGAAAATATACTTATTGGGAGTTCTTATTCAATCTACTTAACACAGGAACTAGACAGTTTGTGTGCCATTTAAATGACCATATTTATCTTCACTGTTAATAAATATATAATTCAATTAATTAAAGTAAGTACCTGAATAAGATTCTAAACATCTCTTACAGGCAGTATCACTTTATTTCAAAGATGGTAACAGTGCTACAAATCAACTCTATTGGCAACATTTAATTGCAAAAGATCTCTCTCTTTTTAAGTCATTTATTTTCCCTGTCTAAGCCAAATTCATCTGAATAAAAATACAGGAAGACTATAAAATCACTACCATCAAGATGAAATTCAGCACCAATATGCCTAATCTGAAAAGGTAACAACAGACCTTGTTTTCATTTCCTAAAACAACTGGAAAATTTTTACTTAGTATTTACCAATCTGAAATTTGAAAATTAAGGAGATTCTCTTAAATAGTGGACATAGAATTCTTCCTAACTGTGAAAGAAAGTTAATAATAAAGTGAATATGATTAATCAAGTAATATTTTTTAAGTTAATAGCACTACTGTCATATATAAAATTAGAATATCATGATTTTAATAGGCATGTATCTTGAAGACAGTATAGTCTGGTCTAAAAGGATCAGCTATTATAACACTATTAATCTATTTTGGCATTGCTTTCTATCAGTATTTCAACCCATTAAAATTGAATTCTGTCAGTTTACAAGATTGCTACTTAATATTCTCTATTAAATTACATTTGGGATTATAGGCTAAACTGCCTCACATATCATTATTTTATTAACATTTTCAATAAATTGAAAACAGTCTAAAAGTCTGTTCATTATTATGATAGAAATTATGACAAGCCTACAAATAAGAAAACAGGATTATTATCTCTTATCAATTATTATAGAACATTTACATAATACTATCAACCATTTCCATTGCAAAGAGAACATTATATAATCTACCAAAATCTGCTCTCGGTTATTTGGTATTTCTTTACTCTCAAACTGGAACTGAACAAGTAAGTCACTTTTCTTAAAAGCTTAAGGAGTCAGGGATTAACTTCTAATTTCACCACTTGATATGGAGGAAATCAAAGCAATACAAATAATCTTTCTATGGGTCTTCTGGACCTTCACAAAGTACAAAAAGGAGTATTCATTCATTACAGAGCAAGTTTTCCAAAACTTGTGTCCAAACTAGATGACAAGATGATTTATACGTACATTGTATAAATTCTATAAGATAAAAAGAGTAATATTCCATTGTGTATATATGCTACATTTTCTTTATCCAATCATCTACTGAATGGTGAAAATGTGGTATATATACACAATGGAATATTACTCAGCAATAAAAGAATAAAATCATGGCATTTGCAGGTAAATGGATGGAGTTGGACAATATAATGCTAAGTGAAGTTAGCCAATCTGAAAAAAACAAATACTGAATGTTTTCTTGATATAAGGAGGCTGATACATAGTGGGGTTGGGAGGGGGAGCATGGAAGGAATAGAACTCTAGATAGGGCAGAGTGGTGGGAGGGAAAGGGAGGGGGCATGGGGGTAGGAAAGATGGTGGAAAGCAATGGACATCATTACTAAGTACATGTATGAACACACAAATAGTGTGAATATACTTTGTATACAACCAAATAAGAAAAAATGTGCTCTATATGTGTAATATGAGTTGTAATGCATTCTGCTGTCATATATAACAAATTAGAATAAGAAATAAAAATTAAAATATTTTTTTAAAAAAATAAAAAGAGGAAGGAAAGGAAAAAAAATCAATGACATGATTCAGAAATTTCTTCAGAGTAGTAGAACAGGAGGCATAGAGTGAAAGTGCTCACAGAAAACCTATCACAATGGATAAAAATATACTTGTATCAAAACACATTATTGAGAAATTTCAGGACCTGGTGTACTATCAGTTTCAGAAGAAGGAAAAATAAAACAATTTATTTAAAATACTACAAAAAAATGTTTTCAACCTAAAATTCTCTTCTCACTGAAACTACCAACAAAATATAAAGGAATAAAAAAGCTTTTCAGAAAGAAGCAGACTCCAAAATTTGACTCCAAAATACCGTTTCTTGTACAGATTCAGAGGAATAAGTGGCACAAAAATGAGCAAAAAAGGAAAAAAAAAAAAGAAAGAGGAAGGAAACTATCAAAGTTAAGGAAACATTTTTTAACTTGCTTTATCAGATAACAAAACCAAACAAAGACTCTACAAGAGAAGAAAATTACAAGCTAATATACTTTATTAATACTGATGAAAAAAATCCTCAAAAAAAATACTATGCTGTTATCCCAGCAGCTCTGGAGCTGGTGACAGGGGGATCCTGAATTCAAAGCCAGCCTCAGCAATTTAGGGAGGCACTAAGCAACTCAGTGAGACTCTGCCTCTAAATAAAAATACAAAATAAGGTTGGGGATGTGGCTCAGTTACCGAGTGCCATCCCCCCCCAAAAAAAATTACTGCCAAACCAAATTCAGCAGCACATTTAAAGAATTATACACCATGACCAAGTAGGATTTAGATAAACTTAGATTAACTTGACTTCAAAATATAAATGTTTTATGTATCAAAGCACACTTTCAAGAGACTAAAAAGATAAACCACAAAATGGGAGAAAACATTTGTAAATCATATATCTTATACAGGGTTGAAATCCAAAATATATAAAGAATTCCTGTAACTCAGCAACAAAACAAGCAAGTAAAATATATAATATATGCCAATTATGCTATAATATATGTGTACATTATGCTAAGTGAAATAATCCAGAAACAAAAGGACACATATTGTATTATTCCATGAATATAAGGCAGCTGAAAAAGAAAGCAATCTGCTAATCTAACTTGAAGCATCTCAATGCAAATTTAGAAGAGGAGACATAATATATCCATATAATATATATGTATATTATATATATAGTACTTATATATCTTAATGTAACACACACACATATTAGACTTGAAAATTGAAGGCTTCCAGGTATTGAATAGTAAGAAAATATTTTTGCTTAAACCCCACCCCAAATCTAAGAAGATACAATTTTCTTCTATTTTAAAGGTGAAATAGGTTGTACATGATAAGAATTCCTTCTGGAAGCAAGGTGGGCAACGAAGGAATAAAGTGAATAAGGAAAGGGTGGAAGAGTTCAAATAAAGAGTCAATCAAAATGCAAGTTGGGCTTCATACGTCAAAGTATGTAACATTATATTGTGTTTTACTACATGCAAAATTCCAAAATGCCACCTTTTCTGAAAGAACTCCAGGTCTACTAAACAAAAACAGGTTGCTAGTGTTACAGTCAGAGTACTTTCAGAAAAAATTATTTACTGAATATGATAAGCTGCCTACAAATAAGAATATAAATTCTGCCAACCTTTTGTGGAACTGTTATATTTCTAGCAAAAGTTTCCCTGGCAATGAACTGAATAACAATGTTGTATTTTTTAACATAATTATTTGGGAATTAATTTTTCCCAAAGATTCCTTCAACTGTAAATTAAGGTAGTTGAACTAACTGATCCCCCAAAGACCTTTTCAACAAGAAGGTTTCAAATACACAAATAAGTAATTCCAACACATGCTGAAATTGGCCTATTCTCACCTCAAATCCTCACCAGATGGAATGAGGACAACAGACCGGATCCTTTAATTTAGGTTTATGTTAAGAACTTTTGTTTTCATCATTATTTTGTTTGTTTGGCAATTCTAGGGGTTGAACCCAGAGGCATACTATCACTAAGCTACATCCCCAGTTTTTTGTTTTGTTTTGTTTTTGTTTTAGGCAAAGTCTTTGTTGCTGAGGCTGGCCTTGAACTTCCAAATCTTCTGCCTTAGCCTTTCCAAGTCACTGGGATTATAGGCATACACCACATACCCAGCCTAGTTTATTTTAAAATAATGCCTATGCTATGTATTAACACTACTCTTTTGCTTATTATGGGACTAATATTCATTTTGAAATAAGTATCTTACCTATTATCTCTTTATTCCAGATGTGATGGGAAAAGATCTACTAACCAAAGAGTACATCAGCCCCAAAGACAAAAATTCAGAAACTTAAATTATAATTTTAAGAAAAATATATGAGTATCTTAAGAGAGAATCATTTCTAGTTTGCTTAGAGTTAAGAGGCTGAGTCAAATTTTAGCTGACAGAAAAAAAAATTACCTGTCAAAACTGCAAACTCCTGATTTATAACAGAAGGAGTAAAGGAACACTAACTAGAGGGTGCTGATATAATTTTTAAAATCCATCATATCTCCCATGTATCATTTTTCTCAAGGACCGTTAAGTGCTACCATACAATATATTTTTTAACAGTCTAAAATCTTTTTTAGAAACTCTGAAGCCTGGGCTTGACTATGATGGACAAGTCTTCAAGGAGGACTGCAAACAGAACTAATGTAGTACTCAATCTCAACTTAAATACAGGTCAGGTTCAGTCAAAAACTCCATCTTCTTTCTATACTGTAGAAACCTATACAAAGTCCAGACTATCAGGTTTTCCATAAAAATCTTATCTAAAATCCTACACTAAAATGTCCAAATACTTTTTTTTTCTTATTGAAATGAACACATTTTCAGAGAGCTCTCTCAGGTAGCTATCTCCCCCATGTAGAGCCAAAGATAAAGTAATGGATATAGAGAAATGAAACTAGCAAAAGAGGATCTGTAATCTCTAGTTTCTGTTTAGATTTTGGAATAGGTGATCAGGAAAAGGAGTGACTTCTCTATCATTTTCTGTCTGGCTTATGGTCTATGGAAATAATAACAACAAATCTATTTCATTTCCTTTAAAAACATTTCATCTTCCTATTGCATCCAATCTTAGGACAATTTTCAATCTATCTTTCTGTATTCTCAGATTCTTAGATATGTAGGCATTTTCTTTATTGACTCAATATAGAACATTTCCTTAAAAGCAATTTGCTACAATGTAAAATGCAAACTTCCAATGTTGTAAACTAAAAAAGGAACTCAGAGGAGTAATAAGAAGATAAGATAAAAACAAGTCTAGAACATGGGTACAAAAAGAAGCCACAAGACCTATCTATCTGTCCATATGTCCCTCTATGACAGTATGTGTGCATGTGTTCAAATAACAAAATTAACAAATAAACAAACATATACATAAATCAAGTTTGGGTTGCAGGAAATTTCTGAAACCAAACTAACTAGTGACTGAGACTCCCGAGGGAATGCATGAAGCAGCTTGCCCTGGAAAAAGTCTATCTACCAGAGCCTAAGTCCAAGGAAATGAGCTTCCTCTTCCCCATGACCAACTGAATAACCAAAGGCAGGCTGACTACAACTGAGTACTGTGGAAAAGCTACAGTTGTCTGGTACATAATGGAGATTCAATCAATATCTGTTGAAACAGGAAGGGAAAAGGGGGAAATGGAAGGAAAGGCATCTACTTATTATGCAGGATACTTCCCACAAGACTGAAGCATAGTTTTTATATGACTCAGTTTTCTGTTTATAAAAAAGTATTTTTTCAATTGCTTGAAAATAAAATTATGGTTTCATCCCTATTGTCACAAGATTCTTGAGGTATAAGCAAATAAATAACAAACATAGTAATAAGTTTATAATAATATATTGTATTTTTGTGAAAACACTATTGACTATATGCATATACATTTTAGCTTATAGTGACTTAAAATATTTTGAATAAGTCATCAATTTGTATTATGGGCAGAATATAGCAAAATGTGGGGACAGACTTAGTTTAATTCTATATTAACAGTATTTTAACATAAAAGCTAAAATATAAAGGACAACAGAAAGTTGAACGGTAAAAAATTAAACATCCAACACCTTTAATAAGAGAAAAGAAAGCAAGTAAGCAACAGACAGGAACTATGGTGTTCCAGCTTGACCTTGAGTATTTTATCATGTAATTGCACTATCTTATTACTTTCCTAAGAATACCAAGAAAGGAAAGACGATGTGCCTTACACCTGTTGCTGAAACTTCACTTTGGACTTTCCTCCCCTGTGTCACCAGCTTATCAGTTAAATCACCACAATTATTTGCTCTTTGGACATTGCTCGAGTTTCCTACATAGATAGCTATTACACAGTTCACCAGACACTGTTTCCCTCTGAATGTAAATGTGCCCTGCATATCGGGGCTTCAGTTCAGCCAGCTCTCTTTTCTGAGTCCAGGAAATTTACAAACTAAGTAGTGTCAATAATTGGGTGAGTTCCAAGTGAAAATCAGGGGAGTGGCTAATTTACAAAGCAGCCTTTTTCTCAGAAAATCCAAACTGTTTTAACACTCCAGCATGGTACTGGTGTCCACACAACTGGCCAAAGTTGCCTTTTTAAGTAAGGTGTAAATATCCATGCAGAATATAACAGGCAAATATTTAGGGGGAAGTTAGAGGTTATATTTAACTGCAAAATTAAAAAGATATTAGATTGGTAAAAATAAAAACTGACAGTAACAAGATGTCTAACATTTTAGAAAATCTAAGTTGTACCTCTCTATTTCAGTCTTTTGTCTCACTATCTGGAATAAATTTTTTGTTGTTGTTGCTCAATTAATTTTTTCTAATTTGTTCTTTCTTGATATACATGATAGTAGAGTATATTTTGACATATATACATACATAGAATAAGCATAACTTGTTCCAATTAGGAATGATTTTTTTTACTCTGATTTGCAAGCTCTTCCTAATAATATTTTCTTTGTATTTTTATTCTGGTAAAAATTTTAGAGGTCTAAACAATTGTTGATTCATTCAACAAATATTTAATACATACTAAGTGCCTTGCATAGCACTTTTTTTAGATACTAAAAACGAAGTTCCTTCCTTCATGAAACTTGCATCCCTAGTAGAGAGAGAGGAAGGCAAAAAAACAACTGAAAAACACACATAGAGTATATCGTTCAACATATGGTATAATATATGATAATAAGCAGACTGGAAAAATACAACAGGTGAAGGAACAATGAGAAGGAAGTGGGTAGAATTGGATCAGGATTGTTTTATAGGATGGTTAGGTAAAGCCTCACCGATAAAGTGACATCTAAGCAGGGGTCTGAAGGAAGTACAAATCAGGTGACCATGTGGCAAAACAGGATAATTCCAAAAAAAGGAAGAGCAGTGCAAAGGCTCTGAGAATTCTATGCTTGCATGTTTAAGGAAAAGTATGGCTGGAACAGAGTAAAGGACTGTGGTGGGGCACTGTAGGATACTATAAGGGTTTTGGTGTTCACAGTAGTCCTTGGATAACAAAGATATTCTCACATATTCTGATGCTCATATGTATTTTCTTTTTAGTGGTTTATGTTTATAATACTGAAGAAAACATATTTTCATGATATAGCCAATATGACCAGTAAAGTCAGAAAATTATAACAATCACTTATTGAACAATTGTCCCTATCTAAGTGACTTAAATATATTAGTTTACTTAATCTTAATTGAGATTTTGATCCCCCAATTTGTGAAAACAAGGCAAAACTTATAAAAATTTTGAATTTATACCTGAAACCCAAATGTGTTAGACAATGACTAAGTAAATCATTGATGACCAACAAAGCAGAAAGGTTTTCTAGAGCATTGGCTTACACACATAAAAGACACACACAGTATTTTCACTATAAGTATGTCATTTCAGAGTTGATGAAGACATAGACCTGCCAAACAAGTCACTATGAAAAGAATATTAAGGATGAAAGAAAGGAGAGAGATAAAGCCAGAGGGTGTGACCAAAGGAAGGGCACATTATTAGATTCATAAAAATGAGTGAAAGATTAAAATAAAAGTAGATAAAAGAATTACAACCTTCAAAATGAATGTTTTCTAAGATATATTCATTTTTACCTAGAAATTAAATGGTTCTAAATGTAATCTTAAATTACAAGAACTACATAGGATTTGCTGTTGTGGATTAAATAGATGCAGCTTTATTCTGTTGAGATTATTCAGCGGAGGCATGTTTGGCTCTTACCAAAAGTGATAGTCATAGCCTGTGACTATGTTTGTGGTAATGTCATATCCTACAGGGCCTAATTGTGCTCCAGAGGAAGATGCCCCCTATAGTCTCTGATAATTACAGTCTGCTGTCACTGTTTTGCTAAGAGGGGTTGCCTATGCAAGCATCTTTGAGTTTTCCTTCATTGGACTTTCACTTCATTGGCTGGGACTCACCCATGGACACAGACTTAGAAATGCGATGACAGCAGAAACTGGTAGGTTTGTTTATCTTGAGAATTTAGTGCTTCTCAGACCTTGAGGCAAAAACTTAACAGACGCTAGTTTATTTCATCTTCATAATGGTTCTATAGTGTAGGGATAGCATCCTCTTTTCACAAATGAGAAGATTGAAAAGTAAATTGCCCAAAGTTTACAGAGCTTGTATCTGTATTTATGTTCCTTTGAGAACTCTGCATTGGCTCTTGTCCCTGTGGTTCCACCTCCCACAGTTAGGAGCATAAATGTGAAATATGGATTCTGGAATTCAACCTTTTCAGCTGAGGTCTGCAACTCTCCCAGGAATTGAGGGTTCCTGTGATCTCAAACCCTTCAGAAGCATCTGTGGCTCAAGGAAAAAGGAAATCAGCCTATGGGGGTGCAGGGATGAAAGATATAAAGAACTGCTTCTATTAAGGCTAATACAACATGTTCAAATGAAAGGTTTCCTAAACCTGACTTGGAAGCAGGGCAACATCAAGCCAGAAAGCAGTCTCCCAGAAAGTCTGTAGGAAATTTGCATTCTTTGAGAGGCCAGTGTCCCAGATGAGACAAGGTCCTCACAATGATATGTTTGATTAAGGACCAGATAGAACCTTCACTGGACTAAACAGAAGGAGGAGGCAGATAATTCCAACTTGGATTTGAACTGAGATGGAATATAGAATTCTTCACAGAAAGGAAACTGTTCTTTTGTTTAGGGGAAAAAAAATACCTTAAAGCAACTTTTGGATATGCTATGGTAGGATTCTGGGGGCACATCCAGATAATTGAAATGAAAAGAAAATGAAGTTTAATGGATGTATATAATAAAATAACAGAAATTGTCAACTTCCCTTGGTTAGACAGGAGTGGAGTCTGAATCTTTGGGGTTTAAAAGAAAAGATAGCTGCCAATTTACACAAACTTCAGGAGATGCTATTTCCACCACAGTCTGTCAGTTGTGCTCCCTGGTGTACATTCTGCTGCCTCAACAACCATGTAGGGAGGCTAAGGAGAGGACTGAAGTCAGAAGAGAAATAAAAGATGAGAAAATAAAGTAGGTCCTAGGAGTCAACAGAAGTAGCGACCAGAATGGGAAGCTTGGGAACAGAAATGGATACCAAACCTTGGTAGCTCTGATGCTAGATTCTTAGTGATTCTTTTAGCTGAATCTTCTTTTAACTTAATACCCTCAGGAAGATGTAGCATACCCAATAGTACTATGGGAATAATGCTGTAGGAGTAATGTTTAAATTAGCGTCTAACCAAATTCAACTGGAGAGAACTTCAGTATGTAGTAGAGAAGAAACCAAAAGGGACTTCATTTGGAAGCAGAAATTTAGAGTGAAAGTATGCAGGTGACTAAGCACTCCCTAATCTTGACTCGTGGTGTACAATGAGTTTCTTAGGGTTGGGGATTTGAGTCTATCACTGTTTTTTTTTTTTTTCTTTTGCATTCTTAAGGGAAAATATTGGGAATCTTAGTTTATATCAAGCTTAAAAGATATAAGGTTTCTAGAACAGGAACACAGTATCTTTCTCTCAAAGGATGGTCCTGGCAATTCTCCAAGGGAGGAATGCCAGCTATGTCCTCATCTGCAAACACTGTAAAATCAATATAGGCAATGCTCTGATTACCTCAACCTGGGGACCTCGTGCCTGGTGACACTTTCCTGGAACAGATCTGGTCACCTTATGTCAGCCAAAATTCGGAGCACTGGGGTTAGTTGTGCTGTCTCTTGTTGGGACTACCCATTCTAGAAGCTGATAGAGTCATCTGCTAAAAGTCTCTACCTCGAGAAGATCTTTAGATAAGCATGGGAGTACAAGTAGTTTATCTGGATGCTGATGCTGGGAAAAGTGCAGTAAGCTGAGGATGTTACAAAGTAAATGGAAGAAAAAAAATGTTTATTATTAAGCAGGTTGTATTTATGGGTACCTGAAGCTCAATCCTGCTGAGGAACTTAAAAAAAAAAAACAGTGTACAATACACACTTTATATTTATCTCAAATGGAAGAAAGGGACATAGGGTTTTTCTATTCAAAGTGTGGTTTTAGGATTAGCATTATCTAGAAGCTTGTTGGAGATGCAAACTATAAACCTCATCCTTGTCCTATTTTCAGACAATACCCCAAGATTCTCAGGTATGCTAAAGTTTAAGAGAAACCAAGTTAGGATATTTATCCAGAAACTCTTGTTGGCCATTAATTGAATATTAACTCCCTAATACTCTGGCCTGCTCCATCTCTCCAAGCTGAGCTTGGAGACCAGGGAAAGTTCTCAGGCAAAGAGTAGGAGGTACATGCTTTTGAAAACCTTGGCATCTACCTACTACAGGAGTGGTGAACACCTTGGTGGTGTGGAAAGGGCTTCAGCTCTGCTATACTACCTTTAAGTCTCTTCTAAAATTATTGGCAGGTCTAATTCAGTTCAGTAGCTGAAGTTCCCATCCCACAAGTGCTGATTTAGGCATTCAGCATTCCCCTATCAGTGTCCTACCCAATCTAAGCAGTGGTTAAGCATTTCACTTTGAGTTCATGGCCATCTGAGCAAAAGCAGTTTAGGCATCCTCCTGAACTTACTCAAGTGCAGTGGGTACTTGGCCCAGACAGATGAGATATAGATTCTGCTTTTGGAAAAGCTGACTCTTGGAATCATCTTCTCTTCTAACTGATATGAAATAAAGGCACCACAGTAGAGATTATGATTTCTGGGTCTGCAGTCAGATAAACTTGGATTTGAGTCCCGTTTTCAATAGTTACTTGAGCTGGATGACTATGAGTAAATTACTTAATCTCAGACTCAGTTATATCACATGAGAAATGAGGAGCACCATAAAAATGCCTATAACTTAGGGTTTCGTTTGACAATAAAATAAGAATCTGAATATAAGATGATAAGCCTAGTTCTTGGCACCTTAATAAAGGTTTGTTAAACATTAAGAAGCACAGTTGCTGGGTCACCATCAGAAGAGTCAAAGCCAAATGCATATTCAGGGCAAGTCAGACAGGATTTCACTACTGGGAGAGCCAAGAATTATATTCTATAAACATTTATTGAAAGCCTGCTATTTGACTGGCAGGGCAATGAGGATTAGAGTAGTAGATGGGGTAGAGAGAGAAGATGGGAGGGGTGGGGAGGGGGGATAGTAGAGGATAGGAAAGGTAGCAGAATACAACAGACACTAGTATGGCATTATGTAAAAATGTGGATGTGTAACTGATATGATTCTGCAATCTGTGTTTGGGGTAAAATTGGGAGTTCATAACTCACTTGAAGCTTATGTATGAAATATGATATGTCAAGAGCTTTGTAAAGTTTTGAACAACCAATAAAAAAAAAGTAGAAAACAACAACAACAATAAAAAAAAAAAAAAAAAAACAGACCTTAGAGAGCTGAAGCAAGCCCAGACAAAGACCGCATGTAGCAAATTAAGACCTGGTCAGAGGACAAAACAGGTTCAAAATTCAAGTCAGGTACCAGCAGGTTTAAGCTCTAACATGCATGATATGGAAAGGGATTTCGGTAAGAGTGAAGGCTCTGTATACTGTGGTTTAGCCAACACAGAATGTAGGATAGGCAGAGTTTCTCTGACTGATCTAACTAAGACAGTCCTAAAATGAGTTCATTACTAGAGCCAGAATATGAGGCAAAAAAAAATTTCCTCTTGGATGAATAGTTTCTATTTGGAAGCAGATCTCACTTGATCTGAAATAGACACTACCTATAAAATAAGTTCACAGAGGGTCGGGGTTGTGGCTCAGCGGTAGAACACTCGCTTAGCACATGCGAGGTCCTGAGTTTGATTCTCAGCACCACATAAAATAAATAAATAAATAAATAAAGGTACAGTGTCCAACTACAGTTGGAAAATAAATGTTTAAAAAATGTAAAAGATAAATTTTAAAAATTAATTTCATAAAGACCTTATTCAACTAATAGCTCTCTAATGTCATGGCTAATAGGTCAACATAGATAACTGAATGCCTAGTGAGGTCAACCTATTTGGCTTATCTTTGGATTCTCCCAGGTTCCACATCCCTTTAACACAGGGATTAAGATCCTGGCAGTTGAATGTCAGCAATAATATGGCCTTAGCTAGATGGCTATCTGAGTAAACAAACACTATCATTAAACATTTAAAGAAATGTAGAAAACTTTATTTTCCAGATGTCCCTCAAAGAGGAATTGGTGTAAGTAAGAAGGAAATCTGACTCCTGGGAGCCTGCTTAATTAATCGGAAAGAATCCCCACACTGACACTGGTTGGTATAATGGACTGGTGGACTTTCATTCTGTCACCAAGTATACAAATCTGGATCAGAGGTAAACCGCTGGTTCATAAAGAGGGTAACAAGGTCTGGAGAGTAGATCCATGATAAAGCATGTGCTTAGCATGTGTAAGGCTCTGGGTTCAATCCCCATCACTCCCCAAATATTTTTTTAAAAGAGGGTAATAAGTAACCTTTTGTTCTACTTCGGCATCTTCCTCACAAATAAAGTGGGGGAAAACATCCCTAAATAAATGCTGGACATTAACAACTACAAAAGATCAAACAAAACAGCATAACAAGGAACAAAAATGTACTGAGATCTCAATATGAGCTATGCACTCTACCAAATGTATACATAAATTACAAATGTGTAACTCTCATTTAACAGTACTACAAAGACTGTCACTATCCTCACTTTATAGATGAAAACGTGAGGCATAAAGAAATTGACACTAAAATTCACACAAACAGTAAATACCAGAGGTGGGATTTAAACTCACAGTTTGGTTTTAGATTCTATTATTTCATTACTATTGCATACTGGTATGTTATTGAACTGTATACCCAGCCTGAAATGGGACATTCACATGTCTTAGCCCAGCCCTGAATTTGATTATAGTCATACATAGACATGAAGAAAGAGCAAACATTTTTTTAATGTAAAATAAAGATATTCTCCAACCTGCCTAAATTAAGAAGCTCATAAACCTTAATTATTGTGAATCATGTTTTGCCTAAATAAAGGCAAGCAAGTTTTAAATTTCATTTCCAGAATATAAAACTCAGCTAAGACATTCACAGTTTCAGTAAATGTAGTCACCTGATGCCTTCCCAGTGAAATCTCCAAAACATTACCAATTTACTTCATTTTGAGAGCATCCTTAACAACGATTCCCACAGGAATTCAATTTTACTGAGAATGGCTTTTTAGTCTATTAAAATGACACATTGAAACCTAATCTTGAACAATATGACAAAGTGGTTGGCTGCTGGGAATCAATATTAGCAGTCAGACCACACTGACAAGGGGTAATCAAAGACAGCTTATTAAAAAAAAAAAAAAAGGCTAAAGCTGCCTATGAGGCCAGAAAACATAATCACAATCAGCTATAGGGGTCTAGGGGTGACAAAAAGTAAGAACAGCTATGAAGGTGATTGGAGTGAGAGTGGCAGATTATACTTTCCAAATAGATTAATGCAGATTCACAGATGAAACCCTAAAAACAACATTGAAGCCAAACAGACAAGGGCAAGGACAAGAAAGAATTTAAATGGAAATTTAATCCAGAATCAATAGAAAAATAGCACTGAACTTTGCTACTATGCCTTTTCAATGCCACTAGTTATAGTATCGCTAGATCCTGATTAAAGGATTAGTAAAAAATATGGTAGCTAAAATGTTCACCAGGCATTAAGACTTTGTAAAACTATCTGCAAGGCTGTATCACAGCTTCTTATGATAACACAATCTGTGTTAGCATTCAACAACTTTATATTAAAAGCCAATTCTGAAAAAGGCTCTTTGTTAAGTGTTAGGAGACACAAAATTGAAGAAGGCTGGAGGCCTTCCTTCAAGAAAACAAAAGGTAATTTAGTGATAAAGTCATCAGAGTCTCTGTCTCTCTGTTTCTGAAAGATCAATGATTACTACATGACATAAAGAAGTATTTGCCAAGTGACTGCTGAGATGATGACAAAGGTGGGAGGTTTGAATTAGTTAACAAATATTTATCAGGTATCTACCACATGCAAGGTAAAGGGCTAGTAAGGAGGGGATATGAGAAAGTCAAAGAAATGTCTACCTCTCCTTGAGGAATGTAGCATCGAATTAGTTGAAAAGATAAGGGCAAGATAGCTAACCACACAATGGTAAGGGAGAAAAGTTGCAAGAGTTCCAAAGAAGAAAAATAAATACCTGTATCAAACAGTTTCGGTGTATAAACAGATTACAATGATAGAGACACAATCTAGTATTGTTCTGGTTCTAAAAATCATTTACTATGCTTACATCATTCTTTCTACTGAGTTCCCTTATTCTGTACCCAATTCTCCATCCTGACTTACTAACAAGAACATAAAATCAGAGTACTTCAAAGCCAGGACCTAAATTATTTACCTTTTCCGTAAGAAAAAGTGATATTTAAATAATTTAACAATTGATTATTTAAGAATCAATTTTTGAAATTTTATTGCTATCGTCGGTGCAAATAAAAGGTCAACTGAGATAAAGAATAAATATCTTTTATCCATTTTTGAAATATATCACATATAAGCAAATTTTTGTCAAAAGTCCCCATGATTCTCTGAAAGAAAATATTAATTAAGATATTTTCCTGTTTTAGCATAAATATTCTCATTTCTTTGAGTCAAAATCATCCAGTAACAATCCACAGTAATAATTGTAATGATTCAAGTTACTGTTGTTTTGACTATGTCAGTCTCATTTTTTTATTAGATAAAATCGTCCAGTAAAATTCCACACTAATCATTCAAATTATTTTGGATTTTTTAACCTTTAGCTAATGACTTGGAATAATGGTGCTGAGAGCTACCTATTAATATTACATTCTTCACAATTATTGCTATTTCGTGGTAAATATGTATGGCTTGTAATTAGGTTTCCACTTCAGTGAAACTATGCAACCTTATATGAGGTGTTACAAATAAAATATTTGAGATTGAATTTAACCACAGATACAAACGTGAATTATTAGTAAGCACAAAGCCAGTTACATAGCTGTTCTGTAAGATCAGTGAAGTCCTAAACTTTCTGCCTATTTAGGTGTCCTGACAAGAATCTTGCACGAAATACTCAACTGAAGCAGATTCAGCTCCAATCCAGCCCCAGTATTCAGCCAGCCTTCCAATGAGTTTAAGTGACATAATGCTCTGAACATGGCTGAACATGGCAAAGGACAGAGTTACGCCAAAGCCAAGTACAATAGGGGGACATCCTTGATTTTTAAATCCTCTTCATTTCAGAGTGGAGATGCCTATATGATATTTCTAATCAATTCATGTATTTTGACTCTATTTCACTAAGGAGAAAAAAACATTTCTAACATCTATTAACAAAACTATTCCATGATAATCAGACATAAAGGATTTGTATTTCCAGTCAATTGAGGGCAGTGCCTATCTATTATTACTTTAAATTAAATTCTCATTTTGTGGGATTTTGAACAACCCAAGTATTTGGTTCCAGAGGATTAATACTCTATAAAACGATATTTTTCCGTTCTAGATGAGAACTTAACATTTCTTTTTTTTTTAAAGAGAGAGAGAGAGAGAGAGAGAGAGAGAGAGAGAGAGATTTATTTTTCAGTTTTTGATGGACACAACATCTTTGTTGGTATGTGGTGCTGAGGATCGAACCCGGGCCGCACACATGCCAGGCGAGCGCCCTACCGCTTGAGCCACATCCCCAGCCCCTTAACATATCTTTTTAAAAAATATTTATTTTCTAGTTATAGGTGGACATAATATCTTTATTTTTTTATTTTTATGTGGTGCTGAGGATAGAACCCAGTGCCTCACCCATGCCAGACAAGCACTCTACCTCTGAGCCACAACCCCAGCCCCTTAATGTTTCTTTTATATGAAACAAAATACACCAATTCTGGTTTGTATTTGTAGAACCATATGTTATCTCTGATAGTGCAATTCTGTTTCAACCTTCATAGTTAGTAATTTTAAATGTTTCAATCTATAATTGGATATTAGCTTCTTATACTTGCTTGACAGGTTCACATTTCTGTTTGGGGGCTTTTAGAAAAGAATATCATGCCTTGATTTTTATTTAAAATAATGCTTATCAAACAACTTTAGGGAACATGAAAAATCCTTTGCTTCTGTGACAGACATTAAGACTCAATGTCAAATTAGTTATTCCTTGCAAATAAACTAGAAACTACTTGCTTTTTGAATCAAGTATTAAATATCACCCAATAAAATCCTAATATCAGATTTTTAAAATTTTTATTAGTTGTTGATGGATCTTTATTTTATTTATTTATATGCAGTGCTGAAAATTGAAGCCAGTGCTTCACACAGGCTAGGCAAGCTCTCTACCACTAAGCCATAACCCCAGCTCCCTAAAATCAGTCTTTTGGGGGTTCAATGAACCAAAAACTCAATAAGCATCCTTTATGAACCCTTACAAGTGGTAATTTTGATGTCCAAAGGTATTCAAACAAATGCATAATTCTCTACTTTCTCATCTAGAGAAAATTCAAATACAAAATAATTTCCTAAGTATTCCAATATAAAATATAAATTTCCTTAAATTTGAAAACATTTAAAGAGGAAATAATACCTCTGTGAATAAAATGAGTTCTATATTTTGAAGTGCATATGTAAGCTAATTTGCCTACTTCGGTCATTTAAATGTCTTTGAGTCTATACATGCAAATGTCTAGACATGCAAATGTCCACATTCTTATTGGAATTCTTCTGAAACATGAAAACACAGCCCCAGCCTTCTGTGATTGACAGTGGAAATATTCTAAGAACATGATCAAATTAAATACAGGTAAGACTCTGAAACTGAATTTTCTCTAAGCCAGAAAAACATTTTTTGTTTTATTTCTCTGTTTATGGTTGAAAGTGGACTAAGTTTCTATTAGGCAACCAATCCTAATGGGACAAGAAGGGAAAGGGCATCATGTTTCAGTTTTGCTAGAGCATCACCTAAAGGTCCTTATTAAAGTCAGCTAGAACTAAGGAAATCCATGAGCTACCAAAACATTTCTCAGATGTAACGTTTATAGCAAACACACACACACACACACACACACACACACACACACACACACATACACATACACACACACATTTGTCCTATAATATAGACCTTCTTCTTTCAGAATTTTTTTTAAGTTGTAGATGAACACAATACCTTACTTTAAACTTTTTTTTTATGTAGTGCTGAGGATCGAACCCAGTGCCTCACGCATGCCAGGCAATGCTCCTCCACTGAGCCACAAACCCAGCCCCTTCTTTCAGTTTTGCCATCACTTTCATAAAATGCTCCATCAGCTGGATGCAGTGGCTCATTCCAGCAGCTTGGGAGGCTGGGATAGGAGGATATGAAATCTGAGATTAGCCTCAACAATTTAGTAAGGTCCTAAACAACCTAGTGAGAACCTGTCTCTAAATAAAATTTTTGTTTTATTTCTCTGTTTATGGTTGAAAGTGGACTTTTTAAAAAGTGCTGGCAATGTGGTTTAGTGGTTAAGCACCTCTGGGTTCAGTCCCTGCTGGAAGCCATGCTAAAACATTTAGAGCAAGGTTTACAATGATCTGGATAGGCAACAATTAAACATGAGCCACGAATGAACAGAATAAACACAATTCTCTTGGGTACATTTCGTTCCAAAACACTTTTCTGTGTCACATTTTCAAAGCTACTGAAAATTGCTTAGGCTACAACCAGAACTTAACCATTTTGGAAACCCAAACTAACAAGAATTGCTGCCCTTGAGAGTTTATAATCTTTACTTCTAAATGACAAATTAAAGCCAGAAGAAAGTGAACATGAAACACACGTACATATGAATGCACACACACACTTAAAGTCTAAGTATAACATATATTTGATGTAAGGAAAACAGCTAATACATACTCTGTATTGCCATAATATTTCTATGTCTAAGCCAATGAAAATAATTGATAGGACTTGTAGCACACCAGAAAATGTCTGGTAAATTTGCAAGCTGTCTGTTCAGGGAAGGTAACAGCGGCTAGATGGCACTTTAATTTGAGGATCAGAAGCAAGAAGCAACAGCATTGACACACCCTCTCCCATACAGGATCAGTATCACAGTGCAGCAAAAGAAGAAACAAATCTGGAACAAAACAGAATCATAAACTTGCTTACAACTTGGATGGAACTAAAGTATATGAGAACAGGCTCAAATTTGTACTGAGGAAAAAAAAAACCAGACAAACAGATTTCTGAACCAGAAAAACAACAGTGAGAAAGTATTCATAATGACACTCACTGATACTGACAGGTGGGGACTTACAAAAGAAAAGGAAATAACATGCTGAGTGTTTTACTTGGATTGAGTCAATCCAAACACAATGATTGGATGGGTATTTGTCAAAAAGCAGACTATACCTAAAAAAAGAAATAAATGTTATGCTTGGATTCGAGAATTCTGGTTGGTTTAATTGAAAACAGACAATTATAATTTGATTCTATTTATTTAAAAATTATTAATGTAATACATGCAAATTGAAAAATTTCAGGCAATAAAGAATGGCATAAAGTAAAAAGTAAAAATCCCCCCATCTCAATACTACTACTCAAAAAGTACACATCCCCAAAATTGACCAGTGTTAGTTTCTTATATATTTTATTATATACATATATGTAATATATAATAATATGATTTTAATATAGCCATATAACATGATTTTATACAGAGTCTTTAATTTGCTTTTTTATCTGGCAACATATTATTATAACTTTGCAAATCAATGAATATAGATACATAGTGTGATATTTCAAAGAACAATGCTACTAATGAATATTATGGTGACTGATATAATTTCTATAATGATGAACAAAGCTGCAACGAATTAATATCCTGTTAAGACATTAAAAGAAGTCCTCTACGGGACACAATGTCCATATGAATGTCCTTTATAATATTGTTTACATGCAGACTGCATTCTAGCAGTTTAATTTCCTATCTGCTATGATTTGGAACTGCTATGATTTGTACCACAAAGCGCATGTGTTAAAAGCACAGTCTGCAATGCAGCTAGATTCAGAGATGGAGCTTTAAGGCAATGATTGCATCATGAGGGCTCTGACCTCACCACTGAATGTATCCATTGATAGCTGGATGAACTACTAGGAGGTGAGTCAGAGGAAGTAGGTCACCCTAGACTTGCCCAGGAAGAGTTTATCTTCACCCAGGCCCCTTCCTCCCTTACTCACATTCCTCATCCTCTTCTCTCTTGCTCTCCATTCTCTCATACACACACACTCTCTCTCTCTCTTTCCTCTGGCTTCCAGGCTGACATAAGCAGGTTTCCTCCACCACACCTTTCTGCCATGATGTTCTACTTTGGAGCCAATCACTATGAACTCAAACCTTTAAAACCATGAGCCAAAATAAATATTTCTTCCTGTAAGTTGTTCTCATCAGGCACTCAGCCATTTTCATCACAGCATTGAAAGGTTGACTAACACACCCTCTCAAATCAGTCTCTTTGGTTCCTCTAAGACACTATGTTCCCAGGCCCAGCTCTCCATCACTCTATCCCCACCACATAAATAAACACACACACACACACACACAAACTTAACTCCAACACATTAATATACTCTAATTAAAAATTTACTTCTAAAATATATTCTGTAATTGCTCACATGTATAATTGTTATTATTCCTTTTTAATAAAATATAATAATGTATATACATTTTGAAAAAGGTGGTCTGTACTCTTTTTATTTATTAATTTATTTTAAATTCTTCTTAGTTATACATGACAGTAGAGTCAAATTGGACATATTTATCCAAACAAGTTTTATCTTATTCTAACTAGGATCTAACTAGGATCCCAGTCTTGTGGTTATACATGACATGGAGATTCACTGTGGTGTATTCATATATGAACATAAGAAAGTTATGTCAGATTCATTCCACTGCCTTTCCTATTCCCATCTCCCCTTCTTTCCCTTCATTCTTCTTTGTCTAATCCAATGAACTTCTATTCTTCCCAATCCGTTATTGTGTGTTAGTGTCCAGAGATAAGAGAGAACAATCGACCTTTGGTTTTTTGAGATTGGCTTATTTCACTTAGTATGATAGTCTCCAAGTCCATCCATTTACCAGCAAATGCCAAACTTTCATTCTTCTTTATGGCTGAGTAATATTCCATTGTATATATGCACCACATTTTCTTTATCCATTCATCTGTTCAAGGGCACCTAGATTGGTTCCATAGCTTAGCTATTCTGAATTAAGCTGCTATAAACATTGATGTGGCTGTATCACTGTAGTATGCTGATTTTAAGTCTTTTGGTTATATATCAAGAAGTGGTATAACTGGTTCAATTGGTGATTCCATTCCTAGTTTTTTGAGGATTTTCCACACTGCTTTCCAAAGTGCTTCCCCAATTTGCAGTTTCAGCAGCAAAATATAAGTGTACCCTCTTCCCCACATCTTCACCTACATCTATTGTTACCTGTGTTCTTGACAGTTGCCATTCTGACTGGAGTGAGGTACAACCTCAGTGTATTTTTAACTTGCATTTCTCTAATTGCTAGAGATGTTTTTGAGGCTATTGTGAATGAGAAACTTTTCCTAATTTCTCTTTCAGCTGATTTATCGTTGGCATATAGGAATGCAATTGATTTATGGGAGTTAACTTTATATCCTTCTTTACTGAATTCATTGATGAGTTCTAGTAGTTTTCTGGTGGTGTTTTTTATTATTCTAAATATATAATCATGTCGTGGGCAAACAGTGATGTTTCGAGCTCTTCTTTACCTTTCATATTCCTTTAATGTTGTTCTTTTGCCTAATAGGTCTGGATAGAATTTTAAGGACGATGTTGTATAAAAGTGTTGAAAGAGGGCATCCCGGTCTGGTTCCAGTTTTTAGAAAAAAATGCTTCTTTTAAGTATTGATGCATCAACCACAATCTACTATTCTCACCTGGCTTTATTTTCTATTGACATGAAAATAAGTTTCCCGTATCCGTACTCTTTGGTAGAAATAGTACAATTAGGCTATTAGACTAGACTTATTCTCAGAAAACTGTTGAAGTTAGTTAAATCAATAAAATAATTAATTGATTTGAAGAAGAAAATTGGATTTTTATGGGATTCAGTATGAGTTTAAGTTGACTGGCCAATTCAGCCAAATCATTTAGTGCCAAATCCATGTGGATTCATCCTATATCTTCATAATGATGCTATTCTGTAGCAAATCCTATGATGATGACACATTAAAAGACACTGACTATTCACATTATAAGTATTAATAGATATTATTATTATATATCATTATTAATTATCATGTAGTCTAAATATAGGAAAAGAATTTTCACTTCTGGACAAGATAACAGGGGCAAGATATATCCTCCAGTCTGGAGCATTTAAAAATATAGGTGACACAATAATTATCAGACATAGGATACCAGGCAGTACAGAACAGTGATCCCTGAGAGGAAGAAAATGAATGAAAGGAGGCCAAGGATTGTACCCATCATACTGCCTGGGGAGATTTTCCATGTGGCAAAGTAAGGAGGGGGAATGGAGGAGAACCAAGCAATTTTTATGAGTTGAGTACACGGAAAATGGTATCCAAAAATGCCAAGACAGCGTTAGTTCACTAGGAGAAAGTCATACAGAACAGCTACAAGATCTAGAGAATACCTCTTGTATTTTCAGCTGAGCATATGCATATGATGAAATTACCTGAGGGAAATGGTCTCTGGCACTCACATATTTCTAGAAAAAGTTAACATTCCAATTTGACGAAATTGCTAAACATTATAATTTGTGAGGCATCAAAGAACATATTTAAAGAGTATTAAAAGAAGTATTGGGAAGAATTAGCCGTCTAGTAAAGTCTCTGGGTTACTTAATAAGACTTACTTTTAAGAATCAAATATTTTCCTGTAACTCTAGTGCATCCAAAAACATAAGATATTAACTTTGATATTGAGGAAGATAAAAAATAATTCAGTAATCAATATGGTAAATTTCCTAATGTCTGTCATCCAATCAATAATTGTAATGCATACAAAGACAAATGGGAAAATACACTGCTAAAAAAATGTATAGGAGACTATTCCTTTGGATGAGCTTCTGTACTAGACAAATAGACCAAACCAAAATGTAGACATTCATGTTAAAATTTCACATCCCTAAGGCAAAACAAAATTGTTTATTTGAACTTTCAAGAAATCAGGACAGAGAAAGATAATCCCAAACAAGTCAGTTTAAGCTTGCAAGATAAGGAAATCCCTTCTGCTTTAATCTTTGCAAAGTAAGTAATATTGAAGCAACAAATTCAATTTTTGTTCTCTGTTCCTACTCTCTTCAACCATTTTTCTGCCTATAAAGCTAACTTCCTCCATTCAGCTCATTGGAACATTCATTATATTGTGTGGAATTAAGTGTTGCCCAATTTTAGAATCACAAATAAAAGTCAATTAACATCTTTAAATTTGTTGTAATTTGATCTCTTGACACAACCTATAAAGAGAAAAATTCATCAGTAAGAAAGACTTAGGACAGAGATGAGAAAATTAGTAAATAAAGGGCATACAAGAATCTTTATAAACATATTCTCTATGTTAAAGAAAACAGAAGCAAAACTGAGCACGTTAAGTAACACTTGTGAGATTTTTTAAAATTCAACTTTTAGGGCTGGGGTTGTGGCTCACTGGTAGAGTGCTCACCTAGCATGTGCAAAGAAAGCCCTTGGTTCGATCCTCAGCACCACATAAAAACAAATAAATAAAATAAAGGTATTGTATCCAACTATAACTAAAAAAATAACTTTTAAAAAATTCAACTTCTAGAAATCATATATGAAATAAAAATATATAATACATGGGATTGATAGGTTTATGAACAAAACTTCAGTGAGCTCTGGGACAATTTTAAGCAACCAAATATACATACATTAGAGTTATCAAAGGGGAGAAGGGGCAGAAAAAAATACTCGAAAAAATAATGGAGAAAAGTTTACAAATTTTATGAAAACTACAGAACCAAGAAATTCAACAAACCACAAGCACAGGCAATATGAAGTATGCCAAAGCAAATTGCAATTAAATTACCTAAATACAAAAAGAAGAGAACTTTAAAAGTGGTTAGAACAATTACACCTTATGTGAAGTAACACAGGCAGATTGATAGCATGTTTCTCAATGGGAAATGCAAAACAAAGACAGTGGAATAATCCAAGGTATGGAAATAAAAAGCAAAACCTGTCAACCTAAAGTTTTATTCTCAGTAAAATATCTCTCAAAATCCAAGGTGAAATGAAGACTTCTTCATTCATAAATACTTTTCAGATATACTGAAAGAATTTCAATTCTAGTAGAATTGCACTATAAGAAATATGAACAAAGTCCTTTAGACAAAAAGTGCTACTAGATGGAAATATGGATGAAACCAAAGTAATGAAAAGTATTGGTAATGATAAATATGTGGGTAAAATACTAGAGTATTTTTCCTATTTTTGAAATGTTTTAAAAAGATACTAAATGAAAAAAAGAAGTGTGTCACATTAGATTGGGTAGAGAGAAATGATGGGAGGGGAGGGGAGAAGAAGGAGGGGATAGGAAGGACAGCAGAATAAAATATACATTATTATTGTTGTATTATATAGATGACTGTATGACCAATATGATTCTGCAACCTATACAATCAGAAAAATGAGAAATTATACCCCATTTGATTCAAATGTATGAATTGTCAAATTGTATCATTGTACTGTCATGTGTAGCTAAAAAAAAAGCTAATAAATGTTTGAAGGAAAATTTATAGTAATGTGTTGTGAGATTTATAGAGCACACACATACATACACACACACATAAAGGTAAATAGAAGAACAAAAATAGCCCAAGGGAAACGTGAAAATGTACTGTTTTATTCTTATAATTTACATGAATTATTACAAAATTAATTAAGGAGTACACTGAGATAAGTCAAATGTGTACACCATAAACCTTAAAGCCAAAAAGTTACAACAAATAATCCAGAAATATAAAACAAACAAGATGATACATTTAAATCCAGCCATACCACTATATTAAATGTCAAGGGTCTAAATGCACACACCAAAAAACCAATAGTTATCAGATAGAATTTTAAAAATCAACACCAAATTAAATGCTGACTACAGAAAATCTCCTTTAAATAAAAAGACACAAAAGAGTTCAAAGTAAAAGAATGGCAGAACATATACCATATTAATACTAATACAAGAAAACTGAAATGGCCATATTATTATCAAAGTAGATTTTAGAGAAAATTATTTTACTGTTTTAGTCAGCTTTGCATTGCTGTGACCAAAGGTCCTAACAAGAACAAAATAGAGGAGAAAAGTTAATTTGGGATCATGGTTTCAGAGCTTCAGTCCATGGTCAGCTGACTCCATACCTCTGGGACCCAGATGAGGTAGAAATGGTGGAAGGTCATGGCATAGGAAAGCCACTTAGAACATAGCAACCAGGAAACAAAGAGAGAGCTCTGCTAACCAGGAACAAAACATAAACCCAAAAGTCACACCCCCAATAATCTACTTCCCCCAGCTACAAACTACCTGCCAATGGTTACCACTCAGTTAATCCACATCAGTGGATTAATCCACTGATTAGGTTATAGCTCTTAGAACCTAGTCATATTACCCCTGAACATTCTTCCTTTGCCTCACACATGAGCTTTAGTGGAACACCTCATATCTAAACCATAATAATTACCAAGAATAAAGAGGGTTTATGCATATTATAGGATAGATTCACTAAAAAAGACATAATTTTCCTAGACATTTATACACCTTCCAACAAAGATTCAAAAACTATAGAATTGTGAAAATAAATGCACAAATCTACAAACACAGAGATTTCAATTGCACTATGTCAACGATTAATAGAATAAAGATAAGTCATCAACCAACTGACTAACAAATTTCACATAGTTAACATTTATAAAACAAACCACCAACCAATAAATAGAACACACAATATTTTTTTTCATGTGCACACAGGACATTTACAATGATACACAATATCTTAGACCACAAAATAATCCTCAATAGACTTAAAAGGATTCAAGTCATGCTAACTATGTTCTTCTATTAAAATGGAGTTAAATTAGAAATCTGTGACAGAAAGACATCTGGAAAATTATCAAATATTTGGAAAATAAAATTACACACATGTAAATAAGACTTGGTCAAAGAAGAAACTGAAATTAGAGACTATATACAATGGACTAAAATTAAAACACAACATCTGAAATGCGTGGATTTCAACTAATGTAGTACATAGAGAAACATTTACAGCTCTCAATATCTATATTAAAAAAGAAGAAAGGTCTCAAATAATGTCCTTGGATTTCATCTTAAGAAATCAGAAAATTAAGGATGGTGAGGAACACAATCAAGAGGAAAAAAAAGTCAGAGTTGTAATTAATTATATCAAAAGAGAAAACCAATGACAAATGAAATCAGAAATCAAATTCCATATATGTATAAATTTGTCAGGATGAACCCAAATACTATGAATAACTATAAATCAATAATTTAAAAAATTCTAGTTCTTTGAGATCAATATGATTAAGAATCTAGCAAGTCAATCAGAAAAAAAAAAGAAAAAAAGGCTCAAATAACCAAAATTAGGATTAAGAGAAGTTGCATTATTTCATATATATACGTATATACAATCTGAAATAATGTAAATTACCTTATACATACATACACACATGTGTATGTATATATATATGATAATAAGGAAATACGAAAACCTTCATGCCATTAAATTTGAAAATTAGATAAAATGGATGAATTAATTGAAAGAAAAATAATCTAATACACCTTGCTAAAAAGATAGACGCCTGAATAGTCCTATATAATTTAGAGATTAAATTTGCAACTAAAAACTTTGTAGCACGAAAATTAAAAAGCAATAATCATTCCAGGACCAGATGGCTTCACTGATGAATTGTACTAAACATTTAAAGAGAAAATAATACCAATTCTATACAATTTTTTGCATAAAACTTTCAACATGATGAGATCAAAATTGCCCTACTATCAAAATCAGCAAAAGATATTATCAAAAGAGAAAACTTCAGGGCAACATCCCTAAACCTTATAGATTTTTAAAGTTTTAAAATTTTAGTGAATCAGATCCAACAATAAAAGATAATACATTATGACCACATGGACTTTATTCTAGGAATACAATAATGGGTGAACAAGTAAAAGTTAACCATATGACTTATCAACAAATTAAATAAGAAACAAAATATATATTTATAAGTATATATAAATTTTCATATTTACATATGAAAGAACATACAGCTAACATTATAATTAATATAAAGGGCTTAAATTTTGTTCTTAAGATCAGAAACAAAGCAAGGATGTCTCCTTACACCACTTCTATTCTGCATTGTCCTGGAAATTCTAGCTGTAACAATAAGGAAATATAAGACAAGGGGTGAAAAATGGACAAGGCAAAAAAGGAAGGAAAAGGAAAAGAAAAGGCATCCATATTAAAAAGGAAGTAAGAGAAAAGATAACAATTCATTTTGTAGAAAATCCATCACAATTTACAAAATAGTTTCTAGAACTAATAAGTTTATCAGGACTGCAGAATATAGGGATATTTAAAATTGTTATAAAATAACAGAAATTAAAATTTCCTATTTACTAGCAAGCAACAAACAGTTGAAATTGAATAAAAATCATTTTATTGACTATAATATTAAAATATATAATATTTAGGGATAAATAGGACAAAAATATATGAAAGTTATAAATTAAGAACTATAAAGTAATGCTGAGAGAAACTAAGGAAGACCCAAATTTCTGGAGAGATACACCATCTTCATGGGTTGGAAAACCAGATATTGTAAAAATGTCAATTCCTCTCAAAATGATCTACAAATCCTACACAATCTTAATTGACAAGCTGATTCCATTTATGCTAAATTTAGCATAACACCTCTATGTTAGCTTGGGCTGCTATAACAAAATACAATAGGTGGAGTATCTTAAACTGTAGACATTTATTTCTCACAGTTCTAGAGGTTGGGAAGTCCAAGATCAAGATGCTGGCAGATTCAATTTTTGGTGAGGGCCCTCTTTCTGGCTTGAAGGTGGCCACCTTCTCTCTGTACCTCACATAATGGAAACAGAAAGCTCCAGTGTCTTTTCCTCTATATAAGGAAGCTCATCCCTTCATGGGGTTCCATCCCCATGACCTCATCTAACCATAATTACCTCCCAAAGGCTAATTCCTAAATGCATCACTAAACCCAATTTTGGGAGGACACAAATTTTTAATCCATAACAATTCCTTTCATATCTGGTGGAGCAATAATAAGGCTGATAATAATACAAAATTGTATAAAATTAGGTACATGCTGGGATTGCAAAAGGAATCTAAGAAGGAAGAATTACTTCTGTGTTTATGGGAGAAAGAAAGTAGGAAAGGGAGGAAGAAGGAGAAAATGAATGCTTTGCACAAAATTTTTATCTGCATCTTCAGGACCAAGTATGAATCATGGCTTGCAGCCATGAGGGGAAAGAGATTCCAAAGAGGAAATATGATGAGAAAATGTGAAAAAGAGAAAAGGGGAGAAATATACTGAAGGATACAGAATATATTCAATTTTCTGGCACCTGGCTTGATTGAAAGGGAGAAAGTATAAAGAAGTCTATAAAAGGAAATGGAGTTAGATCATATAGAACTTGCATGTTGTTGACTTCCAATATTCATCTCTGACATGGCTTCAACATGCATTTTAATAAGCACATTTAGAAATTTCCTAACCTCCAGAACTAAACCTGTTTCACATGCATTCTATTTCACATTATATCTTGGTTTTGATCAACTCTCATGTCACAAGATTTCAAACAGGACACTCCTACAAGCTGTAATGATGATCTCTGCCTTCTTTCAATTTGTTCTAAAAATCTTGCTCTTTGGAGGATAAACACATGTTGGGATCTCAGTCTGGTTTTAACCTACACTGAATTCCAATTCAACATATCAGTTTAAAGCCTACTTCAGTATCCTAGAATTACTTGGCTACCTTAGACTTAGTCTGGATCATGTAGACCTGAAATTAGCTAACAAAGCATTTCTAACACAGAGCTATGTTGCATGGATCTAGAGGAAGACATGAATCCAAACATATGTCAGAGGTAGACATGGGTCAGAGAAGAGACATGCATCCAAATTCCCATCAAAATAGGAAACATGAAGAGAGAGAGGCTATAGAATGGGAGAAAATCTTTATCACATTCAGTGCAGATAGAGCATTAAATCTCCAGGATATATAAAGAACCCAAAAAACAACCTAAAAAACATATAACCTAATCAATAAATGGGCTAAGGAACTAAACAGACACTTCACAGAAGAAGAAATACAACTTAACAACAAATATACGGAAAAAAGTTTTCAATGTAGCAATTAGGGAGATACAAATTAAAATCACTCTAAATTTCATCGCACTCTAGTCAGAATGACAATCATCAAGAATACAAACAACAATAAACATTGGTGAGGATGTGGGGGAAAAGGTAGCCTCATACACTGTTGGTAGTACTGCAAATTGGTGTAACCATATGAAGATTCCTCAGAAAATTTTGAATGGAACCACTATTTGACCCAGCTATCCCCATCCCTGGTTTATACCCAAAGGATTTAAAATCAGCATACTACAGTGACGCAGCCACATCAATGTTTATAGCAGTGCAACTCACAATAGCTAAACTATGGAACCAACCTAGAAGTCCTTCAACAAATGAATGGATAAAGGAAATGTGGTATGTATACAAAATGGAATATTACTCAGTCTTAAAGAAAAACAAAATGATGGCATTTGCTGGTAAGTGGATGTAGCTGGAGACTCATACTAAGTGAAATAAACCAATCCCAAAAGACCAAAGGTTTTCTCTGATATGCAGATGCTAATTCACAATGTGGGGGTGGCACTAGGGAAGAATAGAATTACGTTGAATTAAGCAGGGGAAATGAAGAGAGGGGAGGGGGAATGGGGATAGGAAGGATAGTAGAAGGAAGATGACACTATTACCCTATGTACATATGTGACTACACAACCAGTGTGATTTTTCTTTTATTCTAGTTTGTTATATACAATGGCAGAATACAATTCATTTCATATTACACATATAGAGAACAGTTTTTTAAGTCACTGATTGTACACACAGTATTTTCACACCATTTGTGTCTTCAAACATGTACTTAGAGTAATGATGTCTAACTCATTCCAAAATCATTCCTACCCCCTTGCCACCTCCCTTTCCTCTCTCCTCTTTGCCCTATCTAAAGTTCCTCCATTCCTTCCATGATTTCCCCACCATCACCATTATGAGTCAGCATCCTCATATCAAAGAAGACATTCGGCCTTTGGTTTTGGGGGATTGGCTTGCTTCACTTAGCATTATATTCTCCAATTTCATCCATTTACTTGCAAATACCATGATTTTACTCTCTTTTAATGCTGAGTAATGTTCCATTCTGTATATATGCCAAAGTTTCCCTGTCCATTCATCTACTGAAGGATATCTATGTTGGCCATGATTTAGCTATTGTGAATTATGCTGTTATAAAGATTGATATAGCTGTGTCCCTGTATATAGTATACTCCATTTATGTATGATGTGTCAAAGTGCATTCTACTGTCATGTATAACTAATTAGAACAAATTTTAAAAATAGGAAAGCGATTTTTAAGGTGAAAGACTATCAAGAGCTTGAGAGAAAAGCTAATGGGATTGGAGAGCGAAGATGAATGGAAATCAGGAGTATACAGCCCAAATAGGCAAATGGGAAATACGGGTAATACAGACAGAAGTTTGATACTCACAATAAAATTTCTGCATTATGTATAGTCTGGTGTAGATAGATTGATTTTGTATTCAGAGGGAAACCAAAGCTTCACCTCAAATACTTTACATAAATACAGAGCTTCAGTAGGTATTCATACATATTATATAATCTTATTTTACGTCTATAATGCTGTGAAGCTAATTAGGCTAAAAATTGAAGTTTAGCAATACAAAGTGTGATTTCCCCAAAGTCACTCACTTAGTAAATGGTGATAGTGGCAGTAGTGGTAGAGTCAGAGATCTATAATTTCAGGTTCCTGCTTCTCTTAATAGTTTTTAATCAGTACACCAAGAAGTAAAAATCATATAAAATCTACTTTGAGGATTCCATTTCTAACATTCTGAACTATGATCAAGATCTTGAAGTAAAATGCATTAACATCTAAAAATGAATGGATTTAAAAATCCTACAATCATTATCTGTGTTAGTATTAAAAAAGTCACTAACATGTTATGGATTTTTACATTAATAGGACATTTCCCATACCTACCTTCCAAAAGAATAGGAAATGTCCCAAATAAAATCCTATCACATACTGAATATTTATAACTGCTTATTTTTATTGACTATTTTGCTAAGGATAAATGTACACACTAAAGCCCAGTAATACAAAATAACATTATCATAGTTTCTGGGTATACCAGAAAAAAATGAATAAAGACAGTAAAATGAGTCCTTCAGGGTTCAACAGATAGATGTACTTTAAGACCACAACATTTGAACTCAAGTATCTCAAAGAATCTATGAGATCCACTGAGTAAAATGAGTTTTTCTGTGTCAGAATAAAAGCCACATAAGATTGACTGATACACTTGATATGGAATCTTCCCAAATGGTTGGCAAAGCATCATGCTGATGGATAATATTACAGGTGTCTTTCAAGGTAAGACATAGTTGGATGAAATATAATTATTTTGAGAAGTACCAACCTAAGTAAATCACAGGAGGGAATAAAAATTTGAAACAAAGAAAGGCTTTTAAGTTCATTTTTGTCTAATTTCTTCACTATCACAGAGAGAAAAATGCAGCCTAACAATTAAGTAACCAGTTAGGGAAACCAAAAACATGAACCATGTGTAGAATTTTAAATTTTCTAGTAGCCTCTTTTTAAAAATTTAAAAGAAGTAGGTGAAATCAATTCAATATTTTATTTAAACCTATATATCCAAAATATTTTCAACATATAGCCAATATTATTTTAATGAGATGTTTTACATTCTTTTTCTTATTATCTCCAAAATTTTGTATGCCATTTTAACTTAGTACATTTGAACTAGGCATATTTCAAAAGTCAATAGCCATGTGTGTCTACCTACTACCATGATGGATAGAGCAAGTCTAGGATCCCACCATCAAGGGTAAAAATTCAGCATGCACCTTTCCTAATAACTCAATATGCCTCCTTAGTAAGATGGATTTAGATAAACTCAATCATTTCCCAAGCTGAGGTCATTCTAAATGGCTTTAAATGAGCATAATTAATACATGTGCTATACTCACAGGTTTTCTGTATTATATGATGGATAATTGTTTTAAAAAAATCTAAGAACATCTTCTAATGGAAACATTCCTTTTAAGGAATAATGAAGGGAATCTATTATCTATATATGCACAGTAATAGATAATAGAAAAGTCATCAAGGTTTTATTTCAATTTATAACATTAAGGTGACAAAAATCAGTTTTATTATTAATTATTACAAAGAAATTCATTACCTTATCATTTCTTTCCAATACAGATATGAAATTTTACTGAGCCCTAAGCTTTTACAGGCTGATTCATTTTTCAATTACATAATTATCTAGCCATCCTTTTGTCTGACATTATTTTTAACAACAAGTATATGCTATTTTTTTAACCTGAGCCATTATTAAGGACAAGTACAAAATAGGCACTCTCATGAGATGTGTTTGCATATGATAAGGATATTGTATACCATTTCACTGTTTTAATTCTATTGTTTTATCTCTATAAAATCCAGAGACGTTTCCAAATTTAAATTTTACTCATAAGCCCTAGAAAAGCTTTAACCCTTGATGGAGCAGAGACCTAATTGTAAAATTTGGAATATTTTATTATTTTGCATTTACCAAAATGCACAAGCTTTCCTTATATCAATTTTTACCAAAATTGTAAATTAAGCATGTGAAGAAGAAAATATTTAAAAAGGCATCATACATTTAAGTTGTGCTAATGTTCTCAAATCCTAGATACACTGTTGTGAACATGACAATATCACCCTTACCATCCCTCTCACCACCATCATCACTACCACCCAAATTCATAGAATGACAAGACTACAGCTCACAGAAATAACCTTGTGTTGTTTTTCTCAAGAAATTAGTTGAAAAGTAGTCCCAATAAGAGAATTTTTGTGGCTAATACTTAAGCCATTATTATACCATTATGACAAAATGAAGATTCATCTTGGTCTGAAGGTAGAACCATAAAACATTTCTGATGACTAAAAATGTGGTAAATGGAAAAATTATTTTAAAATAATAGATATATAAAATTCCTTAAATAATTTTCCATTTTAATTTATATATTTTGTAATCAAGTATTAATTATCATATATTACAAGGTGAGGAGAGGTGGGGTGGTGGCTCAGTGGGAGAGCGCCTGCCTAGCATGTGTGAGGTACTGGGTTCGATTCTCAGCACCACATATAAAAATAAATAAAATAAAGGTCCATTGACAACTAAAAAAAAGAATATTTTAAAAATATATATATCTTACAGAGCGAAGTCCAACTTCTACATACTAAACAATATTTCAGTTGTTTATGTTATAATCTCTCTCTAAAAAAGTCAGTTTAATGATCTACCTTAATGAGTTATCTTTTGAAATCATGTGAAATTTCAGATAATAGTCTAATAGTATATGTTTACAAATGTAAGTTATGATACTCTAAAGAGAAGGGCAAGAAGGAAAGAAGAAAGGAAGGAAGGGAGTGGAAGTGACAGGAGAAAAGAGAAGGGAACAGAAGGAGGGAGGAGGAAGGGATCGGGGAAGAAGGAACCTACAACTAAAAAAAAAATACATATAAAAAAGTACAATTTGTTTTTGTGTAAAGTTGATGAAATATAAAAGTGTTTTCTATGGAAACAGAATGATGAGGGAAATTAAAAGAAAAGTATCATGGAGGTTTATTCTTCTGAGGAATAAAAAGAAAAATTCCTAAAGCAAAAAAACTTCATAGTACATCATTTGAAATAGGGTTTTGGTCTGAAAACTACAGATTTCAATCAGATTTAAGATAGATATTTTGACCTGCTTCTTTACAACTGACTTTCCAACCAAAAGTTTTCATGACTTTAATGCCAAAGATAGTTACTTAAAAAGCTCTGCATTCATCATGCTTTGGTTTATATAAAGAAGTAGTTTCCTCACCAAATTTTACTTATTTCACGTCACTGTAATTTTGCAAAACAATAGTCTTTATAAATACGAAAAAAACTTTTCTTTTTTGTATTCCTTATCATCAAACAGTAACTAAATGCCTCTCAGTAACTTTCTAACATCATCACTTTACTGATATGAGTATTAATCTTTGCTGAGCTTAATTGTTACACAGTGTATTATTATATAAGAAGGTATAAAAGTAAACTTAGGATTGGTTTAAATACCTCATTCTTCATAACTGCATGTTATTTGTTACTTAGAAAAGTATTTCCTAAACCTTAATTCACTTATTTCATTGTGGAATATAGTTAATTTAGGAAAATAAATGTGACATACTCTGGAAATTGCATAATATCTCTGTGTCCCTGAATACATTTTCTCTACTTCCTTCTGGAAATTTACCCTACCAAGTACAGTTCTAAAAATATGAAACTATTGTCCCATAAGTTAGAAAAATCCAAATGCCATTTAATTTATATAAATCTAGAGGAAAGGCTAAGTCAGTTCCATGAAAAAACAAAATGATAATAAATACCATTTCACTTTCTGTGAATTTTTTCTATTTTAATTCACCATAACAAATGACTTCAATTAAAATTCAAAATGACTTAAAATTACCTACATAAAATATGCCTACCTACATAAAAATTTTTATCAAAAAAATATTTAAGAGAAATTAAAAACTGGACCAAAGAAAAAAATGTAGAATAGAATGATGTCACAGATGATAGCAGACTAGGAAGCTTCAAGAATTGATCCCTCCAGGAAAACCACTAATGAGGTGGCAAGAAATGCCAGGAACAAAAAAAAAAAAAAACTATTTCAGAATTTTGAAGTCTAGTGAAAACGTTTACAGCAGCATCAGGGAAAGTGCTACATGAAAAGAAATCTTGGTAAATGTCAGTGTATTTTAATGTTTTACATAGCAACTACCATCCTCCATTCCCTTTCCCCCAGCTCCATGGCCAGCAGCTGTATTCTTGGTGTGGCTTGCTGGCATAATAATGGGCAATTGGCAACTGTCCTCCAAAAATTGGAGTTGTGGGGCTAGGGTTGTAGCTCCATGGTAGAGCACCTGCGTTGCACGTGTGAGGCAGTGGGTTTGATCCTCATCACCACATAAAAATAAATAAAGATATTGTGTCCATTAACAACTAAAAAAATATATTTAAAAAGTTGGAGTTGTTTATTTTGATATGTTTGGTTCTTCACTGAGGCACTGGCTCAGAGGATGTACACTATTTCAACTCTTCTGAGCTAAAGTACCTGCCAAGGCAGCATCTGTCAAAGGAATTAAAGAGGCAAAACACTTAAAAGTTACTTAAAAAACTCTGCATTCATCATGCTTTGGTTTATATATATATATATATATATTTCCTCTCCTATTAGATCCAGACATTCAAGGAATTCTCTTTAAGATCACTGGATGACCACAGAAATAATGAAACAAACAGAGACTGTAGTTACTACATATGACAAAGAATATAGTTTGGGAAAAAAAATAGAAAAAAAAAACTCAGAAAAAGGATGACTAAGCTTTTATCAAGTAACAATTGTAATCCCTGGGCAGGGGAAAGACTCTGATTTCTGAAATGACCACATTACAATATAGAAAATAGAAAGTGTCCAGTTTTCAACAACAAAACATTGCAAAGTATACAAAGAAACAAGAAACTATAGCCAATTCATACAATTTTGGATTTAATTATAGTATTGCATTTTGGTTTCTTCTAATCTTGTTTGTCTTCTTTATTTTTTCTGACATTCTTTATATTAATTAAATGTGCTTTTCTGAATTCATTTTAAAAAGAATATAAAATGGAGAAAGCCTAAGGGAACCAGGTAAAAGTAACAAACATGTTAACACATGCATTACAGAAAAAAAAAGATGAGAAAATAAAGTCAATCCTCTTTATCATAGTTCCCATATCTGTATGGTACTTTTCTGGTCATTCCCAGACGTGCTGAACACAAAAGATTTGAGTCACTCAGTAGACATGTTTCCAGCTGAAGTCAAACAAGATGAAGCTGTGCCTTCTTGCCTCAGCTCTCACATTCAAACTTTCTCATAATTTATCTAATGAGATATTTTTCACATTTTTGTGCTTTTTGTAGTTACTGTTTAAAATGGTCCCAACGCCCAAGTATAATGTTGAAGTGCTGTCTAATGTTGTTAAGGGCAAGGAATCTGTTATAAGTCAAATACATGTATTAGGTAAACTTCATTTAGATATGAATTACAGTGCTGTTTGCTGTGATTTCAATGTTTATCATTAATATGGTACATCCAGAAGAAAAGGAAGAAGGAATTTGCCCATATGTGTGTGAGGCCACTCCAAAAAAGTGCTAAAGTAACATCTAGAGTGTATGATGAAGCTGTAAAAAGATGAATATCAATTAAATTTACTGATAACAGAAAGCATAGTGGAAAGCATTCGACCAAAAACCAGAGATAGTGACAGTCTCATTACTCGAGATCAGGAAAATGTTAAACTCCCTTTACTAATATTTTAGTATAAGGAAATATTGCATACAATTAATTATTTAGAAGAAATAAATAGTACGTTTTAAAATAAAAGTTACATATTTACTGATTGATAAAACTATTATGACAAAAGGCTCATAGGAACCTAACCTTATATTTTTCCTAATGAGCAATGGCTTCGGATTCACTAAGTCCGTTTTTATGTTGACTTTTTAGAATATAAGTGCTATAAGTAAGGAAAAATCAACTGTAAAGAAATTGATTCAGTAATCAAAACCTCACAACAACAAAAAAATTCAAGACCAGATGACTTCACTGAATTCTACCAACATGTAAAGAAGAATTAGTATTATTTTTCAAATTCTTCCAAAAAAATAGAAGAGGAATACTTTTAGATATATTCTATGATCCAGCTTTACACTGAGACAAAAACCTGATATCAATAAGTTAAATACAGAATTACCATGCGTCCCAGGAATTTTATCCTAGATATATACCTAAGAAAAATGAAACCATATGTTCACGCAGAAACTTGTACACAAATGTTTATAGCATGCCTATAATAACCAAAGGATAAAAACAACCCAAATGTCTATCAAGGAATGAATAAAAAACTGAGGTGTATATAGGTTTATATATAAATAAACACACATACATAATGTTATTTGGTAATAAAGAAAAATAATAAAGTGCTAATACAGATTATATCACTTGAAGAAACCTCAAAAACATGCTAAGTGAAAGAAGCCAGACACAAAAAGTTCAAGTATTTTATATGATATTTGTATGAAATATCCCAAATAAGTGAATCCATAGACACAGAAAGCAGATTTAGTGGTTGCCAGGGGTTGGGGAGAAAAGAAGAGGGAGAAAGAATATTTCAATGAATATGAAGTATTTTTCTGTAGTAATGAAAACGTTTTGAAAACTAAAGAGGACATACAACATTGCAAATGAATAATGCCACTGAATTATACATTTTTGCAAGGCTAATTGTGGGTTATCTGCACTCTACCTCAATTAAAAGAAAAAATGAGAACAAAACTAATCCATGGTTTCCTGAGGTTACCATCAGTTGCTTCCCCAAAATGAGACTTATATTCTGTATCCTGCTTCTCAATATCTTTAATGTGAAAGATGCAGGCTCAGTGATGTCTCAACAGAGTGCTCTAACAATCTCAGCACATATCTAACCTCCTATTTTCATCCACACAAAAGCTGAGGATCTACTCTAAATGCCATTTATTACTGACCAAATAAACTAAAAATCCCCTAAAGCACATTATTGTTTTGATAGCTCAGATTTGCCCCTATCTGTCTCAAGTTACTCATATGTCCTAATGACTCCTAAATCCAAAGGGTGGAGGAGAGTGATTTAGTGGCACCTCATTTATGCACTGGCCACTTTCTGACAACTTCAACTATCCAGAATCTACCTGACAAGCCAAAAGATAGTTGAAAGAAACCCCTGCACAATGCTTATATTTACTATAGCCACAAAGTCCTTGTAAATCATGAGAGCTACTCAGATATTTACATATGCATAGAGTATTCAGTCTTGCTATAGCTATTGTTCACTGTGCCATGATATTTGGCACAGTGCCATACTGATTGGGAACCCAATTAGATTACCCATACTGATTAGAAGGGAGACAGGATTTTGCTATGGAATAGCACAAATACCACTGGCAGTTTTACATCAACAGTAGAGACTAATTATAAAAAGCAGATCTAATGTATGAAATATGATATGTCAAGAGCTTTGTAATGTTGTGAACAACCAATAAAAAAAATAGAAAAAAAAGAGAAAAAAAGCAGATATAAGACTTTAGACAGCATATTAATCTAGAATTATATGATTAACAGGCTAATGGTCTTTGTAATCCATCAATGTGTAACAAATAATCTTCATGTTGTCCAAAAACCATCAAGAAATGGTTAAACTGTGCCCATTGTTGTATGTTAAGCAAAGAAGTGTATTACTTTTATAAGACTTTCATCAATATACTTAAAATCAAAACGATCTAGTATTTAAGAAAGAGAGTACTATTTTCAGGAGAAAAATCACTTTGGTGCAATATTCTAGTGAATAACCACAGGAAAATTTAGGAGTTGAATATATAAATAAATCAATACTCATCAATATCTTCAATACCATAAATATCTTCTATTAAGAAAAAAACTGTAATCTTATTAAATGGCATATGTAGCCTAGTAAAAGTCCTGGGCTTATGGATACCTCATTACACATCTTCTTCCTGAAACTTCTTTCCAACTGTGTTACTCCACAAAAATTTTACCAATTCTGTCTCCTTTTCACTGCAAACTAGATAAATAATATTTGCTTCACAGGAAGCTCTACTTTATAGCGTGGATAGAAAACTTTGAGAACTCACAACTCCAAAAATTAGTGCTGGGAGTCAATAAAAAGTTTCAGTAAAGAGTATGATGAAATATGAAGCCATAAACAAAAGGCAAAGCAAAGAATTCACCAGAAAAAATGTGACTTCTTATAAATTGTTTTCTCAACTTCCTATTGGAAGACTAAATCTGGAGTCCATACATTTAAATGATTTTGGCTATTAAATGTTTTCTTCTTCCTCAGGCAGGGTTTATCTGCTGTCAGATTTATTTTCCTAAGGCATAATTTTGTTCATGGCACTGGTGTTCCCCTGGTGTCTATCCTCAACCCTAATTTTTCTCCATACTTTCTTGGTGTTCTCATCCAGGGCTATATCATTATGTCATAGCTATCTATAGTCTTGGCCTCTCTTCTCCATTGCAAACAAAGGAAATGGGGAAAATGCATCAAAGAAGAAAAAGAAGAATCTGGGGGAAATGAATGGCTATTATCAGCACAGTATTATTTTAGGGATCTGAATTCTACAAAATAAATTTTACAGATTATTACTGTATAATATAGCTATACATAAAGTTGGATGAAAGTTTCAATTGCAAGTTATTAATAATATGTCCTTGGGTGAATCTCTATATATTATCTTCATGCCCTCATTTAGTAAGTGGAGATAAAAACAGAATACCTATCTTAAGATTATGGTGAATAATATATGGCATTGAATCCTTTAGCAAAGGGCCTGGCACATATTAGGTAAACTGTTTTAGCTATATACATATACAGCAAGTCTTCAGTAAATATGCATGCCTTCAACAAATAAGCATTGAAATAAATAAAAGTAAATATATATAATCTTTATAAATAGTAATATGCAATTTATACTCATTAGTGCAAGATGCACACATCTTTACAAGTTCTTTGGGATATATAGTATATTTATCTGGGCATAAATTCATATGTCTGTGTTTTTAAGTCATTTGAAATTTGTAATAGGCAGTATTTCAAACTGACCTCTGGAAAAGAATACACCATGGTTTACCATTTCAATAAGCTAACATACCAAACATCATTTTAAAAAGAGAAAATGTGTTCCAGGTAAGAGGTCAACATGGAAAAGAAATTTCCTTCTACAAGTAAGAGGCCACCCACTGCCCTTGATGTTTTGGAAGTCCATTAAAATCAGTAAAGGAAATAGATACCAAAAACTTTAAAGTTCTTTTTATGCTTACTTTCTTCAAGTAAAAATGCTATCTCTGACATGTAGACTTTAAAGGGTTACATTACTAAGGATTAAACTGGTCCATTAAAGGAACAGGATAGCCCAATGTTGATACTTATTTTAAAATTGTGAAATGATGAAAGTAATTTTTGTGGTCCATTATAAACTATGAATCAAAACAGAGTTAATGGAAGTTAATGTAAACAGCAATGAAATAATAAAACTGTAATTTGATAAAGGTGCAGCTATCTACATTTCAATAAAAATGTATAAAATATGTATAACTAAAGTATAGATGTATCATTTTACTCCTAGAATTTTATTTAAATGATTACCCTATCTCATTTCCATTTTACACACACACACACACACACACACACACACACACACAAATATAATTCACTTTAGAACACACTTTACTTTGCCTGTAAGAACTTTTTCTCCACTGATTACTAAGATGAGATGTCATACTGTTAGCTGAAAGCATTTACAATGAAAAGTTTTCATTGTAACTTGTCACCAATTTGACGGCTTCTATAAATCCCTCAGTATGAGTCTTAACAATCCCTGATTTCTTTTTGACATCTTTGAACAGAGGAAAGAGGTGGGATTATATAAAGCACCCTTTGTGTTTCTTCCTTCCTCTTACCTGCATTCCAACTATAATTACTGTGAAAACAGGTTTCTTGGCTAGGAAAAACTCCTAACAACAAAAGAACCCCTAAAGAATTCCAGATACTCTAAAGGTTATCATATGGAAGCTTTGCACCTACAATGAGATGGTATTTAAATTCACTTAGCAAAAATTATTACAGTTGTGACAATAAACCCAATTGCACAAGAATTACAAGTCTGTAAAATAAACATTATGTACCAGGCTCATGGCTTCTTGAGTTTAAAATCTTTCAGACTCTACTCCAATGAATTTGCCTTGTTTTGTGCAGATTACATTCACTTACTCAGACTTCATTTATATTTGACAGATGGTCACATCACTCATGACATTTCCTGTTTAGTTCCATATTTAAAAATCAACTGCAGTGGAATGTAGACTAGCAATAGTCTTCTCTCCAATAAATATCCACACCAGGGGACATCAAAAACCTTTCATTTTTCAGATGGAAACAAAACAGTTGTGTTTATATTAACACAACTTTAGTTCATTTCCTTTTTCGGTGCCAGTTATGGCTGGTGCCAAATATAAAATGTTAAAAGCCTTGATTTTCCACAGTTTTCTCAAAAACAACTTTATTTTTTTCTTACTCTTAGTCAAGTGAATGAAAGCTCTAAACTAATAATTTTAAATGATACTAATTATTTTTTAGCCTAACAATCAAAAACTCATTTTCCAGTGGCTCTCTTCTCCTTTAAAAGTCTGTGACTTAAAAATCTCAGGTTTTTATTAATTTAATCCTAGAAGTATCAACTGGACTGTACTAATCAGAATTAAGTAATATATGAAACACAATGAACTTATTCTACTTTTCCAAACTATTTTAAAATCTTAAATCTTCTCTTACCAAGACTAAGCTTCCAAGAAGCATAAGAAAACTACTAAATAAAACATTTAAATGGGGGCCTGCATGGGGGCCTGAGAGGAGTGAGCGCTGTTATTGAGGGTCCGCCAGACTGCGACGGATATTGGGACCACGAGTGTTTCTTTTAGGTTCTTCCTTTTGGCCCTTGGAGTGAGAGATTCTAATGAGCAGATCAATGAAAATGAAATGAAGTTTTAGGACCCTCTGACGTCTTTATCCCGTCTCCCGTCCCTAGCTCAGGCGCGCCGAGGACAGTCCTTGTGGGGTCCTCGTGGCCGGCCAAGATGGCTGCCCCCGCACTGAAGGCTCTGCTAGGCTGGTCAGGCTTGGCGCCGGGCTTGCTGCGTACTGTCAGTCCGCTTCTAGGGCAAACCCAGGTGAGGTGGAGCCGCTATGGTGCTGAATTCAGAGATCCCCTAATTGACAAGGAACATTACCGCAAGTCTGTGGCAGAGCTCACCGAGGAGGAGAAATATGACCAGGAGCTCAAAAAAACTCAGCTCATCAAAGCTGCCCAGCGACGAAAACAAGCTCCGTGTTTGCAGACCCGGTGATCAGTAAATTCACCAACATGATGATGAAAGGAGGAAACAAAGTACTGGCCAGATCTCTCATGAACCAGACTCTGGAATCTGTGAAAAGGAAGCAGTTTGAGAAGTACCATGCTGCTTCTGGAGAGGAACAGGCAACCATAGAACGCAACCCCTATACCATCTTCCACCAAGCACTGAAAAACTGTGAGCCTGTAATTGGGCTGGTACCCATCCTCAGGGGTGGCCATTTCTACCAGGTCCCAGTGCCCCTAGCTGACCGAAGTCGCCGCTTCCTAGCCATGAAGTGGATGATCACTGAATGCCGAAAGAATAAGCACCGGCGGACATTGATGCCAGAGAAGCTGTCACATGAGCTGTTGCAGGCCTTTCACAACCAAGGCCCCGTAATCAAGAGGAAGCACGATATGCACAAGATGGCTGAGGCCAACCGAGCCCTGGCCCACTACCGTTGGTGGTAGAGGGAGAGGAAAGGTTCCCATCAGAGCCCAGGGCCTCTGCCATTTAAAAACAAGAAAACCTTATGAGCCACTGTTCTCTTGAAAAGTACCTGTGGGTTAAGGATATAGTTCCTTTTGAGAAGAATGGAGCAGCATGTTTGTTGCTTATCAGTCCTCTTCCTTTGGGGCTAGAATAGCTCTCCCTGTCCCATCTCTTTGTAAAGAGAGAACAAGTCAACTTATTGATTTTCTCCAAGAAACTCAGGGCCCAGGCTTCTCTCACCTCAGAGTGGGCCTTCGGATACTATGAAAGGAAGAAATTTTTGTATTAGAAATGATTATTAGAAAATCTTTAATCTGAACTAGTATAACACATTATGTAAGAACTACCATTCATTAAAACTGGCTGGAGGATAAAATAAATAAATAAATAAATAAAAACAATTAAATGTGCAAAGTTTAAGAAATGCACAGTCAGTATGAAAAACAACATGAAAATAACAAGAGATTTGTATCTACATTTTCAATGACTTGGTTATATCTTAAGTTATGAAACCTAAAATATTTAATGAAATTACAATTTGCCTTCTATTAAATAAATACAAACCTAAGAACCAAGAGAAACCAAAGATCATAACTTTTTATTACTACTTTAATAAATAAAAGTTGAACTTATTGAAAATTTGTTTTTCAATTCTAACAATAACATTTTTTACTTTCTCATTTTTTATTGATTATTTAAAGCATTACATAGCTCATGATATATCATCTTTCATACATTTGACTCAAATTGTGTTTTGAACTCCCATTTTCACCCCAAATACAGATTGCAGAATCACATCTGTTACATATTCACATTTTTACATAATGCCATATTAGTGACTGTTGTATTCTGCTACCTTTCCTATCCCCTACTATCCCCCCTCCCCTCCCCTCCACAATAACATTTTTTAATCTCTTTAAAACAGTCACCTTAAATGAAAGATCTATCCTAATTACTAACACATAAAATTTTTGAAGTGTTTAGAAAAGACAAAGTCACTAGAATTTCTCTAATCAATATTAATTCTCTAAATACAAATTATATTTGATTAACTACTATATTTAAATGCACTATGTCAATAAGTTAGAAAATCTAATTTTCATTGCCAATATCATGTCATTGTAGGACTTTATAAATATAAAGTATTTCTATACCTTTGGAATAAATGGCTAGCATTAGCAGACCTCTCCTTTTACAAAAGGCCTATCTCTGTAGTTGAGTTGAAGTGCTTAGGACAATATAATAATAAAGACAGGAGTCAAAATCCAAACACTTCTAAACTAGCATTATCATTTTACCAAGAAGTTCAATGTGTACACAGGAACAAAAGGCATAGGTTTTTGTTTGTTTGTTTGTATATTATTTAACTTGTCACTGAGCTGCCATGGAGTAACAAATATGGCTAAGACAATTTCCTCAGCTGAGAAATTTCTGTCTGGGACAGCAGACATGTAAATAGATTGCTTGTATACAATGAGGAATGCAAGAAATATATAAGTACCCTTCATTAGTACTTAAGCTGTTCTTAAAAGAAGGCACTAATGCATTCATAATTACAGTGTTGGGGAAAATTCTGTGGGTTTTCCCAGTTCTTCTACAACTGCATCCCCTTGAAAAGTGCATCAAATTGCTGTTTGTAACTTAGGGCATTTTCCTGAGAGTTTGGTGTTTTGTTTTCAGTGACTTTTGAGTTTATTTAAGGTAGCAAACATAGTTTTTAAATTGTAGTAGATATATATTTATTTGAAAAATACTGGTTCTTCTTTTATGACAGTTACAAAAAAATTCCTTCTGTTAAAAGCTAGTTTATGAAAATATCTCCAAATGAATAACAATAGAGGATTATTCAGTCATGGTAAAAACGTAAAAGGTGGCTCAAAAATGACTTTTGTTTGAGAAATCCTCCTGGAAAACAAAATACTTGACAAATTTGTAGATCACTCATATACAATAAAAATATGTCATCCTTTTCAGGATCAATCCCATTGAATCAATCCAATTATAGAATATATGGTACATTTATGATGTCAAAATGAACAAAACATCCTTTTTACTAGTAAAGTTTTATTTTTTGAAACCTATCAAAAACTATCATTTTTTTCAGAACCAGAACTTCTAAAACCTACTTGGTTCATGGAACTACACGGTTGAGAAAAGTGTCTATATGTCTTTCTTTCTCCCATCATGTGAGTAGTAAAGTAAACAACTGATTTGATGCTAATCAAGGCAGCAACTACTATCTTGGTGTTGAATTTTGGTACAGACATAATGAAGACAAGAATCTGTTTTTCAATAAAGGGATGAACCCACATGTTCTTCATATAACACCTTTATACAAGAAGCCCTACCCACACTATTCCTTAATATCACTAACTTGCTTCTTATAATATGCATTGTTTTGTAAGTGATAAATAATATTAGTGAAAAAACATGTCCAATATGCTTGGCTTCACTCCACTATGGTTTTCCTTCCAACAGGTATTCTTTCATAACATTTTTTTTAAAAGATCAGGTTAAACATCAACACTTAAAAGAACTACTTCAACAGAGGAACTATCATACTTTCTTTAGACACTTTCTTTTATATTTCTCAAAAGTAGAAATACAGGACAACAATCAAAACCTTTGGGGGAAAATATGTATCATGATTCAGAATCACTTCAATTTTACAAAGAAAATATGGTTCACATACAATATATAACATTCCCATAGAAATCTCAGATAGTACCATCTAATCAAAGATATGAATAGTTCTGTTGTAAAAGATATGAATACTCATATTAAGGAGAAATTTTAAAAAATAAATAAATAGCCTCAGATCAATACAGACAAGTCTCTGATTCCAAAAAGGATCTAGTCAGGACAGGATTTAGTTCAGGTTTGGAATTTTGAGTAAAGGAGAATAGACCTACTAACAGAACTATAAATCAGGAGATGAAACAGTTTACAAAAAAATTCTAATGTATTATGATAGTGGCTACATGAATATAATCTAAAAGAAAAAAAGGCAAGCTGGTCAAAGACACACTGAATACCAATAGTATAAAAGGATAACATAAATGATTTATAAAAATCCGTGAAGAGCTAAGCGAGTTTGAAAAGAATGAAGTTAGAAAACTCACTCTTCCTGATTTTAAAATTTACTGTAGTAAGCTAATGGTATCAAAATAGTGTGAGAGTAGCATTAGAATAGACACACAGACCAATGGAATAGAATTGGGAGTCCAGACCTAAATTCATACACCTATGACTAATTGTTTTGGGGGAAAGCTACTCAACAAGGAAAGAATAATTTCTTCTACAAATGGTGCCAGGATAGCTGGATTTCCACACACAAAATAATGAAATAGGGCTCTCACTTCACCTTATATACAATAAATCAACAACCTAAATATAAGAACTTAAACCTTGAAACGCTTAGAAGAAAACTTAAGGGTAAATCATCCTAACCTTGCATTTGGCAAAAGAGTCAGGTATGACACTAACAGCACAAGGAACAAATAGATTAATTGGACATCAAAGTAAAATAGATTAATTGGACATCAAAAGTAAAAATTTGCATCTCAAAGAACATTAGCAAATGAGTGAAAAGACTACCTTAGAATTAGAAAAGCATTTGAATATCATGTGTTAAACTCCTCTAAAAAAATGGGAAAAGGATTTGAATAGATTCTTCTCCAAAGATACACAAATAGCCAGTAAGCATAAGAAGATGATCAACATGATTAATTATTAGGAAAATAAAAATAAAAACAACAGTGAGATACCACTTCACACCTAGTAGGATGGCTAAAATAAAAGCCAGAAATTAACAAGTCTTGAGAAAGATGTGAAAAATTTGGAGCACTCATATGTGAAAATTTGAAAGGTATAGCCACTACAGAAAATAGTTCCACAGTTTCTTAAAATGTTAAGTACATAACTACCATAAGACCCAGTATTTCCACTCCTAGGTATATATCCAAAGAAACTGACAACAGAACTCAAACAGATACTTGTACACCATTTCTGTATTAGTCACAATATCCAAAAGGTAGAAATAATTTGTGTCTAACGACAGATTAATAGAGGAATAAAATGTTACATATACATATGTATGTGTATATATATATACACTATATATATTCAATGAATTATTATTCAGCTTTAAAACAGATAAAATTCTAATATTTGCTACAACATGGATAAGCCTTGAAAACATTATGCTAAGCAACACACAAAAGGATAAATACTGCATGATTTCACTTACTTGAAGTAGCTAGAATAAGCAAATTCATAAGCACAGAGCCTACTCTGTAAGGTTACAAAGGGTTGAGGGTAAGAAATAGGAAATTATTGTTTAATGATTACAGAGTTTCTATCTATAGTAAAAGTTTTTAAAATAAGCAGTGATGATGGTTACATTGTAAATGTGCTAAATTTAGTTTATTGTAAATGTACTAAATGCCACAAAATTGCACACTTAAAATTGTTAAAATGAATAATTTTATGTTATATATTTTTTATAATTAGAAATTTAAAAATACATAATATACAAATATTAAATTGTATACTTTAAATGGGTAAATTACATATGAATTATATGTGAATATTTTCTAAAATAAGAATAATAGTATCTCTTTCCTAAGGCTACTATGAGAATTAAAAGAGTTACTATTTCTAAAGTGTTTAGACTAGTGTCTGGCACATAAGAAGTACCAGTACCAATTGTTATTATTGTTTGTAAAAGTACTTGGAGAGAAACACATCTGAGATTTTAGATATGAGAGATTTGGAGGGAATTGTCCTATTTCTAAACCATCAAAGAAAACCCTACTTCATGAAAGACATGAAACCTGTCTTGAAAAACATCTGTTGTAGATGAAATGTAGCAAATGGCAACTGTGGGGATGATTTTGCAACCAGAACACAGATAAACAGAAAGGGAGACATTGATCATATTTGCCTAAAAAGAAAAGGACTGACATGCTCAGGCAGATATAGTAGATATAGTAGCTAAGGTAAAACTAATGATAGATCTCAGAGAATCAAGAACTTAGGCATTACCCTACTAAGCAATTTTGATGGTGAATTTAGATGGCTAGAGTCTCATGAATTATTACAAATAAACCACACACACACACACACACACTCACACATACAAACTTCCTCATGTTTTTACACATTGAATTTCTATCAGATATGTACTTAATAGATACAACATTCTTTTATTGTCTATTGCTGCAGGCCAAATTCTCTCAAACAGACCCTGAGATAAGGGCTAATAAGAGAGTGCTCTTGGGAGTAAGAAAAGTGAGATTAAGCGGAGAAAAAAGTTGAATTGAGATGCATTGGCAACAGAATTATCTGGAGCAGGACGGCCCCTTAAAGTTAAGCTGAACCAGGATGGAGGGTGGTGACCAACTTTGCAAGGCAACTTGGTGATCACCACATTACTATGTCCTTTGTTGTGGTCACCAAAACTGAAACAAGAACAGCATGGCTTGGAAATTTTGGTCCCATGCCAGAGCTACTGAATCAGAAAATCTAGAGGTGTGACCTAACAATCTGTTTTGATAAACTATTCCTATAGTTCTTATACATGATATGTTTGAAAAACATGACTACTTACATTATATAAAATAGAAAATGCACAAAACTATTTTACTGTGAGAACAGTTAACCATATAATTTGCACTCTTGTGAATGCATACCATGAACTGATGTTCAATACTACTGGAAAATAAGAAATTTAATTACTTAGAATCCTGACTTTGGAGAACTCACAGAGCTGTTGGCCTATAAACTTAAGGGTAATACTAAGTTATAGCAATATTTGATATAGCACCTTGTATGTGACATAGATCAATGGAAATGTGAATTAACAAAAGAAAGTTATGTATGTGACATAAATCAATGGAAATGTGAATTAACAAAAGAAAGTTATGTTCATTGTAAAAAAATTCTCTAAATATAAAAGAACATACTAATGGCAAAGAAATGTGAATTAAATAAAGCAAAAGATAGGAGGTGGACAACTCTAGCCAAATCTAACACAATTGGTGTCTGACTCTCAGGCTTTTTTTTAAAAAAAAATATTTTTTAGTTGTCAATGGACCTTTTTATTTATTTACTTATATGTGGTGCTGAGGATCAAACCCAGTGGCTCACCCATGCTAGGCAAGTGCTCAACCACTGAGCCACAACCCCAGACCTCCTCTTAGGCTTTTACAAAGATCTACAGGTAAAGAAATACCAAGGTAATCTGAAAAAGGAGGCAGGGAATGTGATCAGGCAATTTAGCTCTTCAAAAAAGAGTATTTAGGGCTGGGGTTATAGCTCAGTGGTAGAGCACTTGTCTAATATTTGTGAGGCACTGGGTTCGATTCTCAGCAACACATATAAATTAATTTATAGCCAAAAGGGATGTACAGAGTTGAAAAAAGCCAAAGAAAATCCTCAAGTCTGCATTAACTTTATGTGATACATAATACTGAGACAAATTCCACACAGCGACAGGACAAGGTGGTGAAAAACCTTCAAGGATATTGTCACTCCAAATATTCAATAATACCTGAGTGATGGTGTGGTCTGCAACTCATTAGAGCATTCCAGGAAACCTTCAAAGAAAATGATAAATGGAGTAATGAATGCCCCACACAAACAGCTTCAAAGTTTGATGGTGTTTTCTTTAAGCTTAGTATTAATAGCCTTAGCAATAAGAGTAAAAGGTATGCCTTCCATTTCTGTATTGCTGTCCACTCTTGAAAGCACCTTCACACAACCACACACCTGTAATTTGACACTCCTGAGTACTCAATGAGATTGGGGGTGTATTAACTGCATTCTATTGGTAAAGAAATGGAGCCTGAAAAGCCTGTTACTTGTCTGAGGTCCTACAGCAAGCTAATTGGAGAGTGGCATTTATTATTATCATATCCTATTGTCTTTTATTGAATATATCCTATTTACCAGGGAGTAGGTTAGATTTTATGCCAGGAAAATCTACATACAACCCTTCAAATGAAACACTACAATTCCCTTTTATAAATAAGGAAACAGGCACTGAGAAGTAAGAATTTGCCTAACACCACAGCTATTAAGCTGCCACAGCTATTAAGTGGCAGGACCAGAATCCAAAAAAAATGTATGGTTCCAAATGGTATATTCTTTCTACCATACTATCTCAATTGGTCTTGGGTGATATAGACATTATGCTCAGATGATTCTTTTATTATTTTTTTTATTTATATATGACAGCAGAATGCATTACAATTCTTATTCAAATGATTTTAATGTGCACCCAGGATAGCTGCTAAGCTGCTACAGAAGCAAAGCATGTACATTTGTGGCCAGGACACAGTGTACATGCCTAAGCTGAAAAAATTAAAATTAATTAAAAGACATAGGAAGTGAATTTTAAAAAATTATTTTAAGGAGGAAGAACAAATAAAATGTAATCTCAAAAATTCCATGTTTTTGATAAGTAGCTATTAAGTATTAGTATAGTTAATATACTGGAATATTCACCTTACCAATGCATCTGGAGCAAAAAAATCTAAGAGCAACTTTAATAGAAATAGAATGGCATCTCAGATTCTGAAAGCTGGAACTCAACCTCATATTTTATTTGACTCTAGAATTTTCCTATATTTAAAATAAATCATCTTAATTTAATTTCAGGGCACTTCCTATGTGTAAACAAATAGTTTCTTACAAAACCGGTATTTCAATGGTGTGAGATAGTTAAATATTGATTTGCCATTCTCCTGGCATAATGACTGAACAGAATACTCCATCAGTTTGTGGAACCAATGTCCCTAAGTGCTGCCAAACAGGTCAGCAATTAATGTCTTTGCTGAGTAGTTGGTTTCCACGATATCTACAAGGCAATGATTTTCATTGAATTGAAAGTAAAACCAGAGACAATCCATTCATCCACATGAAAGCTAGCTTGTCATTTGAAACTCTGAGGCAACTGAACTACAGTTCTTCTCAGACTCCAGGACTCATTTCCTCCGCCCAGCTGCCAATCTCTGTTTCACCTAGAAAAGCCCCAACCCCCTCTTCCTTTGCTACTAAATTCCATATTAACACCTCCCAGCTGCCAAACTTCCTAGTTCTCCCCTTTGTCTACCTTTATAGTATGTGATCAAGAGCAAATGCTCCAGCAAGCTTAAAATCTTACAGCTGCACAAAATACACACGGGGAACAAAACCTTCAGAAACAGGCATCCTTTAATGTTTAATGTAACCTAAGCCGGATGCTTAAAAACATTTTTGTCTACTGGCTACAAAATTCCATAATGTTAGAGGTTTTCTAAAAATTATTCTGTAGTACAATTTATGTCTGAAAATTAATCTGGTGATATTTAAATTTAATTCTTAACTTATCCAACTTAATATTTTTGCTTCATTAACTTTAAGTGTATTCCTGTGATTTTGATTAAAAATATTTATAGAGTATTTCTTTTTTATTAAAAAAAAGTAACACTTGAATCTATTTTAGATGTAGTCTTCACTTTAATATAATATCCCCCCCTTGTCTTTCCATTCTGATTTTTTTTTTTTTTTTTTAGAGAGAGAGAGGGGAGAGAGAGAGAGAATTTTTTTTTTTAATATTTATTTTTTAGTTCTCGGCGGACACAACATCTTTGTTGGTATGTAGTGCTGAGAATCGAACCCGGGCCGCACGCATGCCAGGCGACTGCGCTACTGATTGAGCCACATCCCCAGCCCTCCATTCTGATTCTTAATGGAGGAAACAGTTTCCTTTTAGGACAAAAAAAGAAAAAAAATCGAATACAGAATACAAGATTTATAAATATAGAGTACAAGGCCATAAAAAGATGTTTAGATATAAAATGCAAATGGGAATATATCTGATCTCTAATATAAGCAAATTTTCTCAAACTCATGTTTAAAAACAAATTTATCTGTTTTAAATGCATACTTCCCAAATTAGAAGAAAAAAATACTGCATGTCATACCAAAATAACAAATACTACTAATCAGAAAGCTTGTGTTTTCTATCTAATGCCATCATTAACCACAAATGAACAGAGGCGGGAAGACACCTATTTTTAAATCTACATGATCAATTAGATTGTTGACAGAAAGAGAAAACACAAAGATGTGCAGAAAAGTGTAATTTGAACTCCTTGACATTTTATTTTTCAATCTGTATCTGATGCTGCAAATCTAATAGCTAACTACTTTTGCTAACTCCCACATCCTCAAATTGCAAGTTCCTTTAGGAAAATCCCTTGCTATCTGATATCTCCAAAGATCTTCAATCTTCATATTAGTAAGACTGAAGAATACCTTTGTCATATCAAATATGCTCAGTTGTTTACCGCACGGCAAAGTAGTGTTAGAACCATTTAAAGATATGTCTGACAACATTAATCTATTTGACCTTTGACCTGCAGATCTAAACTGTAACTATGGTGACCAAAGCTTGACTTTACAATGCTGAGAAACTTTAAAGCTGGGCAGTATTTGGGGTCACATTGTTAAGTTAGACAAAGGAGTAAAGAAGTAATGTGACAGTTTCCTGGGAATTAAGGTCAGCAGGTCAATTGCACTGAAGCTTTCTGTGTATTAAGAAAACTAGCTAGGGCTGGGGATGTGGCTCAAGCGGTAACACGCTCACCTGGCATGCGTGCGGCCCGGGTTCGATCCTCAGCACCACATACCAACAAAGATGTTGTGTCCGCCGAGAACTAAAAAATAAATATTAAAAATTCTCTCTCTCTCTCCTCTCTCACTCTCTCTAAAAAAAATAAAAATAAAAAAAAAGAAAACTAGCTAAATTTTTTGATTTGTGAGAATTCATAGAATAGTACTTTGTTATAGATTATAAAAAGTGCAAAGAAATCAATTCATTAAGCTCAAAGGAAATTAGAGATAAAAGTACAAGTAGCATTCAATATTTAATAATACAATATTTCATAAATGTAATTCACTATTTTCAGGGTCTACACAATCACAAGTAAATAATTTCACTTTCATCTTCAGATTCCAGTTTTAAGTATAGGAATAAGTTACTAAGATGATAAATGATCATGTTTTCTTTTTTCACACAGGATGTTTTTATGAACAAATTCATAGGCATTTACTTTGATACCTATTAAATAAAGCTACCTTCACGTACACATACAGTTTTTATTTGTAACACACTATTCTCTGAGGACAGCCTATAATAAACAAAACAATGAGCATGTATGCACATGCAGAGCTGGTGTAGCGCCCTGTAAGAGTGGCTGCTACTCCTAAACGTGAGCACCTCCTGTATTTAGTTGTGCTCTCGCTGCATAATTAAAGCAGCACTTCACATAGAAACTGTGAATCTCCATTTTCAGGATTTTCTAATTATGCCAATAATAGGCTAGATTAACCTCTTCCACACACACAGTAAAAAAAGCACATTCGAGGCATTGCTTTAGGGATATTTTTCCTGAAGGCCTGATTATTTCTGTGCTAATTCAATGGAAGTGAATTATTTAGTGTTTAGCAGTGCAAAGGTGGGGCAGGAGATCTGCATAGAAAATAGTAAACAGTGGTATTTTCCATATGAGCAAAGAAGTTCCAACAGTACACCTTCCAACCAACTCAATTTTAAAACATACATTGTAAAATTAGTCCTACAGATGATTCACATTTGCCATTACTTTTGTGAATATCATAATCTGTTTAGTTCTTAAGAACCTGTGGAAGAATGTATCCTAAGTCAAATGAACTTCATCTCATATTTAAAAATAGGTATGAAATTAAACACATATATACTGAATTTCCTCAAATATATAATCACATGGAAAGGCAAGTACACTAAACATCTCCTCTGTTTTTCACTTTTTAGTATGGAGAGTCTCAGAAGACAGGGTTGCTCAAAGAGCAGTCCCCACCTGCTGCTATTTTCTTATCTATTATCTACCTATCTGTCAAGGAGGGTGTGTCAGTGAGTTTTTTTCCCACTTGTCCCTTAGAGACTTTTCAAGTCTTTAGTAAGTTTAGGGGAGTCTCTGGAACAGCAAAAGATTTGAAGGCTTAAAAAAGAAAATCCAAGTATGGGTCAGTGTAAATGAATTTTGACAGTATGCCCCAGGGAAGAGAATGCTTTTAAATAAACCACACTGGGACACAGAGTTATAAATCCATGGTAGAATCAGACATGACCAGTAAAGAATGTAGATCAAACCAATCAGTGAAGCCTTTTGATCACATGTTTTTCTGCCTGGATATGGTCTAGATGAAACTCTGCTGAAACTTTTATAAAGCCTAAGAAGATAACCATTTGGAGAAATACCTCATGAAATCCTTAAAAAAAAAAAAAAGTTGGGCTGGGGATGTGGCTCAATCGGTAGCGCGCTCGCCTGGCATGCGTGCGGCCCGGGTTCGATCCTCAGCACCACATACCAACAAAGATGTTGTGTCCGCCGAGAACTATAAAATAATAAATATTAAAAAATTCTCTCTCTCTCTCTCTCTCTCTCTCTCTCTCTCCCCTCTCTCTCTCTTTAAAAAAAAAAGTTGGAAGGAATAAAGGGGTAGGGGTAGAAAAGAGAAAGGGGCTGGGAACTGGGTCTAATGTTAAGAGTGTAAATATGAAAAGCAGAGAAACAATTTAGTACACTTTCATTCTCCAACACATTTAAAATTTGATCAGTTTTAACTAAGAGTGGCTAAAAATATACTTCCAAAAAATGCAACACAAAAAAATACTTTAAATAGATGTTTTCTATCAATTTCCAAATCACAGTTCAATCCCACATTATAGTCACTGTTTTAATTAGTTGTCTTGAAACATACTTAGCCACAATATACTGCTATTTTAATATAGTCATTGCTGAATATCTCTTCAAGGTATATGCATTAATGTTCCTAGTTAAGACTGGTCAATAAATTGTACTTATATGCATGCTTTGTTTCATTTCAGCTTTTGCTACCTTAGAAAACCTGATATATTTTGAATTTAGTAATATCAGTTGTAGAAATAAAAGGTTTCAAACCATTCAATTAAAAGGAAGCATTGAGAAAGCAGATGAAAAAAAAAAACTAGGAAGATGTGGAGTGTTGGCATCAATGAAATCCTAAATATGAGATAAACCAAAAATCTGGTTGAAGTCTCACATTCTAGAACACAAGATCCCAGTGAGATTCAACCATGCAGCACACAAAGAATCATGAGTAGTACTATTCCTAAGGTATCAAAATAATGCTAGAAGACTCATGCAAAGGGCTGGGGTTGTAGCCAGAGCACTTTCCTAGCATGTGTGAAGCACTGGGTTCAATCCTCAACACCACATAAAAATAAATAAAGCAAAATTTAAAAACAAACAAAAAACCTTCTGCAAATTAAAAAAAAAAAAAACAAGAAGACACATGAAAAGGAAATACATAATTTTAAGAGGTGAGAATCTTCTTGTGGAAAGTTCAATGGAAGAAGTTGAGAGAGACTGTTGAATATAGGATGAGACTATGAAGAAGATGGCTTTGATTTTGTAAATAAAGAGAACACACTGAGCTTTTAATTTCTAGATTTTGAGAACTAAAACTCTGTTCTTTTCTACTGTCTTGGATAATCAGTATAAACCCACCCAAGGGAATTAAGATAGATAAAAGATAAGAACAAGAACTGATTTAATTTCTTCTAAGATTATTGATTTAGTTAGCTTTCTAAACTTATTATTGTTTGTTCAAATTAGTTATACATGAAAGTAGAATGTACTTTGTTACATCTTACATAGATGGAGTATAATTTCTCATTCTTCTGATTTTATATAATGTAGAATCACACTGGCTGTGTAATCACATATGTGCATAGGTTAATAATGTCTGATTCATCCTACTGTTCTTCCTGCCCCCATACCCCCTCCCCTCCCCTCTACCTAATCTAAAGTAACTTTATTCTTCCCTAGCACAGCATCCCCCCTCCCCCATGCTTATTGTAAATTAGCATCCACATATTAGAGAAAACTGGTTTGGGGGATTGACTTATGTTGCTTAGTCTGATATTCTTCAGCTACATCCAGTTATTAGTAAATGCCATAATTTCATTCTTCTTTAAGGATGAGTAATATTAATATCATAATATATTAATAATATTCCATCATCATATATGATAAATATGTATATATATATATATATATATATATATATATACACACACACATACATACATACACATCACATTTTCTTTATCCATTCATCTGTTGAAGGAGTCCTAGGTTGGTTCTATACTTTAGCTATTGTGAATTGAGCTGCTATAAACACTGATGTGGCTGTGTCACTATAATATAATGATTTTAAGTCCTTGGGTATAAACAGGTGTGGGATCAAACTAAACTTCTTGAATCAATTTATCTTTTCTTATAAAATTATACATTTCACACAGATTCTCAAATGTATGGGTACTATAGCATTCTCTTAATATTTTTCTTTTTTAAAAAAAAATTTTAGTTGTTGATAGACCTTTATTTTATTTAGTTATACATGGTGCTGTGAATCAAAAACAGTGCCTCACACACGCCAAGCAACTGTGCTATGCTATGGCTGGACCATAGCCCCAGCTCCTCTTAACATTTTTCTTAACCTCTACAATATTCCTGTTCTTTTAACTCATCCCTCATCATTTTTTATAGACACAATACCTTAATTTTATTTATTTACTTTTATGTGGTGCTAAGGATCAAACCCAATGCCTTGCACAAGCTAAGCTAGCACTCTACCACTGAGCTACAACCTCAGCCCCATCTCTCATCAGTTTTTGTTATTAGATTCAATTAAGGTCTGTAAGTTTTACTGATCAATGATCAACTTGGTTTGAATGATTCTGATTTAACTTTTACTTAGTTCATTTCTCTTAATTCCTTTATGCCTGTGTTTTCTTTTTTTCTATTCTTGCTTTCTACTAAGTACATTTGAGATTTAATATCTTCCTAGACTTACCTTTTAGGCTATAAGTTTTGACAGGTAATGGTATATTTTTTCTCATTCTAAATTGTTTGTTATTTCCATTTCAATTTCTTCATCATAGAAGTTGTTTACAAATGTATTTTATATAATTCGATATTTCCAAGTGGATGAAAATATTTAGTCATGCCATTATCATTATATTTTAAAATGGTGTTGCTATTGAGGAATGAAACTATAAGTTTGCCTTTACAGACTGTTTATGAAAGTCCTCTGTATTTGAAATAATATGAATTCTCCATTAGTTACAGAGTACTGTTTCCTATACATCTTCTCAGAATTGAACGGATCAGAAATTGGGACTAAGGAGATAACAGACTAAACTACAGCAACTAAGTGATGAGGTAGAAATCAAACACAGGTCTGCCCAAAGCCCACAGTCTTAAAAACTATGACAAATTGCTTCCATAATTATTGCTCCCCTTATCTTTCTCTACCCAGCATCCTAGGAGTTCATTGACAACAAATCTTATTTCATTCTATCACAAAAATCATTATAAGCTGTTCTTTGGTCACCAACAATGAACCACTCCAAGTATTCATCTTCTTTTTCAACTCCCTTTAACTCTTAAATTGGTCTGGCCTGTGACTCAAATAGAACATGGTTTGTTGATTCCACTTTTGCATTCTTAGTCCCCCTGAACTGATATAAAGAAAATAAGTTACAGTCCTAGAAATACCAAGTGAAGAAGCTACAAGAACAGAGAGGATTAAAACTACACAAAGGAGAATAAGAACCCCAGCTGACAAGAAGAAGCAAGGCTCCAGTCATCCTTACTCAGGAGTCAGAAAAATAGGCAAACACCAACTTAGAGTCTGCCTCAGATCCTGTAAGACATCCCATGGAACAGAGACAGTTCATTTCTGACTTCTGATCTAAATTCCTGACTCACATAAGCTGCCAGAAATTAAAAAATGGCTATTTTTTTAAAGCACCAAGTTTGAGGATCATTTGTTATTTAGAATAGAATGAATGAATAAATGGTGAGTGACCCAGCACCTTGACACCAGTGATAATAGACTTTTTTTTCATACAAATAATAGAGAAGTTTTTGTTCTAGTGGAATTATTTTGAGCTAGCATGACAGTATAAAATAAGACAGCATGTTATGGTGCTTCCTAGAATGGTGTTTTACATCATTTAACAGCAAGCACTCACTAGAAACTGCCTCTGTATCAGATTCTACACAGGGCTCTGGGATGAAACGGTGAGCAAAATCACGCAAAGTCCCTACCCCATGGAGCTCCCAGTGGAGTCAGGGAGATGGACATTAATCAAATGATCACCAAAAAGTTAAACTGAAAACTACCAGAAGGCCATAGAGGAGAGGGATATGTTATGAAAATATGCAGGGGTAGGAAGAGCTGATGTGCTCCAGGAGGTCAGAGGAGGCCTTAAAGAGTAATTGATACCTAAGTTAAAATCTGAAGGAAGGGAAAGTTTAAACTAGATGAAAGGAAGGCAGAGTAAGTAAGAGGAGAGAACATATGTGCAAAAGGCTTTTAATGGAGGCAATCTGTCAATAACCTTTTGAAAATATATAATAAAAAAATAAAAAGGTATGAGGATCTGACTCAGTGGTTAAGCACCCCTGAGTTCAATCCCTGGTACCAAAAAAAAAAATAAAAAAATAAAAAGAAAGAAAGAAAATACATAATAACCACAGAAATACCATGTGGATATGTAAACTCTAAAATTCACTTTATTTAGTTGCTTGAGTATTTCTGATAATCTCAATATAGTAACTGCTCACTATTCAAATATATAAATTGAAATCAACTATCAGAAAAAAACTTTTAAAAATTCTAATGCTAAGAATAAAAGCAAGTAATCAGATAGATGTAGACAAAACGTGATCAAAGTTATTATTTCTAAAGTTTACAAAAATACTTTCTATATTCAATATAAAGAAGTTCAGTATAATTTGCTCAAAATCACAAACTATGAGAGCAGAAATTGTAATACAAGGCTTAAAAGGGAAAAAGGACTTTTGGCATTGTCTTATAAGAAATAATTAAGATATTTATGTTTAATTTTTGTATTTTAAGTCTCTTCTATAATTACAATTTCCCACGGAGTACAGAATGTATATAAATGTGCATAAATGCCATTAATAATCTAATAATTATTTAATTAAATGTATGATCTTCACCTGCACATTTACACTATGATGTTTTAATGTGCTGCCAGTTAGATTGCATTTCTTTACTGAAAATGCAGTTGTTTACTTAATAAAGCACAGGGAGATTCTTTGGCAGTTTCCTGGAAAAGAAACTGTGGTTTTTATGTCTCCCTTGAAAGGAAATTAAATTGAAAATCCTGCATTTAAATAACACTGATGTAGTGACATCAGTGGATTGGGGGCCAGGAAATTCAAAGTTAAAGCTAAAGCTGGCACTCTATCCTTAAAATAGGCTATTGTCCTGCTCCTATCACCAGTCGAGCAAATTTAATTAAATCTGAATTCTGACCAGTTGTTTTAAGTGGTTCAGAAAACTTCTTATAGGAATTTCATCCTTTATATGGCTTTTTGTATTCTACTTCCTCTGTCTGGGACACAAAGAATCTTTATACATTTTCTCATCTCTTAAAAAATAAAAATAAGAATTTGGAATAAAGGAAATATTTTATCTCAAGTATTCACTGTCTTTTCAAAGGCCAAAGAATTTTCCACATAAAATACTTTCAGACTCACTACTAGAACAATCCAGGAAGAAGTTTCAACAAAAGCTACCCTTTCATTTTATTTAATTTAAATGTTTTTTTTTAAATCCTTAATGTGCATATGCTTTAATTTTCTATTAACTTTCCTATCTAATTATTAAAAGCCATTGTACAACATGAGAATTAATTACATCTCATACACGAATGCTTTTCCCAAATTTATTTTAACATCTCTAGTTTATAGCAGTCTAATATTAAAATTTAAAATAACATTTTTAAAAGGTGGAGAAAAATTAATTTTTATTTATCTCTAACAATAAACTCTTAAAAACTCTATGGTTATTATTTCCCATCACAAAATTCAACAATAAAACAATTTGTTTTACCTTTATAAGAGTTTGTAATTCATTCTATTCAAAAATCTTACATTTGCTGAGAATTCAAATTGATTTTCTGGTGCCAAGTTTTTTAAAACTTGCATAAGGATTATTTCTAAAAACATCATTTACTTTATTTAATCTGAAACTGTGTGGAAGAAAAAAATGGAGTATATTCATTAAGTCTACATTGGATATATATTTTTATGGTGGGTAATGGATTCTATAAAGAAAGAATATTGAGTTCTCATGCTCTAAAGCAAATATGTATATAGATACTAAATAAGGGGAAAGAGGTAAATAGGAAATAGAACCTTATACGAAAATGTCAGCATTGTATTAAAGAGGCAACAGGTCATACTATGTGATGAGTAAGGCCCTCAAATAAATTGCAAATGACATCAATCAACATGACAAAGTAGATAGCTCCAAGAGATTGTGACACTACAGAAACATAAAGAAATCAAGCAAGACTATCAGAATCAACTTTGTCAGAACTTAGGAGAACATGCATAGGTTTATGGCAACCAAGTAAACATCGGATAGAGGAGAAGGAAATTTAAAAATGGTAGGAAGTGTTAGTCTTTACAGCTGTGGTTATCTTCCTCATGGTGTAACTCTGGTCCTTGGATTTAGGAAGCAAAGACCTTATTCACAAATTATTAATCACAAATAATAATCGACCCATATGATTGATCTCTGGGAAAAGAATAAAAAGTCCTCTATTTTTTTTCCCTAACTGCAAACTTATTCAGGGAAGAAAAACCGCAGGAATTCCTTAAAAATACTGTAAGGTGTATTAGCTCATTTTATGTTACTACAACAAAATATCTGAGGCAAGCTTCCTTTATAAAGAACAGATGTTTTGGGGCTGGGGATGTGGCTGAAGCGGTAACGCGTTCGCCTAGCATGTGCAGAGCACTGGGTTCGATCCTCAGCATCACATAAAAATTAAAAAATAAAGATGTTGTGTCCACCGAAAACTGAAAAATAAATATTAAAAAATCCTCTCTCTCTCTCTCTCTCTCAAAAAAAAAAAAAAAAAAAAAAAAAAAAAAAAAAACACAGATGTTTTTGTTTTGGAGGTTCAAAGACATAGTGCTAACAATGGCTAAGCTCCGGTAAGAACCTCATGGAGTCAATGCAGGAGCACATAGGTAAGCAAGAGACCATATGATAAGACAAGAAACTAGAAAGCCCAGGGTTCCATTTGAAATACCTTAAACCTTTCATCCCCAATTGACCTAAAATTGACCTAAGAACCTCCCACTAAGCCTCATCTTTTAAAGGTCCCCTATTTCCCAGTACCGCCACACTGAGGACCAAGTCTCCCCCACACAACAATATCCAGATTCCAGAAGACCATCCTTTGAAAATGAAGAAAAACTAAGATAGTTTCAAAATAATTAACACTGATCGAATTCATAATTGGTAGAATTTCCCTATAAGAAATGCTAATGGGACTCCTTTAAACTAAAAAAGAAAGAACACTAAGCAACAACTTGAAACCATAATGATGAAACACAGAACTCTGGTAAAAATAACTATGGAGTAAATTTTAAAGAATATTGTTGTACTTTTTGTTTGTAACTCTTCTTCTTATTTGCTACAATATTTAAAAGGCATAAATATAATGCACAAATGTATAAAACAACAACACTGTTATTGGACACACAGTATATAAAGATATAATTCCTGATGACAACAATAACATGGAGGGGTTGTATAGTAGAAGAATTTTTAGATGCTTTTGCACCTAAGATAGAATCACTGTAAACTAGGTTTTTATAAATTTAGGGTTCTAATTGTAATCCCCATAGTAACCACTGAAAAAAGAAACTTTAAAGTATACACAAGAGTAAATGAGAAGGAAATCAAAATAGTACACTACAAAAAAATAGAAAAGAAAGGAATAATGGAAGAAATGAGGAACAAAAAGCTATAAGAGATATAGAAAACAAATGGCAGAATAAGCCCCTCCTTATCAGGAATTACTTCAAATGTAAAAATTAAAAGAAAAAAAAAGACTTTTCAACAAAAAAACAGAGACTGGCAAAAAACGTTTTAAAAAATTATATAACTACAGACTATGACAAGAGACTTTAGATCCAAAGACACAAATAGATTGAAAGTGAAAGGATGGGAAAAGATATTCCATGTGTGTATTATCCAAAGTGGGGCTGAGAGAGCTACACTAATTTCAGAAAAAAATAGACTTGAGTCCAAAATTGTTGCAAGTGACAAAGAAAGACTTCATATAGAGATAAAAGTGTCAATACAACAAGAATGTATACAAGCATCTAACTACAAAGACCCAAATATAAAAAGCAAACTGACAGAACTGAAAGAAACAAACAATTCTACAGCAATACTTGAAGACTTCAATACAGCATTCTAAACAAATAAGTAGAATATCTAGACATAAGGTCAGTAAGAAATACAAGACCCGAATGACACTATACCAAATTAGATCTAACAGATATGTATAGAACACTTCACCATTAACAACAGAATAAACATTCTTATCAAAGACACATAGAACATCTCCAGGATATACCACATAGTAGGCTACTAACAAGTCTCAATACATTTATAAAAATCAAAATTATATGAAGTATCCTTTTCAATCACAATGGGATGAAGCTAGAAATCAAAAACAGAAAACTGGAAAATTCACAAATACTTGAAAAGTAAACAATACAATGTATGTGGTTACTATAGGAACTACAATCTTAACTAATAGGTCAAAGAAGTCACAAATGAAATTAGAAAATACCTTAAGAAAAACAAAAATAAAAATACAACATACTAAAATTTATGTGATACAGCAAAAGCATTACTCAGAAGGAAAGTAGTAGCTATAAACAACTGTATTTTTAGAAAAGAAAGATCTCAAATCAATCATCTAACTTTAACCCTTAAGGAACTAGAAAGAGAATAGCTAACTAAGCCCAAAGCTAGCAAAATGAAGGAAATAATACAGATTTTTACAGAGAAAAATGAAATAGAGGCTAAACAAATATCAAAGTCAATGAAAATAAGTTGTTTCTTTGAAAATATCAACCAAATCAATAAATCATTAGAAAAAAAGAGACTAAAAAAAGTACTAAAAATGAAAGTGCTGACATTTCATCAAGCTTAAACAAATAAAAGTTTATAAGAGAATACCATGAATAATTGTGTACCAACAAATTGGATAATCTATATAAAATGGACAAATTCCTGGAAACACACAAACTACCAAAATTGACTAAACAAGAAAGAGAAAATCCAACACAAGTAAAAAGATTAAATAGGTAATTAAAAATCTTCCAGTAAAGAAAAGTCAGGACCAGATAACTTCCCTGGAGAATTATATTAACCACTTAAAAAGAATTAACACCAGCCCTTACCAACTTCTTTCAAAAAACAAATGAGGAGGAAAGTTTTCTTTATTAATTCTTTGAAACTTATGACTATTCCAAATCAAAGTCAGACAGAACATGATACAAAATAAAAACTACAGAGCAATATTATTTATGAATATATATATATGCATAAAAAATCCTTAACGATATACTAGCAAATTAAATGAAAGCATATTAAGCACATTATATGCCATGACCAAATGGGATTTGTCCCAGGAATGTAAAGGTGATTCCACATAAGGAAATCAATGAATGTAGTGTAGCACATTAATAAAATAAAGGGAAAAAAGAAAAAAATTATCTCAATTGATACAGAAGAAGCATCTAACAAAATGTATAATTCTTTCTTGGTAAAGAAACAGTCAGAAAACCAGGAATGGAAAGGAACTCCAACTAAATGATAAAAGGCATTTATGAAAATTCAAAGTTTGTATCACAGCTGTTGCTAATAATTGTACTGACATTCTAGTCAGAGAAATAAGGCAAAGAAGCAGGAAGATGTGGAAGAGGAATAAAAGGCACATGAATTACAAAGGAAGAAATAAAATAATCTTTATTTGCAGGTGATATGGTCCTATATAAAGAGATAATTCCAAAGACACACATGCATACACACAATTTTATTAGAACAATGAAATTTAGCAAAGCTCAAGAGTATGAGATCAATATAAAAATCACTTGTTTTCCTACAGAGTACTATGAACAATCCAACAAGATACAAGAAATAAATTCCATTTACAATAGCATCTAAAAGAATAAAGCACCAAGAAATTAATGTGGACAAAAAGGCAAAAGATTTATACACTGAAAACCATAAAATGTTGCTGAAAGAAACCACAAAAGACTTACATAAACACCTGTATTCATGAATTGAAGGAGAAAGTTTTATTATATGGCAATATTATCTAGAACAATCTATTAATTCAATAAAATCCTACCAAAATACCAAAGGTTTTTTTGTTGTTGTTGTTTGTTTGTTTTCAGAAATAGAAATGCCAGTCCTCAAATTCATGTGGAATTGTCAAGGGTCATGAATAGTTGAAACAATTTCAAAAAGAGAGACTCATACCTCTTAATTTCAAAACTAACTACAAAGCTACAATAATTAAAGCAGTGTGGTACTAGTCATATAGATCATTGAAATGTAATTAATAGAATATAATTAAACCTAAACATTTCTGGCCATTTGTCTTTTAACAAGGGCTCAAAGACCATTCAATGGGAGAAAAAATAATCTCTTCAACAAATGGAACTGTGAAAAATGGATATCCACGTGCAAAAGAATGAAGTTAGACCCTACCTCATTCCATATTTAAATTTTAACCCCAAAAGGATAAGTAACTTAGATATAAGTGCTAAAACCACAAAATTCTTAGAAGAAAAACAGGAATCTTCATGACCTTGGATTTGGCAACTAATTTTGACATATGCACCAAGTAAGCAAAAACAACAAAAAGTAGATAGGCTAGACTTCTTCAAAAATTTAAAAAATAAAAGACAATTCATTATAATCTCTTTCTCATTCACAGATATCCATTCATTGCTTTAAGAAGATACAATCTATTATAAATTCTCTTCCTCTTGCAAAGGTACATTTTGTTGTCATTTTTCCCTCTATCACAAGAGAACAAAAGTTCCCAAAGATGCACATTTGGTTGGAATTGGAGAATATCATGCTAAGCGAAGTAAGCCAAAAAAAAAAAAAAAAAGCTGAATGTTTTCTCTAACATGTGGATACTAATTCACAATAAGGCAGGGGTTGGGGTGGAGGGCACTAGTGAAGAATAGCATTACCTTAGATTAGGTAGAGGGAAGTGATGGGAGGGAAGGAGAGGGGATATGGGGATTGGAAAGACAGTAGAATGAAACAGATATTATTACTGTATGTATATATGTGACTGCATGACCAATATGATTCTGCAACATGTATACTCAGAAAAATGAGAAATTCTATCCCATCTATGTATGATATATCAAAGTGCATAAATGTATTATACTATCATGTATAATTAATTTAAACAAATTTAAAAATTTTTAAAAATGTACCTGTAGAATAATTAAACCAGAGTATACAGTGTTAACTTAGGACTGTGAAATTTCCAGAGAAATACTTCATTTAAAAATTGTCTCCACAATGGTGCCATAAACATTTAGAGAAAAGATAGCCTCTTCGACAAATGATGCTGGGAAAACTGGAAATCCATATGTAGCAGACTGAAACTTAACCTCTATCTCTCACCCTGCACAAAACAATTCAAAGTAGATCAAGGACCTAGGCATTTAGACCAGAGACCCTGTGCCTACTAGAAGAAAAAGTAGGCCCAACTATCCATCATGTAGGCTTAGGAATCAACTTCCTCAATGAGATTCCTAAAGTGCAAAAAGCAAAATACATGGAATGTATTTTGTAAGAAATGTATTTGTAAGAAATATGAATGATTTACAAATATACGAAAAAAAACATTCTGGAAAGCAATATGGAGATTTCTCAGAAAACTTGGAATGGAACTACTATTTGACACATTTATCCCATTTCTAGGTATATACACAAAGGACTTAAAATCAGCATACTATAGTGATGTGCTTACATCATTATATATAGCAGCTCAGTTGGCAATAGCTAAACTATGGAACCAACCTAGTACCCTTCAACAGATGAATGGATAAAGAAAATGTGAAATCTATATACAATGGAATATCACTCAGGCATAAAGAAGAATGAAATTATGGCATTTGCAGGTGAATGGATGGAAATGGAGACTGTATGCTAAGTGAAATAAGCCAATCCCAAGAAAACAAAGGCCAAATGTTCTCTCTGATATGCAGATACTAATGCACAATAAGACAGGGGGAAGGGAAAGAGAGATGGGAATAGGAAAGACGGTAGAATAAATCAGACATAACTTTCACTTTCCTGTGTTCATATATAAATACACAACCAGTGAAATTCAACATCATGTGCAACAGCAAGAATGAGATCTTAATTAGAATTAAGTTATACTCCATGTATGTATAATATGTCAAGATACGTTCTACTATCATGTATATCTAAGAAGAAAAAAAATTAAAAGTTATCTCCATTAAGATATGAACAGTTGAGTGTACTTTGAGGGAACTCTTGAACAAAACGCACAAGGGTAGAAATGGATTTGCTGTGCTCACCACAAAATCTAGCTAGCTAGCATACAGCCCACCCCATTACATATGGGGAAGTAGTAGTACAGCATACTGGCTCCAGCAATCATCAGGTGACTTTGGACCAGCTTTTTGACTTCTGTGCACCTACCTCACATGGCTGATGTAAAGATTAAGACAGTTCTGGGAACAGTGATTAGCATATAGTTAATTATCATTGTTATCGTATTACATATTTCTGCATACCAAAAGTCATTACTTGAACTGATGAAATCTCAGTTTTACCAGATCTAGTTGTAGGAATTGTAGGATTTTTGTCCTATGAGCAGGGATTCTATTGGACATTACAGAAGCTGACAATTGGCCTACTGGGCAAACCATCAACACTGAAGCTATAAACATGACCTTTATTAAACAGCCAGAAAAGGATGTGAAATGTGCAGATAAACCAGAGATGTCAATAAACGGGATCTAGAAAATAAACTTGTGCTAGGCACACACACACAAAAAATAAAAGGTTAAGGTGAGCTCTGGACAAAACAGAAGAAGCCTAAATGTCAGAAAGATGCGTAGTAAAAAGCAAAAAGTCCTGTCTACTGTGTTCTCTGTCCCTTCTCTGTTCCTTTTTTTTCACTGGATTACCTATTGGATCATTTTTTTTGACATCCTGCTCACAAGCCCTCATGGTTTCTAGACAGCTGCCAAGTCCCCTGACCATTCTAATAACAATGACCTGAGAACTGTACCAGGCAATTAAATTACCCCAGGCAGCCTTTCTACCTACTGTAGTGGCATGCTTTACAAAGACTGAAATGCATATCTGCTGTTCAGAAAGAATGAGGGAAGTGCCAGCAGTTCCTTTTTTAAGGTTTGAACTTTTATCTTTTAAATATCAATCAGTTATGATTGAAATTTTAATTCACTAAAATTGACTGCTGAAAAAACACAGGGGTCATTTATTATTATGTGCCTATTCCCAAGCTTCAAGTCAGGATCTGAGACCTAGGAAGAGATGAGTAAAACCATCATCTAGTGAGAAAACCACAGGGGTATAAGAAAAGGGATCTTAGTTTCCTCATACAACAGTGGAACACTATAAACCTAGACAAATATAAATTGCTCCAGTAAGGGTAAGATTAAGAAATAGAAACAAAAGTATTCCAAAAGCTTTATAGGACAATCGAGAAATGGCCAATACTTCTCCTCACTGGGAAACCCAGATGTGAATGCTCAGAGAGCCACCAAGAATTGCCCAGACTTGGCACAGGGGCATGGAAATATACATGAAGGGATTACTCTCATGTAAAACTAAAATTAGAAAACTGAAATTGAAAATTAGACTTTCCAACTCTCCTTAGTATCCACGGTCCTTGACAACAAGGAACAAACTCCTGGGAAGCTCTATTTTTCAGATGTTAGCCTGGCAGCTTCTGTCCTATCCAGGAGATATTTTTCAAATCCGGGACTTCTGCTAGAAATTAAATAATAATAATTAGAAATATGGAATGTGACTTTATGCTAGGCACCATGTTAAACATGAGATTCTTGACATGCTTTGTATCATTTAATGTCATAGGAAAAAATAGAGGGACAAGCTGAAGAAAGTGAGTAGATGTTCCTCAAATGCCTTCCTAAAAGAAAAGATGCCTGATGGGAGCAAAACCTAAACAGTAAGTGAGGACTTTATAGCTTGTTACAGGGTGTGATAACCAGGATAATTCATTTGCTCTAACAACCCCTTGAGGGCAACTGTTAATACCCCCAAGGGAGGTGAAGTGACTCACCCAAATTGTTCTTACAAAGAGCAGTTCAGGTCACCTCCCAAATTCCAAACCCAGCAGAAGCAACTCCCAGGTGTAAAGAAAATTCAGCGATGAGAGGAAAGCTTCGTAATTTTCTGCCTAATCTCCCTTTCTGAGACCTCTCTTGCCCTTGTTTTTTTAATTTTTTGATTCACAAACACAAATTACACATATTAATCATGTATAACATGATGTTTTAAAATATGTATATATTGTGGGATGGCTAAATTGAGCTAATTAGCATATGCATTACCTCATGTACCTATTTTGTAATAAGAACACTTTAAATTTTCTCTCCTAGAGATTACTTATAAAATACACTATTATTAGTTACAGTCACTGAATTGTATGGTAGATGACTTGAATTCATTGCTCATTTCTGAAATTTTCTATCTTTTCATCAACATATCCCAAACTCCTGGCCCCTACGCCTAAATCCTAATAACCGCTAATTTTTCTCTGAATGCAACTTTTTTAAAATTCCACATGTGAATAAGATTATGTAGTATTTGTCTTTCTGTGACTGGTTTGTTTCATTCACCATTATGTCCCCCAGGTTCATTCATATCACAAATGATAGGATTTCTTTATTTTTAAAAGCTGTCTAGAATTCTATTGTGCATACATACCACATTTTCCTTGTCCATTTGTCCACTGATGGATCCTTAGCTTGATTCCATTATCTTTGCTATGATGAATAATGCTGCAATGGACATGGGAATACAGATATCTCTTCAACAGGCTGATTTCATTTCCTTTGGATATCTACCTAGTAGTGGGATTTATGGATCATATGGTGTTTCTATGTTTAGTTTTCAGGAACTTCCATACTGTTTCCTATAATAGCTGTACTAATTTACATTCCCACCAATGGAGTACAAGGGTTCTTTTTTCTCCACATCTTCTTCAACATTTCACTTTTATCTTTTTAATAATAAATATTCCTGCTTTTTACATGTGAACCCTGAAAGAATCTCCTGAAAATGCCTACTTATAGTCTCTAGATCTGGGTATTTTTTAAATTAACCAGAATATGAAGCCCAGCTACAATGCTGTGTAACCTTGGGCAAGTTTCTTAACCGCTTTGTTCTTGTCTGGAAAATGGAGGTAATCATATTAACTACATCATCATGATATTAAGAGAATTTAGTGTGTAAATATAACTAAAAGTGTTTAGGATAGGACCTGAAATATAATATCTACTCAATAAATGAAAACTACATTAAACCAAAAATCTACTACTTTGTATACTGTACCCAGGAGTAAATTAATCTACTTGAGAAGTTGCATTAACTCCTTCAGGTCACCAAAGTGACATTCAGTTCACTATTTACTCTTGGGTACTTTATTGCATCCTACATCTACATAACAACAGCTGCCACTTAAAAGCAAACTAAATTGTTATAAAGCATTGTTCTTTGAAACTGATCCTTCCATATTTCATTCTGTTTTCACCTCAAACCTGAAATGGTCTTTGTTTTATAACATGAACAATTTTTCCATTTGAAGGGAAGAAAGGGAAGAAATAAATTACAGCCGCAAAGATAAGTTGAATGTTTCAAAGAACTAGGCCTGGCATCTCTCAGAATAACACATGCTTAATGCAAAGAGATGGCTTTGTGTGAGATCAGGGGCAGCTCCAAAGTTTTTTCCAGGGGGTGGAATCCAAAACAACCACTTTGGCCATTTCCCAAAATCTCAAGAGCACTGTCTTATTTGCCAGGTTACTTGCATGAATCTTATCAATATCAAATGTACTCACTTATTTACTGTGTCCCTGCCTGTCCTGACAGATGAATAGAATTTGCTCTCTGTCCAAGCTCACTAGCAATAAAAGCCAGCAGCATTGCATCAGTTGTCTGCAAATGTAGTTCTAAAGATGGTGGGAACCATACTTCACAGTTTTACAGATGGTTTACATCTGAAATTTGCCCTGAGAAACCCCTACATTTAACCTAGAATTTTTTTTCTTTTCTTTTTTTCTAGAGGTCACTGTCACTTCTAATATCAAACTGACAAAATTTTTTAAAAGATTCTCTACCTTGATTTAATAAATCCTATATAGGAAATTTATACTCAGAGAATGTGAAGCATCTAGATTTGTAAAAATCTCATTATGCTTCTCATTTAAAACTTGTTATTGCTGGGTGTGGTGGCATAGGACTATAATTCCAGTGATTCTGGAGGCTTAGGCAGAAGGATCACAAGTACAAGGCCAGTCTCACCAATTTAGTAAGACCCTCAGCAACTTAGGAAGACTGTCTAAATAAATAAATAAATAGGGGCTGGGGCTGGGGCTGCAGCTCAGCCGTAGCACAATTGCCTGGCATGTGTGAGGAACAGGGTTCGATTCTCAGCACTGAGTATCAATAAATTTAAAAAATAAATAAAACAAAGATCTATCAACAACTAAAAAACTATTTATTAATAAATAAATAAAAAGACTGATGATGTATCTCAGTGGTAGAGCTCCCCTGGGTTTGACCCCCAGTTCCAAAATAAATAAAACTTGCTATTATATCGGTAAGTGTTTAATGTTGAAAAATAAAAGCAGAAAATACAGAAAGTATTATAAAGAAACAAAGAATCACTATAATCTGCATTTTGGAAAATGTACTAGGATGAGTGTAACACAACGGTTGAGATCATTGTTGTTAATGGACGAAAATGTCAAAATACTATGCTATCTATCTATAAGTTAGTAGACAACTTTTATGGCAGACGGCAATTCTCAATTGTGGCTTGACTGCCAAAATATTTCCCACCCTTCATTCTCTTCTTGCAATATTGACTTAGATGTCTCTCCCATGGAGGAGGGGATGTCTGTGTTTTCTTCTCTTATACTTACATGGATTTGGGATTATGATGGAACTAACACTTAAGTTATTACTGAGGACAGGTAACTAAAATGTGATGCATTCCTGCCTGTTTCTCTCAAGACGCTCACTCCTGGAAGCCAGCCACCTTTGCCTTAAGAAAGCCAAAGAAGTCCATGAAGAAGCCTGCTTAGTGAAAAACAGAAGCCCCCAGCATACAGCCCTGGCTGAGCTCCCAGCAGAAGCCAACCCTTCAACCATGTCTCATTCCTGGGGCTGGTAAGTTGATCAGCCATGTGAGTAAGGAATCTTGAAAGAAGATCCTCCTGCATTTCAGTTGACACCCTTTGGAGAAGAGATGAGCTATAACTATTGAAAGTTGTGTGTGAAAAAAAAAATAGGTTAGTGTCGTTATAGTAGGACAATAATTTTGGGGTGTTTTGTTATGAAGCAATAGAAAGATGATTAAATTGTTAAGAGTGAGAGCTACTATTATTAAAAGTTCAGTCAGAGATTATTATGTGGCAATAATGTGACAATAGTATTAAATGTAATGTTTTAGTTTATCCTCACAATAACCCTTTGCACAGAATATTATTATTTCCAGTTTATATATGGAGACACTCAAGGACACACCTAGATTTAAGTAATTCATCCACAAACTAACTCAGCGAGTAAGTAGCTGAACTGGGCTATGAGTCAAGAGATCTGGCTACAAAGCCAACGCCCTTCAGATCAGGGAGTCAAGAGCACATTCCACTAAATCAGGGTCCAATAGGTCTTAAAGTCTAGCCAGTCAGTATCTGCTGCTCCAGGCCCTGCTCAGCCAGGTTCCTCTCTTCTTAGTGAGAAAGACATACAAACTAAATACATTACTTCCTCCAACACTGGGCAGAGTCTTTATTTTCATAAAACAGCCCTTTCTATCCCTAGTAATCTCAAGAATGGAATTAAAAACAGCCAGTCTTTACCAAAGATGTTTTTAAATCACAACTTTAATACTGAAAAAAAAATTATTGTTAAAAAAAAATGGAAACCTAAGTATAAATAAAAAAGACCTGTAACAGTTTTCAGAGAAAACCACTCTTAAAATTTGATGTGTTTCCTATAATTTTCCTATTATAATATTTTTAATATAACTGAAATCATAAATCATACTTTTATATCCTTATTTTCTCACAATTATATAATCAGCATATTCCCATGTCACTCAATGAAACCTCTGAATACATAAGTGATAGGAAAAAGATAACCTCCAAAGACATAATGTATATTTTATTGAAGGATATCTGGTCATTTCTAGTTTCTTTTATCATATATTGTCGGCAATGAATATCTTTCTTACAATTTCTTCAGGATAGTTTCCTAGAGCAGAAATTACTGAGTCAAAAAATATGGATTGCTGAGGTTCTTGATTAGATTTTCAGAAAAGGACCATTTTATAGCCCCAATTACAGAGTCACACCTCACTCTTTCCTACATTAGATATCATTTAAAATATCATTTTGTAATTTGATAGTGTATAAGTGGTAACTTTTATTTTTCCTTTTGATTATCTATTAGAAGATTCAAGTGATCTTATATATAAGAACATAATAAACATTATAAAACAACATATTAATGTACGAGCAGATAATTTCCATTGAGCACCTACTACATTCTTGACATTCATTTAGGCTCCTCCTGTACATTTAATCTACATAAAAATGCTAAAGATTAAATTTCTAAAATATTCTGAACCAACAGTGATGGAAGCTGAGGTAGAGAAAGATTGAGTTACTAGCTTTAGCTACAGAGTTTTCATACTGGAATCTAAATCTAATCTTATTTGACATCAAAATTTAAGTTAGTTCCATTATTTTACAATACCCATTGGATCAATGGATAACTAAGATAGATGGATAATGAAAAGTATATAATTTGAGTTCATTGTTTTTATTCTACTTCACTAATACATAAATATATATGGGAACACATTTTCTCAAAAATAATGAAATAAATGTTCTTATTTTTGAGCACCCAGCTAAAGAAAATGAATTTATAAATTAAATATTACTATTCCTATACAGCAGCAATTCTGAATTATTTTGGTCTCAGGACCTCTTTATACTCTTAAAAATTGTTGAGGCCTCCAAACATAGAGTTATATTCCTCTATCTTTACTATGTTAGAAATTAAAACTGAAAATTTTAAAAATATTTGTGTATTCATTTAAAGACAATTAAAAACCCAATATATGTTTATGTTAATAATATTTTGTGCAAGAAAAACTATATTTTTCAAAACAAACAAAATTTAGTCAGAAGAGTAGCACTGTTTTATGTGTCTACAAATACTTGCAATATTGTGACCGACCTAGCACTAGACAACTAGTTCCCATTCTTGCTTTGTCATTTAGCATGTGGTAATAACACATGTCATTTACACTCTGAAAACCTCTACATATTGAAAGAGTAAGAGTGAACAGACAAATAACAAATACTTCTGATCTTACAGGCCCTATATCCCATGAGAGAGTCCTTACATTGCTTTAAAAACTGCTAGGATATGGCATACAAAGGTTGATATCCACCTAAAATTCAGTAAGCAAAAGAATACTGTAGGATGGTATGTGTATTGACTTTGGCATCAAAAATATTTCTATGAATAAGAAAGACACAAGAAACACAAAACTTTATGTTATGGAAACATTCTTTATTAAAACAAAAATAAAAACACAAATCATTCACTGGAAGAAGACAAGGCCAGCACAAATATACAGGCCAGTAATTATTATACAGAATATATAAAGACCTTTTAAAACAAATTAATAAGAAAAACACAAATAACTCAGCAGAATACAAGGCAAAGAACATAAATAAGGCATTTCAAAGACAAGAAAATGCAAAGAACCTATAAACATCTGAAAAGGTGTGCAACCCAGTAGGAGCAGAAAAATAGTAAGGAAAACAAAAGCATATCATTACAATCTCATTAGTGTAGCAAAAACAAACAAAAATCCTGACAATTAAGGACTCAAACACTACTGATGGGAATGTGGCAAGCACTTTGGAGATGTGGCAGACACTGCTGATTGCCTATTGCCATCCACCTTCCCTTTCTTCCTTTCTAAAGGCATATGTGGTTCAGCTATCTCCTTCCTCCTGGTGATCACATTCTTCAAGGAAAACTAGCTGTGTTCCCCAGTCATCATGGTTTTGTCAAACTTTGTAAGCAAACAATTTAGGCATGAACGTATGCTTTAATTTTAGACAATAAAATATGTAAGAAAATCAAATGGGAGAAATATCTAGGAAAAGTTTTCCTGCTCTTCAAAAAAGACAGACACCATGCCCCAGGCTACTGTTCTTCAGTCTCCGTGTGATTCATGGTGAGGAACAGCTTTTCCATGAAGAAAGCATGCCATTGAGTCAATAAATTATACAAGTATAAGGCAGCCAAACCCCTGGACTTCTTATATGTGCTAATATATTCTTTATTTAAGATACTATGAATTCTACTGTCCATTACTTGCAGCTGAAAGTACCCTGACAGAGAAAAAAGAAGAGTTTAGCAATAGAGGTAAAAAATTATTCATATCCCAAAACCCAGAAAATCTACTTCTATGTGTATAAACCAGAGAAAGCCTCACACATGGAGAACAGAAGATGAATGAAAGAATGTTCCTTACAGTCTTCTTTGTATAGGGCAGCTGAATGCAGTTCTTCAGTGAATTGAAGAATAATGTAATTATCATCAAAGTGATTGTTATTAATTAATTATTAGTAAGTACTAATACAAATATTAATGATTCCTTTCTTTATTCTTTCTGGAATAAGGATATCAATATTTTGAATTATGAGATCAAGACCACCCATTATAAAGCAATGGGCTAGCTAGAAGCATATATCACTGCAGGGGAGTAATAACCACCCTGCACTACTTATTTGGATTTTTGTACAAATGAGACAACAATTTCTATGTTGTTTAAATATCTCATTTTGAGTTTTTAAAGGGTCATTGCTGACCCTAATTTTAATTAAATGAAGATGAAAACATAGACTGGAAATATATAGCCAAATTCATGACAGTTGATGCCTCTGGGGAAGAAAAGAGGTAAGCGAATAAGAAAAGGAACTCAGGATATTTCAACTTTTTATATTATTATATACTGTTTTTAATTAAGAATCTAAAGGAAAAATAATTAAATGTTAACCTTTGTTAATTTATTTTTGTTATTTATTCTCTATACTTCCTTGTTTAAAATGTCCACAAAGGGGGTGACACAGAAAATAAATTACCCAAAAAAGAGTTGATGAGGAAAGAAAGGAAAAGAATGTCTCCTTCACACACACACACACACAAAAAAAAAAGAGAAAATGTTTTCCTTCTATATGCACAAATTAAGTCAATATTAAGATTCAATCTAATCTCTTATTAAAGATTAATGCCACCCAGTCCTGCTGAGGGTGCGGGTTTGGGAGGGTACCTCTCTTGAGGGCAATCTCATAATTATCCTAAATTCATTAAAAGAGTGTCAGCTCTTATGAACCATTAATTTTACCTCTAACAAGTAATGTTAATAAATCTACTTCATTGAGCACAAAGAATTAGCTGGAAACATTTTATCAACTGATGACATGCAAGTATACTTGATAACATGAACACAATTTCACAATTTTCTTCAGTAAAACTTTTTTTAAAATCAAGCACACTATTTTCCTAAATTGTAAGAAAGTATTTGGTATATATGAATAAGTTATAAAAATCTGAAAGACTTTAAACCACGCAGTGTTTGACACTGGATGGAGAGAATTCAGATTCTTTTTATTTCCTTCTAATTATGGTTGTAATTCGGTTGTAATTCTCTAACTTTCTATTACACATATGAAATTTTAGGCAATACCATCATTTAATGACTATGGTTAACCAAAAAGTGAATGCCGAGTTGACTGCAACAAATCTAATGAAAATAAATAGAAGTAGTGAGTTCATTTCTTATAGCACAAAATGCATATATGGCTCTTACATAATTAGCCTTCCAAGTCATTATGTTTCCTCTTTTAAAACAATAGTTATTTATTTTAATGAATTTGTAAGCATCTCATATTAGGGATATTGAAGGAAAAATACAATTAGACTACACTCCACTAAAATCAATCATTGAGACTAATAAGACAGTTGGTTTTTCTTAACCGATGAGTAAAGAAAGTCATTTGTTTGTTAGTCTACTAATAAAGGGTATTGTTAAAAAGCACAAGTCAAAGGAAGGGATGAGGTTCAGAAGAAGCCAAGTGCAAACAGAAATATATTTGAAAATAAACTATATCTATATCTATATCTCTCTATATATACTACGTACATATATAGACTGTATATATACCAGAATTCTAATATATACATATACAAATATTCTAATATATACATATACATTATTTGATAAATAACACATCTGAAATCAGTATAACTTCCTTCTTAATGTTTTCTTTCATGTACTTTCTGATACAAATTACTATGAACCTTCAATATCATAGCATTTTCATTCCATGTTCTAAAACCTATGCACTTGTTCTTTCTTCACATTTTGGAAGATCCTTAAGTCTCTACTTACTCTGCAATGTTAGACTAGATTTTAATTTGGACACAAACCAGAAGCCTCTGAAAGCTGCTCCATGTTACTAATGGATGTGCAGGTGATTTGGCTTTGACATGTGGCCTCATGCATACAACCGCCTTTAATAGCCATGGCTTAATTCTGGCTCTTTTAGTAACTTTTAGCTTTAACCCTCCTAAGACAGGAGTCCTTGTCTTATAGAGATTGTGTCCTTGCCTTATAGAGATTGTCCATTAGACACATATCCTGTGATTATATTTTTGCTACTACCCTGGATCCTGATTGACCAACATTTTATTTCCCAAATATATTTGAGATTATTATGTCTTGTGATAAAACTAGATTACTTTAAAATTCAAATATCAAGAAAATACAAGTCTGATTTTCACCCGGTAATTACTCTATTAACTTCCTAAAATCATATGTTCTCTATTATCATAGAGAAGAGAAACACAATTTAAAATTTCCTTATAAGTACTTCATATTTATAGTAATATATTTCTACTTTCTAACAGAGAGCTACTTTGTTTTCTATAAGAAGTTTATTTCTACTTTCTGTTAGAAAACTATATTGGAAGCAAATAAGACACATCATTATTTTCTTTAACTTCTCTCAAATATAAGATAGTAAGATTTGCTTATAAGGAACAAATAATATCTAGAATGACAAAAATAATAAGAACAGTAACAATTTTACTTGCAATATATAAAATATGGGCAAAGTTATTAAGTAACATTGTACTGAACTTAAAACTCTAAATAAAACAAAACAAGCAAATATTTAAAAATATGTAAGTTCTACTCTCAAAAAAAAAAAAAAAAAACGTACTTTAAAAACTCTGTCACCTTAGGATTTTTGGCATCAAACCTATGACATTTATATTTTATATGTCCTTTCCTACTCTTTGGTGAGCCAACAAGCTTTGTTCTTTGTCAATAAGATATGATCTGATGAGCGTATTTCTGACTTGCCTTGGGGAAGAAGACAGATTTACAAGTGGCCACTTTGAAAGAAAAAGTCTATTTCCTGCGCCACTGAATAAAACAAAGAAAAACTGCATCAGAAGTAACTCAAATAGTTGAGTATTGCTTCTATGTAAACATAAAAATTAAAAAATTTTCAGAGTCCCTAGATTTTACCCAAATGAAAATTAATAACTTTAAAATTGATTAAACTTTTTAAAAATTATTAATTTTCAAATCTACTCTTTTTTAAACAACTTTTTAAAAAAAATTGGGGAGGGGCTGGGGTTGTGGCTCAGTGGTAGAGCACTTGCTTGCCTGGCACATGTGAGGCACTGGGTTCAATCTTCAGCACCATATAAAAATAAATAAATAAAATGAAGGTATTAAAATATTTTTTAAAATTTTTGGTTGTAGATCGACACAATACCTTTATTATTACTTTTTTATTTTTATGTGGTGAAACTTCTTAAGACTGGATCTAATTTTTAAACAGATATGAAACCTAATAAAGTACTTGTGATTTTGTAGCACTAAAACATTTTAAATATCAAACAAAAGAAATAAAAGCTAAAGAAAAAATTATGTCATGTTTTTAAATTTGGCAAATTCAAGGTTAATAAAATAGAAAATGAACTAAGCAAGTCTAATCGATATTTCGCATAAATTATGCTCAGAAAACTTCAGCACATTTATATTTTACAGAAAAATTCCCAGTAAGTAAATATGACTTAATTTTAAGCTTATTTTTACTTGGAACAGTTGTCATTGTAAAACACTAACTTATTTCAAATCTAATCAACTGAATACCTTATCTTTTTAAAATCTTGCAAATAATTAATTCATACCAGTTCCTGAGGGTTGGAAAAACCCACTGTTGTAGTAAATCTGCTTCACCTAGACAGTGCCAGTGAGAGACAGTTTTCATAGTCATTTATAAATAAATATAATAGAAAACAGTCTCTGATTCTACTTTAAGTATATCTCTTTCAACATTAAACACCTGATGCAACCTAAGTAATCCTGACTGCAGGGAAATCTCAATCTCTCAAAAAAAGGTAATCTCAAATACAAGAGAACTATAGAGAGAGCTAGTTTTCAAGAGAAAAAAAAAATCTGAAAATTTCAGCAAATTTTCTTCTCAGAAAATATATTTGTGTTCTTAAAATTAGCATCCTTACTCCATAAATGGTGGCACAAAGATGGTTTGTGATGACCTCTTTGGTCCTGATTAGTTATAGTAGCTGGCTGTAAAGAAAGGATCACATATGGCCTCTGAGAAACCCACTTTTATGATATATAGTAAATACACATCTCAACAATCAGACATACATTGATCTGCTCTTGTTAACTGTTAACCATTCCAGCAAAGCTAAGTTTTATACTAATCATTGCCAAAGATAAGGGCTTTTTCCTTTGATTTGTAATTAAATCTCAGAACCAGGCTTAGTGACTGTTATCTCAACATCCACAACAATAAGCAGAAGCATTTCTCAAATTGTTTCCTTCCCAAAGATAAATTGTCAAAGCACACAGCTCAGTTTAACATTAGTGGATTGTTTCTTTTGAACTGAATCTGGCTCCACTCATCACTATGAAGATGAAAAGCATCTATCCACAGTTTTAGCTCTATCTTGGTATGTGCTTTCTAAGATTTGGTAGTGACCTCCTACCACTTTATTTGAAGTCCCTAATAGCAAAACTAGTTGAGTTCCATATCCCTGTCTCTATAATAAGAGAATTGAGACCCGGAGAGCTGAAGCTCTTTTCCTAGGGCTAAATGGAAAATAATAGAGATGATTGACTCATTCTTCTTGCCCCAAGTCTCTACTTTATGAAGATCCATTTTACCATTTCAAAGTATTTTGTGTGTGTGTGATTTGTTATTGTTGTTGTTGTTGTTTTTAGCATTTTTAAACGAAAAAGAAAGAATGAGAGGGAATCAGGGAATGAAAACCAGGCAAGATCATAGCCTAGATCAATTGGATTTGTACATTGTTCCATATGCATGGCCACATAATGGATGTCCAATGAGTGAAGAAAGTAGGGATCATCAGGCTTCCAGGTTTTCACTAGCCAGCTGCCCCCGCCCCCACCTTACCTAGAACTGTGTACTAACCTCTTCCGAATTACAATTCCTCTTTTCTCTTCTAGGAGACCAAGGGGTGCTTTTTTTTTTCCAGGTTTTATTTTATTATTATTTTAAAATCACCTTTCTCCCAATCCCTGATGTGCAATAGTCTAACTTGGGCACAAGGGAAAAGAAAGGGCATAACAGAGTATGGGCAGGCACACAGGGAAATAACCAATCTGATTTTGCTTTGATTTCTGTTTCAAGTTCTATAATGACAGATCCCACTCCAGTACAGTATGTTTTGGAAATAAAGTTAAAAGGGATATGTGATTGTTTTAGGTACATTTTAAGTGTTGACTAATAAAAGGCAAATACCAGAACAAAAGAATAGTTTAATATAGCATTTTTAAAACCTTTTAGTATTCTAAGGCATCTGTGACCTGCTAAAATCTAATTATTTCTCCAATACCCTTTGGAATTGTTCAGAAAGAAGTGGTACAGTTTCTAACTAGTGCATTAAGCATCTGGCTTGACTTCACAGAATTCCAGATAGCTGAATGTGCACTCTCTATATTTTATTACCATTGCACAGGCGCATGCTGAGATGTAGTACTGATGTGTCCTGACACATATCACTACCTGTTGACAGGGGGAAAAAAAAATACTGGACTAGACTTGAGAGGGTCTACAAATAGAAAATCTTTAAACTATGTTTTGGCAATTTTAACAGAAACTGTAACTTTTTTAAAAATGAAAGAAAGAAGAGAAAAAGAGTAGCTTCAACTTCAAAAATTTATAAAACATGCCCAAGTTCCAGATGCCAAATCCTCTGAAAATGAACTAAGCTCCAACACCCATTCCTTCCTTTTCAAACTAACGATACCCCATTTTCCTTTGGGCCATGCCTTCTCCATTCTCAGCTACCTGTTTGAGTAAGATTGACCTTATCTACAGATCCTATAGTGGCTTAAGCTCACCAGCATATCTCTACATTCTCATAAAACAGGTTTAGGAATGAGCATGTGATAAAGTTTAAACAAAGTGTGAACCTCAGGGCTCCATACAAGAGCTTCTGAAGGAGACCTCTCCTCACTCTAAGCTATGTGATATGAAAGTGATATGTGCAACTTAAGAGGAAAGGCAGGAAGGGCCAAGTCTCCATTATATATAGCTTGACAAATCTGCCCACAATGAAAAAGGCAGAACAGAAAGTCAGAAAAACTGTACTCTTGTTGACATATTTTAAGCCACTCTATCAAGTTTTATCTGAAGCCATACCACACATTTGAACTTCTCAGTTACATGAGCTTGCCAATTCTAATTGTTAATTTGGCAATAAGGCTCGGCCTTTTAATCACTTGCCTCCAAAAAATTCTTAACTGATAATAGTCTTAGACCTTTAATAATTAAAAAAAAGAACTGTTTTCTTTTTTTAACATCTTTTAAGATTTTATTTTCATAAATAATAGTGAAGGAAATGAAAATAATCAAAACTATTTCTATTTGGGGTTGGTTTAGGGATCACCTAATCTTTTACAGGAGTAGTCATGAATATGTGTATGATGAATGAATGAATGAATTAGGTAGCTTAAGTATAGACAAGTTGGAAGACCCAGATTAAATTGTTCTATGAAATAATTACATCACAATGATTTTCACCTGGGAGTTAGTAACTAAAAGAGATTTGGTGGGGGGCAGGGTAAGGGTTGTTGTTCATTTTTTGTCTTGATATACAAGTTAGTAGCCAAGCTTGAAAAACCTAATTTCAAATCCAATCTGCCAAGTTATCCACCAGGGAACATCTCAAATCTTCTCAAACAGAGAAAAAAAAATACTTTGATATGATAAGTTTCAATATTTTTAAGGTATAAAAACTGGAATAATTTTGGAGTTCATTTCTAAGTCAGTTTACAATCTGAAATGCATTTTCTTATGTACAATGTTAGATTCCCAGGTTACCCTACAAAACATAAGAAAATGAAAAATAACAACAAATACTTTTTCAACCCCAAATACCTACTAGAACTCAACTAAGTTTTAAGTTCTGGGAACATGAGGTCATGAGATGCATGAGGACAATAGAAAATAATCAATAAGAAAAATTTCCTTTTCCTCCATCTCACTTTCATTTCTTGTCTGAAGAACTATAAACATAAGAACAAAAGGAAATTTGAAAAATGAGAAATTTATTATTGGCCCTCTCCTATCTTTGTGCACTTTTTTCTCCCACTTCATAAAGTCCTTTTTTCCCAGATGTTCAGATGCTCCAATCTTAATAATGGTAGCTACAATTTTATTGGGTACTTAGTTTGAGAGACTGAACTAATAAACTCAAAGACATTAAATAATTTGTCTATGGTCATGTGGCAAAGCCAAGAAAGAACCTGGGAATACAGGATTCTGAAGTCCATGTACTTAAACTTTATACTACACTGGTTTCTGCACACTCAGCTGAGTTCTTCCTGCTATGACAATCCATTCCCTTCCTTTCTATCACAGCCTAAATGGCATCATGCTTGTCAGCCTCCCTTCCCCTTCAACCAGGACATTCATCCTCTATGGTAATTAATCTCTTTTAGGAAACATAGTAGAAAAGCAATCTGAAGTAACTCCCTGTACTCTTAACCCTTCTAAAGGTGATACATACTATTTCAAAATGGGCACATACTATTATGAATTCACTTCCATCTGGCAGAATTTCAGGTGGCTGATCAAAGCAAGAAGTGACAAGAAAAATGGAACCATCAAGAATATATAATTTTGGAGATGGTAGGATAACCACGGCTCTCTTAAAGAGTAGTTTTCCTCTAAAGTCAGTACCTCTAGTATAGATTACATTTTTCACAACACCTTCCCTTCTACATTTTAATCCTCAGTTTAAAAGGCAAAAAAAAAAAAAAAAGCAACAATCCATAATTGGCATTTAATAAATTCTTGCTGTTTTTATTTCCTATGTGAAGAAACCAAAGGCCACAGCGGGTATTTGAAGTCATATAACAAATGGCAGCCTGGGGAATGGAACCTTCAGAGGTCCTAACTCCTAGGCCAGTACATTTTCTTTTGAATACCTTTAACCCAAATGGCCCATTTATTCTTCTTTTCTGTTGAAGGCCTGCCTGAATGGAGAAAAAAAGAAAAACTGATTAAATATGAATATAAACCCAGAGGAATTTGGTCAGGCAAAAATTTCCTTTAAAAATAGAACTCCCATCTGAAAATGGCTTCTAGAAAGAAATATTTTATAAAATAATTTAATCCATGTGTTTGTTTTGCAGTAACAGAAAAGAATCCACCCTTTCTTAAGAGATTAACTGTTAGTCCCACCTCCCTTTCTCCAAAAATTCAGCAGCTGCATCTCAGTTTAAATCGTACTACTTAACAGTTCTAAGCAATTGGCTTTTCAATAGACATTAGAATTCTAAAACTCCTGGATTTAATGGGTCTGTCCTGGGAGGACTGCAAAAGTGCAATCATAGAACAATAGGGGTCATTACATCTCTCATCAAGGATTCACCTTCTACTTTGATATCCTCCATTCTTGGAGGAGAACACATAATGTGAAACAGCTATCAAACAAGCATATAAATAAACTAAATGAAGGTAATGAAGAGACCATGATTGTGTGTGTGTGTGTGTGTGTGTGTGTGTGTGTGTGTGAGAGAGAGAGAGAGAGAGAGAGAGAGAGAGAGAGAAAGATAGCTAGCTGGCCTCCCGAAACATTCTGAGGACTTTAAGAAAGCACAAAGGATGTGCAAGGTCCTGGGTTCAATACCCACTGTAGCCAAAGTGAGAGAGAGAGAGAATAAGCTCATGAATCTCTAAGAATAAAGCAAATAAAAAAAATAAAGGAAATTGCCTTCTAGATAAATATAAAGCAAAATCTTCTCATCAACAGTAAAGTAAAATGCACTAACTTGGTGGAATACAAGTTGAAAGTAACTGTTGACCAAATAACAGAAAACAGTCTATAAAATTGTAATTGAACATTAAAGTGTATAATTTTGCTAAGTAGGCATAGAAATTTATAAAATCCATGTCTTATAATTGTCCCGTGTTTACTCATGTACCTAAATTAAAATAAAATGATTTAATCCAGGAAAAACCACTCCTGAAAGATTTTTTAAAATATGTTTATATCTGAACCCATGCTCAGAGCAGCAGAAATATATCAGAAAGGAAAATATTCTATTTAATCCTTGTTAAACTTTGTATTTAGGGAAGGTTCTTAAATATAAATTACCTAATATCAACTAAGTTCTCAGTAAGGCGGACAAACTTTCATTGTTTTTAAAACGTGTAGAACAATAACTTCTTCTTTACCTCCAAAAAAACAGACTATAAACTTTCATTTAAAAAAAAATGGCATTCCTATCCCCTTTCCCTTAAATAAATTGGTTATTGAATAAGCTTTCTACTTATTTGAGAATAAATATTTAGTTGGGATTACTGGCCTGTATCTTCCAGTTACAACATGTTTGCAACTAGTGAAAAATAAAAACTTGATTTTTGTTAACTTTTTTTCAATACAGATGGCTTAAAATAAACAGAAATCTCTGGGGTTTTTTATTGTAATCTTATAAATATCCTTCTAACACACTTGGATTTTTTCTAAGTATGCTACCACTGCCTTGTAGTAGTAAACTTTAGAAAATGTTGAGATTCCAAAGGCTGCCTACAAACCAAATGGCATTTTTGCTTTGGCAGGCTGAGCACCTCATTCCGGCTTCTCTCACCCCCTCTAGCGTTTGCAAAGCTCATCTGTCTGATTATCCAGTTACCTCACTGAACAAGAGCGTGGCTAAGTCCTGCCCATCTATGACATCACCCCCTTCTTCAACCACTGCGAGGTGAAGCTTTAAACTTCAGACTTGGAGGTGGGCTGTGTGCAGTAAACTGGAATGCTCTCCCTGGCTCACTCAGCGCAGGGGTGATGTGAAGCAGGGCAAGCTTAGGCTGCAGCTGCCGTTGGCTTTGTGTGGACTGGACGCTGTGTTTGGGAGACGAGGGAGGATTATTACTCCAATTCACAGTCAATGGAATTACAGCTACAGCAGACGTGTACATAAGATTGCTTTTTCTCATCTTCCTGGTAAGTGTTTTCCGTGTTTTTTCTTATGATTGTCCCAGAAAGTTTGCTTGGTTTTACTCCCTAGAAAGAAACGACTTAGTGCCATGAGGAATCCAAACAGGGATGTTTGCTCTGTCACTAGTAAGAGCAATATATGTGCGTGCAAGCCAGCAAGGAAAAATTTGACTAGACAACCAAATGCAAGAAGTTTCTTAAAACCTTTCATTTTTGAAAAATAATAAATAGCTACTTTCTACCTCGAGTAACTGATATTTGAAAAAGGCTTTATGGAAAACATCAAGTTGGAAAGTTAAATGTTAAATATTAGTGAATACAAGGCGGATTTTTTACAGATAGGAAAGTGAAAGGTCTTGCTAACTTGGTGTGTACTGTATGTGTGGTATGATCACCAATTGCTGTTTTTACAACTGTGAAAGGAAATCGATAATCCCTCAGCCCATAAGTACGCAGTACATGAAAAGCATACATCTTGCTCACAGCGAGCCAAGCCAAGCTTCTCCTGGAGACTTATGTGCCTCTGTAAAGGATTAACAGCTACACCTAGATTTTAAAGCTTGCACTGCTATCCTGCGAGAGCTCCTTCCAGCATTTCAGGGTTGCAAATCTCAACTAGTGAATTCAACTCAGAGGAGGGGGAGATTCTCTTCCAAACCATATTCCCCCTCTAGTAGAATGCCAAAATCCATTGCTTGGGCAAGTGTAGTATGTGACTAGCATAGTAACTGGCTAAGTCTACTCAGAAAAACTAACAAAGCTACCCAGAAAGCTATGCTTTTGATGTATGCAATGAGTTCAGGGTAGAAGGGAAAAGAATAAATGAGTAGCGCCCTCATCGAGTGGGATATGCAGAGTATCCATTCACTTGCAACTCGTAATGGAAAAAAATCTTACATTGGAACAAATGCATTTATACTACAATGCTTTCAAAAAGTATCTTCTCAATCTTTTTTTTCAATGAATTAGGTCTGAAACAAAATGGTTGCATAGAGGTAAAGAGTGCAACAGGCCCATATTTTCCCAACATCTGTAGGGTATTTATTAATTTATTTAAAATTAAAAAGAAAAAATTGATTTTCTACAATTATGGAGCCAAATTCTCCAACAGTTTTAAAAATCAACTATTTTAAATTTTCTTAAGAAATACATCTGCTTTTAAATGCACATGTGTGTTATTTTACTTGCTTAAAACATGAATAAATCCACTAGAAAAGTGCTTCAGCTGTAGCAATGCCTTTCGTTTATCCCTAACTACATAAAAATGCCATGACCAGTATAAACATAAGGAATGAGTTTGTCTGTTTTCAGGTAGAATCACTTATGCCTGCTCAAAGTGACAGATGATTAATCCTCATCTCTTTGGAAATGAGTAAAGAAAAATTAATCCCCTAAAAGTACCACAATAATATTATTATTACTATACTACAAATATAAATAAAAATATCAAATTTTAATTAGAAGGTTGATTATGTCACTTAATTTCGAACATATATGTACTTGGACACACAGATACACACACACACACACACACACACACACACACGTATTTATTAGCCTGAATTTTAAAACAGGGTTAAAAAAATTTGATTGCATGTACTTAACTAAGAAAATTACAGTTAAATGTTTTCCTAAATAGAGCACTGCCAAAATATATCAGGTCTAAGGATCAGCAAAGTGAATGAATAAACATAATGAATTCATTAATATTATATTCCAGTAGACCATCTATCAGTTATTAATTGGGCTTTTCATTTCTCTACACACCCCTTTGCTTTTTTAATCAATTATGGTTACGTTCAAAAGACCTAATTAAAGACTTCCTAAACATAAAGTTGTGAAATATATAATTGGGCAGCAAATAAAGTTTTTATCAAAAAGAAGAAAAACAGTAAGAAAATTTGTCATAACTAAATGTGGCAGCAAAATAGAAGGTATGTTTCTTTTGCTTTCAAGTGTTAATTAAGGAGCCTCCAATTCTATCAAAACTTTTTCAAAGCTAAATGAAGCAGTGTGAAATAAATTTGGTTGAAATCTTGTGGCTGTCAGACTTTGTTAGCAAGCTATTAATTATCTTTACCCCAGTTTCTTCTCTAGACTATATTGCCCAATCAAATAGAAACTCCAATTATGCTCAGCATCTTCTGCCTAGGGACACAAGACCCTAATGAACATTGGGTCTCTCCAGATGAAAAATACAAATAATCAGCTTTAAATATGCAATGCAGTGCAATGAGATTTTTCTGTGCTCTTCTTGGCCATAATTCCTAAGGCTTTCTCTTCTTTCTGCATTATTTTGAACAATTTTAAGCCCAACAAAAATCAGTAGCGAAAAAGAAAAAAAAAAATCAGTAGCTGGGAATTTGCCTTGTCTTAATATTATGTTGGTGTTTCTTCTTTCTTGCTTTTTAGTTTTGCTATGCCAATGCTCATGCCAATATTAAATTAAATCTGGCATTTAAAATATATTTGATCTAAAGTTGCCATTTCAGTCAATTCTCAACTCTCCTCCCCTTTTTAAGGTGGGTGGGCTACTTAACAAAGAATGTGATTAATCGTTAGATCCAGAGCTAACTTTTAAAATTTTGAATAAATCCCGTTTTATATTCTCTTATTCATACCACTTTATTTAAAAAGCATTATAAATAATGGTCTCACTTCAAATGAAGATCACCATAAATGAAGTCAACTAGGGAAATAAGGTTCTGTAAATTTTTCAAAGGCCTTGATTTCTCCCCTTCCTTCTCTCCTCCTTTTTCCTTCCCTCCTGCCCCCCACCTTTTGCCCCAGAGGCCTTCACTGTTCTTCTCAACAGGAGGCTTTGTTGTAATTAAACCAGAGAAAAACTGGCCAGCAGCAGCCAACATCTGACTTGCCGCTTCTGAAAGCAGTGTTCTGGTAGAGTGTACCACCCCCCAGCGGGCAAAAACTCTACAGTAAATCTCTCAGCAATATTAATCCTCAAAATGGCATTTTCTCTTCAGAGCATAAAAAGGGATATTTCTTGTCTTCTTCTAACATCCTACCATTTCAAAAATTTACTAAAAGTCAACAAACCTATTTCCAACAAAGAGATGATTAGTAAATATCTTCCAAAAGAGCCGTCTTCCTTTTAATAACTGATATAGGTATATACATTTAAGAAAGCATTTTCCATTTTCAAAATGCAGATAACATTACTAAATTTAGTTAAACGTCACACTAAAAGACAGTTTTGAAAGCCATTTTATACTGTACAAGAGAGCATGTTTCAGGATTTTGTTTTATCTATTAACAAGAAATCCAGAGAAAAGATTTTAAGTACAAAGGAATAAACTATAAGCAACAGCTAGAGTTTAATTTGTTTACACTTGCATAATCTCTTTCCTAGCCCCAAATCAAATGTCAGTAATATATAAAAAAAGCTCTCTCCAGGTATGAGTCTGTTTAAAGGAAAGGAGGGAGAAATTGCTCTCACTTGATGGGACAATGACAGCTTTTGTTCTTTATTCTTTCACTTTACATGTGCAGAAGTTACCTTGGTAACTTTGGAGAGAAAACCCACAGACCACATTTGCTTAAACACCATTTTTAATGTGTGCCACTGGACTGTAGATTGATCAACTTATGTGTTGTTGATTTTCTTTTTCTTCATCTGTTTTAAATCAATAATATGCTACTCCTACTTGGATATGAAAAAATGTATTTTATGATTTTAGATGTTCTCACCCACTAGCACAGTGCTTGCCACATGGTTGATTTAAATAAATATTTGCTGAACTAGTGTATGGAAATTTAAATATTAGAAATTTAAAGCCAAATAGTGTTCACACAATTCCTGGAAGAGGAATTTCAGATTTGCAATAAAAAAAAAGTTTGTGTTTTAACAAAAGTAAGCACCCTTTTAATTACACTTGCTCAAAAGTCAGCACAAACTTAAAGCATGTCCCTGCTCCAAGCTCTCTACCACTTATCTCCACCACCCGCTATATTAACATCTTATTTATTCTTACAAGTTGTGGTTCTTTAATTCATTAAGTCTGGCTTTAATATCATAAAAGGAGAACATTCACTATGATGAAAGATAACATCTCAGTTTGCCTTTTTTGTTTTAAGGATGCTTGATTTAACTTTACAAGCCAAAATAAATGAAGCAGAATTACATTCATTCATCACAAACTCATTGGGGAAAAGAACCAGTAACATGAAAGGAGAAAGTAAAAATCCTTTGCTTTGGAACTTTTAGCCCCTATTTTCCATAAACAAAACAAAACCTTCTTCAGGCTAGAAAATAGTGTGGATAAAGCCAAGTATAAAAAAGGAATACTTGCTTCTCTGCCTCTCAGCAAACCCTTATGATTTCATGACTCTCAAGAGGAGAGTTAGAGGTCCTTCTGCTTGCCTGGCATTAAACAAAAGAATTGGAACTTTCCTGAAATCTGATGATCGTGGAAAATTTAACTACCAGGCAGGCTGCTTAGAAAGCATTTTGCTGTCACTATCAACTAACCTGAAATTCTCCAGTTTTTCAGTTTAACCATATACATAGTTTATTTGAAATACCTTTTGTTGTTGCGTTCACAGGTTGTTGATTTTTTTGAGCTTTCTAGAAAAAATTTTAAGCTTAATAAGTGAATTATTTTCCTTATACTCTAGATGATGACTGCCATAAGTTCTAATTTACCTAGAAATATTCACAAACTTGGATAAATTAAGCATGGGTTTTCTTCAATATCAAGATTTTATTCCAAATAATAATGCAATTATTCTGGATTAAAAGTTCTACATGCTGTTTTCTGATTGAATATTTTTAAAGTTCCAATAAAAAGAAACCCAAAATTTAAAACCTTATACTTGGTCCTAAGATTGTTAAACAAAAATGATTAATAATCAAACAAGTCAAATCAAAATCAACTTAAACAGAAGGTACCAAATAAAGCATTTAGGAAGTTAGCACTATCATCATCTATCTTCATTTTAGTATAAGTTGTATTCTCAAAACATGGGAAATACCTTCTTCTCTCAAATATTTCCTTATCAAAAATATTGTACTAGCAGAGAAGAAATCATGTAAATATGCAGATTGCCTCAAGTTCTTGATTTTATTTCAATATCACTTTTCTCTTCAGATATGACTCCTTAATTTCTATTAGTTTTCCTAAAATATTTCAAGATGATAGCATCCTCATCTATTTGAATGTTTTCTTAGGTGTATTCTGAAAATAAACTAGAGGGAAACTTTTTAGACTTGATGATTACATTATAAATGCAAAAAAACAATTGCCTCTGCAATTTTTTAAGACACTGAATAGAAGGATCCCTATTAAAATTTTGATTCACCAGTAAGTTGATTATGTGGTTTCTTCTTTTTGCTAGTTTTAAGTGCTATATACTTAAATGATTCCATTAAAATAATTTTAAAACATTCTTCTAAGTAACCAGGCTCCACATACATTTTTCCACCAAGTCACCCCATTAACAATATTTTTCTAAAAGATCGATTGCTTTTTGTTCAGAAGTAATGGCTTCTTTCAAGCCTATGCAGACAGAAAAGCTCTGAAGTCGATGTTGTGGAAACCTGGCCACAGTGTCCATGCTGATGGGGGTCATTTTCTTTTCATCATTCACATTCAACTACAATGTCTGTGGATTTGGAGAACCAGCTCAGAAAGGAGGAAGTTGAAATATTTGTGTCAGATTGCTTTCTTTTGATAGAGAGATATTCATTATAGTTTTTAATATGCCAAAAAAACCTCTCTGGCACTATATTTTCAAATATAAAGGGGTAGATGATTAAAAAATTCAGTCAAACATAAATTGAACTGTAGGGAATATGAGCAAGTGAGAGAAGCTCTAAGCAAAATCTTCATTTGTGAAAGAGAATCCTTTCCTAAGAAATCTGTTTTATGTTTTAATGCAATTTGGAAAGGACATTTTCCACGAACTTAATGAGACTTCATTTTTCTGTTAATCCAACATTATTACTACTATTGTGTGAATGGAAAATGTGAGTTTGCATATCAAACAGCAGTGGAAGCCGGTTCACAAATGTAAAACAGGTAAAATAAACAAATTAATCTTTCTTCTTTTCACACCAACTTAGTTTTTATATATCTTTCTCTCTTTGGGTTACAAATGTGAAAAACAATACATATTCTTAGAGCCTGGTTTTGTAAAACCAGATATAAAATTAAAATGGAGATGCTTCATCTCTGTTCATTATTATGATCATCACTTTGGATATGTTGTGATCTGCCATGACTGGGGACAATCAAAGATTTTAAATTCCCATTCAGCTGATTCACCTGCACTTTAGATTATGTCTTGCCTTATCAGTGTTCCTGAATATAAGAAATGTTTGACTATTAGTGATTTTAAGCAAGTTCTCACTTGTTGTCTTTATAATAATTTTAATTAGTTTCTAATGCAATTACATTACAGTATTTCTTTCTAAATTTAAATTAACCACATTATTTTATATGCTGATTAATTTTACAGCTTAGAAAATATTTAAAGCAAAAGATCTTAAAAATATCTTGTAATTATAATTTCAATAGCTTGGTTTTCTATTTTCACAAACAGAAAGCAAGAGTTTACAAGATAATTCCACAATAATGAGCAAAACTCTCACATTAAACAATAAATCATTTAAAATTTTTCTCTGTGTACACTTTGCAATTTTCACTAGAGACTTCTTTATCTATTGCCATTTTCATTTCAAGTTGCCCTAATAAATTCTATGCAATTTTTTTCAACTTTTCTTCTGTTAATAAAGTCTGATGGCATTGGCATCAAGTGGTAGACTGAAAGACACAGAATTTTCAAAAGAACCAGAATCACAAAATTATGACATTATTTAACATACATATTCAGTAGAGAGTTTAAATTCTGGAACAGATGCCATCCTTGTTGGACACTAGGTAATAGTTGGCAGAGAAGCAAATTGCTACTTTAGTCCTTAATCTTGAGGTCAAATATTCCCATGATACTCAAGTGTTATGTAGAGAAAGCATATATGTAGAGAAAGCATCTGAGTGGGTGACCCTGCATCACTGATACTGAACTACCAACCTAATCCTAGCCCTAAAAATCCTCATGCATATTAGTTAATGGCAGAACAATCATCATTAAAATCACTGGTCTCTTTAGTCAAGTCTTCTTTCAGAAATGAAAAGTACATTAGTGGAAATTTGTATGTTCATGTTTAGCCTAGAGAGAAATGCCCAATCAGGTTTTGATATGCTTTCTAGGAGGTCATTATATGGGTGTCCTTTCTATTCCAAATACAGATTTTCCAAGTTCACTGTATGAAAAGAAAATTATAGTAGTATTTTCCTAAAAAACTAACTTGAACTTTTATGCCACCTTTTAGGCAAGAACACTTGAGGGCCTAGAATTTCAAAATCACTAAGGAGCCCCCAGACACACCCCTAAAGAGGAAGGTGATGGTGTCCACCTTCTGCAACTGGGAATTCTTCCTGCAGAAAGAATAAAATAGGGAACTAAGCAAATAAAAAGAAAAGCATTAAAGCAAAGTCTTTTCAACCTTTCAAATTGGAGATTGTATAACTTTTGTAAAACTGTGGTCAAATGTTTCAAAAAGTTACCATGGCACTTCTGTCAAAAGTCTTTGTTAAATATTTACTCACCTCTTTGACATATACTTGTTCTTTTCTTTTTAAACATTTTATCATTTTATGCCTAAGACTTAAAGTGAACTTATGAAGATTATCCTGAAAAGTCATGAAAGGGGCTTATGCTACGAATCAGTTAAGGGTAGAGACGATCTGTTGGCTGACAATGTCATATTATCTCCTACTTTATTTATACAGCTAACTGGGAAGCATAAAAACAAAGCACTCAATAAATCCCTTTCCATCAGCTACTATACTAAAGATGTGTTGCTTAAAGAAAGAATTGAAATTAAATTTCTAGGCAATTTCTCTAATTTTTTCAAGTTCATTATTAATAGTTCATTAAAACCTTTTACTTTCACAGGAGATGCTCAATACCAGTATATTTTAAGGAAGAAAACTATAAAGAAAATTTAGTATGCTTCTTTTTCTTTCCATGAAGAATATATGAATTGTTTTCTTACCTCTTAAAAGAGAATACATGTTCTTGTATAACGTGACTGCACCAGAAATTCTGAGAAAGCAGCAAGAAGCAAAAGCTGAAAATAGCTATTTCACAGCAGGTAATCATACCTCAGGATGTAGCTACTGTACAAAGTTTATACTTGGATAATCCTGGATGGGAATAAAGGTAGGGGGTAACTGCCTGAAAAAAAAAAATAAAAACCTATTACTATACAGGCCCTAGCATCATGAATGGCTTTCTTCATGAGGATCTGAAGTTACTATCTCTGCCCACATTGCACAGAAGAGCCAATAAGAATTTCAAAGAGGGAAAGTTCTACTAAGGGAATTAAGCTACACAAAAGGAACCTTCATACAGAAACTCTATCAGAAAGAAAAAAAAAAAAAATATATATATATATATAGGAAGCCATGTGTCCTACATAGTAACAGGAAGCTGAATTGTTTCTGGCCCCCACTTTAATGAGCTTGCCCACCATGCTGAACCGCAGCTGGAGTGTTCATTGACAACAGTGAACCTGACCTGGAGGTGTGTCCGGCATAGGATTTCTTGAATAAACAGTGAAGAACATTTCCAAGGACTAAACAAGAGTTTATAAGTCCCAGCCCCTCACCAGGAAAATAATATATGTGCATTTGGACTTTCACCCACGCAAAATTTACTCACATCGTTAAATAAGGTAGGAAAAATATTAAGTGTTTTATTTTCATGCCTAAAATTATAAAGGCTAATAAATATCTAAAAGTGCAGAAAAGTTTATATGACACAATATAGATTGGTATAAATCTATAAATCACCAACCCATGGGGGAAGTTGAATCATGTACTAGGTTAGAATTTGAACAAAAAAAAATGAATTGCGAAAACATGTTATGGGCTAGAAAATAAGTAAAAATGTGGATAAAGTCATTAAACCATGTAATATAAAACATAACAAAATCAAATCCAAGGAAAAGAATACTTTAACATGAATTAGAATTTTCCATTTAGATTAGCTGCACATATTAGCTATGAAATTCCCAAAATTAAATAAATGAAAGATTCCTTTTTTATTCTTTTTGCTTTTAAGCAAGGTTTACTATTAATAATCCAAGAAAGAGAAATTCCATTAATAATCAAATCAAATGATTGGCTTTAAGGAGACTGAGAATCTAAAGATGCATGAAACTATTCCTAAATAGTAAAAGAATAGACTGTTTTTATTACCCATTTGTACAAACTGTGGTCTTTTACTTAATAAGAAATTAGAAATAAAAATTTGGTTTTTTAAGAAAAGTGAAATTATCATCTTTATAACAAATTATATTTCCTATGTCAATTATTATGAATATTGAGAAATCATTCAAAATTTGATTAGCTTGATTAGTGACTGGTTGTAAAATTAATATTAAATATCATTAAAATACTTTAGACTATTTAATAAAACTCTAGTTATATTTAACATTTCAAGAGCACAACATTTGGGACATGATGCTTTTTAACTTATATACCAGAAATATTCAAGGTAAAGAGGTTGATTATATGATTGTGTTCATTGTTAACAACCAATAACTCCTAATATGCCCTTGTCTAAACAATTAAAATACTAAAAGTGATCACAAATGCTTTAGTTATCTCTGTTTTAAAGGCTCTCTTCAGTATGGGAGTCTGATGATTTTCTTTCTTTTCTTACTCCATTTTAGGGCTCTGAAGTAACAGAAAATCTTTGTGTAAAGACCTCAACATTGCTGACCATGATCAGCCCAGCCTGGAGCCTCTTCCTCATTGGGACTAAAATTGGGCTGTTTCTTCAAGTGGCACCTCTATCAGTCATGGCTAAATCCTGTCCATCTGTGTGCCGCTGTGATGCGGGTTTCATTTACTGCAATGATCGTTTTCTGACATCCATTCCAACAGGAATACCAGAGGATGCTACAACTCTCTACCTTCAGAACAACCAAATAAATAATGCTGGGATTCCTTCAGATTTGAAAAACTTGCTGAAAGTAGAAAGAATATACCTATACCACAACAGTTTAGATGAATTTCCTACCAACCTCCCAAAGTATGTAAAAGAGTTACATTTGCAAGAAAATAACATAAGAACCATCACTTATGATTCACTTTCAAAAATTCCATATCTGGAAGAACTGCATTTAGATGATAACTCTGTTTCTGCTGTTAGCATTGAAGAGGGTGCATTCCGAGACAGTAACTATCTCCGACTGCTTTTCCTATCCCGCAATCACCTTAGCACAATTCCCTGGGGTTTGCCCAGGACTATAGAGGAACTACGCTTGGATGATAACCGCATATCCACTATTTCATCACCATCTCTTCAAGGTCTCACTAGCCTAAAACGTCTGGTGTTAGATGGAAATCTGTTGAACAACCATGGTTTAGGTGACAAAGTTTTCTTCAACCTAGTTAACTTAACAGAACTGTCACTGGTACGGAATTCCTTGACTGCTGCACCAGTAAACCTTCCAGGCACAAACCTGCGGAGGCTTTACCTTCAAGATAACCACATCAACCGGGTGCCCCCAAATGCTTTTTCTTACCTAAGGCAGCTGTACCGACTTGATATGTCCAACAATAACCTAAGTAATTTACCTCAGGGTATCTTTGATGATTTGGACAATATAACCCAATTGATTCTTCGAAACAATCCCTGGTATTGTGGGTGCAAGATGAAATGGGTACGTGACTGGTTACAGTCACTACCTGTGAAGGTCAATGTGCGTGGGCTCATGTGCCAAGCTCCCGAGAAAGTTCGTGGAATGGCTATCAAGGACCTCAATGCAGAACTGTTTGATTGTAAAGACAGTGGGATTGTAAGCACGATTCAGATAACCACTGCAGTACCCAACACAGTGTATCCTGCTCAAGGACAGTGGCCAGCTCCAGTGACCAAACAACCGGATATTAAGAACCCCAAGATCACTAAGGATCAGCGAACTACAGGGAGTCCCTCAAGAAAAACTATTATAATTACTGTGAAATCTGTCACCTCTGACACAATTCATATCTCCTGGAAACTTGCTCTACCTATGACTGCTTTAAGACTCAGCTGGCTTAAGCTGGGCCATAGCCCAGCATTTGGATCTATAACAGAAACAATCGTAACAGGGGAACGCAGTGAATACTTGGTAACAGCCCTGGAACCTGACTCACCCTATAGAGTATGCATGGTTCCCATGGAAACCAGTAACCTCTACTTATTTGATGAAACTCCTGTTTGTATTGAGACTGAAACTGCACCCCTTCGAATGTACAATCCTACAACCACACTCAATAGAGAGCAAGAGAAAGAACCTTACAAAAACCCCAATTTACCTTTGGCTGCCATCATTGGTGGGGCTGTGGCCCTGGTGACAATTGCCCTTCTTGCTCTAGTATGTTGGTATGTTCATAGAAATGGGTCACTCTTCTCAAGGAACTGTGCTTACAGCAAAGGGAGGAGAAGAAAGGATGACTATGCAGAAGCTGGCACTAAGAAAGACAACTCTATCCTGGAAATCAGGGAGACTTCTTTTCAGATGTTACCAATAAGCAATGAACCCATTTCAAAGGAGGAGTTTGTAATACACACCATATTTCCTCCTAATGGAATGAATCTGTACAAAAACAATCACAGTGAAAGCAGTAGTAACCGAAGCTATAGAGACAGTGGTATTCCAGACTCAGATCACTCACACTCATGATGCTGCAGGACCTGCAGCAGACTGTGCTTCAGGGTTTTTAAAACCTAAGGGAGATGATGGTAGGAACCCTGTTCTACTGCAAAACACTGGAAAAAAAAATAAGACTGAGAAAGCAATGTACTGTACATTTGCCATATAATTTATATTTAAGAACTTTTTATTAAAAGTTTCAAATTTCAGGTTACTGCTGCGATTGAAGTAGTGGAGATGCCTGAACACAATTCTATATTTTAGTATTTTTTAGTAATTTGTACTGTATTTTCCTTGCAAATATTGAAGTTATAAACCATTTACTTTGTGTTCTACTGAGTAAGATGACTTGTTGACTGTGAAAGTGAATTTTCTTGCTGTGTTGAACAATCAGGACTGCATTCACATGAGATCCTTGTAGTATAAGCACAGGCCATTTTTCACTTTGGTATTAATAAAATGTAAAAATAAAAACTGGCTGAATGAGAAAAATTAAATCTCAAAATAGTTATGAAATACTGTTTCAATTATTAAATTTGTATTATCCCAGTGGTAGTCAATAAATCAAAATATGTGAAGTAATGGGCAATATCAAACTTGCTGCATATCTCCATTTTTACTCTAGGCAAATTAAGTATCCTTAAGTTAAGCATATCTTCTGAACTGAATATATATCAACTGGCATAAAAATAATGTGAAGTCTCCTGTTACAGTCATTGTCAACAAAGCTTTAAGAATAAAGGACTTCACAAAAACAATAATATAAATGTGCTTCTAAGTTAGGGGGGAAAATCTATACTTAAAAGAAATGAAAACTTAGACTTATATAGTGCAATAAACACAAATACTAGAATTGCATTTTGGTTTTGCCTGTACCATCCTAATTTTTGAAAATTGAATTCTAAACACAAAATTGTTAGTGTTTATGATGTTTTTATCATAAGAGATATCAAAGAGAAATTTTATGCATATTGAAAAGATAGCATAACCATAAGTGATTTCCCTCAGCAATCCAGAGAAAGTAGAACTTTAAGTAAGGGAGAATTTAAAAGAAAAATAAACACTAGAAATCAAATTTAGATCTGGTCTATGTGAAATGTTTTAACACTGTACATAAATGTCCAATTTACTTTCACAATGATCAAGAATACTGCCCATTACTGTCACAGTTTTCCAGATATTACATAATAAACTTGTAATGTAACATTTCTTTCTAGCTTCCTACTGAATTGTGAGCTATTACTTGTTTAAAAAACCATATCATTTTTTGTTGCCATGATTTTTTTTTCAATGAAAAACCAAAGTGCATTGTACGCCCTTTGGCCAGTCTTGTATGTGCCTTGATCCAACGCTACATGTATTCAGCTTTTAAAACTCGACAAATTTTTCATACTTACTTAAATATGAAAAATTATGGTCTTATTGCTGAATAAAACTTAAGAAAAAAGTACAGAATAATTGTGCTTGCTTTTGGGATTATGTTACTATCACTAAAGTAGCAAATTGGCCAGCACATTAGTCCTAAACACCCCATGTATTTTTCTAGGCATAAAAATAAAAGTTGGCTACAAATAAAAAAAATAGCAATATCTTGAGGTTGTGTATTATTTTTACTTCAAAGAGTGAGTGTTTCATGTATAAATTCATTTTTTAAAATTTTACTTACATATTCTATAAATGGAAAACTTCAGAAATTGATTCAGGGCAATGTATGCATTACTGATATTGTCCTGACTGATGCTTTTTAAAGATGGTCTGTGAAAAAATAATGTGTTTTTTAAATAGCCTTTTTGGAAATCTAAGTCAACCACAAAAGATATGAAATATTATATCTACCACTTAGCAGGTATGGCTTACCTTTCTTGGCTTAGTTTACACACATGTAAATGGAATTCCTCCCATATCACAGAGTAGTTGTAGGAGGGGATTAAATAAGATGAGGTGTGTGAAAACTGTACAATGTTCTACAAAATACGTTACCACTATTATGGTTAAGAAATCTGCCATGTGTTCCAAGAGGTTTGCAAGGTATTGCTACTTCTACTATTCTGCTGACACAGAGCTCTTCAACTGTGAAATTTTAGTCATTATTCATTTGCTATCTTAACAGTGTTTCACAATAATTTTTCTTTTGACTTCCTGTTATGGAGAATGGCTGTTTTCTAGGACCATTGCATTTGACTATATTCCAATTAGTATACCTTTCATGAGCACGGAAAATTTAATGCATGCTTTAATACTGATTACTTCACCTGCAATAAATTAGAAACATGTTTTATACTAGCAAATACACAGAGCATCAAGAGGATAAAAGCTAATTTTTTACCTTGGCTTGTTATGAAATCTAAACGCATAGAGAAATACATAGATAGTTGTAGTTAAAGATGTAAGAGAGAGGCAAAGACAATAGAACCACCTCTCCACCTCAGAAGGCATTAAATTGTACACATATTTCCATATGTCCCAAACTAAATGTTCACAATTTTTACTGATAAACTCCAACCCTTGCACTAATAGAAAATCATAGGGAGAAAAAAAAAGACAATCCTAAATAAATAACATGTAGATTTAACAAAAATGCAAGTGGGAAAGCTAGGTGAAAAATAAAAGTAGAAGGAAAAAAATCACTCCCATGTTGAATGTTTGACCAAAAAAAAAATGTTTTTAAACACAGTCACTTGTCACTGCATAAAATCACTGCACTTACACTCTCATTCCCTATTAAAAACAACACTCTTATCTTTTGACAAGGATGATTTGCCATATAATTTATATCAGTACCCCTGAGCCAAAGGTACTAGTAAAAAAAAACTAACTACATTTCCTGACTAAAGTAGATTTTACAGCTACATGCCAACATGACAGTTTTCATGAGGCATCTAAACAGATCCACACGCTGTACAGTACCTACAGGTTGGATGTTGAAGGAACCATCCACCACTGAATTTACTTTAATATTAGTTCACCTGCTGTTGAAAACAATAGTGGCATTTAAAATTATAATTTCTTTCTCCTATTTAGCATGATTAGCATATCTTCATTTACCATAGTCTTGGATTCACAATTACTGTCCTTTTGGTTTGGGACTTTTGGTCAAATTAGGAAAAACAAGCACATACTTATCAACAACATTAAGAATTTCAAAGTTCTCTAAAAGCCAATGACTTATTGAATGGTTTCTATTTTATAAATAGCAGAAGCCGTGCCTTCATGAATTGTGTTGTCTAGAAGTTTTAGGACATAACCATAATCTACTGAGAGTTTATTGCTTCTGAAGTACAGAGAAAGAAGCAATTACATCTATTTGGATGGATCACCAAGACTTCATAAATAAGGTAAAATTAGGGTTAGGTGTTGAAGGGTAAGAAGGAATAACAAGAAAGCAAGAACAGCGGATCTGACAATGGAAAGAAAATAATTAACAAAATCACAAAGACAGAAAAATGGACAGTGTTTCTCAAACCCCGCTTTGATCAAAATCACTTAAGAAGGTTTTTACTAAGACACCCAGGCCTCAATACAGACTTACTAAATTAAAATCTCTCAGGTTAACTATGCGTATTTATATTTTTTAAAATTCCAAAGACAATTTTGATACTGTTAAAGACCATTGATGTAGGAGATGTTCTGAGAAAGGCCAAAAGTCCAGTTGAAATACAAGTAAGGAAGTTAAGACAAGAAATGGGGCTGGGGCTATAGATCAGTGGCAGAGTGCTTGCCTAGCACATGTGAGTCATTGGGTTTGATACTTAGCACCTCATAAAAAATAAACAATTAAAATAAAGGATGCTGTCCATCTACAAATACAATTAAAATAAAAAGACTGGAAATGATATGTATGTCAGGCTCTGTAGTATATTGAATCCCAAGCTAAGAAGTCTGCATTTATATTCTTCACCAAGGCTTTGTGAGTACCTGGATCAATAAGCAATGCACTTTAGTAACATTTTGTAGAAATAAAAAATACACAGAAGAATGCAGAGAAAATCTGGAAGCAAATAGACAAGCTAAAAGGCTATGCAATATTTCAAGTAAAGGAAATAAGGGCTTGAATAGTGCATTGACAGTGCTGTGGAGTTAGGAAAAGGAAGGACATTCCTTCCTAATGTCCCAAAGATAAAGGAAGGAAGGAAGAAAGGGGAAGGGAGGAAGAAAGTCAGAGAAAGAAAGGCATACTTAAAAGATACAGGAAAGAGTAGAATGTTGAAGATGATGAACATTTTCAGCACAGGTAAGTAGAATGCTGGTGAAGCAACAAAAATTGAAGATGGGAGAAGCAGACTTCAGAGTATTTTGTACATACATATTAGGTATGAATGAGTGATGTGTGCACATTACAGGTTTACATTTGCTAATTATAAATAATAGTGCCCACTTTTAACCCTCAGTAGTGACCTAGTTTGGATGATTAAAATCATCTAAGGAATTCAAAATACTTTTATGTTATCCCTTGGGAAATGTCTCTTAATAGGTTCAAAATAAAGTCTGAAGACAGAAGCTCAGCATTAAGGAAGAGAATTCATATCCAAGAGGTTGTTATTAAAGTTGAGAGGGTAGATGAGACAACCAATAGGAAGAGAGGAGAAAAAAGAGATGAGGTAAAGGACATCTACCAGTAGGGTAGAAGAGGGAGAGTAATTCAAAACAACAAATTAACAATTAAAGGACGGGTTATAGAAGGAGAAAAATTGTGGTGGGAAGAAAACAGAACCAATTCAAGAAATAAAAAGTATTTTACAAAGATGTCAAAAATATAGTCCTGATGCAATCATAGCATAGGACACTACTGAACACAAAAAGAAAGAAAGAAAAAAAAAGAATACCCTCAGGAGATTATAAAAGCAGTATTTGCAGAGTAATAAGGCAAAAGCCTGTGGGGTATTAAGGCTAATGGGAGATAAAGAAAGCAGAAAACAATGATTAAAACTACTCTTTCAAGATCTAGGAAGGTGAAGAGGTCATAGTAGGTCATGGGGAGGCACAAGGTAGATAAAAAGAAAGTGAATACAGAAAGGAGATTTATTGATCTCAGGAATAAGATTGGTTGTACAGATAGGAATCTACAAAGAGGAGAGGCAGCTTATTTAATAAAAAGAAAAGAAAACCGAGAGGCTCAAGAGGTGGGGGATCCAAGTCATGCCTGCAATTCTAAGACAAAGTAAAGGCTGTGACAAAGAAATTATAGTTTTGGTAAAAATTAATAGTAAAGAGGAAAAAATCAGAGAGAAAGATTTGGTATGAAGTTAAGGTTTGTAATACAGGTCCTAAGAAAGATGAAGAAATGTCCCAAAGATAAAGAGGTTGGATAAGATAATGGAATTAGGTGAGCAGATGGAAAAGGAAGGACATTCCTTTTTTGAATAAGGTAACAAATACAGTCAGTTCTTTCATGGCTGGGGAAAACATTTTTGAGAATCTCTACCTACATTCCACACTCCACCCCTCCCTTAGGTTCATTAAATACTGGTAGTAAGAGATGGAGCAGATAACAAGGAAGATGTCAACCTCAGGGAACAGATATCAATTCTGCAAGGTTGTAGAAAGATTTAGAAGAAAAATTTCAATCACAGAAAATTGGAACTCAAAAGAAAAAGGTTACAATGGGCCCATGAGAAGTAATTAGAAGATAGATTAGACAAGAGGTCACACTTGCATATGGAAAAGAACAAGAAACAAGAAAGCAGAGCAGGAGAGGGCATTTCATCTAGGATGTTAACAGAAGATCACACACAAAAGGAGACAGATCATTGGAAGTCAGCAGAACCTCCTGCATACTAGAGGCATTCTGAATAGATGGAAGAGAAAAATGAAAATAACCTAATTAACCTTGCTCTATTCTTTGAACATCAAAAAAATTAAATTCAACTTTTTCTCAAAATACACACTGAAAAAGTGTTTCCATCTATGAAAACTTTTACCCAGTCTTTCCCACAAGTATCATAGGATTTCTGGTGAAGGGATAAGCAAATCACATTATGTACCCATCCCACTCCCTACTTTTATATTACATGGGTAGAATGAGATTAGAAATGAACTTGAGGTCTCCCTTGAAGATTTTTTTATTTTTTTCTTTAAGAAGTTTCAAAAGAAAGCATGCAGCCACAGGGTGTGGAAGTTGGGGATAATGGGATTTTACAGACTGTGTTCAAGCATAAAAGCAGTGCTTCTTTTTTAATGCCAGCTGCCTAGAGGAGAGGGAGGGCAGTCTAGACAATTACTACCCAAAGTAATTACCCTTGAATGTATACTAGGGTTCTGATTATTCTGACATTACAAAGCCGAGGCTAGTTCATAGCTACATTCCTTTAGAAAGCATGCAGTCACTGCTGGAATTCCATATTTTAATTTTCTTGATATGGAGACCAGTGTTAATGTATTATTCCAGAAAAGTCTTGGTAAAACAAAAACCTAAGAAAATTCTCTCTTATTAAAATAAATTCCATAGATATTGGTGGCATTTTATACATACAATGGGTTTAATAGGTGCCTGGTGATTAGGGTGCCACTGCTACTGACACTACCTTTCATTGAGGACTTGTTAAGTATTTTATATATTTCATTGTCATTTAATTCACACAATGGTAAAGATAGGAATTACTATTCTTATTTTTCAGATGACTTTTAAAAGTCAGAGATATGTTATTCATTCAACATTTAACAATGGTTTATTGGGCACCTACTCAATAACTATGCTTAGGACTGGTATACAGCAGTAAACCAAAAAGACATGGAGATTATAGTTTGGAGAGTACAGGAATTCAGATATTAAACAAAACCTAAATTAATATAAAATGAAAATTTGTGATAGTGCCATGATAGAGAAAAACATGGTTCTCTGAATGAGCACAACAGGATAATATATTGAGATTAAATAGCTAAGGAGAAATCTAAGATCTGATGGATAAAGAATCAGCTGTGTGAGGAATGAGAAGAATAGTATTCTGAACACAGGAAACAGGAATGTGTTAAAAGTTTCAAAAAGGGAATCATATTAGTGTGTTTAAGAATTGAAAGAATGTCTCATGCACAGTAAGCAAGATACAGGAGAGATCAACGAAGCAAGCCTGGGAAGGAGACTAGACTTCATTGTAGTTTAAGAGAAAAGTCACCGGAGGGTTTTTTAACAGGAAAGGGAAAGAGCAGGAAGAGAAAGAAAGGAGGAAGATAAAGAGAATGAAAAAAAGAAGGAAGTCCTCAGTCTGCAGGAATCACACTCTCAGATTTCAACTGTAATAAATAACTCCTGCTATTGTGTGGAGAAGAATTAGTACAGAATGATGGTAGTAAGTAGAGAGAGGAGAAAAAATGCTCAATATACTTTGAAACTGTAATGGAATCCTTCTTACATTTGTATAGTTAGTAAGCAGTGCTACAAGTAGTCTACTTCTTAAGTGTGAGCCCTTCACCATTCTCTTACATATACAGTAAAAAGAAACACTTCAGTAACTTTAAAAGATAAGTTTTAGTCAAATCAAAATCCTTTTACTAAGATAGTAACTAGAAGATATTTTCAGGATTAAATCTCAAAACACTTTGTTGGCAAATGTAGCTTTCTCTTTCAAGGTTTACAGACCTTTGTACTACGATGCTGAATGATAACTTCTGGTTATCATTAGTAAATGGCTATAAAATACCTTATAGCATTTGTCTTATAGTTTTCAGTCTTTTAAACTCAGAGTTGGTAGACAAATCTTAATGTATGGGTTCACTACAATACTGCTTCATGATCACTTTGTGTCTTCTAAGGATCATCTTATAACAGAGGGGAAAAGTACCAGGTCTCCTATGGCTTTGTGTGAATTTGAGAAATATGAAAGTACACTGCCAAGTTTACCAAGGAAAAGAATGCCAAAATTGTTTTTTTCAATAATATTTTGAAAAAAATAATAACCTCTGAATTACTGAAATGCTTTATTCAGAGTGTATGTACCACACATACATGAAGACAGATAGGTATTAAAGATCTATGCCAAGTACATAATTTTAGCCAACATGTCATAGAATCTTATTTTAATCTTGTTTTAAAAGGTTTCACCAATTTTGGTGATGCATACTAATTATTAAATCAAAATCATAATCACTTTATTATCTATCATAAGAATATAATGTTGGAGGGTTATTATTGAACTGTAATTAGTTTACATTTAAAAATTTACAATAGGGGCTGGGGTTGTGGCTTGGAGGGAGAGCGCTCACCTTGCATGCATGAGGCACTGGGTTGCATCCTCAGCACCACAAAAAATAAAATAAAGATATTGTATCCACCTATAACTAAAAAATAAATATAAAAAATACAATAGAAAAACAAGCAGCTAATCTATGGCTCACAATATTTTTCTAATCATTGAGCTAACTAAAGGTTCATCATACTTACAATGTGAGAATTAAATGCTACATTGATTGTTATTATTATTGAATATACTTGATATTTTATTCATGGGTTATTATCCATCACGCCCATTAAAATGCAAACTCCATGAAGACAGAGAATTATTTTTACTCCTATTTTAGTAAATTTCATAAACTTATGGAGCGATACTTAGCATCTAGTTGACACATAAAATCATTTTTGGATGTAGGAATAAAAAGTAAATGAACTTCAAACAATTCTATCACTGTCATCTGAAAAAACCTTGGTGGAAGTTCTCTATAAACTGCAGAGCTTTCTACAGATGTAGAATATTCTTACTAACTTCATAATAAATAGCATAGACAATTTACCAAACATCTCACATCTGTTATCTCCTTTACTTGTAACTGAAGAAAGAAACTGAAGATCAAATAGATATTGCAGCTTTCTCAGGATAAAAAAGTAAAAACAGTACAATGAGAATTCCAACTAATAAGGTGATTCCAAATCCAGGTATTTTAACTCCAGGTCACCTTCCTTTCTGTGTTGCTCTCTTTGTTTTGACTGGCTGACACCAAGTGTGCAAAACAAAATACAATGAACACTCTATTAAACCACATGTATAATTGATATTTGAGGTGCTGACTAAGAGCATTTCTTTGAATTAAAGAGATCTGGGTTTGCATCCAGTTTCTGCCACTTATTTGGAGTATGCCTTGGGCAGTAAGCTAACCTTTCTAAGTCTTAGTTTCACCTTCTATAAAATAGGATAATAATAGTGCCTGTTTAATTGTGTAGAATAAATTATATATTTCAAGTAGAGCATTTAACTCGTACCTGGATCGTAGTAAATGCCCAATAAATTTTATTTTTACCTTTATGATAAAGAAACAATTTTCTGGATCTGACATTAAAACTGACATTTGAAAACAGCGTGACAAAAAATGGTAAGTAGAGAAACAAGATCAACAGGCTTTGTCGGCTTTCCTGTTTCCCCTCTATACCATGCACTAATTTTACAGAGGCAAATGCTAACAAAGGCATATTTCTCTCTCTCCCTAACACAGGACAGTGCCCATTATATTTCTCTGCTATCTTCCCCTAAAAGAGCAAGTAGGAATGTCAAATGCTAGAAAGGAAAAGAAATAAAGATTTCTTTTTAAAAGATTATCTTAAACGTTTTAGAAATTAAGAAGTTTTCTTTTCATTGTTGTTAATAAGTCCTTGTTTGTTTGTTTGAAATGAATAATTACCTAGATGATTATTTCTTTGTTTGTCTTTCTTATTTTTGTTTTTCTTTCAATAGTGAGGAATGAACTCTGGGCCTCCTACACACTTGTACACTGGGCATGTTCTCTACCACTGACCAACATCCCAGTCCTAGATGATTACTTGTTAAATCAAAGTCAGAATTACTAAAATGTATCCAGTGTATAAGCACCAGGGACATTGTTTCAGATGAATTAGCTACTGATGGTGGGAAAGATAAAGTGTTAACAGCCAGGAACATGTCTCAGGCAACTATAGTCTTCTGTAAGTATAAATTGCAACACCCAGGCTATTTCCTTCTAGATGTGAATCCAAATTAGCATGTCCTTGCTTTAGAGAGGAGGAAGTAGATTTAATCTCTGTTTTTTTCATGAGTTTAAACTTATTTCATAGTTTATCAATTGCTGATCTTTTCCAGCTACAGGAACTCAGTTAACATGTTTCTACCTCTATGAATGTTGACTAGTGTCCTTAAAGGGTTAGCCTGAGTGAAAAATCAGGCTTCAATGTATATTATAGTGCAATGGAAGTGAACCTAGAAGAAGTGCACTACTTCACAAACACGTTAAACATTTCCTTCCCCAGACAGATTTCACTCACTCATCTCCAATTCTTCACCCTTCCTTAGAAATCTCAGCAGAGATAGTAGTAGGAGCCATAAAAAACAAAACACACACACACAAAAAAAAAACAATTAACACTTCACTTTCACTTGGGAAGAAATAACAAGGAAAAAAAAAGCAGTTCAAACTAAATTGTTAATAAATATGTGAAAGTGAATTGATCTGTCATTTCAAAGTTAAAAGAGAAATGTTACGTGTGACAAAACAAATATTTAATGATCAAATGAAGGAAAATGAAACTATTTATCAAATGGTCACAAAATGCTTAAGTATTTGTGAAGTAAAGACTTTCCTTTAATATTAAGAAATATAGGGTTAAGAATACCTTGAAAGTATGTTAATCCTTTTTTTTCCTCTCCTTCAACCAGTTGGTAACAGATAAGAGTAACCAATTCATTCTTTTAAAATTTAAGACAAGGAATTCTAATGTATTTTAGAATCTCTGCTAAAATAAGCATTATTTAATGTAGACATTAAAATTTTATATAGTTACCTTCCAGAACCCCACCACCACCACCAGTAACTACTACTATCAATAGGAAATACAGAATGATGACAAGATATTGGCATATTCAAACATGTCATTCTTGCATGTAGGGTTGAGTGGTTAAGAAAACAAGGTTCTGGAATTGAGCCAACCTAGTTTCAAAACACACTGGTTCTACCACTTACTTGCAGGATAACTCTGGGAAAATTATTTATTCTCTCTGAACCTGCCTTTCTTAATACTGTGTGTGTGTGTGTGTGTGTGTGTGTGTGTGTGTGTGTGTGTAGTGCTGGGGATTGAACCCAGGGCTTGTGCACATGACCCAAGCATTCTACCAACTGAGCTATATTCCCAGCCTACTACTTTCTTAATATTACAAGAGTAGTAAATGAATTAAAGTAGTACTTAGCCTGATAATATAGTAAGGCATACTATTTGGTGATTTTTGACAACATTTTGCAGGATTAATAGTGTGGGTTCTAAAATGTGGCTTCTTAGGTTCAAATCCAAGCTTTCCACTGGTTATTGACTTGACTTGGGAAAAATTATTTTACCTCTCTATATTAATATTAGTAAATACACAAAAATGATTAAGATAGCATATTGTACATGGTAAATAGTCAAAAAGCAATAAGTATAAATGTTACTTAAACTGAAGGCTTATGGAAGCTGAAATTTAAAGAGAATATCAGAAATTTTCTCTTCTGATATTTTAATTGATGATAGCATTAAAAATAAATCAATACTATCAACCCAATTCACTTTCATAAATCTTTCATATAACACCAATATGTAATTATGTATAGATTATACTCCTAGTGAAGTCTCACTAGTTTTAAGTCTCCCAGACTTGCCTGATGATACAGATCACCAAGAGATTGTAACTGAGCAGGTTTGGGGTGGGGTTTGGAATCTATGTATAATCAGCTTCCCAGGCTAGTCCTATGGGTAGGCAAGCTTGGAATCGCTGGGCTAGTTGAACTTTTGCCCAACCGTAGAACCTGAGAAAAATATCTAGCAGTCACACCCACCTAAGAGAATTATTGTTTTATAAGTATTGTGTCATGGAAATAGGAATACTAAAAAATATTTCTTTATTCAACAAACATATTACTGAATATTTATCAGTACCAAATACTGGTTGAGGGACAACCCGGCATACATTAAAGCAAAACTCAAACTCAACAAATCAGTCTATAAAGGTTAATTGGAAAGTAAACATACTCTTTTGTTTTTTAAACAGGGATTGAACCCAGGGGCATTTAACCATTGAGCCACATTCCCAGCCCTTTTTATGTTTTGTTTTGTGACAGGGTCTTGCTAAATTGCTTAGGGCCTCACTAAATGGCTAAGGCTGACTTTCAACTTGCAATCCTCCTGCCTCAGCCTCTTAGCAGCTGGGATTACAGGCATGCACCACCACACTGGGCTTGTAAACCTTCTCTTAAAAAATAAAATTACTGGGGGCTGGGGTTGTAGCTCAGTTGCAGAGCACTTGCCAAGTACATGTGAGGCACTGGGTTCAATCCTCAGCACCACATAAAAATAAAATAAACAAAACAATGATATGGTATCCCTTTACTAAAAAAAAGTATAAAAAATGAAATTACTGGAAGGGTCAAAATGGCAAGCATAGAGGAAGAGCATCATTGACAAAGATACACATAATTATATGTCACCATTAGTCCTTAGGAGTTCAGAAAGAATATGGATAAGTATTCTGGTGACCAAGATGTCTTGTTCTTTGAGAAATCTATCATAGTTATTTATGACAATGCTACCATTGCTAAAGAGCTAAAAATGCTAATAACTTAGAATATCCAAATAACAAATTCAATGCAAAATTTTTAAGGGTATAATCATTATTTTCCCTTGATCCTTCTGAATATTAGCATTTAGAAACAAAATATGGTTGGAGTAAAATTAGCATAAATGTGGATTTGATTTTTTTCAAGAAAAAGATAAAATGAGCTTTCATTCCTTCAAGACCCATGTTCACCCCACAAATAGACCACATATATGTTCAAACTATTAGTAGTAAGGAATCTAGAATCTAGTAAGAACACAAGCAAAACAATGATATGAATTAATTCTTGTTCAATGATGCCAAAATAACATTAATATCATTCTATTGAATAAAGAAAAATTATAAGATACAGTATAGGAAATTTCTAAACTTTTTCCAGTGTAGTTCATTATTAATTTCATTAGACAGTGTGGTCAAGAAATTTATGTACCAGTTTATTTATCATTGTTTATTTATATAGTCATTACAGTTTAAGATCCAAGGTAATACAATGAAATCATTAGGTATAACAGTAAATTCACTAGGTAATTGTCAGTAATCTCTTAGTCAGAGAATTTCTAGCTCTATGCATAAATTTAGAATAAAATGAACTTACGTGTAATTATCATAGTTATTCAAATAGTATTAGTCCATAGGCACATAGTTTAAATAAAACATATAATAGGTATTATTTAAAATATGACCTTCAGGAACAAAATTTCAGGTTTTTCAGTTATCAACAGGCCCAAGAATTAAGAAAACAAAAGGCCACTTAGGACTATTATAACTACTCCTGACAGGTTATTGGTGTAGTGGATAGATAGACTCCTTTTTCTATTTTTTCTGACTTTACAAATTTCCTAATAAGAATGTACTACATTTTTTTCTATGACTAAGAAATTTTTTTTTCTTTATTTCAGGAAGTTACCTGAAGGCCCAATTTTTTTTGAATATGTATAGCAATTATAGCAAGGCCATATATAATTTTTTTTCCTTGAAGTTGTTGAATCATTCTCCCTCAAAGAAAAACTGTCTTAGGTTCTCTTCATTTGTCTAATAAAAAATAATTCAAGAAAAAAGATAAAAAGGAGTGAAATTCTATATATTATTTCCAAATGTAGATCTTCTAAAGGATGCTAAGTGATGATATTAATAGCTTCACTGGTAGGGATGAAAAAAATCCTGTTCATCTGCTATGTGATCCAAAGACACATAAGTGAAAGCTGGAAAATAAAGAATGCTTATCCTTTCCTAAAAAGAAAAGAGCCATTGGAATGTGGACATAAACACTGAATGGGCTTTTATTACTCATCCTTTACCCTTTCCACCTCCGATTTCCTTCTCCCCGCATCTTTATTTTATTTTTTCCTATTCTGTTTTTTCCTTTAGCATGTCTCCACAACCAGTTCCTTAGAAGGCACTCAAAGGCATTGCCATTCTCAATGATGCCACTATGAATTTAAAAAGGGACAAATGTAGTCAGACACTGGAATATGTGAAGGAAATCTATGAAGCCTTCCATTCAGACAAACATGGCTATTTCCTAACTTACAATTGATTTGTTAAAAGTATACTAGATTGCATTTATGAGAAAGATTTAGTTATTTCTCCTTGAGCCTTTTTCCAATCTTCTTGAGTACCATGCTGATTCAATCAGTCCAGTTTCCCTGATTTAAAGCCATTTTAGAAGGCAGTAAGGATCCAAAAGGGCAAGGAACTCACAGTGAGTCTTTAAAAATAACAACACTCTCATAGAAAGGCATCCACCAAAGTGAGTTGAATACAATGATCTGGACAAAGTCAGAAAGATGTACACCATTTTAATCCAGTGCCTTTAGCTACTAAAGATTCAGATTCCTGGCTGGACACAGTGGCACATGCCTGTAATCCCAGCAGCTCCAGAGGCTGAGGCAAAATAACCAAGAGTTCAAAGCCACCCTCAGTAACTTAGCAAGGCCCTAACCAACTCAATGAGGTCCTGTCTCTAAATAAAATATAAAAAGGGCTGGGGATATAGCTCAGTGGTTGAGTGCCCCTGGAGTTAATCCCTGAATACCCCTTACCAAAAAAAAAAAAAAAAAACTGAGATTCCATTGCTGCCTGTAAGACTTCAACTGACATAAGACTTCAGCTGACATACTCTTCAAAGAATCCACACAAGAGAACCCACCAATGCCTAGTGACAGAGCTTTCTGAGGTTTTCAACCTGGAACCTATTTATTTAGGGTTTATACAATGAATAAACAACTTAAGAGACTAATAACATAAATGCCATTACTATGTTCCAATCTAGAATTTTTTATTACAGCAAGTTTAGCTCTGGGCAAGCTGCCACAATCAGCATATTGTGATAAGGAATACACTCATTGAATTTTCTTTCTAAGCAGTGTACAGCACTTGAGTTGTTCCTGAGAATTCATGAAACAGCTGTAATCAACAAATTATAGTTGGAACAGCTAGATATAACATTAACGACTTTCCTGCCTTAATTGTCAAAAAAAAAAAATTGCTTGCTTTCCAAATGAATACTACCAACTCTAACTTTTAGTAAGATCACCCAAACTAGTTCAATTGACATGACAATTAATCCCAACCTTTTCACCACCATAACACGCTCCGGGATTATAACTCAATTTCTAGAAAAGAAAAAACTAGAAATGGATGCAGATAATGAAATAATTTACCAAAATGTACAACCAGAAACAAAGTTAAATGAGAGAAAATTGCTGATTTTTTTACCCCCAAGTTTAAAAGATCATTGATAATGCTGAAGGTTCTTTCTGAGTATATGGTAAAATATGGCTTACTAATTGGAGTGTATTTGCAAAGTTGGAAAATCTGTTTTCTTCCCAGTTCACTATTTTGTAATATTTTGACACATAAACTTACTGACCTTAAATTTCATAACTCTAAAGGTGCTCAATAATAGTTATACTAGACCATACCCAAAGGGTATTATTTCTCAAAACAATGAAAATAACTGAAAAATTATCAAATTTTTATTTAAAGTGAATAAAGTTCATAGCATCCTGAATAAATTCATGCACTCATATTAGAAAAAAAGTAATGAGTGATTACTATGTGCATGGTGGTAAATCTTGGACAATATATAAATTAAAAATACAGATATTTTCAAGAAGCCATTGACTTAGTAAGAGATGGTGGGGAAAAAACAATAATGCATCAATGTGAAAAAAAAATGCCCCAATAGAGAAACATATACATGACTATACAAAAAAGAAGAGTTACCTGAATCTAACCGGAAGAATACAAGAAATTTGGGGATTTGAATGTGAAGATACTCTATGAGTAATTATAAATATAGGTATTTAATAAAAGTATCTAATCCAAGGTAAAGATTCAGAATAATTAGAGTATCAGTGATCACTGAAGTCATACACCAGAGAGGTCTGGAAGATTATAAGGGGAAAAAACAGGTAAAATGGAATTTTGGGCAACAAAGAGAAATTTCCCAAAAAGAATAAGAAAAAGAATAGCTGCTCGAGGAGATAGAGAGGGAAGATGGGAAGGGAGGGGAGGGGAGGGGGGATAGTAGGGGATAGGAAAGGTAGCAGAATACAACAATCACTAATATGCCATTATGTAATAATGTGAGTATGTAACAGTTGTGATTCTGCAATCTGTATTTGGGGTAAAAATGGGAGTTCAAAACCCAATTGAGTCTAATGTATGAAAGATGATATATCATGAGCTCTGTAATGTTTTGAACAATCAATAAAAAAAAGAATAGCTGCTCCAATTTCCTAAATATTTGAGTTCCTTGGAATTCTGTTTTAGGCCCTCTTCTCTCTAAATAGTGTACAGTTCCAGGATCTAATCAATTCTTTGGTTCCAGTTGTCACTGATAGTATGTCACTGGCTTTTAAATCTGTATTCATGCACTAATTTTCATTTCTAAACTTCACAACAGAATTAGGAAAGAAGGATGTCATAGAATCCAAGAAAGAAGAGAATTTTAAAAGGAAGTCATCAATATTCCCATGTATGGAGGGAAAGCAAAGAAAGATAAATAATAAAACATGTCCATTGGATTTAGAAAGAATACATCACGATTGACCTCTGACCACTTTTGAATGCATTAGGTACAAAAAAGGGACAGACTATCCTTCCAAGGAGTTTGACAATGAGGAGAAAAGAGATAAGACAAAAGTTAGACAGGAGTTATGGAAGAGAGAAAGAAAACAAGAGACAGGAGAGAATATTATTTTTAAATGGGAGAAACATTATAGGTTTATGTTGAAGAAAAATACTTCTCCTGGTCCACTCTTTGCTGCTATAATAGAATATCAAAGGCTAGGAAATTTATAAAGAAAATATATTTATGTGGCTCACAGTCACAGAAGCTAGGAGTGCTGGCATCTGGCAAGGGCCTTTGTGCTGCATCATCACAAGGTGGTAGGTCAAGTGAGTGTATAAGACAGACAGGAAGTAAGACCAAATTCATCCTCTCTACCAGGAACCCACTCCCATAACTGACCCACTTCTTTGATAACCTACCCACTCCCACTTTAATGGCATTAATCCATTACAGTGACTTAATCACCTCTCTCCCATCTCTTAGTATTGTCACAGTGGCGATTAATACCAACATGAGTTTTAGAGGGGACATTCAAACTATAACAGTACCAACAAAGGAAAGAAGGTTAATAGATCAAAGTCTTTAGATAAGGAAGATAAAATGGGGTATAGAACAAGGATAAAATTTTTTACCAGCGAATATGAAGAGAATCAATTCTCTGAGACACACACACACACACACACAAAGATATATGAGCATCTCTATATGTGTGGTCAAGACCAGAAGGTCAAAGAATTTCTATTGGATGGCATTTATTTTTCTTCTGCAATTTGAGAGACAAGGTCAATTTCTAAGAGTGAAAAATAATATTTAGATAGGAGCTTTGCTGAATTATATGCCAGGATATGGCAATAAACAAAACCAACTCGGGAAAAAACAGTGATTCTATCTATCACTTCTCCAAATGTAGTACCTTAGAGTTTTGTTCTTCTTTCTCTTTATATATTCACTTCTGAGGCAATCTCATTCTATTTTTTTATTCCAATTACCACGATAATATGATATATGATGTATAATGTATATTCAGTAACATGCTGCATAATGACACTACAGTCAACAATGGACCCCATGTTTGACAGTGATCCCATAAGATTACAATGAAGCTTAAAAATTCCCATCACCTGGCAAGATTCTAGGCATTGTTACATTCTAGCCTTATTCATTACTTATGTGTTTATGATGATACTGGTATAAACAAATCTAGTGCACAGTCATCTGTAAGTATAACACATACGATTATATATAGTACAGAGCACCTGATAACAATAATACACAACCATGTTACTGGTTTATGTATTAAACATAAACCATTGGTTTAGAGACCCAGAGAAAGGGGCATGTATGGAGTCTAAGAGGAAAATACGGAGCAGCTAATGAAATCTAAATAAAATATTTGAATCATGGTGCTAAGAACAAGGAGACATACTAAATCTTACTAAATACTGACTAAAAAAAATCCACATATCTGTGTGATTTTCAACAGCAGTACTCAGTGACCTGAGGGTAAAATAAGAGAAGGCTGGATTGACATAAGTAGGAATCTGGAGGGTGAATATTTTTTTTCTTTAAGGATACTGGAGAGCTCTTAAAATAATGGGCTATTGAGTATTGAGTATCAGCTGAAGCAAAAGCGAAATGAAGAGAAAAGTTAGGAAGAAATGGGATGAATAGGATGCACCAATGTAAAATGAAATAAACAGACACGTCAAACAAGTTGAGAGTAGGGATTTCAGTCAACCATAATTTCAATCTGAGACAGAGGCACAGTGGTGCCTATTAAATATTAAAAGGTAATCTTAGACTTCTTTTTTAAAGTAGTGGTTATCCTTCAATAGCTTCTCTTGTAGCTATAGAATGAACTATCTTGAACTTGGTAAAGTATAATCACATATCAAGGTAGAAAGCAGCCTAATCTGCTCTAGACTTGGCAGAATGTGTTTGGAATAGTATGGTCCATTCGGATGTAATTTTTTTAACAGAGTCTCTGATAAACATAAAGTTGCCATGGATAGACATCCTTGAAGAAAAATAATCCAAAAGTTAATTCTACTAGGAATAATGGGAATGTTCACATTCACAAATAGTAAGCAAGTCTCTGGCATAAAGGCATTCCTATTTCTTTTCTTAGACGTAAACTGGTACAGAATAATAGAGAAACAAAATGTGGTCATTCTGGTAAATGATAAAAAGCTGGAGTTATAGAGCCAAGAGGTCACAATATTTCCAGGAACATCAATGCAGATGTTGAATTCACACAAAAGAATCATAGAAAGGATCATGTCATAGTTGCCCCTCATCCTTCTTTAGGAGATCCCCAGTACACTTTATGAATAAGCCACTGTATGGCTCTACTAGGAAATCTTGTTCTGCTGAATGTACCTTTAAATAAATTGGGAGGCTGTGGGATGGGGAAAATAGAGAGGGGTGTCAGAGAGGCTTAACTCTGACATCTGGAGTTGTGTTAAACTGGAAGACTACAAGCTTTAGAAAACAAACAAATTTGATGCATATTAAGTAAGTTATGAAGGAGACAGGTCAGATAAAGGGCTCCTCAAATGGGAGAGTAAGCAAAAGGGTAATTCAGTAATTTAAAAAGTACAAGCAGGTCATATCCTGGTTGCAATCTGCCTCTTCAGTGAATGAAAGCCTTGACTTTGTAACCAAAATCAAGCAGAGGAAAAGATCACTGATTCCTTCAGATTTTGCTTGTTTCCTATGGCCTTAGACATTTATGATGGGAAGAAACTGGTGGGGTAAGACTTGAGGGAGGCATGAAAATAGATAGATTTCTCGAAAAAAAAAAAAAGTCCCATAAGAAAGCTATGTTACTCTAAAGTGTTTTTTTTTTAAAGTTCTCCAAGAAATTCAATTCACTCTCAAATGTTCTGTCTTTACCACAAATCTAAGCCATAGTAAGTGACTCCACGTCTCTGCTGACACATCAGAGAAAGGGACTTTGGAATTACAATTCTGAAAATAATCTGAATAAATTTGGAAAGAGTTTTTCCCCCGCTAGAACCTACAGAAGAGAGCATATCAGGCTGACACCTTGATTCTACCCTTGTGAGACTCAGAGAAGTTAGATAGACTTCTGATCAACAGAACTTTGAGATCATAAATACACACTGTTTTTAGCCACCATGTTTGTGGTAATTACACACTAATAGAAATCTAGTACACTTTCTATACATTGTTATTTTGTCTACCCAATAAATAAAGGTGAAAATTTTGAAAAATACTTAACCTAAAGAGAAATAATAGGTCAAAATAAACTCCTAGATTTCACAATAGCTATGCACAAAGGATCTGAATTAAAATAAAATGCACATTTTGCAAGTATATTTGAATTGATTTTAAGGAATTCATGAAGTGTACATTAAAAAGATTCTATTACTTACTATAATAGAGTAAAACAATTCAATATTCCCCAAATATTTTAGTTAAAAAAATTATATAGACAGATTAATAGATATAGTTTTCCAAAAGGAAGTAAAACTCAGTATGTATAAAGGGTATTTTTTGATGAAGGAATGACAAGGGACTAACACAACTAGTCACTACACTACTACTGAATATTTATATCTGATTTATAAAGTCAATCTATGTTGATGTATGTTCTATTTTAAACTTGAGAAAGCAACTGAACCATGACTTAATTTTTTGAACTTCCTAAAAACGAATGCCATATTGTACCTCTCCCTGCATTCCTGCTGCCTAGTTTAGTGTTTGAGACATATTAGGTGTTACTTACCAGCTGTTTATAAATAAGTAAATGCATAAATAGATGAATGAGGGTTTAGACTTTTTTTTAAAAAACCTACTCTGGATAAACCTTAAGAATGGCTCTTTCTATAACTGTTTATAAACACAGACCAATGCATACATGGAAACAAAGGTGTAGTAGTTACTGTTGGTACTCGGTTCATTTTCCTTCATCACCAAGTGTGTCAGCCTTGGAGCTATTGATGTTTGGCCTGGATAGTTATTGTAAAAGATAGGATGTTCTGGCATTGTAGGATATTTAGAAGCATCCCTGGTCTCTACCTATTAAATACAAGTACCATCCCTCCCACTAGGTTGTGTTAATCAAAATATCTTCAGGTATTACCAAATGTCTTCCAGGAACAAGATCACCTCTAACTGAAAACACTGACATTTACCTGTAGTGCACTTATATCTCAGCTTCTTAGTGTATTGGCTGCTAACAACTATCCTCTTCTCCTGAGAATTGTCCTTAGCCCCTGTGAGTTGCCTCTCTAGAAAAGGTCTGGGAAGTTATGCCCTTCCTCCAAAAATAGGTTTAGACAATGAATGAATGATGAAAGTGAGGAATAAAAGATGCCTGTAGATGAGATATCTCTGAGGTGCTATTCATGTCCCAGTGTTTCCAGTAGGATCAGATCAAGACTATGCTTCAGTTGAAACTACATAATTACCTAGCTCCACTACCTCCCTCCATCTTATTCTATAACCTTTATTCTCTTGTAGGATCCTCCTCATTCTCCCTTACTCTTTCAATAAAGCACTTGCATAAAAATTCCCATCTCAAGGTCCATATTAAGAGAACCCAACCTAAGACCTGTAAGAAAATGGGCAAGGAGAAAATAAAATGCTTCTTTGACAAGCATTAAAAGCTCATCACAAGAATTCAAGAGAGATTTTTACTCAGGGTGTTAAATGACATCTGATCTTTCTGCAGATGCAACACTTAGCACTTAAGTGTAGAATGTTACCAGGGTATGAATGGTTGTGGAGGAATACGTGGTAACTTACTACCTTTTGCTCTTCAATATTTTCAACATTTTGATCATGAAAGCATGGGCCTCAGTTTTTCCTTTTCAGGGGGAATATATAATATTTATTCAATTTGTAAAAAGCATATGATTTTTCTTCATCACATATCATTGTACTTGAGGAAAACAAGGAGTATGTCTTTTTATTTGTACTGGAGATTGAACTCAGAGGTGCTTTATCACCAAGTTACATAGTCACATCCCTAGTCCTTTTTATTTTTTATTTTGAGACAGTTCTCACTAAGTTGCTTATGGCCTCTCTTAGTTGCTATGGCAGGCCTTGAACTTGTGATTCTCCTATTTCAGTCTTGTCAATCACTGGGATTACAGATGTGCACCACTATGCCTGGCTCTTGCTCACATACTTCCCACCCAGAAGCTTTTGTTAATACTGTAACTCTGACTGAAATATCTTTTACTCATGTCAAAATACTCAAAGTTTATCCACATTTCAAGTCCATGTTTCATACTCAAAATGCTTCATAAAGGATTTCAAAATTCCCTTGACTAAAGAGTCCTCTTCTAGCACTTTTTCATTGCATTACATTATGTGAGTTATAATTATATGTCTCTCTACAAAAATCCTCTAGGGTAGATGAATGTTCTCTAACTCCAGTCTTTATTTTTATTTTATTTTATTTTTGTACTTGTAGATGGACAGCATGTCTTTATTTTATTTGTTTATTTTCATGTAGTGCTGAGGATCAAACCCAGTGCCTCACATGTGCAAGGCAAGCACTCTGCCACTGAGCCTCAGCCCTTTAACTCTAGTCTTATCTAATGTTTGTCAAAGGAATAAGCAAATGAATAAATGAATGAGGAAAGGTTATTTCTGTGGACACTTACTTGTTTTCCTTTTGGCAAACTTATACAAATAAATTAAACCAAAGAATCTTAAGAAGAATTAAGAGAAAAGCAACTTAGACACAAAACCTTGTTTTTAAGAAATATGATAAATACACCAACTAATATGAATATGACCTTTTAGTTGATTTTTGAAATTTTATTTTTCTCAGTTGTAATGTGTATTCTCAAATTAATTCTCAAGCAGCTGCACTAATAAGAATACACATCTTCTGCTTTAGAAACTCCTAAATGCCATTTCTCAGAGAGAATTACCTGAAGAGCTTGTTTAAAAATATAGTTAACCTGGCCTAACTCCTGAATTTCTGTCCCATTAGATCTGAGGTGGAATATTGGACACTCAATCAGGTTTGGAGATAGTTGCTCTTTTTCATGCCAAGAGATCTCAAGGCAACTCAGTTCTTTCTGTGCTCCCCTGTCTAGTTTAAGGCCCAGCTTAAGTCTCAATGCTCCAAATCATTGCCTTCTATTTTTTACATGTATTACTCAAAACCAGATAGCTATAGTGGTGACTAGCACTTTTCTCTTCACTATTTCACTTAGTTAGACCTTTTACTACCTATTTAGATGTATGTTCCTAGTGGTGAAAAACAAGTGAATTCTTTCTTCCATTCTATTTTCAGAGTATTAGGCAATTTTACCTACTTTAAATTAAATACATTATTTTTTATTTAGGTAAGAGAAAAAAATTAAACCTTGTAATCATTGAAATATAGAACATGGGAAGCACTGAATGAGATGTTGTTTTTTTAAAGTAAATACTTTATCATTGTAAGGCTAAACAGAGTACATGAAAGGAACACTGAAGGGCAGAAAACTTCCTGAGAAAGCATGCTTTAAACACAGAGGCTACACCCTTGTATTGTTCAGCTTCCTGCAGTGAGCAAGAGTTACCTTTGTAATATTTAAAATTAATAATAAATTCATTACCAAATTGCCCCTAAATAGAGATGATAGGTGTGGAGACTGATACATAATTTAGAATGGATATACTACTTGGATGTAATGAATCACTTTAGCATTCCAATATCCTGAGTCATCTGCATGAATCCACAAGCATGGGGATAATGATTCTTACCACTCACACAATGATCTCTGAGATCTACACTGAATAGAAACCCCCAATTCAACTTGAGTCAGTCATGATTAATCCTGTTGCAGTCAAGGATTCAAAGCAATTCTCTCAAGAGTCCTCTTTTATATGCTATTTCTCTGCTTAGGGCTGAAAACTTCCTCTAGACCATTCTGTAAGTATTGGTCAATATAATGAAGTAGTTCAGTTTGTTTATACTCCCCATGAGCTGTCTCTGTCAAGCAATAGACTAAAGAGTCAGGTAGAGTCTATTTCTCCTTAGGATAGGATCATGTACTGAAGGGGGAAATAAATGGTTAGTCAGAATTATTACTACATAGAGAGATAGTCATAATTTCTCAGTAAAAGTTTTGAAGTCATTAGACTGGCAAATATCATACTCCCTCCCCTGAGTCAGGAAACAGCATGTTCTTTCTGATTGTGTTGAAATTGAACCAAAGGGTGATTTCAAGCTCCTTGAAAAACTCACACACTATAAAGTAAAAATGAAGGACAATTGGAAAGAGGAGAGGGAAAAAGAGTTAAGATTGGGTTCATCCTCACAGTGTTAAGAAGCCAATATATCTAGTAGGAGATGTTGAGCTGAAGAAACTAGTTCCTGCCTCATAGTGATTGCAGTACGGTAAGGTTAGGACAAGACAGTGTAGTCCTGAGGCTAGCCAACAGATGAGGAATTCAAGGAAGTATCCTGCAAGAGTTAGTAAAAAATAACAATAACTTTCAAATAAAAGCTTATTTTCCTCTCACATTGAGAAGTCAGGTGTAGATAATCCTCCATGGCTGGTTGGATAACTTTAATAAATCCTCAGAATTCCAGATTTCCTCATCTTACTCCTTGCATAGCCAAACCTAGCTACAAGAAAAGCTAGGTAATAAAGCCTTTTTCCTACCATATATACAAGTAATAATGAGTTATTCTATTTCTTAGGTGAAAAGGAGAAAGATATTAGCTGACAGAAAGCAATATCTGCATGTGATATACAAACTCTTAAGAAGAATCACATGGTTCCGACTTCTTTCTGTTTACACTAATATAATCCTCTCCTTTGAGTAGGGGCAGCACCTACAGCTTGATTGTAAGCAATATAATGTGGAAAAGATGACAGGATAGAGATGATTAGCATATATAATTATATTACATAAAGTTGTAGCATTTTGTGTTTTAGGAGTCTTTCTCTCTTCCAAGAATGGCTAAGAGGAAGCAAGCAATCACGCTGGTGAATTCTTTCAGCAACAAACTGAGGAGTCCTCTAAGGAGCTGAGGGTAGCCTTCAATCAACAGCAAAAAATAAAGCTCTCAGTCCAACAATCACAAATAACTGAATGTTGCCAACAACCACAAGAGCAAGAAAGCAGACCCTTTCCATGTTGAGCCTCTAAAAGAAAATCTAGCTCTGGCTAAAATTGAAGCCATATGAGACCCTGGGCTAAGCTATTGCCCAGACCCTTGACATACCAAGAAACTAAGATAATAAATGTATACTGTATTAAATTAATAAAGTTGTGGTATTTTATGCAGTAATAGAAAACTAACATACTGACACTGAAAGCAACTGAGAGATGATCAAATTACTACAAAAAAATCTTAACTTAGTACCTAAAATATACTATTTGATAAGTATAGGCTATCATCATCATCATCATCATCACTACCATCATCACCATCAAAATCATCATAATTTCCTAATCCTGGATTCCTCCAATTTTTCAATCATCTACCCTAGCAATTTAGCAGCAGGGAACAAAATCTAATAGGGAAAATAGCTCTTCTAGACATATCACTTCTAGACTTCTTGGAAGCACCCAACTTTAAAATCTAATTGGAGTTGAATTCCCATTATTACTGCACTGGTGATTCTTGTATATCCATCTGCCACTCCATTCTAAGAACCTGCCTCTCAAGGACACAACAATCTCTTGGTCATGCCTCATTGGGAAAGAATTGAAGAAAATACGATAGGATACACTACTCTAGGGGTTCGGTTCAGAATTGCAGGCAAGTCTACAGAAAATAGATATCATTTTGTGGAGTCAGGCTGAGGATAAAAAGAAACAATTAGCTAGAGGTTAAGTGGCAAAACAATTGCTAGAAGCCTAAGGTTAAAATTTCATGGGATATTAGTAAAATATTGGAAGAATTATGTGAGAGCAAAAGTTACAAATTGTTTTGAAATCTAAATCTATGCATTTTAATACAATGTAGCAGAACCAATCTGAGTATCTGGTTAATATCCTAGCACATGACAAGTATACCAGGAGGAATTTTAAACATGTTTCTTTAAAATGAGAGTATAAAAAAATAAAGAAACTTTCAGAATATTTCAAGAGAAAGCTTTTATAAGGCCATACAAACCCTGAGCTATTTTAGATGATAATGTGTTAAGGCAAATTAACATCCCCTATATCAAGCAAAGATTTCAAAGCTAAGCCATTACATATAATGGAGTGAGGCAGAAAAATGAAATCTACTCTATGAAGTATATAAAACAAATAGAAATTGCTGTTATGAGACACCATAAAATAGTCAATAATTCAAAAGATGATTAAAAATAAGCAACATATTAGTAATAAAAACCTGGCAGAGGCAACATTCTAATAATGGATTTTGGGTTTTGGCTCATAGCAGCTCAAGGATCTTAGAGGGAATTCAAACAGAATAGCTATTATGCCAAAAATCTAATGTAGTTTTTGGTTAAGTTTATTTTTACATTTAAAAAACTCAGGTAAAACTGTATATTTTTAAGAAGAAAAAAGTACTCAAAAGTAATGAAAACTAAAGTCCACAGATATTAAAAATAAAAAGAGATCTCTCCAAGAAGTACACTGGTGTTAATTGGTAGAAGAAATCAGAAGTTATTTAATTTTTAAATTCTTGGAATCAAATTTTTTTCTTCCTTATTTGATTCATACTCCTGTTCTACAAACATAGTAAGTTAACTTCCCAAATTCTAGCAAATATATAAGAAAATATTTTAACATTGTTCCTGAGTAAAAATTTCCGTTTCTACAGAATTGGGTTTCACCTTTCCCCCACCCAAAATATGTCCCTATTTTTAACATCAGTGATAGTATAATAATAAGGTCACTATCCCAAAGTTTCTCTCCAGTATAGTCAGCTTTGTACAAAAGATACATGATGCTAATAACACCACAGAGAACACTAAGCCGCATAAAGTATCTCTGGTCATTGTGGGAGGGGCTGAAAGAGAAAATATAATTATTAGTGACTGTACGCCAATCAATACCACTCTGGGAGACATTTTAGCAATGGTGGCTTAATAATGTCATCTATAACCAAAAGTCATGAAATGTTACCTTCCTGTAAAATAATAGATAGATGAAAGAAGAAAAAGGAAGGGAGAAAAGTAAAGTTTTTAAAGGTTTCTTTCTCAAGGTATAGTTTTTTTTATTTGTTGGCTTTCTCCCTTTCCATTCAGAATGATGTGCGTTCATGATCAAAAAAATTTTTCATAATGGAGTGAATTATGTGTCAATGAAGTTTATGAACTTAAATATGAACATTACAAGGTAACCAAATAGAGTTTGAAAGGTTTCTTCATTTCTCTTTGTTTCCTTTTCCTTGTTTTGGTGTTTGTTTGTTTGTTTGTTTGTTACTAGGGAACAAACCCAAAGTGGCAAGCCTTGCACATGCTAAGCTAGGGCTCTACCACTGAGCTATATACATCCCGATCCCAGCATTCTTTTTAAGATAAAAAGAGGAAAAGGGTATGTCCACAATACAATAGAGAGAATGTAGGCTTCATTGATAATCATGGAGTTACAAATAGCAGACACCTTTTAACATGTTCATTTTTGGTGACTTCTAGGAATTTATAGTTTTTCACAGTTTTTGTAATCAATATGTAAACAAGCTTATCTGGTGTCATATAATCAAGAGTTTGTTGTTGTAATAATATCTTTTCAATACTATAAAAAATTTTTGATACAATAGTTTCCCTGAGGGAGACTTCAGTTAATATACCAGCATCCAAAGGGAAATTAGAATAGACAATTCAGACATTATAGATGAAGTCAAGGCATATTTTTGGATCTGAAGATGCTGACATGTTATTAATAATATAAACATGTTCTCTCATTAATCCTCATTATGGTTTGGATCTGGAATATCCCACAAAAGCTCATGCAGCAAGGTTCAGAGTTAAGGACTGGGGGAAGGGATTAAATCATAATAATCATCATTAATCCACCTTGTCAGTGGATTAATTAATTTGAGCTAAATGGACTACTTGGAGGAGGGACTTACTTGGAGAAATTGGATCATTGGGGGAGGTCTTAGAAGGATTTATCTTGCCCCCGTTCTCTCTTTCTCTCTCTCTGAACTAAGCAGTTTTCCTCTGCCATGACATTCTGCCTCACCTCACGTTCCCCCCAAATGAAGCCAGTTGACCATGGACTGAGACTTCTGAAACTGTGAGTCACCATAAACTTTCTTCGTCAAAGTTTTTCTTGTCAGGTATTTTGTCACAGGAACAAAAAGCTAATACACGCCTTAATCTTACTCTGAACTAGAGTTGATTTGAAATCCTCCAAATTCAGTTCTTTCTAATCCTCATGCTTTTCTTTGTTCCTTCTATCTGGGATGCTATTCTGCACTATCTTTGTCTTTCAAAACATTATTCATCCATCTTTTAATGTCCAGATCAGTGACAGTTTCTCATGGTGTCCTGATCATAATCATCCCACTAAAAGAAATACTGTTCATGAAATAGAATCTATTTGAAGAAATAATCTTAATGAATTCCAATGGCACCACTTCATACATTATACCTTGTATCTTGACTATTCCTTCTTTATATGCTTTATTTTTTTAAAATTATTATTTTTTTTATGGTTGGTTGTTCAAAACATTACATAGTTCTTGACAAATCATATTTCACACTTTGATTCAAGTGAGTTATGAACTCCAATTTTTATCCTGTATACAGATTGCAGAATCACATCAGTTACACTTCCATTGATTTACATATTGCCATACTAGTGTCTGTTGTATTCTGCTGCCTTTCCTATCCTCTACTATCCCCCCTCCCCTCCCCTCCCCTCCCCTCTCCTCTCTCTACCCCCTCTACTGTAATTCATTTCTCCCCCTTGTATTATTTTTCCCTTTGCCCTCAATTCCTCTTGTATGTAATTTTGTATAACCCTGAGGGTCTCCTTCCATTTCCATGCAATTTCCCTTCTCTCTCCCTTTCCCTCCCACCTCTCATCCCTGTTTAATGTTAATCTTCTCATGCTCTTCATCCCTACTCTGTTCTTAGTTACTCCCCTTATATCAAAGAAGATATTTGGCATTTGTTTTTTAGGGATTGGCTAGCTTCACTTACCATAATCTGCTCTAATGTCATCCATTACCCTCCAAATTCTATGATTTTGTCATTTTTTAATGCAGAGTAATACTCCATTGTGTATAAATGCCACATTTTTTTAATCCATTCGTCTATTGAAGGGCATCTAGGTTGGTCCCACAGTCTTGCTATTGTGAATTGTGCTGCTATGAACATCAATGTAGCAGTGTCTCTGTAGCATGCTCTTTTTAGGTCTTTAGGGAATAGACCTAGAAGGGCAATAGCTGGGTCAAATAGTGGTTCCATTCCCAGCTTTCCAAGAAATCTCCATACTGCTTTCCAAATTGGCTGCACCAATTTGCACTCCCACCAACAATGGACAAGTGTACCCTTTTCCCCACATCCTCACCAGCACTTGCTGTTGTTTGACTTCATAATGGCTGCCAATCTTACTGGAGTGAGATGGTATCTTAGGGTGGTTTTGATTTGCATTTCTCTGACTGCTAGCGATGGTGAGCATTTTTTCATGTACTTGTTGATTGATTGTATATCCTCCTCTGAGAAGTGTCTGTTCAGGTCCTTGGCCCATTTGTTGATTGGGTTATTTGTTATCTCATTGTCTAATTTTTTGAGTTCTTTGTATACTCTGGATATTAGGGCTCTATCTGAAGTGTGAGGAGTAAAGATTTGTTCCCAGGATGTAGGCTCCCTATTTACCTCTCTTATTGTTTCTTTTCCTGAGAAAAAACTTTTTAGTTTGAGTAAGTCCCATTTGTTGATTCTAGTTATTAACTCTTGTACTATGGGTGTCCTATTGAGGAATTTGGAGCCCGACCCCACAGTATGTAGATTGTAGCCAACTTTTTCTTCTATCAGACGCCGTGTCTCTGCTTTGATATCAAGCTCCTTGATCCATTTGGAGTTAACTTTTGTGCATGGCGAGAGAAAGGGATTCAGTTTCATTTTGTTGCATATGGATTTCCAGTTTTCCCAGCACCATTTGTTGAAGATGCTATCCTTCCTCCATTGCATGCTGTTAGCCCCTTTATCAAATATACGATAGTTGTAGTTTTGTGGACTGGTTTCTGTGTCCTCTATTCTGTACCATTGGTCCACCCGCCTGTTTTGGTATCAGTACCATGCTGTTTTTGTTACTATTGCTCTGTAGTATAGTTTGAAGTCTGGTATCGCTATACCACCTGATTCACCCTTCCTGCTTAGCATTGTTTTTGCTATTCTGGGTCTTTTATTTTTCCATATGAATTTCATAATTGCTTTCTCTATTTCTACAAGAAATGCCGTTGGGATTTTGATTGGCATTGCATTAGTTTTGTCAATTTTTTTCAATTGTTTCTTTTGTTTCTATTTCATTAATTTCAGCTCTGATTTTAATTATTTCTTGCCTTCTACTTCTTTTGCTGTTGTTTTGCTCTTCTTTTTCTAGGATTTTGAGATGAAGTATGAGATCATTTATTTGTTGGTTTTTTCTTTTTTTAAGGAATGAACTCCAAGCAATGAATTTTCCTCTTAGAACTGCTTTGAATGTGTCCCATAGATTCCGATATGTTGTGTCTGTGTTTTCATTTATCTCTAAGAATTTTTTAATTTCCTCCTTGATGTCTTCTATAACCCATTGATCATTCAGTAACCTATTGTTCATTCTCCAAGTGATGCATGATTTTTCCTTCCTTCTTTTATCGTTGATTTTCAGTTTCATTCCATTATGATCAGATAAGATGCATGGTATTATCTCTACTCCTTTATATTGTCTGAGAGTTGCCCTGTGACATAATATATGATCTATTTTTGAGAAGGATCCATGTGCTGCTGAGAAAAAAGTGTAACTGCTTGATGTTGGGTGGTATATTCTATATATGTCAATGAAGTCTAGGTTATTAATTGTGTTATTGAGTTCTATAGTTTCTTTATTCAACTTTTGTTTGGAAGATCTGTCCAGTGGTGAGAGAGGTGTGTTGAAGTCTCCCATGATTATTGTATGGTGGTCTATTAGACTCTTGAACTTGAGAAGAGTTTGCTTGATGAACATAGCTGCACCATTGTTTGGGGCATATATATTTATGATTGTTATGTCTTGTTGGTGTATGGTTCCCTTGAGCAGTATGTAGTGTCCCTCTTTATCCCCTTTGAGTAACTTTGGCTTGAAATCTATTTTATTTCATATGAGTATGGACACTCCTGCTTGTTTCCGAAGTCCATATGAGTGATATGATTTTTCCCAACCTTTCACCTTCAGTCTATGTATGTCTTTTCCTATCAAATGCGTCTCCTGTAGGCAGCATATTGTTGGATCTTTTTTTTTTATCCATTCTACTAGCCTGTGTCTCTTAATTGGTGAGTTTAAGCCATTAACATTTAGGGTTATTATTGAGATATTGGTTGTTCTTCCAGCCATATTTGTTTATTTATGTTACTAAACATGGTTTGTTTTCCTCTTTGATTATTTTCCCCCCTTTACTGTCCTACCTCCCACTGTTGGTTTTCATTGTTATTTTTCCATTTCCTCTTCCTGTAATGCTTTGCCGAGGATGTTTTCAAGAGATGGTTTTCTAGCTGCAAATTCTTTTAACTTTTGTTTATCGTGGAAGGTTTTAATTTCATCTTCCATCCTGAAGCTTAATTTCGCTGGATACATGATTCTTGGTTGGAACCCATTTTCTTTCAGTGTTTGAAATATGTTATTCCAGGATCTTCTAGCTTTCAGAGTCTGTGTTGAAAGATCAGCTGTTACCCTGATTGGTTTACCCCTAAATGTAATCTGCTTCCTTTCTCTTGTAGCTTTTAAAATTCTCTCCTTATTCTGTATGTTGGGCATCTTCATTATAATGTGTCTAGGTGTGGATCTCTTATGATTTTGCACATTCGGCGTCCTGTAGGCTTCTAGGATTTGGGATTCTGTCTCATTCTTCAAGTCTGGGAAGTTTTCTCGAATTATTTCATTGAATAGATTGCTCATTCCTTTGGTTTGGACCTCTATACCTTCCTGTATCCCAATGACTCTTAAGTTTGGTCTCTTTATGTTATCCCATATTTCTTGGATGTTCTGCTCATGGTTTCTTAACAGTCTTGCTGAGCTGTCTATGTTCTTTTCAAGTTGAAATTCTTTGTCTTCATTGTCTGATGTTCTATCTTCTAAGTGTTCTACTCTGCTGGGAGTATACTCAATTGAGTTTTTAAGTTGGTTTATTGCTTCCTGCATTTCTAGGATTTCTGTTTGTTTGTTTTTTATTACTTCTATCTCCCTGTATAGTTGATCTTTTGCTTCTTGGATTTGTTTATGTAATTCATTGTGGAAGTGATCTTTCATTGTCTGATTTTGCTGTCTAATGTCTTCCTTGAGACTCCAGATCATCTGAAGCATGTATATCCTGAATTCTTTATCTGACATTCCATCTTCTGCAGCTATTACCTCTTCTAAAGTTGAGTTGACCTGCATTGCTTGTGGTCCTTTCTTTCCTTGTCTTTTCATACTGCTCGTGTTTCTTTCTGCTTGGTGAAACTGTTGTGTTATTGAATTTTCCCCCTATATATTTATATTGCTCTTGTATAGTCGAAAAGTCTCCCTTGCAGGGGCGGGCGGCGGCTGTGCTCCTCCTCCAATTGGGGTGATCTGTCTACCACACCCGCGGACCGCTGGGCCTGTTCTGCCGGTCGGTTGCAGGTCTGCCTACCTTGCGGGCTCAGGCGGCGGCTCTACTCGGCCCCTACTCCAAATGGGGTGATGTGACTGCCATGCCAGCAGGTCGCTGGGCCTGTGCTGGGCACGGGCGGCGGCTCTGCTCTGCCACTACTCCAATTGGGGTGACGTGACTACCACACTGGCAGGTCGCTGGGCCTTTTCCGGGCACGGGCGGCGGCTCTGCTCTGCCCCTCTGGCCTGATGACAAAGTGAGAGAGACTCGGGTGTATGTGACTCACTTTCTTTACCAGGAGACCAACTGTTTCTGTTGCCGCTGGTATCAATGAAGTTATCTCCTCCGCCACTTTCTGATGACCTCAGATCTCTGCCATGTTGGTATCCCATGCAAATGGCAGCATTTCATTCCCTTTGCCAGGTGACCAAAGCAACGGGTGAGTCCTGACCAGCCCTCACAAGTCCCGTCTCAATCCTGTTGCCACTGCCTATGAAGGCTCGGTTAGTATTTACCTCCACAGTATTCAGCAGGACCCGGACCGAGAAGCAGTTTCCGTGGGTTCTTTAGCCCTGGGCCAGAGCAGTTCCGGGAGCCGGAATTCGGCCACTCCGGGCTCGGTGTATGTTCTGATAGGAGCAGGCTCCAAGAAGCAGTTTCCGGGGGTTCTTTAGCACTGAGCCTGAGTAATTTGTCTGCGAGACGCAGGCGAATGGCAGCCTGAAATTACCTGTTCTATAGCTGAATAAGCTGCGATCAGTCGAAAACAGGGATGGTGACGTCAGCTCTCCAAGATGGTGGCCGATGGCTTCCTCTGTGGTCTGACCGGTGTGGAGAACCGAATTGGACCGCTTCCTTCCCCCATCTCAAACCCAGAATTCAGCACTGAGTACAGTGATTACACAGCTGGCAGGAGCTCACAGAATCCGCAGTGCTGTATCTTTGTGTTGCTATCTCGTGGTTTCCCGCAGACTCCAGCCGCGGGGTGATTTGCTGAATAAGCAGCGTGACCCTCCGTGCGGACAAATCGCTCGCGTTTGAGCCCCCGTAGCTGATCCTTGTGCGATGAAAATCCTTCCTCTAGGTTTTGGAGCACCCCAATTTTGCTGGAAATTCCTAACAAGATAGCTTTTAGCCATTCTAACTCGTCATTCTCCCGCACAGTGACGCTATATGCTTTATTTTTTTAAAAAATATTTTTAGTTGTTGATGGACCTTTATTTTATTTACTTATTTATATGTAATGTTGAGAATCAAACCCAGTGCCTTAAACATGCGAGGCAAGCATTCTATCTCTGAGCTACAACTCCAACCCCCATATGCCTTCTTTTGAGGGTAAGGTTGAATATAACTGTATTTCCACCATAGGAACAAGGACAGTGCCTTGCAAATTACTTGGAGAAAGCTGACAAATGTTTATTGAATAAGCTAACTAATTAATGAATGAAGAGTGGATAATTAGAGAAGAGGTAATAGCTCAATTGTGCAGTAAATGCACTAAAAATTCAAAGAAAGAGAGATAACTAAACGTTAAAATAGTCTGGCAGGGCATCATAGATCATGAGCTAAGGACTGAAAAATGGGAAGAAGTCTGTAAAAATATTTTAGATACTGGCACGAACATGGTGGATTGAGTCAGGGACAAAATAACACAAAGTCAAAGTAAAAAAATCTAGTCTGTCCTCTAGGATGTAACCTTTCCCAAATTCTACGATATAAACTTTATGAGGTTATTTACATATACGGTAATGCACAGATTTTTATCAGTCAAGTAAAAACTCTCTTGGGGCTAGGGATGTGGCTCAAGTGGTAGCGAGCTTGCCTGGCATGCATGCGGCCCAGGTTCGATCCGCAACACCACATACAAACAAAGATGTTGTGTCCGCTGAAAACTAAAAAATAAATATTAAAAAAAAAATTCTCGAGGGACCCAACATGGCGGCCGGCGAGGAAGCAGCACGTTCAGTATCTCCATAGTAACGGGATCAAAAAGATCCATTAATACACCCAGATTCTACCTACTGATGAACTTCGAGCAAAATTCCGCTAAAAGGAGACCTGCCGGAAATTAGTAAGTCTATTAGAGGTGATACTTTGTCCCAGACGAGTGAATCTTGGCCACGCGGTGCAGAGGACCAGTCCCGCTGCCAGCCGCCGCCAAACGGCCGCCAGCGCCGCCTGCCCGGTTCTGCAAACGGCCCCCGGCGGCGGGACCTGGCGCGGCGAGAAGGGTCCCCGCCTGCACATCAAACAGCCCCCCGCCCGCCCAGCCCAGGAGGCGGCGTGAAGGGAATCTAACCAAGCCTCTATGAAATAGCGAACTGGGCTGCGTACGGGGGTGGCTGAAGTGCTGAGCCTGGAGCTCAAAGCAGAGGCTTTAATCGAGTCTTTGCGCAGCTTATTAGAGCTCCGTTCACCATTAGTCTGTATTGGACCACCCAGCCAAACAGCAGTAAAAACAAAGTGATTGAAAAAGAGACGCTTGGCTCCCGGATGCTTTTCTGCTCAGAGCCACGGGCGCTTTGCGCCCATCTGCTTCCTCTTCCACTTCGCTCCCCGCAGAGAAGTTGAATGGGTAATCAGCAGTGGATCCTAAGTACCTGAGGCAAAGAAAGCTCAATAAACCCCCGCCTGTTTTTTTTTTTTTTTTTGAATATTGTCTATACAGGGAGAATTAGTGGACTGAAATTGTTGGCTGGGCTGGGGTTTCGGGGCCGAAAATCCACTCCGCGGGAGCCGCCATTTGCTTTCGGCATGCTGTCTTGAGGGCCCTGTCTACACGGTCTAGCTGCCGCATCTAGAGACTAGAACTGGGCTGCGTGCCGAGCCCTGTCCTCCAAAGGCTGGGTCGTTCGGCATCCCCCTGCGAGGGGACCCGTGCTCCGGAGGAGGGGGTTGGAGAGCCGCGGCGGCAGCCGCTTGGGCCCCGGGAGCTAGGCACCAGGCCGAGGAGCAGCGGAGGCCGCGGCAGCGCTGCTATCTAAAGCCTATTTGCTCAGGATCACTAGGCAATGCTGAGCTGACGTGCAGCTAGGGCGTACACTTTGGGCCCCTCAGAAAACACACACTGAGCACGTATCTGCTGCGTTTAAGGCCCAGATCGCCTGCTTCTCGTGACTCAGCACTAACGACCCAGCTGAAATAACTAGTCGGCCCACCTGATCTCACAGAGGTAAAAAAAAAAAAAAAAAAAAAACAGAGCACCATAGCCAGACCCAGGGAATCAGGAGTGATGTGGGACTAGCGGCGCAGAAATCCCGGCTATCGCCCCCACCAGGGCTGACAACAGAGGTCCCTTGCACCACCTACCAGGGGAGTTGCTACCTGAGGGCAAACAAATTCGCTGGGGGTCCTCAGCCCCAAGCCCTACAAACTTAGGGCCCGAGGGAGGCAAACAGAAAGGGTGTGCCCAGACATCCATGAAAACAGGGCTCCCAGGAGCAGCAGACCCGACGTGTAGACAGTAATGTGGTAAGCGTCACAGGCGAGTGGGGCCTGGATTGAGGAACCACAAGAGAAGGACCCAGGCATTCAGGACTGGAGACCCACACAGTCTGGGAAGAAGAGCTGAGGCACAGTGATTGGCTCCCACCTATTAAGAGGAGAAGCCTGGCCCAGTGGGCATAGCTCCACCCACTGGAAGAGAAGTCAATCGAGCTTTATGACTGCATTTATTACTAGTATTTTTTTTTGAATGATTATTATTAGTATTTTTTTTTTATTCTCACTTTTTGTAGTTGACGTTGTTGTGTTCTTTAACTTTCTTACTAATGGTTTCAATTTTTTTTTAATTCTTTTTATTCTATTATTATTACTATTATTTTTTTAAACTTCAATTTCCATTTTTTATTACCATTATAATTTTTTTCATTTGTTTTAAATTTTTATTGTTTCATTTTTCTCTCTTTCTTCTGACTTTTTTTCTTTTGTCTTTTCATTTCTTTTCAACTTTCTTATTCCCCCTCTCTTGAACTCCACCTGCCTACACTTACTCTCTTTAGTGACTTCTTCCCTTCCCTTCTAATACCTCTCCTCCCAAGCATCAAATAAACTTATAAGAGTAAACAGTAACTCAACAGTCAAACAGAACAAGAAGTATCATGAGCATAAAAAAGCAAGGAAGAAAAGGAGTACAAACAATGAAAGACTGCCTAAATATTCAGGAGGACCTGGAGTCATCAGAAAAATGGCCATATAAAGAACTCAAGGAACACCTTAGACAGATGGAAAGGAACCTTAAAGATCACATTGAAAATGAATTACAAAAACAGATAAAAGAAGAAGTTAAGCATCTTTATCAGGAGATAGAGATTATAAAAAAAAATCAAACAATAATTCTAGAAATGAAGGAAACGATAAACCAAATTAAAAATTAAAAATCGAGAGTATCACTAACAGAGTGGAGCAAGTAGAAGCCAGAACGTCAGATAATGAAGACAAAATATATCATCTTGAAAAGAGTCTAGCCAACTCAGATAGGCTGGTAAAAAATCATGAGAAAAACATCCAAGAGATTTGGGATAACATAAAAAAACCAAACTTACGAGTCATCGGGATAGAGGAAGGCACAGAGATTCATGCCAAGGGAATGAGTAACTTGCTGAAGGAAATAATTACAGAAAACTTTCCAGAAATAAAAAAGGAAACAGATATACAAATTGTAGATGGATACAGGACACCGAGCACACAAAATCACAATAGACCAACGCCAAGACACATTGTTATGAAGCTATCCAATATACAGAACAAAGAGAAAATATTAAAAGCTACAAGAGAAAAGAGGCAGATTACATTTAGGGGTAAACCAATAAGGTTGACAACGGATTTTTCATCACAGACGCTGAAAGCGAGAAGATCCTGGAACAACGTATTTCAAACACTGAAAGACAATGGATGCCAACCAAGAATCCTGTATCCAGCAAAATTAAGCTTCAGATATGACAACGAAATAAAAATCTTTCATGATAAACAAAAGCTAAAAGAATTTGTAGCCAGAAAACCAGCATTGCAAAGCGTCTTGAGCAAAACTCTACACGAGGAAGAAATGGAAAACAATAAAGAAAACCATCAGTGGGAAGTGCCTCAGTAAAGACAGAGGATGGGGGGAAAGCTAATCATGGAGAAACAAACTAAATTAGGGAAAAAAATGAGATAAATAATCAAACATGGCAGGAAGTACAAACCATATATCAATAGTAACTCTAAACGTTAATGGCTTAAACTCTCCAATAAAGCGACATAGGCTGGTAACATGGATTAAAAAAACAAATCCAACGTTATGCTGCCTCCAGGAGACACATCTGACTGGAAAAGATATACACAGGCTCAAGGTAAAAGGTTGGGAAAAAATATACCAAGCACACGGTCCTCGTAAGCAAGCAGGCGTGGCCATTCTCATATCGAATAAAATCGACTTCAAGACTAAGTTAATCAAAAGGGATAAGGAAGGACATTATATACTGTTAAAAGGAACCATTCACCAACAAGACATAACAATTATCAATATTTATGCACCAAATAATGGCGCTGCGACATTCATAAAACAAACTCTCCTCAAGTTCAAGAATCAAATAGACCACAACACAATAATCATGGGTGACTTCAACACACCTCTCTCACCAATGGACAGATCCTCCAAACAAAAGTTGAATAAAGAAACTATTGACCTCAATATCACAATCAATAACCTAGACTTAACTGACATATATAGAATATATCAACCATCATCAAGTGGATATACTTTTTTCTCAGCAGCACATGGAACCTTCTCAAAAATAGATCATATATTATACCATAGGGCAACCCTCAGTAAATATAAAGGGGTTGAGATAATACCATGCACTTTATCAGATCATAATGGAATGAAACTGGAAATCAATGATAAAAGAAGGAAGGAAAAATCCTACATCACATGGACAATGAACAATACGTTACTAAATGATCAATGGGTTACAGAAGACATAAAGGAGGAAATCAAAAAATTCTTAGAGATAAATGAAAATACAGACACAACATATCGGAATCTATGGGACACAATGAAAGCAGTTTTAAGAGGGAAATTCATCGCCTGGAGGTCATTCCTCAAAAAAAGGAAAAACCAACAAATAAATGAGCTCACACTTCATCTCAAAGCCCGAGAAAAGGAAGAGCAAAACAATAGCAAATGTAGCAGAAGGCAAGAACTAATTAAAATCAGAGCAGAAATCAATGAAATTGAGACAAAAAAAACTATTGAAAAAATTAACAAAACAAAAAGTTGGTTCTTTGAAAAAATAAATAAGATCGACAGACCCCTAGCCATACTAACGAAGAGAAGAAGAGAGAGAACTCAAATCACTAACATACGGGAGAAAAAGGCAATATTACAACAGACGCTTCAGAAATACAGAAAACAATTAAAAATTATTTTGAAAACCTATATTCCAATAAAATAGAAGAAAGTGAAGACATTGATAAATTCCTTAAGTCATATGATTTGCCCAGACTGAGTCAGGAGGAAACTCACAACTTAAACAGACCAATATCAATAGATGAAATAGAAGAAGCAATTAAAAAACTTCCAACCAAGAAAAGCCCAGGACCGGATGGGTATACAGCGGAGTTCTACAAAACCTTTAAAGAAGAATTAATACCAATACTTTTCAAGTTATTTCAGGAAATAGAAAAAGAGGGAGCTCTTCCAAATTCATTCTATGAGGCCAACATCACCCTGATTCCGAAACCAGACAAAGATGCCTCAAAGAAAGAAAACTACAGACCAATATCTCTAATGAACCTAGATGCAAAAATCCTCAATAAAATTCTGGTGAATCGGATACAAAGGCATATCAAAAAAATTGTGCACCATGATCAAGTAGGATTCATCCCTGGGATGCAAGGCTGGTTCAATATACGGAAATCAATAAATGTTATTCACCACATCAATAGGCTTAAAGATAAGAACCATATGATCATCTCAATAGACGCAGAAAAAGCATTTGACAAAGTACAGCATCCCTTTATGTTCAAAACGTTAGAAAAAATAGGGATAACAGGAACTTACCTCGGACATTGTAAAAGCTATCTATGCCAAGCCTCAGGCTAGCATCATTCTGAATGGAGAAAAATTGAAGGCATTCCCTCTAAAATCTGGAACAAGACAGGGATGCCCTCTATCACCACTTCTATTCAAATAGTTCTCGAAACACTGGCCAGAGCAATTAGACAAACGAAAGAAATTAAAGGCATAAAAATAGAAAAAGAAGAACTTAAATTATCACTATTTGCAGATGACATGATTCTATACCTAGCAGACCCAAAAGGGTCTACAAAAAAACTACTAGAACTAATAAATGAATTCAGCAAAGTGGCAGGATATAAAATCAACACACATAAATCAAAGGCATTTCTGTATATCAGGGACAAAACTTCTGAAATGGAAATGAGGAAAAACACTCCATTCACAATATCCTCAAAAAAAATAAAGTACTTGGGAATCAACCTAACAAAAGAGGTGAAGGACCTATACAATGAAAACTACAGAACCCTGAAGACAGAAATAGAAGAGGATCTTAGAAGATGGAAAAATATACCCTGTTCATGGTTAGGCAGAACTAACATCATCAAAATGGCGATATTACCAAAAGTTCTCTATAGGTTCAATGCAATGCCAATCAAAATCCCAATGGCATTTCTTGTAGAAATAGATAAAGGAATCATGAAATTCATATGGAAAAATAAAAGACCCAGAATAGCAAAAACAATTCTAAGCAGGAAGGGTGAATCAGGTGGTATAGCGATACCAGACTTCAAACTATATTACAGAGCAATAGTAATAAAAACATCATGGTACTGGTACCAGAACAGGCGGGTGGACCAATGGTACAGAATAGAGGACACAGAGACTAATCCAGAAAGCTACAACTATCTTATATTTGATAAAGGAGCTAAAAACATGCAATGGAGAAAGGATAGCATCTTCAACAAATGGTGTTGGGAAAACTGGAAATCCATATGCAACAAAATGAAACTAAATCCCCTCCTCTCACCACGCACAAAAGTGAACTCAAAGTGGATAAAGGAGCTAGATATCAAATCAGAGACTCTCCGTCTGATAGAAGAAAAAGTTGGCTCCGATCTACAGATTGTGGGGACGGGCTCAAAATTCCTTAATAGGACACCCATAGCACAAGAGTTAATAACAAGAATCAACAAATGGGACTTTCTTAAACTGAAAAGTTTTTTCTCAGCAAGAGAAACAATAAGAGAGGTAAATAGGGAGCCTACATCCTGGGAACAAATTTTTACTCCTCACACTTCAGATAGAGCCCTAATATCCAGAGTATACAAAGAACTCAAAAAATTAGACAATAAGAAAACAAACAACCCAATCAACAAATGGGCCAAGGACATGAACAAACATTTCACAGAGGAGGACATACAAACAATCAACAAGTACATGAAAAAATGCTCACCATCTCTAGCAGTCAAGGAAATGCAAATCAAAACCACCCTAAGATACCACCTCACCCCAGTAAGATTGGCAGCCATGATGAAGTCAAACAACAACAAGTGCTGGCGAGGATGTGGGGAAAAGGGTACTCTTGTACACTGCTGGTGGGACTGCAAACGGGTGCGGCCAATTTGAAAAGCAGTATGGAGATTCCTGGGAAAGCTGGGAATGGAACCACCATTTGACCCAGCTATTGCCCTACTTGGACTATTTCCTGAAGACCTTAAAAGAGCACACTACAGGGATACTGCCACATCGATGTTCATAGCAGCACAATTCACAATTGCTAGACTGTGGAATCAACCCAGATGCCCTTCAATAGATGAATGGATAAAAAAAAATGTGGCATTTATATACCATGGAGTATTACGCAGCACTAAAAAATGACAAAATCACGGAATTTGCAGGGAAATGGATGGCACTAGAGCAGATTATGCTTAGTGAAGCTAGCCAATCCCTAAAAAACAAATACCAAATGTCTTCTTTGATATAATGAGTGCAACTAAGAACAGAACAGGGAGGCTGAGCAGGAAGAAAAGATTAGCATTAAACAGAGACATGAGGCAGGAGGGAAAGGGAGAAAAAAAAGGGAAATCACATGGAAATGGAGGGAGACCCTCATTGTTATACAAAATTATATATAAGAGTTTATGAGGGGAATGGGATAACAAACATGGAGGGAAATGAATTTCAATAGATGGGGTAGAGAGAGAAGATGGGAGGGAAGGGGAGGGGGGATATTAGAGGATAGGAAAGGTAGCAGAATACAACAGTCACTAATATGGCAGTATGTAAAAATGTGATGTATAACCGATGTGATTCTGCAATCTGTATTTGGGGTAAAAATGGGAGTTCATAACCCAATTGATTCTAATCTATGAAATATGATTTGTCATGAGCTTTGTAATGTTGTGAACATCCAATAAAAAAAAATTCTCTCTCTCTCTCTCTTTCTCTCTCTCTCTCTCTCTAAAAAAAAAAAAAAAAAGTAAAAACTCTCCAAAATGGACTGGCAACCAAAATGAATCAGTTAAAACAAAAATCTAGCTAGGCCAAAATAGAACCAAGGGAAATATGCAGCATTCATAGAATTTAATAAATGTACTTGGTTTGCAACAGGCATTTAAAAAGTATTATGCAATTTAGAACAATATGAATCACAAGGGTTGCTCCTTTTTATACTCAATCAGGTGAGGGTGTGGCAGCTGGCTCATATCTAATCTGGAAACTCATCCTAATGAGAGTTTAGTTGCCAGTAAAAATTTTGCTTCATGATGCTTCATGATTCTACATTTTCCTTTCAAGAATACTTAAAACTCACATCTTGGATTTTCAGATGTGAATAAAATAGCCAGAGGGATCCTGAAGGACACTGATTATACCATAGTAAGATAATTTTCTGCTTCAAATGGTAATGGTGACCAATTATCCTTTGGTACTGCAAATATAGAGGTGACAGTAGTGCTCTGAAGAAATTTTATACACTGAGTTCCAAGTTTTATAGTGTCTTTCCACCAATATTTTGAAACAAATTTAGCGTTAAGCTTTTCAATATGCTAAGCTGTCAATCAAGTTTCAGTTTCCAGGTGTTGCTCTTTTAAGAAAGCATAGTGTTTTACTTATGCTGATTGGTAACAGCAAGTATGTCCACCCTAACACTTCCAATAACAATCTACAGATACTTTGTCATTTTGCAATGGAGAAAAAGCTTAATTTTCTATATAGCATGAATAAGACTTTAAGAAAGCAATTTCAAAGCAGATTTCCAGAAGCAACTTCTAAGGGGAGCTGAAAGAATGATGTTTTAGTGTGCTTTGATACCCACCAAAATTCCCAAATTACATAAATGCTTAATAACAAATAAGCATTTCTGCATACAACATTACCTTTCCTGGAAAACCTTAAATAAAATTCAAAAGGTACTTCATCAGTACTTTTAAGTTTAGAACATTAGAAAACTATAGCCTAAGTTTTAAAAATATTTTTTTGCTCCCCCGTTTTTGGCATCCACATTATGAAACACATTTCTATTTAATGTTTTGTGGATTTAACATCTTCCAAAGGATATTATAATTAAGTAATAACATGAATTAAGTGCTGGTTTACTGTCTTATAATCACTGCCAACAGATAAGGACAAAAATAAAGGCACTCTTGCAGAATAAACATTGAGAGGAAGTGGAGATGTTTATCCTAAAACAACAGACTGATATTGAGATAGACAATATTCTTTCTATATTACACTTTTTATATCATATTGAAAGAAATTGTTCTTAGGTAATTGAATAACAACAACAAAACCAAACTATAATGTTACAAATTAAAAGGGATGGGTAGATAATAAAAAAGTCATAAGGAACCTGGTTCTCATTTGCATTAAAGTTATTGCATATGGCAATGAATCTTAAATAATTCAAACAAAAGTCCAATTAAGATGCTTTTAATTTCAAAGTAGAAGTTGCAACAGTATAAAAACAACATCTAATCATAATATTTACCAAGTTTCAACATGTTCATGGCATTCAGAATGTCAGAAAAGGTCATACAGTAGAATGTAGCTGTAAATTCTTTGCCACTCTTCCCATCCCCCCCAAAAAAGGCTATTTCTATTACTCTCAAATGTAAGCATGCAATATTCTATGACTTTGAACATAGAAGAGTATAGATTTGGTGAAGGAGGTGAGTGAGAGCAAGAAGAATAAATATTTAAATACCTGTATTTGATCTTTTCTTTCTTTGATCCAGAATAATTAGCTATTAAAATCAAATTGAATTGATTTTTCAATATTAATAAAAAAATGAAAAAAAACTAACAGTCCATTCATGTATCTAAAATGATAAGCTTATCATATCAAGCAATTTTTTTCAGTAAATTATTAGAACAATTGCATTTACAAAAATGTTGACATGTCCTATAATTTCTTTTGCAATAGAATGTGAGGAAAATAACACTATAACTTCTGTAGCTGTGCTATTAATACTACCACTTCTAATTTTCTTACTAGGGTTATTTCTTCTTGGAAACTAGCTACCATTGCTATGAGAACCTTAGGCTATGTAGAGAGAACATACTAAAGATAGTTAAGGCAATGATTAGCTGAGCACCGGTATACTACCAACTCCAACTGCCAGCCATGTGAGTGAGCCATCTCCGACTTCCCAGCTCAGTCTAGCATTGGAATAATAATAGCCAAGTCAACCCAACTTGGAGATTTCAGATTATATATTCAACTAACTTTTAAGAATGATTATGAATATCAGGTTTTGATATCATATCAAAGAAAAAAATTATTATTTAAATAATCTATTTTAACACTCTTCCCTTTCCAACTATCTATCTGGGTAAGGTCATATCTTCTTATATATTTCAACCAAAACAACATATTGCAATAGACTGACTGCAGAGCAAACATGAGAATCCAATTATTCTCTTTAAACCAAATATCAAAGAAATCTGTAGTGGGGCACAGTAGTACACATCTGTAATCCTAGCTACTCAGGAGGCTAAGGCAGGGGGATGGCAAGTTCAAGCCCAGCCTGCACAACTTAGCAAGACCTCATCCCAAAATAAAATATAAAAAGGGTTAAGAAGGTAGTTCAGTGGCAGATGTTTGCCTAGCATGTGTGAATTCCTGGGTTTCATCCCCAGATCAAGAAGAAAAAGAAAAAAGGAAATCTTCAAAAAATGTAAAGCAATATATCATATACATTAATGTTTTTGTTTGAAAATAGTTTTCTTCACAAAAATATATAATTTAAATAATAATTATAATGCATATTATATATACATTATGTATAAGTATAAATATACATTATATAATGTATATATAATTTATGTTTAAAATATACTAGTAGTAACTCCCCAGTTCTCCTACTACCTAGTCCCTAGCAATGACAAATCTACTTTCTATTTTCTATGTGTTTGCCAATTCTGGACATTTCATTTAAATGAAATCATACAATATGTGGCCTTTTGTGTCTGGCTTCTTTTACTTTGCATAATGTTTTCAAGACTTACCCATGTTGTAGCATGTATGAGTAGTTAATTCCTTTTTGTGGCCAAATAATATTCTATTATATATATATTTTGCATTTTATTTATCCATTTATGACCTAACGGACCTTTGAGTTGTTTCTAATTTTGGGCTTATTTGAACAATTATGAACATTTATATATTAGATTTTGTATGACTATCGTTGTAATTATCTTGGGTATAGACTAATACTGTTTTAAGTGAACTGATAAGTATATTAAGCATTTCCAAACTGTAAATATCCGTTATAAAAGCTACATAAATTAAATCTCTTTAAGGGTTCCCTCCAAATTGTTTAAAAAATATAATGGGTTCCTGAGACCAATAATGTAGAAAATGCTACTATATAGAAAAATTTTTCCTACTCTTTCCTTTTCAAGGAAATATAAAAATGTAATATTTTAAAATTTTCTTTAAATTATTGATTCAAAGGAATTCTGATTCACCTTTGGTTCTTACAAAATTTTCTATCTTTTTAAAACAATATTCTTAGTTGTAGATGTACCCAATACCTTTATTTTATTTATTTATATGGCACTGAGGATCAAATCCAGTACCTCACATATGTGAGGCAAATGCTCTACCACTGAGCTACAACCCCAGCCCAAATTCTGCTATCTTGACAGATTTATGTCCCAACCTATATTTAAAGAGAAATAATGATTAACCACTACAATAAAATCATCTAAGAGAGGATAAATACCATGATAGCATATGAAAGATATTTTTTCTATAAAGATGCAAAAAAGGGTGAAATGTTATATTACTTTTTATAAACTGCTAGAGATTTCTAAAAATATTAAACTTTTTAAAATACACATGTTCCTCAATTTTATGACCTAAATGGTCTGCAGGCTCCTGTGCAAATTCTCAGAACTTTGTGATAATTTCCTTGGCCCCTTTTTACTTGGGGAAGACATTTCTGGTGCTGTAAAGCTAACTTGTATCAAAGTTCTAAAAGTTGGCATTTCTCTACCTTCTACCCATTTTTCACAGAATACTCTTTTCATTAGGCATTCCACAATTGTAATTCTTGAACCAGTATTTTATATTCAGTATAAGAAAAAGCTTCAAATATCCTAAACACAATCAGCACATGTATCTTCCCAAAGATACTAGACTCATAAATTTCTAAAGCAAAATCATTATCTTTAAATGACTACACATGTCAAAATCGTTATATTCTCTGACCCATGATTATATATCTGTTTATCATTTCTGAATTTCTCCAAATTTAAAAAGCAATTCATATAGTCAACCAAATTCCTAAAGGATTTAGATCACATTTTTCTGTGTAGGATAAAGTTCTATACAGCATTTGGAAATAGAAAATATACTATAAGATATTTAATTATCCATCCATTATTAAAGGACTATATTCAATAATAAACATTTTTCTAAGGTAATAGTTTACCCTTTCTTGAGAATTGAAAATGAAATTCTTTCACTGGATGACTGTTCAATGAAGTGGGATAGAAATTTCCTTCTGACAGTCGATTTTAATTTTCTCAAAGGTCACCCAATTATTCCTGATTGAATCCCCTTGTGACACACTAATTTAGAAATGTTTCCTCATTAGTGCCAACATCTTCCAAGTTCTGGGAGACCTTCAAATATTACATCATTCATTTAAAATGTGGATTCAAACAGGAAAAAGAAAATCTAGGTTTTTAGATTATAATTTTGTTTTACATACATGTATCCTGTAAAAGAGACAATGTGTTATATTCAAAAGTTAGTAGGGTAGCATGAAAAGTCAAATGCTTTGGAGTTCAAATGTTGCCTCTGTCTCTTATCAGCTGAAGATCCACAAAGAAGTTATTGGGGCTCTATTAGATTCACATTTCTCATCTGCAAAAGTAGAAGCAACATCTTTCCAAGTCAACTATCAAAAAGGAAGTAGTTTTCCTGATAAAATAAAGGGATCTGTATATTGCTATATTTTATCAAAGTTGTTACAATGATCATCAGAGTAAATATCAACTTAAGGTAACATAGATCCAATAAGAAATCCATTACAATCTAGAATAGAAAAGCTATTACATAACTCCACTAAGGGCAAGCATAATGGTAATGGAAGAAAAGGCATGATTTTCATAGATGCACAATGGACAATAAAATACCCCTAGTTTCTTTGCTGTTGTTGTTGTTATGTTGTTATTGTTAGTTTGGTTTTTTTTTTTGTTGTTGTTGTTTTGTTTTGTTTTGTTTTGCTTAAGGAAGAAGAGGAGAAACAATAACCTGTGAGAAGGGAACCATTTTCCACTTCACTGTAAGAGACCTGGTAGGGAAATTACTTTTGCTGAAACCACCAAATTTTTATCTCTTATTCAGTGCATCAGCCTTTAGCCTGTGTCTAATGCTACCACTAGTATTAATCAGAATTATTTTTCTCAAACATCATTTTGATGTTCTTCCTGCCATACCTAGATGTGTAGAAAGGCACAAAAGCCCTCTACTATCTAACAAAGACTCTTGTTCCAAGTTCTACCATACCCTACTACACCACTCCTTGTGAACTTTACGTCACAACTGTATATTACAGTAAGAAAGACTCAGTTTAAGAGTGGATTCTTGCTTAAACTTCAGTATGTTTAAAACTACATGTAATAATAAATTATTAACTATAGCACCCTATTGTGCTACAGAACACTAAGACTTTCATATAACTGCACTTTTGTATATTTAAAAATAACCAGAAAATAAAAGATTTTGAATGTTCCCAACAGAAAGAAATAAATGCTTGAGGTAACGCATATGCTACTTCCTCTGATTTAATTATTACACATTATATACATGTGTCAAAATATTATACACCAGCCCAGAAACATGTACAATTCATGTATATCAATTTTAAAAAGAAAATATAACAAATGCTTAAAAAACCCTGAAAAATGTGTAACTCTGATTTAAAACTTTCTGATTATTTTTCTGCTGTACTCACAGACAGAACACAACATTAAATGTGATAGCAATTTATTAAAAATGGTAATACTTGGGAGTACTGATGCCCTCTAATATAATTACTGACTGATCTAAATCAATTAATGTGAAGCAAATTCCATTTCATTTCCTTAAGACTTAATTAGAGATCAAATTCATGTTATGCAAACATATTTATTTATAGTAGTACCAATCAGATATTTTTTTCAAAAGCAATTAGATTACAAAAAGAATACTGGGGAAAGGGAGATCACTGGACCATACAACACACAGTATCGTTCTCAAACAAGTACTGAAGTAGTGTAGTTTCATATATAGGCTAGATAGTCAATGCCAATTAATTCTAATTCTTTTAAAACTTAAGTATGGTCATTTATCTGCTGGTAGATTACCTATCTCTTTACTATAACCTAGCCAACTGTCAACAAATTGGGTAAATGTGTGTGTGTGTATGTGTATGTGTAAACAATACTTACTTTAATGAAATTATTAACTTTTTTGGAAACTGCTGAACACTAACCAAACTAATATTTAAAATCAATCTAAGAACAAATTTAAAAGAAAACAGATATGAAGATGCACTGCACTTTTCATTAACTATTATCAGCGTTCTCTAAACATTTCCTTACTCACTAACTCTGAATGCTCATACAGCATCTCATTTGCCTTATCCTGAAGACAGAAGACTGTCCCAAATATTTTTTTCCTTCTCAGGGAAAACTAAGCATCAAGATGTCCTAAGAGATTAAGGCAGTATTTCAATGTAGAAAACACTACCTGTTATTCTCCCTTCCCCCTCCTTTTATTTTTTAACCTACCTGATGCTGAATACTGATGTAATTTGAAAGATTTTAATTCATCCTATCAGCACTGCTTTCCTTCCTTCTATATGGAAGAATTAGAGAATGAGAAAAAAAATGCAGAAGACTAACATTACCTTCTTCCATTATATCCCATTACTCCTCTATCCTCATTTCTGGTTAGATTAATTTCTCTGCCTATTTCTCTTTCTTTTCCCTATTTCTTTTTTTCTTTTTAGAGTATAATTCCTGGCACTAAAGTGATGAAAAATAAATATTTTATAAATAAAAGAATAAACAGAAGTGAATCAATAGTTTCCATCCTTTTCTTTGATGCAAGATCTTCCAACCCACCATGTTTAGTTAACCACCAGATTCTTAGTTAAGCTATTAAGATACTACTTACCCTCCCAAAACCATTAAAACTAGTTCTTTGAAAACCATTTTCTGAGTTTATATATCTTAAACATCATTTTGAGCATATTCATTCAAGAAGTTCTTTCTTGAGCATCTTTTGTCTACTCACAGTTTGTAGAAGATTTAACATAGTTTTGTGAGTATAATATATTTCTAACTGTACTCTAAATTCATACCACTCTATAATAGAGGTCCCCTCAATTTGAAATTATTATAAGCTGTCTCTTAAAAGGCTGTTTTGAAAGGAAGCTTCTTCAGAACCAAACAACAGCAATAAGGCTGTTGATAAGCAATGAAGGCTGAATCGCTGCTATTTGAGATTCAAGCTGAGAATGGATTCTCCAGATTGGGCAGAGACTCAGCCAATTCCTAATCCTTTCCAAATTTGCTAGCACAGAAGCTGAAACAGCCCTTGGATTTCCATCTTCTCTTAATGACCAGTGTTAGAGGCAGTTTCACAGGGAAACTATTGACATAGGGGCCAGGGAGCCTGCATTTGAATCCCTCTCGACCCCTTCCTGGATTGTGAGAAGTTGTTTAACCTCTCTGCGTTTTGTTACCTCATCTGCAGAAAGAGTTATTTTTTATTCTTACCTAATCAATTTTTATGAAGACTACCATGAACTACTATTTGGAATCTTCTTAAGAAATGTCAACTAAGTCTTTATTAAAATAAATTATATAGGGCTGGGATTGTAGCTCAGTAGTTGAGTGCTTGCCTCACATGTGTGAGGCACTGGGTTCGATCCTCAGCACTATATAAAATAAATTAATTAATAAATAAAATACACACACAAACAAAAGAAAAAAAAATCCCTTGAATCACACAGAAGGCTAGGCACAGTGCCTTGCCCAAAATAATGCCTCATAAAAATTATTGATTTGATTGAATATGAGGTTTTCTCTCATATTAAAAAATTCTTAGTTAATTTTAGAGAGTTCCCAGAAATCAGGAATAAGGTAACTAAAGAAGGCTTCCATTGTCAACTTAGTACTTAATAATCATCAAAAATGATGAAAAGAATCCCTACATAAGAATCGACTGTGAGAAAAAAGGAGCCATTATCTATTATACTCCCTCCCAATTAGACTCTAATAAGGAGTCAAATGATTCTGTATCAAAATCATTTCTCTGATTGAAATTAAATGGTGCTTATAGATGAATCTTAATAGATACCAGAATATACTTTTATACTTTTAACTATTTGGGGAAAATACTGCCTTTTCAGTGACATTATATATAGATTAATGACATGTATAATAAAAGGAGTAATAAAGATATGAACAGTATGAAGAGAAGTGGAAAGGCCTTTACCATTTTTATTTGGCCACATATGAAATTATCTGTCTTCGGGTACAAATAAGCTTATCACTGCATTTCCTAATGTGCCCTACAGTTTCAAGGATGAAGAAAAGCTGAATAGTCTAAATTAAGAATTTATTCAAACTTAATATCAGCAAGATGAATAGCAAATAATGATCCTGAATCCCAGGATGAATGTATTTTCTACCTCATAGCAAAAAACGTAAGCACCATTTTAAGAAAAGATTATAGTTCTCTGTATCTTATGCCTGGGAGAAATTAGAGTTTCATTAAGAGTAAGTTTTGACCAAATTACATTGTTAGATTGTGTGCACATTATGAATATATAACAATAAATCCCACCATTATGTACAGTTAAAATGTACCTAAAAAATATGGGGAAAAAATAAAGCTGGGGGCGGTGGTGCATACCTGTAATCTCAGCAGCTGGGGAATACAGGAGGATGGCAAGTTCAAAGCCAGCCTCAGCAACGGTGAGGAGCTAAACAACTCAGTGAGACCCTGTCTCTAAATGAAATACAAAATAGGGCTGGAGACGTGGCTCAGTGGCCAAGTGCCCCTGAGTTCAATTCCACATACCTCCACCCTCAAAAAAAAAAAAAAAAATGGGGAAAAAATAAACCTTGAAAACAGTGTGAGGTTAGGGATTGGGAAAGTTGTCAGATTCAAAATGGAATCACCCAGGATAAACTATGGCTACGAAGAGCTTTCACACAGAGTTTCCCAGATAATGGGAAAGATCACAAAGACAGAGTGCAGTAAAAGGTCAGCAATTTGCTTATACAAGAACACTTGCCTGACACAGCTTCCAAAGCCCAATCCAATGAAATAGGGTTCTATGACTTTAAGGCTAGTTTTACCTGGTAACTACAGCCACTTGACAACCAGAGGTCACCAGCTCTGGCATAAAGCCACAAATGCCAAGGAGCTTTCTTTCAAAACTTTTGAAAGAAAAGAGAAGATTTTCTCTTCTCCATAATAAAACCCTAACCCCTTTCTTTTATTCCTGGGATAAACTTGAGGTTACCCTGGCCTGTGCTTGTATCTCAGATTGCAATCCTATCTTTGTTTATTCCCAAATAAAAGTTTCTTTACTGAAAATTCATCTATTTTTCTTTGACTTTGACAGAGTGGTTAATTAATAAAAATTTTTCTACATATAAATTCAATAATAATAAGAAAATATATTTTTATCAAATTCCTTCTACATGTCAGGTACAATGGCTAAAAGCTGTGTTTTTCACCACCAGTGAAACTCCACATCATGTACAACCACAAGAATGGGATCCTAATTAGAATACATTATACTCGACATATGCAAAATATGTCAAAATACACTGTACTGTCATGTATATCTAAAAAAAGAATATTTTTAAAGCTGTGTGTTTATTATCTCATTTAACTATTTCACCTTACTTTAGAAATGCAGAAATTATTAGAGTCTTACTGAAGAATACGGTTACCTACTTGTACTCCCCCATGCCCTAAAGGTTGCTGCCACCAAAATTCCTACCTTGACCTGGCCGGGCCCCCTGCCTGCCAAAAAGGCCTGCTGAAAGTAACTAAATCCTCCCATAACCTGACTCTGCTAAGCCTCCATATAAAACTCAGACCCTCATGGTGGCCAGCAGCCACTTTATCCCAGAAAAGGAGCCACACCAGGTGTTTGACTGATTGACTCTGCTGATGAATAAAGAAGAGCTTGCTGGTCCAGGTAGGCTTCCCACCTCCTGGTAACTACAGCCACTTGACAACCAGAGGTCACCAGCTCTGGCATAAAGCCACAAATGCCAAGGAGCTTTCTTTCAAAAAAAGCTCCATCATTTGTCCATCATGTGCTTTCACTGTTTTACTCAAAGCCTCACAATTTTGAAAGGAAAAAAAGTAAAAGAGAAGAAAGAGATATTTGAGCAATACAAATCATAACTCATCTGATAGGTGAATTTAAGTAAGAATTAAAGTTTTATATAATATAATAGCTTGGAAACATCTCTCAGAGCTTTAAGCAACCACATGAAAAATGGGAAAGTCATAGCCTGACAGAATTTTCACAAAGAAGAAGGGCGGGGGCGGGTGAGCAGGAGGAGGAGGAGGAAGACATAAACACTGGTTCACCATAAGTATTCTGTGGTTTTGTAACTAAAAAATAATTCATGCTATATGGCATTAATGGAAAAACCAACAGTACAACATTCAGATGTCAGGAAACAAGTCTTAATGAACTAGCAGACCACCCTTGGATAATGTGTTCAGTTTTAAGTAGAACTTATAACAGTGTCAAAATATAGCGATTTAAAGGAGTTTGAGCAAAATTATTGAGTGTCATGAAATGATGACATAGAAAAAGGAATCAAGAAAATGAAAAAGATTTGGCCTTGCAAAAAGAGGTTGAGAAGAGGCGTGGTACCTGTCTTCATATATTTGAAAAGCTGCCAGATAAAAGGGAAAAAATAGGTATAGATGCATTTATCATATGTCAGATAACAGATTTTTAAGTAGAATTACTAGAGAAGAAGATTTTTGGTTGAAGAGTATATATTCTAATAATTAGAGCCATCCTGAAAGGGAATCATTTTGTTAAGATGTGTGTGTCTGTGTGTGTGGGTGTTCACACAAAAAATTTCATATATTGCTTTTGAGAAAAATTCATATATATACAAAAAACTTAAAATTTTGTTATATGTTTCTAATTTTATTCCATATTCTTCTCTAAAAAGCAGACAGTGGCTAATAAATAATTTTTCACATAACAGCTATTTAATGTCCTGCCCTATAATATCTTTGTTTAATGTAACACATATTAATGTCCATTTTATGCATATATCTAGGACTAGTAAATAAAAATGCTTATATGGTATCCTTCAGGAATTTTTTCCCAGGGTTAGAATTAGGAGAGGCAGGCAGTAGGTTTTCAACACAATAACCTATAACTAAAGGAAGATGCAATCCAAAGAAATTCTTCAAAAGCCAACATGATAACCAAGAAAAATACAAGTTTGTCTAAGAGTCTGAAGAGAATCTGATTTCTAAATTCTAGCATATTTAAATAATGGACTTAATTTATAGAACTCCTTCAAATTTTACCAAAAAACTATTCATTATTCTTACTTTGTTAATATCTATTTTTATAATAAAGTTCAAAATAGTTATTTTTCACATTTTTTCCTGAAACATCAAATACAATAAAAGACAGAAAATTTTTAATTTCTCTCTCATATGCTATTTGCCCCTATAATTCTTATTCATGTTGCTAAAGATAATTAGCTCTATTTAGTTAATATTATCTTAAAAGACAATAAAAATGAGAATAAGCCAAATTAATAATTTATTTTAGCGAAAGATTCATTTATCCCTGGGAGTATCCTTGTCCTCAGCAATGCAAATCAAAACATTTCAGTTCTGAGACAACAGAAACCAGCACATTTTTAGACAAGCCCCAATTAAATCCAATATGTCCAATACATTCTAATTTCCAAATTAAAAATCATACATAATATGCTCTTTTCCCAGTGATTTTGCCATATGCTTCATTTGGCTAGTTCAATCTCCTCTTGGTTGATCTGTATATTATCTAAGCCAACTTATAAAGGTTGGCACTAATTTTCATACACACACACACACACACACACACACACACAATGAGGCAATACAAAATTCTCAACAAGTTCTAACAAAGCAGCTCATATCATCAAATCTTGATTATGTAGTGTTGAAAAAGTTCTCTGAGGCATTTTAATATGTTTAGAGACTAGCTTGCTGCCCTCAATGGCTATTAGCAATGTGCTCAAATCCCTGTGTATTATTACGCCAACACACAAATTGTAGGATAATTGTTGGCACAGTGCATTGGTATTCCAACCATGATGTTGATATTTATCTTGGTAAAGGCTGCTATGGGAACTGATAGCTTGTTATTGAAAGGATGGGATGAAAACCACCAGAAAAGGGAGGAGCAAGAACAAGAATTATATGGCTTATTTAACAATTTAAATAAATACCACAGGTAAATCTATTTGCTACTGTAGCTTTTTTTAAAATTTAATTTATTTTTTTATTAGTTGTTCTTTATAAATATTTCATACTAGCCATTCATATTTCCATGAATAGCCTAAAGAACCTTGGAGGTGGACCACAGACACTTTGGGGGTTACGTTTTTAAAGAACAAGGATTAGCTTTTATGTTGCTTTTGGTCAAAAGATTACTTCTTGTTATCAACAGTCGCTAAAATAAAACATGGCAGTTTTATATAGCATCATGTATAAAATATACAGCATCACATATGCACATTTTCCTGAAAAATGCTAACAAATTTAATCAGAATTTAATCAAGCCTAACAACTCACTTCCTGTTTACAAAAATATAGAGGATAGAGAATCTAGTGTGGTGCCACAGGTGTCTCTGTACTATGATAAAAGGTGTGGTAGTGGAGAGACTGTAAAAACATAATGCAATGTATAATATCTGCATGCCAATTCAAATAAATTAAGTAAAAGATAACATTTTTGAGACAATTGATGAAATATGAATATGAACAGATTATTAGATAATACTGAAAAATCAGTGTTAATCTCATTAGTTGTGACAATGGCATAAAAAATAAATGCTCTCCCCCACACTTTTTTTTGTTTCCAAGAGATATCTACTCAAGTATATAAGGGAGAAATGACATGAAATTTGGGAATTGTTTAAAATTCCTCAACAGCCACAACTAAAAAAGAAATAAGTGAAACAAGTAAGAAAGATCTTGAGAATTCTTGAGTGATAGTTACATATGGGTTGATTATCAACATTCTTCACATTTTTATATGTGTTTGAAATATTTATACTAAAGGATTTTATTGTATATTATGGTTCATCAAAGTGTTTTAAGTAATAATGGTGGTTGTGGGTAGCTCTTTTGATAGAATATAAATTCGATACCCTATTTATTCTCTCCAGTATTGAGCTGAGATTCTTACCCATGGATGGTTTTCAGGCAGTCTAAGAATCCCTTAATATTTCATTCCCAATTCATTTCTCTTGAGAGAGTCCATATCATCAGATTTTCTAAAATATCAGGGTCCCCATTCAGGTTTGGAAATACCAGAGTAGAAGCTTACTGAAGAAGGTTTGTGACTATTTCTCTTTAGTAGGCTCATTAGCTCATTTATTTTCAAACATTTTTAGCAAATAATCCAAAACACATAATAGATCCTAACTATATATACTATGGCCTAGTTTATGCTTGTTGCCCCAGTTTGGATGATAAATTACATGGTCATCCTAACTCTATACCTGGACTATAAACAAATGCTTAAAACAGACTAGTTTTTATTGTTGTTATTATTTTAATGTTTGTTTTATTGTAGTTGATCAAACTGGCTAGTAATTAAATGTGTCATTGGCTAAGACAATGCTTCCCTACCAATCAAATCCTGAATTTCCCAAATAATTGTCAACTATGCATTTTTGTTTTATATTTTCACATTAAAGTTAAATTATTTCCCTAAATTGACTGCACACATTTATTTACAGTACTCTTAGTCTTTGCCCTCATTAGTATGTATGAATATCTACCAAAATACATGTTAATTTTTCTAGGAATTCATAACTATTATTAGCTTCCTTAAGAGCAAGTTTTTTCACATATGGGGCCATTAATGTACCCTTCTCTAGGATCATTTTCCTCTCTAGTGCTAATCTGATATATTATCTACTCTATAATTAAGACCTGACAATAGCATTACTTTTCCCTGAAAAAAAAAATTAATAGACATTGTAGCTAGCCCAAAAGCAATCACTAGCAAATAAAGGAACTTGCCATTCAACTATTTTTTCACAGTTTATTTTCCAGGATTCATCATTGCTGAAAAATACTGGTTACAATATGTGCTATATAAACAACCATTCTAATTGTATGAGGTAATACAGCAATCTGCAATCTCTAGGTGACCTGATTAGAAATATCTGACTTGTATCTATCCATTTTACTTTATGGTATATTTAAGATATCCGGAGCAAATAATCTCCTCTGTTTTAATTATCAGACTCTACCTGCTTTTTATTCCAGAGTAAAAGAAGATAATGACTCCCAGGAAGGAATTAAATATCCAAATTATTTACTACAAAAGTACTAAATCTTTGTATATATTTGAAGAGAAGGGCACAAATTATTTTTCACCTTGTAGATCTGTGTAACTACAGATGATGGTGCTGGATGTCTATGCTTAGAAATAAACCTTAAATCTACAGTAGTCTAGCTGCAACAAAATTCAGAAGATAGATTTAAGGGATGAGGCAGATTTCTCTATATCCTTCTCCTGTATCTTCACTCCTCTCAAAAAGCACAAAAGGTGAGGGGGGGGGATTTCTTGGCCTCTGACAATAGCGGAGAATCAAAAACTTTCAAAACAGAGAAAGACCTTCAGTAGCATTAACTCCATCTATTCATTCTACATCTAAGGAAACTATGGCCTAAAGAAGTTGAATGACTTGTCCAAGAATCACATGGTAGTTAACAGAAGAGATAGGCTTAGAGAACTTTTATTACATGCTGGCTTCCTAAAACTAAGGTTTTGGAGGAATAAACAATATTCTGTAGAAAAAGAAGTTTAGATTAAAAGGTATGAGGGAAACAGGTCAAATATTGAGTAGAGTTTGAGAAATTAAGGAAAATAACACAGAGAAAATAAGAGTTTTAAAATGTGAGACACAATAGGTGTTAGATGAAAATGAAAACAAGGATTTGTCAGATTTTGCTAAATCTCATGTGACATTTTATGGACCAAACCAACTGAAAAAATGTAGCAGATCTAATTATAATGTCACTGATTTACCATTTCACAAATATTAAAATGTGAAAAAAGAGCCTCTTAGGGAAATATGATATGTGGATAAGACAGTATATTTTGAGAAAGCACATTAAAGTATTTGTCACTTCATTAATTTCTCACCCTCTTTACCTTCCTCCTCCCCCTTCTCTGGTCAAGATCATCATCAGCAACATTTTATTGAATACTTCCTTTGTGAAAATAACACTATTCATCTTGTTAGATGGACCTATTCTCAGACCTCAGGACTGTTTTCTGTGCTTTTACAAATAGTCCTCAGTCACTATGATACCTGAGAATACGTCTATAGTGAAAGATAACCCACTGTAAACATTAAAAATTCCCCAAACTGGATTATAAGGTTATGCTGGAATGAAGAAAAATGAACTACTTTCCAAGTTTAGTATATCTGAATGATGATGATGGGAGAAAAGAAAGTAACAGAAGAAACAGCTGAGCACTGAGCAAAGGCTACTAAATGCAAGGATGCTCCAAAATCTACCCAGACCTCAGCCTGCCTAAGTAAGGAACTTTCAAACTGGTGGGTCCAATCACATCTTCTACTAGGGTTGTTCTTTGCCATCCAACGAAACTGTCTCCTCTGCCACTGCCTAAAGTATTGTTCCCTACTCAGCTGTTTTCTTCCACTATCTCTAGCCACTAGTTTACCCTCAAATTCTCACTTTGTTATAAATAATCCTCCATCTACAAACTAATTTCAGAATGTTCTCTAAACCGTTTTTCTTCCACCAGATCTTTTGCTTCTCATTAAGGAAATTCCCCATCATCTCTCCCAGATAACACAGGGTCTCAATAGCACTCTTAATTACCATGGTTAGATTTCCCAACCTCTTCTCAAACCCTTTGCATCATCAAGCCAGATTTCTCTGCTCCTTCTTGCTGTCATCTTTCTCTTTCCCTGAAGACCACGACACCTGATTCTGTCTTACTTTCTACAGAATCTTATAATCATTGCTGACTTCAACACCCACGTTAATGTCTCTTCAACAATGGAGAATGCAAGTTTTAATCTTCTCTGCAATGTACAAACCATCCTTAACTATGTTTCCATGAACCTTGTGAGTACTTGGAACTAAGTGGATCATCAGCAAACCTATGATGCCATCATGGGCTTGTCTGAATACATATCCTTCTCTTGTTCTTTCCTGGCTCTGCTTTATCTGATGATTTGTCTCTGAAGGCTTCAAGGTGGAGGTCTTGAAAGCACCAGCAGGAGACTGAAGGGAAGGAAGAAGAGAGAAGCTTGGTCTTGTCTACACCAACGCTCAGCCTCTGGTGATGTCTGTGTTAGACACAATTCTCTTCAAGTCAAACAGACAGGGCTACCACTCCTCCATCTTCTACTCCTACTAATACTCCCTCCTGCTTTTGTCCCTCCAATATATTGGCTTCATGCTTTTCTTTTACGCCAATTTATGCCATTATACATGTACTTTTTTCACATTATAATACTTAATACACATATATACCACAATTTTTCATATCTCTGTTTGTATATAATGTATGTTGATACCCAATTCAAGTCTTCATACATGTACTTTGTATAATGATGACCATCACATTCCTCCATCCTTGCTAATCCCCTTCCCCGTCCTTTTCCCTCCCACCTCTCTTCCCTATCTAGAATTAATCTAATCCTCCCATGCTCTCCCTCTCTACCCCACTATGAGTCACCCCCCCTTATATCAGAGAAAACATTTGGCATTTCTTTTTGGGGATTGGCTGACTTATCATTTTCTTCTCCAATGCCATCCATTTACCTGCAAATGCCATGATTTTGTTCTTTTTTATTTTTTTTTATTTTTTTTTATTGATTGTTCAGAACATTACAGAGCTCATGATATATCATGTTTCATACATTAGACTCAATTAGGTTTTGAACTCCCATTTTTACCCCAAATACAGATTGCAGAATCACAACTTTTTTAATGCTGAGTAAAATTCCATTGTAAAATGCCACATTTTTTTTATCCATTCATCCACTGAAGGACATCTAGGTTGGCTCTACAGTTTAGCTATTGTGAATTGTGCTGCTATAAACATTGATGTGGCTCTGTCCCTATAGTATGCTGTTTTTAAGTCTTTGGGTATAGTCCGAGAATAATTATGGGGTTGATTCACAATTCTCTATTTAGATTTCCAGTTTCCCCATGACCGGATAACCAATTATTTGCAGTAAATAATGTCCCTTTAAAAAATCTTGAATGGCTTTTTTGGGGGGCAGTAATATCTTGATTGATATGCATATCTATGTCCATGTGAATCCTCCTTCCCTTTTTTTCCTCTAGTGTAAAAGGAAGATGCATCCTTAACAAAGGTAATCTCTACACAGAGTTCCTAGATACAATATTATACTATACAAAACTTCACTGATAATCCCCTTCCTTTATCTCACTTATTTTTAATCTGTGGCTTTCTATTGATCACTTGCTCAGCAACTATTCAAGTCGTTTTCCATCTTATCAACCAAACTTTCTCAATCCTGTCATCATAATGGAGCTACTATTCTATCACTCTTTCCTTTTATTTTCTGTTTACCCTGCAATCTACTGAAATCATATCTTGACCTCCCTATTCCATCCTCCAAAAGTTGCTCTGGTAAGAATATCAATATCCCTTTAATTGCAAAATTCGGCATTGTATTTTCACTGCTTCCACCACATCTGTTGTCAATAAGCTACTAAATGGGGATGGTCAACAAAAAGCTGTCTTTTAAACTTCAAAGATACATATATAGCTGTTGTTCAAACACAAGGCTGCAAAAGCCCCAGTGTATTGTTTATTGATTCCCAAAGAAAGAACCTGGAGGATTCAATGGATAGGATTTGGAATTTTTATTACTCATATATTCCTTGCCAGTAGCAGGCCAGGACAATCTTGAGGGCTGTGCCATGCTTACAAGCAGGTGGAACAAATACAGGATAGATTGTGTGGCTAACTGTGCATATGAGTTTGTTCCTTTACTACACGACCAAGGTTGTTCTACTTTGATCCCCACCTAAAGATTGGAGATGAGGGAAGTGGCCAGTTTCCCTCCTCCTTACCCAAGACAACACATTCTTTGAAGTCCTTCTTATATCACCAGCAGGAACAGTGTCCTAGACAAGGCAGTGACTGGTGTTTAACCTCAAAAGCTGCCTATAAGACACTTCCAGGTAGATCTTTCAAATGATCTTCAAACTCATTATTTCCAAAATTACAGTAATTATCTTTCCTCCTCATTCTCCTTTGAATTTCTTATCCTTTTGAATAATAACACAATGCACAGTCACACCCAAATCAGAAACCTTGGAGCCAACCTAGATTCCACCTACCCTCTCACCTCCCCTATTAGGTCATTCACCACACCCTATAGATTCTATCCCCTTTTTCTATTAGCAGAGGATTTTTTTTTTCAAAGAGAGTGAGAGAGGAGAGAGGAGAGAGAGAGAGAGAGAGAGAGAGAGAGAGAGAATTTTTTTTAATATTTATTTTTTAGTTCTCAGGGGACACAACATCTTTGTTTTGTATGTGGTGCTGAGGATCCAACCCGGGCCGCACGCACGCCAGGCGAGCGCACTACCGCTTGAGCCACATCCCCAGCCCCCAGCAGAGAATTTTTAAAGTACTTCAATTCTCAATTAAAAGAGCATTCATAGCTTAGTCTCTGCCTAAATTTTCCTTCATTCCACAACCCCCTGCACATTTAACAATTCATTTAAAACACAATATTCTTTTCTAACTCTCCATGACTTTGCTTGTGGTGCTTTTTTCCCCCTGGAAAAGCCATCTCTCTCTTGCTTCTCTATCACCAAGGAAATACTTGGTCTTATTTCTATCTTTTCACTTTGTCCTCTTTTATACTTACTTCATTTTCTGCAAGGATCTTTCTATGGTCAAAGAAACAATCACCAGGGGCTGAGGATGTGGCTCAAGCAGTAGCGAGCTCACCTGGCATGCCTGCGGCCAGGGTTCGATCCTCAGCACCACATACAAACAAAGATGCTGTGTCCGCCGAAAACTAAAAAATAGGTATTAAAAAATTCTCTCTCTCTCTCTCTCTCTCTCTCTCCCTCCCTCCCTCCCTCCCTCCCTCTCTCTCTCTCTCTCTCAAAAAAAAAAAAAAAAGAAAAGAAAAGAAAGAAAGAAACAATCACTAGCATCTTTAGGCTTATCATTTCCTTGTAGCACAAAATCCAAAATCCAAATGGTAAAAAGACCATGTTTCTGAAGGGCTCCCAAAAAATCTCTGGGGAGACTTTGGTTATATGGCTTAATTCACTAGTCCTGTGAATTAGTCTTTTACTATATGTGAGGTTCTTGTGGACAAGGTACAAGGGCTTACCTCTGTATTCCCAGAATACAGAAGTATTCTGACAGAAGATGTTCAATGAAATAACAGAATGAGGGAGGGAGGAAGAGAGGAAAGAAAGGAATGTGAAGGAAAGAAAGGAAGGAAAAAGAAAGGGAAGGAGGGAAATGGGAGGAAGTAATCTGCTAATACATAGTTCAATGAGAACACAGATTTTATAAGTGAGATGAACTGAGGATAGAAAATCAAGTACATACTGGACACATAATATGGGCCTACTGATTTGCGTGTCATTTCCATTTCATTATGATGTTGCTCTATAGATCTCCCTAAGTCCTGTCCCAAGCACTCTTAAGCCAAGTACTTCTTTCTTTTTTAAAAAATATTTTTTTTAGTTGTAGATGGACACAATACCTTTATTTTTTATTCATCTATTTTTATGTGGTGCTGAGGATGGAATCCAGTGCCTCACATATGTGAGAGGAGCATTCTACCATTAAGCCACAACCCCAAGCCCCCAAGTACTTCCTTCTTAAAAAAAAAAAAAAAGACAAACCAAAAGAGAATACTCTGATAGTGTACACACTCCACTTTCCCAGTGTGAAATAGGCCTTCCAGATACAGTTCACCCTCCAGTAGTTAGTACATATTTTTATAGTCTTGGTTATCCACTCATCTAAGAACTCTAGACATATAATTTGATTCTCACAATAACTCTACAAGGTATGTATTATTACTACCTCCGATTTATAGACACAGAAACTGGGTAAGCACAAAGAGGTAATGTGCTTACACTAATAATGTTGCAAGTACAATCCCAAACTAAGCATCCTGGGGCCAGACACCGTGCCCTTAGCCCATACATCATACTGCATCTTAAGGGCACCTTAGGGCTATCCAAAGTATCTTTGAGAAAGGAGGATATGCCATTATGATAACACTCCTTTGCACTAAAAAAAAAATCCTACAAAGTCAATTCTGACAGTTCCCAATGACACTAATAACTATTGGCATAAATATGCTTAACTAGTTTCTTTTGTCATGTACCTCCATATAAATACACACTATGCACACACACACACACACACACACGTGTATATATATATATATATATATATATATATATATATATATATTACTTATACAAAAATACACATATATCTGTATTCATACTTCTACATGTGAATATACACATAATAGCATTCCTTTTTTATACATGACTGTAGAATCTATTTTGATATATTTATACAAGCATGCAATATATGTTATTCTAATTAGGATCCCAGTCTTGTGGATGTCTATGATGTTGAAATTCACTGTGGTGTATTCATATATGTACATAGGAAAGTTATGTCAGATTCATTCCATTGTCTTTTGTGTTTCTATCCCTGCTTCCTTCCCTTCTTTCCCCTTTGTCTAATAGCATTCTTTTTCAAACTTTTCTATCAGATTATTGTATTTCATGGAATTTCTACTAATATCCATGTTTTGCTCTTGCCTTTTAAGAACTAATGAGTATGCCATCAGTAACATAATTTGGGGGAGGTTATGGACCAATAAAATGACAATTTATCTCTAGTGAACTAGAGTTTGGAAACAACAACAACAACAACAAAAAAAAAACCAAAACATTTGGTGCCAATAGTTTTTAGGGCTTCTTGAATTAAAGAGCATCAATCTATTTTCAATTCCTTTCCTTAACTCTTTTTTTTTTTTTTTTTGGTTTCTTTTTTTTTTTTTTTTAATTTTTTATTGATTATTTAAAGCATTACATAGCTCATGATATATCATCTTTCATACATTAGACTCAAATTGTGTTTTGAACTCCCATTTTCACCCCAAATATAGATTGCAGAATCACATCTGTTACATATTCACATTTTTACATAATGCCATATTAGTGTCTGTTGTATTCTGCTACCTTTCCTAACCCCTACTATCACCCCTCCCCTCCCCTCCCCTCCCATCTTCCCTCTCTATCTCCCCTGCTGTTGTTCAATTCTCTCCCTTTTTTTTTCCCTCCCCCTTGCCCCTCATAGCCTCTTGTAATTTTATGTATCCTTGAAGGTCTCCTACCATTTCCATATGCTTTCCCTTCTCTCTCCGTTTCTCTCCCCCCATTCGTCTTTGTTATCTGTAGTCTTTTCCACATGCTCTTCCTTCCTGTTCTGTTCTTAGTTGTTCTCTTTATATCAAAGCAGACATTTGGCATTTGTTTTTTAGGGCTTGGCTAGCTTCACTTAGCATAATCTGCTCTAATGCCATCCATTTCCCTGCAAATTCTATGATTTTGTCATTTCTTAGTGCTGCATAATATTCCATTGTGTATAGATGCCACATTTTCTTTATCCATTCATCTATTGAAGGGCATCTAGGTTGGTTCCACAGTCTAGCTATTGTGAATTGTGCCGCTATAATCATTGATGCAGCCGTATCCCTATAGTGCGCTCTTTTAAGGTCCTCAGGGAATAGTCCGAGAAGTGCAATAGCTGGGTCAAATGGTGGTTCCATTCCCAGCTTTCCCAGGAATCTCCATACTGCTTTCCAAATTGGCCTCACCATTTTGCAGCCCCACCAGCAGTGTACAAGTGTACCTTTTTCCCCACATCCCCGCCAACACTTGTTGTTGTTTGACTTCATAATGGCTGCCAATCTTACTGGAGTGAGATGGTATCTTAGGGTGGTTTTGATTTGCATTTCTCTGATTGCTAGAGATGGTGAGCATTTTTTCATGAACTTGTTGATTGATTGTATGTCCTCCTCTGAGAAGTGTCTGTTGAGGTCCTTGGCCCATTTGTTAATTGGGTTATTTGTTATCTTATTATTTAATTTTTTGAGTTCTTTGTACATTCTGGATATTAGGGCTCTATCAGAGGTGTGGAGGGTAAAGATTTGTTCCCAGGATGTAGGCTCTCTATTTACCTCTTTTATTGTTTCTCTTGCTGAGAAAAAACTATTTAGTTTAAGTAAGTCCCATTTGTTTATTCTGGTTGTTAACTCTTGGGCTATGGGTGTCCTATTAAGGAATTTGGAGCCCGACCCCACAATTTGTAGATCGTAGCCAACTTTTTCTTCTATCAGACGCAGTGTCTCTGATTTGATATCTAGCTCCCTGATCCATTTTGAGTTAATTTTTGTGGATGGCGAGAGAAAGGGATTCAATTTCATTTTGTTGCATATGGATTTCCAATTTTCCCAGCACCATTTGTTGAAGATGCTATCCTTCCTCCATTGCATGCTTTTAGCCCCTTTATCAAATATAAGATAGTTGTTACTTTGTGGATTAGTCTCTGTGTCTTCTATTCTGTACCATTGGTCCACCCGCCTGTTTTGGTACCAGTACCATGCTGTTTTTGTTACTATTGCTTTGTAGTACAGTTTGACCTCTGGTATCGCTATACCTCCAGATTCACACTTCCTGCTTAGAATTGCTTTTGCTATTCTGGGTCTTTTGTTTTTCCATATGAATTTCATGATTGCTTTGTCTATTTCTACAAGAAATGCCGTTGGTATTTTGATTGGCATCGCATTAAACCTATAGAGAACTTTGGGTAATATCGCCATTTTGATGATGTTAGTTCTGCCTATCCATGAACAGGGTACATTTTTCCATCTTCTGAGATCTTCTTCTATTTCTCTCTTTAGGGTTCTGTAGTTTTCATTGTATAAATCTTTCACCTCTTTTGTTAGGTTGATACCCAAGTATCTTATTTTCTTTGAGGATATTGTGAATGGAGTGGTTTTCCTTGTTTCCATTTCAGAAGTTTTGTTGCTGATATATAGGAATGCCTTTGATTTATGCGTGTTGATTTTATAACCTGCCACTTTGCTGAATTCATTTATTAACTCTAGCAGCTTCTTTGTAGACTCTTTTGGGTCTGTTAAGTATATTATCATGTCATCCGCAAATAGCGATAGTTTAATTTCTTCTTTTCCTATTTTTATGCCTTTAATTTCTTTTGTCTGTCTAATTGCTCTGGCTAGTACTTCGAGAACTAAATTGAATAGAAGTGGTGATAGAGGGCATCCCTGTCTTGTTCCAGATTTTAGAGGGAATGCCTTCAATTTTTCTCCATTCAGAATGATGCTAGCCTGAGGCTTAGCATAGATAGCTTTTACAATGTTGAGGTAAGTTCCTGTTATCCCTAGTTTTTCTAGTGTTTTGAACATAAAGGGATGCTGTACTTTGTCAAATGCTTTTTCTGCATCCATCGAGATGATCATGTGGTTCTTGTCTTTAAGTCTATTGATGTGGTGGATAGCATTTATTGATTTCCGTATATTGAACCATCCTTGCATCCCAGGAATGAATCCTACTTGATCATGGTGCACAAGTTTTCTGATATGTTTTTGTATTCGATTCGCCAGAATTTTATTGAGAATTTTTGCATCCAAGTTCATTAGAGATATTGGTCTGTAGTTTTCTTTCTTTGAAGTATCTTTGTCTGGTTTTGGGATCAAAGTGATGTTGGCCTCATAGAATGAATTTGGAAGAGCTCCTTCTTTTTCTATTTCTTGAAATAGCTTGAACAGTATTGGTATTAATTCTTCTTTGAAGGTTTTGTAGAACTCCGCTGTATACCCATCTGGTCCAGGGCTTTTCTTAGTTGGTAGTCTTTTGATGGCTTCTTCTATTTCTTCTTTTGTTATTGGTCTGTTTAAATTGTGTGTGTCTTCCTGTCTCAATCTGGGCAATTCATATGCCTTAAGAAATTTATCGATATCTTCGTTATCTTCTATTTTATTAGAATATAGGGTTTCAAAATACTTTCTAATTATCTTCTGTATTTCTGTAGTGTCTGTTGTGATATTGCCTTTTTCATCCCGTATGTTAGTAATTTGAGTTCTCTCTCTTCTTCTTTTCGTTAGCGTGGCTAAGGGCTTGTCTATCTTATTTATTTTTTCAAAGAACCAACTTTTAGTTTTATCTATTTTTTCAATGGTTTCTTTTGTTTCAATTTCATTGATTTCTGCTCTAATTTAATTATTTCTTGTCTTCTACTACATTTGCTGTTGTTTTGCTCTTCCTTTTCTAGATTTTTGAGGTGTTGTGTGAGTTCATTTATTTGTTGGTTTTTTCTTTTTTTGAGGTAAGAACTCCAAGAAATGAATTTCCCTCTTATAACTGCTTTCATTGTGTCCCATAAATTCCGGTATGTTGTGTCTGTGTTATCATTTGACTCTAAGAATTTTTTCATCTCCTCCTTTATGTCTTCTATAACCCATTGATCATTCAATAACATATTGTTCATTTTCCATGTGATGTAGGATTTTTCCTTCCTTCTCTTATCATTGATTTCCAATTTCATTCCATTATGGTCAGATATGGTGCATGGTATTATCTCCACGCCTTTATATTTACTAAGAGTTGTCTTATGGCATAATATATGGTCTATCTTTGAGTAGGATCCATGTGCTGCTGAGAAGAACGTGTATCCACTTGATGATGGTTGATATATTCTATATATGTCGGTTAAGTCTAGATTATTGATTGTGCTGTTGAGTTTTATAGTTTCTTTATTCAGTTTTTGTCTAGAGGATCTGTCTAATGGCGAGAGCGGTGTGTTGAAGTCACCCATAATTATTGTGTTGTGGTCTATTTGACTCTTGAACTTGAGGAGAGTTTGTTTTATGAACGTTGCAGCTCCATTGTTGGGTGCATACAAATTGATGATTGTTATGTCTTGTTGGTGGATGGTTCCTTTTAACAGTATATAGTGACCTTCTTTGTCCTTCTTGATTAACTTAGGTTTGAAGTTGATTTTATTCGATATGAGTATGGCCACTCCTGCTTGCTTCCGAGGGCCATGTGAGTGGTATGATTTTTCCCAACCTTTTACCTTCAGCCTGTGTATGTCTTTTCCTATCATATGAGTCTCTTGAAGGCAGCATATTGTTGGATTTGTTTTTTTGATCCAGTTTACTAGCCTATGTCTCTTGATTGGTGAGTTTAGGCCATTAACATTTAAGGTTACAATTGAGATATGATTTGTATTTCCAGTCATGCTTCTTTATTTATTTATTTTAGTTTGGTTAGTTTTGCTTTTTGGTTATTTTCCTCCCCCTTTACTGAGATACTTCCTGCTGTTAGTTTTGGGCACTATTTTTCACATCCTCTTCTTGTAGTGTTTTGTTCAAAATGCTTTGCAGAGCTGGTTTTCTTGCTGCAAATTCTTTTAGCTTTTGTTTATCGTGAAAGATTTTAATTTCATTGTCAAATTTGAAGCTCAATTTTGCTGGATATAGTATTCTTGGTTGGAATCCATTATTTTTCAGCGTTTGAAATACGTTATTCCAGGATCTTCTCGCTTTCAAAGTTTGTGATGAGAAATCTGTCGTTAACCTAATTGGTTTACCCCTGAAAGTAATCTGCCTCTTTTCTCTCGTAGCTTTTAATATTCTCTCCTTGTTCTGTACGTTGGCTATCTTCATAATTATATGTCTTGGGGTTGGTCTATTATGGTTTTGAATGTTTGGGGTCCTGTAGGCTTCCAGGATTTGGCAATCCATTCCATCTTTCATCTCTGGGAAGTTTTCTAGAATTATTTCATTTAATATGCTGTCCATTCCTTTGGTTTGAAACTCTGTGCCTTCTTCTATCCCTATGACTCTCAGATTTGGTTTTTTTATGACATCCCATATCTCTTGAATAGATTGCTCGTGGGAATTAAGCATCTTTTCTGTGTTGACTATATTCTTTTCAAGTTGATAAACTTTGTCTTCATTATCTGATGTTCTGACTTCTACTTGATCAAGTCTATTTGTAATATTCTCATTTGAGTTTTTAATTTGGTTTATAGTTTCCTGGAATTCTAGGATTATTGTTTGATTTTTTTTTAATATCTCTATCTCCTGGTAGAGCTCGTTCTTTGCCATTTGAATTTGTTTGTTTAATTCATTTTCAAAATATATTTTTATTTCTTGGACTTGCTGTCTCATGTCTTCTCTAATATTCCTTTCCATTCGAGTTAGGTATGCCTTGAGTTCTTTCCCTATACCTGTTTCTGAAGTTTCTATGTCCTCCTGTAGAATTGAGTAGTCTTGCATTGTTTGTAATCCTTTTTTCCCTTGTTTTCTCATGTTGTCCACGTTACTTTCCAGCTCTTTTTGATTGTCGTGTTTCTGCTCTCCTCTATAGATTTGTTTTGTTTCTGTATTACTCTGATGTCTCTCCTTTGTGTTGTTGAAGTATGACTGCTAACGTGGATTCCGCTGGGAAGGAATTCCGACGTTCGAGCTCCAGTGACGACACTACTCTGCTATGACGGGCCCCAGTCTCCTTGCTGGGGTGCCCTAATGGGGGGGTGTGACTGGACTGTCTCTGTGTGGTTTCAGCTCCCGGTCGTGGCAGGCGGGTAGACTCCAGCCGCCCAGTATCACAGGCCGCGGGCAGGTGATCCGTCACCAACGGGAGGGCGTTCTCCTACCGCCAAGTTACGCGGGCAGTGGGTGAACTGTCGCCGGTGGGCCTGCAGTTTACAGCTGCCCAGTCGCGAGGGCCTTGCCTCTAGGCTCCTGGTTTCTCCTGCTAGCCTTGGTTTCTCCTGCTAGACCAGATTTCCCCTCAGTGATGATTCTCGGCAGTTCAAACTGTACTCTGTGCCTGTTTTGTTGTTGCAATCTGTCGGACAGTGGCGGTGGATACTTCAGCTGTCCAAGATGGTGGCCGCTGGTTACCTTAGTGGAGTGTCCCTTGTGGGGGGTGGGGCTGTACCGCTTCCGTCCCCGCCAACAATCCCGAACTCAGCCCGGGGGTCAGTGCGGGCTTGGGCTTAGCTGGTGGGATACCACCGTGTCGCAGCCACTTAATTCCCTGCTGACTATTTAACCCCTTCTCTGGGGCGCCACGCCTTCTGTAGCCTCGGGGCAGGCCGCGCGAATCAGACAGCCTGGATCTCCGGGGTCACACCGTTGGCTTTTGGGATCCCCAGCACTCTATGGTTTTGATTTTTTCTGCTTGCCCCTCCCCAGCGCTGGCTAGACAGGTTTTGTTTTGGCCGCTGATGGGAGGGGGGCGGGTTGAGGGTCAGGTGCCTCTAGCTCTCCTTTAGTCTTTATGCAGGCTCACTCTGATAGTCCCTCCCCCTGAAAGTCTAGGAGAGATTTTAAGCGAAATCCCCCTATGTATGGGGGCTGAGCTGGGTGACACACACCTGTTTGTTGTTGCAATCTGTCGGCGAGTGGCGGTGGTTACTTCCGCTGACCAAGATGGTGGCCGCTGGTTACCTTAGTGGAGTGTCCCTTGTGGGGGGTGGGGCTGTACCGCTTCCGTCCCCGCCAACAATCCCGAACTCGGCCCGGGGGTCAGTGCGGGCTTGGGTTTAGCTGGTGGGATACCACCGTGTCGCAGCCACTTAATTCCCTGCTGACTATTTAACCCCTTCTCTCTCCTTTCCTTAACTCAACAGAATATTGTTCGTAAGAACTGACTGAATCATGAGTTTTCAGCCTCTCCTTCCAACTCCTTACAAACAAACAATACACAGAAAAGGCTCCTACTTCTCCACAAACCCAAGACTGTTCAGCAAGGGTCAGAAAGTATGTGATTTCATTGCATATTCTATTTAAATCTCAGAGTTGCACTTATCATACCATATTAAATTATCTTCCTTCTTGTTGGCATACCCACTAGGTCATCACCTCCCTGAGGAAAAGGCTATGTTTTGTTCACTTTGGGGTCCTCAGCACCTAGCATAGTGCTTGACATATAGCACCTATTTAATAAATATTTGATGAATGATACATGAATGGATACTGTTTTTTGTTTTTGCCATTTGCATAAAACTATATTCACAATACCTTGCATTTCATAACATACTTTCACAGAAAGGAAAGCTGAGGCTAAGTATTTAAATAAACTATAGAAACAAAGCAATATAACTTCCAAAGGATAGAACTTAAAATATTGAAACAGTGGGCACAAAAAGAGTAAAGAAATTAAATTACAGAATTTAAAAGGAAAAAAATATTTATCTTTAGCACCTTAAATTTACATATCAATTTTCACTTGAGAATGGTCCAAATATTTCTCATTGTTTTTCAAGCCATTCTAACCACTCATGTTAAGGGAGTTGACATTGAAGTAATCTTTATTTTGATCAATACATCATCACATACACAATTATAACTTTAAAGTATTTTCAGTTTAGAGATGAATGATATTTTTAAAGTGCAGATTTTAATTGAAATGTTCTAAGGAATAAAAGTAGTTGGTTTGTGCTAATTTCTAATTAGCTGTCAACTTTAATAATTATATAATATCTTAAAATTGCTAATTATTACTCATTTAATTAAAAAAATAAGTGAGTTGATTTATAGATCATCACTAAATTACAGAGGCTCTTCATGTAAATTCAGAATTTCAAAAAGTTATGAAAATATTTTCCTCCTATATATTTTTAAGTAATCTTAAAGGAAAACATGTATTTTACTAAAAAGTGCCTATCTATATTGAAATATTGCCTTCCAGAATATCCATGTATTTATACTATTGTATTTTTACTGTACTTTAAAAAGAGAACCGTCAAATATAAACGTTAAAAACTTTACTATTAGGCCTAAACTTTTAAAAATTAGAAAAGTTAAATGATGTAAATATTCAAAGAAATTATTATTTTAAAATTCTGATAGTTACGTAAAGAATTAATTTTTCTTCAGGAAAAAATATCTTAGTGTGATTATACATGTACAGATTGATACCTAGTAAGAGAAGTTATTTAAATTTTGACTCATTATGTGTGAATCAACCTTTATGAAAGATTGACATTACTAGTTTCTCTTATTTCTACATGTACCTTACTGGTGTATGGTAAAGATAACTAGAACCACATTAAATTTGGGGGTTTTGTTTTGTTTTTCTTTTCAAATCCTTGAGTAACCTCCTTGGTATACATAGGAACTGAAACTAGAAAGCAGAAACCCAAATTACATCTTCTGGCAAAAAATGAACTAGATTATCAAATAGAATCAAATATCACACTGAAAACAAGTAGATGGGAGAATATAAAAATAAAGGTTAGAGGACATCATTGAAATATCATCGAAGAAATTAATTTGGAGAGACTAAGGTAGGAAAGAAAACTAAATCCCATAGAGTTAAGAATGGTTATTTAGAATCTATGGTGGCAGCTGAGAGATTAGGAAAATAAACAGATAAAAAGCACTCTACTGGATCTCAATTTCAAGGGAAAAAAATAAGAATAGGTTTTTTGGGGCAATGAAATTCAAACATATATTGAACATTTTAAAAGTAGTTTTGAGGCACATACAATCTAAAAATCTAAAATAAAAATTGAGAAAATATTAAAAATAGAGAAAATTAATACATTGGCAGAAAACACTGTGCTGTCCTTCACATATACATATAAAAATACACTGTGATCACATTATTCAGCATAACAACCTGTTCTCTGCCTTAGTTATTTGTTAAGAATATACTTTAAGCATTAAAGAAAAAAAGAAGTAAAAAGTTATATTAAAGCATGTCCTCTGAAAACCACAAAGAGAATATATTAACAAACTTAAGATCAGAACTACCATGTGTCTGCAGTAACATGTACTTATCAAAATAAGAGGGGAAATGGAAGCTCTGAGATGCTTTACACAAAATTACTACTCATAAAACATACCATTTGCATGTGCCACTCAAAATATAGCACTTATCTCAAATGACCAAATTTTGAACCATTAATGATACTACATGAAAAACAATAGTAAATTACTTTGCAAAACTAAATTTTTATAAAGCCAAGAAAGTTAATTAGGCCACAGCTACTGTTTTGGAGTTTCAACTCTAAACTAATAGTTCACAAATAAATTTTTACCTTAAAAAGCTACAGCCTAAATAGAAGAGAGATTATTCTGTGTACCTAAACAGAAATACAAAAATCAATTTTAGAGGTTAGGTGAGAGGAAATTTTTATTATCAAGCAGGGGGCAAGAACATGAGGTCACAGTCAAAACTAAAATCATTAATTAATTCACTTAGCAAATATTTATTAAATATTCACCATATGCCAGATTCTGTTGTAGAAGTTCAAGATATATCAGTATACAAAGCACAGAAATGAAACTTGTCTTCATGAAACTATATACAAGTATGGAGAAAGACATATACAAAAAAGTACACATGTACCATGTGAATATTATAGTAAAGTTATATAGAATAAGTAGGACAAATCAACACAGCTTAATAGTTAGAACCTTCTTTGGGGGGTTTTTTAATGGAGATGAGTAAAAAATAACAGCAATGGCAAATTCCCTAGAAGAAGTAAAGATGGCTAGCCAAAACTTAGTTCATAATTTTTCAGATTCTAGATAACCAACATAGTTAAGAGGGGAGAAGGCCAGGGAAGGGGAAACAAGAGTCTCCAAATAGGCTCCCACTACCAACTTGCAGTATGATTGAAGAAATCTGATTTGGATAAACTTGGCATCATTTGTGATGTTTTCTTCTGCTTTTGGTAATTATCCTAATCTGTATTTAGTTCTCTAGATTTCCTCCTCTGCTTCTTAACCTCTCATCTTTGTATAAATAAGTTCCCATATAAATACATTTAACATAATTTCGTCAATGCAGCATGTCTATGATGGGAAACATGAATGATGTGAAATGATAGACAGTTTTAAATTTTTAAACTTTATTTACAGATAGTATTGATTAGCTTATAATGATACTGAGCACTTTTTGCAAGTATTTAAAATCAAAATTAAAAAATAAAAAAAAACGTAGGAGCTAGAGTTGTAACTCAGTGATAAGAGTATTTGCCTAGCATGTGTGACGTACTGGGTTCAATCCTCAGGACCACATAAAAATAAATAAATAAAATAAAGATATTGTGTCTATCTACAACTAAAATACACACACACACACACACACACACACATACACACACACAAAACCTAGATAAATTTGTGCAGATGAGGTTCTACCAAAGGCACATTAATAATAGAAGTATGAAAAATAAGACATTAAGAAAACCCAGCTTCCTTAAACTTCACTGGTTTTTGAACACTTTAGACATTCTTGACATTTGTCTGGTACTTTTCCTAAGTTGAGTAAACTTTATTCTTTAACAGACTCTTTTCTACTACTTGCCATATCAATTTATAGAAAAACAATATAGAAATTTGAAAGCAGACCTTTTTTATCAGTGCCTGTTTTCCACTAGCTTGAGTTTTCCATTCACTTTGGAAGCTATTATTTTTAGTATTTAGATTAACAAATGGCAGTGGTAATATTTTGGTTTCTCATATTAAATATTTATTAGGTTCTAACTATTTTACCTTTGTGGTTTTCTAGCATATGCAGAAATATTATCAGTCATTTTATTCTATCTCTATTACAATCATTTACTTGAGTAAAATATTCAGCAATCTGAAAAAGTGTAGTGATTCAGTTAAATCTTACCATGACATAACCTGGGAAACACAAACTTAGATAAAACCAAGATTGCAATGTAAGATTAAAATTAAATATTTTAAAGGTAAAAATACAAACAGTTCTTTGTATAATTAAATGTACAAAATATTTTCCAATTGGAGGAACTCAATTTCAAGCTTCTTTCATGAAATACCTTTAGCAAATGCCTTGCAAGAGAAAAAGAAGATATGTAATTAGAGAGCTGAGGAAAAAGCATGCTGTACAGAGCAATAAGACAGATGGTGTAGTCCCAGCATCTATTTTTCAGTATGTGGCAGTTATGAAATTTTGTTGTGCTGATAGTACATAGGTCTTCAAACACATTTGAATTCATCTGTCACTTAATATCATGAACCTAGGATTGCCAGAAATAAAATATGTGTAGCTTTTGAAATCTGCATAAAATGTTATAAAACTATTATAAAAAATGTTATTTTCTTAAAAAATGTTATTTTCCAGTTAAGTAGTAAATATTAATTTCAATCATAGTATTTACTAACAAACAATTAGAACTCCACAGAGAACCCCAGTAATTTTACAACAGCAATGCAATTTCTCATTTTAAATCAATAAGTTCTATTTTTAGCTATAACTATTATTTCATTTTTTCAGATTCAAAATACTCTTTGGAAAATTGTTGGCATTATTATTATTGACATTATTATTGCTATTATTATTGTATTACTAAAAGTTTAGAATTCTATATAAATTATAGATACTAAGGAAAATGTGAAATATTTGAAAAGGTATTAAGATAAGCAAATCACATAGATGAGAATACAATAAAGAACCCAAGCAATGCCTTAATTCATCCACAATTCCCTAATCAAGAATTTTCCAGGTGAACTGCTATTTTCAAAAGGATAATGAGGGCCCAAGCAGAGCACTCATGACCCAGAAACACCACTCAAAAGTTTGACTCAAAGAAGGCTAATTTTTCTTTATTAGTTATTTTTAGATATACATGAAAGTAGAGTATATTTTGTCATATTGTACATACATGGAGTATAATGTGTTCTAATTAGGATCCCATTCTTGTGGTTGTACATGATGTATTAACTGTGGTGTATTCATATATGAACATAGAAAAGTTATGTCAGATTGATTTGACTGCCTTTCCTATTCCTATCACCCTTCCCTTCCCTTCATTCACCTTTGTTTAATCCAATTAACTTCTATTCTTCCCTCCCCCCAATACCACATTGTCTGTTAGCATCCACATATCAGAGAGAACATTTAGCCTTTGGTTTGGGGAGATTGGCTTTTCACTTAGCATGATAGCCTCCACCTCCATTCATTTACTGGCAAATGTTATAAAGTCATTCTTCTTTATGGCTGAGTAACATCCATTGTGTATATATACCAGATTTTCCTTATCCATTCATCTGTTGAAGGGCACTACAAGTGGAGCATTATCTTGAGGAAAGTCTGGGTAAAGAGTTTGGAAGAGGTTTGTACAATAAAATAAAGAAAAATTTTGTTACATACAAAAGGGTCAAATTAGATCTCTATGGTACAAAATTTCATGATTCCGATAAACCTGTTGGTTGGCCAGAAGCAGAGTAAATAAAGAAAATTTTTATATAAGTACATCTTGTTCTACCTGTTTCTTCCTGCACCCTTACCATTTATTGCTCTGGGAGGTTGAGACTACCCAGAAAAAAAAGTAAAAATAGATCTAAGAATCAACAGGTGTGGTCTGTACAAAGACCAAAGATCAGAGAGGAAAAACAGATTAAACTAAGAATTAGAAAATATTTCACAGAATTGAAGTACTTCAGCTATACTCACAGATTACTGGGTATTTCTCAGTCATTAAGTATAAGAATTTTCTAGATAAAGAGTAAACCATGATTTATTCAGAGAACATTTATCATGCCTTACCTGATCCAATATTCTGATACTAACTCAAAGAATTACAGAAACAAGTAGAAATCACAACAATAAAGACGATGATATCCTGATTACTCTCAGACCAAATGCCTTCCTGCCTGCACGTAGAAACATCATGAAGTGTTACAAATGTTTGTAATGGAATTCTTGGAACATTAATAAGTCCTAAACATACAAAAGTGTACTCTCAACCCCAGGTAAAAGCAAAAACTTACTTGCCAGCTGGGCACAGGGGTGCAGGCCTATAATCCCAGCGGTTCAGGAGGCTTAGGCAGCAGGATCGCAAGTTCAAAGCTAAATCAGCAACTTAGGGAGGCCCTAATCAACTTGGCAAGACCCTGTCTTAAAATAGAATATAGAAAAGGGATGGGGATGGGATGGGGATCAGTCTTTAAGTTCCCCTAGGTTCAATCAATAGAAAATAGAAAAAAATAGAAAAAAATGATTTGCCAGACATTTTTATGTAAAAGGTTAATTTCACCTAACCTTATAGAGGTTAGGAATAATTATGAGCTAGAATTTATGATTAAGAAAGAATTTGATGTACACAACTGCACCAATATGGCTATCCACATCTTTTAATGGATAGATTAGCCTGAGGAAAAAACATAGCAATACTTGCAGCAGTACTAAACCAACTTTGTAAAATACAAAGAACCCAAGATTGTAGCCTTTGGGATTCAAGGAAGCATTGGGAATTTACTCGGGTCTAAGCCAAAGAAGCTAGGAAGGAGGGAAAGGAAAGGAATGGAATGGTGTCTATGAACCTTCAACTCTCAGGATGCAAGGTGTCAGAAGGTGGTGGAGGTAGAAGGATAAAAGTAACAGCAGAGTAACAGGAAAAGGTTCCCACTATTCTTTTTAATATTGATAAGAGTGTACCAGAAACTATTTCTGGAAGGTTCTCTAATAAGCTTGGGATAACTCTTTTTTATTCAAAAGGAACCTGGCAGATTCTACTATTTCACTTTTTGAAATGTTGCCTATTTGTATTTTGTCAATATCTGAGTGTGAAATAATAAAAGCAAAGGGTTGGGAATCCCTCAGACATCTCTATTCACTACTGGAATCCCAGATTTAATGCTTACTACTTGCAACTTTGCGATTTTGGGGGGCTTCATTTTCCCCAAATGAAAAACGGGAATAACTATACCTTTCATGAATGATATGAAGATTAAGTGGTATAATGCCTAAGGGCATTTAAAATTGTTATTTTCTATAGCCCCTGGTTTCAGACTAGTTCCCTCATATACAAAGTAGGTTCACTTTACCCATGAAAGAAGAATATATAGAGCTTAAATTCCACTGTGGCTGAAAGGAGAAAAAAAATGGGCTTAAAAAATAAAATGCTTACTGTACAACAGTGTTATTGGTGCTATATTTAAAGCTATAAGAATATTACATTAACACTTATGGCTGATAACTTGGTTAACCTTTTTATAAAAAGATCAGGGTTATTTCATATTTACTAAGGACCAATAAAGAAGAGCCAAGTTATAATCAGAGCATGCATAAGATTTTATGTATTCATGCTGCATATACAAAGAATTGTTTGTTTTTAGAAATGTGATGGTCTTGAAGTCTCCAGTCCTTACCTGCTATTACCAGCACCTGCTTTGGAGAATACAAAACTTCTGCCAATTTTATATGTTCATATCAAGAAGTTGCTTTTAAAAGGAGGTCAGAAGAATAACAAACCTGTTCTTGGATTAAGCCTTTTACTTTGTGTAAATCCATCCATGGGCTCACTGTGAGTCTTTGTGCCAGGTTCTAAACCCATTCACAACTGGCAGTAGGCATGCTATAATGTCACATCTCCCTCCTGGAGTGGGTCCTTTACATTACAACCAAAACTCTTCATGACATCTCTATTCACTACTAGAATTAGTTTTCTGAACATCACCCTCAGTATAGTATTTGCCTAGCATGTGTGAGGCACTGGGTTCAATCCTCAGGACCACATAAAAATAAATAAATAAAATAAAGGTACTGTGTCCATCTAGAATTTATATACACATACACACACACACACACACACACACACACACACACACATGCACATATACATAAAACCTAGATAAATTTGTGTAGATGAGGTTCTACTGAAGGCACATTAATAATAGGAGTATGAAAAATATGACATTAAGGAAATCCAGCTTCCTTAAACTTCACTGGTTTTTGAACATTCTAGACATTCTTGACATTTTTTCTGATACTTTTCCTAAGTTGAATAAACTTTATTCTTTAACAGACTTTTTTCTACTATTTACCTCACAGAACATAACACAATGATTAAGAAGTACCTAGGCTAAGATACCTGCATTCAAATCCTGGTTCATCATTCTTCTGTGTTATCCTGAGAAAGTTTCCCTTTCCTTCTCCTTCTCTCTTCTCCTCCTCCTCCTCCTTCTCTTTCTTTTTTCCACCAAGGATTGAAGCAAGGGGTGCTTAACCATTGAAACACATCCCCAGCCTCCTTTTTTTTTGTTTTGTTTTATTTAGAAACAGGGTTTCCCTAAGTTGTTTAGGGCCTCACGAAATTGCTGAGGCTGGCTCTGAACTTGCAATCCTTCTGCCTCAGCCTCCGAGCCATATAGGCATGTGCCATCACACCTGCTGTGAAAGCCTCTTAACTTCTCTCTGCCTCAGTTTTCCCAACTCCCACATAGAGATAATGAGATGGGGGCAAAGGTCTTATAGAGTAGATAATAATGATCAGGTTGAGAAGATGGGGACTAATTCAAAGAAAGGAAATGAAATGCTAACACCTTTAGAACATTTCCCTCCCCATCTCAAGGTTACTGATAACCTCTAGGGAATCGCTCCTCCCAACACAGGCATTGGTAATGAGAATAATGGGGTCTAATCAAAAAAGTAAAAAAATCCTTTCCTAACATAATTTAGGCACATGTTTCCAATTGAATAAGCCTACTGATAAAGTCTGGCCCTTTTGGTCACCATAGGCAATATATGAAGAAATCTGAGATCTTTAAAAATGCAAGACACCCCCACTTTCATGGATACCAGCTCTGGGTCCCCTTCACCTCTATGGAGAATTATATTTCTGTTCTATTCGTAAATAAAATTTGCTTTCTACTCTTGCCTCAGCATTTCCCAGTTTAATCTTCAACACAGACAAGAACCAGATCCTGATTTCCAAGACTGGTATCAATAATATCAGTATCTCAAAGGGATGTGAAAAATAATAAGTTGGATCATATAAAGCACTTAGAAAGGAGCTTAGATATCAGAATACTTAGTAAATATCAATTATGATCATATTAAAATATTCTGATAAGAACACACTGCCCACTTACTGCATAATTTGGCCCCTCCATAAGATGTAAGACCAGTGAAATGTCAAGTAGTAAGTTTTTTGCCCTGCCCTATCAACCTATGCTAATATGTTTGTCATGAAACTGAGTACCATGGACTTGATAAGATTTGCTATATTAAATGTTCACTGAGCTTCCACGAACTTACAAGTGCTTGCTAATTTTACACATAACACATAGAATAAGGAAAATAGAAATATTATTTTCAGGTGCCAGATGACAGAACCCATGTAGTCACTTTACATCATTCATTGTTCAAAACAGCCTTGTTTCAGTGGGGCCTGTAATCACAGCAACCTGAGAGTCTGAGGCAGGAGGATTGCAAGTTCAAGGCCGGCCTTGGCAACTTAATGAGATCCTGCCTCAAAACAAAACAACAACAACAACAAAAAAAAAAATTAAGAAAGATCTGGAGATGCAGCTCAGTGGTAGAGCATCCAAAGGTTCAATAGCTGTTACCAACAAACAAAACAGGCCTGTTTCACATGAAGCAGTGAATTGAAGAGACAGGCTACCTACTGGAGAGTTAAGTTCTTCACTACTTTTAACAGTTTGTCTATAATATATATAATTTTCTCAATGTTAGAAATCCCTTAGCCAAAGTGAATAACTGAGTTGTGTTTCCCTAAAAGACAATGCCAAGTCATATATTATCAATCTTAATTTCAGTTCATAAAGAAGGGAGAATAAGGGCATATATATTATATATGTGGAATAATGGGGTCTAATCAAAAAAGTAAAAAAATCCTTTCCTAACATAATTTAGGCACATGTTTCCAATTGAATAAGCCTACTGATAAAGTCTTTGTAGTGAACTTCTAGGAGAGAAAGGAAAAAACTTGAAGAGAAGCAGTTAGATGTTTAGCTACAAGAACGTAAACAAGGGCTGGGAATGTGGCTCAAGCGGTAGCGCGCTCGCCTGGCATGCGTGCAGCCCGGGTTCGATCCTCAGCACCACATACCAACAAAGATATTGTGTCCGCCGAGAACTAAAAGAAATAAATAAATATTAAAAAAAAAAAGAATGTAAACAAGGAAACTATTAAATTATCAGTTAATTTTTAGTTTCAAACTAAATGTGTATAAATGTGTAATATTAGTATTCCATCCTATGCAAAAGAGCATAAAAGCTGAAAATTTTTATTTCAAAAGATTCAGAATACAGTTTATGGTCTGTATGTAAAATTCAGTAAGCACAATGAACTCAAAAGCTGACTCTGAAGACATTACAGCTAAAGAGGGGTCCTTACACATATCTTGAAAGATGGCCCACTGATGAGCCAAAACATACAACAAGTATGTATGAAGGCCAGTGCACTTTATTTGGGGCCATGAATTGTTTCTTCAATTTAAGAAGGGATAATCTCGCTAAAAAGTAATTAGTGAAAGAAAGAGAGATTGCTTTTACTTGATGGCATCTGTTTGATTTGATAAATTAATAAAACAATTTAGAATAATGGACAAAATCCCTCTTCTAAAAGAAAGGCTCTCAACATTAAGGATATAATCTAATGAAAATCATATGAGCTCATACCTCTTGAATTTAAAGAAAATGTTACATTACTTTTGTATGCCTATAACAGGAAAGGTATATCATTTGGCTTTCTTGGCAATTGCATAATGCAATTTATATAATTACACAATTAAACAGCAATTATATAAAGTTAAAATTGGTAGAACATATGAGTAAACAAGCTCATTTTCAATTTTTCACAAAAACTTAAGAATTGAGTAATTAAAAAAAACTCAATTAGATGATTATCACCTGAATGTCATCTGCCACCCAACATAATAGTTTCAAAATTCAAATGAATTAAATTACTTAAATGTAAGAATGTCTTTCTGTTATGAATGCCTATGGCCTAAGACTGTTGTTGACCTTTGCTCAATATCTCTCAAGCAGGCAAGCATACTTCTGCTTGGCATATGAATATTTTATATGCAAAAATCATTTTCATTCAATATTACTTAAATTCAAACTTACATGCATTTTGCAATACTGTATATGGAGAAATGATGAGAACCATCTCCAAATTCTAAATTCTATGTTTATGTGCCTCTCTATAATGCTTCTGTGTTAACATGAAACCTGTGATTTTTCAATGTACTAAAAACAGAAACAGAAAAATTGTTATCAGATAGGAAGGTTAATCCAAAATTTAAAATTAAACAACTGATAAATGTAATTACATGTCACTCTGAAGAAGCCAAATAGAACCAAATTGGCAGAGATCATCCAAATTTTATTTCCTCAACACTTAGGATAGAATTTGAGTTAAATGACCTTTAACATGACTTTAAACAGTGTCTTTTAATTTTAACATCAATAGCTGAGGATGTACTTTCAAGCAGCTGGAATTTTCAAATAATACATTTTATGATACCTACTCCAGGTCCCTAACATGAATTAGCACACATTTTCTAAAGGAACCAGCTGCATTGTCTCCATTAAGCTTATGTAAAAGAAAAGTATTAGACAAGGGCATTAGCACAAGTACCAGTAAAATTAAAAACTAGACTCTAAGTGCAAAGGCAGGTTTTTCATGTGCTTTGCTTGCCACAGGGTCTCTCTCTGGAATAACATTCCTGCTTATCAACCATCTCTAATACATCTTCCTATAGGTTGAATTCAAGCTTCAGTTGTTCAGGAAAGACTTTTCTGTACTTCCTGACTATATAATTCCATATTATACAAATTCATATCAGCAGGAACCCTTACTCACAGGTGCCAAGATTATTTATATGTGTGCAATTTGCAACTTGTCTTTCATATGTAAAAGCTCCTATGTTTGCAATGTGTCTGTATTAACAATCCATTAAATTCCTATCCCTGTTTCATGTTAAGTAATCATAAAGAAGTTGTCCACATTAAAAAAATTCACACACCAATCTTAATAAAAATAGCATTGATTTTATAAGTCTTCTATACATAAACCATATAAATGTAAGCTCAGCTCTTATGAAAAGAATTTTTATTTTGGGCATACATATACCACTTAGCAAACTGCTATTTTCTTTCATAAATATCTCAGAAAGATTATTCTAGTTAATATGTGTAACACTCTATTAATATAGTAAGCTTTGAAAGATGAATATTCTTTATCAAATAGTTGTTCATTTTAATTTTTCAAATGGCAAATTAAATTAAAGGAAAAGATAATCCAAAAAAACATAGAGAGTAAATACAAACTTTAATTCTAGTACAAATAGAAGATGTTGAGGCCAACTTTGAGTTCAAAGAGAAACTGTGAGGAGTTAAAATCTTCACCGTGTGTGTGTGTGTGTGTGTGTGTGTGTGTGTGTGTGTGGCGCGCACACACACACACACATGCATGCTTGTGCTCATGTGTATCTATATATAAAAGAACTAGGATACAATACATATCATATCATAAGTTATAAGATAACAGGATAATACCAGATCATTAATTAGAAATGGGATGGGAGGGGTTGGGAAAGTAGATAACAGAGTTGTTAGATGATTAATACTTTCAACAAAATATTTATAAAACCAGAAAATACATTCATAAGAAAAAAAACAAGTAGTGATATCACTGTAAATGATTCTTTAAAAGCCTCTTTACCATTCCATCTAAATGTTAACTTATTTCCAATGTTCCAGAACTTTCACAGTACTCAACAGAGTGTGAATTTTTTTCCCCAAAGGAAACTTGTCATGTATGCTTCAGTGAAAATTTCTTTAGCATAAAAGTGCTTTCTCAAAATATCTCAATTCTTATGTTTTAGAATATGGATCCTCAAAGGGTCTGCAAAAACTCAAAGATAGGCTAAGAAGAAAAAAATATATAAGATTTTTAGTTCTGAACAAGGCACTGCCTTCCAGAGTGTATTTCTCCAAGGAAGGATATGTCAAAGGCAAGGGAATTTTGGAAATAAAATGCCTAAGAATAAACAGATTTCATGCTCCCATCACATGAAATAATAAACAGAAAGGCATTGTGGCATCATGGCAGAGCATTCAATTTTCCTGAACTAACCTGGTGCCTGCTTCTTAGAGAATATTCCATTTCACTCTCAATTATGACTGGTATTTTTAGAACATGAAATTAAAACAGAAACATTCAGGCAAGTTTGGAAAATAGTGAGGAGGTATCTTTAAAGTCTTATTTCTTTTCTTTGTTACTTATCTGTTTTTTGGGGAGTGCTTAATAAAGTTAGCTGATATTCATTGTATTATCACAATTGTACTTTTTCTTTAAAATAAATATATAAAAATTAATAAATATATGATTTATGCCTATATTTTAATTTATGATGCATTACATAGTAAAATTATTTTTAAAAAATCTTAGCATCAGACCATGAAAAAAACATTGTGGATTCCTTTCTTAAATATTATTTCTATAGGTATATATCAGTAACCCCCATTTGAAGTGATATGAATTATGTAGATTATAATCACTACTGCATTAATATTTTGAGTACCTTTTTCACTTAATGTGACAGACTGCATTTCCAAAACAGTTACATAATTTTTTTCTTATTCCATACAACCTTCTTATGACTTTTTTGTTTCATGTAAATCTATACTCCAATATCCTGTCCCTTCAATCTTGGCCAACTTATGACTGCGGTGGAAGGGCTTCTTTGATTTCTGAGATTAAAGAGCATAGCTTCTACCTAGTTCTTTAGGAACACTTAGTCTTGGAACTCTGTAGTCATGCCACAAGAAAACCCAAGAAGCCATGAAAAAGTCAATATAGAGAGAAATGAAGACCTTCAAACTTCCTCCCCAGCTGGGAACCTAGCTGACAGCTACCACCAACTTGCCAGCCACACAAAAGAGCAACTCTAGAAATGAATGCTCTATCCCCACTTGAGCATTCCCAAGTGATACTATGTCAAGCAGGGAGGAGCCTTCCCCAATAAACTCTGCCCAAAGTACAGAATCATAAGCTAACTAAATTATTGTTGTTTAAAGAAGTTTGGGGATGATTTGTTTCATGTAGCATGAGACCTGATACCCTTATTTTATACGATCAATCATCATATGTATAAATTTATATTAGTTTAAACTACATTATTCTCCAGTGAATGTACATACCATAATTTAAATAATCTATGAAAACTGGATATTCTGTCTGGTTTCCAATAGTTAATTTACTGCATGCTAAAGGCCAAAACTGAAATAATTAGATCAATAAATAAAAACAGTTCCGTGGTTCTTGAATGATGATGTCAACTATCTTTCTAGAAGTTTTATATCAATTTGCACTGTCATTGCTAATGTGTGAAAATACTTTCCCTACAGATACCACACCAGAATTGAGAAGTATCATTTTAAAAAGTATTTACTTGTGAATTTTTGTGTAAAATACACTTATTGCTGATTACCATCAGGATTAAACATTCATATGATTTATATTTGTTTCCAGTTTTAAGTGCATCATTGATTCATATCCCATTTATCTAATAATATCTTGGTTTAATCAACATCTCAAAGCTCTATATACATAAAAATGTTAAATTTTTTCTTTCATATCTGTTACAAATATTTTTCCCAATTTCATGTATTTTCTTTCTTTTGGCATTTTTGAAAGATAGCTTTTATTTTTTTATTCTAATTTGTTATACATGATAGCAGAATGCACTACAATTCATATTACATATATAGAGCACAATTTTTCACCTCTATGCTTGTATAAAAGTATATTCACAACATTTGTGTCTTTTTCATACACATACTAAGGGTAGTGACATCCATCTCATTCTACCATCTTTTTTACTCCCTTCCCCCTTCCCTTCCCCTCCTTCCCCTTTGTCCTATGTACAGTTTCTCTAATCTTCCCATGCTCCCCCTCCCAACGCCACTATGAATCAGCCTCCTTATATCAGATAAAACATTTGGTACTTTACTGAGCATTATATTCTCCAACTTCATCCATTTTCCTCCATATCCCATGATTTTATTCTCTTTAATTGCTGAGTAATACTTTATTGTGTATATGTACCACATTATCTTTATCCATTCATCTACTGAAGGGCATCTAGTTTGCTTCCACATTTTAGCAATTGTGAATTGTGCTGCAATAAACATTGGAGTGGCTGTATCCCTGTTCTATGCTGTTTTTAAGTCCTTTAGGTATAGAAAGAGGAGTGTGATAGCTGGGTCAAAAGGTGGTTCCATTCCCAGTTTTCCAAGGAATCTCCATACTGCTTTCCATATTGGCTGCACCATTTTCCAATCTCACCAGCAATGGAACCCAGGGTCTTGTGCATGCAGGTGTTGTTTGTATTCTTAATAGCTGCCATTCTGACTGGAGTGAGAGAAAATCTTAGAGTAGTTTAATTTGCATTTCTCTAATTACTAGAGATGTTGAACATTTTTTCTTATATTTGTTGATTGATTATATATTATCTTCTGAGAAATGTCTGTTCAGTTCCTTGGACCATGTATTGATTGAGTTATTTAGTTTTGGAGGGTTTAGCTTTTTGAGTTCTTTATATACCCTAGAGATTAGTGCTCTATCTGATGTGCAAGTGGTAAGAATTTGCTCCCAAGCTGTGGGCTCTCTGTTCACCTCACTGATTGCTTCTTTTGCCTAGAAGAAGCTTTTTAGTTTGAATCCATCCCAATTATTAATTCTTTATTTTTATTCTTGCATTATAGGAGTCTTGTTAAGGAAGCAGGGGCCTAATCCAATATGATTCAATCTGGGCAAATCATACACCTCTAGAAACTTGTCAATGCCTTTGATATTTTCTGTTTTATTGGCATACAATTTTTCAAAATAATTTCCAATTATCTTCTATATTTCTGTAGTGATACTTCCTTTTTCATCATATATCTCAGTAATTTGAGTTTTCTCTCTCCTTCTCTTCATTAACATGGCTAAGGGTCTGTCAATTTTATTTAGTTTTCAAAGAGTCAACTTTTTGTTTTGTCAAATTTTTCAATTGCTTCTTTTGTTTCAATTTCATTGATTTCAGCTCTGATTTTAATAATTTCCTATCTTCTAATGCTTTTGGTGTTGATTTTTTCTTCTTTTCCTAGGGCTTTGAGATGTAATGTGAAGTCATTTATTTGTTGTCTTTTTCTTCTTTTAAGGAATGATCTCCATGCAATGAACTTTCCTCTTAGAATTACCTTCATAGTGTCCCAGAGATTTTGATATGTTGTTTCTATGTTCTCATTCACCTCTAAGAACCTTTAAACTCCTCCTTGATGTCTTTTGCAACCCATTGTTCATTCAGTAGCATATTATTTGGTATCCAGGTGTTGAAGAAGCTTTTATTTTTTATTTTATCATTGATTTCTAATTTCATTCCATTATGATCTGATAGAATTCAGGGTAGTATCTCTACTTTTTTATATTTGCTAAGAGTTGCTTTGTGGCATAATATATGGTCTATTTTAGAGAAGGATCCATATGCTGCTGAGAAGAAAGTGTATTCACTCACTGAAGGATGAAATATTCTACATATATCAGTTAAATCTAAGTTATTGATTGTATTGCTGAGTTCTATAGATTCTTTGTTCAGACAATCAATCCAGTGTTGAAAGAGGTGTGTTAAAGTCACCCAGAATTATTGTGTTGCAGTCTATTTGACTCTTGAACTTAAGAAGAGTTTGTTTGATTAAAGTAGACACTCCATTGTTTGGGACATATAAATTTATTATTGTTATGTATTTTTGATAAATGGTTCCTTTAAGCAGTATGAAATGTCCTTCTTTATCCCCTTTGATTAACTTTAACTTGAAGTCTACTTTATTTGATATGAGGATGGAAACCCCTGCTTGCTTCCGCAGTCCATGTGTATATGTATTTTCCTATGAGATGAGTCTCTTGGAGGCAGCATATTTTGGGATCTTTTTTTTTTTTTAATTCAATCTGCCAGTCTATGTCTTTAGATTGGTGGTTTATATTCCCAGCCTTTTTTGTTTGTTTTTGGTAACTTGACTTGGTTTCTCCTTTGATTAGTTTTTCATTTAGTGTTAATACCTCCCTTTGCTGATTTTCATTGTTGTTTTTCAATTCCTCTTCATGGAATATATTGCCGAGGATGTTCTGTAGAGCAGGTTTTTGAGTTGTAAATTCTTTTAACTTTTGTTTATCGTGGAAGGTTTTTATTTCATCATTAAATCTAAAGCTTAATTTTGATGAATATAAGATTCTTGGTTGGCATCCATTTTCTTTCAGAGTTTGATATATGCTTTCAGGGTCTGGGTTGAAAAATCTGCACATAATCTAATTGATTTCCCCTTATATATAATCTGATTCTTTTCTTTTGTGGTGTTTAATATTCTCTCCTTATTGTGTATGTTGGGCATTTTCATTATAATTTGCCTTGGTGTGGATCTGTTGTGATTTTGTACATTTGGAGTCCTGTAAGCCTCTTCAATTTGGTTTTCCAATTCATTCTTCATGTTTGGAAAATTTTCTGATATTATTTCAATGAATAGATTGGTTATTCCTTTGGTTTGGACCTCTATGCCTTCCTCTACATTTGGCCTTTTTATGTTATCCCATATTTCTTGAATGTTATGCTCATGGTTTCTTACCATTTTCATTGTGTAGTCTACATTCTTTTCAAGATTATATATTTTGTCTTCATTGTCTGAGGTCCTGTCTTCCAAGTGGTCTAATCTGTTGGTGATGCTTTCAATTGAGTTTTTAATTTGGTTTATTGTTTCTTTCATTTCAAGGATTTCTATTTTTTTAAGAACCTCTATCTCCCTATTGAAGTAATCTTATGCTTCCTGTATTTGTTTATGTAGTCCTTTTTGAAATGATCTTTTGCTGCCTGTATTTGCTCTCTTATATCATCCCTTAATTCACAGAACATTTTAATCATGTACATTCTTCTCTGTAATTTCTTCTGCTGTTCTTGCCATGGATTCTAGTAATGTGGTATCTTAATATGTTTGGGCACTTTCTTCCCTTGTCTTTTCATATGGCTTGTGTGTCTTCCCTTCTAGCACTGTGAATCCGAGGCATTATCGTTTTTTACCCTATAGGCTTATAGTGCCCCTGTTGGATCCAATACCTCTCCTTTGAATTGAAGGACAATGTTATCAGATCCCAATATAAACAGTATATACCCTAAAAACAAATGTTTGGTATTAAGACGTTTACAGTTTGGTCACAATGTACAGAAATGGTGAATTCAGTTATTATCTACAACATATTCAGTAGGTTTGTAAAAGGGTTTACAGTTTCTGATAATGGACAAAGAACCAGGGGTGAGAAGAAGGACGATATGCTAAAGAGATAGGAAGTGAAAATATAGAGTTTTTATATCTTAGAAAGTGTGAAAAAGAAATCTAAACAGGAACTTTAGTAGCAGGAGAAGGAAGAGGAAATAATTTGGGGTAGGCAAGTAAGTGGGAATACAGTAGAGTACATAAAACAAACACTCATATATATTGAGAAAAATTTAAAATGTTAAAATAGTAGAAATTGGTGGGATAAAAGAAAAATATATATATGTACAACACAGCTGTAATATCCTATTCAGACATCCCAGTCCTCAAAATTCTACTTCATGCAGAGTATTTGGTTTCACATATGTTGGGGATGTGAGGGCAGGAGAATAGAGAAGGGTGGAGGGGAGAATCTTGAAGGAAGAAACAGAGTTGTTTTGGTTGGAAACCCCTATCTTTCCTACTTCCTTTCTCATCCAGTAGGTGGGGTAGTCTGTTGTTAGCTGGTATCTCCACCCTCAGGGTGGTAAAGTTGCCTGGTAGCAACCGCTGGGGAGAGGGGGTAATTAGAAACTGGGTACCTGGCCAGCTGGAGTTCCAAACTGTGTGTTGCCCCCCACAGAAGAGGGTGATGAAGGTGACCCAAGATGGAGGCACCTGCTTTCAGCAGTGGGCTATTGGGTCGCATGGCCAGTGGACTGTCGATAGTGTTTGGTGGGAGCTGAGAAATGGCTGCTAGAGGATGAGTTCAGAGAAGAGCTCCTGCAGTGTGTGGCCGTTGGGTGACTTCAACCTGTGTGAAGTTCTAAGTATAGGCAGGCCACTGAGTGCAGTATCTCCGCTGCTGCAGCGTCCCAAGATGGTGGTGACCAAGGGAGCCCCGCGTTGGTAGATGGGGGTCCACATGGGAGTGGTGACCAGAGTTCCTGTGTGTGGGAAGCTGCTGGGTGGTTGATGATTTCTGCTAGGGTGTGTGGCCGATAATTCTGCGCAGGTGTTGACGGTGCCCACTCGGGTACCTGATCATCCTCTGAAAGGGCAAGTAGTTGGGAGACCTACTCTGATGCTGAGGCCTGGAGCCCTGGATGGGCATGGTGGTTGTGATTCCCATGCAGGAACAGGAATATCTATCTCAGAGAAGCAGTATTCTCACAACTTGAGTCCCAGGTAATGGAGCGACACAGAATGCTGCCTCCCTCTGGCCTGCCATCTTGGACCCCCTCTAGTTTTTAATTTTTATGTAGGCAAATTTATTGATCTTTTCCTTTGGGTTTTTGTTGTCATCTTTCTCTGATTTATTACTCTCCAGACATCTGGTATTCAAATTTACTTTCTTCTGTTAGGGTTTCAGTTTCATTTTGATTCCCTGTCAAATTATTCTGCATTTTTCCAGGGCATGGATGTTATAAAGTATAAAATAAATTTATACTTTAGGTACAAATTTAGATTCTTTGTTATTTTTTAAATTATAAAACAATTATTACATATACAACTGCAATGCACTAATTAAGGTAACAATAATTGGGCTGGGATTGTGGCTCAGCGGTAGAGTGCTCACCTAGCACGGGCAGGACCCAGGTTCGATTCTCAGCACCACATAAAAATAAAGGCATTGTGTTGCGTCCATCTACAAAAAGGATTCTCTCTCTCTCTCTCTCTCTCTCTCTCTGTATCTCTCTCTCTCTCTCTTAGAAAAAGGTAACAATAATAAACAGGAAATTTGTAGAGCAGAGCAAAGGATTAGGGAAGAAAGCAAGGGAGGGAAAGAGAAGGTCCTGGGGAATAAAATTGATCAAATTAGGTACATGTATGAATATGGCATAATGAAGCCCATAATTATGTATAATTATAATGCACCAATAAAAATTATTATAAAACTTTCTTTAAAGAATCTTTTCCCTGGATTTTTATGTATATTATGATATTATGTTTTGTATCTGGAACCAAAAAGCTCATGTATTGAAAACTTTGTGCAAGTGCAACAATGTCTAGAGGTAGAATTTTTGGGAAATGACAAGCTCTGACCTCATAAGTGGATTAATCAATTTGAACGATTAATAATTTGAATGAATACTGGGAGGTGGTAGAAACTATAGGCAGGGGAGTCTTGGTTGGAGGAAGTAGGTAACTAAGGAGTGTTCCCTCAGGAACCATATCTTGTCCCTGACCTCCACCCCATTTCCCTGCTGCCAAGAGGTAAGTGGCTTTCTACTGCCACACACTTCTACCATGACATTCTTTCAGGATCACCTCAGGCCCAAAGCAATGGAGCCAGCTGCCTAAAATAAAATATGGAAAGCATCTGTTATACTCCCATGGAATCATTTCAGAGAAAAAGATTAGCTTTTATCATTTAAAATTGCATAAGTTCTATCTTTAAATATATGATATTTTAATTTGTTAAAATTATTATTTATACCAGATACTAATGACACAAAAAACTGATTTCCTTTAAAAATATAAATATTTTTAAAGAACCTATTTTGTTTAATTTCTGGTTCTAACATTTCTAAATGATAATACATGTGAAATGGAAAAAAAAAATTTAACTGACAGAATTTTAAAGAATGGGTTTTCAATGCCATTCCATGATCTGGTGTTATAATGGCATAGACTCAGACTCTGTGAAATGTAATAATATTAACTCTTGGTCTCTCCTCACTACTCGCCAAAGAAATTCTCATTAAATAGCTCCAAGATATTTGGGCATTGGGTTGTGTCATGTTTTCTCATACTCCCTTTCACAACTCCCCTCCCTAAAGAAATGGCTCACATTCTTCCTAAGAGTTGACTTCTTCACTTGGGCTCTAGATTCTGCATGTTCTTGCCCCAGGGATGCTTTGCTCCCACTCTCATCTCCCCCTCTCAATAGACTTATGGTTTTATTTTATCTTTGGCTTAATATCTCACACTCTACTAACTCCTTCAAATGTTCACAAGTCTCTCATTTAAAAAAAAAATACTTTTTTTGCCTCTATTCCTTTCTAGCTTATTACTTTATCTCACATAATATTTATCTCGCTCCCCTGTTCTTTGTTCAAATGAGGGTCTAAACCTCCTGCTTTTATTTCCTTGATATCATATAATGAGGCTTCTTTCCTGTCTCCTTCAAGCCAGATCCAGAGGTTCTTTATCATTCTTCTTTACTCTTCTGTTGCAGTTTGTCCTTGAAGTTTGTTTGCTTGATTTCTATGCATCCTGCCATGCTGGTACTTTTCACAACTTTTTGGATCTTTTTGGCCCTAGACTCCTAAAAAATGCTTCTTGACCCCCAAAAAAGAGGACTTCAAGTATGCCAACAAGAGACAAATTTTCCTCCACACACAATTCTTGAAGATCACTCATTCTTCTAACTTCCACTGAATGATATATGAATCTTTACAATCTTATTCTGAATATCTACCCACATTATTACATATTAATTAGATATTTACTCTTAAATCCCCCATAATGAAAATCAAAGTGCTGAAAAATATTATTTTCCCTGTAAACAGGATCTTCATACAGAAACAAAGAAAACCCTTGTATTTTATTATTATTAAAACCTATCACTAATAAGTAACATTCAAAGTTTTTGCTTGTGTTTTGGTTTTTGGTACTAAGGATTTAACCCAAGGTTGCTTTGCCCTTTTTATTTTAATTTTATTTTTTGAGACAGGGTCTCACTAAGTTGCTTAGGGCCTCCTTTAAACTTGTAATCCTCCTGCCTCAGCCTCCTGAGTTACTGGGATTATAGGCATGTGACATCATGCCTGGCTCATTTGAAGTACTTTTAAAGTAAAATAAGACATCAAGTTTGAAATATGCATGAAAATGAATTTAGCCAATATCATGAAGATAGGAGAAAAGTATACCAGAAATAATTTTGGTAACCAATCTTTGAAAAATGAAAAAATATTTAAACATATCAACAAAAGTATACATGAAAATAAACTTTATGAATACTGAAAAAACAAATTCATAAATTTACATGTATTTCCAACAAATCTTTATTCTTTCAATTACATTTTTCTGTTTCATTGGTTCATTACATATTCTGAATATCAAGATGTACAAAATTATGAAAAATCAGTACCATGACATTTTTTAACAGAAAAAAAAAACTTCAAACTCGGACTAAATTTTCATTTTATAGATTTTATTAACATGCTAAAATGTAAATTTTGATTGAAACACAAAATATATTAAATGTCACATTCTAAAGTCAGGTGCAAAATCAAGAATGATACTTCTAAGAGAAATATGTAAAAACCACATTCCTCTTATTAAATACTGCATCATCTTGATGTTAAGGGTAGGAGAGTCAGTATTTAGATCTTAATACCATAATTTTGAGAGCAAATTTTGGGGAGACATTCTGAGCATGGGAAACCTTATGTATGGGTTTGTAAATACCTGTTCCCTACCTCTCAGTTTAATGTATAGCCCCCAAAGTTTTATAGAAATATGGTGAAATAAAGTTTGATGTTTTCCTAGAAAATTTAAAAATGAGGTAGTGGCTAGCTATTCAATTGCTCTAGGAAAAAGCTGTGTGATAGAATAAGTCTATACTTCCTGAATTTCTTTGATCAAAGAATGCACATTGTCCATGTGCCACATGTGGGTCATGTTTAAGAGAGTACTGGTGAGAGATTATCTTAAATCTGCTCCAAGAGAGCCACCTCCAGAGGACGTGAAACTTCAGGTGTCCTTACACACATACAGACTGAGAAGGTAGTGGCCATCATGAATCAAGATAGGTGCCCTATTGTTAAACAGACATAAGGTAAAGAGACATAAACAATTCAAAAGGATAGGGAGGAAAGTGCCCCCAAAATGAAGAATCAACTTTAATCATCAGTCCAATTTAAGACAATACCAGCCAGGTAAAAACTTTCTTGCTCTTTTATGTCTTCTTTACCACTATACTCCTGAGGGGTCAGAAACTGCTGCTAGAACACTGGATCTCAAACAGAGGTAGATGCAAAAGATAGGAAAAAAAAAAAAAGAGTTGCAGCTGACTCTGTCCTTATTCCCCACATGCAGGAAACTGGACTCTAAGCTGGAGGATAGAACCTCATTTTTTTTTTTTTGAGAGAGAGAGAGAGAGATAATTTTTTTAATATTTATTTTTCAGTTTTCTGTGGACACAACATCTTTATTTTATATTTTTTTTTGTGGTGCTGAGGATCAAACCCAGTGCCCCGCACATGCCAGGCGAGCGTGCTACCGCTTGAGCCACATCCCCAGCCCAAGAACCTCAATTTTAAACCAAAGTCACAGTTTGACTATTACACTGACCTGCCAGACTTAATGAATACTAAGCTGAGACTGTATAATAAAAGACCATAGGTCTTTCTACTACTTAAAAATGATATGAAAAGCCATGAATTATGAGATCTACTCAGGGCCTAGGGAAAGTTGGATCCACTGAAGGGAAAGAAATTTATTGATAGTTACCACAGAATGTGTTTGTCTCCATTCAAAGGCTATATATGCATACACATATGTACATATATGTGCACACACATATTGTAAAATGCATGTAAAACTTCATTATGGTGCAAAATTTTCAAATTTTAAATAATAAATTTTGTATTTCAAATTTTGGTTAAGATACCTCAAAATATGATGTATTTTTTTTAAGAGAGAGAGAGAGAGAGAGAGAGAGAGAGAGAGAATTTTAATATTTATTTTTTAGTTTTTGGCGGACAAAACATCTTTGTTTGTATGTGGTGCTGAGGATCGAACCCGGGCCGCATGCATGCCAGGCGAGTGCGCTACCGCTTGAGCCACATCCCCAGCCCAAAATATGATGTATTTTTATTTCAAAGATTTAAAGCTCAAAATGATTAAATATGAGAATTTATAAAATAATTCCTTATTAAATATCAACTTCATTAGAAACAAAAAGAATTAAATTGGGATTCAATGGATAAATTATGTTGATTGATGAAATAAACATATTAAAGTTGCAGTTTAAAGAATATTTATGAAGGCAAGTACTCAAAATAAGTAAACTAAGGAGTAGTTTTTTAAAAGATTAAAAATAATTTAGACAGGCAATACATATGAAAAATTTTATAAAGAATCAAAAGTTTTTTCATGTTTTTAAGATTCGCAAGTTCCCCATCCATTCAAAGCTATCAGCTTTCCCATCCATCTCAGCAAAATGATTTATAATCCCATCACAGAACCTAATTTCCTTTTACCAAGTCTATGGCATGCACTGCAATCAAGTAAGGAAACAATTCATTAGACAGGCTTACAGTGGGACTTGTTTGTATTACCCACACTTTACAAGAATTAATTTAAGGAGATGCAAAATAAAAAGGCAAATCATGGAAAAATTGATAGTTAAATATTCAAAACATACAAAGCTTTTTACTTTGTGATATAGTGGAGATAGCAACCTAGAACAGTTGTTACAGAATACTTTATATTTATAATTTTATTAACAATTCCATGCATTAGAAAAAAGAAAACATTTAATATAACAGTTTACACACCAATAAAAAATGAATAAATCACTTACTGATTTATTCTTGTAACAATTTTCAAAAGGGCTCTGCTGTGTACTTACAACCTTTATGGATATAACAAACTTTTATTAGCTAATCCTGTTTTCTTACATTGAACAAGTTTGGGACAATATCTTTTCTTGACTACTTCAATATTTATATGTACTGTCATTAACCTTCCTTCTTTCTCCTTTCGTTTTTTGTTTGTTTTTTTTTTTTTACTTATCTATGCATGTCCCACTGATGTTTCTACAATAGAGAACAAGAACATGTGTATAGGTTCTTCCATTTCCCTATGTAAATTTCTCAATGGGCAGAAACAACATCATATTCATATTTGCTCAAAGCTTTATAGTTATTAAGATTCCAAACACACCCCAGTGGTCTCACCTTCTGTGTCCTTGCCAAAATAATTGCCTGCATTATAACACTGAGCTTCTCTATCAATAATATTTTCTTATCCTGACTTTTATTTATCCAAGCAATACACATAAAAGATTTTACAAAGAAGGTCAGTGTGTCTACCAATCATTCACTCTGGAAAATTTGCCACAGCCCCATAGACTGGCCCCCAAACCCCAGGTCTGAAATCATTACATCTCAAGCCCAAGTATGTCTATCAGAAAGGCATTCTGCACTATGTAACAAATGGACGGTCTCTGTCAACCTCAAATCCTAAATATCTGTTTTATGAAGCAGATAAATGCATTCATAATTACATTTATACTCCTATATCTGAAAATCTAGATATATAGATTCAAATATTAACAGAAAATTAACTTCTCCTATTTCCCCTTTATATTTTATAAGTTTCTCTGCCCTTGTTTTAAAAAAAAATGATTCCAGCTTTAGTTGAGCTTTAGTGAATTTATGTGGAATACGTGGTCAGTACAGACTTTTAAAACAGACGTTATGATTACTGTATATTATTTTGTATATTAAAAGTGTCAATTTAGAGTTAGAAAGCAGTTATAGTCCCAGATCCTAAAAGATTGTGTATATATCACTATCTTATTATAAACATTCTTGTTCTTACAATTTATTTACCTTTTCGGGGGGCGGTACTTAGAATTAAACTCAGGGCCTTAAACAGGCAAGGCAAATGATCTAGTATTGCACAATTCCTCCAGTCCTAAATCCTATAACATTTTTAAAAATTATTTTATTTAATCTAATCAGTTATATATGATGCAGAATGCAATTCAATTCATATTACACTAATAGAGCACAATTTTTCAAAAACCTACAACTTTTGTTTAAAAGACTTCATGGTAGGGCTTGTATTATTCTAAGTTTCTTAAGTGTTTCACATATTTTTACATATCTATTCACACTAACTTCCAGCTCAAGAATCTAAATCTGACACTGAATGGCCCATTTGATAAACTGAACAACCTAAACACTGTTAGACAATTATCATCTCTTTTAAAAAGATAAATGTAGAGGATGGGATGATGATTAATTAGAGAAAGGGAGCACTTTTCAGGTGCTCCACAATTCAAGATTCAAGCAGCAGGAGTGTTGCTTCTCAGCAAGGTGGGTTACTGAAGAAATTCACTGAAATAAATAATCAGACAGTAAAATAATCATAGACACAGAAATTTGGAAGCTCTGAACATAGAACAAGAAACAAAATGTTAGAGACACACCAGCTTTGCTGATGGCAAAGGTGCAAGTACTGCCAGTTCACTGCAGAGGGGAGGAGTAACAGGCACAAAAAGAGAGAAACAGCAAAAATATTTGCTATGGGACAACCCGTGGAATAAAGAAGGAGGCATGTCTTAACTGATCTAGAGACAACAGGGCAAGCTGATGATTAAAAACTGCTCAGAAGAGGATATACAATCAATCAAAAAATACATGAAAAAATGCTCACCATCTCTAGCAATCAGAGAAATACAAAATAAAACTACTCTAAGATACCATCTCACTCCATTAAGAATGGCAACCATTATGAAGTCAAACAACAATAAGTGCTGGCAAGGATGCGGGGGGAAAAGGTACACTCATACATTGCTGGTGGGACTGCAAATTGGTTCGGCCAATTTGGAAAGCAGTATGGAGATTCCTTGGAAAGCTGGGAATGAAATCACCATTTGACCCAGCTATTCCCCTTCTCGGACTATACCCAAAAGACCTAAAAAGAGCATACTACAAGGACACAGCAACATCAATGTTTATAGCAGCACAATTCACAATAGCTAGACTGTGGAACCAACCTAGATGCACTTCAATAGATGAATGGATTAAAAAAATGTGACATTTATACACAATGGAATATTACTCAGCACTAAAAAATAACAAGATCATGGCATTTGCAGGGAAATGGATGGCATTAGAGCAAATTATGCTAAGTGAAGTTAGCTAATCCCTAAAAAACAAATGCCAAATGTCTTCTCTGATATAAGGGGGGGGGTGACCCAAAATGGGATAGGGAGGAAGAGCATGAGAAGAAGATTACCACTAAATATGGAAGAGAGGTGGGAGGGAAAAGGAGGGAGAAGGGGAGTTGCATGGAAGATGGAAGGAGACCCTCATCGTTATACTGATAACGATGATAATGTGAGGGGGGAAAAGTGTGTCACATTAGATTGGATAGAGAGAAATGATGGGAGGGGAGGGAAGGGGAAGGGGGGATAGGAAGGGCAGCAGAATAGAATAGACATTATGATTGCTGTATGTATATAGGTTACTCTATGACCAGTGTGATTCTGCAATCTGTACAATCAGAAAAATGAGAAATTATACCCCAATTGATTCAAATGTATGAATTGCCAAGATCATTGTAATGTCATGTGTAGCTAATGAAAAAAAACTGCTCAGAATCTCTCAGTAGGAGGGAGTAGAGGCAGGAGCCATTTGCAAGTGGCAGTTTTCAGTGGCAGGAAAATGAGAGTTCATAAAAAGCCTGTCCCAGCAAACACCTGCCATGGGGTTCAGTGTGTGCCTGGTCTAGCATGAATGAAACAGGCAAACAGGATTGTGCACAGGGGATTCAGGATGGGGAGAAAGGGTTTGCTTTGGTTGATGTTATATTTCTTTGTTTTTAACTTTGTTTTTGCTCCTCTTACTACCACTTTTTCACTTTTTTCCCCTCTAATAGCCAAATTCTCTTGTTCCTTCTTCCACTGTCTCTTTATTACTTTTATTTTTTGTTCCCTCTTTATAGCTGTCACCTGCTACCTCTCTCCTGCTTCCACTCTGTTTTTTTTAATATTTCAAACTATCTCTTGCCTTCCTACCTCATTTTCTCTTCTCTTAAGAAATTTTGATTTTAATATCTCCTGAACTTTTAGTTTACATAATTCCAGCTTCCCCACCACTCATGTTGTTGTGGTTATTAATAAGATGGACATTGTAGTTGACACCTACTGTTTAAGGCCAGATCTAGCTTATAGATGATTATTGTTGGTGCTGATGTTAAATACTGACTCCACTATTCCTCTTTGTGTGGCAGTTGGTGTTACAGCTATCATAGTAGGCACAAGTCATGTAAGGCGGTATACTGGTATCTAACATGAATGTTATTGCTTATTCCACCTCTTTCCAAGATGGCCTGGGAAGTTATTGGGATAGGACAAGTTCACAGTGTAGAGATCCTGCTAGTACGCTACACTCACAACTCAGTCAAGTGACAGTGAACCTTGCTCAGACAAGAAACAGCCCTATTTGATCTCCAACAAAACTTTAATGCATAAAATTCAGGAGACACAAACCCCAAATAAAGAACAGACTGAAAGCATGAACAACTAGAAATCGAGGAATATAAGTCCAAGACCTCTGAAAACATGAATAACATTTTCAGTGAAATAAGAGCAGAAAATATTCCAAACATTAGAAATCAGATGGACATACACATAAAGGAGTCATATAGAACCCCAAAGGGACAGAATCAAAAAAGAACTTCTCCAAGGGACATCATAATGAAAATGCCTAAAACATATTTTAAGGAAAGAATATTAATCTAGAAAGAAAAATATCAGGTCACATTTATGGTAAACCAATAAGACTCACTTCTGACGTCTCAACTCAGACCCTAAAAGCAAGAAAACAATTACCTGTGAAGAGGGCTATATCTAGAAAAGCTACCTTTTAAAATCAAAAAAGAAATAGAAAATTTTCAAAAATGAAGTAAAAGAACATGACCACTAAGTCAGAACTACAAAAAATACTTAAAGATATATTATACACAGAACAGAGAGAGAGCGAGCGAGAGAGGGAGAGAGAGAGAGAGAGAGAGAGAGAGAGAGAGAGCTCCCAAATGGATGAAGCTCTCTAGAAGAAGAAATATCTAAATGAAAATTAAGATTAAGTTAAATATAGAAAATACAAGAAAATGGCAAGAAATAACATATACATCTATCTATAATAGCGCTGAGTGTAAATGGTCTCAACTCTCCAATTAAAAGACATAGATTGCCAGAATGGATTTAAAAAATTAGATCCACATATATGCTGTTTTTAAGAGACTTGTCTCATAGGCAAAGACATCCATAGGCTGTAAGTAAAAGGAAAGAAAAAAATATTCCATGCAAGTGAAGTCTGAAAACAAGCAAGAGTAGCTATTCTCATATTTGACAGAGTAGAGTTCAAGCAAAAATTGATCAGAAGAGACACAGAAGTTCACTACACACTAGCAAAGGGAACAATCCAACAAGAAAATAAAACAATAGTAAATTTTTATTCCTTAAATGCTGATACATCTAATTACATGAAACAAAGACTTCTTGACATTAAATGCCAGATAGATCCTAGCACAATAATATGGGATGATTTCAACATTCCACTCCCTCCAATAGATAGACATTAAAATCAACAGTTTGTTTCAACCTAAATAATACTACAAATCAAGTGGATCTAACAGAAATCTACAGAATATTTTGCCCCAAAACAGCTCAATTCTTCTTCTTCTCAGCAGCTAATGGAACCTTTTCCAAAATAAACTATATTCTAGGTCACAATGTAGGTCTTATATCATATGTACATCTTATCATATCATAAAGGAATAAAATTAGAAATTAACAGCAAGAAGAATTATAGAAACCACATAAATACATGGAGATTGAGCAACCCTCTTTTAAATGAGCAATGGATCATAGATGAAATGAAAGAAATTTAAAAATTCTTAGAAACAAATGAAAACAGAGATACAACAAATGAACATCTCTGGGACAGTATGAAGGGTATTCTAAGAAGAAAGTTTGAAGCACTAAGTACCTACATTTAAAAAAAATAAAAACAGAAAGAAGCCTAATAAATCATCTTATCATACCTCACAGCCCTCAAAAAGGAAGAACTAACTCAAAAATTAGCAAATGACAGGAAATAACTAAGGTCAGAGCCAATATTAATGGACTTGAGAATTTAAAAAAATAATACAAAGAATCAATGAAACAAAGAGTTGGTTCTTTTAAAAGATAAACAAGACTGATAAACCCTTAGCCAAACTAACCAAAAGAATGAGAGAAAAGAACCAAATCAACAAAATTAGAGATGAAAAGGAGATATCATCACAGATGCTTCTGAAATTCAAAAGATCATTATAAACTACTTTGAAATTTTATACTCCAATAAACTTGAAAACCCAGAAGATACTGACAAATTTCTAGACACATACAACCAAGTCAAATTATGAAGATGTAGAAAACCAACACAAACTAATAGCAAGTAATGATACTGAAGCAGAAATTAAAAACTTCTAACAGAGAAGTCCATGACCAGATGGAGTCTCAGGTAATTTCTACCAGACCTTTAAAGAACCAATGCCAATTCTAATAAAATGATTCCATTAAACAGTAAAGGAGGAAACACTGCCAAATTCATTCTATGAAGCCAGTATAATCCTGATGCCAAAATCAGACAAAGACATATAAAGGAAAGAAAATTACCGATCAATATCCTTGAAGAACATAGATGCAAAACTCCTCAATAAAATTTAGCAAACTACATTCAAAAACACATTAAGAGGGGCTGGGGTTGAGGCTCAGTGGTAGAGCACTTGCCTTGCACACATGAGGCACTGGGTTTGATCCTCAGCACTACATACAATAAATAAATAAGTAAAACAAAATATTGTGTCTATGTTCAACTAAAAAAATTAAAAAGCACATCAAGAAGACACTGTACCATGATCAAGTGGGTTTTATCCCAGGGATGCAGGTTTGGTTCAACATACACAAATCAAAAAATGCAATTCACCACATAAATAGAATTAAGGACAAGAATAACGTAATGATCTCAACAGATGCAGAAAGGCCTTAAAAAATACCAATTCATGTCAAAAACTCTAGAAAAAGTAGCGATAGAAGGAATTAATCTCAACATTATACAGGCTATATAAAACAAACACAAAGCCAAAATCTTACTGAATAGAGAAAGCATTTACTCTAAAATCAGGAACAAGACAAGGCTGTCCACTCTCCCTACTCCAACTCGATATAGCTCTTGCAACTCTACCCAGAGCAATAATAATAATAATAAAAGAATGTAATGCAAATAGGAAAATAAGTCAAATTATCTCTCTCTGCTGATTGATACGAAAAACCCAAAAAACTCCACCAGAAGCCTTCTAGAGCTGATAACATATTCAGCAAAGTAACAGGATACAAAATCAACATTCATAATTCAATAGCTTTCCTAGACTTCAGTAATGAATATGCCAAGAAATAAAGCAGGAAAGCTATCCCAATCACAATAATCTCAAAAAATAACATACAATACATGGGAATAGATCTGCCCAAGGAGGTGAAAGGCCTCTACAACAAAAATTATAGAACACTGAATGAAGAAATTCAAGAAGGCCTTAAAAGATGGATAGGCAGAATTAATATTGTCAAAATGACCATATAACCAAGAGTGTTATATAATTCAGTAAAATCCTCATCAAAATACCAGTGACATTCTTCACAGAACCAGAATAAAAACAGTTTTACAATTCATTTGGAACAATAAGAGACTCAAATAGGCAAAGCAACCCTAAGGAATACTGGAGGCATTACAATGTGTGCTCTGAAATTATACTTCAGGGCTATCATAGCAAAAACAGCATGGTATTGGCATCAAAAAAACATAAAAGTCAAAAGTCTTATGAATATGTCTGCATTAGCATGAATCCAGGTGTGAAAAAGGACCCATTAGAGAATTAAACACAACTACCTCACAGGAAAAAGAAACTAAAGGGATGGTAAGAAAAGACAAAATAATTAATTTTTTATAGGCACAAATTTGGTTTAAAAATACTAAAAAGGGTGTGTCACTTTCATTTAAAAATTGAAACTTTAAAAGGAAGAAAAAAAATCATAAAAGTTCTAGAAACAATTTATTTATATTCTTTTCACAGGAAAGGCAGTACATATAACCCTGAAGTCAGAATAAAAAAATATACACAATGATCTAAAAAATTAATTCCACTATATTAAAGGTGAAAAACAAATAAACATAAAGAAATATTTCCACTGGCTATGATAAAAGACTAAGTTTTGTAATTTGCATAGTATGTACAAATCAAGAAAAAAAACATCTAATAACACTTAAGAATAGAGAAAACTATAAACAAGAAGATCACGACAGAAAGAAATAGTAAGGAAACATGATCAATCTCATTCCCCAAAAAAGAAATGCAAATCAAAAAGCAATGGATATATGAACCAAGCAGACAGAATAGAAACCAGAAAGAAGTCAAATTTTTGACCAGTCGATTTTTGTCAAGGGTGTCAAAACTATTTAATAGGATAAATAAATAAAATTCTCTTTAATAAATAAAACTGGGACAACTGGCTATCTGTATGCATAAGAATGAAATCAGACCCCTGCTTTGCAACATATACAAAAATTAACTCAAACTGGTTCAAAGATAGAAAATAAGAACTAAAACTATAAAACTTTAAAAAGTAAACACAGAAATCTTTATAATTTTCTCCAATAGTTTGGATTTGGAATGTTCCCCAAAGGTTCATGTATTAAAGGTTTAGTACACAGACTGGTTTGCTATTGAGATGTGATGGAACCTTTAAGAGGTAGAGCCTAAGTAGGACGTTCTACATCATCAAGGGCATGTCCTCAATAAGAATTGTGGGACCCCAGTCCCTTCCTCTTCCTTTTTCACGATCATCCCAACTAATGTGGATGTGTAACTGATATGATTTTGCAATCTGTGTTTGGGGTAAAAATGGGAGTTCATAACCCACTTGAAGCTTATGTATGAAATATGATATGTCAAGAGCTTTGTAATGTTTTGAGCAACCAATAAAAAAAATAAAAATAAATTAAAAAAATAAAAAAATAAAAAAAAATGAAATAAATGGCTTGGCTTTGCTGAGAGCTCCCCCTCATGATATATTGCCTTATTACAGGCTCAAAACCAATGTGTCTGTCTAACCACAAAACTGAAACTTCCAAAATTATGAGCCAAAATAAATCTTTCCTCTGTCTAAGTTGATTATCCCAGGTATTTTGTGACAGTAATGGAAGGCTGACTAGCACACTTTGGATTTGGCAATAGATGTTTAGACATGATTCCAAAAATATGAACACCAAAAACAAAAATAGATAAATTGGACAAAGGGACAAAGCCATATGTATATGGCTTTTGCTTACCATATTTGAAAATAGAAAAAGTTATATAATAGGCACACAAGTAACGAAGAGAAAAAACAAGAATTTTCATATTACATTGCTGTGACTATAAAGAGAGGCATCCAGTTTTCTTATTTTTTTATTACCAAATCATGGGTATACATAGAAGTTGGGTTAATTTTGACAAAAAACATACATGCATGGCATTTGATTTACTCCATTCCAGTTCCAATGCCCCCTTTCCCTCCTATATTTCCTCCTCCTATTCTCCTTCCTCTATTCTACTGATCTTTCTTTCACTCATTTATTTTGATCAGTACTTTCTACATATATATATATAGGTGAAATTCCCTATGGTATATTTATATAAGCACAAAACAGAATTTTGTTATATTGAATACACATTTTCTCTCCTTCTCCATCCCACTTTCCTGCCTCTTAATCTTAATCTCCTACTTCTACTCTATTGATTACTCCCCTGATTTTCCCTGTACCTTTATGATATCCTATCCCTCCCGGAACTTCTTTCCCTTATTTTGGTCTAGCTTTCACAAATAGGAGAGAATATTCGACCCTTGATTTCTGAGTCTGGCTTACTTCACTTAACATGATGTTATCCATTTCAATTTGATGCTAGCCAACACCTCACTCTACCAATATGAATTTCCCTTACACTTTCCAGTGGACTCTAAGATATAACTCTAAATATTTTCATTATATAACTTTTTTTGATAGTAAAGAACTGGAAACACTCTAAAATTGTCCATCATTTAATAAATGTTAGTACAACCACAGATGGTACACATAGATGTTTTATAGTCATATATATTATTATACAATAAAATATCTCAAAAAGGTTAGGCTTAAAAAAGTAAGATGCAGAGACAAATTATGTATGTATGTATGTATGTATGTGTGTATAACATATATATGTAATTATTCCAGTTATTATGTTCTTGTTCCTTGTATGTATATATAAGCAAGCTTTATACATGTAAAGAAGAAGAAAGAAATCTTTTATTTTATACTTTTTTGACCATGTATATAGATCGCTTTGCTTTTAATTTAATCAATCTTTACAAAATTTTTTTGTTATTTACTCTAACATCTGACAATCATGAGTAATTTTTGTCTAACTTTAAATACTTTCATTCATTAAAAATAACTAATTAGTATCACTCAGATCTTGAATGTCCCTCAAAAACTCATATGTGAAAGAATTTATCTTCAACCTATTGTGCTATTGAAAAGCAGTGGAACCTTTAGAAGGTGAGACCTAGTGAAAGGAAGTGGTGAGCTCTTGAAGGAAATATTGGGATCCTGGCTCCTAATCTTCCTCTTTCTTTGCTTCCTAAACACCATAAAGTGAGCAAGTTGCTCCACCATGAGCTTCCTGCTATGGTACAATGCCTTACCACATGTCAAAAGCAATAAAGTCAACTGACTGTGAACTAGAACCTCTGAATCTGTGAGCAAAACTAAACCTTTCCTCTTTTTAAGTTGATTATCTAAGGTATTTTTTACAGTAGTATAAGACTGAAAAACTAATAAATTTCCCTATCATTTGAATAATGATACTTTGCAATTAAATTATCACCACGTCTCTGATCTAATGAGAGCATAGACTCTCAATTTCCAAATTCCTCTTGGAACAAAAAATAAATAGTTCACAGATATAGTTGGTTTAATCTTTAAAATCTTTCAGCATCTAGAAGTCTTATACTCCTAGTTGTGATTATATGTAGGTTGTAATTGATAATTCAGCCCCTCTGACACAAACATAGAATAGAAATTAATCTCCCAAAAGATACTAAAGAGAACAACTAAAGGAATAATCAGAGTATTTATGGAAATGTAGGCTAGCAAAACTATTTTATTTTTTACCTCCAGTATTTACATTAACACCAGATTTTTTTACATAAATAAGGATAGCCTTCTTTTCTTGAGGGAGTACAACTTTTTTCCATTGATAATTTGTTGATAAAATCTGTTGTATATACCTTTATTCTGAGCTTGCATCTTTTATTCCAAGTGATATAAAAAATGGCAAGTCATATTCTTCTTGACAGTAGGTTTGATTTTTTTCCCAAAGGCAAAATGTTATTCTATAAGAGAAGCCACCAGAAACCAAAGCACAACTAGAACTACCAATTATATGAAATATGGGTCTTTTCCATGTGCAACTAGTAATACAGTTCTTAAACCAATTCTGAATTAGGTGTCACAGAAATGACTTACCAGAGAACAGTAAAATCTGAGTACAGACTTTCAAGGTAATAGTATGGACTTATCAATACTGATATGTCTCTTTAAAAACATCATTATTTTGAAATCACACATATATTCTGAAACCAAGAGAGTGTGTATATGAGAAGTCATTCTCCTGATCCTTATCTGTAAAGAGTTAAATGATTTTTAAGGTAACCAGATGCTCTGTCGTGCTCTAAGCTCTTGTCATCAGGCAGAAGAAGTTATATTGACCCCACATCACAAACTCCAATTTTCATTCCACCTCTTATCTAATCTATCAGAAACATTTGACAAAATAATCAGCCCCCTAGCTTCTTATGTCATTTTATTTACAGCTTTGAAGGGTCATTATTTTTCTTCTAATTCTCTTTCTGCCTCATGGGTTACTCTTGCTCAATGTCCATTTCTGGTCATTCCACATCTACCTGATCTCTAGACAATGGCAGAACCCCAGACTCAGGTCTCTATTCTTTTCTATTTATACTCATTCATTATATGATCTTCTCTAATATCCTGCCTTTATTGACAGTATTTATGCTTCTAACTCCCAAAATTATATAACCAGGCCCAACTTTCTACTTGCCATCTTAGATATCCAATATAGCTATATCAAACTTCATATATGCAACCCATGCTCTTAATTTCCATACTAACATCTGTTCTATCTACAAATTACCCCTTTTCATTAAGTTGCACCTCTACTTTTCCAAAAATCTCAGAACCATTCTCAGCTCCTTCCTTCTCTTTCCTCACATATTTTATTCCAAATGATATAAAAATGGCATCTTTTATTCCAAATGATATAAAAAATGGCAAGTCATGGAACCAATCTAGATGCCCTTCAGTAGATGAATGGATAGTGAAAATTTGGTATACACACAATGGAACATTACTTAGCATTAAAAGAGAATAAAATCATGGCATTTGGAGGTAAATGGATGAGGTTGGAGAATATAATGCTAAGTGAAGCAAGCCAATTTCAAAAACCAAAGGCCCAATGTTTTCTTTGATATGAGGATGCAGATGTATAATGGCAATGGGCTGGAGGAGCATGGAAAGAATGAAGAAACTTTAGGTAGGGCAAAGAGGAGGGAGGGGAAAGAAGTGGGTAAGGGGGAAGGAAAGATGATGGAATGAGTTAGACATCATTACCCTAAGTACATGTATAAGACACAGTGTGAAAATACTTTGTGTACAACCAGTGTCTTGAAAACCTGTGCTCTATATGTGTGATATGAAATGAATTGCATTCTGCCATCATATATAACAAATCAGAATTAAAAATAACATAAAAATTTTAAAAAGCATTGTTCCATATTTTAATTTATTGATAGTATATAAAAATATAACATTATTATAATACTGTCAGTATTTTAGTTGTTGTTACTGCATTTCTTCTCACTATTTTGATTTTTCTTTAAGAAGCTTTTAGGAACTTATTCTATACCTGATACTGATAATTTATGAGGATTATATTCAAGATGGCATTCAGAATTTTAACAAAGTACCTTTCAATTAAAAAAAGAGGGGGCCAAAAGAAGGCAGAAAATTGTCTCCCATAGCTATATTTTAATATCATAAGTTGAATATTAATTCTTTATTTTTACATATATTACATCAATTTTGGAAAAGATTGTAATTATCTTATTACCATGAATAACATATATTCTAAAAAGACATATCCAACCTAAATATAAGAAAGGTAAGTCTCTAGGTGATATAAATGAAACACATATTTAGGATGATAAACAAAGCTAAAGCTATACTACATCACTAAGAATCAGGATTTTATAGTTGGAAACTAAAACTTTCAAATATGTAAGGATACATTCTGATAACATGCCCACATATACAGGGAAATGGAAACTGAATTACCTGCATAAAGCAATTTCTGAAACTTAGTTTAGAAAAACTCACTCCACTATTGCAGAGAATCAGCAAGAAAGGTGACCAGAGATATGGTTGGAAGACCCATCCACAAGAAATTAGAATCCCACTGTCTATTATACACTTAAGTATGGGGTCCACGTCACAGTGCACTCATGGCATAGGGATTCCAAATGAAAAATTTACTAAAAATCTGGTATCGAATCTGGATATATTTATAGTTCCTAAAAAATCAAATTAAAACTAGCTAATAGAATACTTCTTTAACTCCCAACACACAGGACTCCAATAGTAAACAATCTATATTGATAATGAGCAAAGTAAAAATAAATAGTCGCACAAATAAGTGAATTGTGAATGAATGAGAGAATTTATACCCTAAGAAATAAAAATGAAATGATCTGAATATTAGTATGTGTTTAAAATGTCATTTTAGGGCTGTAGCTGTAGCTCAGTGGTAGAGCACTTGCCTAGCATGGGTTCAATTCTCAGTACTACATAAAGATAAATAAATAAAATAAAAGTATTGTGTGCATTTATACAAAAAAAAATAAAATGTCATTTTAAAGGGCATATAAATCAAGAATATAGACATATGTAAAGGAGAAACTCAAGAACTGAAAAACAAGAAATGAAAAATCTCAAAGAAAGAACAGGTAGAATTATATAACTTGGACTCAGCTAAAGAAAGATATGAGGCAACATGTAAGGAAAAAAGATCAAAATTATGTGATTTGGGATACATGAATGAAAAGATGTACCATTTATCTAATTGGAGTACTAATAGGTAAGAAAATAGAGTTGTAGAAGCAATTTTTAGAAAATATTGCTCATACTTTTCCAAACATTTTTTAAAAGAATCCTTAGATTGAAGAAATGGTGAATATGTTTATATTTACACAAATATAGGTTATGAACATATGAATCCACATATAAACACATTGTAATGAAATCCCCAAACACCAAAGACAAAAGGAAAATGGAGACTGTTACAGAGATAACAATTAAACTGACAACAGACTTCCCATCAGCAACAAATGCTGCCAGATAATGTCAGCTAGAATTCCAAACCCACAATTCCATACTAGGAATTCAAATTGTTAACGAGTGAAGAAGAAATTTTTAAAAATTTTACACATACATAGATTGAGAGTTCATTACTGCAGACTCTCACTGAAACTCAATTTTGATAATGGGGAAGGAATTTGATGCAAGAAAAAATACATATCATTTGAATTGAAAATGAAACAGTGATTTGAAAAAAAAATAGAAATGCTTACTGGAAATAAGTCAAAAATAAAGTAGATCTAATATATTGAATAATATGACAATTGAGGCAAAAAGACAGAGAGACTTAAAGTATTAATGATGTGTCTACTCCAGGCTTTGTTAATCATTTAAGGATGGAAATTCCCAAACTAGTAGAGGCAATGTGCGAAAGATGAACTAGATGAACATACACCAAATTCATAAATGCAGTAGACTCTGCAAAGTTTGGAAGAACAATGAGACCAAGGGGGTAACAAAGGGACTTTTTAAAAAATCTTTAATGTCATTTTTAATCTTAAGAATTTTGAGCTAAAATATAAATATATTAATTATTTATGTTGAGTAATCAATATTTCTCAATTTTATTCTAATATTTTAATATTTTTAAAATGTTAAACTCAAAGTTGCAGATGTAGACTCTATTTTTTTAACTGTAAAAAAGATTACTACCATGTCTCAATCAAAGAATATAAGAGTATTTTGATTTGAAATCTCATAAATCCTCAAGAATTGTATGGACTAGAAAAGTTCTAATCTTCAGTTTATTTCTCAGTCTTAAATGAATATGATGTCAAACTGTTTTCCAAGTTTCAACCATTTTACAAGAAATGACTAATACAATGTTACACCTTGACTTTGAAACTGGGACATAAGCACAAGCAAATCAGAGCAAGCATGATTTAATTTCAAAAGTACATGGGTTTCTTTTCAGAGCCAAAAGAAAGAAACAAAGGGAGGAAGAGAGAAAGGGAGGAAGGGAAGGGAAGGAAGGAAAGGAAAGAGAAGAGTTTAAAATGTGTATTTTCAGGGCTGGGATTGTGGCTCAGTAGCAGAGTGCTTGCCCAGCATGTGTGAGGTACTGGGTTTGATTCTCAGCACCATGTATAAATAAATAAAACAAAGGTACATTGACAACTAAAAAAAAATTGTAAAAAATGTGTATTTCCAAGTAGAAATGAAAAAGTTCACAGGGAACTTGCTTGGGTATACTAAATAACTTGGTCCTTATCTTTGATTGAGCCTCCCAGTTTAAAACTTTAACATATCAGTGGGTTAACTGACACAGCTAGTCCATGAGCAATACATCAGTTTAATGAAAACAATAGTACCATAAATATTATTTTTCTTATATTATTTTCCTTTCCAGGGAAAAAGAAACGTTAAACTTATAAAGGATAGGGCAATTCCAAATTGCTATATTGTTCATGCACTTGTAAATGAGGTCTGCAGCTTCTAAAACCAAAATAGAGTTCGAATGTCCCAGTAAATCTGCATCAGATGTGCTTCAGGTTGAAAGGAAATTATACCAAATTCAAGTAGTTAAATGAATCGTGAAAAAAGTGTAATTTACACAGATAGACCATGTTATGCAATTGCTCTACTTGTAGAAGTCTATGTATAGAGCAAAACAACTCCCTTATTATTACCAAAAATATATGTAGTTGGTTGTTCCTCTACAGCTGGATGAGGCATTTCTTTATAATATCTTTCAAGGCATTTTAAGGCAGGAAAATGAGTTATGTTAGTCATAAAGGGAGGTAATATAGTTTAACATGCAAAGAAGGTGCTCAGGAGACTACTGCCTGGTGTTTGAATCATGGCCCTCCAACTAGCTATGTGAGCTTGTACATGTTTCTTAACCACTATGTGCTTCTGTTTTATAATCTACAAAATGAGGATGTATACGTGTGTGTATATGTGTGCATGTGTGTATGTGAGTGCATGCATGTGGAAATAAATGTCATTATTCAAAATATTTAATCAACCTCTCTGTCATCTTTTAAGAACTGTAATTGAAATATTTTCTAGTATGTAATTTAAGAACTGTAATTGAAATATTTTCTAGTATGATTTTAGGCTCTAAGTTAAAATATACAGTTGTTCATAATATAAATTTTATCCCTTCTACATATGAAAATATTAGTCTAGAGATGTAACTCCATATAGACTTAAATAACTAGATACCTTTTTAAATCTGCCTAGAGCAATATAACTCCTCTGTTTAGACAGCCCTATTACCAAGTTCCAAGCATCAATTATACAGTGCAAGCTTCTCATATTTAAAAAAAAAAAGACTAAAACATAACAATTGATTAAAAAATAACTATTCTTACCTACATTTGATTTTCAAGCATTATAACTAGTTTATTCTGATTCATTAAAATAGCAAATATTTAAGTGCTCTTGCATATCCAAAATAATGAGCAGATACATGAAGCAATATTGGAGGTGATGAGTAATGCTGATCTCCCAAAGGAAGGGAGAGGCAGCTGTATCCACTTTAGTAGTGTTAGGCATTTTGACAAGAATGCAGCCAAATGACAAGGTCTAAAAATTTGTTTGTGGGTATGTTTGTTCATTTGTGAAGGGTGTGTATGTGCATGCATGCATGCATGTGTGTGTATACAGAAAGAAATACAATTGTGATTGTATGTGTATGGGCAAAAGACAAAAAAAAACAAAAGAAAAATAGAAGCAATTCAATCTGCAGATAAACCAGAGGTATAATAATATAGTACATGGAACACAAAACATACAAAAAACCCATTGAGATCTTAAATCATCTAAAATAATTGAAGTGATTATATAAAGTGATATTTAATTTAACACAGCTTTCTACTTTTGTTTGAAAGTATTACCATCTTTCTTCAGGAAATATGTACTTACTGGAAAAATACATATAATAGGAATAACTAAATTTTAAATTATGAATTTCACAAAGTACAATTCAGAGACTTAATTCTAGGATTCAGTAAGGGCAGTCTTCAATAAGACCTTTAATAATGTGGCCAGATATTCCTACTGCTCACTTATAACAGGGTTCTGGAGCTAACAATGTCACACGCACTATGTCATTACCTTCAGCCTCTGGTAAAGTTCCACCATAATAACATCTGATCAGCATCATCAAGAACATATATTGAATGCTTACCATGTGCCAGAAACTACTCTAAGTACTTCCAGTGAATTAATTTATATAATCTTCACAATAACTTTGGAAGCAGGTATAATTATCGTGCCTATTTTATTAATGATTGGTAAATGAGACATGAGAAGGTTGAATATCATGCCTAAAGTCATACAGCTAGGAAGAGAGAATATCAGAATATCAGAATTTCCATAGCATGGCTATGGAATTCAGACTCTTAACCATCATACATACACTACAGGAAAAAAAGTATAGAACAGAGAAAGAAGAACAATCTCTTAAAAGATGACCACAATATCTTTTCTAGAGAAATGAAACAGTCTCTTAGTTTCTCAGTTTCTGCCCTTGCCTCTTTAGTTCACCACATAGCAGTCAGGAAAATCTTTTTTAAATGTAAATTAGATATCACATCTTTGATCAAAACTTTACAATTACTTCCCATCACACTTAGAATAAACTGAAGTTTTTACCATATCATAGAAAGCTCCTATATTAACATGATCTTGCCTTTGCTTACTCATGAAACTTTACTGCCTACTGCTTTCCCCCAAAGCATGGTTAGTCCTAAGTACAATGGCCATCTTCTGTTTTTCAAAAATGCCAAACATGCTCATGCCTGAGGGCCTTTGTATTTACTGTTCCCTCTAATGCTATTACTCTTCTGTCAAGTATACTCTTACAGTTTGCTACCTACTTTCATTTAGGTCAGACTGCACCTCCCTAGAGAGCCCATTTCTGACCACTTTTTTTTTCAAAAACACTCTTCCCACTTAAAGTTCACCTTACCCTATTTAATATTTCTTTATAGTACTTAATAGTAATTGAAGTTATATTGCATTTATGTATTTAACTTTTATCTTATCTGTTACTAGACTGTGAGCTCTATGAAGAGAGAAAATGTGTCTTAATTTACCACCAAAACCATATTTCTAGAACAGGCACTTGGTACTTATCTAATAAATAAATGAATGAATAATATACAGTGTATTACTTTTACAATGAAGTTAAATTAATTTTTAGGACTCTTCTTTTCTTCCATTTTCTATACCAAAGAAAATTTGATAAGACATGAGATAAGAACAACAATGAAAAAAAGGGAAAAAGAGAAAAATTTTAAAAGGAGACATGATATAACAGATTATCAATCACTGAAAAAATGTCACACTAATAACCATTAAATACATGAAGAGTTATCTGAGAAGAAATAAAACCAGTTGTTCTTCAAAATATAGAGAAAGCCAAATAAAAAGAAATGAAGTTATTGCATCTTGTATGTTCACTTAAGACACTAATGAAGACATTTTGACAGTTTTTCAAAACAGATTTACCAAACCAGATATTTAAGATGTCCAAAGTCAATCTTCATATAAGTTCTCCAAACCCTCACAACCTCTTCAAAGAAAGGGAAAAATTAAGTCTTCCATTTATCTCAAACTGAGCATGACCCACCACACTAATAAGATAAATTAAATCTTACAATAGGACAACTTTTTGTTCCTTTGTCCTACATTGGTTGCATGGATATCTGGAATGAAAGATCAAGAAGACAACTAGAATGAAATGGACCTCCACTACAGTAGACTTAACAATAGATGGCTGTTCCTGCATTTCTTTAGGTTTTACAAATGGAGCAAATAGAATACAGTTGATGAATAAGCCGAAATACCATACCTTCTATCATCATGAAGGATTTAAAATAATATACAAGGGATAGGTAACTTTGAGAAAGTTTTAAACTGTGAAATACTTCTACTTATCATATGTAACAACTACTACAAAGACATTTGATAACTGTTATTTATCAAGTTTTAAAATAAAAATATAAAAATACTAATGTATAATTTTAACTTAAGGAGAAATTAAATATATTTAAAAATATGACATTATTACCTATTTTTATTAGTTAATTTTATTCTGCATTAATTGATTTAGAAATTTATGTAAGAGTGTGAATTACAAATCTTATACCTCTTGAGCAAAAATTGCCATTAAAAATTTAGACCAGTACAGGGGCTAGGGTTGTGGATCAATGGTAGAACACTTGCCTAGCATATGTGAGGCACTGGGTTCGATCCCCGGCATCATACAAAAATAAAAACAAATAAATAAAGATATTGTGTCCATCTACAAATAAAAAATATTTTTTAAAAAATTTAAGCCAGTACAAATACAGAAATGTTGCAATATTTCTCAAAAAGCTTAACTTTTAAAAAGAGCAGGAATTTGGAATATAAATAGTATGTGTATGTTTTTTTAACTTAAACAATTTTAGAAGGATATAATAAAGTAATTCTTGGAACAAAAGATTTGCTACTGAGAGTCAATTAAAAATGCCTGGGAAATTCAGGAATTACATAAATATAATTTCAAAATTGCTTAAAATTAAGTATTAATTCAGTGGGAATAACTGAAAAGAATGTATTGACAATCTGATATACATGAGTTTATTGTTCATTTATTTTGGTGGTGCTGAGAATTGAATCCAAGGGTTCAAGCATACTCAGCATGTACTCTATCACTGTGCATACCCCCAGTCCATTACTTTTCTACTGATACATGTTTAGTGAGTTTGATTATTGCCTTATTCTTTAAAAAAAAAAAAGAGGAATTTTTTTCTTAACCTTTATTTTATTTTTGTGTGGTACTGAGGATTGAACCCAGTGCCTCATGCATACTAGGCGAGCACTCTATCACTAAGCCACAACCCCAGCCCCTATTGCCTTATTCTTAATAGTGAAATTTTAGATTCACAGAAAAACTGATCAGAAAGCATAGATTCCCACAAACTGCCTGTCCTTGGCTCAAAGTTGCTTTAATTGTTAACATCTTGCATTGGCATGGTACATTTGTTATTGGTGAATCAATATTGAACAACATTAATTGAAGTCCACAATTTATACTAGGATTTACTCATTGTTTTGTACAGTTCTACAGGTTTTGCCAAATCTATAATGACTTACATTGACTATTATTATATCATACAGAATAGTTTTACTGCCCTAACAATGCCACACACTCACCTCTTTATCATTCCCCTCTAATTTTCACTGTTTCTAGAATGTTATAGAGTTGGAATAAGTATATACTGCCTTTGCAGACTGGCTTTATTTCAGTTGGTATTGTGCATGTTCTTCTATGGCTTTTTAAGGCTTGATAGTCTTCTCTTTATATCACTAAATAATAGTCCATTGCAAAAATATACCACAGTTTATGTGTACATTTATCTATTAAAGGACAATTTGGTTACTTCCACTTTCACAATTTACATTTGGGATATATTGGATATATATAGTTGAAGCAATATTGACACCATTCTTTACATTTAAATTAATTCTAAAAGCAAAGGAAATTTCAAAGCCCTGTACCAACAGATCCTCCCCCCAAAAAAAACGTAAAGTTGTCATCAAAATCCTAGCAACATTATATCCTTATAAATACTTAGTTGAAAAGATCCTGTGTATACCAACAGCTACCATCACCAAGACTTCTGACCACCCACTGCTCCGTCATTGATCCTCTAGAACCTCTAAGGTTCTCTACTAAGGGGAAGGTCAACATTTCCAGTGCTACTAGACCACATAACTCTCCTCTATCCATTCCTTGATGCTTAGGCATTTTCCAGGCCATGAAACTTTTATATCCACAACTCACCTGAACAACTAATCAACAATATTTTCTCTCACTTCTACCCTAACCACAAGCATACAGTCTATCCACCATTACCAAACTTCCCCCTGATATTCACATACCAGAGAAACACACACAAAAAAGCATCCAAAATTAGAGTGGTTTCAGGAAATTAAGAAGTAACAGCCACCATTAGAATACTATTTTCAGCAACACTATGGTTTAGAATAAGCCTTTGTAAATTTGGAAACCTGCCATTTATAACAATAATTTTATTTGCTGTTGTTGTTTGGGGTTTTTTGTTTTGTTTAGAAAAAGCATTCTAAGTTTCTAACAATTAACTTAAAACAACATTTTGGATCACCTAAGTTTGAGACCACTTGCTTTTTACACTAACATACAAAATTGAAATCAATATCCATATGGAATCCATAACAAAAGCTTGTATTTTGAAATATTGATTAATTAGTCTGTTACAATTATACTGAAATCAAGTACTTTCTAATTTAGCACCCTACATTTGCAATCTGATTGACATAAATAAGGTTGTATTAAAGGCTTAAAAGGTGATATTGATCTGAAGATTACAAGTGTTGTATTTCAAAATGAAACTGTTTTAGTATTTTTTACAATACACAGGAGGCTGTGGGAATCAAATTTGAAAAGCTAAGTACACTTAAAAAGATGAATATACTTTTTCAAAATGAATAACCACACATTAATATATATCATAGAAAAAAAGAATAAATGTCAGAGCAAGCTATTAGATGAATCAGATTTTATTGTTCCCATAATATTTCTCATGTGTTTTTTTAAAGTAGTTGTGTTTACACACTAAGAGCCTCCTGATTTAAATTTGCCCTTTCAAAGCAGAAGAAAATATGTACATTTTTTCTGTAATATTCCAAGCTACTAAAATACGCCAGTGAAATCATTTGATGTAGTTTTTTAAGCTTGAATTATGTGCTCTACCCTGAGATTATTCTAAGGAAAACAAATTATTCTACCATTAGAGAAAAAAATACCAACAAGTAGAGATCTAATAAATGAGATTTGAAAATGTTGATAAACACACATCTGACCTATGAAAGAAACTTCCCCCAAACAGGCAGATGGCAAGCTACAAAATAACATCTGGAATTTAATCCCAGGAAATCAGATGCAATGTGAAATGCTGAGCAGCAAGCACAGCACTCACTGGAATATGATATCAGGTAGGATAGCTAGTTTACAGGATCTAAGCACCATGGTAACAACTCTACAGACAGCTATCCAAAACAGTGGCATTTGAAAACCACAGGCCCCTGATAATAAAAGGCATAATAACAAGAATAAACAAATGGGACTTACTTAAACTAAAAAGTTTTTTCTCATCAAGAGAAACAATAAGAGAGGTAAATAGGGAGCCTACATCATGGGAACAAATTTTTACTCCTCACACTTCAGGTAGAGCCCTAATATCCAGAGTATACAAAGAACTCAAAAAATTAAACAATAAGATAACAAATAACCCAATCAACAAATGGGCCAAGGACCTAAACAGACACTTCTCAGAGGAGGACATACAATCAATCAACAAGTACATGAAAAAATGCTCACCATCTCTAGCAGTCAGAGAAATGCAAATCAAAACCACCCTAAGATACCATCTCACTCCAGTAAGATTGGCAGCCATTATGAAGTCAAACAACAACAAGTGCTGGTGAGGATGTGGGGAAAAGGGTACACTTGTACATTGCTGGTGGGACTGCAAATTGGTTCGGCCAATTTGGAAAGCAGTATGGAGATTCCTGGGAAAGCTGGGAATGGAACCACCATTTGACCCAGCTATTGCCCTTCTCGGACTATTCCCTGAAGACCTTAAAAGAGCGTACTACAGGGATACTGCCACATCGATGTTCATAGCAGCACACTTCACAATAGCTAGACTGTGGAAACAACCCAGATGCCCTTCAATAGATGAATGGATAAAAAAAAATGTGGCATTTATACACAATGGAGTATTACTCAGCACTAAAAAATGACAAAATCACGGAATTTGCAAGGAAATGGATGGCATTAGAGCAGATTATGCTTAGTGAAGCTAGCCAATCCCTAAAAAACAAATATCAAATGTCTTCTTTGATATAATGAGAGCAACTAAGAACAGAACAGGGAGGAAGAGCTGGAGGAAAAGATTAACATTAAACAGAGACATGAGGTGGGAGGGAAAGGGAGAGAAAAGGGAAATTGCATGGAAATGGAAGGAGACCCTCATTGTTATACAAAATTACATATAAGAGGTTGTAAGGGGGGGCTGGGGATGTGGCTCAAGCGGTAGCACACTCACCTGGCATGTGTGCAGCCCGGGTTCGATCCTCAGCACCACATACAAACAAAGATGTTGTGTCCGCCAATAACTAAAAATTAAACATTAAAAAATTCTCTCTCTCTCTCTCTCTCTCTCTCTCTCTCTCTCTCTCTCGCTCTCGCTCTCTCTTTAAAAAAAGAGGTTGTGAGGGGAATGGGAAAAAAAACAAGGAGAGAAATGAATTACAGTAGATGGGGTAGAGAAAGAAGATAGGAAGGGAGGGGAGGGGGGATAGTAGAGGATAGGAAAGGTAGCAGAATACAACAGTTACTAATATGGCATTATGTAAAAATGTGGAGGTGTAACCGATGTGATTCTGCAATCTGTATTTGGGGTAAAAATGGGAGTTCATAACCCACTTGAATCTAATATATGAAATATGATACGTCAAGAGCTTTGTAATGTTTTGAACAACCAATAAAGGAAAAAAAAAGGCATAATGGTGCAAAGTAAGAGCATTGGTCCGTAGGTCATAAATACCACACACATTCAATAATCAAAAGAAAGGCAGTATATTTAATAATTAGTCCTCCACACAAAACTCTGTTGAGAGAACAAAGAAGACAGGAGCAGTTTTACAATAAATGAACTCAAACCAAAAAATATATGTACATATGACAAATCAAACACTATATTTTGTAAAAACTGTTAGTAAAGACAAGAAGAATCTAAAATTTGTAATAAAAAAATCTAGAAGCCAAATAACTTCTAGATAATATGCAAAACTAAAGAAAAGAGATTACTTTACCAAGACACTAATGGTCCCATAAGAATTATTAGTTCCTTACTCATATCAGGAATCTTCAGGGTAAGTTAATGGTGCAGAAGATTGGAATCAAGGTAGAACATAGGGTTCCAGGAACAGACTAAGTAGAGGTCTGCAAATGACACAAATGTTGTCAAGACTGAGGCTAACAGTATGGTCATATAGACACAAAGTGTCAGCAAGACCAGCCATGAAAGTAGACTTAAAACAGTTGGCATGAACAAAATCAGAACAGAAGTGAACAATGAAGGCGTATGGCCCAGGGCTGAGGCCCCATATAAGCTTACATCTGCTGTGAGATTCAAGGTAAACTCCTAGAACAAGATCCTATGGCGGTTAATTTTATATGGCAACTTGGCTAGGCCATGACACCTACATATTTGGTCTTTGAATGTATTTTTTTATGAGATATTAACCTTTAAATCAGTAGACTTCGAGTAAAGCTGATTACTCTCCCTAATGCAGGTGGACTTCATCTAATCAACTGAAGGCCTTAATAGGAAAAGGCTCACCCCTCCCCAAAAGGGGAATTCTGCCATCAGACTGCTTAAAAGTGCAATTCTTCCTCCATATCTCCATCCTACTGGCCTTTCCTTCTGATTTTGGTTTTATTAAGACTCCACAGTGATGTGAGTCAATTTCTTAATACAAATATCTCTGTATACACAAATCCTATTGGTTCTTTCTCTGGATAATTCTGACTAATGCAGTCCCAATACCAAGAATTTGGAGCAAATTCTTTCTACATAGTCCTCACCTCCCCAAGATGGGTTTCCTAGAGCTATTATCCAATTGCTCAAGGAAAAAGGACCTTGCCTTCTTCATCTTTGTCTCCTATACCATATCACGATAAGGTCTGACATATAGTCAATAATCAATAAGCCATTTCAGACATATCTGAAATTAAGATTCATGTACTTTCTGGCCCATACAATCCCTCAAGACTGCCCACAGTGCTGAGTCTTTCCACCTATTCTTTGTTAGCAAACAAAATCTATACAAATATCTGAGCATCTAAATATCACTTGTCCTTCTTGCTTCTTTTTTGTGGCTCGAAAAGATAGATTTACTTTTGAGACATTAAAAGGGCTTAACTTAATAATTTCTAGATAAACTCAAATCTGCTTTCCAAAATACTTCTAAATTTCTTTCAAATAGCCAACAGCTGAATTACAGAGAAAAAACTCTAGTCCTTCAATCTAAGAACTAGAATAAGTCAGGTAATGACATCAAACAATAATACAATTCCTTTTATAGAACATCTATTATTTACCAAACAATCTTTGTCAGCCCCTTTAATATGCATGATTTCAAAACAGCACTATAGCAAAACAGCACTATAACTGTGTTTTACAAATAAAGACACTGAAGCAGAAAAAAAATTAAAGTTTACATAGAAAAGTGGGATTAGAATCAATTTCCTCATTGCAAAGCCCATTCATACACCATTAATAAACTTACAGCAAAATTTAATTTCACTCTCATCAAAGGATGAAAAGACTTAGTATTATTGTTTGGCAGCTAATATAAAATGTGTCCTAAAGTGACAATATCTATATCATCTAAACAAATAGAAACGTTTATCAGAACATTGCTGTGTAACATACCTGGCAAAATCAGCTAAAATAATAGATTAAGTGCAGAATGAAAATTAAATGCCTTCATTTAAAAAGCTTTTAATAGTTTAGGCAGAGATATCATTATACCTGCTTCCAGCATGGTCAAAAAATAATAACTGTAAACTCTGAAGGAAAAAAAAATTTTAACTACCTGAAAACTTTGGAGAATTTATACGAGCAGAGAGAAACTGAACCTGTGTTGGCACCTAGAAGAAGAGGATGTCCTAGGTGGTCTCCCTGCTTTGCTTTGCTTTGCTTTGTTCTGTTTTGTTTGTATGCTATTGAGCCTGCAAACAGTTTTCATAGTCCCTATGTAGGGAGCTAAAACTGCAATACATATATGATCATAAGCTCCCTTCAGATACTAAGGGGAAAAATTGAAAAAATACATTAATATGACCATGATCATGACTTAAAAATTTCTCAAACTGTGGAGTATTTTCTCTAAAAGTAACAAAGACTTTAATAAACACAATTTTAAAGTCAACTAACTCACATGCTTTAATTAATCTCTATTTATGCCTTAACTCTGGCCTATTTTAAATAATAAATATCTATCTTATTTTTTTATATTTCCCCTAAAGCCAAACCATCTTAAGATAAGGAAGGCATGTAGGTGCACAAAATACCAATTAGTAGCAGGCACAATGAAATTTTCTTGGAACTGGATGATAATCATATTCCCATTAAATATACTTCCTTTTATTAATAACTTATTTTAATCTTCACTTTTCAGCCTTCTTAATGTAATATTAATTTGAAGAGAAGAATGATAGGAGAAAAATAAAGAAAACTTTTAATTTACTTTTGAAATAACAGTTTATCTTAATAATCATAATCATGAATTTCAATTAATTTTAAATGCAATAGTTTATTTTGACTGCCAAAGAAAAATTTTAAACCCATATTGTTCCTGAGCTCTCCCAAACTAGAAAGAGTTGATTACTAAATGTTATAATTAATAAAAAATGAGTCATAGGGATAATCATCCCTTATCATTCCATCATCATCATTCAAAGCTATATCCCCAGTAAGATACACCAATTTTCACAGAACTATTTTGTTTCAAAAAGGCTCCATGCTATGTTATGCTTGGTTTTAAATTTATTCTGAGGTCTTGCTACCAGGAAGCAACTACGAATCCTAGGAATCTTACACTTGACTTTTTGTTTGGTTGGTTGTTTCTTCAGTTACTAGAAGTTCAGAGTTAACTGTGAGGCCCATCTCTAGCAATTTTGCAGCTTTATGCCATGGAAGACTTTGTGCTAATCTTCCCATTTGCTGAAACTGGTTTGGGAATTTCATTTGAAAGATTGAAACTTACTATAGTGAAGTATGAAAATATGACATCTGTATGATATAATTTGCAAACTGAAAGTGTTGATTCATATTTATCAATGCCAATATTAACGTACTAAATATAATATTTCTGTGTTAATCGGAGCATAAATTAAGTGTGTGGTTACAAACATATAAGAAAATACTCATTCTGTTCAGCTTCCTAGTTCTCTGGTAAAATTCACATACTCATTCTGTTGTGATGGTGACGAATACTAGCAGCATCCTCTAATTAGTCATGGTTTTCTCATGTAGAATTCAGAGCTTCTGGTCAATTCATGAGTAATCCAAATGCCATGCTGAGTTTACAAACTGAGTTTGAGTAACACTTGAGCTCTTCCTATGAGCTCAGGCCCACACCAAATTATTTATATTTATTCAACTTAGTACTCTTGATCTTAAGAACTATGTGTTTTTACCCCAATTTTAGAAGCAATGATTACAAAAATCAAGTCACAAGCTCAATGTGACTCAGATACAATAACAGCTGAGACCCATATCAGACTTCTTGACTCCAAATTCTGTGTTCTTTATACCACTCAATAGCTACCTAGAAAATTCATACTTCATACACTAGCAAAAATTCAAAAGCTGAATTTATTCTTGTTGAAGCATTGTAGAAGGTACAATAATTTAGGTAAAATTATGTAGTGCTACCAGCTGGGAACTGTATCCTAAGGTATCATGAGAAGTTCCTTTTATTGATGAAAAAGTAATCAAGAGGAATTGAGATCTAATCTTGCTGTGTCATCTTTCCCCTTAAGAAAAATAATAAAAGGAAGTTTATTGTAACCATGAAACTCCTCTCTAAAAACCAGTCCCACTTTCAAGGACTTATTTAAATTGGTAGAATTCTGATAATTTTATCTAGTGTTGGTGGTGTTAATCTGTAGACTATTTAAATACTATGTGTTTAACTAAATATCAATAGGGTTTTGAACAGTAAAGATATATGAAGTCTGGTATAACTCCTATACTAATTCCATTGGAATACAGATCCACCTTTATCCAAAACCCTTGAAGCAATGTGCTTTAGAATGTTAAAATGTGTATATTCACATGCATATATGTGCATTTAGAAGGCAACACTATAAATATTTCATAACTTAAGTGACATTCTGAAGCTTGCAGAGTCCCAGAAGGAAGTAGGTGTCCAAAGTAGAATAATATGAGAAAAATTTATCCAAGGCACTATTACCATAGAGAAATCAAGGATAACTTTGATAGCTGGTAAACCAGAAGCTTGTACTGCAGTGACTAATATGACTTCTGGGCCAGAAGACTAAAGAAAGGGAACCTTTGCTAAAAGCTGGAGACTAAGAAGTTTGTGAGGACCCTTCAATCAGGAAACATGCTTGGATGGCTCCTCATGAAGGGGGCCTCAGTATTCTCCTTCACTCCAGTTCCTTGCCAATGATTTCTACTGACCAAGCTAATGGGAAAGCAGACAACAGGAAGGCTAAATACAGACTGTAAAAGGCCAGACTTCCAGGTACATAGATAGGTGGAGAAAGATAGACAATGAGTCTAGAGGGATAGATGAAAGCTCTCCAGCATTCACTCTGAATAGGGCCTGAGGCAATATACATTCATTAAATTTATTAATATTTCTGCCACAAAATTTACAATGATGCATACTAAATGAGATAAAGGCTATAAATATCTTCTTTTAGTCCACATCAGGTTTTGCTGCCAAATGAGTTCCCAAAAGGAAAAAAAAAAAAAGACCACTGATTTTTCAGTCTTTGAATATGTGTATCTCCATTTTATAGATGATAACAGAGGTTTATGAAGGAGAACAAAATTGTTCAAAGTCCCCAAAACTTTGAAAGACTAAGGATCAGATCCCTGTTCTGACTCTAGAACCTGACTTGCTAAGGACTCTTTCATGCCTCATTACTTTCCATTCCTCATCTTATAAAACTACAAAATTGGTATGGACCTTGAACACAGAGTATCATTTAAAAAGTCTTGACTAAAAATGCAATCACAAACATTTCCTTCTCTTTACAAGATGCACTTTACTTGGTGTTCTCAGAGTTAATGTTTCCATAGTTGCTCAGAGTCTATAATCACCTAGTCATCTGAAAAAAATATTTTCATAGATGTCAAGCAGCACTGAAATTTAGAAATTCTTTTCCTTTGACTGAGTTCTACTCTTACTGGTCTTATTGAACACAAGATATGACTTTAGATTGCATTTTGCACACTGAAAATTTAATCACATTCCAATTTCAATAATTACAGGAGATAGAAAATAAAATATTGTGACTACAATTGTATTCCCACTGATATAAAAAATATGCAACATAGTTACTTCAAACCCACAAGCCACCAGGAGTCCAATTGCTAATCTTGAGTTAATATGAAAGTTCTTCTCAGCACATGCTATAGAAAAGCTCCATCCCTTCAAACCTGCTTCCAGCTAGGTAAGTCTATTACCAGCTTTCTTCTCTGTAGGTTGTCCACACTATGGGCTCCACTACTTCCCAGCAAGAAGTGTATTCAAAGTACCAATGAATAAGGCATTCGGCCTCTAACTTCCTTTCTCTCACTGGATGCCTATATTTGGTTCCTACTCTGAGCTTCTTATCTTGATTCTACCCCTGCCTTAGCCCAGCTACTATCTTCCTGGTATTTTCTCTGATCCAACTTACTATAGTATTTACTCCTAATCTGCAAAGCCAAGCTTGATTTATCTTTACTGGTCCTAGAATTGTTTTATGATTGTTAGCTTATAATTTTACAATTTGATAACAAGTACTGAATATAAAAAAATGGATTTAGTGATTCTGGATATGTGGCAAATGGCATGTGTGGCTGGGCCTGGTGATGTACACCCATAATTTCAGGTACATGGGAGACTGAGGCAGAAGTATGGCAAGTTGGAGGCCAGCATAGACAATTTAGCAAGACTCCATCTTAAAATTTAATAAATAAATAAGGGTGGCCAAGGATGTGGCTCAGTGGTAGATGTTTGTCTAACATGGATATGGTACTGGGCTTGATCCCCAATACTGAAAGGGGGAAAAGGCAAATGTGTATAATTTAGCTGATTGAAATCTATTACTTATCTTTCCCCACTTTTAAGTCATAGGAACTGTGAAGAAAGGCAAGGTCACCAATTTTCTTTTTTTTCAAAATACTGTACAATAAACTTGTATTTATCAGAATTGCTGGAGAGTGAAGTCTGGATAATGAGATAGAAATTGAGATATATAGTTCTTTTTCCTGGGCACAATATAGATTACATATCTCAAACTCTTTTCAGGTTGTAGAACTGAATTGTAGCTAACAGAAAGTTAACAAGTGAAATGTTCCTTAGTCTAAAACTTCCCATCCTCTTTTCCTCTTAGTCTGGCTGAGATAAAGACAGTGCTAGTCTGAATTTGGAAGCCACATGCTAATGATGGTAATCTTCCCTATTTGAGTTCCTAAGTGGTCACAGGTAGAAGAGCCAACTAGTAACCTAATTTCCTTTCTTCCAGTAGGTATTACATGTGTGACAAATAAATTGCTGTATTCAAGTCACTTTGTTTCTGTTCAAGACTATTTGTTTCACAGATAGCACAAACCTAATTAATATCTCTGAGGATATAGAGGAAAAAACAAACTCAAACTCAATTTCTCTTACTGTGCTCTCACCATATGCTTCTGACACCAGACAACCAACACTACAGCAACAGACACCAACTTGAGTGTCCTCTAATTCAATTCAATTCTGAGGCTATCTGGAGATAGTGTCAGATCCCCAGGTTGAAGGCATAGTCCCCAAGATTGCCCCTCAACCCCAAACTCCAGATGCCAATCGCAAGCCCATTGTTTTACCCTGCTTCTGACTAATCAGCTATGAATCAGAGTCCCTACAACCTTCTTCTCTGGTTGAAATAATTTACTAGAATGGCACACAGAACTCAGAGAAAGTTTACCAGTTCATTATAAAGGATATTACACAGGACACAAATGAGGTGGTGCATAGAGTCAGATATGTGAGAAAGGGCACAGAGTTTCTATGCCCTCTTCCAGCACCCCAGTTTCCAGGGTATCCAAATATCTGCATTCTGTTCTTTTGGGTTTTTATGGAGGCTTCATTACATAAGCATGATTATATCACTGGCCTTTGGCTATCAACCTTTATCTCCTCTCCCCTTTCCAGAGATGGAGGGTGGGACTGAAAATCCCAACCTTCAATCCTCTTTTATTCTTCCGTATAACCAAACTCCATGCTGAATTTGCATTGGAGCTGCGAGTCATCAGTTGGCACACAAAAAGTTTTCATTTTAGAATTTCCAAGGATATTAGAAGTTGAATACTAGAAAAAGAGGAGGGAGAACTATAAATGGTCAACAAATATATGAAAAAATGTTCAATATCTCTAGCAATTAGAGAAATGTAAATTAAAACTACACGTTTTAATCTCTTTAGTCAGAATGGCAATTATCAAGAATACAAGTAACAATATATGCTAGCAATGATGCCGGAGAAAAGGTCCACTGATACATTGTTAGTGGGGCTGCAAATTGTTGCAACCACTCTGATCTGGAGAGTCCCCAAAAAGCTTAGAATGGAACCACTATTTGACCCAGTTATCCCACTCCTAGGTTTAGTACCCAAAGGATAGTATAATGACATAGCCACATCAATGTTTATTGCAGCTCAATTCACAATACCTAAGCTATGGAACCTACGTGGGTGCCCTTCAGCAGATGAATGGATGAAGAAAATATGGCATATATATACAATGTAATATTACTTAGCCATAAAGAAGAAAGAAATTATGGCATTTTCTGGTAAATGGATGGAAGTGGAGAATATCATCATGCTAAGTGAAATAAGCCAGTCCCAAAACACCAAAGGTCAAATGTTTTCTCTGATAGGTGTATACTAACAGAAAATGGGAGATGGGGGGAATAGACGTTCATTGGATTAGAAAAAGGGGAATGAAGAGAAGGGAGGTGGAATGGAATTAGGAAAAACAGTAGAATGAATTGGACATAACTTTCCTATGTTCATATATGAATACACAACCAGTGAAACTCCACATCATGTACAACCACAAGAATGGGATCCTAATTAGAATAAGTTATATCCTTTGTATGTATGTATGTATGTATAATATGTCAAAATATACTCTACTGTCATTTATATTTGAAAGGAACAAATAAAAAACCTCTAGGTCTAAAAAGTTAGAATAACAAAGTAATCCTGAGAAGTATATATCTCTAATCTTCATTCTCAGACCAATAGGAGATCCTATATAAACTCTGTATTAGAATTCCACTATTACAAGGTTGCCAGTTGCTAATACAGATGAATATTTTGTAATCTATTAAGTCATTTTCTATGGGATAGTAGTCAATATTATAACAGTTGTAGCAGGGTACAAAGAAAGCAAATCTGAAAAACAAAACAAGAAAATATAGATGTTTCACCCTCCACAATGTAAGTGGGCTAAAATAATCAGACCCCTTGTATGAAACAAAACTCAAGGTTAGAAAATTGGACAACCAGCAGTAAAAATAACCTTGTAAACCTTAGTGATAAAATGTACATGATACTGAGGCCATGCATAGTCTTCATCCTTGTCACCACATGCACTTTACTTCTGAGCACCACTAAGCAGACATATTCATAGAAGGACAGCTCATGCATCTTAATATTAAACAGTTTCAATTGAGTGTTCACTTTAAATACAACTATTTTTGGTTTCTGAGCCAATTCTGAGAGTTTCAATCTCACACAGTCTCCCCTAAATTCTCTATTCGGCATCTGCCAGTCTTGTTCCCAGAAATCAATACAGAGCCTGACCTCAGGCTGTCTTTCTTTTCAAGCTAAGTGGACAATAAGAGGTACTGCCTGAAGTTATACGCCCTGGAAGGTTTTGTTGTTGTTATTGTTGTTGTTATTATTTTTTTCTTCCTGAACATCCTTTACTGCCACTGATGACAGAGACTGTAATGGTGTAGCAGTTCATTTCTGATTCATACCTGAAGAGTTTTCAGAGTCATCTATAATTCTTTATCCTTAATCAAGTTTTTATAAGGAGTTTCACATAAAATACTCTTGTGAGTGAAGACAAGGTTGGCAATGTAGCAAGTACTGCTGGTCAGAATATCACAGAGGCAATTTAAACTGTTCTTTAAAAGTTCCTATAATTTCTATCTACTTCCACAACAAAATTTCATTGAATTAGAACATCATTTTCCCTTTCTTCTTCCCTTTTGTTACTTAAAAGGTGACCTTCCCATTTGTGATTTTCATTATATCCTTTCCTTCTATTTCACCTGATGAACCACTTAGTACCCAGCATATTTCCCAAATTTCTCTCCACAAATTTCCAAGTTACCCAGCAGATATCTTAGATTTGATTTCACAAATATTGAAAATCTCTTCTTGTTATACAATCTATTCAATTAATAATGTTTTTGGGCTGAGGATGTGGCTCAAGCGGTAGCGCAATCGCCTGGCATGCGTGCGGCCCGGGTTCGATCCTCAGCACCACATACAAAGATGTTGTGTCCGCCGAAAACTAAAAAAATAAATAGAAAATTCTCTCTCTCTCTCTCTCTCTCTCTCTCTCTCTCTCTCTCTCTCTCTCTCTTAAAAAAATAATAATGTTTTTAATCCAGATTAACAAGCAAGAATTTCCTGGTAAAATAGATATCATGGTAATGCAGCAACTTAGAAATATGACTTTTTATTGGTAATCTATAAAGAATAAGGGATTATCTCTATCATCCATCCCTACCTTTTTGAGAGGCCTAAAATGGATAAAAACAAATATATCTTAACTAAGGTACTGATTTAAAAAAAAAAGATTTGTAAGAATGCTTATAAGAAGATAGTGGGAAAAGAAAGAGCAGCTAACTAATTCAACTGAATAAAATTTAATGAACATGGCAAACAAAATACTAGCCAACAGAAAACTTGGAGAACTACCAGAAAAAAATAAAATCCATCTGGGTAAGATAGCAAAAACAAATTGATTGTTTAAAAAAAAAGCTGTTTTTTGAGCACTTATAAGCAAGGGGTACCTGGTATAAGGTTTATGCTTAATAAATATTTCTTGAATTTTTTTCATACACCAAAACAGTCTTGTAATTGTTCTTCAAACTTTAAAGTACATCAAAATCATCAAAAGTGCTGGTTAAAAGACAAACTGGCCACACCTTCAGAGTTTCTGACTCATCTATTCTAAAGTGGAACCAAATAATTTGCATTTTTAACAAGTTCCCAGTCAATAATCAGTACTCTTGATCAAGGTTCCTGATCAACAACACTGTCAATCAGTAGTGGCATGGGCTGGGCACAGTGGTGCATGCCTGTAATACCAGTGGCTGGGGAGGCTGAGGCAGGAGGATCTTGAATTCAAGGCCAGCCTCAGCAATTTAGCAAGGCCTTTAAGCAACTTAGTGCCCCAGCCTTTTTTATATCTTACTTAATGTCTTTAAGTAAGATATAAAAAGGGATGGGGATGTTGCTCAGTGGTTAAGCAACCCTGGGTTCAATCCTGGACCAAAAAACCAGTGGCACATTTGACATTTTGGGCCAGGTCTGTGGAGGGCTGCCCTATATTATAAGATATTTAGCAGCATCCCTCATCTCTACCTATCAAATGTCAATAGTGCCCAGTCCCCCAAGACATTGCCATATGTCTCCTAAGGGGACAAAATTACTCCTGGTGGAGAACCAGTGCTCTAGATTACCCAGATTACCTTTGGGGTGTTTATTTACTTAATAGACATAGTTGCTCCTATATACACTGTGATTAATATTTTAGCACAATATTATATGATAATTCATAAGTTATCCTGATAAATAACATGGAAAGATGTGGCTGAATACAAAAACAAATTTAAAAACTTAAAAAAAAAGAATTACAAGACTTTATCTTTTTACTATTAAGTTCAAGGATTTTAATTAATAGATGTATAGCACAAAGACCACTCAAACCTGTATTGTTTTAAACTATTTTCTCCTAGAAAGGAATATAAAAGGGGCTGTATTCCTTATAATAACAATAAAATAAGCATAACTACCTGAGTATAATCTATTCTATTTATATTATATTATATTATAGTATAGTATATCTATTTATAATCTATAAAGTATTCCAGAGGTATTTCCATAGAAAGAGGGAAAGAATATTGAGAGCACTTAATAATGTATCTTTGGGCACCAGAAAATTAAATAATACCATAGCCTGTATTCCTGTTCCAGATAGTAAATCATATTTACTTTTCTTCTGAGATAAAGTCTGGATTATATACCTCGTTACATCATTCTCTATAATTTCTACTTCTTGAAGAAATTCTTCCCTCTTTTCAGAATTATGTAGGTCCTATTGTCATTTCTGTGAGAGTCCACATTTCTCAAAGAAAAAGAAATAATTTATTAGACATGCCAACTTTGTTTTAACAATGTTCCACCAAATATCCGGGTACTTGTAAACTTGTGTCTCCTTTAGATACACGTCTGCTCTATGAGCTCCTCAGGAGCCAAGAATCCATTCCTCTCTGCACTAGGTAGCCTGCATAATACTCACATTATTGTAGCATTTCAGTTTTTCCTCTGTTTTCATTCTTGTTAACATGTCCTTACTACCCTTTTATCCTCAAGATTTAGAGGCTCTACCTCCCTTCAAACTACTGTGTTCTTTTGAACAATGAAAAAAATAAGCAAGAGTAAGTTATAAAAAAGACATAATTATGTGGAGTCATTAATTATATTGTCTTCAATGTGCCAAAGACTGAAATTATTTTAGTGAAAATTTCTTATAGAGTAAAAATAACCAAAGAATAGGAAAATAAATTATAAAACAGGTCTTTTTATTCTGATATAATGAAATTTCCAAACTACTCTTGTATTTCAGAAAATATTATACAAATTGGGTGTGGATCAGATCTTGTTAAACAACCAGCTTCAACACTACTAAATCTAGGTTATAAACAAACCTCACAGATAAGTCACTGAATTTGGATTATAGGCATTTTTAACTACATCTTTTGAGTGGAGAAAGTGAAAAGTCTTATTTAAGACTGCCAAATCATTGTATTTATATTAGTTTTCCAAAGATCTAATGGGCAGCTAAGATATAAATAAGGGTTACCAAATCATGAATAGCAATATTATGAACAGAAAAACTACTTCAGGAGATCAAAGATTTCCATTTCTATTATTTTGGGAATGCTAATATATTATTTGGGAGTCTCAGTATTATGGTCAAATATTTTGATAAACATTTGTATTAGGTTAAACTATTCTTCAAGTATAAAATCACAAATTATTAACAACATATATGTATATATTTTTTTTAAAATTATGCTTTTTTAACTTTTTTATTTATATATTGTTAAATTTAACACACACACACACACACACACACACACACACATATATATATATATATATATATATATATATATATATCCATCTACTTCCAGATTTTGCGTGTGTGTGTGTGTGTGTGGTGCTGCAGATTGAACCCAGGGCCTTGTGCATGTAAGACAGGCACTCTACCAACTGAGCTATATCCCCAGCCCCTACTTCCAGATTTTGATATTTTTTTCCTACACATTGATTTTCTTTTTTTATTCTTTTTTTTTTATTGGTTGTTCAAAATATTACAAAGCTCTTGACATATCATATTTCATACATTAGATTCAAGTGGGTTATGAACTCCCATTTTCACCCCAATTACAGATTGCAGAATCACGTCGGTTACACCTCCACAATTTTACATGATGCCATATTAGTGACTGTTGTATTCTGCTACCTTTCCTATCCTCTACTATCCCCCCTCCCCTCCCCTCCCTTCTTCTCTCTTACCCCATCTACTACAGTTCATTTCTCTCCTTGTTTTTTTTCCCATTCCCCTCACAACCACTTATATGTAATTTTGTGTAACAATGAGGGTCTCCTTCCATTTCCATGCAATTTCCCTTTTCTCTCCTTTTCCCTCCCACCTCATGTCTCTGTTTAATGTTAGTCATATTCTCATGCTCTTTTCCCTACTCTGTTCTTAGTTACTCTCCTTATATCAAAGAAGACATTTGGCATTTGTTTTTTAGGGATTGGCTAGCTTCACTTAGCATAATCTGCTCTAATGCCATCCATTTCCCTGCAAATTCCATGATTTGTCATTTTTTAGTGCTGAGTAATACTCCATTGTGTATAAATTCCACAATTGTTTTATCCATTCATCTATTGAAGGGCATCTGGGTTGGTTCCACAGTCTAGCTATTGTGAATTGTGCTGCTAACACATTGATTTTCTAATGACAACATCTTTACTGACTCTATTTGTATTTGATCACTCAATACTATTTCTTATGCTTTTAAATGATAAACAAAACAATTACCAAAAAAAATACCTAAGAGGCAATGCAGAATGAATTCTTAAAAATCATATTATGTGCACAGATTAATATCACAGGGAACTCGACCTTTATGCACAGATGGAATAACCAATTAAATGTAAATAAACACGTGAGCAAAATGAAGTCTACTTGAATAGAGGAAGGAGAACAGGAAAGGGGAGGGAGGACGGGAGGCAAAAGGGTAAAGTTAAAGGTAGGGGATTGTGAACTGAAATCAAATTCCATGAATGTATGAGTTTGTCAAGATGAATCCAACTAGTATGTATAATTATGAAGGTCTAACAAAAAAAATAGCCCTGACATTTAGGAATACTGTTTGCTCTCCATCAGAACATCTTTTATATCAGGAGACTTTATAGATGTTATCAGTTTAAAATTACATTATGAGAACTAGAAGTCTAGTAATAATATACTATACTCAGTGAACTTCAAAAACCAAGGAATTAGACACTAGTTTTCCTTTCTGAGGTTTGTTTATAAAAGTAAAAAATAAACTTTTTAAAACATAAGAATATGAAAAGTAATGAGGTAAACTGTAGTTTATTTTTTTTATTATTTTATTGTTGGTTGTTCAAAACATTACATAGTTCTTAATATACCATATTTCACAGATTGATTCAAGTGGGTTATGAACTCCCATTTTTACCCCGTATACAGATTGCTGTGTCACATCAGTTACATTTCCATTGATTTACAAATTGCCTTTCTAGTGACTGATGTATTCTGCTGTCTATCCCATTCTCCACTGTCCCCTCACCCCTCCCCTCCCCTCCCCTTCCCTTCTCTCTCTCCATCCCCTCTACTATAAATCGTTTCTTCCACTTATATAATTTCTCTCCTACTCCTCCTTTCCTCTTATATGTAATTGTGTATAACCCTGAGGCTCACCTTCCAATTCCATGCAATTTCCCTTAACTCTCACTTTCCCTCCCGCCTATCATCCCTGTTTAATGTTATTCTTCTTCTCCAGCTCTTCGTCTCTACCCTGTCCTTGGTTACTCCCCTTATATCAAAGAAGACATTTGACATTTGTTTTTTAAGGATTGGCTAGCTTCACTTAGCATAATCTGCTCTAATGCCATCCATTTCCCTCCAAATTCTATGATTTTGTCATTTCTTATTGCAGAGTAATACTCCATTGTGTATAAATGCCACATTTTTTAATCCATTCATCTATTGAAGGGCTTCTAGGTTGGTTCCACAATCTTGCTATCGTGAATTGTGCTGCTATGAACATCGATATAGCAGTGTCCCTGTAGCATGCTCTTGTTAGGTCTTTAGGGAATAGACCGAGAAGGGGAATAGCTGGGTCAAATGGTGGTTCCATTCCCAGCTTTCCAAGAAATCTCCATACTGCTTTCCAAATTGGCTGCACCATTTTGCAGTCCCACCAACAATGAACAAGTGTACCCATTTCCCCGCATCCTCGCCAGCACTTGTTGTTGTTGGACTTCTTAATGGCTGCCAATCTTACTGGAACTGTAGTTTATTGATAAAAATAATAACTCAATTCTCAATTTCTGATTTTCAGAAGTTGATTATGTATTTTATGGACTATCCAAGACCTTTCTTCCAAGTTTTAATCAATTTATTGAAAGAAAAGAATGAGACTTAACTTATTTTTCTACCAGCATGTAATTCTGATACATAGCTCACAGTATAACAAAAATACATTACAGACTGATTAAATATTAAACATCAAAAAATGTTAAAAAATATAGAGGAAAAGATAATTTAACACTTATCTTAGAAAGGCAAGGAAGTTCTAAATAGAAGCAATCACAAAAGAGGTAAAATTATGTTTTAAATGCATTAACAAAAACACCCTTCACAAGTTAAAAGAAATATTCAAAAATAAAAGGCAAATGGCTAGAAAAAGTACTTCCAGCAAATATAACAAAAGTTAATGCCTTGGAAAAAGAATTTTTATAGAGAGTAAGACTAGAACTTAAAGAGAAAAACAGGCAAATAGTTATGGGTAATTAATTAACAAAATAGGAAATTCAAATTCAAAAAGCAAATTCAAACAAAGGGGGAAAGTCCATATTTGCCTGTCAAATAAACAAATATTTGAAAATATAACATCAAGAAATGGTAATGATTCATTAAATTATACGCAATTGAGTTGTTGAGGAAATATAATCAACTACTAAGAAAACTATTATGGTAACATTTTTAAAATTTTGATGCAGTAATTTTTTTCTGGGAAACTATCCTAAGATAAAACCTTAAATATGGGGGTGGGTAATGTTTTAATTATGATGTTTGCTCTCATGTTATTTATAATAATAAACCATGAAAAACTAATCTCAAGAATGGGTGGATAAGAAGGGGATAGTTAAATAAACCATGGCAAATTCAGTACTTTGCCATGTACCAGCAAAGAAATCTTCAAGAGTCTACTTTCATTCTCTGAATTTAAGCTTCTTTTTAAAATACTTTTAGTAGTAGATGGACACAATACCTTTATTTTGTTTATTTAGTTGTTTTTTTTTTAAATGAGAATTAAACCTTATGCATGCTAGGCAAGCATTCCACCACTGAGCCACAAACCCCAGCTCATGTATTTAAGCCTTTGTTTTCCATTTTTAAATAAGAAGAAAAATAGTACTTACTGCATGGAACAATTGTAAAGATTAAATAAATTAATACATGTATTAATTTGACAGTCTGACAGAGATAAACCCACAAAAATACAGTTATCTCATACTAGACAAAGGCGCCATAAACATACACTGGAGAAAAGATAGCCTCTTCAACAAATGGTGCTAGGAAAACTAGAAATCCATATGTTGTAGAATGAAATTAAGCCTTTATCTCTCACCCTACACAAAACGCAGTTCAAAGTAGATGAAGGACCTAAGTATTAGTTCAGAAACCCTGTACGCACTAGAAGAAAAGGTAGGCCCAACATTCCAACATACAGGATCAGGAAATGACTTCTTTAACAAGATCCCTCAAGTACAGATGTAAAATCAATAATCAATAAGTGGGATGGCATCAAACTGAAAATCTTCTTTACAGCAAAGGAAACAATCAAGAGCATGAAGAAAGAGCCTATAAAATGAAAGAAAATCTTTGCCACCTGTACCTCAGACAGAGCATTAATTTCCAGGATATATAAAGAACTGAAAACACTTAACACAAAAATAAAAAACAAACAACCCAGTCAATAAATGGGCAAAGGAACTGAACAGACACTTAACAGAAGAAGAAATACAAATGGTCAACAAATATATGAAAAAATGTTCAACATCTCCAGCAATCAGAGAAATGCAAATTAAAATTACACTGAGGTTACATCCCCTAGTTCCCTCCAGTCAGAACAGCAATTATTAAGAATGCAAATAACAGGGCCTGGAGATATAGCTCTTGGTAGAGGGTTTGCCTCACATGCACAAAGCCCTGGGTTCAATCCCCAGCACCACAAAAAAAAAAAAAGGAAAGAAAGAAAAAATAATAAAGAAAGAAAATGCAAGTGACAACAAATGTCAGCAAAATATGGGGGGAAAGGTACACTGTACATTACTGGTGGGACTGCAAACTGGTACAACCATTCTGGAAAGCAGTATATAAAGTCCTCAGAAAACCTGGAATAGAACCACCTTCTGACCCAGTCCCACTCCTCAGTATATACTCAAAGGAATTAAAATCAGCATATTACAGTGACACAGCCACATCAATGTTTACAGCAGCTCAATTCACAATAGCTAACAATGAAACCAACCTAGGTCCCTTCAAGAGACAGATGAATGGGTAAAAAAATGTGGTGTATATACACAATGGACTATTACTCAGTCATAAAGAAGAATTACTTTATAACATGTACCAGCAAATGGATACGTCTGGAGACTATCATGCTAAGTGAAGTAAGCCAGTCCCAAAACACCAAGGTCAAAGGTTTTCTCTGATAGGTTGAAGCTAATCCACAATAAGGGATGGGGGTGAGGGGAAGAATAGAAGTACAGCAGATTAGACACCGTGGAAGGAACTGAAGGGAGAGAGGATAAGCAAAAGAAATACAATGAATAAAATGAATCTGACATAGTTTTCCCATGTACATATATGAAAACAATACAGTGAATCCCACCACCGTGTACATTCCTAAGAATGGGACTTTAATTAGAATAAGATATATTTCATGCCTGTATGATTATATCAAAATGAATTCTGCTGTCATATATAACTAAAAAGAACCAATAAAATAATTTGACAGTCTTATATACAATTATTACTTTAAAACTATATGCAGTCATTCAAAGTAAGAATGTAAAAAATGCTTATAATAGCACACTACATGAAAAAGTAACGTACTATATATAACAGGTGCATAGCAACATATCAACCAGGCATTAAACAGAACTGTTCCAAAATATTAGCAGTGAAAAAAAAAAAAAGAAACAAACAAATATTTTGCTCAGGAATTAGGCAGTATAAATTAAAACTTTACCACATTTTAGGTATATATGCTATCCTCTCTGGCATAAAACTGGAACTTAGTTTAATTGACTGAGCTAATTATTAGTTCTCATGAGCTAATAATTAACTATACAACTGTCTAAACTGAAACCTTTTTTCCTGAAACACTCTTTTACAGATTCCAACTTCTTAAAAGTCTTTTACAGAGCTCTCTGTTGGCTGCCATCCAAGTTTTCTAGCAAAGGCTCTAAGTGCAAAACCCTTGTCACTCATCCACATACAGCAAAGACAATGTCTATTTTAGTTAGATTTGCAATATTAGCAGACTGGCATCAATAGTTCCTGGAAAAAAAATCATCTATTTTAGGGAGGCAAAGGCTTTTGAATTCTAGTTCTGGTAAATAATTTTCAAAGTCACATTTTTGCTGAACAGAAGCTTCAGTGTCAACCAAGGGCCAAACATTGTACCTTTTTTTAAGAGGTAGGAAGGTTAACAAGCAGGAAGAGAGAGAAAGCAAGAAAAAGAAAAGTACAAAGCAAGGAAACAAGAGAGAGAAAGAAAAAGCAAGAAGAAATCTAAATTGCATTATGAGGCATAAAAGAAACCACTTTCAGCTTCAGAATGTATAAATAAAAGTAATTATGTTTGATGGTGACAGTTCCCATCATTGCAAGAGGAAAAAAATCCTCATTTCAGTCACTTATGAAGTGACTTTTGAAATGACAATATAAAAGACACTTTGGCTTCATAAATTCTCACAGATTAGTGTTTTAAGATCAGAGGGACAGAGAGGAAAAAGAAGGAAAGGAAAAAGAGAAAGAGAGGAGAAAAGGAAAGCTAAGGCAGAGAGTAAAGTTGAGCATTGTCTGTTTCCAAGCTAGGAACAGAAACAACATATACTCCACTACAAAATATATATGGAAAAAGACTGGACTGCATTCATCAACAAAAAGTAGGGAAAAGTTCCATTTCTTTTAATGTTTTGTGTCCTTCTAATGAATAACTAGAGTTTAAATTCTGAAAGTGATAATATCAAGTTTCAAACTAAATAAAAAGAAACAGTGATATAGAAATAATGGATTGACTCTTGATTCATATGATTGGTCCATCAATGTAATATCTGGCTTTAAAGGCTCAGATTTTCAATTAGAAGAAATGTTAGGTTGTATAGTCCAGTCCACATCATTCCTCATTACTTTGCTTTTATAGGACTGTATACAAAGAGAAGAGGGTCAATAAACTTATTAGATATCAAATTACTAAGAGTCTCCTCCCTAATAACCAAATAAGAATTCTCTCTCTCTCTCTCTCTCTCTCTCTCTCTCTCTCTCTCTCTCTCTCTCTCTCTCCTCAACACTTGCCTGTGAGTGCTCAAGCACACGTGCACAAAGGCACACGCCCCCATGCACACATCCAGACTCCAATAAAATTGTCATAAAGTAGGCAGAATACTGTTAGACAACACTATTTATCATTCCCCACACTGTGAAGTATAAAACAGATTAATAATCAAGCTTATTTAGCTATTACTTTTTTTGTAATATGTCACTTCTAAAATTGTACTCATTTGACTTACATCTTGCTACACGCATGCACACAATTTTTTTTCTTGGTGCCAAGGATTGAACTCAGGGGCACTCGACTACTGAACCACATCTCCAGTCTTATTTTGTATTTTATTTAGAGACAGGGCTCACTGGGTCACTTAATGCCTCACTGTTGCTGAGGCTGGCTTTGAACTCACGATCCTCCTGTCTCAGCCTCCCGAGCCTCTGGAATTACAGACTTGCACCACCACACTGGGCGTCATGCACACAATTTTAATGTTGTGCCCATGATGTTTAAAAGGCTGTCTCTGGTGCATGCCTACAACCCCAGCTGCTCCAGCAGCTGAGGCAAGAGGATCGAAAGTTCAAGGCTAGCCTCAGTAATTTAGCAAGGCCCTAAGCAACTTAAAGAGACTCTGTCTCAAAATAAAAAATGAAAAGATCTGGGGATGTGACTTAATGGTTAATTGCACCAAGGTTCAATCCCCTAAGTGGAGAGCAATATGGTAGGAAATTTTCTGTTGAAAGTGGCAAGTGGCATTTAAAAATTCACCTGCAAAATGTTATTAATACCTTCTGGAAAAGTAAAAATATTTCCAGTTAACCAGCAACATCTTTGTCCCACGATTAACCATAGTATATTTTTACTCCTAAATCAACTGTTTTCCATTATCTAGGCTATCTTTCCCATTGATGCTCCTGACAGTTTAAACTTAAGAATGCAAAGAATACAACTTAATGCTCACCAATAGAAGACCCAGTGAAAGCCCAGCACAGTAGCACACACCTGTAATCGCAGCAGCTCAGGAGGCTGGGGCAGGAGGATCATAAGTTCAAAGCCAGCCTCAGCAACTTAGCAGGGCCCTAAGTAATTCTGTGAGACACCGTTTCTAAGTATAAAAATAAAATAAAATATATTAAAATGGGCTGGGGATGTGGCTCAGTAGTTAAATGACCCTGGGTTCAATCCCTGGGGAGGGAAGGAAGGAAGAGAGGGAGAGAGCGAGGTAGGGAGGGAGTGAGGGAGGAAATGAAATGAAGAAGGTGAATCTCATCTCCACTATGGAAAATGATTCAGTGTGTTTCAAATGCTAATATAAAGCTCATTTAACTGTTCATAGCACTTTTCTTCATTGTCATTCCCTTCCATGAATATGTATGACCTGGAGTTAACTATATGTTCTAGCAAGCAGAACCCTCAAAATGGAATTATTTCACAGTGGTCTTACATGTTGAGTGCACAGTATGTACTATCCACCTACTCCATCTGATTTCAATGGGAGCAGCTGATGGTTTGGTATAGGGCACTGGCCCAAACTGGAGCCTTTCCCAGGTTCCAAGGTCTTTGGGAGCAGAAAAGTCAAATTAGACTTTTTAGTCTTTCTCTAGTGTCAAAACTTTATAATGTAAAATTAAAAGCTGTCAGCAATCATTTTCTGAATGTAAAAAGACATTCTGCAGAGAAAGAGAAGTAGGAGACCCAAATAAATAAAGTCAAAATAAAAGAAACTCAGGCTCAAAGCATTTAAGTTTTTATTCCACAAACCTAGCTATATCTCTGTCCTCATCATGCTCTAATCATGCTGAAATCTACACCAGGATTCTTCTAAGTTCCTCCTTTTACTTAAGCCATTTGGAGTTGGATTGCTGCTATTTACAATCAAGAGCTCAAACTAATGTACACATGTCTTTGGAACATTCTAAAGAAATGCTATCAAGTTATCTGATAATGAAAGAAGTAATGCATAGAAATACAAGGAAGAGATGACCTGGGGGAGAGAAGAGGAGGGGTAGTCCAAGCACCTAAGCAGAGAATGGTCAGTGGAAATAAATGGAAAACAAGGTAACAAGAAGCATTTCCTGGACAGATGGCTTGGTATGCTAGCTTCGTTTTTAACTATCTTTGCAGCATTCTCTTTATGTATTTTTATGCAACTGGTTCCTCCTATTTGCATTCTCCAACTAATACAAAATAAAGCTCATTTTTAGTAAAATACATATTCCCCATTCATAGGCAAATCTTTCATTTTGAAATGGATAAATAAGAAGTTACTTCAAAAAAAATAATTCAAGTTAAATTTAGGCTCAGTTCCACAAAGCAGGGATTGCATTTCCTCCTTCATTGCAGACTAGATATGTTTTCATTTGCTTTTATGTTCTCGTTACCAAAGGATTGATAAGTAGGTTATATTTGGTAATATTCTCTCACGGAATTGCAAGTCTATTATGGTTTAGATATGAGTTGTCTCCCAAAAGCTCATGTGTGAGACAATGCAAGAATTTTCAGAGATGAAATGATTAGATTATGAGAGGTATGACCTAATCGGTGGATTAATCCACTAATACAGATTAGCTGGACAGTAACTACAGGCAGGTAAGGATGTGACTGGAGGCAGGTCACTGAGGGTGTCCTTTGGGGTTTATATTTTGTTCCTGATGAGAACAGGAACTGCTTCTGGTTGCCTTGTCCTGAGCTGCTTTCCTCCACCACACCCCTCCACTGTAATGTTGTGGCTCGCCATGGGCCCAGGAATGTAGAGTTGACTTACCATGAACTGAACCTCTCAAACCATGAGCCAAAATAAACTTTTCCTCCTCTTCATTGTTCTTGTCACATTTCTTGGTCACATGGATAAAAAAACTAACAAAAACAAGGTCTAATAATGCCAGATAAAGAATATCTCAAATTGGCTGATATGTATTCACTGCTTGATTATGTAATAAATGATGAACTTTTTTAACATCTTGTAAATTCTCTATACACATCAAACCAAGCTTTCCTTTCCACTACTAACCAGTCCCACCTTTGTTCTGCTTTGAAATCACTCTTGTCTCAGCCAAAAGTTTTATTTCTCAGCCAAGTAGGTCCTCCTCTGGTTTCCAACTTTGTATCAGGCATTATCTCTGCTCCACCTGACTCAAGAAATGTCAGTTTAGTTCATTAGCCCATGTTTTGTTTTTTGATTTATTTTTCCTCCTGGAAAAACAAGTTCATTGTATACTTTATTTGGGTAACCGAAGCAGGTATATTCCACTATGTTTTTTAATTACTAAAAATATCTGTTTAAAGAGTATAATTTTTCCACTTAAAAATGACTCATACTTGTTAGACACAATTCAGAAAAGATGGAGTAAAACAATATACACCATGAAAAACAATGAGTGCATTTGGCACAGTCCCTCTTCCCTGAAATGCTTTTAGTTGTTATAAATAATATTTGTAACAGAAGAAGATATATGTTTGATCAACAAATATATGAATATATGTTCAACATCTGTAGTAATCAGAGAAATACAAATCAAAACTACTCTAAGATTTCATCTCATTCCAGTCAGAATGGCAGTTATCAAGAGTACAGACAGCAATAAGTGTTGGTGAGGATATAAGAGGAAAGGCACATTCATACATTGCTGGTGGGACTGCAAATTTGGTGCAACCAATAGGGGAAAGCAGTATAGAGATTCCTTAGAAAACTTGGAATGGAACCACTATTTGACCCAGCTATCCCACTGCTCGGTCTATACCCAAAGGACTTAAAATCATTTGCCCATTTTTTAAAAGTTTTCAGTGTTACGTTTTTTGAGTTCTTCATATATTCTAGAAATTAATCCTCTGATAGAATAGTTAAGAAAGATATTCTCTCATTATGTAGATTCTCTTCATACTGATAATTGTTTCCTTTGCTGTACAAGATTTTTAGTTTGAGTCCATCCCATGTATTCATTCTAGGTATTACTTCCAGAGCTATAGAAGTCCTATTGAGGAAGTTGCTGCCTATGCCTATATGTTAGAGTATTTTCCCTATGTTTTCCTCTAGCAGTTGCAAAGTTTCTGGCCCTATACCAAGGTATTTGATGTATTTTTAGTTGACCAATGTGCAGAGTAAGAGATAGGAATCTATTTTCATTCTTTTATATATGGACATCCATATATAAAACATCCAGTTTTTCTAGCACAATTTGTTAAGAGGCTAACTTTTCTTCAACATTAAATTTTTGGCAACTTTGTCAAGAATAAAATGACTACAGCTGTATAGACTTGTCGCTGTGTTCTATTCTGTTCCATAGATCTATATGTCTATTTTTATTTCTAACCACACCATTTTTTGTTACTATAACTCTGTAATATAATTTGAAGTCAGGTATTGATCTTTACTCTTTTTTGCTCAGACTGGCTTTGGCTATTTGGATCTTTTGTTCTTTTCACCAATATAAATTTTAGGATTTCTTTTTCTAGTTCTAAGAAGAGTATTATAATTATTTTGATGGTGATTTCACAGACTCCATATATCACTTTTTGTAGTAGGGTCATTCTAACAACATTAATTCTCCCTACCCACAAACGTGGGAAATCTTTCCATCTTCTGGTATCTTCTTTGATTTCCTTGCTCAGCACTCTATAATTTTCCTTGTAGAAGTATTTCAACCCTTTGGTTAGATTTATTCCTAATTTTGTGATTTTGTGAATGAAACTGTTTTCCTGATTTCTTTTCTCAGCATATTAATTATTCGCATGTAAAAAAGGTATCAATTATTGTACCTTAATTTTGTATCCTGCTACTTTGTTAAATTTGTTTATTAGCTCCAGAAGTCTTCTAGGGGAACTTTAGAATATTTTATATATAGGATCATATCACCTGCAAATAGGTGCAGTTTAATTTCTTTCTTTCCTATTCATATCCTTTTTATTTCTTTCTCTTGTCTAATTGTTCTGGCTCAAGTTCCAGGTGGTGTTAGAGGACTTCTTTGTCTTATTCCTGATTTTACAGGAAATGCTTTCAGGTTTTCCCTATTGAGTATGACTATGGCTTTGGATTATCATATATAGCCATTATCCTGTTAGGGTAATTTCTTTCTATTTCTACTTTCTTCATTGTTTTTATCATGAATGAATGCTGAATTTTGTCAGAGGTTTTTTTTGCATCTATTGTCCTTGATTCTATTTAAGTGTTGTATTACATTTATAGCTTTGCATGTATGTTGAACCATCCTTGTGTCTCTGGAATAAAACTAACTAAACCAATCTTTTTAACGCAATATTGAATATGATTTGCTAATACTTTATTAAGGATTTTTACATCTATGTTAATCAAGAATATTGGTCTGTAGTTTTCTTTCCTTGATGTTTCCATAACTGGTTTTGGTATCAGAGTTATACAAGCTTTGTAAAATTAGTTTGGAAGTATTCCCTCCCTTGTTATTTCCTCAGATAATTTGAGGAGCATTGCTACTAGCTCTTCTTTAAAGATCTGGTAAAGTTCAGCTATTAATCCATTTGGTTCTGGGTTTTCTTTGTTGGAATGCTTTTCATCACTGCTTCAATCTCATTGCTTATTATTGATCTGTTTAGGTTTTCTCTAGCCTCTTGGTTCAATGTTGGTAGGTCATATGTGTCTAGAAATTTATCCCTTACTTCTATTTTTTGGAATGTTCTCATTTCATAGCATTCATAGCTATAAACTTTCTTCTTCAAACAACCTTTATTGTGTCTCAAAGATTTTGATATGCTGTGCTTCTATTCTCGTTTGATTATAAAAAATAGTTCACTGTAACTAGACAGTTAGGATAAGTATCTTCCTTAAGATGTCCCAACTAGAATGAATGTCAGAGCTTCCATTGGTTGCCAAGAAAAACAGACTTTCTTCTACCAGGTAAAATTGTATTGAGGAAATGATAGCTGGATTAGGCCAAGCTGAAGGTGCCAGGGGCCACAGTATAGATGAGGCTAATAGAAAAAAAGGTAGAGCAGAAACAAATACAAAATACCCAATTCCTCACTGAAACCATTTAAACAACTGAATCAAGCTTATATGACAATAATTTCCTATGAATTCTTCACTCAAATGAGCCAGGAAGGATCATTTGCTTCAGCTCCTTTCAGTTGGGTATTTAGCCACTTCAAGAAGCAAGAATACTAAAGAATATAGCACTACTGGGTGTCATGGATTACATACCTGTAATTCCAGCAGCTGGGGAAAATAAGGTAGAAGGATCACAAGTTCAAAGCCAGTTTCAGCAACTTAGCAAGGTCCGAAGCAATTTAGTGAAACCTTGTCTCAAAATTAAATATAAGAAAGGGCTGGGGATGTCGCTTAGTGGTTCAGCATCCTGGGTTCAATTTTTGATACCAAAAAAAGGTAATAAAAATGTAATTTAATTGTAGAGGTCTTTAACATCTTTTATTAAATTGATTCCCAAGTTGTTGTTGTTGTTGTTGTTGATGTTGTTGTTTTGAGGCTATTGAAAATAGGATAGTTCTCCTAATCTCTCTTTCACAGGATTCATCACTAATGTATAGAAATACATTTGATTTAAGGGTATTGATTTTATATTCTGCTACTTTGTTGAATTCATTTATCAATTCTAGAAGTTTTCTGGTGGAGTTTTTTTAGATCCTCTAAGTACAGAATCATGTCATCAGCAAATAATTATAGTTTGAGTTCTTCTTTTCCTATTCATATCCTTTTAATTTCTTTCGTCTAATTTCTCTTGCTAGAGTTTCAAGGACTATGTGAAATGGAAGTGGTGAAAGAGGGCATCCCTGTCTTGCTCCAGTTTTTAGTTTCAATTTTTTCTCCATTTAAAATGATGTTGGCCTTGGGTTTAGCAGAGATCGCTTTCACAACGTTGAGATATGTTCCTGCTATTCTAGTTTTTTAACTGTTTTAAAAATGAAAAGGCACTGAATTTTGTCAAATGCTTTCTCTGCATCAATTGATATAATCATGTGATTCTTATCTTTATAAGTCTATTTATGTGATAAATTATATTTATTGATTTCTGTATGTTGAACCAACCTTGCATCCCAGGAATGAACCCCACTTAATCATGGTGCACTATTTTTTAAATATGTTTTATGTGATTTGCCAGAATTTTATTGATAATTTTTGCATCTATATTCACCGGGGATATTGGTCTGAAATTTTCTTTCCTTGATGTGTCTCTGCCTGGTTTTGGTATCAGGATGATACTAGCTTCATAGAATGAGTTTGGAAGAGTTGCCTCCTTTTCTATTTCATGGAATAATTTGAAGAGTATTTGTATTAATTCTTCTTTGTAGGTCTTGTAGAACTCAGCTGTGAATCTGCCTGGTCCTGGGAATTTCTTGGTTTGTAGGCTTTTAATGGCATCTTCTGTTTGCTTAAAATTGATCTGTTTAAATTGTATATGTCCTCTTGACTCAGTTTGGGTTGATCATATACCTCTAGAAATGTGTCAGTGTCTTCAAGGTTTTCTATTTTACTAGAGTATAAATATTCAAAATAGTTTCTAATTGTTTTCTGTATTTCAATAGTATCTATCATGATATTTCCTTTTTCATCATAAATTCTAGAATCTCCCATGCTCTTGGATAGACAAAATTAATATTGTCAAAATGGCCATACTACCCAAAGCGCTATACAGATTCAATGTGATTCCAATTAAAACCCCAATGTCATTCCTTATAGAAACAGAAAAAGCAATAATGAAATTCATTTGGAAAAATAAGAGACCCAGAACAGACAAAGCAATCCTTAGCAAGAAGAGTGAAGCAGAAGACATCACAATACCAGACCTTAAGCTAAACTACAAAGCTATAATAACAAAAATGGCATGTTATTGGCATAAAAATAGATGTATAGACCAATGGTTCAGAATAGAAGACACAGAGACAAACTCACATAAATACAGTTATCTCATAAAAGACAAAAGTGTCAAAAACATACATTGAGAAGATAGCCACTTCAACAAATGGTGCTGGGAAATCCACATGCAGCAAAATAAAACTAAACCCCTAACTCTCACCATGCACAAAACTCAACTCAAAGTGGATCAAGGACCTAGGAATTGATCCTGTTCCTAATAGAAGAAAAAGTAGGCCCAAATCTTCATCACATCAGATTAGGTCCCAACTTCCTTAATAAAACTCTTAAAGTGCAAGAAATAAAACCGAGAATCAATAAATTAGATGGATTCAAGAATCAAATGAGATGAAATCAAACTTCTTCTCAGCAAAAGAAACAATCACTAAGGTGAAAAAAGATCCTGAATTTGGGGAACAAATTTTTGCCACACATATTAGTGCTCATATAGAGCACTACACTCCAGGATTTATAAAGAACTCAAAAAACACCAAAAAAAAAAAAAACCAATCAATAAATGGGCTAAGGAGCTGAACAGACACTTCTCAGAAGAAGATATATATTTGATCAACAAATATATTAAAAAAATGTTCAACATCTCTAGTAATGAGAGAAATGCAAACCAAAACTACTCTAAGATTTCATCTCACTCCAGTCAGAATGGCAGTTATCAAGAGTACAGACAACAGTGTTAGCGAGGATATGAGGGAAAGGCACACTCATACATTGCTGGTGTGACTGCAAATTGGTGCAATCAATCTGGAAAACATTATGGAGATTCCTTAGAAAACTTAGAATGTAACCACCATACCCTACTCCTCAGTCTATAGGACTTAACATCATCATACTATAGTAACACAGCCACATCAATGCGTAATAGCAGCTCAATTCACAATAGCTAAACTATGGAACCAACCTAGACGCCCTTCAATAGATGAATATATAAAGAAACTATGGTATATATACACAATGGAATATTATTCAGCATTAAAAGAGAATAAAATTATGGCATTTTCAGGTAAATCAATGGAGTTGGAGAATATCATGCTAAGCAAAGTAAGTCAATCCCAAAAACCAAAGGCTGAATGTTCTCTCTGATAAGTGAATGCTGATCCATAAGGCAGGGAGGTGGACGGTGTATGGAAAAAATGGAAGAACTTTGATTGGGCAAAGGGGAGGGAAAAGTGGGAAGCAATCATGGGGTCAGGAAAGATGGTGGAATCAAAAGGACATCATTACCCTGGGTACATGTATGACTGCAGATATGGTGTGACACTATATCATGTACAGCCAGAGAAATGAAAAGTTATGCTACAATTTTGTACAATGAATCAAAATGCATTCTTCTGTCATATATACCTAATTAGAATAAATAAATAAATTTTAAAAATAAATTTTAAAAATTAAAAAAATAAAATAAGGTTCATTCTTATGGTTTCATAATGAATCCTATTCTTTAGTAAAGTGGGGCAGTGGATTTAAAAAAAAAAAAACCTACACAAAGATGATAAAGTCAGTTTTTTGCCTTGACTGACCATGAAACTTAGGCCAGTAATTTTCAGCAAACCTGTTCAAATTTTATACCAGAGTAACAAGTTTAAAGACAAACTTATAAAGGAATGAAGACTTCACAGACATTTTAGTTACATGTGTTCTGAAATTAGCATTGATAATCAAAAGTTGATTGTACCTATAAAAGTTACTTTCTGTAAGTATACTGAATTATTCAGAAATTCAGCTCAAATATTGCATCTTCAAGAAATAATTTTAGATACCATGTTCAGAAGTCAGGGATGTGGTAAACTTCATTTAAAAATTATGTGTCCTAGCTTCTCAAAAATAAATCCAGAGTTATTGGGTTAATACCAGCAACCTTAGAGATTATCACCATCCTCTTCATTTTTCAGAGGAAGAACTGATGCCTAAAGAAATTAAATGGTATATCCAGATCCAAAGAGTTCATAAGCACCAGGGTCTATACCAGACTCAGTCTCCTAATTTTAAGTTCACGGTCTATTTTGCCACATCAAGAGCCTGCTTTTTATGGAAGTTTTAGAGTCAAAGATAAGATTCTGTGTATGAAATCTCTTAATGCTGCTTAATGGAGCACTCTTGAGAGAACCTTTATGTAAATGTCTGGAAACCAAATGTCACTGGTTCAATTTCCAGTTAATATAGAGACTTTATTCATTGAACATTAACTGAAATGGTTTTTATGCTAATAGAGTTTGTTTTACCACAGATTTTCATAAAAACATCATCATGCACTTTAAAATACATGAAGCACTCTTACAATATAAGAATTCCCAAATCAAGATCTGAATTTCATGATGATGTTTGTACAATTTTGGACTCATATATATTTCACTGTATTCATCAAAGCTGCCTTCTCTTTGTCTTCCAAAACCTCCCATAATGTCTGCATTCCAACATGGGCTTGACCTCAGCCAGCCTCATAGTATTGCTTGAAATCCTATACTGCTATTTCTTCCCTTTACTTGTACTGATTTTGTATGTATACACCAAATTTTAAATTCCAATAACCTCAATTACTCTAATTTTAACCCCATCTGAGAAGAAGATAGATAAACATAGGTAGAAGAAACCTAAAAGCTGTTCTAATTCTGCAATCTCAAACATTCACAAAAAGGCTTTGTTTTAAGGAACTGTGAGGGAAAAAAATTGGAAAAATGTTCCAGGAGGTAAGAAACAAACAATTTTTAAACAGTAATACTTTTGGTAGGAATTGGATATCTTTGACGAAACAAGTACTTTTAAGTACTGATAAGTGCCAAGATTGATTTATCTTCTCAGAAATTTAGTTGGTTTAGTTTAATCTTTTTCTACACTTTCACATTTTAGGTATTCTAGTGAAACAACCAAAGCATGAAATAACCATAAACAATCTTGCATAATAATCTACCATGAAATTTCAATGAAATTACTGCAAATAAAAAATAAAGTTGTCAATGTAGCACCACAGCATGAAGCAATACATGTAAGCATTAGTACAAAAAAAAAAAAAGCATTCATTCAGTTGAGTTACTGCCATTCTATGACTGAATGAAGCAGAGCAAAAGATGAATGTACAAAACAATCTACCGAATTAAGTGAAATGGAATGAGAAGTGCTTTAATTGGATAAAATTTAAGAGCTGAATTACAAATTCCACATAAATAAACAGCTCTAAATAATGTGTTTTTCCAGTTAAATAATGACTTTAATAAAACAGATGAAAATGTAGGCTGTGTTGTTTTTTCTGCCTGTCAGAATCTCATTAGCATTTCAATTTAAATTCTACAAGTGCACTCAAATCTCTCATTTGTACATCTGGCATAACTCAAAACACTGCCTTATTTGTTAAAAAAAAATTAAGGCAAATGAGCCAATTCACAATATCTTGCACTGGTATTTTAATAGGTGAAAACAATGTGGTTATTTTAGTGTTGCATAACAGCAGGGGTCTCCATATGAAGAAACTGAAAAGATTAAGGTAACACTTTCGAAGAAAATTTGGTTTTATAAGTAAATCCTTAAAGATGGAATTAAGAGCTAAAACTGTATTTAAACTATATACAGAATTAATATCTAAAATATTTATCCACCTTTAGATTACATTTAGGAGTGGTATTTTAAAAAACAATTGATGAAGCAACAATTCCAAATAAACAAGCACTACTTCAAAGTTTTTGTGAAAATAGTTTTATTACACCATAATCAACAGCAAACAACAACATCAATAACAAAAAAAGATAAACATAGGTGAAAATTCTTCAAACTACCTATGCTTTGTAATGATTTTAAATCAATAGTATACCTAAAAATCATGTAAAAATATTCTCAAACTGTATTTCCAAAGTTTAGTTCCAGAATTCTGATTATAGATAGGACCAGAAATGAGAATTTTTAACATATATCACAAATGATTTTGATGCAAGTGGTCTGTGGACCACAATTTAAGAAACATTAATGTGTAGGATAACATTCACATGCTTTAGAATTATAATTAAAAGTCTTTCACAATCTGGTTTTACTCTATCTCTTAATCTTTATTCCATAGGACAAACTACACACAATTTAGTTGACCATCTTAGTACTGAGTACCAAAGGCTAGATCTGAACCTCCTAAAGCCTTCATACTACAATTTGGGTAAGATCAGTTAAAAACCTGTTTAGAACAGATCAAAGGGTCACAACGTATGAACAATAGATAAGAGTGTTTGTCTTAATACTCAAATCAGACTAACCCTAAGTCAAGTGTCCCAACAGGTAAGTAGAACACAAATAAACAAAGAACAGGTAGTACAGAGAGACTACTTGTTAAAGATTAATTAGACCCTACAAAGTTAACTTAATCCACTTAGGATTTCATCTTATAAAGGAACTTGGAAAAATATAAAGGTAAGCTATTTTATGCTACATTTAACAAAATTTAGTTATAATTGTAGCTATGTTAATTCTTATGTCAAAAAATAAACCAGCTCTATGTCTTTTGTTGATATTTCTGAAATTAATTCATTTGAATGTAATATGACATCTGTCAATTCATATTTAACACATAGAGATACTAACAAATATCTAACAGAAATATTCAAGAGTTTCATGTGTTTTCCAAAGGGTTTCTCTTAAGTTTGTTATTCCAATCAGTCTCTTTTGAGGCATCATCATAGCATTACCCTTGTCATTTTTCTCTGCTTCACTTACATACTATCAAATCTTTTACATGTGATTCAATAAATTCTCCAATATCACTTGCACTAACTTCATTAAATATTTATATTTCTCAAAATTTTCTTATTTATTTATGTATTTATTTATTTATGTATATATTTATTTATTTTTAGTACAGGGTTGAACCTAGAACCTTGTGCATGCTAAGCAAGTTACCACTGAGTCACATACTCAACCCTTTTTATTTTGAGACAGGGCCTCACTAAGTTGCCCAGGCTGGCCTTGAACTCACAATCCCCCCTATGCAAACTCCTAAGTAGCTGGGATTATGGGAATATGCCACCATGTCCAGCTAATTTTCTACTTTTTATGGTCAATTCACATTGTACTCTTTAAGTTCTGAAATCATCAACTAAAAAGCATGGAGCCATTTGTCACATTTCTTAATTAATAAGAGATATATTGACATGATAGGCAAAGATAGAAGTTACGTTCATCTGAGTGAAGGCTAATTTTATTTATGTCTACTTTTAACCAGGGAATATTTGTATGGCATGCTTACTTTAGTTCTCCATAGAACAAAGGAAGAAGTGGATTATTAAAATTTTGGTAATATTCTCTATGGAAATCCAAGAAAGTAATCAGCACTGAACACATATGTCAGAAGCAACTAGCAAACTCCATCAGGCTGAGCATCAAAAAGATCAAGGATAGAGTTATCCATGGTGGGGAAGAAAGGCTGGTGGGAGCATAGCACATGGATCTGTGTTGGGCTGCCAGTGAGGTGAGATATTCAGTGGCAAGTCAACTGTCAGGCAATTACAAAAAAGTTTTGAAAAATGCGTTTGTGGTTTTGAAACACTAATATTTATACATTATAGTCTATGTATGCTAAGCAGTTTTATATGCATTTTATCATTTAATCTTCACAAAAACCCTACAAAGTAGGCAATATTATTATCATCATTTACAAGGAAGCAACTGAAGCTTAAATAGACTAGCCTTTTGAGCTAGCAATGAGCCAAGATGGAATTTGAACCCTGTGATTCAGACTTCAAAATTGATCCTCTGGATTAGTCCACTACAAACTTTTGTATTTTATATTGTTCTATTTTTGATTTTCTATTTTTACTATATTAAAGAAATGTATTAACTTTGCTTTAATGATCCATTATCTATCTTTTCATCACCAGAATCTAGCGGTATCTTACATACAGTGGACATTCAATAAATACTGCTTGAATTAAATTGTCTATAATTAAATTAATGTTGCATTTCAGAGCAGATGCACAACAACCAATTTGCCATTCCTTTGGGATTGTTTGCCTTTATGATTTCCAAGAATAGAGTGAGGAGAAATGTACCATTCTGTAGTTACATAGCATCTTTCTGAAAACTATGAAGGAGAGCATTTTAATACCCCAGAATAGATCTGAACATGAAAAACTTTCATAAAAGAAAACAATATTTTTCTAGATTAACATAGCCATTTTAATTGATGGTTTTCTGATGTCTAGATAAAAAAGCTATGATTTTTAAAAGTATTTATCATAAATAAAAGGAGGTGAGACCGGGTATGTTGGTGCACATCTGTAATCCCATGGCTGAGGAGGCTGAGACAGGAGGATCTCAAGTTCAAAGACAGCCTTAGGAAGGGCGAGACGCTGAGGAAGTCAGTGAAACCCTGTCCCTAAATAAAATAGAAAATAGGGCTGGGGATGTGGGTCAGTAGTCAAATGTCCCTGAGTTCAATCTCCAGTACCAAAAAAAAAAAAAAAAAAAGAAAGAAAGAAAGAAAAGGAAAAAAGATAAGGAAATGAATAGTAGATTTAATCCATGTACTACAATGAATGGAATTCACTCAACAAATCATTCCTGAACATCTATTATGTCTGGCACAGTTCTAAGTACTGTGTATGTATATAAAAGATGCCTACATTTATGAAGCTTATATTCTAATGAGACGCAAGAAATAGTACACCAGTAAACAAATTAACCACATAGATTAAATTGTAAAACCTTGAAATGTGTGGTATGTGAAAAGAATGGCTACTCTAGCCAGACAAATTAGATAAGAGTGCTCTTTAGTACAAACCAGAAGAAGCCAGTCAATAAAAAGGCATGGAGAAGGGCAGTTCAGGCAAAAGACACTCTGAGAACAGAGTACAAAGTCTGTTTAATATAAAGAATAGAAGAAAATGTTCTTTTTTTAAAAAAGCATATTAACTATAAGTGAAAAAGCACTTAATGGTATTAAAATAGTATTATAAAAAGCACTCATTCTTAATAGTATTTTTAAAACTAACATCTGTGGACCCTTACCTCACACCACATATGAAAATTAATGTAAGATAAAGATCTAAATGTCAAAGCTAAAACTATAAACTCTAAGAAGAAAACCTGACAATAAATCTTCACAATCCTGGAATAAGCAGTACCTTCTTTGGTGCAACCACTCTGAAAAGCAGTATGGAGATTCCTCAGAAAATTTAGAATGGAACCATAATTTGATCCAGTTTTCCCACTCTTCAGCAAATATCCAAAAGACTTAATATTAGCATACTATAGTGACACATCCATATCAATGTTTATAGCAACTCAATTCACAATAGCTAAGCTGTGGCACCAATTTAGGTGAACTTCAACAGAAGAATGAATAAAGAAATTGTGGTACATATACACAATGGAGTATTATTACTCAGCCATAAAGAAGAATGAAATTTTCTGATATTCGAGTGCTAACTCAAAATAGACAGCAGGTGGGGCAGAGGTTCACTGCACAGGACAGGGCAGAGTGAGGGAAAGAAGAGGGGATGGAAAAGGGAACAACAGTAGAATGAATCAGACATAACTTTCCTATGTTCATATATGAATACACAACCAGTGTAACTTCACATCATGTACAAACATAAGAATGGGAAGTTACACTCCATGGATATATGATGTGTTAAAATACATTCTACTGTCACATATAACTAAAAAGAATTTAAAACTTTTTTAAAATTAAAAAAAGCAATACCTTCTTATATATGACAGAAAAGGCACAAGCAATCATATTGAAAGATAAATTTGACTTTATTAAAACTAAAAACTTCAACTGATGTGATCAAAAATGTGAGAAGACAACATAAAGAATAGGAAAAATATTTGCACATAATATATTAGATAAAAATCTAGTATTCAAAATAAAACAGAAATCAACAAGTCAATTATAAAAAGAACAAATAATCCAGAATAAATCGACAAAGAAATAGACAGTTTTCCAAAGATATATACTTAGTAGGCACATGAAAAGATGCTTACCATCCTTAGTCATTTCAGAAAATAGAAACCAAAAACACAGTGTGATAACCACTTTTCTAGGATGGTATCATTTTTTTTAATTACAAGTATTGAAGAGCTATTGAAATTCTCATCCATGGCTGTCAGGAATGTCAAATGGTATGGCATCTGTGAAAAAACATTTGGAAGTTCATCAAAAAATTGTACACTGAGTTAACATATGACCCATCATTTCTACTCCTAAGTAACCAAGAGAATAAAAAAAACTATATATAAACCTGCAGGAAAAATGTCATGAAAGAATTATTCATAATAGTCCCCAAATAGAAACCAAATGTCTAACAACTGATGAACAGATAAACAAATTGTGATAGCTCCAAACACTGAATCAGTATTTGGCCATCAGAAGGAAAAAAGTACTGATGCAGGCAACAATGTGTATGAATCTATAGCACTATGCTCAATGAAAGAAGCCAGACACAAAAGACCACAGATTATACAAGAAAGAAAAATTCCACTTATATGTAATGTTCAGAATATCAAATCCATCGTGACTGAAAGTACACTAGTGGTTGCTAGGGACTGAAGGAAAAGAAACAGGATGTGACAATGAAGGGGTAAAAGATTTCTAATGGGGAAATAAATGTTCTAGAATTAGTGGTAATAGCTGAACAATTGTGTTAATATACTAAAAACCTCTAAAACATTTAAGATTTTGTTGTATATGAATCATATCTCATTTTTTAAAAAATCTGAAGTAAAATAATAAGTAATAATAAGTACATAGCCAAAAGGGTCCTCCACCATTTTTTCTCAACTTTGATTAAAAACATAGCCATGAAATAACAAAGTAACAAAAATTTACTAATAAAAATCAATTCACTCTATAATTTTTGAAATTACAGAAAGCAAAGAGAAAGATCATTAATCTTTCTCTAAAAATTTTCAGGTAAATACAAGCCAAGATGCAATTAACATGAAACATCTATACTAAATTCGTAATCTATTTAACAATAGATATTTATTTAAAATAACTTTTAAAAATCAAATGCTGCCAGGCACAGTGGTGCATGCCTGTAATCCCAGGGACTCAGGAGGCTGAGGCAGGAGGATTGCATGTTCAAAGCCATTCTCAGCAACTTGGTGAGGTACTTAGCAACTCAGCGAGATCCTGTCTCTAAATAAAATACAAAAAGGCTAGGGATGTATGGCCCAGTGTTTAAGCACCGCTGGGTTCAATCCCCAGTACCAAAAAAAAAAAAAAAAATCAAACGCTGACCACCCGATTTATGTTGAAATATTTTTCAGTCTCTAATTTCAAGCAATTTATTATTATTATTTTAAGAGAGAGCAGAAATTTAAGAAAATTTGCCTCTGCCTCTGACCTCTATACTAACATAAACCAGTATTATTTCAAACAGAAATAGAGAAATAAGAAGAATAAAGGGAAATAATAAAATATTAATTACCTCAACTTTCACTTTTCTATGGCTGCTTTATTACTTCATTATTATTCTTAGACTAGGGAGGGAAAATATAAAAGCCCTAACAACACCTGAGGCAATTTTAATAAATTGTTCACACATAATTTTTAAAAAGCAAACTGCATCAAAAGGATAAAACTAGACAAAAATCTTAGCAGCTGAACTCTTTATGACATCACTGAATAATATACTACTTGACTTTATCCAAGTAGCTGGTTTGGGAGTAATAGCTCAAAGCTTTCAACACAGAATGGTAAGCAAAAGTAAATCTGGAATGATCAAAAGTATTTACCTAATGAACCAGAAACGTATCTTCCAAAACATGCTCTCTATATTTGTTTCAAGTGGCAAGAATTTGGTTAAAATAAATAGGTGAATCTCCACCTTTCTTTTTCCTAATACTGATCCCTACCTACTTTGTGATACCCAATGACATTACAGCAAATAGACATTAAAAATTTCTAATTTGATCCATGGAGATAGGAAGTAGATTAGTGGTTACTAGAGGCTGGGAAGTGGGTAATTGAGAGTTCTGCTTAGTACATGTAGAATTTCATTTTGGAATGCTGAGCAAGTTGTACAGATAGTGGTAAGAGTTGGACAAAACAACATGAGTGAACTTAATTTCACATTTAAATTTACCAAAATGGTAAGTTTAATCTTATGTGTATTTACCACAATTCTTAATAAAATTATTTGTTCCTTTTAGTTATAAATGACAGTAGAATGTATTTTTGATATATCATATGTACAAGGCTTCCCATTCTTGTGGTTGTACATGATATGTAGTTACACTGGTCACATATTCATTTATGAACATAGGAAAGTTATGTCCAATTCATTCTACTGTCTTTCCTATCCCCATACCCTCTTCCTTCCCTTCATTCCCTTTTGTCTAATCCAGCGAACTTCTATTCTTCCCTATTCCCCTACCCCACTTATTGTGTTAGCATCTGCATATCAAAGAGAATATTCAGCATTTGGTTTGGGGGACTGGCTTATTTCACTTAGCATGATAGTTTTCACTTCCATCCATTTACTGGCAAATGCCATATTTTCATTCTTCTTTATAGCTGAATAACATTCCATTGTGTACATGTACATTTTCTTTATTCATTCATCTGTTGAAGGACATAACACAACAATATGATTTGGTAAATTTCATTCCATAGTACCTCCCATTAGACTATCTGTTCTTACTCAAGAATGTTGCCTTTTTTATTTTTGTAATTCTAATATAATCAAATAAACATTTGTTAAATGAAAAATTAATTAAACAATCAATGGCAAAATGGAGAATTCCAGGATCAGGGAAGCAGAATACTTTTTTTTCAGTAAACCAGGACCTCTCAGAAGCTAGGCAAGTGCTCTAGCACTGAGTGTTTACCTCCAGAAAAGAAACCAATTAATCATGCTAAGCACAGTAAAGTATAGTTAGTACACAAGAACTTAGATTATACAGCAAACAACATTATGTCTCTTGGCTCCTCTCCTACCAAAGGCAAGCTCTTTATTTCAGTTTCTTAACATGCAAAAGTGTATCATAATAATGATATTAATGCCTAGCATGGTCATTGTCAAGATAATTGTAAAGCCCTTAAAACAGTCACTGACCTGCTGGTGCATGCCAGACTGAGGCAGGAGGATTACAAGTTTGACACCAGCCTTAGCAACTTAGTGAGACCCTAAACAATATAGTGAGAACCTGTCTCCAAATAAAAAGTAAAAAAAAAGGGGGGGGGGAGTGGGGCTGGGAATATAGCTCAGTAGGTAAAGCACCTCTGAGTTCAATCCTCAATATATATAAAAAAATTCCTGCTACATAATAAATGTTAGATAAATATTTACCATTAATTACAAAAGAGAAAAATATATATTTCTGCCAGGTTCAATATTGAATATATGCCAAATTAGACATTGCTTTTTTTGTTTTGATTTGGTTTTGGAAGTACAGAGGAAAGTAAGCAAGTGTTTCACTATTTTGGAGACAAACAAAATGAAATAATAGTTTGAGTCTGGGTTAGATAAAAGAAAGAAAAATTTAAAGGTTGTCAATTGTTGAAATAAATCATCCCCAGAGACAATTTTCATCATGATGTTTAAACAGGGTAGATCCCCATCTGTTCAGAAAGGTTTTGGTGCAATCCTGCCAAAAAGCACAAGTTAAATTTTAAAGATTTTTTTATGGTTGTTTGAAGTACAAACACCATAGAGAAGAGAAAAGAAAATATTTAAGAAATTCAAATGCAGATGGGGCTTTATCTGTCTCCTAAAATATGACTGCGTAGTCCAACTATTGAGCCTCTCTTGAAGTTTCTCTCTCTGTGTGAGTCACTTGGCACTGCTCTGATCCACAGCCAGGCTATATTAGAGCTTTCAGAGACATAATCTGATGTCAGTCATTGACCTACATGGGAAGCCAGGGAGGCCATAAAAGCTAATCACCAAATATAGTTAATATCAATTCCTTCCCTCCTGTAGACTCCAGGTATTCTCTAGTTAAGAGGTAGAAGTTCATCTTCCATTCCTTTGTTTTTTGGGAACCCAATACTGCTTTGGCAATAAGAGAGAAAGACAGAAGTTACTGGAGAGGCTCTGAGACTGTATGAAGAAAAGAGACCCAGCTTTTTTTATATCCAAGTCAAGACTTCAGATGACTCCAGCCTCAGTCATCATCTGACTAAAGTTACAACAAAATAAATGTCCACTTAAGCCAAAAAACAAATAAACAAAAATTAAAAATAAAATGAAACACAGAAGTGGGACAAAGATTATTGTTTTTAGTTTTTTTTTAGTTTTGAAATAATTTAAGACTTGCAAAAAGTTGCAAAACAATACAGAGTTCATAAAAAATCCTCTTCACCCAGCTTTCCCTAACATTAACAACTTATTTAAACATAGTAAAATTATCAAAGCAAGGAAATTAAGATTGCACTAATAATATTAACTAAATTTTAGGCCTTATTCATATCATAACAATTTTTCCTTACATTCTTATTCCAAGAGTTAATACCAGATCCCACATTGCATGTAGTTATTAAATCTCAAGTGTCTTTCAAATTATAATGATTCCACAGTCTTTCTCTTGTCTTTTATGACCCTGCACTTTTGATAACTGGGCATTTATTTTGTAGAATGTGCTTTCATTTGGATTTGTTGATATTTCTCATGATTAGATTGGGGTTCTGAATTTGGGGTGAGATTACCCCCCAGAACTTATTTCATATTCTTCTCAGTGCATCATAGCAAGGGATACATGATATTGATATGTCTTTTTCCTTATTAATTTATTTGTTTGTTGGTTGGTTTGTTCCATGGGTCTCACTGTGTTTTCCAATATAGCTTCAAACTTCTGAGTTCAAGTGATCTGCCTGCCTCAGCCTCCTGAGTAATTGGGGCTACAGATATATACTGCGGAGATTAGAAATTTAACAAAATTGGGTTACTGAATCTCAAAGAAAGTGTCCATAAGCTTTTGAAATGTGGGGAAAACCCATTAACCACTGCAACTCCTTGGCTCACTTGTTTATTAAGTAAAAGAAATGCTGCAAGGAAAACAAGGGCAAAATTACATCATTCCACTCTGGCTCCACTTCTAATACAGCCCCCAGCAACTGTCCCTGTATAAATATTAATACCCCAAACCAACAGGTTGCTGTCTTTCCCTCTGGAGATAGCCCACATTCTCCCTTGAATGTGTATTCCTCGATTTATGCAAAGGCCTCCCCCTTAAGATTGCCCCCATTCTCTCTTTTCTATGCATCTACTTTCCTAAATAAACCTCTGTCTATGCCTTAGACTGGCAAGAACAGAAATTCTTTTCCCTCACATATGCCAAGAGCCCCACTGCTCCTGAATCAAGCTCCCCCTTCTATCCTTGAATCTTTCTTTGGAGATTGTCCTCTCCTATGACACTGTCACACCTTGGTTGATATGTCTTTTTGCTTTCACTTGGTTAAGGTGGTGTCTTCTGGGTTTATCCTGAAAGATTTGTCCATTGATTTTGCCTAATCAACAGTGATTGTTGTGATGTTAGTCTAATAGTGATTTTATATTTCCCTCATTCCTTATATATTAATTAAAATTACTTATAAAAAAAGACTGTCCACAATCCTGAATTTATTCAATTATTTATGTTGATCAGTATGGATTTTTTTGATTTAATTTTTTATTTATATATGACAGCGGAATGCATTATAATTCTTATTACTCATATAGAGCACAGTTTTTCATATTCTTGTTCCAAGTTGATACCAGACCCCACGTTGCATATAGTTATTGAATCTCAAGTGTTCTTCTAATTATAATGATCCCACAGTCTTTCTCTTGTCTTTCATGACTGTGTAAATATACAAATTGGTATATTTACACCAATTTGTGTCTTCATACATGTACTTTGGATAATGATGTCCATCATATTTCACTGTCCTTGCTAATCCCCTGCCTCCCTCCCTTTCCTTCCCACCCCCCCATTCCCTATCTAGAATTCATCTAATCCTCCCATGCTCCTTCTCCCTACCTCACTATGAGTCAGCCTCCTTATTCCTTATATCAGAGAAAACATTTGGCATTTGTTTTTTGGGGATTGGCTAACTTCACTTAGCATTATCTTCTCGAACTCCATCCATTTACCTGCAAATGCCATCATTTTATTTTCTTTTATTGCTAAGTAATTTTCCATTGTGTATATATGCCACATTTTATCCATCCATCTTTTTTATTATTTTTTATAAGTGGTATTTATTGTATATAGATTATTTCTATTTCTTTTTGTAGTTTTAATGATTTTATTTTTTTACACAACAGCAAAATGCATTACAATTCTTATTACACATATAGAGTACAATTTTTCATATCTTTATATATAGAGTATGTTCATGCCGATTCATACCTTTATACATGTACTTTGGTTTTTTTGCATTAAAATTCTTATTACACATATATACCACAATTTTTCATATCTCTGTATAGAAAGTATGTTGAATCTTCATACATGTACTTTGGATAATGATGTCCATCACATTTCACCATCCTTGCTAATCCCCTGACCCCTCCCTTTCCCTCCCACCCCCTTCCCTATCTAGAGTTCATCTAATCCTCCCATGCTCCCTCTACTTACCTCACTATGAGTCAACCTCCTTGAGAGAAAACATTCGCCATTTGTTTTTTTGGGATTGGCTAACTTCACTTAGTATTATCTTCTCCAACACTATCCATTTACTTGTAAAGGCTATGATTTTATTCTCTTTTTATTGATGAGTAAAACTCCATTGTGTATATATGCCACATTTTTTTAAATCCATTCATCCACTGAAGGACATCTAGATTGGCTCCACAGTTTAGCTATTATGAATTGTGCTGCTATAAACATTAATGGGGCTATGTCCCTGTAGTATGCTGTTTTTAAATCCTTTGGATATAAACTAAGGAGAAGGATAGCTGGGTCAAATGGTGGTTCGATTCCCAGATTTCTAAGGAATCTCCATGCTGCTTTCCATATTGGCTGTATCAATTTGAAGTCCCACCAGAACTGTATGAGTGTTCCTTTTTCCCCACATCCTCACCAACAATTATTGTTGTTTGTATGCATAATAGCTGCCTTTCTTACTGGAGTGAGATGATATCTTAGAGTAGTTTTGATTTGCATTTCTCGGATTGCTAGAGATGATGAGCATTTTTTCATATATTTGTTGATTGTATATCCTCTTCTGAGAAGTGTCTGTTCAGGTCCTTGGCCCGTTTTTTTGATTGGGTTATTTGTTTTTGTTTTTGTTTTTTGTTTTTTTTCAGGGGAGGGGGTGGTGCTTAGCTTTTTGAGTTCTTTATATACCCTAGAGATTAGTGCTCTATCTGATGTGTGAGGGGTTAAAATTTGCTCCCAAGATGTAGGCTCTCTTTTCACCTAAAAGATTGTTTCTTTTGCTTAGAAGAAACTTTTTAGTTTGATTCCATCCCATTTATTGATTCTTGGTTTTAATTCTTGTACTACAGGAGTCTTATTAAGGAAGTTGGGGCCTAATCCCACGTGATAAAGATTAGGGCCTTAGGCGCTGGGGATGTGGCTCAAGCGGTAGCACGCTCGCCTGGCATGCGTGCGGCCCGGGTTCAATCCTCAGCACCACATACAAAGATGTTGTGTCTGCCAAAAGCTAAAATAAATAAATAAATATTTTAAAAAATTCTCTCTCTCTCTCTCTCTCTCTCTCTCTCTCTCTCAAAAATATCTTTATAAAAAAATATTAGGGCCTACATTTTTTTATATTAGACGCAGAGTCTCTGGTTTAATTCCTAGGTCCTTGATCCATTCTGAGTTAAGTTTTGTGCATGGTGAGAGATAGGGGTTTAATTTCATTTTTTTGCATATGGATTTCCAGTTTTCCCAGCACCATTTTTTGAAGAGGCTATCTTTTCTCCAATCATATTTTTGGCACCCTTATGTAATATAAGATAATTGTAATTTTGTGGGTTAGTCTCTGTATTGTCTATTCTGAACCATTGGTCTACCAGTCTGTTTTGGTGCCAATACCATGCTGTTTCTGTTACTATTGCTCTGTAGTATAGTTTAAGTTCTGGTATAGCAATGTCATCTGCTTAACTCTTCCTGCTAAGGACTGCTTTAGCTATTTGGGTCTCTTATTTTTCCAAATGAATTTCATGATTGCTTTTTCTATTTCTATGAGGAATGACATTGGGATTTTGATCAGAATTGCATTAAATATGTATAGTGCTTTTGGTAGTGTGGACATTTTGATAATATTAATTCTGCCTATCCAAGAGCAAGGAAGATCTTTCCATCTTCTAAGGTCTTCTTTGATTTCTCTCTTTAGGATTCTGCAGTTTTCATTGTATAGATCTTTCACCTCTTTCATTAATTTGATTCCCAAGTATCTTATTTTTTTTTTAAGTTATTGTGAATGGGGTAGTTTTCCTCATTTCCTTCTCAGAGGCTTTGTCACTGATATACAGAAATGCCTTTGATTTATGGGTGTTGATTTTATATCCTGCTACTTTGCTGAATTCATTTACTAGTTCTAGAAGTTTTCTGGTGGATTTTTTGGGTCTTCTAGGTATAAAATCATATCATTGGCAAATAATGCTAATTTGAGTTCTTTTCCTATGGATATCACTTTAATTTCTTTCATCTGTCTAATTGCTCTGGACAGTGTTTCAAGAACTATGTTGAATAGAAGTGGTGAAAAAGAACATCCCTGTCTTGTTCCAGTTTTTAGAGGGAATGCCTTCAATTTTTCTCCGTTTAGAATGATGTTGGTCTGAGGCTTAGTGTAGATAGCCTTTATGATGTTGAGATAGGTTCATGTTATCCCTAGTTTTTCTAGTGTTTTGAACATGAAGGGGTGCTATATTTTGTCAAATGTTTTTTCTGTTTCTATTGAGATGATCTTATCTTTATTATCTATTGAGTTGCTTCTTACCTTTATTACATTTATTGATTTCCATAGGTTGAACCAACCTTGTATCCCTGGGATGAATCCTACTTGATCATGGAGCACAATCTTTTTGATATTTTTTTGTATTTGATTTGCCAGAATTTTATTGAGAATTTTTGCATCTATGTTCACTAGAGATATTGGTCTGATGTTTTCTGTCTTTGATGTGTCTTTGCCTGGTTTGGGGATCAGGGTGATATTGGCCTCATAGAATGAGTTTGGAATTACTGCCTCTTTTTCTATTTCCTGAAATAAATCAAAGAGTATTGGTATTAGTTATTATTTAAAGGTCTTGTCGGACTTGGCTGTGTATCCATCTGCTCTTGGGCTTTTCTTGGCTGGTAAGCTTCTGATGGCTTATTCTATTTCTTCACTTGATTTTGCTCTGTTTAAATTGTGTATATCTTCCTGACACAATCTGGGCAAATCGTATGACTTAAGAAATTTGTTGATGCCTTCAATGTCTTCTATTTTATTGGAGTATAAGATTTCAAAATAATTTCTAATTATCCTCTGTATTTCTGTAGTGTCTGTTGTGATATTTCCTTTTTCATCACATATGCTTGTAATTGAGTTCTCTCTCTCCTTTTCTTCTTTAGCGTGGCTAAGGGTCTGTCAATTTTATTCATTTTTTCAAAGAACCAACTTTTTGTTTTGTCAATTTTTTCACTTGTTTCTTTTTATTTCGATTTCATTGATTTCAGCTCTAATTTTAATTGTTTCTTGCCTTCTACTGCTTTTGCTGCTGATTTGTTCTTCTTTTTCTAGGGCTTTGAGATGTAGTGTGAGGTCATTTATTTGTTGACTTTTCCTTCTTTTAAGAAATGAACTCCATGCAATGAATTTTCCTCTTAGTACTGCTTTTATAGTGTCCAAGAGATTTCGATATGTTGTGTCTATGTTCTCCTTTACCTCTAAGATTTTTTAATCTTCCCCTTGATGTCTTCTGTAACCCATTGTTCATTCAGTAGCATATTGTTTAGTCTCCAGGTGATGGGGAAATTTTTATTTTTTATTTTGTCATTGATTTCCAATTTCATTCCATATGATTTGATAAACTACATGGTAGTATCTGTTGTTTTTTGTATTTGCTAAGAGTTGCTTTGTGGCATAGTACATGGTCTATTTTAGAGAAGGATCCATGTGCTGCTGAGAAGAAAGTGTATCCACTTGATGCAGATTGAAATATTCTAAATATGTCAGTTAAGTCTAAGTTATTGATTGTGTTATTGAGTTCTATAGTTTCTTTATTCAACTTTTGTTTGGAAGATCTATCCAGTGGTGAGAGAGGTGTGTTAAAGTCACCCAAGATTATTGTGTTGTGGTCAATTTGACTCATGAACTTGAGAAGAGTTTGTTTGATGAACATGCTGCATCATTGTTTAGGGCATATATATTTATGATTGTTATGTCTTATTGATGTATGGTTCCCTTGAGCAGTATGTAATGCCCATTTTTATCCCTGGAATTATGGAAACCCCTGCTTGCTTCCACAGTGCATGTGAGTGGTATGATTTTTCCCAACATTTCACTTTCAGTCTTTGTATGTCTTTTCCTATCAGATGAGTCTCCTGGAGGCAGCATATTGTTGGGTCTTTTTTAATCCAATCTGCTAGCCTATGTCTTTTGATTGGTGAGTTTAAGCCATTAACATTTAAGGTTACTATTGAGACATAGTTTGTATTTCCAGCCATATTTGTTTATTTTTGATATTTAACTTGACTTGATTTTCTTCTTTGATTAGTTTTTCCTTTAGTGTACTACCTTCCTCTGCTAATTTTCATTGTTGTTTTACATTTCCTCTTCATGAAATATTTTCCCAAGGATGTTTTGTACTGTCTTTTTTCTAGCTATAAATTCTTTTAACTTTTGTTAAAAGTTGCCCTCTAGCACTTTTGTTATGCTGGAAGGTTTTGATTTCATCTTCAATTCTAAAGCTTAATTTACTGGATAAAGATTCTTGGTTGGGCTTTTCCACTAGTGGTCTCTAGCCTACAGTCTCGCTGTCCGGAGCTTCCCATGCCTATGGATCAGCCAGTCGCACAAACAGGCAGGCACTTGGGGGTCCGGGTCGGGGAGATGGGGGGGCTGGGAGGTGGGGGGGGGTAGGCAGGGGGAGTTCTTCCGGTTCCGGTTCTTTGTGCAGCTGCAGCACAGCTTCGGGAAGATGGCGGCGGGGCAGGTTTCCAGTCTGTGGCTCCCAGCAGTGGCGCCAGAGCCTCCGAAGGGGCGGGTGCAGCGGCTGCTCTGGGCCCAGGTGGAACTCCTGGACCTCCGTGCTAATGGGCCCGGCTCTGGGTCAAGGGCTATACCGCTCCCTGATTCCCAGAGCAACCTATCTGAGACCAGATATGCTGCCAGGCAGCCAAATGATACCTCAGGGCCCTTCCATGGGACCTCCTGGCTAGGGGGGAAACCCTTCTGTCCAACCTGGCCTGGCCCAGACAGGGATGGACCAGTCCCGCAAGAGACCTGCACCTCAGCAGATCCAGCAGGTCCAACAGCAATGCAAAGAAAAAAGAGATGGCTGACTAAATTCTACCTCAAAGGATTCCTGAACTGGTACCAGCATCCCAGGCCTATATGGATCTTCTGGCTTTTGAAAGGAAACTGGACCAGACTATCATGAGGAAACGGCTAGATATCCAGGAGGCCTTGAAACGTCCCATCAAGTCAGCCTTGTCCAAATATGATGCCACAAAACAAAAGAGGAAATTTTCTTCCTTTTTTAAGTCCTTAGTGATCGAATTGGACAAAGACTTGTATGGGCCAGACAACCATCTGGTAGAATGGCACAGGACTGCCACTACCCAGGAGATGGATGGCTTCCAGGTGAAGTGATCAGGAGATGTGAATGGATGGTGTATTGTCCTACTGATGCTGGATTATCGGCCTCCCCAGTTTAAATTAGACCCTTGTTTGGCTCGGCTCCTTGGCATTCACACCCAGACTCATCCAGTGATCATTCAAGCACTGTGGCAATACATTAAGACACATAAGCTCCAAGATCCTCACAAGCAGGAGTTTGTCATCTATGACAAGAACCTCCAGCAGATCTTTGAGTCTCAGCATATGAAGTTTTCAGAGATCCCTCAAAGGCTGCATGCCTTGCTTATGCCACCAGAACCCATTATCATTAATCACGTCATCAGTATTGATCCAAATGATCAGAAAAAGACAGCTTATTATGACATTGATGTGGAAGTGGATGATACCTTAAAGACTCAGATGAATTCTTTCCTGCTGTCCACCGCCAGTCAACAGGAGATTGCTACTCTAGACAACAAGATTCACGAAACAATAGAAACTATCAACCAGCTGAAGACCTAGTAGGAGTTCATGCTGAGCTTTGCCAAATATCCTCAGGGTTTCATCAATGATTGGCTTTAGTCCCAGTGCTGGGACTTCAAGACCATGACTGATGTGGTGGGTAACCCAGAGGAGGAGCAACGAGCTGAGTTCTATGTACAGCCTTGGGCTCAGGAGGCGGTCCCGATACTTTTACTCCAAGGTGCAGCAGAGATGACAAGAATTAGAGCAAGCCCTGGGAATCCGGACTACATAGGGCTTCTCCTACAGCCCTAATTTGGCTGCTCCAGTTATTTGTGCTGTGCTGTGCTATGCTGTGCTGTGCTGCCTGCTTCATAGCACCTGCATTGGTCTTGCTTGGGGCCTTTCAGGCGATGCTGTTGGTTCAAGGACAACACCAGAATGAAGAGGGTCTCACATTTCTGTCTCACGAGACACCTCTTATCTTCTTGTCCCACCCCATCTCTTCCCACCCCACAGCTTCCCCTTGCCCCACAAAGTTCCTTTGTGCCTCTATCCTCCCCTGGTCTACACAGGACCTCTAGATAGTGGTAGAGAGAGAACCTGTAGTGGTAATCAGTGCTCTGAATGGACTGGGCCTAAGGCAAGATGGTCTTTAATAGGACCAGCTAAACTGATCCTCCCCTTCAGAGACCCAGGAGTTGGGAGTTGTAGCCCCCTCCTCCAAGACTCAGGCCTTGGGGCGCTCTAGAAGCTAGTTTATTTTGGCCCTCCTAATCACAGAATCCAATTTCCTTCCTTCCCTCAACAGGTTTGGAGCAAACTCTACCTTCACTTGTTGCCCTCTAGCACTAAAGGAACCCTGGCTCTTGGGCTCCACTGAGCCCCAGGTCAGTCCCCAGTCCTCTACGGTCTCAGTGCTTCTCTGACTCCTTAGTAGGGGTCTTCTTACATCAGTATTGGGATTTGTTCTTGAATTATTGCTCCCTCCTGCACATTCCTTATTACAATTTATTACAAGGTTCATAACAGCCTTTCCCTTTTCTTATAATTTCCTTCTCAAACAATGAAAAACCTATTTCTCTACCTAAAATGCATTTACTTATTTAATTTAATAAACATAGATGGTAGTCACAGAATTAATAACCCATGCCCCTGGAAAATCATAATAAACAAGATAACAACATTTCTACATTCAAAGTACTGTTACTTAAGGCTAAAAGTTACCTAAGGCTGTTCATTGGTTCCCATGCTCTTCAGGATGGTTGTGTAGTCATTTTTAATACAAGTAGGTTCATTTTACCTTAACTGCACAAATACATTACCATATGTATTCATTTGGGGTCCCCTGCCCACAATCCTGATTGGTTTCAATTACTTATTTTATTTGATACATATATCATTACTGATTTTAAGAACTAAAGCTATATATACAGTAAGTGTATAACTTCATTATCATCACCATTTTGTCCTTATTCTCCTTTATTTCCTTCCCATTCCTACTCATTACCTTTGGGTAATTCATTTAATCAGATTCTGGCTTATCATTCTTATATTTTTGGTACAAATGAGTAGAACACAAATGTACTTCTTTATATCTTCTTTCATATACAGATAGCGCCTTCTACTGTTTTGAATTTTGTTATTTTTTATTACTAAAATTTACTAAAAATAACTTTAAAGATAAGTTCATAGAATTTCATATGTCTTTTTCCTGTTCTTCTATATTATTTTTTGGTATTCTGCCCCTCCATTTTTAAGAATTCTTTATGTATTAGGCATATCAATCATGTGTGGTAGATGTTGTGAACATTTTCTTCCACTTTGTCAAATGTCTTTTGATGTTTGTCATGGTGCTTTTGGCTATATCACTTTTAAAATGTTTTATGTATTCAAATTAATTAATATTTTCAATTATCACTTCTGGACTTTCAATAAGAATTAGAAAGATTTTACCTACAATAAGGTTAAGAGATAATTCACTTACATTTACTTCTAGTGCTTGTATGATTTCATTTTTTATACTTAGATGCCTAATCCATTACTTTGGAGTACAATATAAGATATGGTGTGAGATATCTTTTTCTGTAAAGTCATTAAATTTTCCCAGAACCATTTATGTTAAATTCTGCTCTAGCCCAGGCATTTGAGATACTATATTTATCATATGCTAAATTTCCATATGTACTTGAATTTACTTATGGGCATTTAATCCTATTCCATTGGTCTTTTGGTCCATTCAAGCTTGAACACCACAATGTTTTACTTATAAAGTCTACCTAGCATCCTAGAAGTTTTCTGTGTCTAGTAGGGGTGGTCCTCACTTATAGTTTTCTTTCTTTTTTTCCATGTTTTTTGACTATTGTTATGTGTTTGCTTTTCTGTATGAAATTCGCCATCAACTCATTTAACTCCATAAATGGGAGATTGGTACTTTTATTGATATTGCATTGTTTGTACATTAATGTACAGTGAACCATTGCTTTTACAATGCTGAGTTTTTATGCAACAACAGGGAAAGTCTTTGCTTGTTAGCTCTACTTGTGTTTCGTTAGCATCTAAATTTTTTCATGGTACAGGTTTTGCACATCTCTCACTACAGTTCCTTGTTGCAACTGGAATGGTCATTTTGATGTAAGCCACTAAGGTTAGGAGTGGTTTGTCATAAGCTGACAGATCTAATAACCAAAATCCACTGTCACCTATAGAAAAATCAAGTTGGAAATATGACTGCATTATCTTGAAAAAAAGGGGATAAATGATGAGTGAGAAATGGTTTAAGTTCCTCAGAAACAAGATAATACTGAAGAGGATAATATTTTTCTTATATCTATAGAGACTTTTTAAATTAAACAAAAGATTTAAAAATATAATACTTTTAAGGTTTACAATGAAAAAAATGAGTGTTATAGAACACAACATAAATTGCCTGTTAATTTTCACAAGCCGTTTTGTTAAAGGAAAGGGGTAAATATTGAGAAAAGAAACTCAAGATGATAGAATGTTTCTATTAGATATTACATTAGTAACATTAAGAATGAAGAATAGAAAAGCTTTCTATTGTAAGATTGCCATATTTTATCAACTCCAGAGAGCATATTCCACTTTACATATCTGTAGAAGTTATCATGAAAGGTCACCACCTTAACTGCACAAATACATTACTATGTAAAACCAAGTCTCACACATTTAGTTCAAACCCTTTTGCCATCTGTTGCATGCGTTTTATGCATTTTAATTATTTGGGAGACTTGCAGAAGATCTACATTTTAAAAAATGCCTTCTGTCACCACAAGCAATCTAACAATTGTATGATTCATAGTAATCTCTCAGATAAACATCTCTAACAAACCCTGGAGAAAAACAGAATTGAGTTTGATTCATTCTGGATTCTAGCATTGGGAAATCCATGATCAACCTAACCTTACAAATAAAGTGAATAACTACTAGTGATATTTACAAGAGACATGTCTCCAGATTTTTGAAAGATACTGAAAGATCTTTATATTTGTTTAGAGTTTATTGAAAATAACCTATCAAAAATTAGGACAATAGGACAAAATCCCATTTGTCTGTGAGACAATAAATTGGTAATCTTATCCACTAAATGCACAAACCCTAAAAGGTATCTAACAAATGTGCCAAAGTTATGTAGTTAAGTTTACATACAAAATTCACAAGAGAGGTTTTTTAAGCTGTCACTCGATATCTACTTGCCTAATTTTAGGCACAATTTAACAAGTTGTTGTAGGTTTTCCACCAGATATTTAGAAGAAGGGAAGAAAGGACATAGGGAACAATAAGGTGAGAGAATGGGAGTACTTGATGCAATAATAGCTGAGAATTTTCCATAATTAATAATCAACATTGAAGTACACATCCAGGAAGCTCAGAGAATACCAAACAGGTTATGTACACAAAATCTATCCACAGGAATAACTTATTCAAACTACAAAAAAATTCCAATAATCCTAAGGAAAAATACCCTTCTAATAATATAATAAATAACAAGAATTACTTTACAGATTTTTCTCCAAAACAATTGAAGTAATAGAATACAGTGAAATATTTTCAATATTGAAAGGCAAAAATCACCAACATAGAATTTCATATGTAACAAAATTATCTTTCAAAATTTAAGGAGAAATAAAGGCATTCATAAACAAATAAATGAGGAAATTTGTCAATAATAAACTTTCCTTGCAAGAAATGTTTTTTTAAAGTTTTATAGAAAGAATGATGGTCTGTTAAAAACTTGGCTATACATAAAGAAAGGAAAGGATTAGAGAATGACTAATCCTTTGTATGATTTCATTTTTTATACTTATTCTAACAGATAACAGTGTGCTCAAAATAACAACAATAATGTATGTGGTATCTGCAACTTCAATAACAACAATGTTATAAGGTATGAAAGGGAAGAATTCAGAATACCTACACCATTAATAAAACAATATACTGTTATTTGAAAGAATAAGATTAGTAGTAAATGCATATTGCCAAACTCTATGACACCACTAAAAAAAAATTTAAAGAATTATATTTGAAGCTAGTTGTGTAGCTCAGTCATACAGCATGTGGTAATATTCATGAGGTCCTGTGTTAAATCTCCAACAACAACAACAAAAAGTAATAAGTGATATGCTAAAGAGAAAAAAGTGGAATTATATAAAATACTCAATTAAAATCAGAAAGTGAGTAGAAGGAGAAAAAATAAGAAACATAAGGCTAGGGTTGTGGCTCAGTGGTAGAATGCTCACCTAGCATGTGTGAGGCCCTGGGTTCGATCCTCAGCACCACATAAAGATCAGTAAATAAAGGTATTGTGTCCTTCTACAACTAAAAAATATTTAAAAAAAAAAAAAAGAATCCGATTTGGCTTCCTCATTCCAACAAAACTGTCAATCAAATTTTGAGGAGGACGAGAAGGAGAGACATAGAACACAGGCAATGAATAGAAAAATCACAACTATTTAATAATATCAATAACCACTATATATATATATGTATGTATGTATATATATATATATATATATATATATATATATATATATATATATAAGTTATATAGTTAAGTTTACATACAAAATTCACAAGAGAGGTTTTTTAAGCTGTCACTCAATATCTACTTGCCATTAATTAAAAGATGGACTGTCTGGATGATCAAAAAAATCAAGACCCAGTTATATCTTGTCTATAAGAAATCTACTTTAAATATAGAAGCAATAGTAGATTAGAAGTAGAGACATGAAGAAAGATACACCAAGTTGGCATTAATCAAAAAAAAAAACTGAACTGGAAGCTCTAACTTGCAATAAGAAAGGGAGAGACTGGGACTGCTGTTCAGTGGTTTAGAGTGCTTGCCAATATGCCTTTGGCCCTGGATGGTCCAATCTCCAATACTAAGAGAAAAAAAGAAAAAGGAAAAAAAGTGTAATAAAACAATAAAGAAAGAAGGGGGGAGTAAGTTAAAATATACAGTTTGGGATATAAGAAATACAATTGTCTTTGTTCATAGATAATGTATTCATATGTGTGGAAAATTCCAAAGAATAACAAACAAAGATCCTGGAACTAATAAATAAGTGTTGTAAAATTTCAGGATACAAGGTTACTATTACTATCTTACATAGAAAAAAACCATCAACTGTAATGTGAAAGTAAACTCACAATGCCATTTAAATTAGCATCCAAAAAGTGAAATACTTAGGTATAAATCCAGCAAAATATGAACAACATTTATATGAGGAAAACTGCAAAACTGATGAAATAAATCAAAGAAATGGAATATCCTTGTATAAAATGACTCAGTATTATCAAGATGTGAATTCTCCCAAACTTGATCTAAAAATTCAATGCAATCCCAATAAAATTCCCAGTGAATCATGTTGTAAGTATCAATGAGATGATTTTAAAATTCCATAGGGAGGCTGAAGACTCAGAATGGCCAATCCAACAACAAAAAAAAGATACTACCTAGCTTCAGGATGTACTATAAAATAATCAAGATAATGTGGTATTGTTGGAAGAATAGACAAATTGATTAACAGAAGAGAATAGGGAGTCCAGAAACAGACCAAGATAAACATAATCAACTCATCTTTGGCAAGTAAGCAAAAGCAATCCAGTGAAAAAGAAAAGTCTTTTCAACAATGGCACAGGCACAATAGGCCATCCACATACAAAAGAAAAAGAAAAAAGAATTTGAACACTGATCTTATGCTCTTCTCTAGACATAAAACGTAGATCTATAAAACTTCTAGGAGAAAACATAGAAGAAAGTCTAAATGATGGTAGGTTTGGCAATACGATTTTCAGATATGAATATAATACTTGCTAAAAAAATGGTAAAATGGACTTTGTTAAAATTAAAATTACTGCTGTGAAAAACATGCTGCTAAAAAATGAAAATGAAAGCCACAGAGTTGGAAAAAATATATGCAAAACTCATATTTGATAAAGTACTGCTATTCAACATATATGAAGAACTCTTAAAATTCAACAATAAGAAAAGAATTCAATTAAAAGTAGGTAAAAGATTTGAACACTCAGGTCTCCAAGAAAGATAGTCTGGTGCCAAATATGTATATGAAACATCATATTCACGATACTTAACATCATATGTTATCAAGGAATTATAACTCAAGTTAAAATAACAATGAAGTATCACTATACATCTAAAAAGAAGGAGGTTTAAAATTCAAATATTAACAAATGCTGTTGAAGAAACAGAGCAAAAGGAATTTTCATTCATCACTGATAGGAATGCAAAATGGTATAGGCACTCTGGAGGGAAGTTTGGAAGTTTCTTACAAAGCTAAACATAGCCTAACCATACAATCCAGCAATTATACTCGTTGGTATTTGCCTAAGTGAGTTGAAAAATTATGTCCAAGCAAAAATCCTGCATACAACTCAAAACTATAAACTCTTAGAAGAAAACATAGAAGAAAATCATCATAACATTGGATTTAGCAAAGGTTTTCTAAATATAATACCAAAAGCACAGACAAAAAAAATCAAAAATAGACAAATTGGATGACATCATAATAAAAGATTTCTGGGCATTAAAGTAGAAAACTGAGAAGTAATCATTGGAATGGGATAGGGGAAAACAGCACCTGTTGGAATGGAAAAAAAATGTATTTATAAATAATATATCTGGTAAGGGGTTAATATAAAGAACTCTTACTATTCTACAACAAAAAAAGAATCTATAAAGACATTTCTGCAAAGATGATTTTCAAATGGCCAGAAAACATATTTTTTTAAAGAGAGAGTGAGAGAGGAGAGAGAGAGAGAGAGAGAGAGAGAGAGAGAGAGAGAGAATTTTTAATATTTTATTTTTTAGTTCTCGGCGGACACAACATCTTTCTTGGTATGTGGTGCTGAGGATCGAACCCGGGCCGCACGCATGCCAGGCGAGCGCGCTACCACTTGAGCCACATCTCCAGCCCAGAAAACATATTTTTTTAAAAAAAATCATCACTGATCATTAGGGGACAACAAAACTTCAGTGAAATATCACCTCATACTCAAGATGCTATTATCGAACCACAGAAAATGGTAAGTGTTGGTTAGGAGAAATAGAAACTTTGTACATTATGGCTGGGAATATAATATGCTGCAGCTATTATGGAAAATATGGTGGTTCCTCAAAAACTGGGCTGGGGATATAGCTCACGTGGTAGAGTGCTTGCCTCACATGCACAATGCCCTGGGTTCAACCTCCAGCATCACAAAAAAAAAAAAAAAAAAAACCTTAGAGCCTTAGAGATATGATTCAGCAATTCCACTTCTGGCAAAAAAGGTAGGATCCAAAAAATATTCACAAATCCATATTCATAGAAACACTATTCATAGTATTCAAGAGGTAGAAGCAACCCAAGTGTCCATCAATGGATGAATAAACAAAATATAATATATACAGTAATAGAATATTACTCAGGAAATAAATCTGACCCATGCTGTATAGATGAATCTTGAGGACATTTCACTAAGTGAAATAAATCAGACATGCAAAGAAAGACAAATATTCCATATAATTGAACTTATATGAGGCATTAACAGTAGTCATATTTATAGAAACAGAAAGGAGCATTATGGTTGCCAGGATCAAGGGATAGGGAAAAATGGGGATGTATAATTTAAGGGATATTTCAGTTTTTCAAGATTAAAAAAAATCTGGAAATTGGTTTCACAACAATGTGAATATACTTATTACTGAATTAATAATATACTTAGAAATAGTTGAGATAGTAAATTTTGTTATATAGTTTTACAATTTAAATTTTTTATAAACCTAAACACACTGTTTATAGTAGCTTTATTCATAATAACCAAAGGGTAGAAACAGCCAAGACAGGTAAACAGGGAAACAGTTGGTACATCCATATAATAGGATATTATTCCTCAGCAATACAAAAAAATAAGCTATCAAGTCATGAAACAACATGGAAGAACTGTAAATGTATACTGCTTAGTGAAAGAAGTCAGTCTGAAAAGGCTACATACTTTATGATTCCAACCATATAACATATGAAAAAGGCAAAACTATAAAACCATTAAAAATACTAATGGTTACTATGGGTTGGGAGAAGGGGAGGGATAAGGACAAGTAGGTGAAGCACAGGAGATATTTAGGGTAGTGAAACTATCCTATATGACACAGTAGTAGTGAATATATAACATTATGCATCTGCAAAACCCATATAATTGTATGACACAAAGAATGACCCCTAAGGTAAACCAAGGACAATAGTTAATAATTTATCAATATTGGATCATCAATTGTAACAAACGAATAACAGTAAGGCAAGAAGGTCATGATATGGGAAAATGTATGGGTATGTATATGATTGGAAATATGGGAGCACCCTGGATTTTCTGCTCAATTTTTCTATAAACTTAAAACTGTTCTAAAAAGTACGGCCTATTAATTTAAGACAAGACACCCATCATTCTCATTTTAGATTCTTCCTTCTTATAGTGCTATGAAAAACATTACTGATCAGAGCATCTCTTTGGCTGGTATTTCATTCTTTATTCATCAATTTACTAATCCAATGCTCAAATATTTATAGTGTTTGTAAACTTATGATCATCCATTCACAATTTTAAAAATATAACTTCCTATATGTCATTTTATTCCCTTTTTGAAATATTTCATTACATTATTTTCATATTAAGAGTCTATAAATTATCTGTTGTACAAGCTAAATTTTGTAATAAATTATAGGAGCCTCTCTCATAGAGTCATCCTGGAGTTATTTTTATAGGTTAGTATGAAGAAAAATCAGTCACCATGATATGTACAAATTGAGCCCATCCAATTTTAGTTCATATTTCTTTTGACTGATGAATTATTCAATCTACTTGATCAATTAATATTAATGATTATTATACTATATGTACTACATACTATAGTGAGGAAGACAGTATTAGCAGCTCTTGGAACATAGGAGAATCTTAATAAAGTTTTCAGTTTCTCAAGTTAATATTTTTTACATACATAGAAAATATTTTAGAAGGTGCAATTCACTGAAAGATTAATTATAATTATGAAATTATAGGACTCCAAGATTTTATTTTTGTAATAGGAAGAATGTTTTAGAATAATATTCAGATCAAAGAAATGGTTTTGCTTTTAAGGATGCTCTTTAGGACTATGAGGAAACATGTAATTGCGTAGAAAAGTAGGAATACTGGAAATAAATCATTCAGTACAAAAACCAAATGTCATGACGTTGTTAATAACTGGTTGCTAAATAAATGGCTTAGATAAATGCTATAGGAATTCTGAGGAGGTTCAAAAAAGAAAACAACCCTATGGTTTGGAATGGACTAACTTCACAAAAGAAAAATTAGATCTTGTAGGAGTATGAGCAAAATGCAAAAGGAAAAAAATCATAATATGTTGAAGAATGCATTTGTTAACCTGTTTAGCTAGAGTGGTTGATTTCACAAGCTGGAGGCTAAAGCCAAAACCAGAAATGTAGAGTGGGGCAAAATTAAAGATCTTGAATTTCAGGCTAATGAATTTATATATTAACAACAGACAATATAAGGCACTGAAAGTTTTTTATGGCAAAGCAATATGATGAAGTAAATAGTTGTATGTAGTTCACATTAGATTAGGTAGAGGTGCAGACCAGAAGGACAGTTAAGTAGCTGTATGGAAAATTTTTATAGTGTGGTAGAAAAAGCAACTGAATTGGGAAAAGTCAGCCCCATCCCCCACCCCCAGGGTAGGGGTAGAGGGAAGGAGAAAGAAGGGGAAGGGAAGAGAAGAGAAAAGAAAGAAGCAGAGAGAGAGAAAGTAGATGGGTTCAAAGGTGAATCCAAGTTTTTGAAGCTAGAAAAATATGAAAAGGACAAAAATGGTTTTAGAAATGTTAAATTTACTCTGTCTGAGAGGTCTCCAGGTAGAAATGCACATTAGATAATTTGATAATACCAAAATTAGAGCTAAGCTGTGAGTTAACACTAAAAAGAAATATTCTAAAACTAGCTTCAAATAAGTGATATTTGAAGCTCTTCAAAGGAGAAACTATCTATAGAGAGACAATAATACAAGACCATCAGAAATTTTGAGAACCTATTTCTAGGGCACAGATGAATAAACAAACAACATTAAAGCACATGCGCCCTCGCCCTCGCCCTCGCCCTCGCCCTCGCCCTCGCCCTCGCCCTCGCCCTCGCCCTCGCCCTCGCCCTCGCCCTCGCCCTCGCCCTCGCCCTCGCCCTCGCCCTCGCCCTCGCCCTCGCCCTTGCAGTAAATAATCACTGAGGAAAGAACCATCATGGGAGCCAAGGAAAATATTGTTGCCTCTCCCATATTATCATGAAAATCTTCCCTATAATCCATATCCCTCTCTGATAACTTCAGAATCCTATAACCATCACAAAACATTTATTTTAAAAACATTTATTTTCTTTGTACAAAGGATATTAGACATCAAAGGACAATCAGTGATAACAGTATTTAACTCTTCATTTATGATAGATCATCCATTATTCATACATAATTCAGTAATAAACCAAAATGAAAATAATGTTATGACTTGAACCAGAAATCATACTGGATTGATGTTAAGGCCTTAATGTTAAGCCTTGTGCAATGGCACTTATTATTTCTTTAAAATGGAAGGAAGTTAATTCCTTTCTAAAAATCATGGCAACAATAACATCAGAGATTAGAGTCCTGAACTTAATGTCCTACTGAGGACTTATCTAGTATAGAAACATGGCCTATAAAGTCAGACAGGCAGGGTAACATGACCTAAAAATTAAGGATTTCCAATTTCCACACTGATAACTTAGGGGTTTTCATTCATCCATCAATATGTTCATTCATTTATTCAAATAGCCACTATGTGTTAGACATTGAGAAGACAAATAGGAATATGCCACATCCCTGCTATCTCTGGCATTATTGTCTTTAAAACACATTTGGATTCTAGGAAAGACAAAATTGGACATATTAGTTATATTAATTATTTATCTAAAGATGCAAAATTGGAAGTCAGTCAAAATAGAAAGTCATATTCATGAACGAATTTCAGTATACTACACTTTGCTCTGAAGAAAGACTTTTATACTGTGAATAAGTAGCCCCACTGGCTCCTTTCTCATTACTTCTAAATCATCCTTAGTCGTTTACTTAGCCTTGGTCATCCTAATATCATGTAGGTATCTGTTTCCTTCAAGAACAGGAGCATAAAGAAGCATAAATTAATATTTTCTTAAACAAAATTGGGTATTATTTTAAATCCATGCCTTAAAAACTTTGGCAGCAAACTCCTAGTAATGTACAAAACATTAAACTCTGTACAAACTCAAGATTTAAAATCCCTCAGGATTGAGAACCATCTGTTCATGATGACCCTTACAGAGAATTACATCAACTATTGCAAAGTAGTTTCATTTATCCCAGTCAGAAACTGTGTTTCAGACACTGCCTCTCAGTAGTTGGCAATCAGCAACCCCAGCAATTATACAATATTCAATCTTCAAAAGAAAAAGTTGTTTCAGAAAAGCAGAAATTACATATAGTAGTTGAAATTAACCTGATGACTCACATAGAAAGCAACCTGAAATATAACAAATAAATAGTACAAAGAAAATGGATATGAGATAGGACTTTTAAAATTTACAAACTAATATTTTGAACAATTATACTATAAATTAATTTAAAAATTTGAAGGGAAACTAAAAACTGTATTAAAGAGTTATGTATAAAACTTAAGTTACAAAACCCTTTTATCATATTATTAAGGTAATAACAAGGAAGAAATACAGTGAATTAGAAATACTATCAATACATAAACTAAAATATCTGTGTACACTAGTTAAGCAATATTGCAAGTAAAAAATAACCCTTGAAAAAGGCAGAATATGAAAGGCACATAGGAAACATATTCCTTAAATTACTGTTTATTTATTTCATTTAGAAATGGAATCAAAGGAAGCAATGAAAAAGCTATAGCAAATGTTATGTTCCACACCTACCTTGTTTTTCAAGATAATTTAAAGAATTTCTGACTACACATGAAAAAAGGACATAACTATTTCTTAAATAAAGATTTTTTTAAAGCAAGGATAATTATAACTTTGACATCAGCATAGTAGTTCTAAATTAAAACTAATCATTATAATTAAAATGTTGAAATATTAAAATGGTAAAAAATCTTTTAAAGCCTGCATATTAATAATGGAAATTTATTCTGCTTGTTTTCAGAAAAGGGTATCATGGATTTTAAAAAGCTTCCCAAAATGAGTTCAACCACAATAGAAAAAAAGTATTAATAAAATGTGGTGAGACAGATTCCAAAGAGGCTACACAATCTCCTATCTTTAAGATTAATAAAGTCAGGAACACATTTATCTTGACTTGTTTAAATGAAGCCAGATTGAAGGCTTAAAGCTGAATTAGGTGAAAGCTGATAATCCTTTTTCATCAGTCATGTCTGTGGATTCCCTAGACAAAGAGTACTAAAAAGGAAGAAAGTTTTAACATTTTTTACACTACGAGTAAACAATCAAAATTTAAAATAGCATACGGATGAAAAGATATTTGTAACAATATATTATATATTTATTATTTTAGTTTTTAGTTGGACACAATAGTTTTATTTTGTTTATTTATATTTGTGCTGAGGATCGAACCCAGGGCCTCGCACGTGCTATGCGAGCACTCTACCGCTGAGCCACAACCCAGCCCATAACAATATATTATTATGAAGAAAAATTAAATATACATATATGAAAGATAAGACAAATAAATGGTGGGAACCCCAGAAGAAATTTTGCTTTTTTTTTCCAGATGGGGTCTTGCTGTGTTGTGCAGGCTGGTCCCAAACTCCTACACTCAAGTGATCCTGCTGTCTGATCCTCTCAAGGAGCTAAGACTACAGATGTACACTACCACATCCAGCTTAGAATTATTTAAGGCAGTTGAATCCATTAAGCCAATTATCTTTCTTTAATCTGAATGAAATGTTTGAGATTATAATTTCAAACATCATATATTTTACATATATATATCACTTTTTATATTATATCTATCACATTTTTCATTTGATATATTTCAAATATATATCTATGTATATAAATGTGCATATGTTTTACATACATAAATATATCATTTTTTAATTAAAGAATAAATCTCACCAGAATTTTCATATCAAAATAATGTACTCTAATTCTAACTTAAATTACAAGATTTCACTTGTGAAGCACATAGCCATGAGGTTTCCCAGAGCTCTTCTCTTTTCACTTGGGAATGGGCATAGGGGAGATGCAAAGAAAAAAAAAGCTCATCCTTAAGGAGCTCACATTGTAGCATTATGTAGAAAAGTAATTATGGCACTCATGCTAAATATTAAAATAGAAGTTTACACAAAGTTTTCCCAGAGATCATACTGAAATGAGTGATAGGCTGACTGCTAGGGAAAGATGACTAACAATGCAGCCAAAGGCATATGAGGCCAGAATCTCCCAAAGAAAGCTTCAGTAGAGTTCACAGAGAAAACTTTAAAAGGTTTTTAAAGTTTTACTAAATTACATACTGAATCTATCCTGATAGGTTCATTCTCAGTGCCTATGGAATTTCAATTTGTTGATTATATTCTTGTCACACAAAAAGTTATCCTGCAACAAAAGCCAGCCAATATGCTTATCATACATAAAGAGAACACAAACCATGTAGTGTTTCAGGTCAATGCTGATGTTATCAGCCCAAATAAGACATGTCCAAGTCATCAGCCCCATGGGGAATGAAAATGAGCCCTTTGCCTTTAAAAAGCCTTTTAAATATTTGGTAGATCTCACACTATTAAGAAATAAGGGAGCATGGGTATACAGTCTTTGGGAATAGGCCTGTCCTTTCCCTCCAATTCTTACTGCATTTAAAATAATTTTACCTCACTTCTTCACAGAGCAGCTGACAAATCATTTCTCCAAACTGGCATAGGGTGTTGAAATTAGAATTAAGAACAAGAGTCAGCAGGAAAAAATGAGGGCTGGGGAATGGCTTCTTCCTTTTTGATACTACATATTAAAATATTGGCTTCTCTTTGTTATATGTACCAGATTTACAAATAACTAATACACATTAGATACATTAGATCTAAAATTCTAAACTTTTTTTTATCAAGGACCTATTTTTTCTCATTATAACACATTTATTTTATCTTTTGCCAAACACAGAACATTTATACTACCTCTTTTTTGAAGGAAAAAAAACTCCTTGATCATTTTCTAATAGATTTTCAGTTTTATACAATCAGAAATCACTTGCTGGAGCATTTGTATTGTTTTCTTTTTCTTTTTTTTAAGAGAGAGAGAGAATTTTTTAATATTTATTTTTTAGTTTTCGGCAGACACATCTTTATTTGTATGTGGTGCTGAGGATCGAACCCAGCACTGCACACATGCCAGGCGAGCATGCTACCACTTGAGCCACATCCCCAGCCCAGTTGTATTGTTTTCTTTAAGGATCAATGTAATAACCTCACATGGTATATTCTCATTAATATCAGCACACTGATTATATTTGACAGAAATTATCATAGGCTCTAGGAACTGGATAGTCACTAACCCAACAGTGTCACCAGGATGGCAGAATAGTTGAAATTCTGGGCATCTTTCCATATCAAAATTCAGAAATTGATTTTCCTCTCCCTTTTTTCTTTACACTTTGAACACACTGATTTTTTTTAATTGTGCTAAAGCATCTAGGTCACCTGTAACCCACTAGGAAGGATTTCCATTGGCTTTTTCTGTCTAATGACTGTATTCCTTGCCAGGCATGATGGCACATACCTAAAACACCAGCAACTCAAGAGGTTGGGGCAGGAGGATCACAAATTTGAGTCCAGCTTCAGTAACTTAGCAAGACCCTGTCTCAAAAATAGAACATAAAAAGGGCTGTGGATGTGGCTCAGTAGTTAAGAACCTCTGGGTTCAATCCCCAGTGCCAAAAAAAAAAAACCTCTAGTCCTGAAATTGTTTTCATTTCTCACTTAAGAGGATTGTTTTCTTTACAGTAATCACTGATTTGCTAAAGTTTTCACTCCTCCTCTTACTATTCCTAGAACTGTCTTCTCAAACATTTGTTTAAAAAAACTATTTTTCCTACTTATTTTCTTGGCAGTTCATTGCAATTATATCAGAAAATAAAAAATTGATTGGCATATATCTATAATTATATTTATATTTCTGTTTTATCCATGCCTACCCATTTATTCCAATTTTAACCAATGATCAAAGCACATTAAGTCATTTGGTTAACATGAAAGGGTTGTCAATGCATGGAAAATTAATGTAATCATGAAATAATATATATAAATAATTGCATTAAGAATACATAAGCTTTTAATAATAGAAGCACATAAGTTTATGTATAATCCATATGAGAATCAGTATCTGGAATAACTGAAAATAGATAATACTAAAGTAGAGGACAAAAAAACTCAGGATGAAAAAAATATTCAAAAGATTTACTCACTGTTGAACAATTTAATTTATTCAACACATTTTCAAAAATCTACTATCAAATGCAATATAACTAATTATATTCACAGAATAATAAGTCCTGTTTAACAGACCAGATATTTTATTTAATTACTAAATTTAAAAAAGTAAAACTACATAAGACTTTTTTTTAAAGTACATTTTTAGTAAACCAAAACATCCGCAACATGGAAAAGCATACATAAAGTATGTAGCCTAGTGAATGAAGAATTTAAACATAAATGTTAAGCTATAGGAAAGCAAAATCAATTAACAGTGTAATTACCAAGGTGATCCTAAAGGTACTGTTCAAGATTAATTTTTTTTTTACCCTGGAATCAGCTTGAAAATGATACTTTTGTTTTTCTCTCAAAAATAATTGTAAAATTGTGCTCAAAAACATGAGAATCCAAATCAAAACAGTATTTATAGAGAACATTCTTTATAGGAAGCAGTTAAAATTCGTGGTCTAAGTCTCACAGCTAAGTCTATGAAAACAACGTATTCCTTTATTTTCTGCCTAGGATTTAAATGCCAAATTCTTAACCAGGACTGATAGCAAATTCCTGATATCTATTAAGTTGAGAAATAAAACCTATGGATCCTCTATAGTAGAATGCACGTAATACCATGCACATAAAATTAGATTCAATGGACATCTCCTCTTTACTTTATTCTCACTCTAAATGTAAGGCTCCAAACCTCTACGTAAGAATCCTGAGGTGAGGTCATAGCTCAGCAGTAGAGCGCTCCTCTAGTTAACAGACTAAGAAATCAACTGGCTCAAAATGCCATTTACAGTAAATCTATCTTGAAATTTTTAAAAATTTAAGAATAGCTATAGTATTTTTTTAAAAAGCATGCCAAGCTAAGTCCAGAAGGCATATCAAAGCATATCAATGTGTTAGCAGTCTATTGTCCATTTTATTTTTTTCCTTCTTTTTTAATCCTATTTTTTTAGTTGTTGATAGAACTTTATTTTTATTTATTTACATGTGGTGCTAAGAATTGAAACCAGTGCCTCATACATACTAGGCAAGTGCTCTACCACTGAGCCACCACCCCAGCTCTGCTTCTTTACTTTTTTATTTGTTCTTATTAGTTATACATGAGAATAGAATTTATTTTGATATATTATACATATATGGAGTATAACTTCTCATTCTTCTGGTTGTATTGGCCATGTAATCATGTATGCACATAGGAAAGTAATGTCCAATTCACTCTTTCCTTTTCCTATTTCCAATGCCTCCCTTCCCTTCAATCTCCTTTGTCTAACCCAAAGTACTTCTGATTTTCCCTACCACCCCTTTACTGTGAGTTAGCATCTGCATATAATTGAGAACATTTGGTCTTTGGTTTTTGGGGGGATTGGCTTATTGCATTTAGCATGATAGTCTCCAGTTCCATCCTTTTACAGGCAAATGCCATAATTTCATTTCTCTTTATGGCTGAGTAGTATTCCATTGTGTACATGTACCACATTTTCTTTTTCCATTCACCTGCTGAAGGGCACACAGGCTGGTTTCATACCTTAGCTATTGTGAATTCAGCTGCTATAAAACTTAACACCAAAAAAAAACAAATGACCCAATAAATAAATGAGCAAATGAACTGAACAGGTACTTCACAGAAGAAGAAATACAGTCAGTCAACAAATATATGAAAAACTGTTCAACACCTCTAGCAATTAGAGAAATAAAAATTAAAACTACACTGAGATTTCATCTCACTCCAGTCAGAATGGCAATTATCAAGAATATAAGTAACAATAAATGTTGGTGAGGAGGTAGGGAAAAAATTACTGCAAATTGGTGCAACCACTATGGAAAGCAGTATGGAGATTCCTTAGAAAACTTGGAATGGAACCACACCCATTGACCCAGTTATCCAACTCCTCAATTTATATCCAAAGGACTTAAAATCAGCATACTGCAGTGACACAGTCACATCAATGTTTATAGTCCATTTTATATGGACTTAGAAATGGAGAGTTCAGTATCATGAGTCCTGAGCATAGACTCACAAATTTGTCTGCTGACCTTTATATATGTTCATCATTTCTTTTATTACATAAGCATTCCTTTGTTTGATAACAAATAATACTCCTTATATTCCTTTGAGAATGAATCTATCTATAAATATTTGGTGTGGAACGATAGAGACATTTTGCTTTAGCAAATATCACTCATCTGAATTCCATTTCATTAAGATTTTGAGAAGTTGATTTAAGTGTTATATACATACACAAAATACACTCCCAATGCAACAGTTAAGCCTATTGTATCAATCTTGTTCTATTCACCAATGATTATTTATCCAATCATAAAAATAATCCACAAAAAAATTGCAAATAGCTCAATACAAGAGTATTTACTTTTGTGTAGGTGTCCGTCTTAACAGTTACAAAACCAAGACCCCAGTTTCCCATACAAGGACACATAGATGGCTTCCTTATAGGCTATGCCACAGACACATGAAAAAAAAAATGATAATTGGATTTCTAGAGTGTCACTTAATACTGTGTATCAAGAGCCTTAAAAATATGCTTATTTTTGACTCTGAGATTCCTTTGTAAGAATTCATCCTAAAATAATAATTGTGAGAGTATCCAAAGACGTGTAAAAATTAATTGTCAGAGCTAGAATGTAGGTCAGTGGTAGAGCTCCTGCCCAGCTTGTGTGGAGGTCCTGGATTCAATTCCCAGAATGGCAAAAAAAAGAAAGAAAATTCATAACAATCCAAATTTATAACAAAATTCTCTATTTCAATGTTTAAATGTTGCAATAGAGGATAAAGCAGCTCATGTATGGTTGGTAGATAGATAGATAGATAGATAGATAGATAGATACACACACAACATACATACATACATACATATAATATGGTTATTGAACATTATGTTTTAGAAGGTACTTTATGATGCAGGAAGATTATTAGGTGTTGTGAACAAAGGGAAAAAGAGGCTCTAAAACAAGTAGAGTATGGTCCCACTTTTCAAGAATTAAAAATAAATTTATGTGTACAAAAAGATTTAAAGAAAATACACCAAAATGTAACTACAGTTAAACGATGAGGTGGCGGGATTACAGGTGTTTTCAATTTTATTTATATTGCTTCTCTGAATTTTCTACTTTTTATAATAAATGTGGGGTTGGGGACATAGCTCAGTTGGTAGAGTACTTGCCTAGCATGCACAAGGTCCCAGATTTAATCCCCAGCACCACCAAAAAAATTAAAATTTTTTTTAAAAAATATGTATTACTTCCATTTTGAAAAGGCACATTTCCTTTAAGATATGCCAGCAAGTAAGAGTAGCATGTAAAACATGAAAAAAAATACACGAAGAATTATAATTTTTTTGAAAAAACAATTGGAGGATATTTTTCATCTACTATGTAATATAAAGGAAATTTCTGTGGTCCTGATCCATCTTATATGATTTGCTAGTTTCAGAATCACAACCAGTCATCTAATTCCCAAATCTCTACCCCTCTTTTAAAATAGAAGACATTACTATCACCACTGCAGTTTCTTCTGTGTCATCTTCATTCTTTCCTTTTGGCAAATTCATAAGTAACTGGATTCTTCATAATTTTTCTTCTCTTTCACCTTTTTTCTTTCTCATTACTAAAGAAATGTTCTACTAATAAAAAACTACTACCTTAAAAATATTTTATCTGAATTGATTCTAGCTAAGTTTTTCCTTTAAAAAGAAAACATAAAAGCCAGAAAGCAGAAGAACATTCAAAAGAAAAAAAAAACTGAAATTGTACATCTGTACTGATCAGAGAGAGAGAGAGAGAGAATATGAGAATGAATCATTTCTTCCTAACATTTTGGCATCTCTTTAGTTATTTAGTTTAGTTTTTTTTAAGACCTGAAAGAACAGTTTATGCTGAAATAAGCCCTAGAGACCATATTGAGGAAAATTAATCACAATACTCATAAGTGTTTGAGTACTGCCAATTCTCTTGTCTTTGTTTTAACCAAATTTCTTTTGCCTTTTTTTTTTAACAATTAACGGCTACCAGGAAACAGTTTTGTAGTGTTGTTCCTCTGTATCCATGGGTTCTGCATCTGCAGATTCAAGCAAGCATAGATAAAAAGTATTTGTAAAACAATTGTATCTGTACTTAACATGTATAGATTTTTCTTGTCATTATTCCCTAAACAATATCCTAAAACAACTATTTACATGCCATTTACATTTTATTTGGTATTATAGATAATCTGGAGATGCTTTAAATTATACGGGAAGATGTGCATAGCATTTATACAAATGCTATACTATTTTACATAAGACACTTCATCATTATACAAAATACATGTATGAAGATGTAAATTTGGTGTCAACGTACCTTATATACAAACAGAGATCCGATAAACTGTGGTATAAAGGTGTATTCAGAATTGTATTGCAAAAAAAAATAAACAGAGCTCATGTATAATGGCATAATTTGGCATGAACATATTTTATATACAGAGTTATGAAAAATGGTGCTGTAAATGGATAATTATGAATCTAATGCACTCCACTATTGTTATGTATGTAAGAAATAAATAATAAAAAAGAAAATATAAATACATTGGTCCATTAGTTTAGTTATTTAGAATAAAAATTGGCTGAGGAAAAAAATACCTGCATTCAGGACAAAGATAGTAATTCCAAAAGTAAATTACTAGTACTGAACTGCTACTATATAATATTACAACATGCATAAAGATCCTTTTATTTACTGAATAAGATTTTTTAAGACACAACTTGGGTTTTACTCATTAAAGTAAGCAATAGAATAGGTTACCAGAAGTAAGTTAAATCAGCACAACTTCCTAATTCAAACTCCATGTAGGAACCCAATATAAAAAAGTAATCCTTTATTCTACATTCAAAATTAAAGTTTTTACTGGACTCAGTTCTTAACTTCTTTAAGGGGGAAATGGGAAAATCAGAGAGAGGAAAGATGTGAAGTCTGAAACAGGAAAGGGATAGAAGAAGAAGAAGGGATGAAAGATGAGATACAACAAGACTGACAGAGAAATAGTGTTAGGTCATTGGTTGATAAAAGAAATAAACATATACATAAGACACTTCATAATATAGAAGAAGAAATTAAGGAGAAAAAATATGTTATCAAACTCAAGGTTTGGAATTTATCTAGAAAAATATACTGGTTTCTTGTGTTTTTCTTTAAAAAAAAAAACATGAGAAGACTATACTTCTATGAAAAACACTGTGAATCAGGCAGGGGGACTAAAACATCATACTCATTTAAAATTGATCACTTCAGTTAAAAAAAAAAAAAAAAGAACAAGAACAGCAATCAGCTGCACACATTCTTCCATTAGAGTGCTTTGATACCTGGACTAAAAAAACAGTATAGAAAATATTTTCTGTCATAATAATATTAAATACCAAAAAAACAAAACTTTTGCATTTAACAAAAAATTTGATAGTTTCTTCATAGAATCCAATTATACCTGCAAATGCATTTCAAGTGAAAGGAAATGTGGTTCCACATGACACCCCACCAATTTTTCTGTTTTTATGAAAACACTCTTCACCAAAGATGACTGGTTTGACAGAAACGAAACTATGAAGAATGTGGTCCCAGAACATTCATCTTCAAGGAGTATGAAACAGTGCAACATCCTAGACCATACAGAAACTGTCAGACTGACAAAAGTTAAATCTGAAAGCCCAACGAGTAAAAAGCACAAAAAGATTAAATGACTTTCTGAGGAAGTGACACCAAAAAAGACCTAATGAGATGAATTCTTACAAAATTATTAGATTACACAAACTTGTTTTCAGAACTCAGTACACAAATGCCTTCTGAAGTAACTTATTCAATGTGGTAAGATATCACAAAAAAATCCCATTTTCTAAATTATTAGTGTTTACTACTTAATTACTCTCCTCATATATTCAGCATAAAGATATTTCCTGAATATCTAATTCATGCCAAGTACTACTGATACCTACAGGCCACATGTACATACAAGAAGTAGATCACTAATAACTCAAATGTGACTTAATGATAGGGTAGAAATTCAGAAACTTCTAAAATATCTGGTTAGCCAAAAAGTTCAGCCATACCTCTACTATCTTAATTCTAATATCGAAGAGCAGTAAAACTTAACCAATCTCAGATTCAGTTTGTCTTACATGTATGAATTTGCTTATGAATCATAAAAGTGGTAAAAAAATAAGCTGCTATTAAGAGGAGACAAATTCCAAAAACCTAAAATGTCCACTAACTTAAAGAGTTTCTTATAGTACAAAAGGCACTCTTTAAAAAAAAAAAAAGTCTTTTCACATATAATAATTCCACTAAAAAGAAAACAAAAAAAAAAAAGAAGAAGTAAGGCTGAGAATGGGGTGGTTGGGCACTTGCCTAAGATGTGTGAGACCTTGGCTTTGATCCCCAGAACCTCAAAGGAAAAGAAATGAAATGAGATCAACATAAGAGTTTTAAAAATAGAATTCTTAAAATAAATACAGCAAACTCTAAGATCTCAAAGGACTCCTTTTTTGAAGGGTCTAAAGATTGACAAAAAAAATACAGAAATCCTAAGTTTTTTTGAAGCACATACTTAAATTTTCACTCAAACTGACATGTGAGAAATCGATCCCTTGGCCTGGGCATGAACCTACACAGGTACCATTTCTGCATATCAGCAAACCTTGCTTTTTCACCTCACTTTACTCACATATTTTATAATGGATGCCCAGAAGAAATACATATTCCTTTCAAGCATACAGTCTTCCCACTGTTCTTAACCTCCTTGAGGATAATTAATGTCTTATCATCTTTGTATAGATAACCTTTATATAGTAACTGTTCCATAGCTGTAACTATAGTAATACTAATAATGATTATGATGATGATAGTTAACACTGAGATCTTACTTCAGAAGTACTTGATGCTATTTTAAGTATTTCACATATCTTTTAGTTTTCACAATTTAAGGAGATACTATTATTAATCTCATTGTACAGATAAGAAAACTGAGACTCAGAAGGTCAGAAATTTATTTACATGTTATAAATCTTCAGTTTGCTCATCTGCAAAATGGAGGCAATATTTACTTCACCATGCTTCTGTGAAGATCCAATTTGATAACATCTGAAAGTACCTACCTGGCACATAAGAGGTAATCAAAATTAGTTCTTTCTTTCCATCCATTCCTTTTTCTTCCCCTTTATCACTTGCCAAGATAGAGTAAAAGCAGACTAAAGATGCCTTTTCTATTTCATGGAATAATTTGGAGTACTGAAGTCTGGTAGAACTCTGCTGAGTTTTGGGCTTTTCTTTGTTCATAGGCTCTTGATGGCATCCTCAATTTCTTTTTTTTTTCCTTTTTTTTTATTGGTTGCTCAAAACATTCCAAAGCTCTTGACATATCATATTTCATACATAAGATTCAAGTGAGTTATGAACTCCCATTTTTACCCCAAACACAGATTGCAAAAATCATATCAGCTACACATCCACATTTTTACATAATGCCATACTAGTAACTGTTGTATTCTGCTACCTTTCCTATCCTATACTATCCCCCCTCCCCTCCCCTCCCATCTTCTCTATCTACCCAGTCTACTGTAATTCATTTCTCTCCTTGTTTATTTTCCCATTCCCCTCACAGCTTCTTATATGTAATTTTGTATAACAATGAGGGTCTCCCTCCATTTCCATGCAATTCCCCTTTTCTCTCCCTTTCCCTCCCCCTTCATGTCTCTGTTTAATGTTAATCTTTTCTTCCTGCTCTTCCTCCCTGCTCTATTCTTAGTTGCTCTCATTATATCAAAGAAGACATTTGGTATTTGTTTTTTAGGGATTGGCTAGCTTCACTAAGCATAATCTGCTCTAGTGCCATGCATTTCCCTGCGAATTCCATGATTTTGTCATTTTTCAGTGCTGCGTAACACTCCATGGTGTATACATGCCACATTTTTTAATCCATTCATCCATTAAAGGGCATCTGGGTTGTTTCCACAGTCTAGCTATTGTGAATTGTGCTGCTATGAACATTGATGTGGCAGTATCCCTGTAGTAAGCTCTTTTAAGGTCTTCAGGGAATAGTCCGAGAAGGGCAATAGCTGGGTCAAATGGTGGTTCCATTCCCAGCTTTCCCAGGAATCTCCATACTGCTTTCCAAAGTGGCCGAACCAATTTGCAGTCCCACCAGCAATGTACAAGAGTACCCTTTCCCCCACATCCTCTCCAGCATTTGTTGTTGTTTGACTTCATAATTGCTGCCAATCTTACTGGAGTGAGATGGTATCTTAGGGTGGTTTTGATTTGCATTTCTCTGACTGCTAGAGATGGTGAGCATTTTTTCATGTACTTGTTGATTGATTGTATGTCCTCCTCTGAGAAGTGTCTGTTTAGGTCCTTGGCCCATTTGTTGATTGGGTTATTTGTTATCTTGTTGTCTAATTTTTTGAGTTCTTTATATACTCTGGATATTAGGGCTCTATCTGAAGTGTGAGGAGTAAAAATTTGTTCCCAGGATGTAGGCTCCCTATTTACCTCTCTTATTGTTTCCCTTGCTGTGAAAAAACTTTTTAGTTTAAGTAAGTCCCATTTGTTGATTCTTGTTATTAACTCTTGGGCTATGGGTGTCCTATTAAGGAATTTGGAGCCCGACCCTACAATATGTAGATCGGGGCCAACTTTTTCTTCTATCAGACGCAGAGTCTCTGATTTGATATCAAGCTCCTTGATCCATTTTGAGTTAACTTTTGTGCATGGTGAGAGGAGAGGATTTAGTTTCATTTTTTTGCATATGGATTTCCAGTTTTCCCAACACCATTTGTTGAAGATGCTATCCTTCCTCCATTGCATGCTTTTAGCCCCTTTATCAAATATAAGATAGTTGTAACTTTGTGGATTAGTCTCTGTGTCCTCTATTCTGTACCATTGGTACACCCGCCTGTTTTGGTACCAGTACCATGCTGTCTTTGTTACTATTGCTCTGTAATATAGTTTGAAATCTGGTATCGCTATACCGCCTGATTCATGCTTCCTGCTTAGAATTGCTTTTGCTATTCTGGGTCTTTTATTTTTCCATATGAATTTCATGATTGCTTTATCTATTTCTACAAGAAATGCCATTGGGATTTTGATTGGGATTGCATTAAACCTATAGAGAACTTTTGGTAATATCGCCATTTTGATGATGTTAGTTCTGCCTATCCATGAACAGTTTATATTTTTCCATATTCTAAGATCTTCTTCTACTTCTCTTTTTAGGGTTTTGTAGTTTTCTTTTTTTTAATATTTATTTTTTAGTTCTTGGCAGACACAACATCTTTGTTGGTATGTGGTGCTGAGGATCGAACCCGGGCCGCACGCATACCAGGCGAGCGTGCTACCGCTTGAGCCACATCCCCAGCCCTGTAGTTTTCATTGTATAAATCTTTCACCTCTTTTGTTAGGTTGATTCCCAAGTATTTTTTTTTTTTTGAGGATATTGTGAATGGAGTGTTTTTCCTCATTTCCATTTCAGAAGTTTTGTCGCTGATATACAGAAATGCCTTTGATTTATGCATGTCGATTTTATATCCTGCCACTTTGCTGAATTCATTTATTAGTTCTAGTAGTTTTTTTGTAGACCCTTTTGGGTCTTCTAGGTATAGAATCATGTCATCCGCCAATAGTGATAATTTAAGTTCTTCTTTTCCTATTTTAATGCCTTTAATTTCTTTCGTCTATCTAATTGCTCTGGCCAGTGTTTCGAGAACTATATTGAATAGCAGTGGTGATAGAGGGCATCCCTGTCTTGTTCCAGATTTTAGAGGGAATGCCTTCAATTTTTCTCCATTCAGAATGATGCTAGCCTGAGGCTTAGCATAGATAGCTTTTACAATGTTGAGGTAAGTTCCTGTTATCCCTAGTTTTTCTAATGTTTTGAACATAAAGGGATGCTGTACTTTGTTGAATGCTTTTTCTGCGTCTATTGAGATGATCATATGGTTCTTATCTTTAAGTCTATTGATGTGGTGGATAACATTTATTGATTTCCGTATATTGAACCATCCTTGCATCCCAGGGATGAGTCCTACTTGATCATGGTGCACAATTTTTTTAATGTGCCTTTGTATCCGATTCGCCAGTATTTTATTGAGGATTTTTGCATCTAGGTTCATCAGAGATATTGGTCTGTAGTTTTCTTTCTTTGAGGTGTCTTTGTCTGGTTTCGGAATCAGAGTTATGTTGGCCTCATAGAATGACTTTGGAAGGACTCCCTCTTTTTCTATTTCCTGAAATAACTTGAAAAGTATTGGTATTAATTCTTCTTTAAAGGTTTTGTAAAACTCCGCTGTATACCCATCCGGTCCTGGGCTTTTCTTGGTTGGTAGTCTTGATTGCTTCTTCTATTTCATCCATTGATATTGGTCTGTTCAAATTATGTGTATCCTCCTGACTCAGTCTGGGCAAATCATATGTCTTAAAAAATTTATCGATGTCTTCACTATGTTCTATTTTATAGGAATATAGGTTTTCAAAATAATTTCTAATTGTCTTCTGTATTTCTGTAGCATCTGTTGTGATATTACCTTTTTCATACCATATGTTAGTGATTTGAGTTCTCTCTCTTCTTCTCTTCGTTAGCATGGCTAAGGGTCTGTCAATCTTATTTATGTTTTCGAAGAACCAACTTTTAGTTTTGTTAATTTTTTCAATAGTTTCTTTTGTTTCAATTTCGTTGATTTCTGCTCTGATTTTAATTATTTCTTGCCTTCTGCTGTATTTGTTGTTGTTTTGTTCTTCCTTTTCTAGGGCTTTGAGATGAAGTGTGAGTTCATTTATTTGTTGGTTTTTCTTTTTTTTTTTTTTTTTTTTTTTTTTGATGAATGACCTCCAGGCGATGAATTTCCCTCTTAAAACTGCTTTCATTGTGTCCCATAGATTCCAATATGTTGTGTCTGTATTTTCATTTATCTCTAAGAATTTTTTGATTTCCTCCTTTATGTCTTCTGTAACCCTCTGATCATTCAGTAACATATTGTTCATTTTCCATGTGATATAGGATTTTCCCTTCCTTCTTTTATCATTGATTTCCAGTTTCATTCTACTATGATCGGATAAAGTGCATGGTATTATCTCCACCCCTTTATATTTACTAAGGGTTGCCCTATGGCATAATATATGGTCTATTTTTGAGAAGGATCCATGTGCTGCTGAGAAAAACGTATATCCACTTGAAGGTGGTTGATATATTCTATATATGTCAGTTAAGTCTAGGTTATTAATTGTGATATTGAGTTCTATAGTTTCTTTATTCAACTTTTGTTTGGAGGATCTGTCCAATGGTAAGAGAGGTGTGTTGAAGTCACCCATAATTACTGTGTTGTGGTCTATTTGATTCTTGAACTTGAGGGGAATTTGTTTTATGAACATCGCAGCACCATTATTTGGTGCATAAATATTGATAATTGTTACGTCTTGTTGGTGAATGGTTCCTTTTAACAGTATATAATGTCCTTCCTTATCCCTTTGGATTAATTTAGTCTTGAAGTCGATTTTATTCGATTTGAGGATGGCCACCCCTGCTTGCTTGCAAGGACCGTGTGCGTGGTATATTTTTCCCAACCTTTCACCTTCAGCCTGTGTACGTCTTTTCCAGTCAGATGTGTCTCCTGGAGGCAGCATATTGTTGTATTTGTTTTTTTAATCCATGTTACCAGCCTATGTCGCTTTATTGGAGAGTTTAAACCATTAACGTTTAGAGTTACTATTGATTTATGTTTTGTACTTCCAGCCATGTTTGATTATTTATCTCTCTTTTTTTTTTTAATTTAGTTTGTTTCTCTATGGTTAGCTTACCTCCACCATCTGTCCTTACTGAGGTACTTCCCACTGTTGGCTTTGGTTATTGTTATTCATTTCTTCCTCGTGTAGTGTTTTGCTCAAGATGCTTTGCAATGCTGGTTTTCTGGCTGCAAATTCTTTTAGCTTTTGTTTATCATGAAAGATTTTTATTTCATTGTCGTACCTGAAGCTTAATTTTGCTGGATATAGAATTCTTGGTTGGCATCCATTGTCTTTCAGTGTTTGAAATACGTTGTTCCAGGATCTTCTCGCTTTCAGCGTCTGTGATAAAAAATCCGTTGTTAACCTTATTGGTTTACCCCTGAATGTAATCTGTCTCTTTTCTCTTGTAGCTTTTAATATTTTCTCTTTGTTTTGTATATTGGATATCTTCATAACAATGTGTCTTGGCGTTGGTCTACTGTGATTTTGTATGCTCGGTGTCCTGTATGCATCTACAATTTGTATATCTGTTTCCTTTTTTATTTTTGGGAAGTTTTCTGTAATTATTTCATTTATCAGGTTACTCATTCCCTTGGTTTGAATCTCTAGCCCTTCCTCTATCCCGATGACTCTTAAATTTGGTTTTTTTATGTTATCGCATATCTCTTAGATGTTTCTCTCGTGATTTTTAACCAGCCTATCTGAGTTGGCTAGACTCTTTTCAAGATGATATATTTTGTCTTCATTATCTGACGTTCTGGCTTCTACTTGCTCCACTCTATTAGTGATACTCTCATTTGAGTTTTTAATTTGGTTTATAATTTCCTTCATTTCTAAGATTATTGTTTGATTCTTTTTTATAATCTCTATCTCCTGATAAAGATGCTTAACTTCTTCTTTTATCTGTTTGTGTAATTCATTCTCAATGTGTTCTTTCGCTGCTTGAATTTGCTGTCTCGTATCCTCTTTAAGGTTCCGTTCCATCTGTCTAAGGTGTTCCTTGAGTTCTTTATATGACCATTTTTCTGATGACTCTATATCCTCCTGAATATTTAGGCTGCCCTGCATTGTTTGCACTCTTTTTCTTCCTTGCTTTTTCATGCTGCTCATGTTGCTTCTTGTTCTGTTTGACTGCTGAGTTACTGTTTACTCATATAAATTTATTTGATGCTTGGGAGGAAAGGTATTAGAAGGGAAGGGAGGAAGTCACTAAAGAGAATGACAGTAAGCAGGTAGAATTCAAGGAAGGGGGAATTAGAAAATTGAAAAGAAATGTAAAGACAGAAGAAAAGAAGGAAAGAGAAAAAAATAGAAAATTAAAAAGAATTTAAAGAAAAATAATAATAATAGAAATGAAAAATGAAATTAAAAATAGAATAAAATAAAATAAAATGGATTAAAAAAAACATTTAAAAAGACAGCAAAAAAAAGAAAAAAAAGAAAAAAAATTTATAAATGCAGTCCTAGAGTTCGATTAACTGTTCTTCCAGTAGATGGAGCTATGCCCACCGGGCCAAGTTTCTCCTCTCAGTAGGCGGGAGTCAATCCCTGTGCAGCAGTTCTGCCTCCCGGACTGGGCGGGTCTCCACTCCTGCTGTTCGCCGTGTGGGCGGGGCTTTGGCAGAGCCGGTCGGGGGTCGTTTGCAGCGCCGGGCTGGCAGGTGGGGGGTGGTCGTTTGCAGCTCCGAACCGCCAGAGGCGGTTCACAGAGCCCGGCCGGCGGGGGCCGAGCAGGCAGCGCCTGCCCCCACACTCACTGCAACGTGTGGGCAGCGGCCGCTTGGCAGCAGCCGGTGGCGGTTCACAGAGCCCGACGGGCGGGGGCCCAGGCAGGCAGCGCCCGTCCCCAATTTCGCTGCAATGTGTGGGCAGTGGGCGTTTGGCGGCGGCTGGCGGCAGTTCACAGAGCCAGGCCGGCGGGGGCCCAGGCAGGCAGCGCCCGCTCCTAAGCTCACTGCAACGTATGGGCAGCGGCCGGCGGCGGTTCACAGAGCCGGGCCGGCGGGGGCCCAGGCAGGCAGCGCCCGCTCCTAAGCTCATTGCAACGTGTGGGCAGCGGTCGGCTGTGGTTCACAGAGCCGGGCCGGCGTGGGCCCAGGCAGGCAGCGCCTGCTCCTAAGCTTGCTGCAATGTGTGGGCCGCGGCCGTCTGGCCGCGGCCAGCGGCGGCTCACAGTGCCGGGCCGGCGGGGGCCCAGGCAGGCAGCGCCTGCTCCCACGTTCGCTGCAACGTGTGGGCAGTGGCTGTCCAGCGGCTGCCGGCTGCGGTTCACAGAGCCGGACCAGCGTGGGCCCTGGCAGGCGGCGCCTGTTCCTAAGTTCACTGCAACGTGTGGGCAGCGGCCATCAACCAGCGGCGGTTCTCAGAGCCGGGCCGGCGGGGGCCCAGGCTGTCAGCGCCCACTCCTACATTCGCTGCAACGTGTGGGCAGCAGCCGCCCGGCAGCGGCCGGTGGTGGTTCACAGAGCCGGGCCGGCGGGGGCCCAGGCAGACAGTGCCCGCTCCTACGTTCGCTGCAACGTGTGGGCTGTGGCCGCTTGGCGGGGGGCCAGCGGCGGTTCCCAGAGCCGGGCCGGCGGCAGCCCAGGCAGGCAGCGCCCGCTCCTATGTTCACTGCAACGTGTGGGCTGCAGCCATTTGGTGGCAGCCGGCGGGACTGTGCCCCTGCTCTGTGTTGCCGAGATTCAGTCGTCTGGGACAAGCTGACACCTCCAATTAAACTTACTAGTTCCCGGCAGGTCTCCTTTCAGCGGAATTTTGCTAGAAGTTTCTCAGCAGGGCGCATGTAGGTGTATTGATGAGTCTCTCTGATCCCGTTACCGTGGAGGCATTGAAAGTGCTGCCTCCGCCATGTTGGGTCCCCCCGGCATCTTCAATTTCATTGCTTGAAATTAATCTGTTTAAATTTTCTGCCTTTCTGTTTCAATTTGGATAGGTCATATGTCTAGAAATTTGTTGGTGTCTTTAGGATTTTCTATTTTATTGGAATACAGATTTTAAAAGTGGATTCTGATTATCATCTGTATTTTAATAGTGTCCATGTGATATTTCCTTTTTTAATCACAAATTTTAGTAATTTTAATTTTCTCTCTTTTTCTTTGTTAGCTTGACTACAGGTTTATCACTTTTATTTATTTTTTCAAAGAACCTACTTTTCATTTCATCTACTTTTAATTTTTTGTTCTTGTTGTTGTTGTTTCAATTTCATTGATTTTAGTTCTGATTTTAATTATTTCCTGTCTTCTATTGCTTACAGTGTTGATCTGTTCTTCTTTTTCAAAGGATTTGAGATGTAATGTTAGGTTATTTATTTGGTGACTTTCTGTTCTTTTAAAGAATGAGCTCAGTGCAAAGAACTTTCCTCTTAGAACTGCCTTTATAGTGTCCCAAAGATTTTGATAAGTTGTGTTGCAATTTTCATTTACCTCTAATTTTTTTTATTTTATCCCTGATTTCTTCTAGTATCCACTAGTCATTCAAAAGTGTATTTTTTAGTCTCCACGTGTTAGAGTAGCTTCTATTTTTTTCTTTTATCATTGATTTCTAATGATAAAAGGATTTCATTACATTATGATCTGATAGAATGCAAGGTATTTTCTCTGTTTTTTTCTATTTGCTAACAGTTGCTGTGTGGCCTATGGTCTATTTTAAAGAAGGATTCATGTGCCACTAAGACAGTATAATCAGTCCTTGATAGATAAAATATTCTATATATGTCCATAAATCTAAATGATTAATTGTATTTATTAGTTCTATCTTATTCAAGTCAGAATGACAATTATCAAGAATACAAGTAACAATAAATGTTGGCAAGGATGTGGGAAAAAAGGTTCACTGATACATTGTTGATGAGACTGCAAATTGGTGCAACCACTCTAGAAAGCAGTATGGAAAGTCCTCAGAAAACTTGGAATGGAAGAACCATTTGATGCAGTTATCCCACTCCTCAGCTGTGAGACAGACACATAAATGTTTATAGCAGCTCAATTCACAATAGCAAAGATATGGAACCAACATAGGTGCCCTTCAATGACTGGATATAGAAAATGTAGTATAGGCCACCAACCACACACTATTTGCCCAATTGCTCACCTTCTGCCTGCCCATCACCGGTTTGCCTGCCCATCAACCGCCACCTGACATTCAGCACCTGATTGCCCGTCATTTGCCTGCAAACAGCCAACAGATCGCCCATGGAACACCCACTGCCTCCTACCCACTGCCACCTGAATGTCCATAGTCAGGGTACCCACAGGTTTGGTTACACGTAACCACTGCCATATCAGGTCACTGGCCAGAGCCAGTGCCAAGGGACATGGAGATTTGTCTCCATCATTACCACCATCTCACGGCATAGCCACTTCAGTCTAGGGATACTGGCCAGGACCTGGAGATAAAGTGTTGGGTACCTGCAGGTTTTTTTCTATTTTTTCTATATATCTGATGACTTCCTGCTGGGTGTGCTAGTGGCCGCCATCTGGCTTCCTCTTTGCAGGGTCGCTTCTTTGTGTGAGTGCATCCCTGGTGGTCTCTCTGCAAGTTTAAATGGCATTGAGATCCTTGGAATACAGCAAGGCAGAGCCTGGGGAATCTGAAGTCAAGATTTATCAGATTGCAGCAGGGTCTGCAAGGACCAGTCTGGGCTTAGCAAGCCTGTGGAAAGCCAGAGACTGAGAGCAGTTCCCCAGGGGTAGCACAGGTTAGAGAAACTGGAGAAAACTGGGCTCTTTCCAGCTTACTGAGTCCTGAACTGTGCAGGAAGGGGCAGGCTAAAACAGGTGGAAAGGCTGGAAGAGGGTGTGAGAGCATCTTGTCCAGCACCCACTGGACTAGAGTTACCATCAAACATCAGACAATCACAGAGAAAGGAAGCTGACAAAATTGTTGAAAGCCAATAGAAGCAATTGTTCAATTTTTCATTTAGACTTTCCCTTTTTATTTAGACTTGCCCTCTCTCACACATCTCTACCATCTTCAAATCTAAATATTTTTCATGCATTAATTCATTGAGGAATGGGATGTCTGAATTATATATTACAGTTTTACTGTGTATTCTTATACTTTTACCTTTTTTTAAAATCTGCATATATGTTTATCTCACTTATCTGTCTCCTTGAATTCTCTTTCAGACTTCTCTTATGCTAACAGTAAACCTCTATTAATTCATCCTTCACTCTTACTGTAAATTTTTACCTCTATCTTTTCTCTTTCTCCCTCATAAACATCACATCCTACACTAATTCTGTTCCCTCTTTGTCTTTCATTTGAAACAGTAAACCCTTTAAGCAAACTTAATGTTCATATTGTAGACAAAAATTGAACACATCATTTCTGTTTATTGCGACAAGACTGTAGACACCTTAATAGCAGCTATTTGGTTTAAGGTTGTGTATTATTTGCATTTGGTGCTGTTAATATTGGCCTCCCCCTTAAAGGTAAGGTACTAGAAGCCTTCAGAAACACTATAAGACTGCAGGGTTGAAACTGTACTGCCCCAGATCCATACTGCTAGATGGGAAGACAAACAAATAACTTGAAAAAACAAGGGAACAAGCATCTCAAACAAACCAAGATGTTCCAACAATAAAATCCATAGACACACAGTAGAAAAAATGTCAGAGAAGGAGTTTAGACAGTTCATAGTTAGACTGATCTTCAAAATAAAAGATGGTATCAGAGAAAAAATACAGCAAGTAAAAGATCACTTCAATAAAAAGGCTGATATTATAAAAAGGAATGAAGCAGAAATCCTTGAAATGAAGAAAACAATAAAGCAAATTAAAAATTCAGTGGAAAGTATCACCAACAGACTAGACCACTTGTAACACAGAACCTCAGGCAATAAAGACAAAATATATACTCTTGAAAATAAAGTTAACCATACAGAGAAGATGGGAGAAACCAGGAACAGAACTTCCAAGAAATATGGGATAACATGAAAAGACCAAATTTAAGGTTTGGTATAGACGAAGGTATGGAGATACAAACCAAAGGAATGCACAATCTTTTCAATGACATAATATCAGAAAATTTCCAAAATCTAAAGAATGAAATGGAAAATAAAATACATGAGGCTTACAGGACCCCAAATGTACAAAATTACAGCAGACCTACACCAAGGCACATTATAATGAGAATGACTAACATCCAGAATAAGGATAGAATTTTAAAGGCTATAAGAGAAAAAAATCAAATTACATATAGGGAGAAACTGATTTGGATCTCAACTCAGATCATCACCAAGAGGTCCTGGAATAATATATTTCAAGCTCTGAAAGAAAATGGAGAATTTTACATCCAGTAAAACTAAGCTTCAGATTTGAAGATGAAATAAAAATTTCCATGATAAACAAGTTAAAAGAATTCACAACTAGAAGGCCTGCACTACAGATCATTCTCATCAAAATATTCATGAGGAGGAAATAATTTTAAAAACAAAACAAAACAACAACAACAAAAAAAATGAAAACCAGCAAAGGGAGAAACTACACTAAAGGAAAAGTAAATCAAAGGAGAAAATAAGTCAAGTTAAAAACCAAAAATGGCCAGAAATACAAATCATATCTCAATAATAACCCTGAATGTTAATGGCCTAAACTCATCAGTCAAAAAACATTGGTAAGTTGGATTTTTTAAAAAGACCCCAAAATATGCTGTCTTCAAGAGAATCACCTCCTAGGAGAAGACATCCACATACTGAAAGTGAAAAATAACTAGGGATAGTAGAAACACAACTCAACATTATGAAAGCTATTGATTCTAAGCACAAGGAGAAAAACTAAAAGCATTCCCTCTAAAACTGGAACAAGACAGAGATGCCCTCTTTCACCACTTCTATTTGACATAATCTTGAAAACTCTAGCCAGACAAAATCAGACAGATGAAAGAAATTAAAGGGATAGAAAGAGGAAAACAAGAACTCAAACTGTCACTATTTGCTGGTGACATGATTCTATATTTAGAAGACCCAAAAAATTCCACTAGAAAACTTCTAGAACTCATAAATTAATTCAGCAAAGTAGTAGGATATAAAATCAATACCCATAAATCAAATGTATTTCTGTACATCAGTGGTGAATCCTCTGAAAGAGAAATTAGAAAAATTACCCCATTCACAATAGCCTTAAAAATAAATACTTGGAAATCAATCTAACAAAAGAGATGAAAGAACTCTAAATGACAATTAAAGAAGTAAAGTTAGCTTTAGATTTAAGATTCATGCTATCAAAGTTCTATTACCTAGGAATTTACCAATAAGAAAGCATTAGAAATTTGGATTTCTGACATTCTCCAGTATGTATCTTTAACTTGATGGCCTCTATTTCATAATTCCATCACAATCAACACAGATGGAAGAGTTCATTTATCTTCAATGATTTTTACCTTTTAGAAATCTATGAAAAATAAGCATAAATTCATTCAATTAATATTTTTTTGAATTCCAACTCTGAGCTGGGGCATATACAAAAGATAATCATAATATTAACTAATGTTTAATATTATGTTTATTTTATTAACCCAAAACACCAGACTTGGTCACAAATTATTTGAGAAAAGAAATGGAGTGAAACAAATCTATTCATCTTTTGTCTGAACTCCTTCTAGGCCCAACAAAAAGAGACACAATACATTCATATACAGTGCATTTTTGTAGATATGTTAATTAATAATTAGTGTATCTATATATAGGAGATGGAGAACATAGTTTCAAGGAAAATGTGAGGGGGAAACCAGAGGATATCTCAGCCACGGGATAAAGCCAAACCCTGGGACAAAACCATAATTATCCTTAGAGGAAAATAAAGCAATGATGCAAGCTTAGATATAGAGTGGCTGAATATGATTAGCCCTGAGAGAAATCTGTGGAACTAAGCAATATCCTAGAGGTGAAAAACTTTAGATGGTACTGTAGGCAACACCCCTGTGATTTGGGCCACTAAATCTGTACTTACACAAATATATTAATGTTGTCTCTCCTTACTTGTAAACATTATCAGAAACAAAAGATGTAGGCACTTCTAAAAGTCACCGAACAAATACATAATTTCCTCTAGTGTGAAGATATAAAAATGATTGCTTTAGAATATTATACAGCTAGGGATGTAGCTCAGTGATAGAGTGCTAGCCTAGTATGTGTGAGGCCCTGGGTTTGATCCCTAACACAACCAAAAAAATATTATGAACTTAAAATTATAATTATTCACTTTACTTAATTAATTTGATCCTGGCTACACTATAAGCTCTATGAAGATAAACCCTAGAATAGGATCATCTCTTCCTACATCCAATATCTTATTCTAGTTCTGTACCAGGTAAATACAGACAAGTAATGAATATTAGTTGAATGAATAAAAATAAATTAATGCATCCATAAGAGGTAAGAGGTAAATAAGTGAACAGAAACAGGGTAAGTGGAAGATCAGACAGAAGAAATAAGGAAACCTGAAGGTTGGAAAGCACTGAAAATATTCCAATAAAGTACTAAAAGCTAACATGAACTTTATCAAAAACATAATTTATTTTAAAAAACATAATTGATAAATTTGAGTTTCAAGAAAATGAGACATATTCTTGAATATCTCATTATAATGCATCCTTGATATTATCTGTACTTCTACTCATCTATAACCCCCAAATTTTTACTATTCTTCAGAGAAAAAGTCTATATATACATTCTAATTATTTAATACACTTATACATTTCTAAGAGTACAAGAAAAAGTATAAGAAACTGACTAATGGCATCTCTATGTATATGCTTATTTGCATCTATCCAGGAACTGGGATTTTTTCTCTAAACTCTCAAAAACATGAGATTGTAAAATTAAACTATCATTTCTAGATCAAAAGAGAGGGAGAAAACCTTTGCCCAATGTAAATATTGATTATCTTTGATTGTTTTAATTTTAAAAGGAAACTTAACACAGAACTGAACTTTATCCAGTCTTTCACCCATTTTTTCAAACAATGATATTTTAAGTTGTTTATATGGTAATCTTAACCAGATACTTTAATTAGAAATACACATTTATTATTCAGAGGTAGAGTCAGAGCTATCTATGCCCAACACTATAAAGTTCTTAAGCAGCTGTATTTTTACATCTTCACACTACAGAAAATTGTGCATTTGTTAATTTGTTAACTTTTCAAGCAAAATTATAATTTAAACATGGAGCTAAAAAAAATCATATATCTCCAATTCACGTTAGTGTGAAGCAAGGTTAATGGAGATGCTCATTCTCTGAGGCTTGACAGAGACTGTACATTTCAAAGTGTATGTATGACCAGTACACTATTCAGTGATCAAGATACACACACACACACACACACACACACACACACACACACACACATACTACCACAGTAAAAATCAAACTAGAACTTCTTAAAAAAAAAAAACTTTAAACAATCAGTCATCAAGAAGGAATTCTACACATATTGGGTTCTGTAACCATTTCCACATTAAACAAAATTATCATGCTGTAAAATGCTGACCCCACGTAAGAATCCTGCTGGACAGTGATTTCATCATTTTATTAAGCACATGAAGGCTGTTATCATCAGGTGGAATGTTGTTATAAGGTGGCTACACAAACACTGTTTGCTTAAAGATAGTGTTACCTGGAGAAAGAAATTTCTTTACCAAAGTAATGTAAATCATGTACCAAGATAGGTCACAAAACAGCTCAGAATCCTGAAAAATTTCCTATATGAGTATAGAAACAAGCACCCTTTCAAGAAAACTAGACATTAATTAATATATTGAAAATAATGTATAAAAACTCACTTCTAAAGACAAGCTTACATTGCCATGCTAATAACTTCATTTTGGTGAGTTCATTGTTTAAGCTTCTCCTTAATCAGATTTTCTAAAATAATTACTATTAAGAGATGAATTCAGGGCTGGAGTAGTAGCTCAGAGGTAGATTGCTTGCCTAGCACATGTGAGGCATTAGGTTAAATCCTCAGCACCACATATACATAAGTAAAATAAAGGTATTTTGTCCATCTACAACTAAAAAATAATAATTTTTAAAAAGAGATGAATTCAATTTAAAAAAAGAATGATGAAATACATAAAAAGTTTTCTTAATTTATTATATTATGCTAGATTAGTCTACCAGAGAGACTGTTATATAACATTTCTTTGATGTTTGTGAGTGTATATATTATATAACCACCCTAAGACTTTAAATCAATCAATGCTTTTTTTTTACAATTCATACTATATAGACATATTAAATATGTTTTTAATCCACATGTAATTATAAAGTGTTCCTTTCTAATCAGAATCTCAGATAATATTTACTAGTAATGATAGGTTATTTGATTATAGAAAATATTAATAGTTTATAGAAGCATATCAAACATTTTAAATAAGATCTGATTAATTCCAAATTCATCATGAATTTAGCACATAGAAGAAAATGTGCAAGTGCTAAAAGCAGTAACAAGTTTAACAAAATGTTAAAGATATCAAGTTTTAAAATGCCATCAATTTGGCAACCTCATACTGATTTCTTATTTAGCAAAATAATCAGTGTGGTGGCAGCATCACAATACGTAACACAGAATTCTTCTGGAACACTCTGCCGACAAGCAAGACATGCTAGCTCCTTCTTTTACATGAGGACACCAGTGAGCATGGAAGGATGGCACAACACAAAAAGAAAATAAATTGGCATCTTGGGAAGTTGCCCAGGGGATTGTAAAGTGCCAAGCTGAAATCCTGTGGTCGCTAAGCAGCAATAAGGAGAGTAGAGAGATTCCTGTCCAGCTTCACAGCACCTGCAATATAAGTTCACATTAGTGGGATCACAGCACACCCTGGTGACAAAAATGAGCTACCTCTGGCTGGCCTGATCAAATTCACATAGAGTAAGCTACCTAACATTTCTTCAAATCTTTCTGAGAAGAACCAAAACATAGTGAATTAGAAAACCAAAAAGTTTATATAATATAAATGCTAATGCTATTTTTAAATCATCTAGTTTAGCCATATGCCAACAGCATCACCACAGGCAAATTTTTAGATTATTTGTGACCCAATTTCACACTGAGTAAAAATTTAAAAATAAAGAACAAAAAGGTCCTTACTTTATAGGGTATTCATAAGGATTAAATAAGTAAATAATTGAAACATGCTTAGAACAGAACCTAGCACACAAAAAAACACTGTATGTATTCATTACATAAATGATTAGATGAAACCAATGTAGAGATAGATTTCTTTAAGATGAAAAAGAATATTTTTCCCCCTGGGGATTGAACTCAGGAACTTGCAAATGCTAAGCACATGCTCTGCTACTGAGCTATATGCTTGATCCTGAAAAGGAATAATATTAAAAACTGTAACATACTGTCGGCATGCTATGTGCCTTCTATTATGCTCTTGACATATGTGATCTCCCTTCTTTTTTTATTTGTTGTATCTTCCTCATTTATTTTTTTATACCTTTATTTATTTATTTATTTATTTATTTATTTATTTATTTATGTGGTGCTGGGGCCCAAACCCAGTGCCTCACACGCTCAAGGAAAGTGTTATACTGCTGAGCCACAGCCCCAGCCCCTCTTCTTTCATTTTTATGATAAATATACATACTAGTTATCATTATCTCCTTTTAAATATGAGAGAAGGCAAATGTTAAATCCAAAACAAAAATAGCAAGCAGCAGAGCCTAGATTCAAACCCAGATATTTCTGGCTCCAAAACAGGCTTTTAACCTTAATGCATGTAAGAGAAAGTTTATTTACTCATCTATTTTAGGGATGAGGAAATTGAAGTGTGTCAGTGAAAGTCAAACAGAGGGCTGGTGGATAAAAAGCAAGGAATTAAGGTATCTTAGACAATTACAAGTATGTTTGAAACAATGAAATAGGTATAAAATTCCATTACGATGGGAAAGATTCCCTTGAATAAACCAGGATTTTAGTCTAGGGATATCCATCCTGCCCACAACACACCCATAAATATGCTATAGTAAATTTGGAAGAATAAATTTTTATTCTTGGGTGAGAGAGGGTAAGAAGGTTGCCTGTCTTAAATGACTATAATATGATCAACTTCTTCATTAGAGTATATGCCAAGTCCAGTACAAAAACATTGTAAATTTCATCTTTCTTTTCCCAGCATAGAAGGGAAGACCTATAAAGAGGACTGGGTAGGGCACAAAAGCCTACCAGCTAAGTCTCTTGGCCAATACCATTGATAATCAATTCAAAAATAAAGAGCTCTGTGGCAGGTGCACATTCCCAGAGCATGCCCAGTCTTGAGGATGAAAGAAAAACCAGCTAGCACTCTGCCTTCTCCATCGCCACAGGTATTGGCTAGAAATCATCTGGCAGCAGTCAGAGTATACATAAGCTCTATTCTTTGCAGCCAAAAAAAAAATTAAATTTAAAAAGTAGATATTTTTAAATCAATGGTGAAAATGTGGGTAAATACATTAAAAATACAGTATACATCTGCAAGACATAGAACAATTACAGCTCAGCATTCTCACCACTGTAATAAAAATTAATCAACTCCTTTCTAGTTATATTGAATCAATCTAATTAAATGTTTTACTCAAAGTTAAAAGAAGAATATTGGTTTGGAATTTCCTACAAATGTATTTTCAGAATTTTTTTTATGTTAACTAACAAAAATAATACCTTTTTCATAAAAGTATCATTTATATGACATATATATATATATATATATATATATATATATATATATATAATAATTAAAATGGTGATCTTTCCTTTAAAACAATAAATACATATTCATATTATAAAAACCTTGCAAGAAAGCCAGTTTATCTAGTAATGGTCAAATTCCTAGTAAATGGCAAACCATCTGGCATAGATCATTTCATTGTATTTGTATCCCATTAAATCTCACCATTATTATTTTACCAACTACAGGCATTTTCCTTAGTAATTCAAGACTAACTACTAATACGCTACATGCATGAAATAGCAAACATACTCTAAAACTATTACCAAAGGCCGGTTTATCATTTCACAGATTTTAGTTAAATGTTTTCCTGGTCTATATGTCTCTTATTAGCCAATACCATACTGTTTTGATTATTATTATAGCTTTGTAATACAATTTGAAATCCGAAAGTGTGATGCCTCTACTTTTTATCTTCTTTCTCAAGATTGCTTTTCCTACTTGGGGTCTTTTGTGGTTCCACATGAATTTTTGGGATTGTTTTCCTATTTCTGTGAAAAATAGAAATTTTAATACAGATTACACCGACACTGAGAATCACTTTGAGCATTGTGGTCATTTTGAAGATATTGGTTCTTCTGATGCAGGAACCTGGTATCTTTCCACTTACTAGTGTCTTCTTCAATTACCTTTATAAATGTTTTATCATTTTCAGTGGACAGATCTTTCATCTCTTTGTTTAAAGTTATTCCTAAGTATTTTATTCTTTTTGATAGTGCTGTAAATAGAATTGTTTTCTTCATTTCTCTTTTGGTAGTTCTTTGTTAGCATAAAGAAATGCATCTGGTAACTTTCTTATGTGCATACATGAGTACAACACAGTGAATATCCACATAATGTACATCCACAAGACTGGGATCCTAATTAGAATTAGATGGTATATATATGTCAAAATTGCCTCTAATATCATGTATAAATAAAAAGAACAAATAAATAATAATAATAATTTAAAATTTTTAAAGTAAAAAAAAAAGAAATGCATCTGATTTTTGCATGTTGATTTTGTATCCTGCAAGACCGTTGCTTTAAAAATATTCTACTCATTAAGCTGTTCACAACTTTGTTGCCATTACTAGGAACTTTGCATTTCTTAAATACTTAATGGAAAAAGCTGCAGGGAAATTATAAAATAATTTCTCTTTTTAGAGCATGCAGATAATTTGAAAATTCCTACTAATTTGATATGAGTTTGTGTCATACCTTTACAAATAAAAAAGAGATTATTGATGACCAGATTTTAGTTAAATAAAACTGAATATATTAGACTTCTATAATATTCAGAACAGTATGATAAACGGCTGCTTCTGAAATACCATGTTTCTCTCAGTGTTTAGGAAACAATCTCTTTAGCAATTTTCAAACCATGTTATAAGTAGAAAGTCCATTTTCAGAGAATTATAGTTAGAAAAGTAAGGTTCATATTAACATGCAAAATTCTGTCAGAAGCAGACTATAACTTGATAGAAAACAGGCTGCCCAATATTGTTGAATATTGGATCATAAATAAGTCTAGATTCAAAAAACTTCATGGCAAACATTCGGTTCTCTGGGAAGCAGAATTCTTAACCAAGACGAGTAAGAAGGATGATAATTAAGTACTACCTCTGGGATCAAACCTGTGGAAAAGGAGGGAAATGAAGCAGGTTTTGACACAGGAAGAAACTGAACTATGATACAGGTCAAGCAACAGTCTTGATTGACCCCACTGGGACATCTGGAACTAGAATGGCCCTTCAGAGTTATGCTGAGTTAAGCCAAAATGGCCAGACCTTGATAGTTCTACAGCAGGCATTGGGAAGGGTATTACCATAGTCAGGCTGGCTGCCTGCATCTGAGATAGTCTCTGAAGTTGTACTCCCAAAAACTAGGACAATAAGCTTTCATAAAAGAGAGGTTTGTGTGACATATCATATTATAGATGCTCCTTGACTTAAAATGGAGTTATATATAAAAAAAACCCACCACCATACCTGAAAATATCATAAAACAAAAATGCATTTAATACATCAACCTCCTGAACATTATAGTAGCAATACTGCATTGTTTTTCTTTTTCGTCCTCATGATTATAAGACTGACTGAAAGTTGTAGCTCACTGTTGCTTCTTCCAATATTAAAAGAAGCATTATACTGTATATTGCTAGCCCAAGAAAAGATCAAAATTCAAAATTTAAAGTACAGTTTCTACTGAATATATATTACTTTCACACCATCATAAAGTCAAAAAAATCACAAAGCTGAATCATTATAAGTTGGGCAAATTTTTGTAGAGATATAAGAAACAAAAATCTTCAACCATGACAGAAATTTTAGTTACATATGTTTTTATCAAGGTTTATATCATTTATTCCTCCACTCCATTCAGATGTCTATACAAATGTCAGGCCTTCAGGATTTTCCCTGACCAATCTACCTAAAATAGCTTCCCTTTACTGTTTTATTTTTTCATGGCGCTACCTGATATTTTAATATATTTTTGTTTATTTCACTTCCATTGGACTATAACTTATAGTAAAGTGCAACTTTTTTTTTGAATTTTTTAATATTTATTTTTTTATAAGATTGGCAGCCACTATGAAGTCAAACAACAATAAGTGCTGGAGAGGCTGTGGAGAAAAGGGTACACTTGTACATTGCTGGTGGGACTGCAAATTGGTGCGGCCAATTTGGAAAGCAGTTTGGAGATTCCTGGGAAAGATGGGAATGGAACCACCATTTGACCCTGCTATTGCCCTTCTTGGACTATTCCCTGAAGACCTTAAAAGAGCATGCTACAGGGATACTGCCACATCGATGTTTATAGCAGCACAATTCACAATTGCTAGACTGTGGAACCAACCCAGATGCCCCTCAGTAGATGAATGGATAAAAAAAATGTGGCATCTATACACAATGGAGTACTATGCAGCAATAAAAAATGACAAAATCATAGAATTTGCAGGGAAATGGATGGCACTAGAGCAGATTATGCTTAGTGAAGCTAGCCAATCCCTAAAAAACAAATACCAAATGTCGTCTTTGATATAATGAGAGCAACTATGAACAGAGCAGGGAGGAAGAGTAGGAAGAAAAGATTAACATTAAACAGAGACATGAGATGGGAGGGAAAGGGTGAGAAAAGGGAAATTGCATGGAAATGAAGGGAGACCCTCATTGCTATACAAAATTACATACAAGAGGTTGTGAGGGAATGGGAAAATAAACAAGGAGAGAAATGAATTACAGTAGATGGGGTAGAGAGAGAAGCTGGGAGGGGAGGGGAGGGGGGATAGTAGGGGATAGGAAAGGTAGCAGAATACAACAATTACCAATAGGACATTATGTAAAAATGTGGAGGTGTAACCGATGTGACTCTGCAAGCTGCATTTGGGGTAAAATTGGGGGTTCATAACCCACTTCAGTCCAATGTATGAAGTGGGTTATGTCAAGAGCTTTGTAATGTTGTGAACAACCAATAATAAAAAAAAAAAAAGAAAAAAAAAAGAAAATGTAAAAAAAAAAAATATATATTTATTTTTTTAGTTTTCAGTGGACACAAGATCTTTTTTTTTCTTTTTTTTTATTGGTTGTTCACAACATTACAAAGCTCTTGACATATCATATTTCATACATTAGATTCAAGTGGGTTATGAACTCCCATTTTTACCCCAAATACAGATTGCAGAATCACATCGGTTACACATCCACATTTTTACATACTGCCATATTAGTGACTGTTGTATTCTGCTACCTTTCCTATCCTATACTATCCCCCCTCCCCTCCCCTCCCATCTTCTCTCTCTACCCCATCTACTGTAATTCATTTCCCTCCATGTTTATTATCCCGTTCCCCTCACAACCTCTTATATGTAATTTTGTATAACAATGAGGGTCTCTTCCCTTTTTTCCCCAGTAAAGTGCAACTTTATCTTGTTCACCAATTTATCTTCAGGGTCTACAATAATGTGGAAGAAGATAACATATGAGTAGAATATCCCTTATCCAAAATTCTTAGGACCAAAAGGAAATTTGTTCAGATTTTGGAATATCGGCTTTTACTGAGTTTCAAACCTACCAGTCTTTGAACTGGAACTACACAGTTGACTTTCCTGGGTCTCTAAGCTTGTCAGCTGCAGATCTTGGAATTTGTCAGTCTCCCCATAAGCATAAGAGGAAATTCCTTTAATTAATAAATATATGTATATTTTTATATACATATATATAAAAACATATCATGTCATCATCTCTGGAAAACCCTAACAAATACAGTCATCTTAATTAAAAAAAAAATGTCCAACAATGAAAGTAAACTATAAATAGAACCCTAATTAATAAATGTATATGTTGTCATTCTCTGCAAAGAACATTAACTATCAGTTGGAACTTATCTGCTAAATGTATTGGTTTTTGTGGTTTTTTTGGATTGGTTTTTGAGAAATAAAGTGTCTTGCAAAGGTCTCTATCTCTTAAGAGAAGGAAATCCAAAAATCTAAAGATAGAAGTATAAAATCTTATACATAACTGCAATCAACTTAATACATTCCAATATTTATTTAAAATTCAAAGGCTGCCAATAAGCCAAAAAGATACTAGTAAAATGACACCTTTATCCAAATGTAGTGCCAAAATATCTTTAAATGCAAAGAAATAGTTTTCAGATAAAAGACCTCTTAGGAGTCTACATGCCTATGTTCTCCTTCCATTATTGTGAATAATCAAAAACCAACTGGTTTCAAGTGGAACATTTAAGTTGACCTCTTCAGATAGTATTTCATCCAAATCATTTTGAGACACAGAAATGTTGCAGACATTGTACTACTTCTTGGAAATCTGCATTTAAATGCCTCCTCATGAGCAAATGCCTATTTATGTACACAAACTAATCTAGCTTACTTTGTGTGAATTTAGATGGTTTTGCTCTGTGGCTGATGATTAATATGAAGCCTATAAAGTTTGTTTGTTTTAAGCAATAGAAACAAAAAAAATAATATTCCATTTGAAATATATTGCCACCTAGATTTTAAAAGCCAAATATATACATTAGAAAACAATTCTTTATCCCTTGCCTAAAAGAATAGCATACATAAGAAGTCATAAATATTATCCACAATGAAAACATTTTCTAAACTGCCAATTTTTTTTAAATTTCTATGTACACAGATTTTGAAGATAAAAAGTAAACACTTGGTCCTTGAAATAATTCTCACCTAAAGTATCTATAATTTTTCTCAGAAACATGACAAACTTATCCCAGTTTGTTCCTAGCTAAAAGGAGTACCTCTATTTAGCCCAAAGGAAAATGTAGAACTTAACACTTTTGCTCCCTATAAGATAATAAATCCTGATAATGGGTTAATTATAAAGTGCCAAAATGTGTTATTTCTTCATTAAAATAATAGAAATATATTGTTTTAATGAACTGTTCTATGATAAATGTAAATATTTTTCTGATATAAAAAAGGGGGGAGCCAGACACAGTGCTGCGTTCCTGTAATCCCAGTGACTAGGGAAGCTGAGGCAGGAGGATAGAGAGTTCAAAGCCAGCCTCAGTAAAAGCGAGGCGCTAAACAACTCAGTGAGACCCTGTCTCCAAATAAAATTAAAAATAGGGCTGGGGATGCGGCTTAGTGATTGAGTGCCCCTGAGTTCAATCCCCAGTACCAAACAAAAGGCAGGGAGGTCAAAAATTCTCCTAATGTTCTTGTCACTTAACATTTTTTTTTATCAATTTTCTCCTCTCCAAATCAGAGCCATCCCTAACAATGTAAGAAAATATACCTCTTGGTAAACTTGGATGACCCAGTTTGGTTAAGTACACATAGTAAAACTCTTGTAGACAGAATAACATCATCTTTTAGCTTGGAATATGTTATGGACTGAGTTGTGTACCCTCAATATTCATATATTGAACCTTCAACCTATTACCTTAGAATAACTATACTTGATAAAAGGACTTTTACAGGAGTAATTAATTTACAGTGAGGCTATTAGAATGTGCTCTGATACAATCTGACTGTATCCTGTATCTGGTGTCCTAATAAGAAGTGAAGATGAGAATATACAGACACCAGTGATGCACAGAAAAGAAGCTATATGAAGTCTAGCAAAAAGGTAGCCATCTGAAACCCAAGAGGAAAGGCTCAGGAGAAATCAAGTTTACTTACTTGATCTTGAACTTCCATCCTTCAAAACTGTAAAAAAATTAATTTCTGTTGCATGGGCACCCAGCCTAGGATATTTCATTATGGCAACCCTTTCATAGTAATATAAAATATATATTATATATTTTTAAAATAAAATTTAAAATTATATATTTTAAAGTAAAATTGGTATATTGTTACCAATAAAGCTTACACAATCTTGACATCCTAAGGGAAAAAGGGTATATAAATTCACCAACTAAAATTCAGTTAAGAGAATATGATAACAAAATAATACTGAATATTTCACAAGTTCTACACTGGTTTCTAGAGACTGCTGATTTGAATACATCTAATCCAACACAGTCCTTCCCAACCCAATAAAGTAGCCATTTCCTTTGAAATGGGATTCAAAAACAAATGAAACATGATCTTTACACTATTTTGATGCTAGTTAAAAAAAGAAAATTTTTAAAGAGGTGTGTGGCACACACTCATGAAAATACAGGTTTTGCATTCCTAATTCAAAAGCCTGAAATTCAGATTTTGGAGCATTTTGGATTTCTGAGTTTTGGGGTTGGGGATGCCCAACTGGTAAAGTCTATGCAATATTTCAAAATCTAAAAAACTATGAAATCTGAAACACTTCTGATGCCAAGAATTTCAAAAGATATGGGATACTCAACCCAGATAGAAACAGGCCAAATTATTATCTAATTATTATCTAATGTGTAATAATAATTCAACCACTTAATTTAATGTATGATTAAGTTATTGAATTATTTTATAAGCACTATGTTTGAACTCATGTTTCATAAACATGCACATACATTAATAGAGTGTGTGCACATTCAGTATGAAATTAAAAAGCAATGCTACCACAAGAAAGGTTGCCTAGGCCTGAAATTATTCAAAATTTAACCAAGAAGACTAAAGGGAGCAAATTTCAATCAATAAAAAGAAGCTCACACTAGATTCTATGAGTTCGATTATTTGTTTATTGAGGTGACATTCATATAACATAAAATTAATGTTTTTATGAGCAGTTTCATGGCATTTAGTATATTCACAATGTTATATAGTCACTATTTCTATCTAGTTCTAAAACATTTTATCACCCCAAAAGAAAAACCCCATACCCAGCAAACACCCCCACCAATCCCCTTGGCTACTATCATTCTGCTTTCTATACCCATTATCTATTCTGGATATTTCATATAAATGAAATCATATGATATGAGATCTTTCATGTCTGGCTTCTTTCACTTAGAGTAATGTTTTAGGTATTCACCTATGCCATAACATATCTTAGTATTTCATTCCTTTATATGCCTGAATATTCCACTAAATGGACAAACCACATTTATTTATCCATTCAGCAGTTGATAGACATTAGGATTGTTTGCACTTTCAGCTAGGAATAATATTCCTATGAACACTCATGTACAAGCTTTTGTGTGGATAAATGTTTTCAGTTCTCTTGGGCATATATTTAGGAGTGGAATTGTTTGTTCATTCCATGATAGTTCCACATTTAACTTTTGGAGAAACTTACAAAACATTTTCTACACTGGCTTTACCAATTTATATTCCCACCAGAATATAGGAGGGTTTCAAGTTCTCTACATCCTTATCAACACTTGATATTCCACCACCTCCCCACTTTTCAGTATAGCAATCCTAGTTGGTATGAAGTAGTATTTCACCATGGTATATGTATATCATGTTGTAAGCATAATATACACATACCTGACATTTCAGTTCTAAGACTCACACAAGAAATTCCTAGCAATTAAACCAACTTACAAGATTCATTTTTTTTTTTTGATTGTTTGTTTTTGAGACTGTGTCTTCCTAAGTTTCTTAAGGCTTCACTAAGTTTCTGAGGCTAGTTTTGAAAATTATGATCCTCCTGCCTCAGCCTCCTGAGTCACTGGATTACAGGCATACACTACCATGCCCAGCAGAAATGTTACCATTCTTGAATAATGATAATTTTTCTGTCTTCATATTTTAGATTTTTTTTAAGTTGACTACTTTAAAAGCCTTCTTTAGGTTAGCTGACTTCTGGGAAGGCAGAACTTGAGATTTTCATCTCTAAGAAAGGCTACTCATATGAACAGCTATAAAATATCTTCAGAAGGCATAGGTAACCTGGTAAAGCATGTACCCTGGCATCACAATCTTCTTCCTCCCTTCTGTACCATGGATGCTTCAGTAATAGCAAAGGTGATGCTTCTCCAGGCAAGGAAACCTTAAGTAGGAGAGAAAGATTATGGCCAATACTACATGACCACTGAGAAACAGTTTGTTAAGAGGGATAGAAATAGTCAAAAAGCAAGGCACACATTGAAAAGTTAATAAGAGTGTACCTTTTTCCCCACATCCTCACCAACACTTATTGTTGTTTGTCTTCATAATAGCTGCCATTCTGACTGGAGTGAGATGATATCTTAGAGTAGTTTTGACTTGCATTTCTCTGATTGCTAGAGATGTTGAACATTTTTTCACATATTTGTTGATTGATTGTATATCCTCTTCTGAGAAGTGTCTGTTCAGGTCCTTGGCCCATTTGTTTATTGGGTTATTTGGGGAGTTTTTTGGTACTTATCTTTTTGAATTTTTTTATATACCCTAGAGATCAGTGTTCTATCTGATGTGTGAGGGGTAAAAATTTGTTCCCAGGAAGTAGGCTCTCCGTTCACCACACAAATTGTTTCTTTTGCTGAGAAGAAACTTTTTAGTTTGCTGGTGGGACTGCAAATTGGTGCAGCCAATATGAAAAGCAGTATGGAGATTCCTTGGAAATATGGGAATGGAACCACCATTTGACTCAGCTATTCCTCTCCTCGGACTATACCCAAAGGACTTAAAAACAGCATACTACAGGGACATAGCCCCATCAATGTTTATAGCAGCACAATTCACAATAGCTAAACTGTGGAGCCAACCTAGATGGCCTTCAGTGGATGAATTGATTAAAAAAATGTGACATATATATACAATGAAATTTTTCTCATCAATGAAAGAAAATAAAATCATGGCATTTGCAGGAAAATGGATGGTGTTGGAGAAGATAATGCTAAGTAAAGTTAGCCAATCCCAAAAAAAACAAATACCAATGTTTTATCTGATATAAGAAGGCTGACTCATAGTGCGGTAGTGAGGGTAGGGAGGGGGATCATGGGAGGAATAGATGAATTCTAGATAGGGCAGATGGGTGGGAGGGAAAGGAAGGGGGTAGGGGGTTATCAAGAATGGTGGAATGTAATAGACATCATTATGCAAAATACATGTATGAAGACACAAATTGGTGTCAACATACTTTATATACAACCAGATATATAAAATATTGTGCTGTATATGTGTAATAAGAATTGTAATGCATTCTGCTGTCATTTATTTTTTTTTTAAAATCAGTAAAAAAAAAAACTAGAAAAGTTAACTAGAGACAGGAGTGGCAGCACATGGGAGTGGTAGTCACTATAATCCCAGTGACTCCAGAGGCTGAGGCAGGAGGATCAAGAGTTCAAAGTCAGCCTCAGCAAAAGCTAGGTACTAAGCAACTCAGTGAGACCCTGTTTCTAAATAAAACACAAAATAGGGCTGCGGATGTGGCTCAGTGGTCAAGTAACCCTGGGTTCAAACCCCGTATGCTCCACCACACACACACACACACACACACACACACAAAGTTAATTAGAGATCCCATATGATACATCAGGGAGAAAAACAGATGTTTAATCAACGTTAAAGAGATTATCTTTGTATCAATCAATCATTTCAATTTTATGACATTCAGACTATATTTGGTTAAAATAGGGCTTATATTTTAAAAACCAAATAACTTCTAGCAAAGTCAGGAAATTATACTCACGTCTATGCTTACTTAAAGTATTGTACTGAAAATTATGAACCTTATTCTCTGCCTCTGCACATGAGGCAAGCTAATTTCTCCAAGTTACTACACAATATCATGCTCATTCTCTTGCCTGACTATAATCTCATCAAAAACACAAACAAACAAGTTGGGAGTGGTGGCACACGCCTATAATCTCAGTGGCTTGGTAAACTGAGACAGGAGGATCGCAAATTCAAAGCCAGTCTCAGCAAAAGCGAGACGCCAAGCAACTCAGTGAGACCCTGTCTCTAAATAAAATACAAAATAGGGCTGGGTATGTGGCTCAGTGGTCAAGTGCCCCTGAGTTCAATCCCTAGTATGAAAAAAAAAAAGCAAACAAAAACACTGGTTTGGTACTAGACTTGAGTGAAACTCCTTTCAAGTTTGAAACTACTTGCCAGATCAAACTACTTTCATCTTTCAAGTTTCACTTTGAAAGATGCTACACAATCTCTAATGGTGAGAAACTGATATCAAGCACACTAGAAAGGAGGTTTTGTAGGTCAGATAGGCACAGACTGTAGGGACAGGCGTCTGAGTACCTCTGGAATCTAAGATGGGAAAGTAAAGGTTACAAAGGTGAAAAGTGAACAGATAGAACTAAGAAATTACACAGAATTTCTACACGAGATACTGTCATCCATTTACAGTCTCCTATCCAAATATGTACTATCCCCAGGATTAGAGAAAGATAATTGCCAGGAGGAAACTATTTGTCAAATATTTGTCCTGACTTCCTATAAAAAAGGAACTGTCCATCTTATTATAGGAGAAAATAAAAATGCTTTAATAGGATCATCTTTGGGGACCTCTACTAGTGAGACAATCCCATGTTTTCCATATAAAATATTATTGGCAGCCAAGAAAATATGCCTTTATACAGCAGGAAAAAAGTACAGGGGAAAAAGGATTCTCATGTCTCTAAATTAAAAGGAAGGCCAGCTTTTATAAAGGCAGTAACTGAAATAACCCTTAGACCAATTACAGATTTTCAATATAATATAAGTAAAAAATAGAAGTATATTCCCAAGACATAAAATAAATAAAGCAACTTAACAACTAAGATATTTTCCATTCAAATAAAAAATCAATACTTTCATTAAAAAACATAACAATGCCTCTTTTAGTTTCATCACTTCAAGTAAAAGGAGATCAATAGAAAAGCAGTCAGGGGTTAGTAGAAGAAACCATATTTACAGAGGTGTTTCCTTGCTCTAACCAACAACAAACCAAAATTTCTCAGCAACAATACAGTACGAAAATCTTCAAAAATTCAATCAGGCCAACTATGATGCTTTAGTCAGAGGTTTTGGTCACCACCATTTTCATCCAAACAAATATTTCAAAACAGAAGTTTCACTGAAGATTTTAATAACAACCATACTGTTTCAATATTACAGAAAAGAGGACAAGTGTTAAAATTAACCAGAGTCAAACCTGCAGAATCAATTTCATATCATAAAGTATATATCCAGTCTTTTTATTTGTTCTAATTAGTTATATGTGACAGTAGAATGCATTTTGACACACTGTACACAAATGGAACATTACTTCTCATTCCTCTGGATGTACATGGTGCTGAGTCACATCAGTAGTATAATCATACATGTAAATAGGGTAATAATGTCTCATTCTTCTGTTCTTCCTATACCTACCACCTACCCCTCCCCCATGTCCAGGTTTTAATAAATTTAGTATGATAAACAGTATATGGAACTGAATTGAGGAAAAGTATAGGCATGTCAGGAATCCTAATTCCTACTCATGGTTTTTTCAGATAAGGCCTGCATGTAATTGAGCATATTACTTACAATTTTTAGGGCTTGGTTTTCCATCTATAACATGAAGCATCTGTCCAGGACTATATTTTGATTCCTGTCAATCTTTAAAACTATATGACATGAAGCTGGGAGGGGTGGCAAACATCTATAATCCCAGTGTGTCGGGAGGCTGAGGCAGGAGGATCTCAGAGTTCAAAACCAGCCTCAGCAATTTAGCAAGGCTCTAAGCAACCCTGTCAGATGCTGTCTCTAAATAAAAATTTAAAAGGGCTAGAGATGTAGACCAGTGATTAAGTGCCTCTGAGTTCAATCTCTAGTACCAAATAAATAAATAAATGACATAATTTAACAGGATCACTTTCTAACTTCCTAACATATACATAATGACTACATACTCTTTGGGTGGGGGGTGGGGAGTAACCAGGAATTGAACTCAGGGGCACTCGACCAATGAGCCACATCTCCGGCCCTCAGCAGCTGGGATTACAGGCCTGCACCACTGTACTGGGCCAACTATGTACTCTTGACAGGATCATAATTAAAGTGTTCTCATTTCCATACTTATATCACTGCTTAAATTAAGCTCTGATACCTGAAAAAATTATCAAACATTTATTTTATAAAAATCAAAATACTGTCTCAGTATAACTACTAGCTTTTGCCTATGTAAAACCCAAGACTTCCTGTTAATTCTAGCAGAAAATGAATATATGTACTTTAATTTCTGGCATTAAAGATTTTCTTAGCACAGGCTATTTAATATAACATGCCAAATGAGAAAGGCAAAAAATAACAAGGTCTTTGTACATCCCTACCATCATATGTTGAAAGAACAAATGATCCATAATGGTTAGGATTCCCTTGTATAGGATGCTTTCAACATCAGTTCAGGAATGTTACAGAAATACCTGAAGCATCAACATGATCAATAATATGGACAGATGTCAAAAATCAATTATTATATTGCCACGCTTTTTAGTTTAATACTAAATTCATAAAAGAAAACTGAAAACTCATCCTCTTATAGAAGGTTCTTACAGAAGCCCATTCTAGATCAGAACAACACTGATAATTACAGGAGATAAGCTAGAGCTAGGCCATTCAGAGTGTCTGGAAGAAGGCTGGAATAAAAATTAAAGTCTGGCTGAGCATGGTTGTGCAAGTCTGTAATCTCAGCAGCTCAGGAAACTAATGCAGGAGGATTGCAGGTTTAAAGTTAACCTCAGCAACAATGAGGCTGTAAGCAACATAGTGAAACCCTGTCTCAAAATAAAAAATAAAAAGGGCTGTGGATGTAGTTTAGTGGTTAAGCATGCTTGGGTTCAATCTCTGACACAATAAAACAAAGAAAAAGAAAAAAATGAAAGTCTAGAGAAGCTTTTTCTTAGCAAGAACTACAGTGAAAGAAAGGACTAATGACTTTCCTCCATTGTTAGCTCCCCATTGAAATATTAGATTAAAAAGTTCTATTCAGATATCCAAAGGAGTGCTTTGAGTGAACCAGAAAATCCCCAAATTTTTCCAAAAGAGGATTTCTATTTCTCCATAGCTAAGTAGTAACGGGAGTAGGTGAATGTTTAGGGTGACTATTTAAGGTTATAAATTACTATGCAGAAAGGATGCTAGTGACAAAAGTCCAACAAATTCATCATTTGAGACTCAGACTCAAATCCTCTGAGTTCTACCCATATCACCTAATACCTTATAAAATTTGAAGAAGTTCTAGATATCATCAAGAAAAAATTCAATAGATTTAATATATAAAAAGCAAACCTTTAGTACAATCAAAACTCATAAATAAATCAAAAAAAAAGATATTATAAGTAGCGAATATTACAAATCACTAATATATTACTGTATTCATTTTCTCATAGATAGCAAACTGCTACAAATTTAATAGCTCTAAACAGCACATTTATTAACGCACATTTCTGTAGGCCATAAACACAAAGAAAACTGTACTTTCAAAGGAGTACTGCAGTCAGAATTTCTAAAGAAAGGTCAGAAGATTATCAGAATAACCTTAAAGCCATGTGTACCATATAACATAACCTAATCATGAAAATAATCATCAAATTTATGGTCCAAGAGATTACCAGGAGCCAGTATACTCAGAGGGGTAAAGGGAATCTTGAGGCTCATCTTAGACTACCATAATTATAAAAGAAGGTTTTATAATTTTGTGAAAAAAACATATTTCAAAATGCCAAATATAAATCAGAAGTGACATGAGCAAACAATGAACATTTGAGAATTTGCACATTTGAGAAGAGAATTTATTGGGAAATAATTAATAAGAAAAATCAAGCACCACAAACATATTAGTCCTTCTTAGCCTGCCCATACCATTGCTGCAAATACAGAAATGAAAACTCATAAGGAACAAAAAGCTATGGCATACATAAATAAGTCTCCTCTGGGTTCTCCTAGCACTATATACACACAACTCTAAAACAAAATAATCTCTACATAATATCTACCTATTTCTCTGCCAGTATACTTTTAAAAATCAAATCCAGAAACCTATCTTATTCATCCTTCTATTCCCAGACCTTAGAATGATTCTGTATTCTATAAATTTTTGCTCAGGGCCTACTATGTAACTACCAGTGAGTGAGGCATTAAGACACAGAATTGTATAATCCATGTTCTGATGTATCTCATTTCTTGTAATTTCCATTAAAAGAAAAAATATTTAATATTAAAAGTTCTATAGTGAATATGTAACGTATAGGATAATAAAAATCAATAGAATTGAGGGGACTGTTGAAAAACTAAGTGAAACCTTGAAACCCAAATGGGAATTTACTAGAGACACAAAAGTAATGGAGAAGTGGAGTATTGGGGGAAACAGGATATAAAAAAATATACTATGTAGAAATTTAGAATTATAATTATGAGCTGTATAAAATTATATGAAAAAATTTAATGTTAAGTAGAAACTCAGTACCCAAGTTCGATCATAAAAATGCAGTAAAAGTATATAAATGCTTAGAGACTAACACTGGAAGAAAATCAGTAATTTTATTTCTTCTTGTTTTTTATTATGTTTGTAATATTGTTTGTGCTTCCAAAACATTTTTAAGTAAAAGAAAAAAACATGCATTAAAAAATATTAAGCAGTAGTATGAATTTGATAAAACTTTCCTGTATACATATATAAATATACCACAGTGAATGTCACATTTATATATATCAACATATTTATATATTTATTTTAAATATATATTTATTTTAAACTATAAATAAATAAATAAATAAATCAGTAAAGGAAAAGGGAAAAGGGGAGAGAGAGAAGAAGAAGGAAAGGGGAAGTACTGAGGACTGAATTCAAGCAAATTATATTTCAAGCCTGTTTATATCAAAGTGAACCCCAATATTATGTATATCTGTAATGAAACTAATAATTAAATAAACAAATAAATAAGCCCAGGGAAAGACCTTTCTACTTACAGAAAGTAGAAGATCCTCTATGTATAATTTTATCTATCACTTTCTAACTATAAATCCTGATAATAGGAAACAATCATTATTTCTACAAATACTTCCTAAATACTAACAATGGGCCAGATATGCTACAAGCTATTGGAGGTATATAAATTTATAAAAGAGTCCCTGATCTCAGAAAGTTCTTGATCTGATAAATCACCATAATGAGAGAATATATTATTTGGTAAAAGCACTTTAATAACAACTGAGAAGACAAAATCCTCTAAATAATTCACTACTACAGGTGAAGGCCTCAGTTTGACAGAATGAATAGAATAGTTCACTATCTCAAATTACAAGCTATATCAGGAACAATACTTGCCATTAAAGCAGTCTTCCCAATATTCATAAATCTGACTCACCCGATTCTCAAATTACATCATTTCTATCACAATGCAAGGTAATCTAGTCATTTCTAACCTATGTAGATCAGTAAATCTACAGATACAAAATTTGGGTCATTAATAGGTTAGCCTGTGTTATATTTGAATAATATCCCAATAGAAGTTTACTTACTGGATCTCAAATTCCCTAAGGGAAAAAAATCAGAATCACCACCATTTATGTATTTCTATGTTTGTTCTATTTTATTTTATTTGGACTTTTTTCTCAGTTCTTACCAAGAATGGCCACATGTATGTGGCACTGAAGAAAAATATTCAACTCTCAATTAACTTTTAAACTCCTAGAACTTTTGAAAGCAGAACTAAAGCAATATGATCTTCTAATTGGTAAACACAGCAGCAACTTCTGATGCCCACTAAAGTTTGACACAAACACTCCTCTAATAGAAAGAAAGTAAAACAATGACCCAAGGATTTTTTTTTCTAATTTTGGCTTGATTCCCAAGGGCTAGTACTAGACTCAGTGACCATTTTCCATCAAAAGTAGAAAACAAAGTCCAATTGTCGAAATGACAAGGTTGCAGGTCTGAACTATATTTCAGGAGAAAATGCCAAAGACTCAGCAAGGGGATTTGGGAAGGATGGCAGGATGATTCAACACAGATCCCCTCTAGATTATGAAGCTACTACTTTAATAACCCTGGTCATAGAATAATAGGCAAAATTTGCCTGACATATGTAATCAATGACAGGGTTAGCCCATTTTGTGTTTTTTTGTCATCTTGATTATTTTTCATTAACTTAAATTCTTTTGAAGGTACCTCAGGGTTTGAAAAATTATAAAAAATTCCCTAGTGTCCCTTCCTGGAGTTATATCATAGATCTTATTGATCTTGTGCCCTCTTCTTCATTTTTCAAATTCCTTCTTAGAAATGATTTGTTATCAGCTTCCCTCAATCTTTCTATAAAATGTAACAGTTCATGTCAGGGTGCAACTAATCTCCTCTAACACTTCATCCTCATCATGCTCTCAGAGTTACAGATGCCTAGAGAAGATGACATATAAGGGAGAGGTGCCTATCTCCAGGCTTTGGACAATCAATCACTCTATCATCGTCTATTGTGTTCTTTTGTTCTGTCATTTTTTTACAGGACACATTTGCTTTTCAAGGATCAATATTCAATTTTACTTTCTATGCACTATAAATCAAATCTTTAAAAGGTGAAGAAAATGTGTTCCTAGTTTTGAAGTTATTTTAAACTATAGCCAGGTCCTAAGCCAACACCAACTAATGAATCACGTCCCTGTGAAATCCAAGCAGAGTCAGAGTATAACCTATAAAAGGCAGGTCACCTTTCTTCCTTATTGTTAGGAACATTGCTTTAGTAGATATTTTTAAGTAAAATAATGAGTTTAAAAAAGATATTTCTAAAGTACTTAAAGCCTAATAGCTTTAAGAAATAATTTCTTTTGTTCATTATTTCTTGCTAGGAATGCTATAAACATATTCAAAACCTTATGGGTTTTCTATATGTAAAGATAGAATTATATTCATAGGTCATCTAACATTTTAGTGGTTATTCACCAATGAATAAAATTAATAATTGAATTTAGAAATTTTCTTACATGAATAAACTTTAAAAATTCAATGTTATAATTATATCATCAGATACTACAACCATATAAATATTTTAAGAAAGAACTGGATAAACCAAATGGAACCATTAAGAAAACCTGGTTTCTACATTTAAAATAATTTATTTCTATGTATCCTCACAAAGCTTAAGATGGTCTCTTCAACCCAGCAGTGTTGGACATGTTTCTGAATTAATTTCCACCTGAAAACCCATGGGATGAAAATTCTAACTGTGTGATAAATTAAGTTGCCAAATGAAATGGATTAGCGATCAGTGAAACTGCCTGATAAGCTGTCAGATCCATTTTAGATTGGTATTCATCCTCTTTCTCCACCTGTTCATTAAGCTCCAAGTTCATGGCAACTCTAGTCACTGATTGCACATTAACAGGCTGTTTATATGGGAAGATGTAGTTAGCCTAGTCAACATCCGTATACTTCTACATTCATTTAAACATTTCTCTAGTTATTTATTCTATTCATAATCCCAGTGTGGGAAAATATAACTTACTTTGAAGTTTAATTTTGGACATGACAGAGATGTGATGTGTCATAAAATTAAAACTTAACAAAGCAAATCACATTGCACTTCAAAGTTAAAAGAAGCTATGGAAATTTTATACCATAACTTTGCTTCTTAAAAAATATAAAAATAGAATGTGTAGTGACAAAGTTGCTGCCTTTGTACTGATACTTTGTCAAAATAAAATATTTATTTCTGTCTTATTTAAATGTAAACATTGATTGTTTCTGTAACTAGAAAGCTAAACTACAGAAGAATGCTGGAAAATAATTATAAACCTTCTTTCTTATCATAATGATCAAATCTTCCTTTATAATAACACAAAATTTACCACTGTCAATCAAAAAACAGCAAATATGAAATACAAATAAGAATACTGTTCTACTCAAATATTAAGCATTGACTCATTTTTAAAAACAGAGTTCACTTCATAAAAGAAATCCCCATATACATATAAACTATGGCTTTAATTACAGAAAAAACAAGTAAACAAATAATTAAATAAGTACATTTATATTCAGTTGGTTGAACAAAATTAATACCATCCAGTAGTTTTTTTAATACCTTTATTTTATTTATTTATTTTTATGTGATACTGAGGATAGAACCTAGGGCCTCACACGTGCTAGGCGTGCACTCTGCCACTGAGCTACAACCCCAGGCCCCATCTAGTAGTTTTAAAGTCCACAAAAGTAGAAGTTTCCATACTCATTTTTAAAAAGGAGAAAAAAATAACTTTTTTAGATATTTTTTAGTTGTAGATGGACACAATATCTTTATTTATTTTTATGTGGTACTGAGGATCAAACCCAGTGCCTCACAGTGTGAGGCAAGCACTCTACCACTGAGCTACAGCCCCAATCCCAACTTTTTGAAATTAAGTTTACTATTGCCTCCATCTATATTGTTCTGCTGTAAAAGAATACCTGAGATTGGGAAATTTATAATGATCATAAATTTATTTCTCATAATTCTGGAGGCTGGAAAGTCCCAGACAGAGAAACCAATAAGTGGTTGGTGCTTTATTACTGTCTCCATAATATGTAGAAGATATCACATGGGAGAGAAATAAGAGAGGGAGAAGAAGCAGGGGGAGAGAGGGAAAATAAAGTGTAAGTACATAGGCAATCTCATCCTTTCATAAGGAACCAATTCTCTGCATAAATGACTCCCATGCTAACAGTATTAATCCATTCATTGAGCAAAACCCTCAAGATCTAATCACTCTTAAAAGTCATACCTCTCCAAAATGTTGTATTAGAGAGTAAGATTTCAATACATTAACTTTGGGGAACACAAACTGTGAAACCTTTATATGAAACAAAAAAATATATTTATTTCATTAAATTTAATAGAACTGCACACCAAAACATTTTTCAATTTTACTATGTAATTTTAAAAATTAAATTGTAAAAAGCAAAAAGAATGGTGTATATTCCAGATAGCATGAAATGCCAGTTTGTATCATTATAAAGTTCAACTTTTATTTAAATTTAACTATAATCCACCTCACAAGCCATACAATTACAAGAACTGAACTGTAAAAAGAAGAGGATATGTTTATTCGTTGTTAACTGCAGACAGAATTAGAATCTACTTTCCCCATGGCCCTCATAATGTAAATACTAACTATATACCATCTTACAGGACTTGTTCCTTCCTCTACAGTCTTGGTCCAATTGTTTCCATCCACATGAAAAGTAGCATTGAGAAGACTTAGTAAACCTTCTAAAGCTGAAGATGAGAAAGCATAGCTGCTCTGACTAATACAGCACCTATGGAGCTTCACTGATCCTAGGTCCAGGGGTGGACTTTAAGATCATCTTACCTATAAAATCTTGAAATTTTAGAAAAACTATCCTCAGTGCCCTCTTTGAACCAAAATGGTAGCCATAAGATCTCCCCACTGCTAAGTGCTGTGCTAGGTGTAATATACCATGAAAGTGAAAAAAAATAATTCATCTCTCATTTTGAGGAACTTCAGTAACCATCTGACCCTACCATCTTAAATTTCAGGAAGAGAAGCAGCAGCATTAAAATTAAGCTATTTGGGTTTCTCAGTTTAGAAACATTCAGCATTGGATGTTACCCAGGCCTCAGCCAACCCGAACTCCATCATCCACTGCCTGCTGGTAAAATCCACCAAGTTACTTGTGGCCTACTAATGTCAATAAAAATTGATCAGTAAAATCCTGTGTTTTACTCCACAAGGTAGTAGCAAAACCTATATTCCTTTTGTCTTAAAAAAAAAAAAGCAATTTAAAACAACATTGAAGTACAATTCATCAAATCCTATATTGAGCAAGTTTTATACCTTTTACACCTTGAGAGATATTTTAACCCTTCCATACTACCAGGTTACATATATCCAAAAATTTAAAAACTTTTATAACCCTACAATTTCACTTCAAAGAACTTATTCCAAAGAATAATTAAAGATTTTGGCAAAGATTTCTCAGCTACAATGATGTCTCAGCCTATCTATAATAGCAAAAAACATGAAACCATGTAAATTCCCAATAATCAGAGAGCAATTAAATGAATTAACATTCAAGCATATGATTAAATATTGTGCATCCATTAAAACTTATACATAAAATGATTACTGTATTTATAAACAAAAAATCAGTCATTAGATACAAAATGCACAATTAAACCAGTTTTATCAAAAAAATCTATGAAATAAAAAGAAAGAACCTGACGTAAACAAATATGAACTTAACAATAATATGTATAGATGATGTTTTATTGTTGTTTTCCCTTTTTTAACATATTAAGGTGTATTTTTTAACCAGAAGAAAAGTATTCTTTTTAAAAAATTCAGTTAACCAGTATGTATAACAAACAAAATATATTTCCCTAAGTGACACTGAATAATTCTCAAAAAGAGAAAAAAAAATCTCTAAATACAAAAAAAAAGCTGCTTCCCCCTGCATTTTTTTCTTTTATTTTCTTATAAAAACTAAAAAAAAAAAAAAGTTCTGCACTTTGTTACTATTTAACTATAAGAGATATTTCCTTAAAAGTAGAGACAGGAGGGGTCAAAAATAGAAGAAAACTCCAGAGGGGAATTTCTTGGCAACCATCCATTTCCCTTGGCAATTATTTTCTCTTGAGAATTATCTTCTAATATTTTAAAGGATTTAATGTTTGATTTCAAAAATTACTTCAGAAAAAAATGAAGATCAGAAAAGCAAAATGACAGGCCATAGAGCAGAAAAATAAGAAATGATGATTTAACACATTACAAAGCTTCATTTTCATTCATACTTTCACCCTGGCCTCATAGAAACTGTTTTCTAGTTATCCTCACACTAGTTAAAAGAAAGACACTAAGATCCTAACAGCTAAAAGCTCAAATTTATCATTGCATACCTTACAAATTCATTAAAATATTACCATTTAACCTAAGTCATGCACTATTTTTCTAAAACTATAAAAAATACCAAATGCTTATGAGAATGCCCTGCCAATGAAAATATAAAGTTATACATTCACTTTGAAAACCACAAGGCATTATCTACTAAGGCTTAAAGTGATTCCTATACCAGATAAAGACCCAATAGAAATACATATTTGTTTATAAAAATATGTACATACACTATTATAAACACAAACATGTTAAAATGTTCACTGTAATACCAATAGACCCAAACTGGAAACTACCTAAATGCCCATTAATAGTAGACTGGGTATATAAATTGTGACATATTCACATAATGAAATATTAATACCAATGATAATTGTCTACATTGATACCAAACAGTATGCATCAATCTTGCCAGCATAAAGATGAAAAAAGTAGCCAAACAGTGAAGCATAAACAATACATTGTTCTATTTATATAAAAAACAAAATGAATCTAAAATGTAAAACTAATAAAACTAATTTATGCTGCTAGAAGTTAGAACAGTGACTACAATATTCTATATCCACTACAGGATTTTATGGGAAACCAGGGAACTTTGCAATACTGATATTTTTTTTTTTAAATCTGGATGTTAAATCGTAAGTATACCAGTTTGTGAAAATTAACTGAGCTGTATACATATGTGTGTGTGTCATTTATTGCTCAACAAAAAGTTAAAAGAAAAATTATAATACAAAAACTCAAAAAAAAAATTTAGTGCTTTATTAGTACCAGGAAATTTCTTATATAGAATCAAATAATAGCTGTCAATCCTGTCCTTAAATATTTTACAGATTATATGAACCTTATTTTTCTAATGATTTCAATTATAATTTCAAAATTCTAATTTCTGAAATGTACTTCAGTTGAACAAATACATAAAAATAACATTTAATTTAATCAAGTAAAGGTGACTAAAGAAATTTGTATCAAATCAAAAATTTGTATCAGTGGCCCTGGGTTAGATACCCAGCACTAAAATTTTTTTAAAAATATTTCATCATATGCAGTCATACTGCCTGACTCACCTACATAAAAATTCAAATAATATACTTTAAGTTCTCTACATTAAATTATACCCATCTATTAGATGGTAATCTATCTGATCATATTCTAATCATATGTCACTATCTTCATTTTTATACAACTATAACAATAGTTAAAATATTTATCACTAAAGTAAACTAAATCTATTCTTTTCCTTGGCCATTGATTCATATAGATTACTACTAATATTGCAGAAACATGATTTTGTTTTAGAGTTTCAGAATTCCTGGATATAGGTCAAGTAAATACTATAAAAGTTAAAGTTGGTCATATACCCATCTTTCTGTGCATAAGATTTGAAAACACCCATAATAACCTTATGACATTCATATAAATGTCATTTTTCTAATATTAGAATCAAGATCAGTAAATAAGCATTAACTGAACATGTATATATACTAAGCACTCTGTGAAGTACTTTGTATCTCTTTTGATTTTCATTCTCTGGATTTTCAAAACAGCTCTGTGAAGCAGACCCTATTATTATCCCTAGTCTACTAATGAGAAAATGCAGTTCAGAACAGGTGAATTATTTGCTAAAGGTTATTTGAACAGGAGGTTGAAAAGACATAGTTAAAATCATAATTGATCTGACTTTAAGCCTTATATAATAACCACAATGTAAATGTACCTTTCCTTGGCATGTATGGGTAGAAAGAACTACTAAATTATAAATCAACCTTCATTAGTTTTCCTTTTAAAAAATCATTTTTCTGAAAAATCTTAATCTTTGACTAAAGCAACTCCTCTTTATTCTCCTAAAAACCTTTTGAGGATATTTTATTAATATATTTTTATTGGTGCAATACAATTAAGAGTGGGATTCACTGTGACCTATTTGTGCTTGAACATAAATGTCATTTCCCAGTACCTCTTCTTTCCCTGCCATCCTCCTCTCCCACCCAATTCCCTTCCTCTACTCTATTGATCTCCTTTCTATTTTATGAGATACTTGTTTTTTCTTTTTTCTTTCTATCTTCCCACTTATCATGATTTAAGTTTTGAGTTTTAATTTTGGTTACTGAGTTAACATGATGCTTCTCAGTTCCATCCATTTACCAGCAAATGGCATACTTTCATTCATTGTTTAAAAAATTTTTAGTTGTAGATGGACACAATATCTTTATTTTATTTTTTTTATTTTTATATGGTGCTGAGGATAGAACCCAGTGCTTCACACATTCTAGGCAAACACTCTACCGCTGAGGTACAATCTCAGCCCCAATTTCATTCATTTTTATGGCCGAGTCAAACTCCATTATGTACATATGCCAGATTTTCTTTATTCATTCATCTATTGACAGACAACTAGGCTGGTTCCATAACTTGGCTATTGTGATTTGTGCTGCTATAAATATGGGTATGCATATATTGCTTCTAATATGATGACTTTAATTCTTTGGGATAATATCAATGAGTGTATAAATATATTACTAGTTTTTTGAGGAGCCTCCATACTAATTTCCATAGTGATTGTACTAATTTAAAATCCTACCATCAGTTCCTTTTTCTCCACATCCTCACCAGCATTATTATTGTTTGTATTTGTTATGATTACCATTCTAACTGAAATGAGATAAAATGACAGGGTAGTTTTAATTAGCATTACCCTGAGAGCTAAAGATGTTGCGAATTTTTTCGTATATTTGTTGGTTATTTGTATTTCTTCTTTCGAATTTTGCTTAATTCACTTGCCCATTTCTTGAATGGGTTATTTGTTTTTTATTAGTTTTTTATGATTCATTTTTTGAGTGCTTTATACATTTTGGATACTAATCCACTGTTGGAAGAGTAGCTGGCAAATGTTTTCTCCCATTCTGTAGGTCCTCTCTTCATGGTCTCATTTCCTTTATTGTGCTTTTTAACTTGATGCCATCCCACTCACTGAGCCTTTGTTTTATTTCTGGAGCTTTAGGGGTTTTGTTAAGGTGTTCAGCACCTGCATCAATATGTTGAAGTGTTATCGTACATTTTCTTCTAGTTGCAAAGATTTTGCTCTAATTCCCAGCTCTTTGACCCATTCTGAGTTGACTTTGTTCAGGGTGAGAGAAAGGGATCTGATTCATTCTTCTATTCATGGATATTTGGTTTTCTCAGAGCCACTTGTTTAAAAGGCCATATTTTTCAATGTGTTTTGGTGACTCTCCAACCCATTTATGCTTGGAGAATTATCACTTTTTATTGTACAACCCACATCTACAAAATAATAAAAAACTATATCTCCTATAAAATATTTATCTGTGATTATGGTACAATTTAAGTTTTCTCTAATCACAGAATATTGAAACATAAATTAAGTGGATGTATTTTCCACTTATGATCTAGCAAAGACCAAAACTCTATGAACACATTTTCGTGCAAGATGATACAAGGACCTGGTCACTATAAAGAGATCATCCTATGTGGTGCTACATTAAGATGCTAGGCCAGCCGGATGTGCCCCCAAGTTACTGTAAACACCTACTATATACTGACAATATTGTAAATACATTTAGAAATAGAGGAGAAATGGATCTGTGTTCTGTCTGGGCTGAAGCCTTACAGAGAGAAGGTGGCAGTGTCAGGAAATAGAGAGGCAATTGGTAACATCAGGAATTTATTAAAAGAATATTTCAGAAGAAAAAGTCTTCATCATAATGGAAGTATTCTCTCAAAAAAAAATCATCAGAAATCTAGGAAAAGCACTTAAACTCTAAGGGCAAGAAGAGAAAAGCATGAGGCTGAAGATTTGAGGATGCAACTATTATCCTCTCCCAAAAAAAAAACAACTGAGGAAATACTATGTTAAAACTAAAGAATAAATATATACTTAACTGTATAACTGAAAACCACAAGGTAAGGAACTAATTATCCTACCCACAATGCACACAGGCAGAGTGTTTTTAAAAGTAAACATAGATATGGAGCCTAAAAATTCATCCTCTGCCTCAAAACTACAATTTATTCATCACAAGGATGAAACCAAAATAAATTAAGAAAAATTAATTTACCAGCTTTCTTGCACTTCCAAACAGAATATATGGTATATACTTTGTATACAATGAACCTATTTGCTTCTAGGCCTATTTTCTGTATTAGATCTAGCCAATCTCTACATGGAAAAAATAAATATAATCCACTCTCAATCCAAAATAGTGCCAATAAAGTTTACTAAAAGTCACAAAAGTTTTTAATCTTAATTCATCCTTGTATTTATCTGTCTAGGCCTACTGATGATAAATGCATTCTCTCATATATACTACAAAATTGAAACATATCTATAGATGAGAAAAAAATAATCTTACCATGTACAATTTTTTTTTTTTTTGGTACTAAGGATTGAGCCCAAGGACACTTAAACCACTGACCCACATCCCTAGCCCTTTTTGGTATATTTTTATTTAGAGACAGGTTCTTACTGAGTTGCTTAGGGCCTCAATAAGTTGCAAAGGCTGGCTTTGAACTTGCAATCCTCCTGCCGTAGCATCCCAAGCCACTGGAATTCCAGGAGTGTTCCACCATACCCAGCACCATGTACAATTCTTGCACTGGCGAGCAAGGTATTTTTATTTTTTTTTTATTTTTTTGCCTTTGAAAAGGTTTGGATTTAATCCTTTCATAATTAGAATAAACTATGAAAGATATGCCAATTATATTTCAATTGGTCATGTTTTCCAAATTTTCTCAGACTGCTTGACAGCACTTCAGTAAATGACCTGCAGTCAATTCAACTAATAGTGCAAGTTAAATTTTTAATGAAGGATTAAAAGATGAGATACTATTTGATAGACATGCTAATTACTAGGTATTTTTTATAAAAACTCCAAATGTATTGTTGGTTAATACTATTCCCTGGACCCAAATGTCAATATTCAATGGACCAAAATGTCAAGGAATTGTCTATATTTAATATAAATGGCTTGGAATAATATCATAGTATCTATATTAAAGAATTCACTACCTTAAACTCAAAAGGTATAGTAACAAAATTAAGTGCTTAAGGGAGTCCAACAATGGGGGGAAATATGAAATGTGAGATAAATAGTACAAAAAAAATGAATTAGAAGCTAAGGCAGCTGGGTACAGTGGCACACACCTATAATCCAAGTGGCTCTAGAGGCTGAAGCAGGAAGATTCTGAGTTCAAAGCCAGCCTCAGCAATGGCAAGGTGCTAAGCAACAGAGACTCTGTCTCTAAATAAAACACAAAATAGAGCTAGGAGTGTGGCTCAGTGGTCAAGTGCCCCTGAGTTCAATCTCCAGTATCAAAAAAAAAAAAAAGTTAAGGTAGCAAATACTTAGATCTGCATCAAAATACTTACTGGTTTAAATTGGGCACCATTTTCATTGCTATTGTAACTAAATTATCTGTATAAATTATAATATATACCTTTTGTGTTCATTAGTCAATGTTTTTTAAGTCATATTGCTATGGATTACTGACTGTAAATTATTTGAGCTCCTAAATGCACCACAATATGATACTTGCTGCCAAAGAAACTACAGTAAGCAGAAATAAACAAACATATCTAACGCAAAAGGACTCAGTTCTATGACAAAGTTCTATAGCATCTCTATAAGTAAATAGTGAATATAGACATACATAAATTTGCTTAGATTGGGAAGGCAGAAATTAAGATAATAAAGTTATAGTTAAAAATGAAACTGGACATGGGAACAAATTTTTACTCCTCACACTTCAGATAGAGCCCTAATATCCAGAGTATACAAAGAACTCAAAAAATTAGACAACAAGATAACAAATAACCCAATCAACAAATGGGCCAAGGACCTGAACAGACACTTCTCAGAGGAGGATATACAATCAATCAACAAGTACATGAAAAAATGCTCACCATCTCTAGCAGTCAGAGAAATGCAAATCAAAACCACCCTAAGATACTATCTCACTCCAGTAAGATTGGCAGCCATTATGAAGTCAAACAACAAGTGCTGGAGAGGATGTGGGGAAAAGGGTACTCTTGTACATTGCTGGTGGGACTGCAAATTGGTGTGGCCAATTTGGAAAGCAGTATGGAGATTCCTGGGAAAGCTGGGAATGGAACCACCATTTGACCCAGCTATTGCCCTTCTCGGACTATTCCCTGAAGACCTTAAAAGAGCGTACTACAGGGATACTGCCACATCGATGTTTATAGCAGCACAATTCACAATTGCTAGACTGTGGAACCAACCCAGATGCCCTTCAATGGATGAATGGATTAAAAATGTGGCATCTATACACCATGGAGTATTACGCAGCACTGAAAAATGACAAAATCATGGAATTCGCAGGGAAATGGATGGCACTAGAGCAGATTATGCTTAGTGAAGCTAGCCAATCCCTAAAAAACAAATACCAAATGTCTTCTTTGATATAATGAGAGCAACTAAGAATAGAGCAGGGAGGAAGAGCAGGAAGAAAAGATTAACATTAAACAGAGACATTAGGTGGGAGGGAAAGGGAGAGAAAAGGGGAATTGCATGGAAATGGAGGGAGACCCTCATTGTTATACAAAATTACATATAAGAGGTTGTGAGGGGAATGGGAAAATAAACAAGGAGAGAAATGAATTACAGTAGATGGGGTAGAGACAGAAGATGGGAGGGGAGGGGAGGGGGGTAGTAGAGAATAGGAAAGGTAGCAGAATACAACAGTTACTAGTATGGCATTATGTAAAAATGTGGATGTGTAACCGATGTGATTCTGCAATCTGTATTTGGGGTAAAAATGGGAGTTCATAACCCACTTGAATCTAATGTATGAAATATGATATGTCAAGAGCTTTGTAATGTTTTGAACAACCAATTAAAAAAAAGAAAAAAAATGAAACTGGAAAATGTGCCCTAGGTCAAATCATGAAGGATTTTGTACCATATACTAGGAGAGGACACTTCATGGAATAGGCAGTTGTTGAAAGGTTTTTGGTAGAGAAGTAACATGATCAAATATTACTAGAAAGATAACTCCAGGAGCAACACTAAAAAAAGCTGTGGTTCTTAAATATTAGGGATTGTATATATTTATGAAAATACACTGAGTCTTTCCTTTCTAGTGACATGGCAGACTAGCTATCAAGAAAAATGTCCAATATGTGTTAAATATTTTGAAAATATTTCAAACTTTTTTTAAGGCCTGAGCTGGAAAGAAATTAAATATGTTTACTAGAGACCAGACATGATAATAATGAGTGACTCCACAACAGGGTTAAGCAAGCACTAGCTATGGCATGTGCACTGTGACTACCTGCTGATCCCTGATAAAAATAAATGCTAAGAGATGTGGGGCATAGAGTTAGAAGGTCCAATATACATCTAACTAAAGTCCCAGAATGGGAAACACAGGGAAGGGAAAGAAATAATTTCAAAGAGACAATATCCAAGAATTTAACTGAATTATTAAATGACAGCAACATCAGATCTAGCAAATCAAAAATATAAATTACAAAAAGTATACCCCTAAGCATATTTATTATAAGGAAACTATAGAATATCAAAGACACAAAAAAAGACATAAAAGGCATTTCTAAAATTACCCAGGCACTCCTGAAATGTAATAAATTGGAGGAGATAATAGAAATTGGAGTAAACAAAAGTTTATACTCTGTAACTTTCTTCAAGATAGGAATAGTTAGAAAATTGAAATAGGATATTGAAACTGAAGTAGTAGCTCTTTTAAGGAGGAAGTCAAAATAAGAGGAAAACTCTACAGGAGAGAACTCAGAGAATGAACATTTCAGTCAACAAACTAGTATATGACAATAACTTTTTTCCTTATAATAACTTCTATAAGTTTATGTTTGAGACTCTCATTTCAATCAATTTAAGGAATGGGGAGTAGGACCAGAGTGATAGACCTCTGGTCTTTAGCCAGTAGTCCCACCAGTCCACCTGTAAGTGTTACCAAAAGTTCAGTGCTTGCCCCTGATGCCAATCCAATAACAAGGACAGGGTTTTGAGAAAAAGGAAAAACAAGTTTTGTTGCTTTGCTAGCAAAGGAGAAACAGGGACACCTGCCTCAGAGACTTTGATTCAGCCCATCAGAGGGAACAGGGGACTTTTAAAGAGGTGATTCAAAGGCTACATTTTGGTATCATCCCCATATCTGAATTATTTCTTTCCTGTGGAGGTGTGTGCTCAAAGATAGATAACTCTCCCTAGGAGGGGGAAGAAAGATAATTCTGTTTCCCTGAAATTAGGGAGGGGAAGAGATTAGGGAGGAAGAGGGAGAAAGGAAGAGAAAGAAACATGTTCATTTTAAAAATAAGTAGCAATGGCAAAGCAGCAAGGGCTATATTCAAAGCTTAAAGTGAACCACTGTTACATAAGAAGTCCCTGTTTTACAACTGGCAAGGCTAAGTCTGGCTATTCATTCTGTTACTTCCCAGATACTTTGGGCTAATTATGAATCATTACCCTCTTCCTTATATGTCAGAGCCTGAAAGTCTTAGAGTTCCATCTGCCTAAACAAACCATGAAGCTATTCTCCCTGTCTCTGAAGTTTTGCTTTCCCCTCCGGTCACCTTATAGGAAATGGGGAACAGTTTCCTTTTGCTCTCAGATACCCTAAACCTTAATGAAGAATATATATCCTTCCTGGGGCTGGTTTCAGAGAGTAAAATGTCAGGAAACCTGTTTCTAAGACTCCATCAACACATTGTTCTCAATTCCAAATTTTTCTCCTTTTAACATGGAAAAAAATTTTAAGTATTTATGTGTTTGTGGAGGATAGGGGAAATAACTGAATCTTGCTCTCATTCATGACATGTTATCCCCTCTCCCAAATCAGCTATTTATATCACAAGTCCTTTCCAATGTCCTCTGATTTCTACCATTGCATCCTTTTCTTGAAGTAATCAACATGGAACAGACTCAGTTCAATTTGAATGAGAACTAAGGGGAGGAAGAGGTGCAAGGAAATATACCAAGTGGCGAAGGAAAGGAGAATACTGAAAAGATGATAGGTAGGTAGGTAGATAGACACATTTTTCCACAAAGTATGAACAATTACCTGGAGGGAAGAGAAGGAAAGGAGGCTTTGATTTTTCAGCAAAAAATATACAAATATTCATGTTTTCTATCTGGCTATGAAAAGATACAGTTTTTCAGTACGAAATAAAGCTTCTCAATAATATTATAAGACTCAAGTAAAACTCATTAGCACTAGAAGAACTAGTCCTACAGTCAAAATGCAAACATATTTTAGGAGCATGAACTACCATTTTTACTTAATTTTTACTGCATGGCTACCTTCTTCCAAGAAAATTTTACATCAATTCACAATGAAAGTAAGATAAGATAAACTTAATGAATTAAAACAAGATAACAGGGAAATGAGGCAAGGAAAGTAACATGAAAGCAGAAATAAGATACGACAAATCATACACAAATCAAATCCAAGAATTTAACTAGAAATGAACAATAAATTTGGTTCCAAACTTTTTATTAATCTCTTGACAATAGGAAATAATTGAGATTTGACTCCAAACCGGCCACAGGGGATTATAGACACCTTCTGGTAAATTCCAGATCCAGACTGCTGAATTCAGATCTCAACTCTGCCAATACCGGCTATATATCCTTGAGTGAGTTACTTAACCTCTCTGAGGCTGTTTCTTCCTTGTTTAAACCTGGCTCTTAAGCAATTGTAAAGATTTAGCATACGATAGCTCTCAATACTTCTTCCCACACATATTTATATAATTAATATGTTAACTTAATCTTTATGTTTCATTTTAGTCTCTCACTTGAGTTTTAATCTTACATTTTCCTATCTACAGCTGTGTTTCTTACACTTATATATGAGCATCCTGTGATCTTCAAGTTCCCCACAAATGTTTTTATTATTGTGTGATTTCATTTTGGTGACAATCTTATAAACCCCTTACAGCCAAATGTAGACAAACATTGAGTTACTCGCCTTTGCATTTATAATCACATTGGCAACAAGTAAAGATCAAATAATGTCAAATGATGTGCTATGCCAGCAAAAGTATATGCAGAGAGTACAGGCAACCTCCTAAAATTGGAAGGATGAAGGAGAGGGAATCCCAATTTCCAACAGGAGATGACAGTTGATCTGACATGCAAGGCATACTTGAGGCATTGGGTTCAATCCCTGGCACCAAATAAAAATAAAAATAAAGGTATTGTGTCATCTACAACTAAAAAAGATTTTTTTAAATAGTTTCATCTTTGAATTTGGTCTTCCCTTAAATTTATCATTCCCCAGTTTATCCTTCACAAAAGGATCTTTCTGACACATAATCTGTAATGCATCTTTCCCCTCTGAAAAATTCTTCGAAGATGCCTCATCTTCTTTGATTAAAAAATACATAATCCTATGAAGGTGACACAGGAAGCACTTCCTAATCTAGCCCCTGACTGTATTTGCTCCCTGCACACTCAGCCACGTGTGGTTCCCTATGTGCACGATGTGTTTTGCCTGTTCCCTTGGGTTATGTTCTTTTCTCTATTACCCAGGGCACCTTAAACACAGCTCTAATAGAGCAATTTATCATGCAAATGGCAACTGTTAACTTATTTTCTTTACCTCCACTGTTTAACCCAGTTCTTGACTTATAAATAAGAACTCAATAAATCTATGCTGCTTCTTTTGTCAAGTAAAAGTTTCTTACTCTTCAATTTAGGTGGCACTTGAAATTTTGTTAGCTTACCCCTAAAGATTTAAGGATGCATACCAAAGTGTTTTCAAGCATCATGAGGTAATTAATTTAAAAGTGTGAATTTCACATGGAAAAGGCTTAATTTTTTTCCTAGAAAAATACTGCTTGTGAAATACAATTTTCATAATCTGTACAATGCATATACATAATTCATAATTGAAAATACCACTCTGTTACATAGTCAAAAGTACTTTATTTAAAATTAGAGATAAAATAGGGTCAAACTTAAAGTACATATAGATCAGTGTCAATTACACATTAATTACACAAATTCATGTAAAAATAACTGGTGTTTTAAATGCTCAGGAAGAAAGCAGCTGCTGTCTTGAGTACCACTGTTTTACACTAAGAAAAACTCATTCAGTGCAATAGAAAAATAATGCTTATAAATGTGGAAGGAATTCTCCATCTTCTCTACTAAGTTGAGTTATTTGGGAAAAGAAATCAGTGGTATGAAATCTATTCAGTATCTACATGTTAGTAATTATGAAAGCTAAAATATATCCCTGGATTCAATCCCTAGTATAAAAAATAGTTCTTTATCTGGATTGTATGGTAGTTAAAAAAATTTATACATGGGACTAAAATATATATATGTATTTTTATATACATATGTGTGCATGTGTGTATATGTATGCACACACACACACACACACACACACACACACACTCACAAATGTAAGTTAAAATGACGAACAATGGGGTGGGGATACAGCTCAGTTGGTAGAGTGCTTGCTTTACATGCACAAGGCCCTAGGTTCAATCCCCAGCACACACACACATACACACACAAATGTAAGTTAAAATTATGAACAATAGGCTGGGGACACAGCTCAGTTGGTAGAGTGCTTACCTTACATGCACAAGACCCTAGGTTCAATCCCCAGCACGCACACGCACACACACACACACACACACACACACACACACACACACCAAAAAAAAAAAAAAACGATGAAAATATATAATCTAGGTCTAGACGATAGTTATATACAAATACCAATTTCTTGGGTTTTATATTGTATCATAGCTTACAAAATATCACTACTGTAGGAAGTTTACATGAGTATAAGGGAAGGCTACATAGGACTCTAATAATTAATAATTAATAATTAATTTCCTATAATTATTTCAAAATAAAAATTTTGCCAAAAAATAGTCCTGGAGAGAATCTGAATTTGAGCCTAGGTCTGCCTGATTCTCAACTAGTACTACTTCCCTGCTACCATGACACCTACAAAAACTATTTTATGAAAATATAATCACATGAAAAAAGAATGTATAGAAGGATTATCCCGGATAACATTTAAAGAAGTTTAAGAAAATTTAAAATGTACTTTATTAGGAAAAAGTTTAAAATATCAAATTATTCCATTTGTAGCTACTAAGACCAAGTGTTTCAATGTTCTAATGTAGTCCTGGAAAGAGAATCTTAGAAATCTAATAAAAAGTGATGACTGGGCTGCTCTCGCACTATGGCTGGGAGGCACTGCCTCTCACTCACCTCTTACTAGAGGCAGCTCTAGAGTTTCCTGTCGTGTTACCTTGTTCATCTGAAAGGTTAACAGCTGTGCCTCTCCTCCCACACCAGGTAAACAAATTGCACACCAGCAAGCTGTAACTAGAGTCATTACGCTGTACACTTGGCATCTCTTTCCCATCAACCCAGGAACTTCCTGATGAGGTTGTCCTTGTGATTTACAGAACATGGCTAGATGACAATTATCACAGCCAGAAATATAAGCTAAAGATGCCAAAGGGAAGTGAACAAAAGTTGCTATTATCTGTAGATCAATTCATTGTATGGAATCTATGTAAAATTATACATACAAGGAAGAGCAAGATAAAATGTGAAAGAATCAAAAGAGTTAATCATTTCATTTTCATTTCAATTAAAATTAACTATAATGGTTTTTATCAAATAAATAATTTTTAAAACCAGAACCAAATCATTTCACTGTGTAAAGTCCCAAGTGCTAAATATGCTACTGGTCATGGGTACTACAAATTCAATTGTATCTAGTTCATTTTCACAAATATATAGTATCAAATAAATTTTAAGAATATAAGGATAGGACATTGTTTTTCCAAGTGACACAGAAAACAAAAAAGGTACCATTTTGTGCCTCAAGGGGGAAAATACAGATACGGAGTTAACAAAAGCCAAAAAATATCATATTTTGATATTAAGTGTACTAACATGGCAAATTTATGTTATATTAATAACAAAAAAGAGAAAACTCATGAGATTTGTCTTCAAGTCTTCAAGTATTCCAAAGGAGATAGATGTCGTCAATTGTACTACACAGGGCAAAACTAGATATATAGTTGTTTTGGTTTTGTTTTCATTTTTCTCCCATACATATATATATATATACATACACACACACACACACACACACACACACACACACACACACACATATATATATATATACACACACACACAAATAGAGATGTGTATTTAAATATTATAAAATTAAAGCTCAACTATTTACAGAATTTCAGTTATAATAAATCATAAATGACTTGTTAACTGTGGAAATGCCTAAACAGAACTCCATACTGGAGAGGAGATATGAGACCCTTTCCAAGAACCTATCCTCCCCAGAGGCCCCAGAGGTCAAAGCAAAGCATCTTGATACCCAGGGCCACAAAATAAACAGTCCATAGGGATTAGATATAAGGAAGCCCTGTAGCCTGTGAAGTGACTTGAGGATGACATTTTATCCAAAAGGAGTGAGACATAGAGCACGGAGATTAAATGACCCAGACTACTTTCTCAAGAAAAATTTTACATTTTAGAGAAGCAGCAGAAGCAACAGAGAAGAAAGGAAAAACAGGGGCATTGGAATAAAAAGAGGAAACAGCACTTATTATGGCAAAGCTGCTACATAAAAAGTAACCAATACCCAACTGAGGGAAGAACAAGCTGACTAGGCTTCCAGCCTTCTAGCTAGGTCCCCAGAACTGTGGAATGTGTTCTAGGAAAACTTGATTTCACCTACCAAGGCATTTTCCTACTACCTTGTGTAAATTTACTCATCAGAAGAAATCTCTTTTTTTCCCCCTTGGTTTTTGGTTTTCTTTTGTTTTGTTTTCATCTTCGTTTTTCTCCCTTTTGTTTTAAGCCCAGGGCCGAGGACCTAACATAGGGCTTCGTATATGCTACGCAGTAGCTCTGCCACTGAGCAAAATCCCCAACCCTCATCAGAAGGAATCTTTAGACAATGCTGAACTTTATCTGAACCCCATACTCCTGGAAAAATAATGACAGTCAAGAAATTACTCACCTTTTCATATTCTGAGAAATGGCTTACTGCAAAGAACCATTCTTCCTAATGACTTAAATAAAAGGCCAGACACAGACCCTCCAAATTCCCATTCTTTATCTCATACATGATCACCTCAACTGTTTTCATTTATTATCTGGTTGGTCAATGTCTGGGAACTGGACTTTACCAAATTTTACTCAGGTTTCTTACTTTGGCCCACACTTCAGCAATGGAAGGTCAACAACTCTTCTTTAATGGCTCCTGCCAGGAATCAGCTGACCTCAGGGAATATTACTGTGCAATCACACCTCTTCCCATTCCCCCACACCCATTTTCTTCTAGCCTTCTTTATTTCCCCTATAAAACAAAAGTCCTTTTCTGCTTAACCCTGGAGATGCTTATAGATCGCAAGGTTAAAATGGTTTTCCCTTTTGCAATTTTCTTCCTCCCCACATGGCAATCATCCTACCGTCCTATGTTAATATTAATAGTCTTTTGGGTTAAAGCCTCTCCTTATCTATGCCCAAATTTGTTTTTATTTGATAATTTCAGTCTGTAAAGGACCTAACTTTACAAAATACAAATTAAAGCCATTAAATATCCTCATATTTATTCCTTTTATTTTATAGATTCGAAACTATTATGTCTTTCTTGATATATGACCTCATTATAAAATACATGGAAACATAGACCATCATAAATAACATGTTATATTTCCCCAATGTTCAAATAGAAAAATTAGACTATTAATTATTAAAACAAACTATGATTGCTAATAAAGCATTTCATAATGAAAATGAAAATCTAAAACCACACAACTAAAGTTTTGAAATCAAAGAAATCATTTCTTTTTTAATTTTTTTTTTAATTGTAGATGGACACAACACCTTTATTTTGTTTATTTACTTTTATGTGGTGCTGAGGATCAAATCCAGTGTGTCACACATGCTAGGCAAGCACTCTACCACTGAGCTACAACCCCAGCCCCAAAGAAATAATTTCTTCGGGTTTTACTTTTATATGATATAGTTAAATCATCTCGTTACCACCTGTTCAACATGAAAATAGCTTAAGGAACTTGTGTTCACTTTGGCCAGTTATTAACTCAAGCATGAAACTAAAAATCATACAGTTGCTAAAGTTACTTCTGAAAGATTTTCTGCAACAATTTTCCACTTCTCCAGTGATCCAGAACCCCAGTCTCAACTTAGTTTCTCTCACTCTAGAAGGTATTGCAGATAGCACATTAATTGTGGGACATATATAAAATAAATCCTCAATGTTTTTAACTCCAGAAAGAAAATACATGACATTTCCATACCAGAAAGGATATTTTTCTAAGTTACTTCCATTTCTGTTTATGAAAAATATTTTGAAATAATATTCATATAATAAAATATATCACAGAAAAATGAACTACTCACCCGCATTGACTATAGCATCTATCTCTAGCAATGTGATGTCACCTCTATACAGAGAAACTTTTTCACTCAAACTTTTCTTCATCTGTAATGTTTCCTGAGTATTTTCTTCTGTAATAAAAGGGATACATATTAATAGTAATATCATAAATTTAATTGACAACATTTAAATCAAGACAACTATAAGAATCAATATGGATTATTCTCTGCTACAAAAGACAGTGGAAATAAGTATTTAAATACCAGGAATAAGTTTATTATGTATTTATTTTATATTCTTCGACTAAATGCACTATCATGCACATACTGGGCATTTGCTATATTTTGGCAAGTTATTCAATATTTGCTATTACACATTTATTATTATTATTAAAATGTCCATTTTAAGATAAAATTATGTACCACTACATTCACAAGGAAATAAGAAAAAAATGTGCAAATATGAAGAAAAAATAACTTTTTTGTGAAGGAACTTATTTCTGTTTTTTCCAGTTACTTAAAAAGCACCCTTGAAAAAAATATTTAGATGAGCCCCCACACAAAAAAAAATAAATAAAATAAAAGGGTCAGCTCTTTGCTAATCTAAAATAACAAGCTATCCCTCAGGACATATTCAAGAACATCTGAATTTGTAAAATTGTCCTTCTAAACAAGTTGGATTTAACCTTTCACTCTAGAGGACACTGTTAGATACGAAAGAGAAATAGTTCTACCCAACACACAACAGCCAGCAAGTTGGTGTACTTAAAATAAGTAAAAAACTTTAGATTCTAAAATTATATATTTTTTTAGATATTTCAGAGAAATACTACAAATTTTGAATTGTCATTTATTTTTGACAAATAGCAATGTTAAGACAAATTAAACTTATTAAACAAAGATGTATGAAGTCAATGTTTTTAAATATATTAAATTGCTATGCATAAAAGGCTTTTTAAATATAATTCTAGGGAAGCAGATTTATAAACTCAACTTTTAGTATTTATGATCTGTACAAGTCTTTTCATGAAAGAAGACAATACTATTCATTTACTAACAAACACTCAGATGCAATTTTGAAGTATATTGGAGGTTAGAAGTGATAGGTTATTAAGTAACCCATATTGTCTTTGGGACCCATCAGACAATGAAAACATTGGCTAGGACTAAGGAAATAATTTTTGGCCATTAAAGTGATCCTTCCTGTCTTTGCCTACAAAGCATTCCATTCTTAGCAACCATTTCTCTTCTTAAAAGATTCTAATCAAAATATTCACTGGCGATAATAATAAGGAGGAGGAGAATATTGTGAGAAAATTGTTTGTTAAGGGAATAGAGAAGAATACAACTAGAGATATGAAAAATTGTGCTCTATATGTGTGATAAGAATTGTAATGCATTCCACTGTCATGTATAAATTTTAAAAAAAGAAAATGAAAATTGGGTCAACTAATTTACAAAAAAAAAAAAAGGAGATGGACTTTAAGAAACTTCAAAATATAAAACATCCATAGTTGAGCTGACTACTTCATGGACTCCTACAGTACTATTTTTCTCAGTCAGGAACAGACTTTACTCCCAGATTCATGTTCAGATTTCTAGTTCTGCCAATGAACAGCTGTGTGAGCTCAGATAAGTAATTTATTCTCTCCATACTTCAGTGTGTACAATACTCCTTCACAGTAAACGTGAGTTCATTACATTTAGAATAGTGTTTGCCCCATTATAAGCTATCAACAAAATACCACCTTCTTTTTAACAAAGGTGACAAATATTGTGTCAGCATCCATATTCAGCATATGTGGATCACAGTTATTTTTTCAAAATGTTATTTTGAATAAAATGTCAATACACCTATTAATATTATTCCCTATTATTTAAAGAGATATTTTGTTTGTGCCATTAAAATTGTCAATACCTAGCCCAATGACAAAAATTCTAAGCCACAGCAAGACCTTGAGACTCATATCCAATCAGTTCCTATTTTCATGACTTTAACCAATTAGAAAGTCCTGGATTTTTCTGACAATTCTAGATACTTGAATCACCATAAACCTAGAAATTATAAAAGATTTCTCACTGAAGAGTTTCAGAATTCCATTCAGCATTAAATTGGCAAGCAAATCACAAATCAAAGCAGAACATTTAATTCTATTTGACAGAGTAATTAGATTTCTAAGCCATTCTCTAACTGCTTATAGCCCTAAAAAGTATTTATTCATTTTCTCATGAAGTCTTTTACATAACACTATATTTTAGTGATATGATTTTAAACATATGTGACCATAAATCATATACTTCTTCATCCAAAAGTAAAGAAATTATTAACAAAAGGTATTGGAAAGCATCAAAATTTAAACCATTATATCACAGTTCAGGTTTGGTTGGTTGATTTCTTAATCTTTCATCAGAAAATTTAAATTGAGCCCAAAGTAAAGGATCAAACAATTCAACATGAATAAATACAAACTGTTATCATTTATCATTCAAGTAAGTTACTCAAAATAGTCTTTAGGAAAAGTGTCAGCATCATTCTTTACATAGAATGCCAAAGAAGCATGTCCATACTATACTTACAGGCTGCAATTTCATGGTATTAGGAATTGTTAGCACTTCCTTTGACAATAAATCAAAAACAAATAGCATATTTTTGACCACCAACTGTTCTCGGTGACTATAAAACATAAATTACCACTGAGAGGTCACCTCTTTTATTTGCATTGCAATGCACACTGTATTTTATCAGCACTAATCTCATTATATCTTCTCCCATATCCTCAATTTTCCAACAAAAATGTGTACACAAAGCCAGGTGGGTGGTGCCCACATGTAATTCCAATGTCTTGGGAGGCTGAGGCAGGAGGATTATGAGTTCAAAGACAACCTCAGTAACTTAGCCAGGCTCTAAGCAATTTAGCAAGATCCTATCTCTAAATAAAATATATATAAGAGCTGGGATGTGGCTCGGTGGTTAAGTGCCCCTAGGTTTGAGCCCTAGTACCAAAAAATATGTATATACACAAAGCAGCAATTCAAATTTTGCATCACTGGTTTATGTAAGTTGAAAGATCTGTTAGTTTTGCTCTTCTAGATTGTATACTATTGATATTGTCCAAAAAAACAGAGCTAGACATTAGTAGAAGCAATAAAAACAGATTTTTATTTATTTATTTATTTATTTTTGTAACCAGTCCTTTTTATTTTTTGAGACAGGATATCACTAAGCCACAAAGGCCTCACTAAATTGCTAAGGCTGGCTCTGAACTTTCGATCCTCCTTCCTCAGTCTCCCAAATCACTGGGATTACAGGTGTGGGTCATCACACCCAGCTTTAAAAACAGATTTATTCAGAACTAAAAAGGAAGAAAAGGAGAAAACCTTCAGTATAGAATATGCTCAATTCCAAATACTACAAGAACAAGTAGGGATTTATAGCCAAGGAACAAGACTGGAGCGGGGGGGGGGGGGGGGGGGGGGGGGGGGAGGGTGTAGGGGAGATCAGTGAATGGAAAATTATAGGGTTGACTAAACAGACCTAACAGGATTCTTGCTGAAGGCAGGCAACTTTATATCAGACTGTCCAGTTCAGCTTCCAGGAATTCTAGGGCTAAAGGAAAGTTTTAGTTTTCAATAAATGCCAAGTCAGGAGGGCAAAAAAATTGGAAATGTTAATTTGGAGAATTTAGTCAACTATGGGAGAAACGAGAAGAACTAACAAAATATATATGATAGCAGGATCCAGTCAATTTATAAGCTGATATAAATGAACAGGATTAGAACTTAATAACTCACAAGTGTACAGTATTGTTTTCCATTGAAACATAAAATTTCTCTCTACAATTATCTTCCTTTTTTTACTGTTATTTACAAAATAGGTCTGGTCTCATTATATTCAGCCTGATTATTTACTTAATAGCAGCAAGAATAATAATTGATCATTTAGGGCTTTAGGTTTGTTTTGCTAAAATTTTTTAACAAGAATCTCTGATTAGACTTTTAAAAGCCTCTCAAAGAGTGAAAGCTAAGCCACAAATTCAACATCAGGATATTCCCATGTTAAATACAGATTTTTCTCCTAGGTTCCCCAAATATCCTGTTCCCTGGGCCTTCTAGCAAGTGGCTTTCCTTACTTACCTGTAATGTTGGCAGCCCTAGAAGCGTGGTACTAGGACAGTTTTTCCAAGAGAATTTTGTAAGCATTCACTTTACAAAATCAACCTTGGTGCTCAAAAGTGTCTGGACACATCTGATTCAATGCATCATTCTCAAATATAACATTCCATCCAAACACAGATTATAAACCAGTTTTTCCAATCATGCCAAGGAGAACAGATTCTTACTGAACTGAGACAAATAATTGTATTGCCATGAAAATAAGAATACTCAATTGTATTCATCCAAATTTGAAGAGATCAGGTAAAGAGAAAAGATTAATATTTCATTTCTTTTTACAAAAGCATATTTTGTAAAACAGGATATTTGGGGACCTAGGAGAAGAATTCATACAAATCTATATTTAATAAGCTATAGCTAGGTTGAGAGAGGAGAAAATAGGTTCTTTGGGGGGAAAAAAAAACAAAACTAAAAAACATTAAAAGCCAGATGTGGTGGTGTACTCCTGTAATCTCAGCTACTCAGGAAGTTGAGGCAAAAGGGCCACAGGTTTAAGGTCAGCCTGGGCAACTTGGCAAGACCTTGTTCTAGGTTCAATCCTCAGCACTGAGAAAAAAAAAAAAACCTAAGTTAGAAAAAAAAAAGATGTAATTTGCAAGGGAATTGGTTATTTCTGTGGCATACAACATTTAAGCAAGAGCTAGAATTATGACTGATAGCCTGATGGCATAAGATATTGGAAAATTTCCATAAAATTTATACAATTTCTGAAGTATCTGAAGTATTTATGGTAATAATATTTCCTCATACAACTATCACCTGAGAAAGGTTAAACATCACTTCTTATTTGACAATGTTTCTGTAAGGAGCATCTGCCATAGACATGCTGGGACACGCTGGGACTCACTAAGTTGCTAGCCAGAAGGAACAACAGCCATTTAACTGCTTAGTCATGTCTGCTTGCAATTGATAAAGAGGTGTAAAGGGCACTAGCCATAGGCATGCTTAGCAATGACAGGTTACGAATGATAAGGAGCACAGCTCCATGAACATGCGAAAATAACATGCCTAGTTGCAATTACATCACCTCACTGGACATAACCAATGGATGCTGACTTTTACTGGGTGTAACCAATCACCAACATACACCACCAACTTGGAATTGTATTTAAATTGCTGGTCCTGCCACACTGAAGAGTTTTGCTACAACGCCATCAGTGAGATTGGCAACCTTGCTGTCCATCCCTGGACTTACTCCACCATTCCCTGACGTCCAGCCATCAGCTGGAGAGAACCACCAGACAAGGAAGAGAAGTCATGTGGCATCGGAGGTATTTTGGAACTGTGGTTGCCCTAGGATTGTGTGATTTGCTTATAGTGTTTAGTTAATGAGCAATGAAAGCTGGTTGGGGTACTCTAGTATACACAACACTTTTGCATTAATTGTTTATCTGCTTATAGTGTTTAATTAGTGTGCACTGAATGCTAGTTGGGGTGTTCCAGCACACCCAACACTTTTTGCATTGTTTATATTTGATGAATGGTGTGATCAAATATACATTTGCATTTAAAGACAATCCACCTCTGAGTAAATAGCGCCACTTGCGACAGTTTCCCATACATTTTAATACATATATTTAAAAACTGTATATTTTACAAAGTGAAAGAAAAATTTTCCAGGGGCCCTCTGGGAAATACAAGTTCAGCAGAGTTCAAGATTTCACTTAGGATTTAATTTTAGAAAGCTGTCAAAAATGTCAAACAATTTGAATACTTGATTAAATAGGGTCACAAATCACTATGAAACAATACTTGAATTCTATTGAACAGAGATGCCAAAAAAAACTAGCAAATATTTCATAAGACAAATAATCTTTGTTCTATTTGAAAATTACTAAGAGGATAAAGAAAAACTTTTTATATTCTATTATTTATAATAGATCAATAATCCAAGAAAACTTTGTTTTTATAAAGAAAACCAAACTCCAGTTTTACATCAGTAAGCTACTAGACTCATTTCATTTAAATTTTAAAAATAAATCCATTCACCTTAGCCAACTTCACAAATAGAAAGTTACTTTTGTGTAAACCTTCTACATCCTTCCATATCTATTCAGGTTTTATTCTATATTTTTCTTCTTTCTCATTCTAGAATAACCAGTCATCTTATTTTAAAACAAAATCACTCTCATTTTTCCTTAAGAACAAAAATATCCTTCATACTTTACATATTGTTTCTTTTTTAGTAGTGTGTGTGTGTGTGTGTGTGTATCTATCTCCAAAGCCATCACTAACTCTCAAAAAAATTCACATTTGCCCTTAAATGTATATGCCTCGCTTCACTCCAAGGCATGTTTCTCTTGAGATAATCCACATTCTCTCTTGAATGTGTATCGCTTTCCTAAATAAATCTCTGTGTCTAAAAGGCACAAGCTGAAATTCTTTTCCATCACATACACAAAGAAGCCCATGCATCCTAAGTCAAGGTCCTCCTCTCCAGGAACTCTTTGGACCTCCTCCAGGGAGAGTTTAACGAAGTGCATACAGCTGACAAATACAAAATTGGGATTTGAGCCCAGGCAGCACATGTTCTTAACCAATATGCAATGGAGGTTCTCATTTGTCTATTTAATAACAATGGTTTTCTAGATTGGCTACTTTGAAAATAAAGCAAAAGTTTCATATCATATAGCACACCAGGGACTACAGAACTACATAATAAAGATAAATTTGCAGACAAGAATCATGTATCTTTTATTTATGTTTTGTCTTTTATTTATTTATGCAAAATAACCAAACTTGCAGATTCATTTGTCCCAACATGTGTTCTATTTGTACTGACCTTATTGTGATTTCTGGCATACAAGTTACTATTTTACCTCTATTTTAAAGGCACCAGTTAACCACTTTAGAAATGGATTAATTCATTTTCTAAGGTAGAAATATGATGCAATTCTATTGTAATAATAACAATAAAAGCAAATCTAATCAAATACACAATAAGTCAATAATGGCATTAAGATAGTAAAGAGAAACTATTAACTGAATCTTAATTGACATGAACTGACATTAATTGACATGACCAATACTGTGCTTATGTCAAAAACATTAACTTTTTAAATGATTATTGAGAATATAAAAGAATTTTCATAAAAATCATAACTACATTTTACATTTCAAACTTTGTGAATATATTTTTAAAATGGTTTCATCATTTTCTTTTTGCAATGGTCAAACCATCTGGAAGATACCTGATAAAAAGTTAATATTGAAATGTGGGTGCTCAGACCACACTTTGGAAGACAAAGAGGCTGGGGAATATTCACACAAAGTGCCTGGGAATTCTAAAAATTCATATTGTCCCCTACATTAGCATTCCTGCATTTTAGTATCCAATGGCATGATATAGAGAAGGCACAATGAGTACAAATGAGTTGTCTCATGATACCACAACAAGGGTACTGTAGCCAATGGACATTTTTCATTCTGAAGATGCCTAAAACGTCAGTTTAGTTTTAATCCATCCAAGAGGATTAGATTAAAATTAATACTCCCTCTCCCTTAAAGAAAAAGCAGATAAGTAGGAAAATACCATGCCATGAAAGCAAAAACAAAGAAAAATCATGAAAATATCTATAGAAATAAAATTAAATTTATAAACAAGATGAGCAGAAAAATAATTTTGGCTTAAGAGGCTGTAAAATCTACAATCAGGGAACCAGAGGAATTCCAAAAAGGCAGGCTGTGTTTCTGAGCTATCTCTTAAATCCAATCAGCCTGCTGATCTCCACACCTCTCTCTTATATCATCATACCTGGCCAATAGCCAACATACTTGCTGTTCCAGATTCCTCTCATATACATACATACACAAATCTCCATACGCCAGCATATCTACTCATTCTCAGATCTACAGTTCTTGCTGGGAGTGGTGGCTCACGCCTGTAATCCCACCAGCTTGGGAGGATGAGGCAGTAGGATCCATGGTGAGTTCAAAGCTAACCTCAGCAAAGGCAAGGCACTAAGCAACTCAGTGAGACCCTGTCTCTACATAAAACACAAAATACGGCTGGGGATGTGGCTCAGTGGTTCAGTACCCCTGAGTTAATTCCCTAGTACCTGAAAAAAAAAGTATAGTCCTTTTAGGTTTTATAGATGTTACACTAGAAGACTAACTCTAAGCTGGAGGTTAGCAACTTCACTTTTGTACTGAATCTTCAATGCTTCCTCCTTCTCCTCCCCTTTCTTCTTGTATCAGTTAGATTTTGTTATTCAACAAACCCTTCAAAAACTTACTTAAAGCAACATTGGTTTTATTATTGTTCATTAGTCTGCTCTAGACCATATCACTCAAATCTGGCTGGCAATCAACAAGCTGGATACTCTTGGGAGCTTTAGTTGGAATGGCTTTTCTTGGCCTCCCATGGCCTCTCATTGTCCAATATGCTAGCCTGGGCTTGGTTTGGCATGACAAAAGAATTCAGATACCAATGTGCATGCATTCTTTAAATCTCTGCTTGGGTCATGTTTTTTGTAGTCAAAGCAAATCACATGAAAAAAGTCCAACGTTATTGTGGAAAAGCAATAAACAAGAGCATACACAGGAAAGTATGATTCTTTTTTGCAGTCTTTTTTGACCCAATTTACTAAACATGTTCTGAATTAGATTTTCTGCATCCTTGGTCCCAATATTAGTTTGATTGCAGTGTTTTTTGATGTGAAAGCATTTATTTGAGACATTTTGATTTTATAGAAACCTGGTTTATACTGGGTTTGGTTCTTTTTTTAAATGCCACTTCAGTATTTATCTTCTATTTCCACTAGATTTCTAATAGATACTTTGGATTTATACTCATTAATTTTTTGAAGTTCTGCTGTAGAAATCTAACATAAAAATACCTGTGGGAAACAAGAAGGCAACATAAGAGAATGAGACCAGATTGGTTTAAAAATAAACAAAATGTACTATGGTATAAATTGGAAAACAAAAAAAATGCCATATCCAAAGGATGTAGCCTCAACTTACGTGTCATATAAGGATGTGGACTTTGTGTTTCCATACCACCTTGTTTTTCAAGAAAAATAGGAAATATAAGTTTTAATGTGAAGTCTCCTAATTTTAAATATTAAAATCTAAATTTTTAAATGCAATATATTTTTCAGTGGCAGGGATCAAATCAAGGGCCTTGTGCATGCTAGGCAAGTACTCTCCCACTGAGCTATAGCCCTAGCCCCCAAATAAAATTTTAAATAAAACAAAGATAGTGTTTAAGCTAAAGAAAATTGTGGCATATTCCTATATGTACATAGAAAACTTATGTCTGATTCATTTTATTGTCTTTCCTATTCCAAATATGAGTTCTTGAATTGAAGGTTTCCTTCACTCTTTTTTATTTTGTTTTTGTTTTTTGGAGTACCGGGGATTAAACTCAGGGGCACTCTTTGTCAGGGTTAGTTTGTAGCCCAAGGTGAAAAGAATGGGGATCTGCTGCTGAGATTTTTCATTCAAGGAAGTTCTATGAAAGGTGAAAGAGAGTTTTTAAGTAGACTGCAAAACTGGAATAGCATAGCATGCATATGAGAGAATGCACAAGCACATAAGGGAGTTCACTGTATCTTCAAATAACAATGAAGCTGGATGCATGCCTATAATCCCACCAGCTTGGGAGGCTGAGGCAGGAGGTTCTCAAATTCAAAGCCAGCCTCAGCAACAAGGAAGCCCTAAGCAATTCAGTGAGACTCAGTCTCTAAATAAAATACAAAAAAGGCCTAGGGATGTGCCCCAGTGGTTAAGCGCTGCTGGGGTCAATCCTCATATCAAAATAAATAAATAGGGCCTGAAGTTGTGGCTCAACAATAGACTCTGGGTTCGATCCTCAGCACCACATAAAAATAAATAAATAAAATAAAGGTATTGTGTCCAACTACAACTAAAAACTAAGTATTAAATAAATAAATAAATACACAAATAACAATGGAGCCATATATATGTCCTAATTCTATCCTCTTTTCCTATAAAATAAGGTCAAATTTTTATACATCTATTTTATATGTCCTGTTTCTCTATGTTAATATTTTGAATTATTGTAACCACCCTAAGATACTAAAGGAAATTGAGGGACAAGGAGATGAAGTAAGTAACTTGCTCAAGGTCTTAAAACTGACAGCTGAGATTTGAGCCCTGGAAGCCTGGTTCCAGTATGTGCTTAATCACTTACTGCCTCATAATAAAGGTCAGCCTCATAGTATTTAAAAGAAAAGATCTAAAAGTTCTTTAAATAATGGCACATGTCATTCATAGAGGGTTTCTTTTTCTTTTTAATTTAACATGACTATCTGTCAAGATGTTTGGGGTGGGAGCTTAGGAATTAAAAATGTATATTTTTCCTACTATTATAACCTCCTAAAAATCAATTCAGTTAAAACATTATGATATGATTATATTTATGGCTCTTAACCTAAAACTTATGTAAGAATTATGCAACATAATACCTGAAGTAACGTTATGTAAAAAAAATCAATTAAGTTTATATGGTTGTACTCTAAAATATAAGGAGAATCAAATTAACATAGTAAAAACACACACACACACACACAAAAAAAAAAAAGGAGACACAAATCTATGCCCTTCTGGTAAAATGTATAAAATCCCAATTTATCACAATTTGGTATTTTGCCATTTCACAATACAAATTTTCAAAACTACATTTCAAAATTTATACAGTAAACATTTCTGTAAGATATCTGAAGTATAGAACAAATACCTAATTGATTAACAAATATACCAGGATCTAGGAGACAGGCATATATATTATAAAAGCACAATAAATAAGAATTGATTGACCAATTGATTATGAAATGTGTTTAAGGTGACTTGGTTTGTTCTATAGGTGTCTGAATTCACACAGTAAAGCACTTGATAATGAACTTCTCTACAGTAACACATCCTAAGCTATAAAACTAACTTCATCAGTGTAACTTAAATGACAAGTTGAAATATATCCTGTAGTAGATACTAAATCTAAGTACAACAGAGAAAGCAGGAATTACAAACCCAAACTTAGTGAAAAGAAACAAAGAGAACTTAGAACTGTACAGGTGCAGAAACCAAAGTCCTGAAAGGTTGTTAATTGCCCAAGGTTATAGAATTAGTTGGTAGCAATCCAGTATTCCTTTCCCTCCACAATGACAAGTCACACATTTTGCATGTTATTTCATAGTTTAATGTTATTTAAAGGGATATCTCTATTTGTGTTACAACTATATATGTATGTGCATTATCCCCTCTTGAAAGAGTCAGTAAAGGATGGTTGCAACAAGGACAGATTCTATAAGAATTATGCCTAGATTTTAATCCCAGTTCTGTCACTTACGAGCCATGTGGTATCTGTCAAATTTAATTTCTCTGGGCCTGTTTCCTCACTTATAAAATGGGAATAGTACCTACATCATAGGATTGTTGCGAGAATTAAATGGACTATGACATAGTAAAGTATGTGAAACACTGCCCTTCACATAGTGAAAAAACAAACAAAACAGTAAATGTTATCATGCTGGAGGAGGAAGAGAAGTATCACCAATCTGAAAGTCTGGGCAGAATCACTTCTTTATACCATACAGGCTATTCAGAAAAATATATTTTTAACCTATAAAATATATATACATATATATGTATAAGATATTATACATTATAAAATATATTATAACATATTACTTTGCAAAAACACTAACTATGCTCAAATATCCCTCTCTCCTACCAGGTAACCCAGATGTGACTCCAGCAATCAGCAGGGATTAGAGAAGAAAGTCTCTCATGTGAAGCTCAGAAGACAGTAAAAAATGGATAAGCAAATATAAAAGAAAAAAATTCCAGGAGTCAAGGAAAACTATGAAGAAGTGTGAAGGATAACCTGAGATTAGAAGCCAGCAATCCCAATGCCATTTGGGAGAGAATGAAACAGGAGGGGCTAGTGTCCACAAGGAATCTAGGTTAACTGACTAGAACAGGGGTGGCAGCCTCTGGCTTTCCATTATGTGCAGCCGTGGCAGCCCAGAAGAGATCACTCAAATTTAATGGTGCATAGTTTAAACTGACCCACCACGTTCAGGAACAATCTATTCCTGCTTTCTCTGCAGAGTGCTAATAACTGCAACAAACACCTGATTTAAACTGTGTGTAAAGTTAAATATTAAATTACCAAAATGTTTTCTTTAGCTCCAGTACTTTTTTACTACCTATCTTTAATTTTCTCCCAAGTTTCCTTGAACATTATGGTAATAATTACTTTATTACTAATCTTGGTTCATCTTTAACAAATGTTCATTTTTATCATTAATATAATTTATTAACAGCTAAATTGCACTTGGTACTGTTCCATGTTATACAATTTAAACATATAGCTAATGCCCACCAAACACCAGTGAAAGAAAATCACTGACCTATCTAATCAATAAGTAGGATTGGATAGGAGCCTGAATAGAAACAGATGCCAGAGGAAGCTCAAAATAATCTTGACTGAACTAAGACTGTGGAGACAGAAGAGGGGAAATGCCAGAACAAATACTCCAGAGGCATATTTAACAAAGTATTTGGTCTCACTGGAGGAGGGAAGATAGGAAATTGCTGAGGTTGACTTGCTGATTTCTGACCTAGGTGGCTCTGAGAGGCAATAGAGATGGGAGAACTACTTTGGAAAGGAAGGTAATTAAGTCAGTCTTGGATATATTAAATTTGGTTTCCTGCAGAGTATTCAAGTAGAGGTATTACATATATAGGTCTTGGTGCTTATAAGAATGGTTTTCATGCTAGAGATGGAGATTTGGGAGAAATCACATGAAAATGGTCCTGAGTGGTACATTAAGAGTATGCATGTAAATGAAAATGGACCATAGAGAGAACACTGGAGAACTCCAACCTTTATTTGCAAGGCAGAGGGAAAGAACATTTAAAAAAAGACACAATGAACAAACTCTTAGAAACCAATAGAAGCCTACGAGGAAAAAGTTTAATTTTTTTATTTAAAAAATGGGGGGGGAAATGGATGTATAACCAATGTGATCCTGCAATCTGTACACGTGGAAAAATGAGAATTCATACCCTATTTGAATCAAATGTATGATATGTCAAGATCATTGTATTGTCTTGAGCAACTAATAAAAATAAATAAATAAATAAAGGGGGGGGGATTATCAGCTTCAAATGTTACACACTGAAAATGCACTATTAGATGGAACAACTGTCATCATTGGATAGCAAGAACAGGTTCAATAAATCCAATACAAGGATGTGCCCACAACTGAGCTTAAACCATTAATGCCTTACAAGATGACAGAGAAATAAGAAGAAAAAAAACTGTGTCCTTAAATGACCATGTGAACTTGCAGTTGACCTGAAAAGTAAAGCAATAACTTTAAAGGTTAACCTTCTTTTTTAAAAAAGTATTTTATTCATACATTGTAATTCTACATAACAGTGGGATTCATTATGCTATATTCATACATGCATATGACATTATTTGATCAATCTCATTCCCCAGTATCTTCCCTTTCCCTCTTCTTCTAATTTACCAATCCAGCAAATGAATATAGGAGGGGCTGGGGTTGTGGCTCATCGGTAGAGAGCTCACCTAGCACATGCAAGGCCCTAAGTTAGATCCTCAGAACCACTTAAAAATAAATAAATAAAATGGATATAGTATAATTTGTCTAATAAATTCCTTATGAAATCAGGCACAGTGTTGTATGCCTGAAACCCCACTGGCTCGGGAGACTGAGACAGAAAGATCATATGTTCAAAGCCAGCCTCAACAACTTATGAGGTGTTAAGCAACTCGGTGAAACCCTGTATCTAAAAATAAAATACAAAAAAGGGGTGAGGATGTGGCTTAGAGGTTAAGTGCCCCCTGGGTTCAATCTCCAGTACCAAAAAATAAATAAGTAAATTCCTTTTTGAGAACCTTTGGGTTCATTTCCCATTTTTTATCATTAAAAATAACACTATACTATAAAGACCTATATATTTACATATAAATATATTTACATATAAATATAATTACATATAAATATAATTATTAATCTGTAATTATTTCTAGGGTTTCAACTCCTAAAGTAGAATTATTAAGTCACACACATATTTTTGATGCAGACTGAAAGATTAAACTGCTTCATTTACCTATAGATGAGAGGAAAAACAAACAAACATGTCTTAAGACAGGTGAGGAAGTGATTATATGCTAAGATGACTATAGAAAAGATAAGGCCTGAAAAGGCTATCAGATTAGAAAGTCTGTTTATCCACAGTTGAATTATATAAGTTATATTTCATTAGGTTTCCTATCTTCCTTAATTCTTCCTTAACTCTTTGATTCCTCTAATTTTAGTCAATTTCAGTTTTACTAGTCTCACAATTCTACCAATTCTACTCTTAAAATATCTCAAATTCACTCCCTTTTCTTGACACTTTGCCCAACTCCCCCAGTGTATTAAGGATTAAAATAAATAAAACCAAAAGATAAAAAAGTCCCTGACCCTAACCTGTCTTTATCAGTCTTACTTCCCACCTCTTAACCATCACCCTTGCAAACTTTATTATAACTAGATTGCCATTTACTTTCATCCCCTTGACAAATATATATTTTAGGGGGTAGTACAAATATAAGATGGTTTGTGAACTCTCCACTACTCATTTCTTCATTCATTGTGTATATAACTTACTTGTTTTATAAATGATTCTCAATCATTTATATCATTTAGATCCATGTCTTTTCCACATTGACTCCTTCCAGATTCCTACCACAATGACTGACACATGGTAAATACTCATTTACTAAAGGAAGCAAAGGAAAACTAGAGGGAACACTACAGGAGAGAGTAAACAAAGAAACTAATACAAAAGACATATTCAAATCAAGATAAATCACTTAAAATATTTTGTTGACCTATAATAGAAAAACTTATATCTAATGCAAGTTTCCATGCAGAAATGGTAATAACTTAGACATGATATTTTAATTTCCTGCTTCAAAAATCACTAACCTTCAAATCAAGCTTTAATTTTTGATCATTAATTTTTATTTATTTTTTTGTATTGGGAATTGAATCCAGCAGTGCTTAACCACTAAACCACATTCCTCTTTTTATTTCAAGACAGGGTCTCACTAAGTTGCTTGGGGCCTCACGAAGTTGCTGAGGCTAGCTTTGAACTTTTGATTCTTCTGCCTTGGCTTCCAGAGCCACTGAGATTGCTCATACGTGCCACAAGCCCCACTGTTCTTTAATCTTTATGATAGTTTCACCAAGTGGATTCCAGAGAACCAGGCAAAATCTTTTGGAGGAAGGCCCAAGAAATCTGACATTTGGCAAGCTTTAAAGTGATTCTTAAACATACTAAATTTAGAGAATCGCTATTCTAAATTATTATTTTGTACATAAAATCACTGACATAATCTTAAATAATACTGGAAGCCCTCCAAATTTATAAATATGTGCCCATTCACAGAATGTAAAAGATATTGACTTAATGACACAGTATCTTCTTGAACTTCTCTACATTATCACAAACATGAAAGCATATATAACTCCCATCTATATTTAAGATGCTGGTAATGCTTAATGCTATAACCCATGTCGTTATTTTAGAGGTAATAAAATCAGTAGAATTTTTGAAATCTCCAACTCTAGGATATTTAGGAAAAATAAATATCTGTCCCAGTATACTTAGACATTCATCTTCCTGAAACCCTGGAGCCTGCACCCTCTCAAAATTGTCCCTCAGTGATTTTTTTATGATTAAGATCAGACTTTAAAAACTGATATGTAAAATCATAAACATTCGTATAACCACCATCTGTACTAGATGTGCTAGTCTGAAAGGAAAAAAAATTAATAAAAGACACTTTTTTAAAATGTTTTATTTCTTCTCACTCTTGGCAAAATAGTTTAAGGATTATTTTGAAAGCTTTTCATACATTAATATGCAATTTTAAAAAGAAACAGCAAATTACTCAACTAATAACAAATTGAAATTGTAAGACATTTTCAGCAGTAGACTTTACATGAAACTTTTTTCAGTAGAATATTTCAAATGATGTAATCAATAGTGTGCCTACATACAAAACTATCAAAAAGTACACATCATCATATTTTGCAACCTTCTTTAGTGTGAGGATGCATGATATTCATTGTTCTGTGGCATACATATAAATGATTATTTATTGTACAATAAGCCATCTGACAGCTTTAAGGTAATTGAAGCATGTAAAATATTCTCTCTTTAGCATATAAGAATTACAAATGATAATAGTATTTTCCTGACTATATTAAGATACTAGATACTTAAGACATAAACTTGAATATCTAATAATCTGTCAACCAATTCAAAAATTAGAATCAATGAGACAAACATTATAAACCCTGAATTCATTAGCTGGCCAAGATACACAAAATCTCAACAAATATACAACACCCATGCATAGTCTAAACCACTAGTTTTAAAAAGGGTGGGTCAATCTACAAGTAAGTCACAATAACCCAATAGGGAAAATGCCATGGCATTTAAGTAGATTGACAGTGGGCACTAAAGCCATTAACAAAAATATTCAATTCGACTTTTGACCATATATATATTAGATTTCCCCCTTCCTCCCACCCAGGTCTCAAATGCTTCTACTGTGAATTTTCTGGAACTTTTGCTCTGAGATCAGAAATCTTGTGTATAGTCTAAGCCTGTTCTCGCAAATGTTTTCTTAGCTTCTTAACTTCACTGACATTAAGCTCTCTACTAAGAATACAATTCATTTTAAAAGGTGGTATTTTTTAACTTTCAGCATATATCCTAAGAGGTAGGGATATATGCTAAAAGTTAAAACTTCCACATCTAAAAAAAAAAATTTCCCTTCTTTCCCTCTTTGCAAAGTAAGAAACATGAACATATAGATAGTGAAATGGCTTGGACTAGAGATTAAAGCAACCCTTATCAAATGGTTGAAGACCAAAATAAAAGGAATCATCACGGTCTTTAGAAAAGCTTGTAGAAAAGAATCAGCTACAAACTGTAAAATAAGTTGTTAGAGAGGAACTTCTACTTTCTTTGGGGCTCTGATTTATGGGTCTTTTTGATACAACAATTAAATATATACCACAACCTATGGCTTTTCACCAGGAATAAAGTCTAAGTCTCTATAGCAATGTCAGGTCCTACGGGGTCTTACCAGTCTTCTCCCTTTCACTAGCTTTGCTCTAACCCAACTGAAAGCCAGTTATAGATGCTTTTACCTAGATTTTCATATGGTTGATCTTTTTTTATCTAGCTTGTAGTTCTTAGTCAAATGTTAACCCCTCAGAAAAAAAGTTCTGTTATATATCCCATCCTTTTTCTCTTAACATAGTCCAAAATTATTTGTCCATCTGCCTTTTCTAGCTAAAATGTTAAGTACTTTGACGACAACAAAAAAAATCTTTTGTTTTATTAATGATTATACTTTAAATACCTGAAATTTCAGTAAGTAATGTTAAATAAATGTTTTTCTAAACGATGAAGTTATCTACCTCATCAAGGCACTGTCTACCTCAACCTGGGCTACTCTTCACACAGTTCTATGTCCCTTCCTGTACCTCAAGTCTCTGATTAAATGTCAATGCTTCAAAAAGTTTTCTCTGACCAAACTAACTATATATCCTTGGTTCCAACTGCAGCCCATCACATTCTCTATCACTTCACCCTATTTACTCCCTTCATACTTTATGTTTATCTACATATCTATTGACCATGTGCCCCCAAATATGTAAAGTGTGATCACATCGGTAGCCTCATTTGTCATTTTCACTCCCAGTCTTATTTGCCTAGAATAGTGTCTAGTACTTAGTAAGTGCTCAATAAATTTTTGAGTGAACAAATTAATGATTGTAAATATGTCTGTAAAACAGTGTTAAGTCTTTGATAACTTGTGATATTAACAAAATGCAAAAAATAACTTCAAAATAATGTTTACCCTGAATCATGAACTACATCCAATAAAAAGGTAAGAAAAAGAACAAGAGGGGAATTAAATTTTTTCACCTCGAGGTGGGGAAATTAAAAGAAATTAATTTATTCTTGGTATTTAAATTAGAAAAACATAGTCTCAAATATTTGGCAAAGTTTAAACACAATTTTCAGCAGAATTAAAAATAAAGTTAACCGTCTACACACATATACATACACACAAAGAAAGCATCCAGCATAATAATGGCAATAAAACATTTTAAAAATGCAAAAAAAAAAAGTTATATTATGAATGAAAATAAGTCAGATTCCTCTAGTAAAAGTTTTTTTGAAAAAAAAAAAAGACTCTCAAAAAGGGTGAAAATTCTTTAAGGGAAAAATTAAAAAAAAAAAAAACTCTTAAAGAAGGTAAAGATATAGCCAGCAAATGAAAACAAAAAAGAATTGGTGGGGAGGATTTGTGACGGGTTTTTGCTATTATGTTTTAAATGTACCCTGCAATGGGAGGTCAGAAAAGAGGTAGAATCGGATATCAGAAAACAAAGGAGAATGACTGGCAAAGGATATTTTTTGACAACTTCATTAAGGGATAAAACTGTAGATAAATTATAATGAATTTCAACTGTTTCAATATTAATAATATCTTTACACTAAAGAAACATTTTGTTTCCTATCAATTGATTTTTTTGAAGTGTAGCATACATGCAAAAAAGTCACAAATCAATATTATACAACTCAGTAAATTATCATAGTCAGATACCCATGTAACCACCACTCAAAAAACAGAACATCACTAAACAGAGAAGTCCCCCATACAACTTCATAATCACTACACCTTCCTTCCTCCTTCACAAAATCAAGCACCATCCTGAGATCTAATCCCTAGATTAGATCTTTTGAATTTTATACCTTCACATACTATATGTCATTTTGTGTGTGGTTTATTTTGGAAAACAGTATATATTTGTGCAATTTGGTTTTTTTTATTGCATGGGGCTGTAATTTGTGCATTTTCATTGCAGAAATCACAATCCATTTAATTCATTTTACTACTGATAAGCATTTATATTTCCAGGTTTTTGATACTTTGAACATAACGTTACTTGTCTTTTAGTGAACTTGCACATTTGTGTACACATGTACACACACACACACACACACACAGAGCTTTATTAAATAACTACCAGCTTTTAAAAGTAATTTTTCCAACTTACACTCCTACATGCAGTAAAAGTTGCACTGCTTTTTTAAATCTTTTTTTCTTTTTCAGTGTAGAGAACTGTGCATGCTGAGCAAGTACTCTATAATCCCCAGCCCTGCTCTTCAAAATTTGCTGTCACTTAAGTATTGTTCATCTGTTTAACTTTAGTCATTCAGGTGAAGTTTGTAATGTTATCTCATTATGATTTTAATTAGCATTCCCCTGATAAATAATAAAGCTTTTCATATATTTATGGGCCATTTGACTATTCTCTTTTGTGAAATGCCTGTTCAGGTCTCCTTCCCATTTTTTTCTATTGGGATATCTGTCCTTTTTAAAATGATATATAGGAGTTTAGATAATACAGACACAAGCCATTTGCCAAGTATATGTATTACAAGTATCCTCCACTTATTTGGTTTGCTTTTATCTCTTTCATTGTTACTTTTGATGACAGAAAATTCTGAATTTTTCAATGGTCAAAAAGTTCTTTCCTTTATACCATTAAGTTTTCTGTCCTGCTTAAATACTACAAGATGATGAAGATAATCTCTTATCCTTAGAAGCTTAATTATTTTACTTTTCACACTTAGATCTTCAACCAGTTGTGCATGCTGAAAAACAGGGATCAAGCTGCATTATTTTCCCAATTTGCGTATCCAAATGATCAGGAACTTTATTGAAAATATTATTTTAATTGATGAAATGTAAAATCCTCTACAAAAATATCATTAATTTTAAAGAATAAAAAATGTAGCACTAAAACATATTAGAAACAATGAAAAAAATAACAAACACAACAACAATGTAAATCTTTAATTCTTATAAGTACATGATAGTTGAAGCAATCAAAAAATTGAGACTATCAGGATAATGCATGTAATATGTACATATATATACATACGCACTCTCTCACACACATATAGCACTGTGCACTTGACAGAGGTGTCACCTTATTTCTCAGTGTATGGGGAACATTTTAAATACTGATCTTATATGTCTCATAAGAAAAAAATCTCGGTAAATTCTCAAAAAAAGAAACTATACATGCCTTATTCTCTAATCACATTATTATAAAGATAAAAATTAACAATTGTATTTTGAACATATGGACCATTTCATAATTTAAGATACCCTCCTAAGTAACTTTGAAATCAATGAGGAAATCACAGCTACTAAATTTTATTGAAAACTAAAAAAAATTAAAACAGCATATATCAAATCATATGGCATTTAGTCACAACTGCAATAAGAAGCAAAATTAGAATATTAAAGCTTTCACAAAAAAGAAAAATAAATTGGAACATTAAATTGTTACAAAGAAAAACCTGAAATAAGTATATTTTTTTCAGTTGCAGAATAGAAAATAAATGTCAGTGCTTCAAGAAAAACCAATAAAATACACATACCTTCAATCTGATTAAATATCTAAAAAGATAAAACACAAAGCATAAAATTGATAATAGAAAGGGCCTTATATTACATAAGGAGGAGATAAACTACTATAAGAAAATTCTATGTACAACTGCTTCATAATTTTTTTAAACTAAATGAAAGTTCTTAAGAGAGAGTAGGCCCACCTGGAATGCCTATTGTTTGCTTTGTCAGGTGTCACACAAAGACTTTTTTATTCATTCTCTAGACACATAATGTGCCTCATGCACAGAATGATCAATGGATCTTTAAGGATGCACATTCGTATTTTTTTTGTCTCTAAAGTTTCTGATCTTTCCCTAATATCACTAAGGGAGAACAACAAAACTAAATGATATAAAGAAAAATACACAACTCAACTGAGGAGCAACAACAACAAAAATAACACAGACTGAAGCAAAGATCCTGTGGAATCAAAGAGATGGGATAGACTTCAAGATCAACGCACTTTGAAAAACTATCACTGGAGGGCAGCATTGCAAAGACTCTGAATAACTCTCAAGTCCTTTTAAGAACTAGAGTAAAATTATAAAGCACAGCTAAGTTCATTTTTAATACTAAAAGAAAATGTTTTCACGTGGTTGAATAATCTTAAAAATGCTTAAAATATGATATTCCATTTAAAACAAGAAAATGAATGAAGATTTTCCCTTGGAATTTCACAAAACAAAGACAACCGTAACAAAGTAAATTTAGGTAAATGAGTCTATAAATATAAAAAATTATTTTCTAAACTAGCTTTGGTATAGCAACTGTTCAGCTTGAAAATAATCACATTTCCTTTATATTTTTTATGGCTTCTGTCCACATATTTATATTAATAAAATTAATTTATTCCACATAGAACTAGTCTCAGGCAGCCTATAAATAACAATTCACTCAAGAACATAAACTCTGAGAAAGCATTTTGAATGAAAGATTAAGAACAAATTCTTCTGAAAGAAAATCATTGCCTATGCTTTCTGGCCAAATGGAAACTGCTCTGGATGAATTTACCAGTACTAAATCTGAAGTACTCTTTCTGTACTTTTTATGTTTCTGCAATTCTCTGTGGCAGCCAATACAACTAAATATTATTCTTCAGTGAAACACTAATTTCTTGCCTCCCAACATACCCAAATCACCATGGTGTCTTTTGTCATGAAAAGCGCTGTGTTGGCCCTGTCATTAACCACTTTTAAAGTTTAGAATTCTTTAGGATGCAATCCTTAGTCCTCTTCTTACAATATCTTTTACTTTAAAAAAAAAGAAAGAAAGAAGAAGCATGGTGGTGCACACATAATAATCCCAGCGGCTCAGGAGACTGAGGCATAAGGATCACGTATTCAAAGCCAGCCTCAGGAACTCAGCAAGGTCCTAAGCAACTTAGCAAGACCCTGTCTCAAAATAAAAAATTAAGGGGCTGGGGCTGGGGCTCAGTGGTAGAGCACCTGCCTGGCATGTGTGAGGCACTGTGTTCCATCCTTATCACCACAAAAAAATAAAAGAAAGTTATTGTGTACATATACAACTAAAAAATAAAATAACAGGTTGCTTTAAAATAAATAAACAAAAATTAAAAGGGTTGGGGATGTGACTCAGTGATTAAGTGTCCCTGGGTTCAATCCCTGGTGCCATAAATAAATAAATAAAACAAAGGGCTTTCCCTATTTCATTCTCAAACCAACTTCTCACAACTGTACCTCAGCTATCTCTACTTGGATATTCCACAAATATTTCAATTCCAACATAGCTCTTCACTTTTCACCAACTATGTGCTCAGTCTTAATCTCTTTGCTGATTAAGACAGAAATGCTACTTCCCAAATCACCTTTCCTGTCAGTAGTACAACCACTTTGGTTTTGACCAGCTTCAAATATTAAGAGTGTTGTATTTGATAGCACAATGGCATTTAACATTTTGAATGTGAATTCCTTCCTGGGGTGAGGAAATGCATGTTACATTCCAGGTCTCTAGAGAACCAGACTTCCTCTTAAAGCACTCTTATTACTTGCCCTATTCCTTAAGGAATTTGAATTTGAGGCTTAATTATTTTGGCTTAGACCACTACCTTGGACTGTGTACTTGGACCCCAAGTCTCAAGTTTTAACTCTTCAATTCATCCTCCACACTAATACCAGACTCTTCTCTTTAAAATACAAAAGCAAAATAAATAAATAAAATACAAAAGCCAAAACAGATCACTTCAAGTGACCCCCCTATTTATCTTAAGATAAGGGGCTACACAGAGCCAAGACATGTTATGACCAAACAGACCCCTGCTTGCCAGGCATGGTGGCGCACACCTGTAACTGGGGAGGATGAAGCAGGAGGGTCACAAGTTCAAAACCAGCCTCAGTAACGTACCAAGGCCCTAAGCAACTCAGAGAGACTGTGTCTCTAAATAAAACATAAAAAGGGGCTAGAAATGTGGCTCAGTGGTTAAACACCTCTGGGTTCAATCCCAGTACAAAAAACAAATTTTTTTTTTTTAATGGCTGAGGATGTGACTCAGTGGTTAAGTGCCCCTGGATTCTATTCCTAGTACCCAGGAAAAAAAAAAAGGAAAAAAAAATCCCAGACCCCTGCTGATTTCTGCAACCTCCTCTTCTCCTCTTTCACCATCTAGCTTTCTTCTTTGAGCCACTGCTATGGCAAAGGGTCTACAACTTATCCTCAGCAGACAACTTCCCATGCTGAATGTTTGGGATACTATCTCTCCTCTCACCTCCCCAACTGCCTGCCTGTGGAATTCCTCTTCAACCTTCTGCATCCTGCTAAATTGTCACCTACTCTACGAGTTTCCCTAATATTCTTCAGGAATCACTCCCAACCTGATAACTTTCATCACTGGGGAGATTACACTCAGTTGTAAACATCCTTTGGAAGGAGATCCCATTTCATTCCTTCTAATGAGCTGAACATTAGCAAGTAACTTGGCAAAGAATAGCCTCTCAATAAATTTGAAATGACCTCATGAATGCCCAATGTCTATAGCTACTTAATAGACATGACATATTTAGAGCAATTTGGGGACTGCCTAGCAGACAACTTTTTCTTTTCAGCCCTCATCCCAGCACAGGCACAAAGACATCAACTCAAGTCACACAGTACAGTTCTTTTTCCTCTTCAGACTAAATGAGTCACCATATCCTCTCTTCTACCTCTACAAAAGCACGATTATCTTAAATTGAAAATTTGATCATATCACTCCTCCAAGCCCCACAGAATAAATGCACAACACCTCAGAATAGTCTATAATCTTATTCAAAACATTGTTAGGAGATCAGTAGTAGCCACAGAAGCACTACCTAGTGAATATAGGGTCCCACCTCATACTTACTAAACCAGAATACCCATTTTAGAAGCAATTCATATGCAAAGTAGTTTGCATTATCATGAAAAGGCCCTGGACTGAGACTATTAGGTGGTCCCCACTCCGTTGTAGCTGCTTCACCAGCTACTTTCCCAGAGAGAACTCCACCCTTAGAAGTCATCTACGTTTCTACAATTAAGTATATAATCTTTGCACTTCCTTTTTCAATTTCCTGGTGTACCACAACCCACTCTCCCAAATTTATTCTTTTCTGTTATGCCTTCACTTTTCTACAATGTGTGTCTCACCTTTTCTCTTTCTCCTTGCTGCTCGTAGTTCATACAGGACTATATTTTGTTTCATAATTAAAAGAATCTAAGACATTAGAATTTTTATCTCATTTAACTTTGTGTTTTAAGTACCTGGGGCAAAGGTAGGAGGGCTTTAAAAATGTCAGTTAATTAAACTGTAAATGAAAACCAACAGTCCTGATGAATACACTAACAAAAGGCAAAAAACAAAGGCAAAAAAAAGTGCCTGTTTATTGCTTCTGTGTACAAACTGATGTACCTTTACTGTAATAATAAAAGTAAACAGAAGTAAGCAAATCTTACTAACAAAAAAATAATCTGGTAGTGACTGGCAATTTTATTTGAAGAAAGATGAGCAATTCAACTAAAAAACATTAACAAATGAATATTCATCTTAAGCTATTTTAGAAAAAAAATTATCATTTGATAAGACTTTCTCTTAAAACTTTTAAAGTAGGAAGATTCCTGCCTTTGATAATAATTTTGAATGTCTGATAATGTGCATAACTAGAGATGGTGAGTAAAGTGAGAAGTTAAAATTTTTGGAAGATAAGTAATTAACTTTCATAAAGTCAGATCTGCACAATGATCAAGTAGTAATTTAGAAACCAAAGTAATCTCTATGGGTAAGAAAGGAGTGGTGTGGTAGTAGTACTAATATTGAAAGATGAATTAATTCATTCAGAGAAAAAGTATGAATTCTCTAATTGCAAAATGATAAAAAAGAGAAAGAACATTTAAGTGTTTAATAGGTTACTGTTAAAAAATGGGTTTCTAGATAATAGTCTTATTTAATCCTTTATCCTGATTTTAAGATGTGCCTGCATAAAAAAAAAATTATCAAAAAAATTATAAAATTGTTTCTTATTTAATACCTTTATTGAATTTTAATACCTTTATAATTTACATACAATTCTATTTGCTTATTTAATGAAAGGCAAAGTGAATCTTCACTAAACCATGATACCAAAAATTAGTGCCACATATAAAATGAATAAGTTATTTTTAAGTATTTCAATGCTCGAATTCCAGATGTAAATTTAATATAAATGGTATGTATTACATAGCATAGAAATTTGACCAACAATTGAATGTGATATTAAATTGGCAATTTGATAAAGCAGCTAATTCCAATTTAAACTGGCTGTTAAAAAAGTGTTTGTCTTCAACACACATAAATAAGTTTTTATTTAGTTCCAGTGATTCACATTTTCTTTTTTGCATCTCTTCAGGTGATCAATGGCTCATAAACCAAGTCATTTCACAGTTAGAAGTACCCACTACCTTTGTGTTGGCTAACATAAGAGAACCAAAATGGAAGTTTGTTGAGGACACAAAAAGGAAAAAACAAAAATTTCATTCATGAATTATTTGAAAAGAAAAGGAACTAAAGATATGCAATGTAGAATGTCCTTATTCTCAACTATAATAGAAATGGAATGGGAAGGCTGAGAATATTGCCACCAAAACAACTACCTCCCATACTAATGCAATGATCCTTAATTACATTAGAAATTGTATTTCAAATTGATCAACTAATTCATCATTTATTAAGCACTTACCTACTAACTGCAAGGCACTGTGCTCACAAAGGCCAATAAAAGACACTGCTTACAAAAGTTCTTCAAGAATATAAAGTACAGAATAATTCTTCAATATGCATCTTGTGCTTTTCCAGTCTCTCAAAACCTACAAGAATTACTTATTCCCACAAATGCTGATTCCTACATATTACCAGATATAGTGTTAAGCACAGAGAATGTAATAAAATAAAGCAGTTCATATATCCCAGATAAGCTTTCAATGTATTTGGGAAGGCAAAATTAAACTGTGAATTAAAATAAATGTAAGAAGTGCTTTAGATGATCCCATATAAAGAGGAAAAAGTAGTGGAGAGAGGGAAGCTAGAGAGATAACTATAACATTAGCTAAAACTACATGCTAGGAAAAGTACTAAGCACTTCCATATTTTCAAAAATCCTCATAATGATCCTATATGGCAGAAGGATTATGCGCATGCTTCTTTTGCAAACTGAAGAATCTAAAGAAGTTTAAATTTTCCAGAAGTCGTAGTGGCAAAGGGGAGAGCAAGAAGCTGGGAACTAAACCAAGGTTATGTGAATCTAAAGATCATGCAAGGTCATAACAGGTCCTGTGTATGAGTTTGGTACTTTATCAAAGGATTTTAAGGGGGAGGAAGGGAAAGAATGATTTGATCAAATTTTGCCTTTGGAAAAGATCCCTTTAAGGAATGAAGTGGAGGGGGATAAGATATCACAAGATAAAGGACAGACCACTGGAGTAGAAGGAAGAGAACAAGAGAGAGAGAAAAAGGTAAAGGGAAAGAAATATGAAATGAATTTAACAAAATTCTGCTATATGTGTGTGTATAATTTATTGTATGTATGTTGTACATATAAATTTATACATATATATATATATATATATATATATATATATATATATATATATTCCAAAGGGTATTTCACCTTTATGTAGAAAACACAATCAAAAATAAATAAAGGAGTGAAAAGAAGATCAGTAGAGGAGGGAAAATAGAGAAAGGGAGGAGAGGAAAAGGGGGGAATGGGAATTGAAATAAAATTCTTTGCATATATGATTTTGTCTACATAAAGCCAACTACTAAAAAGAAAAAAAGAAAGATTCCTTTAAGAAGGGTATGGATTGTACAAAGCAAGACTTTAGAGCCAATAGTATAATAATAAGAAATGTTTAGGGCAGGAATGATAAAGATGGACATAAAGAAATCTTAATAATTTAGGGCCTACCGGATATGATTATTATTGGAGAGGCGTAAATGACTTAAACCAATATAAGGGTAAAGGATGATCAGGTTGAAATGAAGATAACGAATTGTTTTGATCAAATTGAATTAGAAACAAAAAAACTAACAATTGTGATATCTTAGTTCATACACTGAGCACAACTATGGAATAATAATGTTGGATATTTTTGAACTATTCATGAAAGCCTACTTATTAAATATGACTTGTCATATATTTTTTCTAAATTATTGTTTATGTATTCCATATCTCACTGTATAATACTATTTCATAGACTTAATGTTTTTTCTCTAGTAAATCATGATCAATTTTTTTAAAGTTACACATACAATTCCATGGGCACAATTTGAAAGAAAGTTAAGGTTACTGTTTCCAACACAAGAGTCAATTGTTTCCTGATATCCCCATATCTACTATGACTTTGCTTTAAATTGTTATATTTTAAAACTTACAGCTCTATGAAGTCAAGCCCAAATAGCCAAAAATATTTACTATTGTAATAATTTTCCTTATGTGTTAGTAACCAGGACTTAAAAAAAAATTATAATATTCTAGATGACCAAAGTAACGCTCAACCTCACAAACACATATATTACTTTAATCTTGCCTCCCAAAAAGGTAAAGCTATTCCATTTTGTTGTCAAATGAAATATTATATTTTAAAATCAGATCTCTATTATTTGGGTATTACATAATCATATTTCCAGGGCAGTGTGTTCTCTAGCATAGTATTCAAATGGCATTCCTCTTTTGCCTGTCCCTTCTAAAAAAGAAACATGTAGAGAAGGGATGGAAAAAAGGTACACAAGTATATTCAATAAAATTTTCTTGGGTGACTTAGTTTCTAGGACACAAAAGTATTGAGGCTAAGAAGAGAAAACAGGTTAAATTAAAACTGCTTCCTATAATAAGAATTTTTATTCCATTTAAAATGTCCATGCTAATCCTTTCATCCACTGCAAAGAAGAATAGCTTCTATCTTGGTGTTCCCAGGAATCATAATCAATGCTGAACCCTCCTTCAGTCATTCACAGGAATAGCAAAGTATGTATATGTCACTGAACACTATAAATGTTTTTATATTTTTATTTTTTAGTAAATTCCATAAAGTTATTCATATTTTTTACAATTCTTAAACTCTTCCTTGAAAATGATAAAAACATAATACTTTCACTGAAATCAATGTAATACTCCAAAAAGTAAAAAGAAAAAAATTTCTTCTGCTCCTTTTTTATTATCCATCCCATTTATCAAGACAGTTAGGCCCTTCTTTAAGCTCAAATACATATACATTTTACATAATTACAAAGTTTTTTAAATAGAATACTTTATGAATCATAAATTGCTGACTTCACTCACTAAAATATCACAGACATTCCTCAATATCAACAGAAAAAAAAAAGAGAAAAACCTTTCTTTTTAATTTCCATAATATTTCATGGCAACCCTTCTTCTATCTTGATGTACATTAGGTTAATCCTAGCTTTCTGACATCACAGTAAGGTGGTGATAAACATGCTTACACAATTCACTATGTCAGACTGAAGCAGTCATACCTCTATATATAAACACACTCAGTTAACAAGAGAGCATGCAGAAGAAACCCCAATGCATGAGATGAACTCTCAATCAAGAAATCCTCTTTAGAGAAAGAAAAGATTTTTGACTAAAGAGATATTAAGTTCAAAATGAATCATAATGTGATATAAAAATCCTTAAACGATGAGAAGACTGAAAAATGAAAAACAAGGTTTGGAATTCATATTATAGAACTGGCCTGGAGAATTGAAACAATTTTAAGTTTAAAAACAAAGTTTTCCTCTTGTCTGCCAAAGAAAAGCAAAGCTGCCTAACAGAGTAAGATCACATGCTAAAAAATTTTAAAATAAATAAAAATTAAACCAAAAACCTACACAAATCAATTCATAAGATACTTTCTACATGAGAATCAAAACATTTTAATTTTCAAAAATTTAGATTATCATTTAGGATCTCAGTTTATACCAAGATTTAGAAGAAAATTAATATAAAATCAACATCTTTGATATTATAAGATATTTATTATTTTAATTTTTATTTTAACATATTCAGTAATATTAGATCTGTCAAAAATCTCAAGGAAAACAGAAAATGATATGGTCACATACCATAAATACAAAAATCATTTGAGTGTGAAAAATAAAATATCAGTTCCATTAAGCAGTCTATGGATATCAAACTGGAGATTTGAACACAATATGGATAGGAATCAACATACTTTATTTTAAAAAATTATATTTATTGACAAAACCCACAACAGTTGGTGCTTGAGCACCATAAATTATTAAATGTAAGCGGGGTACAACACAAAGCTCTAATAACAAATACATAGACTGTACTTTTTAGATTCTGGCAAACACCAAACTTTAATTCATCTTGGAAGTACTGTTGAAATAGAAGTAAGAGTGCCATCATTCACAGAGGACAAAGAGGTGGTTCTGAATGTTCACAGATGGTGATAACTGTACACAGCAGAGAGAAAAAGTCCTGGGTTGAAGTACCAATTCCTTTTCCATATTAGAAGACCAGCATTCTTTCATCAAGACCCACAGAATTCAGTCATTCTTTACTCCCTTCTCAGTTCTCTATGTTCACTCTAGAAGTTATCTTGGTGTTAAATACACAACAAAAAGACATGCTTCTATCACCCTTTGTGTTTGTTTGCCTTCTCTCAAACAGTATTTCTTTTTCCTTCTTCAAAACAGACTTTTCTCAAAGGAGTCTTCAATGGATCTTTCTTGATTCAAAATGAACTGGAAGACAAGATCGGATAAAAGGGCTCTTTTCCTACTGCCCAAGCTAGAAAAAAAAAACAAAAAACAAAAGAAGAAGACAAAATAATGCAAAATTCTCTCTTAAGAGCAACATTTTTTTTCTTTGTTTCAGTGAAAACAAGAAAGAAAAAACTTTACCAGAAAAGAATAAAAGGTCATTTCACTTTCTTTAACTAGGCCAATTTTCTGTTGACATAAATTTGTGTACTTCCATGTAATTGGGTTCCAACAACTAAGTTTTGAAAAACAACTTTTCCCTACATACCCTTGCATACTTCTTACATTATCATCTAAAAAGCACAACAGAATTACTGATTATCAGGAATACAAGTGAACCCTTTCTAAAACTTTTTGATGTTTTAACTGCACTTCTAAGAAAATCTTTTAGAAATTCCCCCAACATATGGTTTGCAAAGAAAATTTTGCAATATTTTTAAGCCACAAAGGAAAAAGAATATAATAGAAGCCATTTCCTCAGCTCTTTGGCACTTAAAACTCTGCTATTCTAGGGAAAAATTGAGCACTTAAAACTTAGGAACTCCCTTTAATTAACTACTTAATTAAAATGCATAGCTATGTTAAACATCTTCTAGACTAAGAAGTAAATCAGAGTGTCAAATAGTTAAACAGCCAATTAACATAACCAAAAAAGAAGAAAAATCAACAAGTTTATTACAAATAAAACTTTTAACCCATACATTCAAAGTATTTAAAATTCAATACAATTCAAGATCCAAACATTTTCAATTGGTTTCTAAGTGTTGACAGCTAATACTGTTAAGTCAGCAGGCTACATATGCAAATGTCCCTAGTGAGTCTAATTAACAGGAGTGAGGGGGCAATTAGGAATTCTCATGTGGGGTTGGGGTCGTGGCTCAATGGTAGAGTGCTCACCTAGCATGCACTAGGCACTGGGTTCAATCCTCAGCACCACATAAATGTAAAATAAAGATATTGTGTCCACCTAAAACTTAAGAATAAATATTTTTTAAAAAAGAATTCTCATGTAACTCCCTTTATTATGGAGATGAGAGCAAAAGTTGTGCAAGTGTGCAAGAACAGAAGAAAAAAAAACAGAAAAATGCTAAAATTCTTTTTTAACTATTCTCCCACTCTTGGAAAAGAACTCTGCACCACCCTACCCTCCCACCTCCCATACTTCCCCCCACCCACCATCCACTCTTCCAGAAATAGAACTATTTTATCCAGTAAAAATACAGCAACCAAGTAAAAATATACAATAAGAAAAATACCTGTGAGATTTTCTTTCCATAACTTGTCCCAGGCAAGGATCCTCAGGTACTCTCTCTCATGCCATCCTCCACCACTTCTTCAACCATTAGAGATGCATCCTGAATGATGGTGGAGGGTTCAGAAGTTTATAGTAGATGTGGCATACTAAGACCAAGGGTCATATCCATCTCTTCACAAAAAGAATAGTGCCTTTCAAGCAGTCCAGAACACCACTGCACACCTCTGTGATTATACTCAGGTTACTATTCTGATACTGAACAATTCCTACTCTTGACCCAAAACAGCTCACCAAGAAAACCTCAGAATCTTGAATATGTCATTCTTCTGGCTTTTTTCTTTATCATTCATTATTTTATATATATATATATTTTGACTCGTTTCCATAAAAAATGCTGGATAATACCCTTTATTAATAAATACCTAAAATTTAAAGAAATCCTTACTTTAAGGTATTCTCCACATACATATTTTCTCTCATAAAATCCATATGAGGGAATTATTTGTTATCCCACCACCATACTTTAGGTAAACAAGAACATGCAGAAAAAAAAGTGAAAATACAGTTTGCTAAGTGTCTCCAAGTATTAGGAGACACTCTAATGTAATTGTAGCTCTGTAATTTTATATATATATATACACACACACACACACACATATATATATATACACACACACATAACATATTAGTTTATATATATGAACTACATATATAAGTTCTTTACAGAACAACCGTGTGTTTAAAAAACTAATATCCCTCTCATTTCTCCATCCTTCTCTCAAAATGAAATCTTTATTAATTAATATGTCCTTTCTTCTTTCTTGTACACATAATTTCTGGTCACAAATATACTATGCATACTTTCCTCACAATTTGTTTTTTCAACTTAATATATCTTGACTACCTTTTCATATAAGTATACTGTCAATTTCATGTATCTATTTGGTATTTGTTTCATATTTATATAATATTCTATAGAATACCTAGATACTGTGCTTTGTTTATTTTCTCCCTTCCTCCTATCTCATCAAAAGACTGAAATAATTGGTTTCTATGTTACATGTCACCTAAACACTTGATTATACACACACACACACACACACACACACACACACACAAATATATATATTGTATTGGGACTGAATCTAGGGTACTTTACCCTTTACCACCAAGCTATATCCCAGTCCTTTTTATTTTTTGAGACAGGGTCTCACTAAGATGCTGAGGCTGGCCTCAAACTTTGCAATCCAACTGCCTCAGCCTCCCAAATCAGTGTGATTACAGCTGTGTGCTGCAGTGCCCCTTTTTTAATCTTTAGGTTCTAGGATATTTCCTCAACTTTATTTCTAAATCACTAAACCAGTTTTCAGTACCTCCTTCATTTTTTTAAACAATCAGATTTTTAATTTCTGAGAACTGTGCATATTGCTTCTTTCAGAACAGCCTGATTAAGTTTTTTTGGCTCTTTAATCCTCTTAACTCTCTCTCTCTGAAAATAGAAATTATATTAAGTTCCGTGTATTTCTAACATTCCCATTTTCCAGGGGTTAGTTTTTCCCCTTGGTTCATCTTCTCTTTTGTATTGTTGGTTTTCTGGTGATCCATGGTAGCAAAATTTGTGAATAATGTTCCAGAATTATGATGTTCATTCCTAACTTGTGTGGGTTTCTGCTGTAGATCAGTAGGATTATCCTTCTATGAAGGCATCTTCCCTGAATGAATTGATTTCACACTCAAAATATCAAGTCTTTGGTTTGCTTGTTTTGTTTGGTTTTGCCACCTTCTTCCCAACCCACCAAACCAAGGACCTCCACCATATCAGGCAATTACTCTACTATGGAGCTCCACCCCAACCTTTTGTTTGTTTTGTGTTGTTGTTGTTTGTTTGTTTTAAGGATATCACTAAGCTGCCCAGGCAGGCACCAAACTTGTGATCCTCCTGCCTCAGCCTCCCAAGTAGCTGCAATTACAGGTGTGCACCACTTTACCAATCTAAGACATATTTTATGTTAGGGTGTGTACTCATAAAACTGGCTATGAGCTGGAACCCTCAAGACTGACTACATAGGCTTTATTTTGAAAAGAGATTTATTTAGTATATTACAATGTGTGAAGCCTTCCCCACCATGCTTGCTAGGAGTTCTTAGGCTCTGCTCTGTTATTCTTTCCATTCCCAACATGTATACTAGAAACCCTCCCCATAATCATCATCTGGAGAACAGAAGCCACAACTCTATTCTCCACACAAAAACTTCTGTTTATAATCATTCTGTACAAAGGATGAAGGGGAGGACCCAGCTAGTACAGGCAGTTTTTAAATTTATTGCTCTGATGACACACCATAGTCTACTCTAATTCTTTGACACTTTTAACAATACAAATGGAACTTCTTGAGATCCATTGGACCTCAAAAACTGTTTGGTTTCAATTGTACTTTTCTCTGCTCTTGTTTCTCTGAGCCTCTCATTCTACCTGCTTTCTATCAGCAGGGTACTCCCCTAAATTTACTGTACCAACGTCACCCTTTCTTACTCCTCAATGCTGTTGTTATGGGCTTTTTTTTTTTCTTTTTTTAAGTACACATTTAGTCCTTTCACACAGATATTGAGAAGGCTGGGAGAACTGATCATTTGTCTTTTTTTTACCAAGTCTCCTCAAATATTCAACAAGTATTTTCAGTCTACTTTTCTTCCTAAATATCAGAAGTGTAAAATATCCACTCCTGTAATTCTATGCATAAAAATTCTTTGCTTAGCATAATCTGCATAATAGTCTTAACTTTCCCCCTCCACCATATCCCTACTATAACACAAGTTATATTAAATCACTTAAATTTTATTTCCCAGTTGTCATTTTCTTTCATGCTTTCCATTTTATCAGAAATATTTTTACCTAAAATTATACCACACTTCAAAGTACACTATTATCAATTTTTAGACATAGTTTCACTAATAGTTTGGATTTGCTAGGTTTTTTGTTTTGTTTGTCAATATTTAATATATATCTTTCTTTTTTGGCCCAGAATTCTCTGATTCATTTCATTTTGTTTAAATACGTCTAAATAATGTGTTCATTTATTGAAATCTGTTGGTATTAATTGTCCATTCAAAAGAATATATATGTACACATATATGCATACACATATATATAAATATATATGTATATATATAAATATATATAAAACCTTCATTCTTGAAAAATAGCATTGCTGCAAATAAAACTGTAGGGTAAAAATATTTCTTTCTCAGAAATATACAGGAAATTTTCCACAGTCTCTTAGGACAGTGCTACATGAGAAAAAAACAAATGCCAATCTCATTCTTTTTTAGGTTAACAATTTTTTCTCTATCTGGATACTTAATTTTCTTTTGATTCTTGAAATTCAGAAGTTTTATCAGTATTTTATTTTACCAGAAATTTTACTTCAGTATATTTTACTTCAAGGTTTTTCCATCTCAGGAAAATATTATTCTGCCATTTTATTATCTCCTGTTTCTGCTAAATTACTCTTTGTTATTTATATGTGACAGTGGAATGCATTACAATTCTTATTACACATATAGAGCACAATTTTTCATATCTCTGGTTGTATACATAGTATATTCATATTTACTTTTTTTACTTCAGGAATCCTATTTCTTACATACCAATCTTCTGGATCTATGCTACAAGTCTCAAACTTTTCTTTTATAAGATCCAACTCCTTTTACTATACTTTCAGAGAGAACTCTCATTTATACACTGCTTTTACATGTGTGGGTATGTGTATGCGTGTGTGTGTGTGTGTGTGTGTGTGTGTGTGTGTTGTTGGGGACTGAAATCAAGGCCTCATGCATGCTAGGCAAGTACTCTACCATTGAGCTACATCCCCAGTCCATATCCATCTTTTTTAAAAAAATGATTGTAAAATATTTTAGATATACAAAGGAGTATAAAGTATTATTTAATAAAAATGTATGTATCCACCACTCAGCTTAAAGGAAAGAGTGTTATCTGGTAACAGAAATGCCTTTCTTTTTCTCCCAGAGGTAACCTAAATTTGATGTTCATTACTTCCATATATTTCTTTTACTATATATTTTTGTAGATGGACACAATACCTTTGTTTATTTATTTTTATGTGTTACTGAGGATCGAACCCAGTGCCTCACACGTGCAAGGCAAGTGCTCTACCACTAAGTCCCAGCCCCAGCCCCATATACTTCTTTATATGTTGTAATATATATATTATTGCTTTGCATTTTTAAGCTTAACATAAATATCATACTTCACATATTCACTGGCAATTTGCTTTTTATACTCAACAATTTTAAGAATATCCATTGAATATGGGCATCAAAATTTACTGATTTATTATAAATTTTGTCTTACAAAACATTTCCATGGATATACCACAGTTGATCTATTTTCCATTTATCAGAGCTTAAGATAGCTTCCAATATTTCATTCTTACAATGTTGCTATAAACATCCCTATTTTTGTTTCTTCATACTAATATGTGAGTTTGTTTAAGGCAGTGTTTTTCAAACCTCACCTCAAAACCCAACAATAATACCACATTAGTGTGCCACGGTCACAAACAGTTTTTTAAAAAAGGAATAGGAAAAGTGGAGAGTGAAGGGGATAAGAAAGGTGGGAAAATCCACAAAGCACAGAAATAAAGTATACTGCATGTAACAAGGACAAATTTGGTTTCCTAAAAATCTGACTTCAATTTTGTCATGGTCTAAACAGAACATTAAACAAAACTAAGGTTTTGTACACAAGAATTCTTGTACACAAGAATTTCTGGATCATCGGGAAAAAATGGCATTTGAACTTCCTAGATATTGCCAAATTACTCTCAATAGTTATAGTTTATGCTTCTACTAGCTGAGTTCTCATTTTTTCACTTGCTCACCATTACAATGTAGTCATATTTTTACTTACCAATCTGAATTTGTCTGAAAATCCAAATCTTTGTGTTTTGAATGATTTTATTGGTTTCTATTTCAAGAATGGCATTTGGTTTTGCTTACTATTTGAAGACTTAGTTCATAATCTCTAGCATTCTTATTTTTTAAAAATATTTTTTAGTTATAGGTGGACACAATACCTTTTTTATTTAATTTATGTGGTACTGAGGATTGAACCCAGGGCCTCACACGTGACACAAGTGCTCTACTGCTGAGCGAGAGCCATGGCCACAGCCCAGCATTCTTATTGCTTAGAGAACTGCTGACTGTCTAATTCTAGAGTCATGTAGATAATTTGACTATATGTAGCTACTTTTACATTTTTCTTAGCTTTTAGTATTATCCAATTATTTTTATTCCGCTGGATTCAACATGCTTCCACAATCTAATGATTTGTATCTTTTAATTTAGAAAAAATTTTAGTCATTATTTCTTTAGATAGTGTCTATCAATCTCTCTCCTTTCTGAAACTTTAACTTCACATATGTGAGACAATTTTTCTTCTGTATCTAAATGTTCAATTCATATTTCCATCTCCGTTTTTTTCTATCTTCAATCTCATTTATTCACTGTTCAGCTGGATGAGTCTAACCCATTTAATGTTTTCCAAGATCAATTATTGTTATTTTTAATTTCTAAAAGTTCCATTAGCTTATTTTTCAGACCTTTCTGGTATTCTTGGCAGTTGTTTTTCTTTTACTTGGTGTTTGTTTGTTTTTTGTTTTTTGGGTTTTTTTTTTCTTTTTGGTGCTGGGGATCGAACCCAGAGGTGCTTAACCACTGAGCGACATGCCCAGCCCATTTTTACATTTTTATTTAGAGTCTGGGTCTAAGTTGCTTAAGGCCTTGCTAAATTGCTGAGGCTGACTTTGAACTTGTGTTCCTTCTACCTCAGCCTCCCAAGATGCTTGGATTACAGGCATGCATCATTACACCTGGCTTGGTCATGTTTATAAGTACTTGTTTATTTCAACAGTTTATTTACACATATTCTGTAATCTTATGTAGTAATTTCAATATCTGACATTCACAGAAATCTAATTCTGCTGGGTTTTTTTTTCTGCTTGCTCTTGGCTCATGATTACTGATTTTCTCATAGTTTTGTAGTCTTGGGATATAAAAGCACTTAACGGTCAGGCAATACCAAGAGGCATAGCTTAAAGGAGCATCTCTCTAAAGAGTACTATCTTTTGTTTATGTTGGATAAAATGTAGTGTTACTAACATTCATTTGATAACATTTTAATAATTTTATCTGCCTTCAGTTTCCTGAACCAGGCATTTAATATAAATCACAATCTCACACCCACATGAAAGCAGGCTTTAGGTTCACAAATTTTTAAGTGAGACTTTTCAGTATTACACCCAAAAGACAAGTGACGAAATCTTGGATGTTTTTCTAGTTAAAGTTAAATGTAATTTTCTAGAGTCTCTTTCACTGAACTCTTATTTTGAAGAATCGTGCTTTATACAGTTGTTTTTAAGTTGTAGACTGACACACTACCTTTATTTTATTTATTTATTTTTATGTGGTACTAAGGATCAAACTCAGTGCCTCACATGTGCTAGGCAAGAACTCTTATCACTGAGCAACAACTCAAGCTCCTATACAGGTATTTCAATTCTAACTCCTCATATATCAGGTACAAAAAATCTCTCTCCTCAATCCCATGTTAGAAACCTCCATATCCACAAATATTCTGGCTGCAGCTTTAGAATCAATGTAGTACTCTCAATTCTAGCATCTTCTATATTTTTGACCTCTTGGTAATCATATTTTTAATTGTGAAGAATTTTTATTGGTCCTTTCTAAATACAATGTCTTCTGAATTCTTGTGTGTGTGTATGTGTGTGTATGTGTGTGTGTGTGTGTGTGTGTGTGTGTGTATGTGTGTGTGGTTGTAGATGGATAATATTAAATTTATTTTATTTTATTTTATTTTTATGTGGAACTGAGGATCAAACCCAGTGCCTCACACATGCTAGGCAAGTGTACTACCACTGAGCTAACACTCCTTGACTTCTGAATTCTAACTAGGAATTTTCCATTTGCTATTATTTTCCACTATAGTTGGGATTTCTGTGCTATCTGCATTCTTATTTTAATACAAGTCCTTTCTTTTGCAGTGTTAAATTTTTCCTCACCTAGCCAGCGTTCTTTGGTTTTTGTTTTTTTTAAACTATCTTCATCTTTTTAAACCCAGGTTACTTTCAATACTGATAGCTGATACAGATACTACTTTATCTTCCTCAAAATTCTCCCCCATTCCTATCACATCCATTGGAAGGCTATGTGACTTTGTGGATGGAATTTGTGGAGAAAGCAGTAAACAGATTTTTCTTCAAAGTTCATTATTTCAAAGTCTAACTACACTGAATATTGCTCACAGGGCCATTTCTCTGGTCTAGCCCTGTCATCTCTAAGCTAAGTGAATTGCTGAGCTAATAGATAAATAAGTCTACTTTTTTAGAAAGTAGAAAATATCAGGAAGCCAGATATTTTTCCTGATCTGTTACAGGTTGTTCACTACTAGCAGTTTCCAATAATCTAATCTCATCAGTCTTATGTAAGTCTAGAATTCCCCCCCAAAATTCTGGTTTACTGATTGCAACCTTTCCTGTCTTCCTGAATGTTTTATCATATTCCTATATTTCTTTTCCCACTTCAATTTGGACTCTGCTTGCTATCATATGTTTACCATAATTTTTTTTAAAAACCTTTTCTAATTTTTAATTACTATTTCTGGTTAATCTACTAAGACATAAGAAGTGTGAAGACAAAAGTTAGAGGGTTTTTTTTCCCTTTATCATGAACAGTTTATTTTTTTAAACATTATTATAAAAGTAATTGGCCACATTATAGGAAATTTACAATCTGCACAGTTTTACATATAAGGTAAATTAAATATGTTTGAGTGAGCAACAATGTAGTGATAAATCAGAAAACACACTAAGAATCTGAAAACCCAAGAACTATTCCGATTCTACCAACTGCTATTTTCTTCTTCACTCAAGTCTACGTGGCAGTAAAAATAAAAGAACAACATATACTTTTTCTGATTTAATTTTCCACTCACTCAGAGAAAATGTTTTATATTTCTCTCTGCTAATGAATGCCAAACTCATATAAAGAATACACCCTTGAATGCAAACTACTTTATTTTTCTGCCCACTATTTACCCTATTGAAAAATTCCCCCAAATACCCTTTATCCTCACCTTCTCTAAGTCCTTTAAATAAAAAAGTACAATGCCAATTTCCATTTGACTACTCTAAGAGTAGTCACATTCACATCATTCTACAAGTCAATGATTTATATTTTAACAGTTCTGCTTAATAATAAAACACAGGTCAATATTACGTATACACCATTCTAAAAAAATACTGGCTATAAAAACAAATTTATGTAAGAAGGCTCTTACATATCCCAAATTATCTTTGAATATAGTCAGCTATTATTCTAAAATAATCTTTAAAACAAAAGTTATATTTTTGGCCACGTGAAATGCTTAACTTTTTCAAGCTCTAAGCACCCAAGCCATAATAAGGAACTCAAGGTGGGGAGAAAGGATTACTTCAATTTAAAAGTGTTTTTTTTAACATTTAAAATTATAAAGTTAAAAAAATCATAGATCAGTAAATCAACAACTATTCTATAACTGCTAGACAATTTTAAGTAATTAACATTAAGTGATCAACATATTTTTACTAAATCTATACCAAAAACCCATCACTGTGCTAAATGAACAGATTTCTTCTGAATAAAACACTAAAGTCTATAAAAGAACGCTAATTGACTTTAGTAAGGCATGAGGATAACAATGGACTTCCTCCACCCACAACTCCCAAAGTGATTTTCCATGCAATGCATGCAATGTCTCTATTAAAAAAAAAAATTATTGGTACTTACAGGTAGAAGCCACAGGAAAGTACCCTATGGTGCTTGCTAATAAGACAGATTCTTGAGTTCAAATTTATACCTACTAAAAATCAGGAACTATATGTTTTTATAAATATTAAAATTCAAGTATGTTAAGTGAAAATTTACTTAGAACCCAACAGATTCCAGACATTGTACTAGGAACTAGAGACTAGTAAAATATCAGTCTCCGAAAATCTCACCTGGGAAATGAGTAAAGGCTTCAAAAGGACAGAACTATGTCTTATTCATAACTGAATCACTGCTGTCTGATGTCTGAATGATTTATTTCAAGAATAGATTTCATTTTTCAATTTTTATTTTTAGTTATACATGACAGTAGAATGTATTTTGACATACCATACACACATGAAGTACATAATTTCTCATTCTTGTGGTTGTACATGATATGGAGTTACACTGGGCGTGTATTCATATATGAACATAGGAAAGTTATGCCTGACTCATTCTACTGACTTTACCATTCCCATTCCCCACCTTCACACCATTCCCCCCTGTCTGATCTGGTGAACCTCCACTCCTCCCCGACCCCCACACTTTGCCTATTTGTGAGTCAGCATCCACATAATAGAAAGAACATTCAGCCTTTGATTTTGGGGTATTGGCTTATTTCACTTAGCATGACAGCCTCCAGTTCCATCAAGAATGGATTTCAAATGAACCTCTTATCCTTCAAGGTAATGTCCATTTACTAGGAAACCTTCCCTCATAATAAGCACTCCTAAACAATAAAATTATAGGTCTGGGATTGTAGCTCAGTAATAGAGCACTTGCCTAGAATGCCTGAAGCACTGGGTTCGATTCTCAGCACTGCAGATAAATGAATAATTACAAAATAAAGGACCATCAACAACTAAAAAACTCCTTTAGAAAAACAATTATAATCATATTAATTAATACATAAATAAATTCCACTGAAGTAGAGAACAAGTATGCACTGCATTAAATTCAAAGTAAGGGGGGAATGAAGATGGCATATTAGAGAATGGCATATTCCAGTTGCTATGTGGCTTGGGATTCAAGCAACATGAGTACAACTTCTCAGTGACATGGGTGAAAGTGGGAATTGATGTAAATTAAGTATTGGACAAAGTCTTTTAGAGAATAAGAAATTAGAGTGCATTAAACAAAGAACAACGAAGAGTACACTGGAATCAAGCCAGTTTTGGGAGCAGCAGCAGTGCTGGTTCATCATGAAGTCAAGAGATAATACACAGAGAGAAACACAGTAGACAACTGTGGCATGGAAAAACCTAGAGTTCAGGGACTTTTTTCAAAATGGCTGAATAGAGGAGGTCGCTTCCCTGGCTGCTCTGTGCAGTGAAATCAAGAAAGCAAACAGGCAGCTTCTCAGCAAGGTAGATTAACAAAAAAAAAAAAAAAAAGTGAGGGGACCTTACTAGAGTTTAAAACTGGACATTCAAAGCAAATTGAGGACTCAGGAGGTTGGATATAATAAAATAAAGAAGAAATCCCCAGTGGCACAGCCACTGCAGCAGCCAGGCTGGAAGCACCAGCCAGAGCGGTTCCTCTGTGAGCATAGTGGAGGAATAAGGGAATTAAAGAAACCCACATTTTGGGGAAATCCAAGGTGTATCTGAGTACAGGGCATTTAGATGTCAAGACACTGCCCAGCAGACATGAAAGACTCACTGTACAATATCCATGTGTGGGGACAGAAGCCACCATCTCTCCAAGTGGCATATGAAGAACAAAGGAAGAAACCATTTTGTAGCTACTACCAGGGGCTGGAAGCTGAGGGGGCCAATTTATGGCAAAACTGAATTTGGCCTGAAATAGGCTCAGTGAACACATGACATAGAGTGTTCTTAAGTGACCATGATTAAATCAAATATGGAGAGAGGTTTATACATGGAACAACTGGTAGTGGAAACCCATCTGGCTCTACCACTCCCCTTCCAATCCAACTGCTTCAGATGCCAGGAACTCAGAAGGGCAGGGGCAAGAGCGATTATTGGGAGACCCAACCCAAGACCAGAAAACGTGAGGTCCACAGGTGACAAAGGAAACTAAAAACTGGCCCCCCCACCACACAAATGGAAACCAGGGGAGATTCCAAGGGTACAGTCTTCCAGCATGGACCAGAAAGTATTGGGCGATGGAGGTACACTCGTTTAAAATCTCCAGACCAATTGGCAATCAGCAAAGAGCCTGGAGCCCACCTAAGCCTAAACACTGTCTCCAGGACCTCTCTCACTCAGCAATGCAGAGGGTGGAGCATTACACTCCAGATGACCCCACCCAAAACTGCTGAGAAGAGAAACATAGAATCTCTTGAACTCCAATGAAAAGAATTCTTTAACTTTTCATCAAGATCTTTTTTTAATTATTATTCTTTTTCTTTGTTTAATTGTGACCTTAATGGTACATAAACACATACAAACTCATTTTTGTGGGTTTTTTTTTTCCACATTTGTAGCATTTTGAAGCCAGTTATTTTTCATGGATTAGTTTTTTGTACACTAGGGTGTTTGCTTAGCATATTTGAGTTTTGTCTTGTTTTGTATTCTTTTATTTTTAATTTTTTCTCCTGTTTCTCCTCATTCTCTTTTCTTCTAACAGCCACTCTTGTTCTTTTACTCTTCCTTTAATCTTTTACTTCTTCTTCTCTCCTCCTCCCTCATAATCCTCACATCCTGTATCACTTCTATTCTCTCCCTGTCCACCATTTGAAATTATAAGCCCTTTTGCAGACTTACTGTTTTTAGTATAAGCAATAACATATGATTATATCATTTCTGTTTATTGTGATAATTAATACTGTAGGCATCAGAGTAGGAACTATTCAATTTAATGCTGTATATTTTTTTTTGTATTGGTGGTTGTTATTATTTGTCTCCCCCTAAATAATGACGTCCTGGAAACCTTCATAGACACTATAAGTCCACAAGGTAGAAACTCTACTGCCTCAGATTCATACTGTTAGATGGATAGACATACAAACAACATGAAAAAGCAAGGCAACAAATCGCCCTAAATCAAGAAAATCCAATAACAGAACTCATCAACACCACATTGGAAGAATTATCAGAGAAGGAAGTCAGAATGTACATAGTTAAACTGATCTGCGAAGTAAAGTACAGTAAAAGAAATGAAATCAGGGCTGGGATTGCAGCTTAATCGGCGGAGGGTTTGCCTAGCATGTGTGAGGCACTGGGTCTAATCTTCAGCACCACATAAAAGTAAATAAATGTGTTGTGTCCATCTATAAATTTTTAAAAAATGAAAAAATAAATAAAATCAGAGAGGAAATACAAGAAGTGAAAGATCACTGCAATAAAAAGGCAGAAATTCTGAAGAAAAAAAGCAGAAATCCTTGAAATGAAGGAAAAATAAGCCAAATTAAAAATTCATTAGAAAGCATCACCAACAGACTAGACCACTTGGAAGACAGAATCTCAGGCAATGAAGACAAAATATATAATCTTAAAAGCACAGTTGACCACAGAAGAAGGATGTTAAGAAACCATAAATAGAACTTCCAAGAATTATGGTATAATATGAAAAGACCAAATTTAAGATTTATCAGGATAGATGAAGGCATGGAGGTATTAACCATGGAATGCACAATCTTTTGAATGAAATAATATCAGAAAATTTCATAAACCTGAAGAATGAAATGGAAAATCAAATACAAGAGGCTTACAGGACCCCAAATGTACAAAATTACAACAGACCCACATCAAGACACATTAAAATGAAAATGCCTAATATACAGAATAAGAATAGAATTTTAAAGGCTGCCAGAGAAAACAATCAGGTTATGCATAGGGGGAAACAAACACAAATCTCAGCTGATTTCTTAACCCAGACTCTCAAAGCTGGAAGGTCCTGGAATAACATATTCCAAGCTCTGAAAGAAAATGGATGCCAGCCAAGAACACTATACCCAGCAAAATTAAGCTTCAGATTTGAACGTAAAATAAAAACCTCCCATGATAACACAAAAATTTTAAAAAATGCAACTAGAAAATCTGCACTACAGAATATTCTTCACAAAATATTCCATGAAGATGAAATGAAAAAAACAAAAAAGTAAAACCAGCAAAGGGAGTAACTACACTAAAGGAATAATTGATCAAAGGAGAAACTAATTCAAATTAAAAACTAGAAATAAGCCCAAATGACCAGGAATATAAATCATATCTCAGTAATAACCCTGAACATTAATGGCCTAAACTCATCAATCAAAAGACAAAGACATGCAGACTGGATTAAAAAACGAGACCCAAAAATATGCTGTCTCCAAAGGTAAAGGCATCCACAGAGTAAAGGTTTTCACATGGACGGTGTAAACAAGCAGAGGGTTCTATCCTCATATCAGATAAAGTGGACTTTTAGCCAAAGTTAATCAGAAGGGACAAAGAAGGACATTTCATACTGCTTAAGGGAATTATACATCAACAAGACAAAACAATCATAAATATTTATGTCCCAAACCATGGAGCATCTATGTATACCAAACAAACCCTTCTCAATTTCAAGAATCAAATAGACCACAACACAATAAAACTGGGTTATTTTAACATGCCTCTTTCACCACTGGATAGATCCTCCAAACAAAAACTAAATAAAGAAGCTAAAGAAGTTAAAAAATACAACTGATAATTCAGACTTAACATATATAAAATAAATCATCCATCAAGAACTGAATATACTTTCTTCTCAGCAGCACACGGATCCTTCTCTAATATGGAACATATTATATAAGCTATCACATATGTTGGCATACAATTGTACTATTACCTTAAAATATTTTTAGCATCAGTAGCATTATTTTGATAGCTCCCCTTCCACTGATACTAATTTTTGAGTTCTTGCTTCTTTCTTGATTAGATTTTTTTGTTTTTAATCAAATTTTAGCTGTATTATTTCTTCTCTATTTCATATATTTCTGATCCTACTTTTATTTTTTCCTTCCTACTACATAATTTGAAAATAATTTGATTGTTATTCTAGTTACTTTCTGATACAAGTACTTAAAGTTATAAATGTTCATATGAGTTGGTTTCATCCCAGAGATCCTGATATTTCAAGCTTTTATTTTTTTAACAGTTGTACACAATACTTTTTTATTTTGTTTATTTTTATGTGGTGTTGAGGATCGAACCCAGGGCCTTGAACACGCTACGCAAGCAATCTACTGTTGAGACACAGCCCCAGCCCTCAAACTTTTATTATCACTTAGTTCAAAGTACTTTTTACTTACTTTTCTTGTGCTTTCTTCCTTGACCACTGAGATATGTATAATTGTGATGTTTAGTTTTGAAATAGCTGACATGTAGGGGTGGGGTTCTATATATCTTAAGGTGATTGATTTCTAATGTAAGTAATCATGTAGGCAGGAAACACCATCTGCATGTGTGGGGAGCCAGTCTGAATGACTCGCATTCTCCTTCCCTGAACCAGAAAGGCTTTGACCATCACTACATCTTGTAGTGACCTGGACATTGTCCTGGTCCCAGAAGTTTGAGGATGCTTCTTCACACTAAGGTGTGTTGCTCCTTGGATTGAGCTATGCTCACCTGTTCCTTTGTGATATTACCCCTTTGCCCTGTTTGGGATAGAATGTTCCATGGAAACGCCCTTTGTGTGTCTCATTCTCTTACTCTGCCTTTGGTTGTGGCCTTCTTAGATGTCAGTCAACCTGCTGACAGCAGACATCAGGAAGCTACACTCAACCCCTGAAATCTGACCCCTTGCCTCATTTGAATGGCTTCTCCTCAATAAAAGGGTTTAGTACGCACTCGCTTGCTCTCTTTCTGTAGACCCTTAAGGTCAGAGGAGCCTTCACAGGACCCCCAAAGGAAAAGGTATCTCTGTCTCATGTGTGGTTATTTCGTGCAGTCCGGTTCCCCTGGAGTGACCCTAAGTGTTTTTCTCTTAAAGAACAAGACATGCATGATTTCAAATTTTTAAAAAAGTAATGAAAAAGTTTTTTATATTGATTTACTGGTTACATACATGCCAAAGCTGATCAAATTGCATACTTCAAATATGTGCATTTTATTGTACTTCAATTTTACTTCAATAAAGCTAGGGGGAATAACCTAGAGTTCAGAAAAGCAGCCAAAATTGGTTGATCTGGAGGCTACACAGATAATTGATGTCTGAAAAGTGCTATGGATTTCTCAATTAGCAAGCAAAGAGTTGAAGCAAGAGCCATCTTGAGGAGGCCACATTATAGCTTATTACTTCGAGAGCCAGGAAGATAGTAGCAGGAATTGCCAAACTGTCCCAGCAAGTGCCTATCTTATGGTCTAGGGTGTACATACAGAAAGTGAGTGAAACGGGCACAGAGAAGATTAGAGGCAGGGGGGTTCAAGTCAGAAATAATGGAGCACAACTTGCTTACCTTTGAGTCTGGTGGCTCACATGACAAGATGAAGAGGGTCAAGAAACTTAACAGTAGGTGTGAATATACTCGGGGACTAAACCTACAAATGCTGTGTTCCTATGTTTGTAGGCAGCAGACCATGTGAAAGATTTACTCCCTTGCCGCATAAGTAGAATTCTCATGAGGCTCCTGAGATCCACATTCCCAGAAGTCACATCTGCTTGGCCTCAGGAGTATATTAATTTAATCTCTCCAGAGCAGATACCACCCAACAAAGTGCCTAAGGCCTATTTAGACCTAAACCTTAGCTACTGGAATTCCTCCCTTCTAACTCTGCAACATTGCAACCCTAGGAATACACTGATCTGGTGTGCTGGAAAAACTCAAATAGACAATTCTTCCCATTCCGATCTACCTTATACTGGGAAGAAAGGAAGCTGAGAGCTATTTTAGCCAGTTTCAGTTTCAGACCACTTCAGCTGTAAACTCAATAAGCAACAAAAAAAGAGGAAAAATTTAACAACCCTCAGACCTCTTTTTCTCTCCTTCAGTACACAGCAATAAGGAGAGTTGAGCACAGACAGTGACCATTCATCCTCACTGACAATTTTGACCAGACCACCTCAGTGGAGATAATTTTTTCACATTTTAAGAATCTCTTTTCCTCTTTGTTTTTTGTTTTTGGGTGTTCTTGCTGTGCCAATATATATGTGATATATGTTTCTTTTTTTTCATTTTTAGCATTTTTATAAATTTTTTTTAATTGTTGACGGATCTTTATTTCATTCATTTATTTATATGCAGTGTGAAAATTGAAACCAGTACCTCACACATGTAAGGCTACCACTGAGCCACAACCTCAGCCCCATTTTTAGTATTTTTTATAATGGTTATTTTTTTCTTGTGGTTTGAGGGTTGGGGGTTTTTGTTTATTGTGTTGTTCTTTTGTTTTGTTTCCTTGTTTCTCTTTCTCTCCCTTCTTCTTCCACTAACATCAAATACTCTTGTTCTTTTTCTCTCTACTGTTACTTTGTTTCTATTTTTTCTATTCTGCCTTTGTAGCCATCACTTGCTACATCTCTTCTGCATTCTCTGTTTACATTTTGAATATTCTAAACTTTGTTTTACCTACCCATGACACTTTCTTTTCTCATATGAACTGTATTTGTAATATCTTTTAGAACTATTTGGTTTATATAACTCCTTCCCCCACTATTCATGTTGTTGCAATTATTAGTACTGTGGATGACATAGTTAATACCTACTGTTTACTATAAAACCAGATCTACTTCATGGCTATTGTTTTTACTGTTGGCAGGTGCTTAACCCACCATACCTATTGGGGGGGGGGGGGTAAATAATGTTGTACATATCATAGATTTCAGGGTACTTATTTTAAGGCTGTATATTATTTGCTTCAATTATTGCTATTGTTTGTTTCCCCTTTTCTGTGAGGTGTTGGGAATCTACAGATACTACAGTTCACAGATAGAGACTCTATTGCTGAACTAAACCCAGCCACAAGATGGCATAACCCACTCTATATACAAACTAACCACATTCAAACTTAAATAACACTTTAATATAAAGAAATAGAAGAAGGGCTGGTGCTAAGGCTCAGTGGTAGAGTGCTTGCCTAGCATGTATGAGGCACTGGGTTCTGTTGTCAGCACCACATATAAATAAATGAATAAAATAAAGGTCCATCAACATCTAAAAGAAATATTAAAAGAAGAAGAAGAAGAGGAGGAGGAGGAGGAGAGGAGGAGGGGCAAAAACCTCAAACTAATTAATAGAACTCAAGTAGAATTGACTAGAGGGGATAACAGGGGCAAGTAACCCCAAAGACATTAAAAATAAATCAAAATGGCAGAAATTAATAAACACACCTCTCTATAGTAACACTGAATGTAAAAGGTCTCAATTCTCTAAGTAAACAATATAGGCTGGCAGAATGGATTAAAAATCAAGACCTACTACATATTGTTGCACAAGACTCACCTCACAGACAAGGCTGCCACAGGTTGAAAGTGACAGTATTGACAGCCAGGCATGGTGGCAGACACCCATAATCACAGTGGCTTGGGAGGATGAGGAAGGAGGATTTTGAGTTCAAAGACAGCCTCAGCAACTTAGCAAGGCCCTAAGCAACTTAGCAAGACCCTGTCTCAAAATAAAAAATAGAAAGGGCTGGGAATGTGGCTCAATAGATAAGCACTCGTAGGTTCAATTCCTGATAGAAAGAAAAAAAAAGGGGAGGGGAGGAGAGAAAGGATAGAAATTTAACACTGTGCAAATGGAACCCAAAAACTAGCAAGAATAGCTACTCTCATATGCATCAAAGCAGACTTCAAACCAAAATTAATCAGAAAATAAGTCACTTCATAACAGTAAAGGAAAAAAAATCCAACCAGAAAATATAATGATAGCAAATATTTATGCCCCAAACATTAGTGCACCAAACTACATTAAAATGACCATACTTGAATTAAACATTCAGACCACTGTACAATAATACTGGTTCATTTCAGTGTACCTCTCCCACCAACAGATAGGTCATCCAGTCAAAAATGGTTAAGGTTCTTTATACATAAAAATATTATAAACCAAATGGACTTAATAGATATCTATATAGAATTTCATTAAAGGGCTGGGGATGTGGCTCAGGCGGTAGCGCGCTCGCCTGGCATGCATGCGGCCCGGGTTCGATCCTCAGCACCACATACCAACAAAGATGTTGTGTCCGCCGAGAACTAAAAAATAATAAATATTAAAAAATTCTCTCTCTCTCTCTCTCTCTCTCTCTCTCTCTCTCTCTCTCCTCTTTCACTCTCTCTTTAAAAAAAAAAAAAAAAAGAATTTCATTAAAAACAGCTAAATACAATTCCTCTCATCTGCTCATGGAATCTCCTCCAAAAGAGACAATATTTTAAGTCACAAAGCAACTCTTACAATTGCAAAAAAATAAAAATTATATAATTCTTTGCCTCTTATCAGATCATAATGAAATGAAATTAGAAATCAACACCAAAAAAACCTACAGGAACTACATTAACTATATTAACACTTGGATATTGAAGAATGCACTTCTGAATTATGAATGGATAACAGAAGAAGTTAGGGGAGAAATTTAAAAATTCATACAATCAAATGAAAACAGTGGTACAATGTACCAGAACTGATGCAACCAACAGGTATACCCACCCAAAAGACCCTTGCCATAATTAAGCTTATCTTCTTATCAAAAAAAGATTTTTACACAAAGTGTCAACAGGATTTCACAGGAGTTCTGCAGAGGGCTCAGTGTAGTTTGAAGCTTCCTCTTTCTTATAAAGGCCAGGTTTCACTTTCTTATAAAAGTGAGGTCAGCAATCAAGCTTGTTGTACTCTGTTCTCCATAGTATAAACTTGTGAAACCTCTGTCTAGCTAAGAATGTGGGACAAAGAGTAACTATTTTGTACCCACCTACTTTCATGCACCCACCACACTGAGTATAAATCTAAAAGAATTTCCAGCCTTGTGGTCCAGATAATTTTAGACATTAGCACTTCTCGACCACTTCAGCTTAAATAAACCTGCATCGTAAAAATTTCCTTGGGTGTCCAGCCTCATCGGTCTACATCAGAACCTCTGGGATACCATGAAGGCAATTCTAAGAGGAATGTCTATCTAAGAAAACCAAAAATATCCCAAATAAACAACCTAAGGATGCATCTCAAGACTCTTGAAAAATAAGAACAAACCAATTTCAAAACCAATAGGAAGTAAATCATCAAGATCAGAGCCAAAAAACAATTTTTTAAATGAAATTATGAGTACTCAGTGGTAGAGCACTCACCTAGCATGTGAGGCACTGGGTTTGATTCTCAGCACCACGTAAAAACCATATAAAGGTATTATGTCCATCTACAACTAAAAAATATTTAAAAAAAAAAAAAAAGCAAATAAATACAGGATGGGCACAGTGGCACATGCCTGTAATCCCAGTGGCTCTGGAGGCTGAGGTAGGAGGATCTTGAGTTCAAAGCCAGTCTCAGCAAAGGCCAGGCACTAAGCAAATCAGTGAAACCCTGTCTCTAAAAAAAAAAAAAAAAAAAAAAAAAAAAAAAAAAAAAATTACAAAATAGGAATGGGAATGTGGCTCAGTGATTGAGTACCCCTAAGTTCAATCCCCACACACCCCAAAAAAAGAATAAAAAAATATAAAGGATCAATGAAAAAGAGTTGTTTCTTTGAAAAGACTGATTAGTCCCTAGCCAAAATAACCACAAAAAAGACAGAAAATCCAAATTAGTAAAATTAGAGAGGAAAAAAGAGAAATCACCAGACATAACAGAAATTCAGAGTATCATTAGGAAATTTCTGGAAAATGTATACTCAAATAAATTGGAAAATATAGAAGATATTGACAGATTTCTACACACATGTGATCTAACCAAATTGAACCATAAAGATATGGAAAACTTAAACAAAACAATATCAAGCATTGAGCCAAAGAACAATTAAAGTCTTACACAACAAATAAATGACCAGGACCAGATGGATTCTCAGCCAAGTTATATCAGACCTTAAAAGAACTAACACCAATCCTCCTCAGATTACTCCATGAAACAGAAAGAAATGGAACACTGTCAGATTCAATATAAGAAGCCAGTATTACCCTCATTTAAAAAAAAAAAGCCATCAAGGAGAGAAATCTTCAAACCATTACTCCTGATGAACTTATATGAAAAATCCTCAGGTCTGGGGTTGTGGCTCAGTGGTCAAGCACTTGTCTAGCACATGTGAGGCCCTGGGTTTGATATTCAGCACCACATAAAAAAGTAAATAAATAAATAAAGGTAATAAAGTTTAAAAAATCCTTAATATTAGCAAGTTGTATTCCACAGTGTATTAAGAAGATTATATACATCATGATCAAGTTTATTTTATCCCAAGGATGCAAAGCTGCTTTAACATACACAAATCAATAAGTGCAATTTACCACATAAATAGAAACAAGGACAAAAATTACAGTCATCTCAATAGATGCAGAAAAGATCTCTGACAAAATTAAGCACCTGTTCATGATAAATACACTGAAGAAAATAGGGACAGATGGAACCTACCTCAACAAAATAAAGACAATATCAAACCCAAATCCAACATTATGGAGAATGCAGAAAAACAAAGTATTTCCTTTAAAATCTGGAACAAGATAAGGATGTTCACTCTCACCACTCCTATTCAATACACTAGTAGAAATTCTAGCCAAAGCAATTAGTCAAGAGAAGGAAATAAAGGGGATAAAAATAGCACGTTACAAGATCAATGCACAAAAATAAATAGCTTTCCTATACACCAATAATAAATCTGCTGAGAAAGACATGAGAAAAACAATCCCATTCACAATAGTCTTTAAAAAAAAATATATTAATCTAACCAAGAAGGTATAAGACCTCTACCAATGAAAACCATAGATGGTTAAAAAAAAAAAAAGAAGAAGAAAGAAAGAAACTGAAGAAGACACAAGAAGATGGGAAGACATCCCACGTTCTTGGATAGACAGAATTAATATTGTTAAAATGGCCATACTACCAAAAAACAATGTACAGACTCAGTGTAATCTCCATCAAAATACCAATGACATTCTTCACAAAACTAGAAAACCAAAATTCATTTGGAGCAATTCATCTAAGCAATTAAAAATTCATCTAATTCATCTAAGCAATTAAAAGAAAAAACACAAACATAATGCTGGAGACATCACAATACCTGACTTCAAACTACACTACAGAGCCACAGGAACAAAAAAGGAATGGTACTGGCATAAAAACAGACACAGAGACAAACCCACACAGATACAGTCATCTGATTCTTGACAAAGGTATGCTACACTAAAGAAATGTACACTGGAGAAAAGACAGTCTATTTAACAAAATGGTGCTGGGAAAACTGGCTATCTGTGGAAAAATGAAACTAGATCCTTATCTCTCACCCTGCACAAAAGTCAACTTGAAATAGATCAAAGACCTGAAAATCAGAATAGAAACTAAGCAACTCCTAAAAGAAAACATAGGATCAACATTAGGTACAGGCAGCAACTTTCTCTATAGGACCCCTAAAGCTCCAGAAATAATGCCAACAGTTAATAAGTACAATCAAATTTAAAAGCTTCTACATCACAAAGGAAACAATTAAGAACATGAATTAAGAACCTACAGAATGAGAGAAAATCTTTGCTAACTACTCTTCTGACACAGCATTAATATTCCAAATACACTCAAAAACACACAAAAAAACTTAACATTAAAAAAAATAACCCAATTAACAAATGGGCTGATGAACTAAATAAACACTTCTAGAAAGAAGAAATATTAATAGTCAACAAATGGCATGGAAAAATGTTCAACATCATTAGTAATTAGGGAAATGCAAATCAAAACTCCACTGAGATTTCATCAAATACATCAGCATGGCAGTCATCAAGAATACAAAAACAATAATAAATGCTGAGGAGGATGTGGGAAAAGAAACACTTTCACACTATTGGTGGGACTGTAAATTAGTACAACCACTATGAAATCAGTACAGAGATTCCTCAAAAGACTAGGAATATAACCACCACCTGACCCAGCAACAGAACTCCTCAATACTATCCTAAGGAATTAAAGTCATACACACATTCCCATGTTTACAGCAGCACAATTAACAATACCCCAATTATGGAACCAGCCTAAGTTTCCAGCAATGTATGAATGGATAAAGAAAATGTGCTATACATACACAATGGAGCTTCATGCAGTCATGAAGAGTGAAATCATGCCATTTTCAAGGAAATGGCTATAACTTGAGAACATTTTTAAAGCCAAACACACACACAAAGGGTGGTATATTTCTCTCATCCATGGAAGCTAGAGAAGAAACAGGAAAAGAAAGGCAAGGGGGCTGGGGATGTGGCTCAAGCGGTAGCGCGCTCGCCTGGCATGCATGCGGCCGGGGTTCCATCCTCAGCACCACATACAAAAGATGTTGTGTCCACCGAGAACTAAAAAAAATAAATAAATATTAAAAAATTCTCTCTCTCTCTCTCTCTCTCTCTCTCTCTCTCTCTCTCTCTCTCCCCCCCCCCCGCCACTCTCTCTTTAAAAAAAGAAAAAAAAAAAAGAAAAATATCTCCTTATCTACCCAGCATGAAAACACATTAAAAAAAAAAAAAAAAAAGAAAAAGAAAGGCAAGGTGTGGGGGATGGTCTCAGAAAACTCAAAGGGAGGTCAGTAGTACAGAGGAAAGGGACCAGAGGAAGGGAGAGACAGGAGAAACTGTGAAATGATATTGGCCAAATTACATTGTTACATTGTATGCATGAACAAATATATAACAAATAATCCCACTATTATCTACAATATAATGCACCAATAATACAGAAAAAAATTTTAAATAAAGTGAAGGCAAGAATGCCTATTATCAGCCCTATTACTTTACACTGTACTGGTAACCTTAGCCAAAGAAAAAGAAAAATAAATAGTAAGTATAAATATTGAGAACCTATAAAAATACCATTTACATAAACCTTTATTTTCTCCCTTAAAAGCTAAGTGGATAAAGACTATCACCAAAAATAGAGTTCAAGAAAAGTATCAAAAAAATTTTATTGATTAGTTGCCTAATCAATAACCAACTAGAAAATTAATGATAAAAATACTATTCATAATTTTTAAAACCTATTAAATAAATGCCTAGCAATAAGCTTAAAAAAAAACCAAACCACAATAAGAAAAACTATAGGGGCTGGCGTTGTGGCTGGAGCTGGCATTGTGGCTCAGTGGTAGTGCACTTGCCTGGCAAGCGTGAAGCCCTGGGTTCGATCCTCAGCACCCCATAAAAACAAATAAAGGTATGGTGTCCAACTACAACTAAAAAATATTTTTTTTTTGCATACAAAAACATATTTTATTTTTTTATTGTTGGTTGTTCAAAACATTACATAGTTCTTGACATATCATATTTCACACTTTGATTCAAGTGGATTATGAACTCCCATTTTTACCCCATATACAGACTGCAGAATCACATCAGTTACACTTCCATTGATTTACATATTGCCATACTAGTGTCTGTTGTATTCTGCTGCCTTTCCTATCCTCTACTATCCCCCCTCCCCTCCCCTCCCCTCCCCTCTTCTCTCTCTACCCCCTCTACTGTAATTCATTTCTCCCCCTTGTATTATTTTTCCCTTTCCCCTCACTTCCTCTTGTATGTAATTTTGTATAACCCTGAGGGTCTCCTTCCATTTCCATGCAATTTCCCTTCTCTCTCCCTTTCCCTCCCACCTCTCATCCCTGTTTAATGTTAATCTTCTTCTCATGCCCTTCGTCCCTACTCTGTTTTTAGTTACTCTCCTTATATCAAAGAAGACATTTGGCATTTGTTTTTTAGGGATTGGCTAGCTTCACTTAGCATAATCTGCTCTAATACCATCCATTTCCCTGCAAATTCTATGATTTTGTCATTTTTTAATGCAGAGTAATACTCCATTGTGTATAAATGCCACATTTTTTTATCCATTCATCTATTGAAGGGCATCTAGGTTGGTTCCACAGTCTTGCTATTGTGAATTGTGCTGCTATGAACATCGATGAAGCAGTGTCCCTGTAGCATGCTCTTTTTAGGTCTTTAGGGAATAGACCTAGAAGGGGAATAGCTGGGTCAAATGGTGGTTCCATTCCCAGCTTTCCAAGAAATCTCCATAATGCTTTCCAAATTGGTTGCACCAATTTGCAGTCCCACCAACAATGAACAAGTGTACCCTTTTCCCCACATCCTCGCCAGCACTTGTTGTTGTTTGACTTCCTAATGGCTGCCAATCTTACTGGAGTGAGATGGTACACATAAAAATATTAAAATTATGTAAAAAATGCTTACATACACAATATTTAATAGGTGCAATGAAAAAAATCTGTATGATTAAAACTTCCTTAATTTACAATAGACTCTTAGGAGATTAATAAGAAAAGTCATTTTTAAAATGAGCAAATGATGTGAGAAAACTATACACTGAATTCATATTTATTCAAAATAATATGCAACCCACTTATTAGAACAGTGGCTGGCCCTGGTAAGCACTCAAAAAGAAAAAAGTTGTTGTTATAGTAAACACAAAAACAAAAATTATTATAATTTAAATGTTCAACAATAAGGGAAGTTAAACAAAAGTATAGTATTTGCTTACACTGATAAAATATAAAGCCTTTAAAAATAAATGAGGAGGGCTGGGGCTATAGCTCAGTGGTAGAATATACATGAGGCACTGGGTTAAATCCTCAGCACCACATAAAAATAACAAATAAAATAAAGACATTCTGTCCATCTACAACTATAAAAAAATTTTTTAAAAAATGAGGCAGTTCATTTGTAAAACTAAAAGACCCAGAATACCCAAAGCAATTCTAAGCAAAAAAAAAAAAATATATATATATATATATATATATATATATATATATATATATATCATCCCAATATTTGACTTCAAATTATACTACAGAGTTACAGTAACAAAAACTATATTATACGGCAGAAAAACTGACACATAGGAAAATGGAACAGAATGGAAATCAGAGAAAAATCCACATGGATACAACCATCTGATCCTTAACAAAGGTGCCTTGAAAAGCTAAGTCTTTACAATAAATGGTGCTGGGAAACTAGGTATGCATACATAGAAGAATGAACCTGTATATCTCTTACCCTGCACATGTCAACTTGAAACAGATCAAAGACCTAAAAATTGGACTAGAAACTTTCTAGTTCTAGAAGAAAACATAAAGCCAATACTCCAAAATATAGGTGCAAGCAGTGACTTCTTTAATAGGACTCTAAAGCTCAAGAAATAATAAATAATTAATAATTGGGATGGAATAAAATTAAGCATCTGCATCCCAAAGGAAACAATTAAGAGCATGAACTAGAACCTACAAAGCTGGGTGCAATGGTGCACACCTGTAATCTCAGCAGCTCAGGAGGCTGAGGCAGGAGGATCTTGAATTCAAAGCCAGCCTTAGCAACTTAGCAAGGAACTAAGCAACTCATCAAGACCCTGTTTCTAAATAAAAAATAGGTCAGGGGATATGGCTCATGGGTCAAGTGCCCCTGAATTCAATCCCTGGTACCCCCCAAAAAGAACAACAGTAACAACCACGACCACCACCACCTCCTACAGATTGATGAAAATCTCTGCCACCTACTATTTCAACAGAGGATTAATTCCAGAATATATAAAGAATGCAAACAAAAAAAAAAACTTACCATAAAAAAAACCCAATCAATGAATGTGCAAATAACCTAAACAGACACTTCTCGAAAGAACAAATCACAAATGGCCAACTAATACACAGAAAAATGTTCAACATCTTCAATTATCAGGCAAATGCAAATCAAAACTACACTGAGATTTCATCTCCAGTTATAATGGCAGCCATCAAGAATACAAATAACAGTGTTGGAGAGAATATGGGGAAAAGGGAATATTCTTACACTTTTGGTGGAATTGTAAATTTTTAAAACCACTATGGAATTCAGTATGGAAGTTCCTCAAAAACTAGTAATGGAACCACCATCTGACCCGCTATACTACTCCTTGGTATTTATCCTAAAGAATTAAAGTAAGCATACTACTGCAATACATGCACACCCATATTTATAGCAGCACAATTCACAATAGCCCAATTGTGGAACCAGCCTAAGTGTCTATCAATAGATGACTGGATAAAGAAAATGTGGTATATACACAAACTGGAGTTTTATTCATTCATAAAGAAGAATGAAATTATGTCATTTTCAGGAAAATGAATGTAACTTAAGAACATTAATATTAAGCAAAATAAGCCAAAAACAGAAAGTGAAGGGTTGTATGTTTTCTGTCATATGTGAAAGCTAGAAAGTAAAAAGGGGAGAAAAAAGATGAGGGGAGAGCTCATAAAACTAGAAGGGAGACCAGTAGAATACAAAAAGATATCGGGGAAGGATATAGGGAGGGAAAGGGGAGGTACTGGGGAACAAAATTAACCAAATCATATTGTTATATTGTGTGCATGTACAAATATGTAACAACAAATCCCATTATTTTGTATAATTATAATGTACCAATAAAAAAAATCTGGAGGAAAACTAATGAGGTACAACAACGGAATATCTTATGAAAATATTTTCATAGTAGACTACAAAGTAGACAAAAGATACTGAAGAAAGAAGAATATTAAAGCAAAATTCTGGGGCTGGGGATGTGGCTCAAGCTATAGCGCGCTCGCCTGGCATGTCTGCGGCCTGGGTTCGATCCTCAGCACCACATACAAACAAAGATGTTGTGTCCACCGATAACTAAAAAATAAATATTAAAATTCTCTCTCTCTCCCTCTCTCTCTCACTCCTTTTTTAAAAAAGCACAATTCTGTGTATACTTAATAAAAAAGGAAGGAAGAATTCTATAAATACATTATATAATAAAAGTTTCTGAAAATACGAAAGCACTAATGGTTACAGATCTGGGAAATAAGACGGGATACAGGCTTAATATTCATTTTATCCTTTTCCATCTAACTCTTCTGAATGTTTCAGATTTACTAATTTTTATAAAGATTTATTCTTGAATAAGCATACTCTACTTTGTAAAGATATCAACCTGTGCAGGATCTGATAAGATTTATATTCAATGGAATATAAATAGAACTCTGTGACTATTCTACAAACAATAGAACCACTTAAAATCAGCATAGAAAAGTATATTTTAAAAGTCATAAAAATTTTGAAACAAAAGGATGAGAGTGGATTTGTCCCAAATCAAATTATATAAAGAAATTTTAGTAATTATTACAGTGGCATACTGATACAAGAATTTACAAACAGATCACAAATGGAATAAAGGGTCCAGAAACAGTTTGCACACAGAAAAATTTTAATATAGGACTAAGACAACATTTTAAATCAGTGAAGAATAGAAGAATTTAAGACCACCTATCTCCCAACACACAAAAAACAAATTCCATACATACAACAAAATTTAAGTAAAAAAACAATCATTTGAAGAAATTTTAAACGTACATTTAAAATACACACACACACACACACACACACACACACACACACACATTTTAGAATGAAGAACATCTTGATTTAGACCTAAAATGCAAAAGACTTTAAAAACGAACATTGGACTAAAATTGTGTTAATAGTTTAATGATTGTAAAAGGTGGCACTTACAGATCAGTTACTAAAGATTAGAAATAGTTCTAATGCCATTTGTAATTATTAATTTACTTTCATCCTCACAATAATCTCTTGAGGTTTACCACCAATAATATCATTTTACAAATGAAGAAACTGAGGTACAAAGTTAAGTAACATTCCTGAAGAAATTGCAGAGCTAGAATTTAGCCTAGCTGGCTAGTTTAGCTCTGTACATGTAATCATTCTACAACTGTTCTACAGGAGACTATATAGTGTTCACCACAAACTTTAAAATGTTTCAACATTTACAAGGTTAAAACATGAAAATACACAATTCAATAAAAAATGGGCAATTAATTGACAAAAGAACCTCAAAAGGCTAAAAAATAGGAAATTTTGAAGAAATGTTAATAACAGCAGCAAGGTTTTAGCAAAAGTTTTTATCTTCTCTGGCAAAAATCAAGGACTCATCCCACCTTTGCTGGAAAAGTTATGAGAAAACAAGTATTCATAACAATACTGATATTTATATAAACTATTTCAGCCATTTGGAAAGTAATTATGGAGCTTTATTAAAATTTTAAATGCAAACTGCCTGTGACCCAACAATTTCACTTTTCAGAATTTATTTCAAAGAAATACACACACACACACACAGACTACAAACATATTCAATGAAAACTTGTTCACAATTTTGAAAAAACCTGAGAGTTTTTCAAGAATAATTTATGATAAATAAATTTCAATGAGTTATGGTAAAAGCATATAGCCATTTTTTAAAGCAAGAAAAGATTATCAAAATATAGTTTTAAGTGGTAAAAAGCAAGCTCCCAAAGCACCATGTATAATAGTTTTTACTGTAAAAAAGCAAAATCCGGGTGCTGTGGCACACGCCTGTAATCCCAGCAACTCAGGAGAATCACAAGTTCAAAGCCAGCCTCAGCAGTGGCAAGGTGCTAAGCAACTCAGTGAGACACAGTCTCTAAATAAAATACAAAACAGGTCTAGGGATGTGGTTCAGCAGTCCAAAAAAAAAAAAAAAAAAACACCCTAGCAAAATACCAAACACAAGTATATGTCCAATAGTGTATTTATAAAAATAAAAGAGGAGGCATGACTAAGAGAACAGACTCTAGTGTTAGACTGGCTGGATTAACCATGCAATTAACTTCTCTGGGCCTTAATTTCCCATAACATTACTACTTATTTCATATAGTTTTTAGGCTTTCATAAAGACTCTCTATTATTTTTTAAGAGTTTCCTATTTTTTTTTAGATGTATGGACCTTATTTTATTCATTTATTTATATGTGGTGCTGATAAAGAAACCAGTGCCTCACATATGCTAGGCAAGCACTCTACCACTGAGCCACAGCTACAGCCCATAGCTACTATTTTTCTTAATGCTTATAACAATACTTTATATGAAGTTGCATTAAATGAAATTAGAAATACATAAGATCTAGAAAGGCAATCACTTAAACACTAACAGTATTTTCCTTTTTTGAACTAGAGAATATACCATTTTTAACTCTTTTATATCTTTTAAATGCTTTACAATGACCATGATTTAATAAGCTTCTTTGGTTTATAAAAATGCAACAAATTGTGGGCAGACCTGCGACCAACCGGCGGAGCAGACCCAGCGGCCTGCCGGCGTGGTAGACATATCGCCCCAATTGGAGGAGGGGCAGAGCCGTCGCCCACTCCTGCAAGGTAAGCAGACCTGCAACCAAATGGCAGAACAGGCCCAGCGGCCCGCCAGCGTGGTAGACACATCACCCCAATTGGAGGAGGGGCAGAGACACCGCCCGCAAGGTAGGCAGACCTGCGACCTACTGGGAGAACAGGCCCAGAGGCCCGCCAGCGTGGTAGGCACATCACCCCAATTGGAGGAAGGGCCCAGCTGCCGCCCACAAGGTAGGCACACCGCGCATCCCGGAGAAGGGGCCCAGCAGCACACTGGCCTAGTTGAAAGATCACCCCAATTGGACGAGGGGCACGGCCGCCGCCTGTGCCTGCAAGGTAGGCACACCTGCAACCTGGAGAACAGTCCCAGCGGCCCGCCAGCGTGGTAGAGAGATCATCACTATTGGAGGAGGGGCCCAGCCACTGCCCACAAGGTAGGCAGACCACGCACCTGGAGAAGGGACCCAGCGGCCCGCCGGTGTGATAGACCACACCAATTAGAGGAGGAGCACAGCCGCCGCCCGCCCCTGCAAGGGAGAATCTGCAACTATACAAGAGCAATATAAATATATAGGGGGAAAATTCAATAACACAACAGTTTCACCAAGCAGAAAGAAACGCGAGCAGTAAGAAAAGACAAGGAAAGAAAGGACCACAAGCAATGCAGGTCAACTCAACTTTAGAAGAGGTAATAGCTGCAACAGATGGAATGTCAGATAAAGAGTTCAGGATATACATGCTTCAGATGCTCTGGTGTCTCAAGGAAGACATTAGACAGCAAAATCAGACAATGAAAGATCACTTCAACAATGAATTACATAAACAAATCCAAGAAGCAAAGGATCAACTATATAGGGAGATAGAGGTTATGAAAAAGAAACAGAAATCCTAGAAATGCAGGAAGCAATAAACCAACTTAAAAACTCAAATGAGAATACTACCAGCAGAGTAGAACACTTAGAAGATAGAACATCAGACAATGAAGACAAAGTATTTCAAACTGAAAAGAACATAGAGAGCTCAGCGAGACTGTTAAGAAACCATGAGCAGAACATCCAAGAAATTTGGGATAACATAAAGAGACCAAACTTAAGAGTCATTGGGATACAGGAAGGTATAGAGGTCCAAACCACAGGAATGAGCAATCGGTTTGACGAAATAATACGAGAAAACTTCCCAGACTTGAAGAATGAGACAGAACCCCCAAATCCTAAAAGCCTACAGGACGCCGAATGTGCAAAATCATAAGAGATCCACACCTAGACACATTATAATGAAGATGCCCAACATACAGAATAAGGAGAGAATTTTAAAAGCTTCAAGAGAAAGGAAGCAGATTACATTTAGGGGTAAACCATTCAGGATAACAGCTGATCTTTCAACACAGACTCTGAAAGCTAGAAGATCCTAGAACAACATATTTCAAAAGCTGAAAGAAAATGGGTTCCAACCAAGAATTGTGTATCCAGAGAAACTAAACTTCAGGATGGAAGATGAAATTAAAACCTTTCACGATAAACAAAAGTTAAAAGAATTTGCAGCTAGAAAACCAACTCTTCAAAACATCCTCGGCAAAACATTACAGGAAGAGGAAATGGAAAATAACAATGAAAACCAACAGTGGGAGGTAGTACAGTAAAGGGAAAAAATAATCAAAGAGGAAAAACAAACCATGTTAAGTAACATAAATAAACAAATATGGCTGGAAGAACAATCCATATCTAAATAATAACCCTAAATGTTAATGGCTTAAACTCACCAATTAAGAGACACAGGCTAGTAGAATGGATAAAAAAAAAAGATCCAACAATATGCTGCCTACAGGAGACGCATTTGATAGGAAAAGACATACACAGACTGAAGGTGAAAGGTTGGGAAAAATCATATCACTCATATGGACTTCGGAAACAAGCAGGAATATCCATATTCATATCAAATAAAATAGATTTCAAGCCAAAGTTAATCAAAAGGGATAAAGAGGGACACTACATACTGCTCAAGGGAACCATATACCAACAAGACATAACAATCATAAATATATATGCTCCAAACAATGGTGCAGCTATGTTCATCAAACAAACTCTTCTCAAGTTCAAGAGTCTAATAGACCACCATACAATAATTATGGGAGACTTCAACACACCTCTCTCACCACTGGACAGATCTTCCAAACAAAAGTTGAATAAAGAAACTATAGAACTCAATAATACAATTAATAATCTAGACTTCATTGACATATATAGAATATACCACCCAACATCAAGCAGTTACACTTTTTTCTCAGCAGCACATGGATCCTTCTCAAAAATAGATCATATATTATGTCACAGGGCAACTCTCAGACATTATAAAGCAGTAGAGATAATACCATGCATCTTATATGATCATAATGGAATGAAACTGGAAATCAACGATAAAAGAAGGAAGGAAAAATCATGCATCACTTGGAGAATGAACAATAGGTTACTGAATGATCAATGGGTTATACAAGACATCAAGGAGGAAATTTAAAAATTCTTAGAGATAAATGAAAACACAGACACAACATATCGGAATCTATGGGACAAAATGAAAGCAGTTCTAAGAGGAAAATTCATTGCCTGGAGTTCATTCCTTAAAAAAGAAAAAACCAACAAATAAATGATCTCACATTTTATCTCAAAATCCTACAAAAAGAAGAGCAAAACAACAGCAAAAGAAGTAGAAGGCAAGAAATAATTAAATCAGAGCTGAAATTAATGAAATAGAAACAAAAGAAACAATTGAAAAAATTGACAAAACTAAAAGTTGGTTCTTTGAAAAAATAAATAAGATCGACAGACCCTTAGCCATGCTAAGGAAGAGAAGAAGAGAGAGGACTCAAATTACTAGCATACGGGATGAAAAAGGCAATATCACAACAGACACTTCAGAGATAAAGATAATTAGAAATTATTTTGAATCCTTATACTCCAATAAAATAGAAGATAGTGAAGGCATCGATAAATTTCTTAAGTCATATGATCTGCCCAGATTGAGTCAGGACGATATAGACAACCTAAACAGACCAATATCAATTGAGGAAATAGAAGAAGCCATCAAAAGACTACCAACTAAGAAAAGCCCAGGACCGGATGGGTATACAGCAGAGTTTTACAAAACCTTTAAATAAGAACTAATACCAATACTTTTCAAGCTATTCCAGGAAATAGAGAAAGAGGGAGAACTTCCAAATTCATTCTATGAGGCCAACATCACCCTGATTCCTAAACCAGACAAAGACACTTCAAAGAAAGAAAACTACAGACCTATATCTCTAATGAATCTAGATGCAAAAATCCTCAATAAAATTCTGGTGAATCGGATACAAAAACATATCAAAAAAAATTCTGTACCATGATCAAGTAGGATTCATCCCTGGGATGCAAGGTTGGATCAATATACGGAAATCAATAAATGTTATTCACCACATCAATAGACTTAAAGATAAGAACCATATGATCATCTCGATAGATGCAGAAAAAACATTCGACAAAGTACAGCATCCCTTCATGTTCAAAACTCTAGAAAAACTAGGGATAACAGGAACATACCTCAATATTGTAAAAGCTATCTATGCTAAGCCTCAGGCTAGCATCATTCTGAATGCAGGAAAAATTGAAGGCATTCCCTCTAAAATCTGGAACAAGACAGGGATGCCCTCTCTCACCACTTCTGTTCAACATAGTTCTCGAAACACTGGCCAGAGCAATTAGACGAAAGAAATTAAAGGCATAAAAATAGGAAAAGAAGAACTTAAATTATCACTATTTGCAGATGACATGATTCTATACCTAGCAGACCCAAAAGGGTCTACAAAGAAACTATTAGAGCTAATAAATGAATTCAGTAAAGTGGCAGGATATAAAATCAACACGCATAAATCAAAGGCATTCCTGTATATCAGCGACAAATCCTCTGAAATGGAAATGAGGACAACCACTCCATTCACAATATCCTCAAAAAAAAATAAAATACTTGGGAATCAACCTAACAAAAGAGGTGAAAGACTTACAATGAAAACTACAGGAGGGCAGCGAGGTGCTCCCGGGAATCACGGGCGTCGCGGATGCGCTGCGTGGTTCTCACCAAAGACCTCGGGGTCTGGGGCTTGACCCACAGGTGCAGCGAGCCCCTCAGAGCGGCAGGATCACTAGGCAATGCTGAGCTGACGTGGATCTGGGGCGAACAGTCTGGGCCTCTCAGAACACACACTGAGCCCGGATTGGCTGAATTCAAACTCCCGTTTGCCTGCTTCCCGCAGACAAACAGCTGTGACTCAGCATTAATCCATCCGGCTGAAACAACTGGTCAGCCCTTCTCATCCTACGGAGGTAAATGCCTACCGAGCCTTCATAGGTAGTGGCCACAGGTTTCAAACAGGGCTTGGGAGAGACAGTAAGGACCCACTCGTTGCATTGGTGGCCCGGCAAAGGGAAACGAACTGTCGCCATTTGCAAGAGACACCACTATGGCAGAGAACTGACATCATCAGACTGCAGCGGAGGAGATAACTTCATTGAAACCTGCGGCTACAGGTGTATAATCCCCTAGCCTTCCCTCTCCACACATCGGGAAACCTTAAGGGCCCCTCCCAGCTCTCCCGTAAGGGCCCCTCCCAGCTCTCCCGTGAGTGCGAAAGCCAGCCCGAGGGAATCAGAGGTGGCGCGGGACCCGCGGAGCGGAACTACCGCTCCCACCAGAGCTGACTGCTGAGGATTCTCAGCCCCAAGCTCTACAAACTTAGGGTCTGAGGGAATGGCAAACAGGGAGAGTGTGCCCAGTCATTCATTAAAACAGGGCTCCCGAGAGCAGCAGACCTGGCGTGTAGCCAGTATTGTGATGAGCGGCACCCGTGAGAGGGGCCTGGCTAGAGGAAAAGTGGGAAGTGACTAGACACAAGAGGAGGCCCTAGACACTCAGGATTGGAGACTCGCCGAGTCTGGGAGGAGCTGCTGCACAGTGATTGGTTCCTGTGTATTGACAGGAGAAACGTAACCAGGTGGGCACAGCGCCACCTACTGGAAGAGAAGTTAATCAAACTCTAAGACTGCATTTATTAGTTTTTTTTTTTCCTTTTTTTCTTTTCTCTTTTTTTTTTTGATTTGGGTTTTTATTTCATTTTCATTTTTCTTTCTTGTTGTTTTTTTAATTTTTTTACAACTTTTTTTAATTTTTTTTCTTCTTATTTTAATTTTAATTTTTTTTATTATTATTATTATTTTTTAAATTTTTTTTCTTTTTTTATTTCCTATTTTTTTCTTCTTTTGTCTTTTCATTTATCTTATCCCCCTTCCTTGAATTCTACCTGCTTACTCTCATTCTCTTTAGTGACTTCTTCCCTTCCCTTCTAATACCTTTCCTCCCAAGCATCTAATAAATTTATAGGAGTAAACAGTAACTCAGCAGTCAAACAGAACAAGAAGTAACATGAGCAGCTTCAAAAAGCAAGGAAGAAAAGGAGTACAAACAATGCAGGACAGCCTAAATATTCAGGAGGACCTAGAGTCATCAGAAAAATGGTCATATAAAGAACTCAAGGAACACTTTAGACAGATGGAATGGAACCTTAAAGAGGATACAAGACAGCAAATTCAAGCAGCGAAAGAACACATTGAGAATGAATTACATAACCAGATAAAGAAGAAGTTAAGCATCTTTATCAGGAGATAGAGATTATAAAAAATAATCAAACAATAATTCTAGAAATGAAGGAAACGATAAACCAAATTAAAAACTCAATTGAGAGTATCACTAACAGAGTGGAGCAAGTAGAAGCCAGAACGTCAGATAATGAAGACAAAATATATCATCTTGAAAACAGTCTAGCCAACTCAGAAAGGCTGGTAAAAAATCACGAGAAAAACATCCAAGAGTTATGGGATAACATAAAAAAAACAAACTTACGAGTCATCGGGATAGAAGAAGGTACAGAGATTCAAACCAAGGGAATGAGTAACCTGCTGAATGAAATAATTACAGAAAACTTTCCAGAAATAAAAAAGGAAACAGATATACAAATTGAAGATGCATACAGGACACCGAGCACACAAAATCACAGTAGACCAACGCCAAGACACATTGTTATGAAGATATCCAATATACAGAACAAAGAGAAAATATTAAAAGCTACAAGAGAAAGGAGGCAGATTACATTCAGCGGTAAACCAATAAGGTTAACAACGGATTTTTCATCACAGACACTGAAAGCAAGAAGGTCATGGAACAATGTATTTCAAACACTGAAAGACAATGGATGCCAACCAAGAATTCTGTATCCAGCAAAATCAAGCTTCAGGTATGACAACGAAATAAAAATCTTTCATGATAAACAAAAGTTAAAAGAATTTTCAGCCAGAAAACCAGCATTGCAAAGCATTTTGAGCAAAACACTACACGAGGAAGAAATGAAAAACAATAACCAAAACCATCAGTGGGAAGTGCCTCAATAAAGACAGAGGGCGAGGGGAAAGATAATCATGGAGAAACAAACTAAATTTTTTAAAAAAAGGATAAACAATCAAACATGGATGGAAGTACAAACCATATATCAATAGTAACTCTGAATGTTAATGGCTTAAACTCTCCAATAAAGCGACATAGGCTGGTATCATGGATTAAAGAAACAAATCGAACAATATGCTGCCTCCAGGAGACACATCTGATTGGAAAAGACATACACAGGCTGAAGGTGAAAGGTTGGGAAAAAATATACCACGCACACGGTCCTCGTAAGCAAGCAGGGGTGGCCATCCTCATATCGAATAAAATCGACTTCAAGACTAAGTTAATCAAAAGGGATAAAGAAGGTCATTATATACTGTTAAAAGGAACCATTCACCAACAAGACATAACAATTATCAATATTTATGCACCGAATAATGGTGCTGCGACATTCATAAAACAAATTCTCCTCAAGTTCAAGAATCAAATAGACCACAACACAATAATCATGGGTGACTTCAACACACCTCTCTCACCATTGGACAGATCCTCCAAACAAAAGTTGAATAAAGAAACTATAGAACTCAATATCACAATCAATAACCTAGGCTTAACTGACATATATGGAATATATCAACCATCATGAAATGGATATACTTTTTTCTCAGCAGCACATGGATCCTTCTCAAAAATAGGCCATATATTATGCCATAGGGCAACCCTCAGTAAATATAAAGGGGTGGAGATAATACCATGCATTTTATCTGATCATAATGGAATGAAACTGGAAATCAATGATAAAAGAAGGAAGGGAAAATCCTACATTAAATGGAAAATTAACAATATGTTACTGAATGATCAATGGGTTACAGAAGACATAAAGGAGGAAATCAAAAAATTCTTAGAGATAAATGAAAATACAGATACAACATATCGGAATCAATGGGACACAATGAAAGCAGTTTTAAGAGGAAAATTCATCGCCTGGTGGTCATTCCTCAAAAAAAGAAAAAACCAACAAATAAATGAGCTCACACTTCAACTCAAAGCCCTAGAAAAGGAAGAGCAAAACAACAGCAAATGTAGCAGAAGGCAAGAAATAACTAAAATCAGAGCGGAAATCAATGAAATTGAAACAAAAGAAACTATTGAAAAAATTAACAAAACTAAAAGTTGGTTCTTCGAAAAAATAAATAAGATTGACAGACCTTTAGCCATGCTAACGAAGAGAAGAAGAGACAGAACTCAAATTACTAACATACGGGATGAAAAAGGTAATATCACAACAGATGCTACAGAAATACAGAAGACAATTAGAAATTATTTTGAAAACCTATATTCCAATAAAATAGAAGATAGTGAAGACATCAATAAATTTCTTAAGTCATATGATTTGCCCAGACTGAGTCAGGAGGATACACACAATTTGAACAGACCAATATCAATGGATGAAATTGAAGAAGCCATCAAAAGACTACCAACCAAGAAAAGCCCAGGACCGGATGGGTATACAGCGGAGTTTTACAAAACCTTTAAAGAAGAATTAATACCAATACTTTTCAAGTTATTTCAGGAAATAGAAAAAGAGGGAGCTCTTCCAAATTCATTCTATGAGGCCAACATCACCCTGATTCCGAAACCAGACAAAGACACCTCAAAGAAAGAAAACTACAGACCAATATCTCTAATGAACCTAGATGCAAAAATCCTCAATAAAATTCTGGCGAATCGAATACAAAAACACATCAAAAAAATTGTGCACCATGATCAAGTAGGATTCATCCCTGGGATGCAAGGATGGTTCAACATACGGAAATCAATAAATGTTATTCACCACATCAATAGACTTAAAGATAAGAACCATATAATCATCTCGATAGATGCAGAGAAAGCATTCGACAAAGTACAGCATCCCTTTATGTTCAAAACATTAGAAAAACTAGGGATAACAGGAACTTACCTTGACATTGTAAAAGCTATCTATGCTAAGCCTCAGGCTAGCATCATTCTGAATGGACAAAAGCTGAAGGCATTCCCTCTAAAATCCGGAACAAGACAGGGATGCCCTCTATCACCACTTCTATTCAATATAGTTCTCGAAACACTGGCCAGAGCAATTAGACAGACGAAAGAAATTAAAGGCATAAAAATTGGAAAAGAAGAACTTAAATTATCACTATTTGCAGATGACATGATTCTATACCTAGAAGACCCAAAAGGGTCTACAAAGAAACTACTAGAACTAATAAATGAATTCAGCAAAGTGGCAGGATATAAAATCAACGCACATAAATCAAAGGAATTTCTGTATATCAGCGACAAAACTTCTGAAACGGAAATGAGGAAAAACACTCCATTCACAATATCCTCAAAAAAAATAAAATACTTGGGAATCAACCTAACAAAAGAGGTGAAAGATTTATACAATGAAAACTACAGAACCCTAAAGAGAGAAGTAGAAGAAGATCTTAGAAGATGGAAAAATATACCCTGTTCATGGATAGGCAGAACCAACATCATCAAAATGGCGATATTACCAAAAGTTCTCTATAGGTTTAATGCAATCCCAATCAAAATCCCAATGGCATTTCTTGTAGAAATAGACAAAGCAATCATGAAATTCATATGGAAAAATAAAAGACCCAGAATAGCAAAAGCAATTCTAAGCAGGAAGTGTGAATCAGGCGGTACAGCGATACCAGATTTCAAACTATATTACAGAGCAATAGTGACAAAAACAGCATGGTACTGATACCAAAAAAGGCGGGTGGACCAATGGTATAGAATAGAGGACACAGAGACTAATCCACAAAGTTACAACTATCTTATATTTGATAAAGGGGCTAAAAGCATGCAATGGAAGAAGGATAGCATCTTCAACAAATGGTGTTGGGAAAACTGGAAATCCATATGCAACAAAATGAAACTGAATCCCTTTCTCTCGCCATGCACAAAAGTTAACTCAAAATGGATCAAGGAGCTTGATATCAAATCAGAGACTCTGCGTCTGATAGAAGAAAAAGTTGGCTCCGATCTACATATTGTGGGGTCGGGCTCCAAATTCCTTAATAGGACACCCATAGCACAAGAGTTAATAACAAGAATGAACAAATGGGACTTACTTAAACTGAAAAGTTTTTTCTCAGCAAGAGAAACAATAAGAGAGGTAAATAGGGAGCCTACATCCTGGGAACAAATTTTTACTCCTCACACTTCAGATAGAGCCCTAATATCCAGAGTATACAAAGAACTCAAAAAATTAGACAATAAGGAAACAAATAACCCAATCAACAAATGGGCCAAGGACCTGAACAGACACTTCTCAGAGGAGGACATACAATCAATCAACAAGTACATGAAAAAATGCTCACCATCTCTAGCAGTCAGAGAAATGCAAATCAAAACCACCCTAAGATACCATCTCACTCCAGTAAGATTGGCAGCCACTATGAAGTCAAACAACAACAAGTGCTGGCGAGGATGTGGAGAAAAGGGTACACTTGTACATTGCTGGTAGGACTGCAAATTGGTGTGGCCAATTTGGAAAGCAGTTTGGAGATTCCTGGGAAAGCTGGGAATGGAACCACCATTTGACCCTGCTATTGCCCTTCTCGGACTATTCCCTGAAGACCTTAAAAGAGCATGCTACAGGGATAAAGAGCAGCACAATTCACAATAGCTAGACTGTGGAACCAACCCAGATGCCCTTCAATAGATGAATGGATAAAAAAAATGTGGCATCTATACACAATGGAGTACTATGCAGCAATAAAAAATGACAAAATCATAGAATTTTCAGGGAAATGGATGGCACTAGAGCAGATTATGCTTAGTGAAGCTAGCCAATCCCTAAAAAACAAATACCAAATGTCTTCTTTGATATAATGAGAGCAACTATGAACAGAGCAGGGAGGAAGAGCAGGAAGAAAAGATTAACATTAAACAGAGACATGAGATGGGAGGGAAAGGGAGAGAAAAGGGAAATTGCATGGAAATGAAGGGAGACCCTCATTGCTATACAAAATTACATATAAGAGGTTGTGAGGGGAATGGGAAAATAAACAAGGAGAGAAATGAATTACAGTAGATGGGTTAGAGAGAGAAGATGGGAGGGGAGGGGAGGGGGGATAGTAGGGGATAGGAAAGGTAGCAGAATACAACAATTACTAATAGGGCATTATGTAAAATTGTGGATGTGTAACCGACGTGATTCTGCAATCTGCATTTGGGGTAAAATTGGGGGTTCATAACCCACTTCAATCTAATGTATGAAATATGATATGTCAAGAGCTTTGTAATGTTGTGAACAACCAATAAAAAAAAAAAAGAAAACTACAGAACCCTAAGGAGAGAAATAGAAGAAGATATTAGAAGATGGAAAAATATACCCTGTTCATGGATAGGCAGAACCAACATCATCAAAATGGCGATATTACCAAAAGTTCTCTATAGGTTTAATGCAATGCCAATCAAAATCCCAATGGCATTTCTTGTAGAAATAGACAAAGCAATCATGAAATTCATATGGAAAAATAAAAGACCCAGAATAGCAAAAACAACTCTAAGCAGGAAGTGTGAATCAGGCGGTATAGCGATACCAGACTTCAATCTATACTACAGAGCAATAGTAACAAAAACAGCATGGTACTGGTACCAAAAAAGGCGGGTGGACCAATGGTACAGAATAGAGGACACAGAAACCAATCCACAAAACTACAACTATCTTATATTTGATAAAGGGGCTAAAAGCATGCAATGGAGGAAGGATAGCATCTTCAACAAATGGTGCTGGGAAAACTGGAAATCCATATGCAACAAAATGAAACTGAATCCCTTTCTCTCGCCATGCACAAAAGTTAACTCAAAATGGATCAAGGAACTTGATATCAAATCAGAGACACTGCATCTGATAGAAGAAAAAGTTGGCTACGATCTACATACTATGGGGTTGGGCTCCAAATTCCTCAATAGGATACCCATAGCACAAGAGTTAATAACTAATATCAACAAATGGGACTTACTCAAACTAAAAAGTTTTTTCTCAGCAAAAGAAACAATAAGAGAGGTAAATAGGGAGCCTACATCCTGGGAACAAATCTTTACTCCTCACACTTCAGATAGAGCCCTAATATCCAGAGTATACAAAGAACTCAAAAAATTAAACAATAAGGAAACAAATAACCCAATCAACAAATGGGCCAAGGACCTGAACACACACTTCTCAGAGGAGGACATACAATCAATCAACAAGTACATGAAAAAATGCTCACCATCTCTAGCAGTCAGAGAAATGCAAATCAAAACCACCTTAAGATACCATCTCACTCCAGTAAGATTGGCAGCCATTATGAAGTCAAACAACAACAAGTGCTGGCGAGGATGTGGGGAAAAGGGTACACTTGTACATTGCTGGTGGGACTGCAAATTGGTACAGCCAATTTGGAAAGCAGTATGGAGATTTCTTGGAAAGCTGGGAATGAAACCACCATTTGACCCAGCTATTCCCCTTCTAGGTCTATTCCCTAAAGACCTAAAAAGAGCATACTACAGGGACACTGCTACATCGATGTTCACAGCAGCACAATTCACAATAGCAAGACTGTGGAACCAACCTAGATGCCCTCCAATAGACGAATGGATAAAAAAAAAAAATGTGGCATTTATACACAATGGAGTATTACTCTGCATTAAAAAATGACAAAATCATAGAATTTGCAGGGAAATGGATGGTATTAGAGCAGATTATGCTAAGTGAAGCTAGCCAATCCCTAAAAAACAAATGCCAAATGTCTTCTTTGATATAAAGAGAGTAACTAAGAACAGAGTAGGGAGGAAGAGCATAAGAAGAAGATTAACATTAAACAGGGATGAGAGGTGGGAGGGAAAGGGAGAGAGAAGGGAAATTGCATGGAAATGGAAGGAGACCCTCAGGGTTATACAAAATTACATACAAGAGGAAGTGAGGGGAAAGGGGAAAAAAAACAAGGGGGAGAAATGAATTACAGTAGATGGGGTAGAGAAAGAAGAGGGGAGGGGAGGGGAGGGAAGAGGGGATAGTAGAGGATAGGAAAGGCAGCAGAATACAACAGACACTAGTATGGCAATATGTAAATCAGTGGATGTGTAACCAATGTGATTCTGCAATCTGTATACGGGGTAAAAATGGGAGTTCATAATCCACTTGAATCAAAGTGTGAAATATGATATGTCAAGAACTATGTAATGTTTTGAACAACGAACAATAAAAATTTAAAAAAAAATAAAGTGGTGTTTCATATATTAAAAATACATAAATGAATAAATAAATAAAATAAAACCACTCATTTAAGAATCAAAAAAAAATGCAACAGGGCTGGGGATGTGGCTCAAGCGGTAGCGCGCTCGCCTGGCATGCGTGCGGCCCGGGTTCAATCCTCAGCACCACATACCAACAAAGATGTTGTGTCCGCCGAGAACTAAAAAAAATAAATATTAAAAAAAAATTCTCTCTCTCTCTCTCTCACTCTCTCTTTAAAAAAAAAAATCAAACTAGCTATAAACCTAAAACTACTCTTAAGAAAAACTTTAAAAAAAAAAAAAAATGCAACAAATTATAAATACAAAGGGATATAAATGTATAGTTGTGACCACTCAAAGTGGTTTCTAATACCTTTATATCATACCACACGATATAATATCTAGCATAAAAATTGATTTCTAATTAGTTTTAACATATATTTAAAATAACTTTTTATTCATACAAAGAAAATTTAAAGTAAAGTTACATAAATAATTTGAATTAATTATCTGTAAATAATTAGAATTCATTTTAGGAAATAATTACAGAGCCTTAATCAAGTGGCTAATGCCAATTAATAGACAAAATTCAAAATTTTAAACACTTTTTCATTACCAAATTAGTGGAATTCAATCCATATGCAAACTGAGTACCATATACTTATTTTTAAATAAGAATTACTTATATAGCCTATTAGGAATAGTGCCAGTAGAATATAGGAAGATCTTTCTCACAGAGATGCAGAAATATTTAGAAGAATGTTACAACATTCTTTCATCATATTGTTTCCATAAAAGTCTACATAAACCAACTCACAGCATACCATGAATAGAGTTCAACACTCTTTAAATCCCATTAGCAAGCTATGTATAGCCAAAACTAAGTTAGAAGTATTACAGTTACAACATATAGACAACTCAGAAGAAAATCTTTTGACAGCCTGACATCTAAATTTGGGTATATATGAAAAAAATAAGAAAAAATATATCTACCTATTTATCCTCCTAAAAGTAGGCTTTCTTTTATCTAACTATTTAATTTGCTCCCCAAAGGTATAGTAAGAATCTCAGTAATGATCATTTGAACTTCTAAGGAGAAAGAAGAATTCCTCACTTAATTGTTTGAATTCCTCACTTAACTGTATAAGTACTAATTATTCCAAAAAGTCTGGTCACTAACTCTACGTCAATAACAAAATGTTAAAAAGAGGGAAGAAGGGGAAAGAGAATAAAGTAGGCCATTTCCCCAAAATTTCATTTATTACTATTAAAAGTAGAATCCACAGTGGCCCTTTTAGCAATTAAGCCCTCAGAAAACCAACAAAGGGACTTTTTTTGTGATGCTGGGAATGGAACCCAGGGACCCCTGTATGCTAGACAACTATTCTACCATAAAACCACACCTTCAGTCCCACAGAACTATTAATTAGAGATAGAAGATTGTGCTTCAAGGAAAATTAGTTACGATATCTTGCAAGTAAAATCTGCAAAGAAAAATATACCATTCCTTAGCTCTATCCTCCCACTGTGCCAATCAGTGTTTCAAAGAATGACTTGGCTCAGTGTATTTAATCACTTAATTAGAAACAGAATGCAGATCTGCATTTAGTTGCCAGGCTTTCACTGTCAATAAAAAATAGAAAAGAAAGAAAAGAAACAAAATTCATAGGTGCTTCAATCCCCAACAGAAAATATTGTTAAAATACATTACTGGGGATCAGAAAAAGGGAAACCACTAAGTACCAAATTAAATTATTTTAGAATAAAAATCTTTATAGTCAAGACACATTACAAAATATATTGTTCAATCACCTCCCAGTGAATGAATTGCTTTTATTATGTCTGAGTGATTTTTATCCAAAACCTCCAGGAACACAGGCTTCCAATGACAGAAAATACAATGTCAAAGTTGACACCATTCAGAAGAAACTAATATCTAAATTTTTCTACATTGTTCTAAAATCAAATTCTTATAACTTTGAGCCAATGCCTCAAAAAGTTCCCTTTAACATTTAAAGTAGCTGGAGTCACCCATGTTACCACCACATCACGTTTTTCCAAACTAAATATCATGATAAACTAAAATGTAATTACTGTAAAAACTCAAACAGTATAAAAATATTAGGCTTGGCATCATTAAGGAAACAAAACATCCCAAATATTAAGATATAAAAACCTGAATTCCAAAATAAATTCAACATACTCTGTATTTTCAATTCTAAGATGCTCCTTTTTAAAACATTTTAACATCTCTGAAATTGGAAGGTGTCTTTGTACTATTAAGGCATTTGTAGTTGGTGCTACTGTGTTGTTGATAACATAGTTTTCTCTGCTTGTAGAAGAACTTATTTATTATCTCTGGTCTAATAACAGAACAACTGTAACCTCTCAACATTTCAGGCAATATAACCAACATTTGAGGGATTGAGGATATAGATCAGTTGGTGGAGTATCTGCCTTGCATGCTCAAGGCCCTAGGTTCAATCCCCAGCACACCAGGAAAAAAAGAAAAGGAAAAAAAAATGAGCAAAGAAGAGGAATACTAGTAATTAGCTGAAGACGTTTCATTAACACCACCAGCTAAGATCAAGAAAACGCCAATAGATAGATATCTGTGGTTTAAAAGAAAATCCCAGATAAAAAAATAGAGTACATTTTTGAGTAATGCTACACCACCAACTCTCCTAAGTGCACAGAAACAAGATGTTGTGGGAAAACACAAAGATCAACAACTAGGTGGGGGAAAAAATTCAGAAATATTGAACTCTGAATGCCAAGACATTTTAGCAACACCTTAACCAATTTATTTCACTTATATTTTCAATGTATATTCAAAGAGGATATAATAAAATTAATAACTAAGTAAATATAAGACTTCTACTATACCTTTATTGAAAGAGACAAAGTTTTATTTTTTATTTTTTATTTTTTACTTTGTATTTATTAAAAGATAAAATTTTAATAGAAAAAGCACTCATGAAATTCATTTGGAAAAATAAAGAGGCCCAGAATAACCAAAGCAATCCTTAGCAAGAAATGTGAAGCAGGAGGCATCATAATACCAAACCTTAAATTATACTATAGAGCTATAGTAACAAAAACAGCAGGGTCTTGGCACCAAAACAGACATGAAGACCAATGGTACAGAACAGAAAACACAAGCCAGGCATGGTGGCACACGCCTATAATCCCACTGACTCCAGAGGCTGAGACAGCAAGATTGCAAATTCAAAGCCAGCCTCAGCAACAGCAAGGCACTTAGCAACTCAGTGAGACCCTGTCTCTAAATAAAATACAAAATAGGGTTAGGGATGTGGCTCAGTGGTCGATTCCCCGAGTTCAATCCCCAGTACAAAAAAAAAAAAAGAATAGGATACAGAGACAAACATATAAATACAGTTATCTCAAAGTAGACAAAGGCACTATAAACATAGATTGAAGAAATTATAGCCTTTTCAACAAAAGATGCTGGGAAAACTAAAAATTCTTATATAACAAAATGAAATTAACATCCCTATCTCTCACCCTGCACAAACCTCAACTCAAAGTGGATCAAGAACCTAGGCATTAGACCAGAAATCCTGCACCTACTAGAAGAAAAAGTAGGCCCCAAATCTCTATCATGTCAGTTTAGGAACTGAATTCCTCAACAAGACTCCTACAAGTACAAGAAGTAAAATAAAAAATCAATAAGTGGGAAAGTATCAAACTATAAAGCTTCTTCACGGCAAAGGAAACAGTCAAGAACATGAAGAGATAACCTACAGAATAAGAGAAAATCTTTGCCACATGCACCTCAGATAGATGATTAATCTCCAGGATATATACAGAACTCAAAAAAACAAATAACCCAATCAGTAAATAGACAAAGGAACTGAACAGGTACTTCACAGAAGAAGAAATACAACTGGTCAACAAATATATGAAAATATGTTCAATATCCCTAGCAATTATAGAAATGCAAATTAAAACTACCCTGAGATTTTACCTCTCTTCAGTCAGAATAGCAATTATCAAGAATATAAATAACAATAAATGTGAACGAGGAAGTGAGGAAAAAGGTATACTCATGCATTGCTGGTGGAACTGCAAATTTGTGCAATCACTATCGAAAGCAGTATGGAGATTCCTCAGAAAACTATGAATGGACCCACTATTTGATCCAGTTATCCCACTCCTAGGTATATATCCAAAGGACATCAAATCAGCACACTACAGTGACACAATCACATCCATGTTCATGGAAACTTGATTCACAATAGTTAAGCTATGAATCAACCTAGATGTCCGTCAACAGATGAATGGATAAAAAAAAATGTGGTATACGTACATAATTGAATATTCTCAGCCATAAAAAATGAAATTATGGCATTTGCTGATAAATAGATGGAACTGGAAACTATCATGCTAATTGAAATAAGCCAATTCCCCCAAAAATGAAAGGCCAAATGTTCTCTCTGATATGCAGATGCTAACACAAACAAGAGTGGGGGGAGGGTAGAAGTTTATTGGATTAGACAAAGGGGAATAAAGGGAAGGGAAGTAGGATGGGAATAGGAAATACAGTAAAATGAGTCAGATATAACTTTCCTATGTTCATATATGAATACACAATCAGTGAAATTCTACATCATGTACAGCAAGAACAGGATTCTAATATAAATAAGTTATATTCCGTGTATGTGTAATATGTCAAAATATACTCTACTGTCATGTATATGTAAAGAGAACAAATTTTAAAATAAGTATAAAATTTTATCAAAAGAATGCAGCGTGCAATCATTTAATTAGCAGTGCTTTATTTTTCCCTCTTCCTTAATGGAATATAAAACAACAGTGTCTTACAGCTGATTCAATATAATACGGTTGTTTAAGAAACTGTGTATCTCTAGCAGTCAGAGAAATGCAAATCAAAACCACCCTAAGATACCATCTCACTCCAGTAAGATTGGCAGCCACTATGAAGTCAAACAACAACAAGTGCTGGCGAGGATGTGGAGAAAAGGTACACTTGTACATTGCTGGTAGGACTGCAAATTGGTGCGGCCAATTTGGAAAGCAGTTTGGAGATTCCTGGGAAAGCTGGGAATGGAACCACCATTTGACCCTGCTATTGCCCTTCTCGGACTATTCCCTGAAGACCTTAAAAGAGCATGCTACAGGGATACTGCCACATCGATGTTCATAGCAGCACAATTCACAATAGCTAAACTGTGGAACCAACCCAGATGCCCTTCAATAGATGAATGGATAAAAAAATGTGGCATCTATACACAATGGAGTACTATGCAGCAATAAAAAATGACAAAATCATAGAATTTGCAGGGAAATGGATGGCACTAGAGCAGATTATGCTTAGTGAAGCTAGCCAATCCCTAAAAAACAAATACCAAATGTCTTCTTTGATATAATGAGAGCAACTATGAACAGAGCAGGGAGGAAGAGTAGGAAGAAAAGATTAACATTAAACAGAGACATGAGATGGGAGGGAAAGGGAGAGAAAAGGGAAATTGCATGGAAATGAAGGGAGACCCTCATTGCTATACAAAATTACATATAAGAGGTTGTGAGGGGAATGGGAAAATAAACAAGGAGAGAAATGAATTACAGTAGATGGGGTAGAGAGAGAAGATGGGAGGGGAGGGGAGGGGGGATAGTAGGGGATAGGAAAGGTAGCAGAATACAACAATTACTAATAGGGCATTATGTAAAATTGTGGATGTGTAACCGACGTGATTCTGCAATCTGCATTTGGGGTAAAACTGGGGGTTCATAACCCACTTCAATCTAATGTATGAAATATGATATGTCAAGAGCTTTGTAATGTTGTGAACAACCAATAAAAAAAATTAATTCAAAAAAAAAAACTTAACTATTCACCAAAACTAGTTTCCAGTTTCATCCTCTTCCTGAACATGGAATATTACAATTTTCAGTCTCTTTTACATTTAAATATGGCCATATGACTGAGACACATGAGTGAAAGAAACAAGTACCAAAAAAGAAGTTAACTTCCACTCCTTGCTCATAACAATCTTAGCTAGGACTGTACCAACTATCCTTGGAGACAGAAGACTAACTTCAACTCAATCCTTCTCTTTTTTTCCTTTCCCCTAAGATTTTCCAGAAAACATTCAAAGCAACTTGTGAAATAAGGGACGTCATCAAAATTTGAAACTTTTTAATCAAGGGACAGCAGTAAGACAGTGAAGACAATCCACAGATGTGGGAGGGGGGATATATTGCAAGTCATGTAGATATAAGAGATTAATATCCAGAACTCAACAAAAAAAAATTTTTTAAATGTGCTAAGGACTTGAACAGACATTTCTCCAAAGACATACATACAGATGGTCAAAAGGCCTTTGTAAAGACAATCAACAGCAACAAGTATCAGTCAAAAACATGGAGAAACTAGATCTCTTGTGTACTGATGGTATGTAAAATGATACACCCACTGTGGAAAATGGCACTCTTTCTTTAAAAACTTAAACACGGAATCACCATATGATCCAGCAATTCCATTTCTACATATATACCAAAAGAACTGAAAATAGAGACTCAAAAATATCTCATACCTGGGTGCCTATAATCCCAGTGGCTCTGGAGACTGAGGCCGGAGGATCGCAAATTCAAAGCCAGCCTTAGCAAAAGGGAGCCACTAAGCAACTCAGTGAGACCCTGTCTTTAAGTAAAACACAAAACAGGGCTGGAAATGTGGCTCAGTGATTGAGTGCCCCAGAGTTCAATCCCTAGTACACCCCCCAAAAAAATCTTGTATACTAGTGTTCACAGCAGCATTATTCACAACTGCTAAAAGGTGGAAACAACTCAAATGTCCAATATGAATAAACAGAGTATTACATATACATACAATGGAATATTATTCAGCCTTAAAAAATATTAAAAATTCTCATACATGTTACACTGTGGATAAATTTAGAAACCATATGCTAAATGCAATATGCCAAAGACTATTATGATTCCACTTTCAAGAGGTATTCGGAATTCACAAATTTACAGAGACTGAAACAAACATCAGATAAAAGAGTAACAGGAGTTGGTAGAGAAGGAAGAATAGGTAGTTATGTTTCATGGATACAACATTTCCATTTGGGAATGAGAAAAATTTCTGAAAACAGATACAACACTGTAACTGTACTTAATGTCACTGAATTACAAATGTAAAAACAATTACCCAATACTTTAAAAATATATATATGGCAAAATTTATGCTGTGTATATTTTACCACAATAAGAAAGTACATTATTTAGAATCTTATAAGAGTGGGTTGGGAAGCTGGAGAACTCCTGAAAAATAGCACAAAGATTAGTCAAGAAAGGAATACTGAATTATTAAAGGATACAAAGAGAAATGAAGCGAGGAACTCATGTGAAAAACAGACATAGAAAAGGTATGACAGACTTGGGCATGGTGGCACATGCCTGTAATCCCAGCAACTCAGGAGGCTGAAGCAGGAGGATCACAAATTCAAGACCAGCCTTGGTTAAATCAGGGAGACCCCGTCTCAAAATAAAAAATAAAAAGGGCTCAGGATATAGCTCAGTGGTAGAGCACCCTGGGTTCAATACTTAGTACTGGGGAGGGGGAAAAAAATCTGATGTATGAAAGGACAGCTAAATCTGCAGCAAAAAAAAAAAAAATGTAAGTGGGTAATTTTGGAGAAACAGAAAAGATATTAAGAAATGAAAACTTCTACACTCTAAATCATTATATGCATTGTCACAAAAATATTATTCTCATCAAATTAAAGTTTCTTTGTGTACTACTTCTGTTCAAAGACCTACAATTTTCCATTTCTGTGGCATGCACATGGCTACTTTTGTTGAACTGCACTCATTATCTATACTCATTATATCAGTAACCCCCAACCTATTTCCAAATCAAAGACTTAGATAAGACAATAACCTGTCTGTAAATTCTTATTTTGAACACTTATACAGAAATTCAGTGACTAGGATTGAGGGTATGTTTAGTGATAGAATATTTACTAGCTTGGCATGCATGAGGTTCCAGCACCACAAAAATAAATAAAAAAAATAAACAACAACTATTTCAGGAGAGACAAAGACATTATGAGATACATACAACTGTATCTGTCAATTTGAAATTAATAAATAAATTTGAAAAAAGAAGAGGCATTACGAAGAGTCTTTCACATAGAAATATTGTCAGAGGGGAGAAAAGGGGAGAAAATGTTGGCTTTGGTTACCACCAGTCTGTAATCTCTCTCAATCTGTGTGCATGGACCAAATGTATTTAAGTAAAATCCATATTTATTAATATAATTCATTTAATATGTTAAAAATAAAATTAGCATAGTACATATATGAAGTTATAGACCTAAAAAATATATAGAAAACTTTTCATCTTCTGTTCTCAATAGCAATTCATCTTTATCAAAAAATTAAAAATATTTAGGGTTTGTTTTTATTTCAAAAACAAGTTTAATACAAGGACAATTTACATAACAGTGATCATGTAGTGTACAATAAATCTTATCTATCCATTGTCAAAATAATCTTGGAAAACAATTAAAAGAACCCAGAGGAGGGGTTGAGGTTGTGACTCAGCAGTAGAGTGCTTGCCTAGCACGGGCAAGGCCCTGGGTTCAATCCTCAGCACCACATAAAAATAAATAAATTAAAGATATGTGTCTAACTACAACTAATAAATAAATAAATAAATAAATAAATAAACAGACAGACAGACAGATAGATAGATAGATAAAAAAGAAAAAAACCAGAGGAGAATAAAGCAGGGAAATAACAGAAGTATAAAGTGATTCATGAATTCCCATAAAATTCACAATCTTTTTTTTCTCCATTTTACACCTCACAAATACTTGACACTTGTTTAGTATTTATAAATACTATAAGAATATCATTACACAGAACTTTTCAATGTTTTCATACTCAAGTGTAAATACCATTCTCAAAATTCTTGTAAGTTATTGTTTTTTATTAGTTCTTCCAAAGGGGACCAAATTCTGTCTATAGACAAGGTCTTTTTTAAAGCAAACCAACTCAGTAAAGGACTTAGGATTTAGTATTAAATTAATTTCTTATAGGTTGATTGATGTCTCAAAGAACAATACTACTAAAGCAAATGCAATGAGAATGGAAACACTTTAAAATTATTATTCCACATTTAAAATATATAACAAGTTTAAGTGTCTACATTTTCACTCATTTAACTTAAGCTGTTAGTAATCAAACTTGCTGAAGCTGAAAACATGATGTTCAGTTACTAAATATAATAAAATAACAATATACAATGCTGTAGAATACACAAAATACATTAATTCTTATCCTTGTCTCAACTAGTTATATATCTATGTAATAGTTTAGTAAACTCTTTTTGAAATTTATCACATCTAAAACTTTTTTTAACATTTATTTTTTTTAAATATCTTTATTTTTTATTTATTTACTTTTACATGGTGCTGAGATACGAAACCAGAGACTCATGTGTGCAAGGCAAGCTCTCTACCACTGAGCCACAACCCCAGGCCCTAACATTTATTTTTTAGTTGTAGGTGAACACACTACCTTTTTTTTGTTTTTATGTGGGCTGAGGATCAAACCAAGAGCCCTATGCATGCCAGGCAAGCACTCTTCCTCTGAGCTACAACCCCAGCCCCCATCAAATCTAAAACTTAATAAAACCAACCTTATATTTTTAAAAATGCAGAGTATTTATTGCCTATACTAAAAAGCATCTGGCTTAATTTCTAAGCCTTTAATTTCCATGTGAATTTTTCCAATACATGAAAGATAGAAAGAAAATACTGTATAAAAATATCAACAGGTAAATGCAATTTATGCAAATTCAATTCATGCAACAAATATTCCTGAGTGCCTACAATATTCCAAGCACTATGCCAGATGCCAGAGATAAAAAAGAGAGTTAAGATGAAACAGTCCTATATTCAAGATAATTACAGTGTCATAAAGGAGACAGATCCTAATGAGATATTCCCACTGCTGAGTATATAAAAACCAATTGCTATAAACACTCAGTGAAAAGGAAGATAGCTTTATGAAAGTATATAATACACTGCTTCAGAGTAAGGAAGCAAGGAAGAGTTCACATAGAATAGTAGGCTTTCAGGCTTAGCACTGAAACATGATAAAACTAAGAAAGTATGATAAGTGGTGAGCAAAATTTCACATTAAGGCTCAGTAGTGTGCGGGAATACTGCACACTCAAGAAACAGAAAGAAAGACAGTGTGGCTAAATGCAAAAGCCAAGAAAGGGATTGGTATATTAAGAGGACAAAGAGGAAAAGAGCCCAGAAGATAATGGAGGCCAATTAGAATTTTATTCTTTAGTCTTTACCTTCACCTCTAAAACAAAAAAATGTCTATTTTTAATATAAATTCTAGTTGTGTATCTTTACAAGTAATGGAAACGTTATGCATAACTGTTTAAAGAATAAGACAGAGTGCTCTCAGATACTTGAAGTAAGTACAAAATTTTAATTAAATTCATTTTAAGGGCTGGGAATGTGGCTCAGGCAGTAGCGCGCTTGTCTGGCATGCGTGCGGCCCGGGTTCGATCCTCAGCACCACATACCAACAAAGATGTTGTGTCCGCCGAGAACTAAAAAATAAATATTAAAAATTCTCTCTCTCTGTCTCTCTCTTTAAAAAAAAAAAAAATTCTCTCTCTCTCTCTCTCTCCTCTCTCACTCTCCCTTTAAAAAAAAATTCATTTTAAGATTATTTATGAGGGAAAAATAAAACCACCAACTATCAAAATAAAGGATTTGTATCCAAGAAGCTGCAGTGTTTTGCCTTTAGCCTTCTTCTACTCTACAGATTATATTACTTCTACTCTATAGATTATATTAAAGTATAATGCTCAAACTGAATATGATAATATAAAAAGGGGTCTATACAAATCAAGCAGAAAATTTTATTTTCCAGTTTTTACCTCTACTTAATTTAATTCCATCCTGTTCTTAAAGCAATTTTCCAAACTGTTTAGTCATTTTAAATTGCACTCTGTCTTCCAAAACACAACAATCGAACATTTAATAAAATAATGTAGTTAACATAGTTTACAAATATGGAACAGAATTTACCTTATCTTAGCTATTCGAATTTTTTTAAAGTATTTTTAGTTGTAGATGGACACAGTGCCTTTATTTTACTCATTTATTTTTATGTGGTGCTGAGGATCAAACCCAGCGCCTCACATGTGCTAGGCAAGCGCTCTACCACTGTGCCACAACCTCAGCCCGCTAATCGCATTTTTTAAGTTTCTGTTATCTTTATGGTCCCTCACCCTTATTCATGTAATATTCTGTAGGGTGATTATATTATTTCCAAAGTCCTGAAGATTAATAAACATATTGACATTCGAAAATAGTTGCTAAAAATACTAGACTATGTACTGGTATTTAAAAAAGGATTAGATTAACATATACCTTCTTTGATTATTTCTAAATATCACTTTTAACTTGGGACATAGTTAAAAAAAATACAAAAATTCAATACCTACACTGAAATTAGCTTGGGCAGCTCAGGAGGCTGAGACAGGAGGCTCACTAGTTCAAAGCCAGCCTCAGCAAAGGCCAGGCACTAAGCAATTCAGTGAGACCTCGTCTCTAAATAAAATACAAAAGAGGGCTGGGGATGTGGCTAAGTGGTTGAGTGCCCCTGAGTTCAATCCCTAGTACCCGCCACCAAAAAAAAAGAAGAAGAAAGTAGCTTGGGACATAAATAAAATAACACAAAATTCAAAACCTATATTGAAATTAGATCTAAAAGTGAATAGACTTGAGAGATTCAGAAGTTTGAAGTTTTCTTTGGTCATCCATGATTATTAGAAACAGTTAAGACAGAAATTAGTTTAACGAAAAATTTTTTAAAAAAATAAGGCTGAACTTTTAAGCTATCATGCTAATGCTTAATATAAAAAAAGGATTATAAATGTGCCTCTAATCAACCTATGTATATCAAAATATTTCCATACCCCTCAAAAAAATGGAGTGTAGAGAAAGTCAAATTTCCAAAGACTGCATGTTTTCAGACATTTTATAGTTAAGTGTTCTCCAAATGACTTATAAAGCAAATATGAATATATACATGCATATAAAATATGAAGCTTCCTTCTAAATTGACAATTTTTAAAATATTTTCTCATACTTGAATACAGTAATTGTATGGTTTTCACCTAACTCATTCTCATCCTGTATTATTTTATTTCCCCCACTGATATTCAAACATTCAAAATAATGACTTCAAAGACATTCTAAATTGTAGCCATAGTTATTTTCTCTGCCAGTCAAATATTAGCATAAGCCTGGCAGAGTCTTTGCCAATGCTTTGCTTCATTCAGAGAGTAACAACATTTCTTCTTTGGGTGGTATTCATTGGAAGCTTAGCAGGGAAATACTGAAGGGAAGCAGAACACATAAACATTAAACCCAAAAACTAAAACTATTGTCACTACAAAGAAGCAATGACATCTTTTATTTTATCTATCCATTCAACAGTTTATATATCTATGTATGACTTGTCTTTGTACTATATCCTGGGACTATTTTTTGTGTGTGTTTATGATGGAAGGTTCACTTTCAACACACCTTTTGTAAACTTAACTACTGAAGCAACCTCACTTAACATGTGTAAGAAAGAGAGGGAGAAGGTAAATGACAGAGATAGAGATTCAAAATGATAATCAAAATTTAGAAAGAACTCTTTGATCACTTTTGGAAGATATGAGGGAATCAACTCAATCTGAAAACTGGTAAATAAGGGAAATCTAAAATTTTTATTCTTCCTTTTGTGTATGAATTACAAGACCAATGAGCTGATAAGAGAAAATTACTCCTTATAAAAGTCCAACTAATAAATGAAGGAAACATAAAATTCAAACACTATTTTGAAATCCCTAATAAAATAAAACAACTAAGTAACAATTATCAATGACTACTTAGGGTTAAAAAAATGATAGGAAACTTTACAGCTATATAGAGCAGACTGACAATACTTGAATCCAGTGATAAATATTATTACCATAGAGAGATACTCAAAGACATTATGTGCTTTGTGATATAATGCAAAAAAAAATGCACAATAATCCACAGAGCATTCTTCAAAAAATTTTAAATATAAGTCTTAATAAATCTCTGGATAGAACCATCAACTCTAAAAAATAGAGAAACATCACAATGTACTAAAGGATACCACAATGATATAGTCAGCAATAAAAAAAAGAAAATTTCTGCAGGACAAACAGCCTAGTGTATTAAATAATAAGAGGGGAAAAAAGGATAGGAAGAAAACTAACTAAATTAAAGTGACTTAAAACTATTGATTAATTGTAATACAATAACGTTGTTTAAATTTTGATTCAAATAAATCAACTGTTAAAAAAACTTTATGAGACAAAGGGAAAATGTAAATACTAATTAGATAGTTAATTATATTAATTACTAATTTAATTTTTTTTAGTTGTCAATGGACCTTTATCTTACTTACATGTGGTGCTGAGAATCAAATCCAGTGCCTCATACACACTAGGCAAGCGCTCTACCATTGAGCTACAACCCCAGCCCTTAATGTACTATTTTTATATGTGATAATAACATTATAGTTCTATTGAAACAACAAAAAAGTGTCTTTTAAAGATACAGCCATATGCATATATATGTATTATACACACACACACACATACACACACACCATAAAAAATAGAAATGTATGTATGATTTGCTTCAAAATAGTCTGGAAGGAAGATCCAAGGAGCAATGGCATAAATTAAATAAAATTGGCTGTGTATTCCCTGTTGAAATTGGTTGGTGAATGCATGAAAGTTTATTAACCTACTCTCTTTATACATACATTTTTTAATGCCCATGATTAAAACTGGTTGGGGGATAGAAAATTGTCCCTCGTAGATAAGCATCCTTATTTAACACACTGACCAAGCCCACCTACACATAAGATATTATTCCAGGTATTAGCCAAAGAGAATAACAGAAAACTTAAAACTTCCTGCAACCTACCAACAGACAAATGAAATAGAATATTACCCAATTGCTAACAGAGAAAGATGTAACTGGAAGCATACAGCTCCAGAGATTTGCTAATAATAGTTGACAAATATGAACATGAACGATAAGCAAATGATATGCTGTAATGAGCTATTTTGGGGAGGGAAGGCTAATCACCTCTTATTCTTTTCTCTTCTGATCCATAACTTTTCAATATTACCAAAATAATAAATTAAAAAATAACATCCACTTTCTTCCTCCATTTCATATAAACATCGACATTTATCTTATTTAGTGATTTTTCGTTTCCTTTTAATCTTTAAGGATGACTTAAAATCAAAATCAAAATTGTTACACATCTGGCCACTCCACTCTTTTTCAACTTTCTAATATAAGCTAGTAAGTTTTTAACTAAAAGAAATCTGAACAAAGGAAAAATTTTAAAACAAAAGCTTAAGAACTTTCCATGTAACCATGGAATATTAAGGCAAAATGACCTTCTGTGAAAACAAAGATAATAAAAAAACTACTGAGTTTAAAATTGATAGACTTTCCTAACCCAATAAATATTGTCCATTTCCTAAAAGTTAAGAACTAAATGAAAAGGAATTAGAGACAGATTTTAATATTTAAAGTATCATATTTTAAAAATTAAACTTGTGTAAATATCAATACCTACTTATATACATAATTATAAGCAATGACTTTAAACATTTCAAAATATGCCTATATGTACACTGTTCCTATATCATTTTTTATAAAATATAATATATACACACACACACTTATACTTTCGCTCCTGGGCTCAAGTGATCTTCCTGCTTCAGAGACAACTCCCTAATAGCTGGAACTATAGGTATGTGCTAATGTGCCTAGCTCTGAATTTATATTTTTAGTGGGGTTTTTTTTTCCCTTAGGGCTAGAGATCCAGTGCCAGGACCTCAGGCATGCTAGGCAAATGTTCTACCATTGAGCTATACCCCCAGCCCTAAAAATCTTTTAAACTATTATAGTACTAAATAGATTCTCTTTACTAATAGTTTGTTATAATTAAGCAGTAAATAGGTTACAGTAAGAAAGTACACCTGAAAGATGTATATAATATAAAGAAATTAACATTACTTATAGAATGAGCCATTCCATTTCACTGGTGTCTGGGAGAGGCCAGACACCAGTTTCTAGGTCGTAAAGAGAGGAACAAGTAACATTTCAGATTTCAGATGAAAGAATAAAACACTGTTTAACAGAAATACAATCTTGATGACATCACCTAGTTCCCCATGAAGGACTTCAAGTTCAAAAAAGCATTAAGGGAAAAAAATGAAATATATAGAGCAGTTATGAATCACTTATAAAATTCATACTAAGAGACAGGATTAAATATACAGCATCTAAACATGTAAGGTGCTATTCTAAGTGTATTTTCTAATTTGGGGAACACTATTTGGCACATGGTTTCTCTGAAAACATCCAACTCTGACTTCTCTAACGGCACAATTTTACCCTACAGAGCATTACCTGCTGAATTCTTAAATGGAAGTAACCAATAGAAAGGCCAAGCTTCCATGAAGAGGTAAGCAAGTCCAACACAGGACCAAGCAGCCTGGGTATCAACTGCTGCTTTGTCAATTATTTTGGCAAGAACAGAATTCCACATCTATCTTGAAAGGACAGATTTCCTAAAAATAACATCATGTACTGTATCCTTAAAAAATAAACTGATCAGCTAAATTAGGAACCAAAAAAGATAATCAGATGAATGAAGCACTAGAAAGAAGAATAAAATAAACAAATATATATATATGTGTGTGTGTGTGTGTGTGTGTGTGTGTGTGTGTGTGTGTGTATATATATATGCATGTATGTATATATAATGACTGAATATTCAATACCAGTTGCTTATAAACAAAAGAAGAAAAAACATTGAGATTCAAACATGAAGAGGTACAAGGTTAGACAAAACCCAGAACTCTATCTCCCTGATTTCTGGCCCTATATTCTTTCCACTACACAGCATTATCTTTTCTTTCAATGGTGTCTTTAATCAGACCATTATTAAAACAACTTGCATTTACTTAAGACACAGGTCAGATGTGAACATCCCAAACAGCTTGTCCAATGACACTTTAGTCCAATGACACTTTTTTGTTGTTTCAATAGAACTACAATGCTATTATCACATATAAAAATAGTACATTAAGGGGCTGGGGATGTGGCTAAAGCGGTAGCGCACTCGCCTGGCATGAGTGCAGCCTGGGTTCGATCCTCAGCATCACATACAAATAAAGATGTTGTGTCCACCAAAAACTGAAAAATAAATATTAAAAAAAATTCTCTCTCTATCTCTCTCTTTAAAAAAAATAGTACATTAAGGGCTGGCTTTTTTATCTAAGAAATAAGTAAAATCATTTATTATTTCAATCAGTATTTACTATTAGAACCTGAGGTGGAGTCACTACCCAACTTGCCCAATATCAAACATTTCTAGGTAACATAAGATCTAAAAGAACCCATACCTTTTCACTCCCATCCTCACATGCTTTGCCTTTCTAAAAACACAAAACCCTATCTAAAGCCTGATCATGTATTCTCTTCACAGACACCAAAGCCTAATTTGGATGTTTCTCCCCACAGATTTTGTCCATAGAATTCCATGTTTGTCTTCATTTTCAGGGCACAAGGTACTTTTTACCTGTTATGGTTCCATCAATCTAAGACCACAATCTATGAAATTAACATGGTCCAAGTTCATTTTATAAAACAGTTGCTCAACTATTAAGCACCTAAAAAGTACCCTGTTTGTCTACACTTTATATTCAGATTATTAATACCAGTGAGTGTTAATTCTGAGGTAAGCATGTTAAACATCCCTAAATTTATTATGTTTGCTTAGAAATTTTTTCATGTACCTTTTTAATCCTTAAAACTTCACTATATTCTAACACAATCTAGACTCTCATCAAATGACAAAAACTTTGAGAGTAAATTTTGTCATACAAATTTTTACATGCAGACATAATAACACCCCACACAAAACATATATTCTCAAAATTCTGTGAAATCCTACTTGGTTTTTCTCTATTCCTCCTAATATACTCTTTGAATTAATATGCAATCCTTAAAATAAAGGAATACAATAAAAATAAACTTAATCAAAGCAAACTCAAAATGCCACACCACCAGAGCAAGAGCAACATCTCTAAACAGAATTTGCTCTAAAAACTCCTGCAGAATAATTGTTTCTCTTTTAATGAAATGTACCTGTAAAAAGAGCACTATATTACAAACGTGATATATTTCAAAACACAAATTATATTAAGGTACAGTCCTACACTAAACAACTGAATGATAAGCATAATTTAAACAGCAAAATAACAAAAATGTCATCTCTTTCTTAAATGTTATTAATTTCTGTCAACAACTGTCATGCAAGAGTCATAATAAATGGGAACAGTTTGTACCTAAAAAATATTCTGAGAAACTTACCATCATTTTGGTTCTTGCCCTTCATCTCCTCCCTCCAGGATGGAATGGTGTTGAGAGGAACATAGTCCCTTATGTATTCTTTGCGTCTCTCCTCTAAGGTCATCTTCAGTAAACGTTCTTGCAAAATAAAAGCAGAATCTCCATTTGTATTTAATTATTAAGCTTTGGAATTATTTTATACTTTAAATATTAACCATGTTAAACTAACCAAAGACTTAGTATGGTCTTTTTTTTTTTTTTATAATTGTATAGAAACAAAGTAACTTTTTTTTTAAAGGGAGAGAGAGAGAGAGAGAGAGGATTTTTAAATATTTATTTATTTATTTATTTTTAGTTTTTCAGCGGACACAACATCTTTGTTTGTATGTGGTGCTGAGGATCAAACCCGGGCCTCACGCATGCCAGGCGAGCGCGCTACCGCTTGAGCCACATCCCCAGCCCCAATTTTTTTTTAATTTTAAAAAGCACTTAGGCATATTTATCAGGCACAAACAGATGAACAAAGAAATAAAACCTACTTGTCACTGGGGTTACAAGGTCCCATTGAGATGTGGAAAAAATTAGGAAAAAGGATTTGAATAAGTAGAAGGATTTGAATAAGTAGAAGAAGTATTCTTCCTACAAGAATAAAAATTACACAAAAATTATAAAAGCCATTGTTTTCATTAACTAGCACTGAGGTGGTACACAGTGCTGTTGGGATTATAATCTAAATTATGCAAATATGTGTTGCATCTCTTTGTTGCAGTGTTCTTTTAAGGTAAGCAGGCAGGTATTATTCCCAATGTACAGACAAGGCAAATAAGGAAGACAGGTCAAATAATTTACCTAAGATTCTATATAGCTCAATAACTAGGATTCAAATCTAGGCAACTGTGTTCAGAGCTCTTGACCCTACTGTATACTACCCTATAATTTCCTACCTCATAGGATTGTTGTGAGAATCAAACAAGATAACCTATGTAAGGCAATAAGAATAATGCTGAGCACACAAATAGGATTTAAATGGTAACTCCTCTTATACCACCATCATAGTTATTACAAAATGATTTTAGGAACATATGTTTCATTAGAATATAACTAAAATCCAGGAGGCTATGGAGGAGTGAGCAAAAGAAGGCAAATGAGAACAACTCCAGGGTGAAGTGCTGTGAGAATTGTTACAGGCATAGAGAGGAACACAAAGACACTGAGAAATTAAAACATACCCAAGAACAAATAAATCATGGCAGAAGATCTCAACTACAGGAGATGGGATGAAGAACACAAGCAGTGGAGTTTATCTTAGAAACAAAGAAGTGCTTCCTCTAAGATAAGAAAAAAACCTAAAGAACATGTAAAGAAACAAACCAATAAGACCATGGAAGAGAATATTTAGGCTGTTCATGTTTTAAGGCATTTACTTTCTCTGTTAATTAAAAAAAAAAAACAATATCATCTGTGTATTACAAAGAGATAGGATCTTGGTAGAGTAGAAAGCCTGAAAGGAATAGAAAATTCTGACTTATCACACAAAAATGGAAAAGGAAGATGACTGTAAATTGCTAAAAGTACTACTTTTAAAGTCTTAGATTACTAATTTGAAATTACCACAATATCAGAAATCAGGATGAAAGACATTAAGCAATTTACAGTTTTTGCAAATGTCAGAAGGTACATATAGAAATGAAACCTGTCCTCTGTCGTTCTATTTATTTAAAAGTTTAAGTATAAAGACAAAACAAAACAAGACCAATTGTAAAAACAACAAAAGTAAGTCCTAATACTTAAAATGAAAATAAACATTAAGTAGCCAGGTACAGGGGCACATGCCTATAATTCCAGTGGCTTGAGAGGCTGAGACAGGAGGATCACGAGTTCAAGTCAGCCTCAGCAACAGCAAAGTGCTAAACAACTCAGTGAGACACTGTCTCAAAATAAAATACAAAATAGAGCTGGGGATGTGGCTCAGTGGTCGCATGTCCCTGAGTTCAATCCCTGGTACCAAAAAGAAAGAAAAGAAAAGAAATACACATTGATTCTGAATTAGGGCTAAAATACTATAATGTCTACTTAATAAATGTGGTCTTGAGCACTCCTTAGTTATTTGTTTCAACAATGAAACATACTGAAGACCACAGACATACAGTTTCTTTACCATTATATAAGATTTTTTTTAAAAGAATGATTCACCTTTCTAATGAACCCTTCCTCTGTAAACCCAACATATAAGCAGGCAGACCTACTTATTAGATGATATACTGAGTTTAAATATGTTTCTAGAGTGTCTTGACATTTCAATGAAGTGGGTAAGCCTTCTTTTGGATTTAAGTAACACTGCAAAAAATATTATGCCATCAACTCTCTAGTGGGATAAACTTCTCTGCTGTACTAGAAATTCTTTGTGCTTTCTTGATGGAATAATACATATGATTTTTGTACTCAAATTTTCCAAATACAAACATGTTGATAAAACAATAAAACATACATTAGAGTTTCAAATCACAACTCTTCCCTTTAAATTTCATGCAAAAATAGCTTAGTTTTGGATAAGAGAAAACTACTTTAATTGCCTTCTTTGTGCATCTACTTCTTTATTTTAAAAATATTAATTTGGTTATATTTTTCCTTTAGAAGAAATAGAGAAAAAAAGACACTAAAAAGACTTAGAAATTTCTGCTTATCAGTCCAACTGTGTAGCTGTTAAATGAATGAACCATTATAACATTGTTACTTTAGGAACTTTTTTTAAGTATAACAGAAAAATAATTCTTAAGTACTCACTATAATTTCATCAGTGATTCATATTATTGAAAACAATGTCTGTCTCCACTATTTTGCCTTCATCATCATCAATAATACAAAGCTAACATTTCAAGACCATCAATAAAAATGGGTAGAAATGATTTTTCAAAGCTCATAAGGTATCCTTGTTGAAAATATGTGGAAAATAAATACTACTGCAAAAAACAAATCATTTTATATATCAGGCTCTTATTCTCAACAGCATTTGTTCCATGACACCAGAATTTTTAGCCCTCCATGCTCATAATCATGAAAACATTATTAAATGACACACATTCTAATCTTTCATTAAATGACACACATTCTAATCTTTCAGTATTTTAAAGGACATTTTAATTGTGTGTACAGTTACATTAAATCTTCCTGGTAGTTACTTTGGGAGGGTGGGCACCTTCCTATCCCTTTTCTCATATATTGTTGGAAACAGGCCCTACATGGAGGACTCTTTTTAATTCTCATTCTCACCTCCACCGTTTGGCTATCACCTGTTCAAAGGCCAGGACTTGCAATTAAAAAATCTACAAGTTTTAAAGAGCTAGTATCAAAGAAACTAATGTTCAAGCCGGTCACCCAAACATGTAAGTTTAGCGTATTTTAACAGTATCAATACAAGCACTTTTTGTTACATATCTGTGAGAAAGGTAAAATATAAAGAATAGAGGTGAAAAAGGAGAGGGGGAAAAATGCCAGTATCAAGTTTTACATCAGAATATAATCTGTGATAACAGAAAAGAAAGAAAAACGAAGGGAGGGGACTGAATCATACACTTGTATGTCTTACAGGAATTAATGCTACTGTCAATTTAACCGATTTGGCTAAGCCTTGATATGCACAAAATTCAGGGATGGGTTCATTCACTGAGTGACATACAATGCACTGAACAACTTCAGACTATGAATGGGGATGTAAAACACAGAAATATATTGCTGAGTGAAAAGCCCATTCAGACTCCTCTAAAGCGCTTATCCTCACTGACAAGATGCTCCTTTCAGGTTTCCCTTAGAGTTTCAGATTTCAAAAGTCACACTGCAGCTGGGGAAGGGGACCTAGAAAGGGGATAAACACCTGAAAATGGGGACTCTTTACCAGTCTGGGGTGGAGGAAGGACAGAGCAGAGGAAGGAATGAATGAGGGTTCTGGGGCGCCAAGGCGCAGCGGCAATGCAGCCTGAGTGCCTGTCAGCGGACACTTGTCCGTGGGACACCCCAGCCAGGGGTGCCAAAGTCCCAGCTGGGATTCACAGAAACTTGTACCGCGCCAAGGGTACAAGGGATTCCACGCTGCCTGCGAGACGAGAGCAGCCCCACCTAGGCAGAAGGTGACCGGGCGCGGCTGGAGGTAGAAAGGGGCGTGCGCCCACACGTGCGCGAGCGGCAGGTGCCTGGGGGCGGCGCGTGCACGGCGAGGCGCGCACGAGTGTGCGCGTGTGTACACACCGACACCAGAGGGAGGCGGCACCGGCCGGAGGGCGCGAGGCGGGAGCTCTAGTGGAGGGCGCCGCGGCACACACTGCCTGACCCCCCGCCCCCACCCCAACCCCTACCGCCCGCACCCCCCAGGACTCGACGGACTGGTTACCTTTCTCCTCTCTCCACACCTTTTTCTTCTTGTTGCTGGGGTACATGTTGCCGTGGGGGTGGCTGGCTTTAAGCTGCAAGTTCCCCAGGCTCACGGGCAAACAGGGTGTGTGTGTGTAGTGGGAGGGTTAGGAGGGGGCACTCGGGAAGGAAAAAGTGAAAAAGGCTCTGCGTCCCGCGTCGCTCGCCGCTTTCCAGTTGCCGCCCTCCTCCCTCAGCCCGCGCTTGGCTTTGGATCCCACCCGCCTCAGTTCGGCGGCCGCAGCCACAGCAGCACCTCAGAGCCTGTCAACTAGGTCACGCCTCGCGCTAACCTAACACCCGCGCAGGCCCCGCCTCCCAGCCGCTAGGCAGCGCCGCCTCCCATTGGCTGCACCGCCCGCCGCTCTCCGCGTTCTAGCCGAGGCGCGCCCCGACTTCGGCCCCAGGGCGCAGGCGCAGGCGCAGGCTCGGGCCCGACGCCGAGGACGTTGGGGAGCTGGAGTGGGCGGAGCAAGGGCGCGAGAGGGCTGGAAGTACCTCTCGACGGGGGCGGAGCGTGGAGCAGAGTCTTGGAGGCGCCGGAGCGGGGCGGTGCTTCTAGCTGGCTTCACGGCTCTGAGAGGACCAAAGGGCGTGGCCTGTAAAGCTAAGCGCTCCAGGTGACTGAGGAGCCAGTGGGCAAAACCCTCCTCAGCAAGTGGAAGGTATGCAAGCTGGAGAGGAAAGTGAGTCAAAGGAATTGTCCATGCTCACTGTCACTGCCCTCTCTGGGCGAGCTCTGAAGCTTTCCTTTGGGTGGGCAAATAAGACCAAAACAAGTGAAAGAATTGTAGAAATGGTTCAAGAATTTACGCAATCAGCTGCCCAACCTTGAAGTAATAATTACAAATTTCATTGTAATTCAACGAAGTTTAGAAAGACAGAGGTAAACTGGGCTACTCAAAGAGTTTTAAGAACTGGGAAGTTGTAGGCAACCAAAATACTGTATTAGAAACATAAGTCTGAATTGCTTTGGGCCTCACTGAGGCTGGCTTGGAACCTGTAATCCTATTGTCTCAGTCTCCTGAGCTGCAGGGATTACAGGCAGGCACCACCAAAGATATTTAGTTCTTATTTAGAAATGCTAAATACAAGGTCTGCAATAAAGTGCATCATACTAGGAAGTTTCCCTTCAAAAAGTTAACTGTGAGTACTCCAGCCTAGGGCTTATCCTTCCAATTGTGCTTTTTGTGTAATGTGTAGAAACATTACACTATTGATTGTCCCTTTTCTCATGTCAACTCAAAGAACCGGAACTTTGGACTGGGGTTGTGACTCAAGGGTAGCGCATTTGCCTGGCATATGTGAGGCACTGGGTTCGATTCTCAGCACCACATATAAATAAATAAAATAAAGATCTATCAATGGCTAAAAAAAAAATATATATTTAACAAGAAGAAGAAGAGAAACCTTTATTGTATTAAGGTTCTGGTATTTGGACAGCAAGTATTTCAAAATGCCATTATCATTAAAAAATATATTAAATATTTAATTATTAAATATTTGTTGTCTCAAAAGTACCTGAAATGTACCAAATGAAGCTCACGTTCCTTCCCCACTTTGTCCTCTTCCATTTTCCCATCTTTTTGAATGGCTTCATCATCCATTCACTTGAATAACCAAGAACCTAAACACCATCCCTCATGTCTGTTATAACTTCATGCTAGTATCAAGTGAATTGCTAACTCTGATAAATTTTATCTCCTATATGAATCTAGAATAGCTCTATTTTCCAATAGCATTGCAGTAAGCTCAGTCTGAATTTAACTGGACCACTGCAAAGATTTCTGCAAAGACTTCCTCATTAGCCTTTATGTCCACTTTTGCACTTCTTCTGTCCATTCTCTACTCTACATCTGGGGTTATCTTGTGAAATGTAATCATTTCATCTCACTGTTCTAAAGCATTCAATGACTTTCTGGTGGCCTTTGCTATGGATTGAATTATGTCCTCCCAAAAGTCCATATGTTGAAGCCCTAACCTTCAAAATGATTATATTTTAACTATATCTTTAAAAAACAAGAGCCAACAATATACTTTCTCCAAGAGATTCACCTCCTAGGCAAAGGCATACACAGACTAAAGGTGAAATAATGGGGCTTTGGGGGGTGGGAAATCACTCAACATGGATCTCATAAACAAGCAGTGGTTTCTAGTCTCATATCACATAAAGTGGACTTCAAGCCAAAGTTAATCAGAAGGGACAAAGAAGAACATTTCATACTGCTTAAGGGAATCATACATCAACAAAACATAATAATAATAAATATATATGACCCAAACAATGGAGCATCTATGTACCTCAAATAAATCCTTCTTAATTTCAAGAATCAAATAGACCACCACAAAATAATACTGGGTTACTGTAACACACCTCTCTTAACACTAGATAGGTCCTCCAAACAAAAACTAAATAAATAAGCTAAAAACTAAAAAATACAATTAATAATTTAGACTTAACAGACATATATAGAATATTTCCTCCATCAAGGACTGAATACACTTTCTTCACAAAGAAAGACAAAGGCAAAAACATACACTGGAGAAAAGATAGCCTCTTCAACAAATGGTGCTGGGAAAACTGGAAGTTCATATGTAACAAAATGAAATTAGATCCCTATCTCTCACCCTGCACAAAGCTCAACTCAAAGTGGATCAAAGACCTAGGCATTAGACCACAGACCCTGCACCTACTAGAAGAAAAAGTAGACCTAAATCTCCATCATATCAGTTTAGGACCTGAATTTCTCAATAAGAATCCTAAAGCACAAGAAGTAAATTCAAGAAACAATAAGGAGCTGTGGTTGTAGCTCAGTGGGAGAGCACTTGCCTCACGTGTGTGAGGCACTGGGTTCAATTCTTAACGCTGCATAAAAATAAATAAAATAAAGGTACTGTTTTTTAATTTTTAAAAAAAAAAATTAAAAAAAAGAATCAATAAATGTGATGATATCATACTGAAAAGCTTCTTTTGTTGTTGTTGTTGATGGACCTTTATTTTATTCATTTATTTATATGGGGTGCTGAGAATTGAACCTAGTGCCTCACACATATGAGAAAAGTGGTCTACCACTGAGCCACAACCCCATCCCCTAAAAAGCCTCTTTACTGAAAGTAAACAATAAAGAACCTGAAGAGAGAGCCTATAGATTGGGAGAAAATCTTGGCACCTGTACCTCAGATAGATCATTTATCTCCAAGATATATAAAGAACTCAAAAACTTAACAACAACAAAAAAGCCAAATAACCCAATCAATAAATAAGCAAGGGAACTGAACAGGCATTTCACAAAAGAAGAAATATAATCAGTCAACAAATATATGAAAAAATTTTCAACATCCCAAGCAAATAGAGAAATGCAAATTTAAGCTACACTGAGATTTCATCTCATTCTAGTCAGAATTGCAATTATCAAGAATACAAGTAACAATGTTGGTGAGGATGTAAGGGAAAAGGTATACTCATATATTGCTAGTGAGACTGCAAATTGCTGCAATCACTATGGAAAGCAGTATGGAGATTCCTCAGGAAACTAGAAATGGACCCACCATTTGACCCAGTTATCCCACTCCTGGGTAGAAACCCAAAGGACACAAAATCAGCACACTATAGTGATGCAATCACATCCATGTTCATAGCAACTCAATTTACAATAGCTAAGCTATGGAACTAATCTAGGTGCCCTTCAACAGATGAATGGATAAAGAAAATGTGGTACATATACACAATGGTATAGTATTCATTGTGAAGAATGAAATTATGGTATTTGCCAATGAATGGACAGAACTGGAGACTATCATGCTAAGTGAAATAAGGCAATTCCAAAAAACAAAAGCCTACTCCACTTATATATGATGTGTCAAAATGCATTCTACTGTCATGTATAACTAATTAGAACAGATAAAAATATATATTTAGAAAAAGCATTTAGGGGGGGCTGTGACTGTGGCTCAGCAGTAGAGCGCTCACCTGTCATGTGCAAGGTGCTGGGTTTGATCCTCAGCACCACATAAAAACGAATAAATAAACTAAAGGTATACAAAAAAATTTTTTAAGTTTAAAAAAAAAAGAAAAAGCATTTAGGAAACCATGCAACAGCCTGAAAATTAAATAAACTAAATGAAGATGAGGGGAAAAAAAAACAAAGGCTGAATGTCCTCTCTGATATGCAGATGTTTTCAAAACAAGTGGTGGTGAGGGGGGTGGGTGATAAAAGTCACTGGATTAGACAAGGGAGGAAAATTAAGGGAAGAGAGGGGGGACTAGAAGAGGAAAGGCAGTAAAATTAATGGGACATAACTTTCCTATATTCATATATGAATACACGACCAGTGTTACTCTCCATCACGTTCAATCACAAAAATGGGAAGTTATACTCCATATATGTATAATATATCATATTATATGCTACTATCATGTATAACCAAAAAGAACAAATAAAAATTTTAAAAATGACATCATAAGTGCTGAGCGTGGTTGCACATGATTGTAATCCCAGCGACTCCAGAGGCTGAGGCAGGAGGATTGCGAGTTCAAAGCCAGCCTCAGCAAAAGCAAGGCATTAAGCAACTCAGTGAGATCCTGTCTCTAAATAAAATACAAAATAGGGCTGGGGATATGACAAGTGCCCTGAGTTCAATCTCTGGTACTTCCCCTAAAAAAATGATATTATAAAGTGGAACCCTCCTAATATGATAGAGTTGACTTTATAAAATGAGAGATACCTTTGCTTCCTTCCTCCCCCACTTTTTCTTTTTCATATGAGAACACAGAGAAGGCATCCATATGCAATCCAGAAAAAGGGTTCTCAAAAGAACCTTACTATGCTGGCACCCTGATCTTAGACTTTCAGCTTCCAGAATTGTGAGAAAATAAATGTTTATTTAAATCACTTAATCTATGGTATTTTTTTATGGTAGCCTAAGGTGAGTAATACCTAAGTCTTCTCATAACGATTAAATCATGAAGAATGGAACAAACATCACTTATCAGTATAACCTTATACCATTTGCCACCCTCATTTCTACAGCCCAATCTCTGGGTTCCAACCATACTAATCCATAGAGCTTTTCATTTCCTTGAATACACCTTGTTCTCACCTCGTGGACTTTCCCCATGTCTGTCAGTATACTTGGGACAAGATTTGTTTAGTTGATCCATTCTCATTCTTCAAATTTCAGCTTAACTAAAAAGACTTTTTTTAATTCCCACTTGACCTCTACCCTCAGTTTCCCTTTCCATGCTGTGAATGCTCACTTTTTTCCTATAAAGCACTTTTTTTGTGTGTGTTTTTGATACTGGGGATTGAATTCAGGGGCGCTTAACCACTGAGCCACATCCCCAGCCCTTTTTGTATTTTATTTAGAGACAGGGTGTCTCACTGAGTTGCTACTAAGCCACTGGGATTATAGGCATGTGCTACCATACCCAGCTTAAGCACTTTTTAAACATTAAAATTTTATGTTTGTTTTAGGGATTATTTTTTATTAATATCTGGCTTTTACTCTGAACTTATAACCACTTAAAGACAAGAAATATACTTTATGTTCACCATTCCCAGAATGACAGGATATCTAGCACATAATAGACTCATAATAGATATTTATTAAATGAATAAAAAGTAAATTAATGTGAAGTGGGCACCCATAGAGAGTTGTTAGCAAAACTAGGAAAGAGAACACTTGAACAGAAGGGAGTACCTTGAGAGGTCTTAATTTTAATGTGAACACTAAGAAAAAAAATTTAAAAGAACATGAAATTAATGAATGCCTCAAGGAGAGTTACAATTCATTTTTAGCATATAATAGGTATTCAACACATGAATGAATGAATGAGAGAGCAATACAAGGATGAGACATTGAACTCAATACTGGAAAAAGTAATTGTAATCCAATTTCCAGGGAAACCAATAATATGTTTTCAGGGCGTTTTGTGGTATGAAATGTTGAAGGTCTGACAAAGAACAAGTAAGGTGAAAACTGAAAAAAGATTATTGGACTTCTACTCTAGGTCAATTAGTGAAAATAAAACTAAGTCATTAAAGAATAAGTTGGAAGGGGGCTGGGGTTGTGGCTCAGAGGTGGAGCGCTTGCCTAGCATGGGCGGGACCTGGGTTCAATCCTCAGCACCACATAAAAATAAAGGCATTGTGTTAAAAAAAATGTTTAAAAAAATAAAATAAAGAAATAAAATAAAGATATTGTGTCCAACTGAAAAATAAATATTAAAAAAAAAGAATAAGTTGGAAGCTGTTAGGTGCAGGACAGGCTGAGTAAGCTGTCTGCAGGGCATGCCAAACAAAGTTAGCTGCAGGATGACCTGGCCTCTCAAATCCTCTGTCTGGTTCTTTATCAACTATTTGCTTCAAGCCCAAATGCCCACGCCCCCACTCAAGGCTGAACACTCAACCCCCTGCTCAAGGCCGAACATGTAACCCCCCTTGTGCCAACAAGGCAGCTTGCAGACCCAGAGACCTCATTAGATTTGGGCTATAAAAACTCCCTCCTGCCAAACCCCTCTCTTTCTTGCTATCTCTCTTGCTTTCTCTGTATCTCTCTTGCATTCTCTCTCTCTCTCTCTCTCTCTCTCTCTCTCTCTCTCTCTCTCTCTTCTCTCCTCTGTTGCATTGCTGTAATAAAGGTCTCTTGGTTGCTCTGAATGTTGTGGTCACTTTCCTTTCAGAAGCAACAGACCAGAGGCAGTGATTACAAACAATTCTTTTGAGATAGAAAAAGTAGAGGGAAGTAGGTAAAAGGATCCAAAGTCAAGAAAAGGTTTTTCTAAGAGAGGTGATATGATTTTTAAATTAAGGAGAAAGAAGATTAAAAAATATATTCTCTCACACACACAAAGAATGAAGAAGAGCATTACACTTAATTTTCTGTTGTTTTAAACCACTAAGTTTGTGGTAATTTGTTAGCACAGCAATGGGAAACTAATAAAGGGTATAAACCTATAACTTCATAATAGTAAAATGTGTGTTTCTGAAGTAATTTCTTGGAAACACTGTAAAAGTTGGACGTAATTTCTCAACTTGCTCCATTCCTTGTATATTCATAATATTTCCATGCTTTTCCCTAAGTATTCGTTTTGATTCCTGGTACCCATAAGTATACCCTCTTGTGAAACGCCCACATTTTTTAAAGTAGTGAAGAGTGCAGTTTTAAATAGTCTTCGCTTTTATTCCAGTAAAACCTGAGGAGTTCCTAACTTAAACAGAGGATAAAGATTTTCATCAGATTTGGAACTAAGCAGACTAGGTCCATGTGTTTCCTGTCTGCCAGCGCCTAGAGGTACCAAATGAAGGGATAATCCCAGGTCTGCTGAAGAATTTAGTTGTGTTTTCACTTATGTGCAGCTCACACCTTACTATTGTGTAGATATGGTTTCACACCCCCCACTTCTTATGGGAAATTAAGAGGATAGAAACTTCATCTGACTCTGCAGTTTAGAAGTGGACCCTGGGAATCCTTGATTAGGATTAAGTCCTTAGGGTGGAAGTTCCTAGTGGCTTTGTAAAAGGAGGGAGAAAGACCAGAAGAGGCACACACACACAAATACACTTCCTCTCTCCTATCACCACTTGTTACCCTGCTATACTCTGGACTCTGCCAACCAGAAGCTCACCACCTGAGTCCTTTTACCTCCAGGACTGTGAGCCAAAATAAACCTTTTTTATTTTTATTTTTTACAAAGTTACCCACTCTCAGGTATCTCATTACAATAACAATAATAATGGATAATACGTATCTCTCAAGGAACATGAAATTAACTTTGGACATTAGTGTGGGTATGTAAAGATCAGACTTCTGGTCCTTTCCTTTTATACTAGACAGTAACCCCTACCTATTTCAAACCTAACTCTTACCTCTAACCTCCAGCAGTTGCCTTCATTCCGGCTTGGAAGGAACTTCCTGGAAGCCCATTGGCCCAAGAGTAAGGAAATGGTTACTTAGCAACTGAGTCCTGAACCCCACAAACCTGAGAAGAGGAAGCTTGTGGGCCAGCCACCTAGTTCTGCCTGTGTTACAGTGAAGAGGATCTGCTTAGGAGATGAAGCCCTTGACCTTGTTAATACAGATATTGATAATTCTTGGGGTCACAATTAAAAGTAAGTTTTTCTGTCCTTGTAGTTCTCTATAAGGTTCTTTTCTCTTTGTTCTAACAGCACTATGGGCTTAAGACAATTAGAAACTCAAATGTAACTTCACCATATTTCCAATTAACATCATTTTTATTCAAGTACTTACTTGGGATAATGCTAGAGAAAAGAATGTGTGTGTGTGTGTGTGTGTGTGTGTGTGAGAGAGAGAGAGAGAGAGAGAGAGAGAGAGAGAGAGAGAGAGAATGAGAACAAATCTAGAGGGAAGCATTACAGTAATTTTTATAAAGTAGGGCTATTGGGGACAGGTTGCTAAGTGTTGTTAAACCTTCTAGAAATTTAAAGGAAAATTATAGGACTCAAAGAGTAGCAAAATGCTATAAACCTATGTTCTCTTAAAACTTTCTAAACTTCCCAAGTTCCTGTGTTTTTAAGTGGTTATTTGAAAAAGAAAAGTATTTTCAAGTCTTATTTCCTTGTCCATTTCCTTGTCGAGTTAATTTCACCCAGTTCTCATATATTTTACATACTGTGGATTCATTTTAAGAAATATTTGTTTGGCTTTGACCCAAGAATAAAAGGATGATTTATCTTCTGAAAATTAATTAATGTAGCAGCATATCAATAGAAGACAAAATCACATGATCATCTCAATAGAAAACATTTGACAAAACCTAATATATTATGATTAAAGCATACAAAAAAAAAAAACTTAAAAAGAAACTTTCTGAACATGGTAAAAACCTAACATCTTCAAAAAACCCACAGCTAGTACATTTAATAATGAAAGATCACGAGTAAGACAAGAATGTCTACTCTTGCCATTGTATTGGAAGTTCTGTCCATATAATTAAACAAGAAAAGTAGATAATAGACATCAAGTTTAGAAAAGAAGTAAAATTATCTGTATTCATAAATGACGTTGCCCTTTTATACAGAAAGTCCTAAGGAATTTATGACAAAACTGTTGAAAATAATAAACAAGTTCAGCAAGGTTGGAGGACAGAAGATCAATGTGCAAAAATTAATTCTATTCCTATAGATTGGTAAAGAGCAAACCAAAAATGAAATTCAAAAAGAAATCCCATTCATAATAGTATCAAAAAGAATAAAGTGCTTAGGAACCAATTTTACAAAGGAAATGTAAAACTCATTCTCTAAAAATTACAACAGTCAGGCTCGAGTGGCGCACACCTATAATCCCAGTGATTTAGGAGGCTGAGGCAGGAGGATCCTGAGTTCAAAGCCAGCCTCAGCAAAAGCGAGGCACTAAGCAATTCGGTGAGACCCTTTCTCTAAATAAACTACAAAATAGGGCTAGGGATGTGGCTCAGTGGTCAGGTGCCCCTGAGTTCAATCCCTGGTACCCCAAAAATAAAATAAAATAAAAATAAAAATTACAACAATTGTATAAAGAAGTTAAAGAAAACCTCAATAGGTGAAAAGATTTCCTACATTCATGAGTTGAAAAACTTAAAAAGACAATACTCTCTAAATCAATCTACAGATTCAATACAATTTCTATCAAAATTGTGACTGACTTTGCAGATATACACAAAGGGATCTTAAAGTTCAGATAAAAACAAATTGTCCTCTTGCACCAGGCACAGTGGTGCATGCCTGTATTTGCAGCTGTTTGGGAGTCTGAGACAGGAGAATCCGGAGTTTGAAGCCAGCCTCAGCAACTCAGCAAGATCCTAATCAATTCAGTGAGACCTTGTCTCTAAATAAAATACAAAAAAAAAAAAAAAAAAAAGGCTGAGGATGTGGCTTAGTGGTTAAGTGCCCCTGAGTTCAATCCCTGGTACAAACAAAAAGTTCTCTTGCAGAAGAAGGAAAAAAGGACAATCTTGGAAGATTCAAAATTCTCAATCTCAAAACTTACTGTAAAACTACAGTAATTTAGACAGTGTTGTACTGGCAGAGAAGAATATGTAGATCAATGGAATATAACTGAGAGTTCACAAGTAAACCTTCATATTTATCTATTTCAGCAAGCATGCCAAGAAAACTCAATGTTGGGGCAGGGAAGAGAATAAACTCTTCAACAAATGGTATTGGGACCACTGATAATCATATGCAAAAGAGAATTTGGATCTCTACCTCACATCATATACACAAATTAACTCAAATTGGAACAAAGACCTAAACATAAACTGAACTTTAAAACTCATAAATAAAGAAATAAATTTCCTGACCTTAGATTAGGCAATGATTTCTTAGATGTGCCACCCAAGAGATAATCTGGACATCAAAATTTAAAAATTTTGTGTTTAATTTATTATCAAAATGGAAGGGGAAAATATAACTCATATATCCAGTATGAGTTTAATATTCAGAATATGTAAAGAAGGGCTGGGGATGTAGCTCAGTGGCAGAGTGCTTGCTCAGCATGTGTGAGGCCCTGGGTTCAATCCCCAGTAGCAAAAAACAAAAACAAGCAGAACATACAAAGAACTCTTAGAAGTCATCAACAAAATGACAAACAACCCAGTTTTTAAATGACCAAAGGCATTTGCAGGTAAATGGATGAAACTGGAGCCTATTATGCTAAGTGAAATAAACTGAACCCAAAAAAAACCAAAGGCCAAATGTTCTCTCTGATACACAGATGCTAACACACAATAAGTGGGGGATGTGGAAAGAATAGAAGTAATTTTGGATTAGACAAAGGTGAATGAAGGGAAGGGAGGGGGAATGGGTTTAGGAAAGACAGTAAAATGAGTCTGACATATCTTTCCTATGTGCATCTATGAATACACAATCAGTAAATTTCCACATCATGTACAACCAGGAGAATGGGAAGTTATACTCCATATATGTGTAATATATCAAAATACATTCTATGCCATATATAACTAGTAAGAACAACAACAACAAAAACAAAACAAATAAAATGGCCAAAAGAACTGAATAGACATTTCTCCAAAGAAGACCTACAAGTGGCCAAGCACACAAAAGATATTCAACATCATTGGTTATTGAAATGAAAACAAAGCCACAATGAAAAGCCACATCACGCCCATTAGACTAGCTATAATTAAGAAATGGGGCCTTTCACACTCCTGAAAGCAAAGTGGGTCACCAGCAGCTCTACTGGAGCCACCTGTGAAAATACAGCCAGTGTTCTCACTCTTGCCAAATCTGCTCAAACCTGCACAGTGTGATCCAGAAATATGGCCTCAACATGTGCTGCCAGTGTTTCCATCTGTAAGTGAAAGTTACAGGCTTCTTTGAGTAGGACTAACTGATCTTCCTTGAGTGGGTTATCCATAAAATCTACCCAAAGAAAAAAACTGTACTAGCTCCTTGTGATTCCCCTGATTATTGGTGATGAATTCTGCTTCCTCACATGTTGAAGTTTGAACATTAGAGAAGCATGCCAAGGCAAGCATATAAAGCAGGGCTTATTTTAAAGGGGGCAATATAACAACTTCTACTGGGAGGGAGAAAGGGGCCATAGCTGTATCCTGATATCCCAAGAAGTGAGAGCATTCTGCTTTTTAAAAAATATGTTGTAGGCTTCCTTTGTTCTACTGCTATTTTCTCCCTTATCTCACTCTTTCCTGCATGCATGACTAGGCCCAGGTAGGATGGCCAAAAGGTGAGAAGTAGATGGACAGGAGGGGCCAAGGTGGAGCAACCCAGGCAGGAAACAGCCTGTAGGGAGGGACAATTCCTGGAACGGGTTACCTTAGCAACAAGTTGGAGCAGGGGCAGGTTATCTTGATAAGGATAGAGGAAGAGCTCTGAAGGCATTAACATTTAAATTCCTCAGGAGCACTCCCCAACTTCCCAGACCCAAACTGGCCTCTATTCTCTGGATCTCACCCTTGCCTACCTGCACTGACTGCCTGTGTTTAATTCTGGCTTCATTTGTATAGAAGAAATCTTCTAAACAAAACAAATAGAGGGATTGGCTTACTTCGCTTAGCATGATATTCTCCAACTCCATCCCAAAAAAACAAAGTCCGAATTTTCTCTCTGATAAGTGAATGCTGATCCATAATGGAGAGGTGGGAGGCAAGGGAAAAAATGGAGGAAATTTGATTCAGCTAAGGGTAGGGAGGGTGAGGAGGGTGCATGAGGGTAAAGATAGTGGAATGAGATGGACATGGTTACCCTAGGTACATGTATAACTGCACATATGGTGTGATGCTACATTGTGTACAACCAGAAAAATTCAAAGTTGTGCTGCAATTATGTACAATGAATAAAAATGCATCCTGCTGTCATATATACCTAATTAAAAATAATTAATTAATTTTTTAAAAAGAAAAAGAAACAGAAATAGAGGGTTGTGGATTAGCTCAGTGGTAGAGCACTTGCTAGCAGGCATGAGACCCTAGATTACATCTCTAGACTGAAAAAGAAAAAAAAAAAAGGAAAATATCAAGTTTCAGCAAGAATGTGGAGAAATAGAAACTCTCATATACATTGCTGATGGAAATATGAAATGGTAGTGTGGTGGTTCCTCGAAAAGCTAAACATAGATTTTGAATATTATGCATTAATTCCATTACAAGGAAAACCAAAGAAAATATAAATACTGAAGAGAAATTAAAACATGTTCACATAGATATGTACATTAATGTTTATAGAAGCATTATTCATTGTAGTTAAAAGGCAGAAACAATCCAAATATTGTTAATGGAGGAACAGATAAAATATGGGAGCTGGGGTTGTGGCTCAGTGGTCGAGTCCTCGTCTAGCATGTTCGAGGCCCTGGGTTGGATCCTCAGCACCACATAAAAATAAATAAATAAAATTGCAAATATTGATTTTAAAAATATGGTACATAGATACAATGAAATATTATTTGGTTATAAAAAAAGAAATGAAGTACTGATATATAAAAAACGTTATGCTACATGAAAGAAGCCAGACACAGAAGACTATGAACAATTCCTATTATATAAAATATCTGAAATAGGCAAATCAGAGACAGAAAGCAGATTTGTGGTTGTCAGAAGCTGGGAAAAGGAGAAGTAATGAATGGTTACTTAATGAGTACAGAGTATACTTTTGGATGATAGAAAAGTTTTGAAACAATAGAGGTGGTGGTGACATAACATTGTGAATGCACTAAATGTCATTAAATTTCACACTTTAAGTGGGTAATTGTATGTTATATGAATTTCAATTCAATTTTTAAAAAATGTTACAACATTTTGAAAAACTGGTGAGTCTTCAACAGATGAAACATACAGTTCCTGTCTGATGCAGCAGTTCCACTCTTGGGTATATGCTCTAGAGAATGAAAAACATTTCTATATAGAAACTAACATAAAAATGGCAACATTATTCATAATAGCCAAAAGAGGAAATATTCCAAAGTTTTATTAATTGATGAATATACAAATGAAATATGTTATATCTATACAATTGAATAAGAGTCTCCAAAAACACAAAACCCTTAAAAGCATTGTTAAACAAAAGAAGGTAGACACATAAGACCTCATATTATGCAATTCCACGTATGTGGATTATCAAAAATAGGCGAATTCAGAGATTGAAACTATTTTACTAATTACCTAGGCCTGGAAGATAAGAGGAAATTGGAAAGATGATGGTTAAGGGGTATAGGATTTCTTTGGGGGGTAATGGAAATGTTCTAAAATTCACTGTGGTAATGATTGCACACATTTTTCAAATAGCCTAAAGATCATTGGATTACAGGGAAAAGAAGAAATATTTAATGAAATTTATTTGTCAGGAGGATTGGGGATACAAAAATATCTAAGACACAGGCTGGAGCTGGAGCTCAGTAGCAGAGCACTTGTCTTGCATGTGTGAGGCACTGGGTTCAATCCTTAGCACCGCATGAAAATAAACAAATAAAATAAAGACATTCTGTCCATTTACAACTATAAAAAAAAATTTAAAAAATATCTAAGACATAGACCTTATCCTTGAGCCGCTTAGAGTCTAGAAGGAAAAAGTAAAGGTAAACAAATAACTAAATTGTAAAGTGTTGTAGATCTTAAAACAGAAGTTTTTACAGAGTACAGTAGGGTACGGATGTGGGAGAGGTCAATTCTACTGCTACTGTGTAGAGTGGCCAGAAGGGCTTCATAATGGAAATGACATAAAGTGAATCTTCAAAGATTTGTGAGTTACCACCAAGCAGGCAAGGGAAAAGAAGAACATTTCAGGCTAAAAACAGGGAACAAAGACACAAGGAATAAAACAGCATATTCTATGTAGTATATCAGTTTACTGTGGTGTAGGATGTAAAAAGGAATAAAGAAACATATGAAGCTTAAGTAGTTGGTAGGCAGGGACTCTTTGTGACAGTCCATGAAGTTTAAGCTGGCTCCTGTGACCAATGGGCAGTCATGTAAGGATTTACTCATAGAATTATGTCTTAGAAAAATGACATTTGGGCTGGGGATGTGGCTCTAGTGGTAGCTCACCTGGCATGTGTGAGGCACTGGGTTCTATCCTCAGCACCACATAAAAATAAAGATATTGTGTCCACATAAATCTAAAAAAATAAATATTTTTAAAATGTCATTGGCAGTAGAGGGGTGGATGATTCTAGCCATATAACTCTAATAGCAAAGTAACCAGTAAGAGATTATATAATGGCCCAAACAAGAAATAATGAGAGCTTAAGTTAGAGCAGTCTCAGTGGGCACTAAGAGAGGGACATAGATAACCAGGCTAGAGACAACAGAGGCACAGATGTCCAGGGTGAGAGAGTGCCAAGAAGAAAATATTGCCAATAGTGACAAATGCCAGAGAGAATGGAGAGATAAGGCAAGGGTCAATAAGTGACCACTACTCAATTTAGTATCTGGAAAATTTTTAAGCAGTGACAGAGACCTGATTTTGATTGGTAGGAGAGAACAGAAGAAGTTTAGAGAACAGAAGGAATTATAGAACCCTTTCTATTTTATGCCATTTTGTAAGGTTTTCAACAGATCATTTATTGACTACAGGTGTACAGAAACCCAAAGTCGTTATTTGGGGAGAAGGCATTTGTTTTCAAGCTAGTGCTAAAAGACCCAAGGATTCATATATAAAATCAGCTCTTGCCCTCATTTCCCTCCCGCCTTCTCTGCCGTTCTACCCTCATTCTCAAAGGCAAAACACACAAGTCCATCCTTTTTTTCCCCCGCTCCTATACACTTTGTAAGCTTGTAAATTGCCTTTTTATATATTTTCACTTGATATTCATTTCACTTTGATTTCACTTTATGAAAATGTTGAGAAAAGTGTCAAAACTATCCTTTACTCTACATCACCTAAGAAAAAATCTGAAACAATTACTGAGAATGTTTTTCCCTTTCGGCAAATCCTGAGAATAAAATAATTGATGATTGGAAAGGTGAGCAGTCTATCCCAAAATACATGAATTAGAAATTCACAAAGCCAGCTGCAGATTTAAAGTCATATAAAGATATATAACAGAGACAGAGATAAGGCATTATTGGTATTTCTGACTCCAGAGCATCCAGGATCAGATTTCCTTTATCTTGTCCATCTCTTTCTAGTAGTAACTCCTCATTATCATGCACTTCTCTGATTAGAAAAACAGAACAAATAAACCCAAAAAGTTCATAACAATTCTCTCCTCTGTAACAACCCACCCAGCAACTCTATCCCAGTTGAAAAGGGCAACTATCTCACCCATCCGATGAAATCAACAAGCAGTAGTCCAGCAATCCTATCTAAGTCCCTCTCTGGTCCAGAAAGTGACACATAAAAACCAAATCCTGAATATGTTTCAGAAGAGGCTGAGCCTAACTAAACAGAACCAATGAGCAATATTCTGCCTGCTTCAGAAATACTCTTGCTATTATCAATGTGCTGTTGTGAATAATATGAAATTGAGGACTTCCAAGCTACTTTTTCTTCCATTAAGTTCTTTTATGTTACACCTCTAAACAGGGGAAGAATAAATGCAAGTATCTGGAGCATCTTTCCCTGAAAAGAAGCAGGAGATAGCAGGTGTTATGGTGGGGTCAAGGATTTCAAGAGAAAAAGCTTAATTACTGTGTTATGTAAGGACTCAGTGAAAAAGTACAGTTCCCATTTGTGAGTTTCTTGAAGGATATGCTTTTTTCTTGCATTCATCTCTTAGATTGATCTAAAAGGTTTTATACTTTTTGTTACTTTTAATTGACAAATAATAATTGTGTATTTATGGGACCCTATGTGATCTCTCTTTTTTTTTTTTACAGTACTAGGGATTGAACCCAGGATCTTGCACATGCTAGGCAAGCACTCTATCACTAAGCTATACCCCCAGCAATGTTTTGATATATGTATACATTGTGGAATGATTAAATCAAGCTAATTAACACATCTATCACTTTGCCTACCATTTTTGTGTGGTAAGAACATTTCAATGTACTCTTTCAGCAATTTCGCAATGTAAAATACATTATTATTTACTATGGTCACCAGGTTGTGCAATTGATACCTTGAACTTATTCCTTCTGTCTAACTGAAACATGTACCCTTTGTTTGACCAGTATCTCCCCATTCCTATCCCCTTCCCCACTTCTGATAACTACCATCCCACTCTAATCATTCTACTCTCTACTTCTTAGAGTTTGACTTTTTATATTCCACATATAAGTGACATGTGGTATTTCTTTCTGTGTCTGGTTTATTTTACTTAGCATGATGTCCTCCAGGTCCATTCATATTGTTGGAAATGGCAGAAAGAATTTCTTTATTTTTTTAAGGATGAATGCTGTACCATTCTGTATATATACTCCACATTTTCTCTATCTATTCATCCATTGATGGACACTTAGGTTGTTTCCAAATCTTGGCTATTGTGAATAATGCTGTAATGAACCTGGGAGTACAAATATCTCTTCAACATACACATTTCAATTCTCTAGTATATATATCCAGAAAAGGGATTGCTGGATTATATGGTAATTCCACTTTTAGTTTTTGAGGAATCTCCAATTTGTATTTCATAATGGATGTGCCAATTCACATTCCCACCAACAGTGTACAAGTTTTATTTTTTCTTCATATCTTCACTGGCACTATTATCTTTCATCTTTTGGATAATAACCATTCTATCAGTTTGAAGTTATATTGCACTGAGCATTTAATTTGCATTCCCCTGATGATTAATGATGTTTAGAATTTTTTCTTTTTTTGGCTATTTATTTAACTTCTTTTTTTTTTAAAGAGAGAGGAGAGAGAGAGAGAATTTTTAATATTTATTTTTTAGTTCTCGGCAGACACAACATCTTTGTTGATATGTGGTGCTGAGGATGGAACCCGGGCCGCACGCATGCCAGGCGAGCGCGCTACCGCTTGAGCCACATCCCCATCCCCAGCCCCTTATTTAACTTCTTTTGAAGATAACTACTTAGGACCTTTGCTCATTTTTAAATCAGCATTTTTTTAACACACACACACACACACACACACACACACACACATATATATATATATATATATTTACTTATAGATGGACACAATACTTTTGTTTTTATTTACTTATTTTTATGTGGTTCTGAGGCTTGAACCTAGTGCATCACATATGACAGGCAAGCACTTTACCAATGAGCCACAATCTCAGCCCCATTAAATCAGGAATTTTTAAAATTGATATTGAGTTCTTTGAGTTTCTCTCATATTTTGAATGTTAACCCTTTATCAGATACACAGGTGTTTCTCAACTTACAATATAGTTACATTCCAATAAACCCATAATAAAGTTGAAAATAGCTTTCACACCATCATAAAGTTGAAAAATTCTAATTTGAACCATTTTAAGTTAGGGACCAACTTTTATGGTTTGCAAATATTTTCTCTCAATTCATAAGTTTTCTCTTCACTCTGTTAATTGCTTTCTTTTCTGTGCAGAAGCTTTTTAGTTTGACTCAATTCCCTTTGTCTATTTTTGCTTTTATTGCCTGTGCTTTTGACATTATATCCAAGAAATCATTATCCAATTTCATAAATTTTTTTCTCTATTGTTTTATTCCAGTAGTATTACAGATTCAGGTCTGAATTTAAGTCTTTAATGCATTTTAGTTGATTTTTAAATATATTTTTTAAATAAGTCCAATTTCATTCTCCTGCATGCGGATGTCCAGTTTTCTAAAAGCCATTTTTTGAAAAGGTTGTCCTTTCTATGTTTTTGGCACCTTTGTCAAAAATCAAGTGATTACAGGTGGTGCACAACTATAATTAAAGAAACTTGGGAGGCTGAGGCAGGAGACTCACAATTTCAAGGCCAGGTTTAGCAACTGAGCAAGATCCTGTCTCAAAATAGAAAATAAAAGGCTGGAGAATGTAGCTCATCAGTAGAGAGTCCCTGAGTCAGTCTGTACTACCTCAAAAAAAAATCAATTGATTATAAATGTGTAGGTTTATTTTGGGGAGATCTCTATCTTGTTCCATTTGTTAATATCTTTGCTCTTATGCCAGTATTATGCTGCTTTTGATTATTATAGCTTTGTAATATATTTCGAAATCATGAAGTATAGTTTTGATAGCTTTGTTCTTTTTTGCTGCAAGTTTTTTTTTAGCTATTCCTGATCTTTGTAGTTTGACATAAATTTTAGGATTGTTTCCTTTATAGTGAAAAATGACATTGGAATTTTCAGAGATTGCATTGAATTTGTAGATCACTTTGGGGAGTGTGAACATTTTAACAATATTAATATTTCCATTCCATGAACATGGGCTATCTTTCCATTTATTTGTGTCATTTCTTTCATTATTGTTTTATGTATACAGGTCATAATGATTTCTATATAAATCACTTACTACTTTTTTTTTATCCATCCAGTAGGAAAAAAACCAATGTAGAGAATATAGCCCTCAGCATTACCCCTGATGAGTCCATATGTGTCCATGCATTGAAGAACTTCCCTACCTGACTTGTCTTTTGATCATGCCAGAAATCACTATTCCCACTTCAAACTTAATTTTCTCATATATCTCTCATCACATATTTACCCCAAGAATATTCTCTGCCAATGATAGCCTTATACCTGCTCTTAAAAGATTCTAAGATCTACTCCACATCTATTGGAACCGCTTCCTCAAAGAATGCCAATTTCTCATTAATTACCAATCTAGTATTCCCTCATAGGCTCCACAACTTCATTTGCTAGTGTATGTAAACCTCAGGCCCTCCTCCTGATCTCTAGAACTGCATGTCCAACTACGTGATGGTGGCAAACAACATTTGCATATGTCTTAAGCTCAACTTCTCCAAGTTAATTCCTTTCTTATGTTTTTTTTTCTCTTGTTAATGGCACCAACTATCATTCCCTGATTCCCTAGTTCTCAAGTGCAAACCATTAAAATTGTATGATAACATGGCTATAATTCCCTAAATATCATCTAATTTAATATCTTCACAGATAAGACTGAGGCCCAGAATGGTTAAATTGCTTCCTCAGTCTTTCTACAAAGCCAGTGTGGAAACAGAATCTCCTAATCCTTCACATAAATTAATTCTTTTATTCCTTCACCAAATCCTGTATGTTCTATACTCCCAATGCTTCTCTCTTTTATGCATTTTTTACTGTCTCAATTTAAATCTCATTTTAGTATCTTTTAACTACAATATTGCAGTTCTAATTCTTCTCTCTATTATCCACAGTACACTACTGCCCAAAATAGTATTCTTAAAATCCCAATATAATCATGGTTTTCCCCTGTTCAAATACCTATTTTATGCAAATTAATTGCTAACATCTTGCCCAGTAGTCAAAATCCTATATACTTAGATTCTAACTTCCTTTCTATTTTGTCTCTGCTACACAACTAAATAGTAAATTTGAAATAAATTTCAACCAATTCAAGTTATTATCTACTCATTAAACCTACCTAAATCTCTCACTCCCAAGTCTTTTTCAATCTATTCTGCAGATGGACTGTCTGCAGGAATGGACTGTCATCTTATCTTCTTACCCATCACCACTATAAATCTACAACAAATCTTCTAAGGTCCATCTCAAGTTCTTCTTCCAAAAAGAAAAAAACAAAATAAGAACAAAAAGCCCACAACAGCAACAACAACAAAATATCCCAACTCCTTTCTTATAACACATTGTGCCTTTATTGTCCTATGCATCAGAATATCACAATTGAGTTACCTTTTAACTCAACTATCAACTACCTGAATGCAGAGATTGTGTTTTACCTGAATTTTATGTCTTTTGTGGCTCATTTGACAATTAGTAGATGCTCAAAAACACTTGTAAAATTAAATAATAATTATAACCCATATAACACTGAACTTGGTAAAATGCCTTCCCAAACTCATAATGGTCGTGCCCCTATTTTTACTATTCAAATTTACAGATATTTTTAAACTCTGAAATACAGAGTTCAGTAAGACCCAAATCTTTTAATGGGAAGCAAGTGTTTTTACTCAATATTATCTATTTGTTATTCTAAGTCTATATTCTCCAAAGGAAGGTTTTGGATATTTGCCTCAGGCAGTATGATGATTATGTAAATTCCAACAGCTGCATTTTATCCATTTTTTAAATTAACTTTGTGATTTGCTGGAGTCTTACTGTTGCTGTTTTGTTTATTAGCCAATGAGATATGATAGGCAAGAAAACTTAGTCTTGGTTTCTTAAGAATTCTTTTAGCCCATCTCCACAATTTTGGAATCAAGGCTACAGTTCACAGGGCTGGGATTGAAGAAAATATTCCCAGATTGAATAAATTGATTTATATCCTGCAGCTTCCCCAGTGAAGAGATTTAAAAAAATATATATATCTGTAACTCTGGAAAAAAGTACAGGTGCCCTTGATGAAAAAAAAATTATTAGGAATACCTAAAAGATAAATAAGAGATGGAATTGGACCGAAAGAGGAAACTTTTGCCCAAAATGTGCAGAATGCTGTTAGAAAAGATGTATTAGGGGAATAAAGTGAAGGAGTACTGGGGCAAAAGAGGAAGGTGATTGGTTGGAATTGACAGTAGGAGGAGCTCAGCAGTCCTAATCCATATTTTACCACCACCACTTCTTGAGCAGGACTTCCATTTCTAGTAATGGAATGCCAAGTAACTAGGTTATTTGGACCAAAGCTTTCACTGAAAACAAAGGAGATAACACATACACACACACACACACACACACACACACACACACACACATATATAATTGATCAGGCTGGACCATAAACTCCTGGGCTCAGCCTCAGCCCCTCAAATAACTGGGACTACAGGCAGATACCAGTGCACCTAGAAACAAATTTTTTAAATGCATCAAAGAGTTGAGAAGATTAAAGAACTACAAGATTAAAAAAACAAACAAACAAACAAACTCTAAGGGGCTGGGGATATAGCTCAGTTGGTAGAGTGCTTGCCTCACATGCACAAGGCCCTGGGTTCAATCCCCAGTACCCCCTCCCCCCCACACACACACACAGAGGGGAAAAAAAATGAAGAAAAAGCTAGAATCAAAAGGAAGTAAGCACAGAGCATCTGATCAGACCTAGTATGGCCTCCCCCTGGTGTTAGCCCAGCACCCAAATATCAAATGACCTTTTGCACTCTGTCAGACAAGTGTAGCACTGGCTTTTTCTTCTCTTTCTTTTTCTTTCTTTTCTTCTTTTTTTTTTCTTTTTATGTACTAGGGATTGAACCCCTGGGCACTTTGCCACTGATCCACATCTCTAGCCCATTTTAATATTTTATTTAGAGACAGGGTCTCGTTGAGTTGCTTAGGGACTTGTTAAATTGCTGATGCTAGCTTTGAACTCACAATCCTTCTGCCTTAGCCTCCCAAGTTGTTAGGATTACAGGTCTGTGCCACCAACAGCTCTGGCTTTAATGGTTTCACAGGAAAGAAGACAGAATCCAATATTCAGGACCTGTCCAAGGTGAAGAGGTTAATATAAGACCTTTTCAACATTACCCTGACTATAAAATGTTATGCTTTTAAAACAAGAGCAAACACATTCCCAAATACAAGGATCTGCCAGACATGACTCTTAGTAGAGCAGAGAGAAAGAAAAAGGAAAAATTTATCTCTGAGAAACTGTAGTCATGGGCTGACACTCCATGTGCAGCCTAGGATTACTTTGCGTGGGTATTCCCAGACACGGAATTTACATTGTGTTAGGTATATAATTTAAAGTATATGAGAGGATATGCATAGGATATATGTATATACTGTGTTAGACCAGGACGCAAGAAAAGACAAGAAAAGACCACTGACTCCAATTAAAATCAAATTAAAGCAAGCTTATTATTTCGACCGGCTGGGCTGCCTCTCCCTCCCAAAACGGCGGGAACAAGACAGCCCCGAGGCTTCTTTGTGGCCCAATTTTATAGCCCAAAAAGTTACACAAAGGGGGGTTACAGATAACAACACTCTGAGGAGCATAACACAAGTTTACATTTTTGCTGGCCCCGGCATCAGAATTTATGGAGATCTTAGAGACTCAAAGAGGGTCATTATCCGGCCAGGGAAGGCCAGAATTTATTCGGCATCACTAAGGTTTAGGAAAGGGTTGTTATCTGGTCAGGGAAAACCAGACATGGGTGAGTTCAGGGCACAGGCAGGCATTCCAAGTAGGTTCAGAATTTGCAGTAATTTATAGTAAAGCCGAAATTATCTTTTCATGGTTTTATGGCGAGATGCCCAATTTTAAGAAAAGATCAGGTTGGGTCTATCAACTGCACTACAGGGGTCCTAGAATCAATCTCCCACAGATATGGAGGGAAGGTAGAAAAAGGAGACAAAGCATCACTATGTGGGAGTTTTGTTTTTTTAAAAAATATATATATTTTTATGGGCACAATATCTTTATTTATTTTTATGTAGTGCTGAGGATCGAGCCCAGTATCTCATGCGTGCGAGACAAGAGCTCTACCACTGAGTTACAGCCCCAGCCCCAATGTGGGAGTTTTTGGAATGGGTATTTGGGACAAAGATACAGGGTATTGCTATCAACAGGTAATGACATTCAGGAAGCCCCTATTCCCAGACTGGCTCTTGTTACACCCACATAGCACATTCTACAATACTCAAAAAGACACTGGTAGAGAGCTGAGATGATTAGTTAAAACATTCTCAGACAGATTAACAGGGAAGATCCAAGCTGGAGTGCAATAAAGCTTCACCGTAATTTGAGGAAAAGTAATACCATTAAAGAAAAGCATCAGTCTACATATGTACACACATAAATAATACCTGAGCACAATTATTGAAGACTTTAAAACATAAAATAATTACATACTGTGTATTTAAAGATGTTTGTATCCATGAATCAAAAGCAGACTTAAATGGAAAAAAATTAGATAGTTTGGATATAAAATATAATAAATAAAATATAAAATATAATATAATAAAAACTCCAAGAATGAATAGCAATATTGACATAGCTGAAGAGCAACATGAGAGCATCAAAGATAAAACTAAGGAATTCTTTCTGATCATAATGCAAATGAATAGAGAGACGATAAGTATGAAATATAAGTATGAAATAAAAGTTAAGAGACCCACTAATAATGAAAGGACATGAGAACTACAGCTCCAAGAGTTCTAATCCTGCTTTGAAACTAGTTCATATAATACCTAGGGCAAATCATCTACATCAGATTACCTGAATTTATTGGTCAATTACTTTTCTTAGTTTAGTGAGGCTCTAAGCAACTCAGTGAGATCTTGTCTCTAATAAAATACAAAAAGGGACTGGGGATATGGGTGGGTGGTTAAGTGCCCCTGGGTTCAATTATTAGTGCAAGAACAAAACAAAACATTTTTTTTTTTTTTTAAAGAGAGAGGAAAGGGAGAGAGAGAGAGAGAGAATTTATTTATTTATTTTTTAGTTCTCGGCGGACACAACATCTTTGTTGGTATGTGGTGCTGAGGATCGAACCCAGGCCGCACGCATGCCAGGCAAACGCGCTACGGCTTGAGCCACATCCCCAGCCCCAAAACAAAACATTTTTGAAGAAGAAAACCACTATTGTTATGTTTAAAAAATTATCTTTGTAGCTACAGAATTTAATATCACAATTCCATACCTGAGGTTCATTGATTCTTTTTTTTAATATATTTTTTTTTCATTGTAGATGGACACATGCCTTTATTTTATTTATTTGTTTTTATGTGGTGCTAAGGATAGAACCCAGTGCCTCACACGTGCTAGGCAAGCGCTCTACCACTGAACCACAACCCCAGCCCTGGGGTTCATTGATTCTAAGTTTCAGTAGTAACTTAAAAGGCAGTTCAGTTGAATTTTAGACCTTAGAGAAGAATTATATGCTGTGTTATAAGCAAAGTATTTAATGGGATAGAAAGATACACCACTTCAGTAAGAACTATGTCATGAGAAATAACATGGTTAAGAAAACTAAGGTCAGATTTTTGCAAGGCTTAATTTGTCAGACAAAAAAAAAATTAAAGAAAACATTACTGAGTGCCCAGCCCGTATCAAGCACTTTCACACACAGGATCTCACTTAGTTCTTGGAACAACTCTTCCCACACTCCACCCTCAACTGTACAATTCAAAGAAAAACAATACAAAACTTTGCTTAACCAAGGGATGTGCACAGAATGCATAAAAAAATGATTCAAGCTTTTACTCTGATGATCCCTTTGACAGTGACAGAAAATTCGAGAGCCAAAGTTGACTTAGGGAGGAGCCTCATGAGAAATAATGATTTGGTTTGAGGACATTGGAACTTAGAGGCAAGGGGAATCTATCCAGTTTCCTTTGCTGCCTATTTAGGCATGTTCCCAGCAGCTCGGCAGACTGAGGCAAGAGGATCACAAGTTCAAAGCTAGTCTCAGCAACTTATGGAGGCCCTAAGCAACTTAGTGAGATCCTGTCTCAAAATAGAAAATTTGAGAAATGGGCTGAGTATCCTTGGGTTCAATCCCTGGTACATACACACATACATACATATATAAATAAAATAGGCATGTCTTAAACACTTCAGTATTGACTAGTGACAGCTGAACAGGTAGTTTAGGATTTCCATTCTTTATGAAAACTCTAACCAGAATCTCCAATCAATTACAGTTTCAGCTTTTCAAGGAAAACCACTCCATTTGTCTCTAAGCTTAAAAGCTTTGTTGCCTTATTTTGAGAGGGAAAATGGAATTATACACTAACCATAAAACAGCCTTTGCACTTTTACATATAATTAACTAAATAATTAGCACATCAATTTTAAATTTTAGTATGTAAAATCATGAGTGAAAGATATACAATTTAATCTTTTTAGATTTTTAAAAAAATTTTTAGCTGTTGATAGAGCTTTACTTTATTTATTTATTTTTATGTAGTGCTGAGAATCCAACCCAGTTGCCTCACACATGCCAGGCAAGTATGCTACCATGGAGCCACAATCCTAGCCCCTACAATTTAATCTTTTAATAGTGGAATTTAATTTCTGTTTTGGATTATCACAGTATAAACTCCTCTTTGCTACCCCTCCAGCTTTCTCCCCACTCCTAGTCTAGAAAATGTCTTCTTTTGGGGGGAATGAGGCCCAGAAAGCTTTGTTGTTACCTTGATGTTATACACCAGGTATTTTACATACGTTCTGTGGTTCAGGTTGTAAATCCTTTCTTCTGCTACTCCTTAACATCCAGGGAGACTTATTCCTTTCTTTCAGCCACTTCTAGGCTTTTCTTTCTTCTTTTCTTTTAAAGCAATGAGTAATGAACAAAAGGCCACAAGGAAAAAACATCAGTTAACATTGCCAACCATGTTCTGTCATATTTTCTGAGGCATTCCTCCCCAATTATTTTTTATCTAATTATAAATTAATAATAGAAATGACATTTACTAAGCACTTATTATAGGCCAGTTACTATGCCAGGCATATTGTATAAATTATCCAACCATCTTTCAGGTTTGCTGTTAAGCTCTTTACTTCTATCTACTAATTAGAATTCTGGAAGGTAAATTCTCAACAATCCTTTGGGTCATTCAGCCTTCTCTGTTTAATTAAAACCTATATAAATTAAAACAAGTATAGAACTCTTCACTCACTAATTCTAGTCCACTAGTTACTTTAGTTGTTTTCCAAAGATGGAAATTTTACTATCTTTATCCTTGAAGAAGGCAGTTGTGAAAGAGAGAACGGAAGGTTGTAAAATACTTACCTTTTCCAGACACTGACACTAAATTATAGACTGTTACAAAGTATCAACTATATCACTGTATTAACTTATATAACTATATCAATAGTTTATTACCAAATATATAATAATACATAGACATGTATTGGTTGATTAAGTTACTGTAGTGTACTAAAAGTTTACTCATTTATTATGTACAGTCCTTTTATTACAGATCTCAATTTCTTTTATATGCATATTTATAGAATTTGATTATATCCACATCAAGTCTAGCTATATAGAAATAATGATTTTAAGTCACTCCTATTGAGAGAAGAATGGAATAGCTCCATACATGTGCAACTCTTGCACTATAGATGTTACAATCATTGGAGGATTGAGATGAATCTCCACAGTGTGGAGTCTTCTGAGGGGTGATAATGTGCTAATCCTGCCAAGGATCTGGAGAAGAGGAAAGCTCTGTTTTTCAGAATGGGAGGGCTTGAGGTAAGTGGTAGAGTTAGAATTTGTGTTCTTTCCCTTAATACCAAAGAGAACAAGGTGTTAGGCTGGAAATGTAGCTCAGTGATAGAGTGCTTGCCTAGCATGGCCATGACCCTGCGGTTCAATTACCAGTGCTGAGAGAGAGAGAGAGAGAGAGAGAGAGAGAGAGAGAAAGGTGGAAAGGAGAATCACCCCCTGTGGTGGAAAGTGAGAAGACATTTCCTCCTACTAGGGAGAGGAGGAAAGGTACATTGTGAAATTCAGCCAGGAAAAGGAATTACCTGGGACTAGAGAGGAGGCAGTTGAGATATTATATATAACTACAGATCTATCAGTATATACTGTACTGTGTGTATGCCTTTTATATTTTTGTTCTTCCTTGAGATTATTTATTTTGAAAGTGCCAGCCAGTTTTAGATGTGGTAAGAGTAAAGAAGAAAAGACGACTGAAGGGAAAAGAGGAAGCAGCAGTAATCAGAATGAGTAAAAACCAAAGAGAAAGTAAAATTCAGCAGCAGCTGCTTCTTCCAGTGCTTACAAAGTATAGTTTCTTCATTTTAATTCAATAAGGGAAAGACTTTCTTCATAGATGCTAATTACAGTTGCTCTCAAAAGATACCTTTGGGAAAGGAAAGAGAACTGATATTAGTTATTTAGTTGCCCTATATTCTATACTCACCTCCGCCAAACACTTTACATTTTACTTCTGTTCTGTCTTTATATGTATTGTAAGGGGTAAGTACAATATTGACATTTCCAGTCTACAGAAAAACAAGACTTAAAGAGATTAAATAACTTACCCAAGTTCATAACTTACCACAGTTAAATAAGGAATATAAAATGTTCTTGATAGAACTTTATTTTTATTTTTATTTATGTATATGTGGTGCTGAGAATTGAACCCAGTGCCTCACACATACTAGGCAAGCGTTTTACACTGAGTCACCACCCCAGCCCAGGAATATGAAATGTTTTTCTAAACATCATATACAAATCTAGCAGCTCAAAAATCAAACTAATAAAGGAATAGACTCATATTTACGTTTCATTAGAAATTTCAATAATCTTTAGTCTATTCAGTAGGATTGTTGAGATTATATAAATTGAGGAAGAAAACTTTCAAAGAAGTAATTCATAGCTAATGAAGTAGAGGTTACTTTGATTTGAAAAGTGGTTGTGAATGTGGTATTAAACTTGATTATGAGGAAACTGGACAACAGAGGGATTTCATCTTTATACAATAAACAACAGGCCTTATGGATTTTTAACCAAATGTGTGTCTTGATAGAAACAGTTATTCTGAGGGTGAATGTAAGTTAGACTACAATCAAAGCAATCATATTTAACTCCATTAGGAAGCTATTATATTAATGCAGCTACGAAGTGATAAAGGTCTTATTTATGCCACACTTCCCCAGAAAGCTGAATACTTACCACCATGCATAAAAATCCCTTAGGGAGAATTTTTTCTAGATTCTCGGAGTGAAAATCTTTACTTATGCCTTCTACATTTCTCCAGTTGTCTACCCATTTTTAGTAACTTAGATTTATCTGTATTTATTTATTTCCAGTCTGACTTGCTCTCAGGACTCTGTTTCAGGTTTTAGAACTGTCCTTGTTGGCAGGTTGGTCTCTAATCATTTGTCTCACCTCCATCATCTTTGATTCCTTCTCTGGATTCACCTGTGACTTATAGTTTTCTGCTTTTGGGTCATTAGAGTTTGATTTCCAGGCTTTATCTCTTAAGTGGCTGCCTGTCCTGGAAATAGCACATTATTCTTTCCTAGATCCTGAACTCCTGCACTTACCAGCTGTCCATTCCAAATTCCTTGATGGCTCAGCTCAACCTTTAGATCAAGGCCAAGAGAAGAATTGAGGACTGAGTGTTAAGAAATACACAATCATTAGAAGACATAAAACAAAAAAGGAACTCTAGAATAGAGGTTTGAAAGGAAGAAAGATGTCTAGGATAATGTAAAGTCACCAAAGCCAGTGTACAACACAAAGTCTATAAAGAAAGCAGATATGTTGAGGGCAATTATAGCATTGGATGAAACCAGTAAAATGGTCGTTATGGGTCTTTGAGAAAGCAAAGATTTCTTTGTTTTCTGTATGCAGAAAGGTTCAGAGCTAGATTTCAAACTTTTAAATTGGAGGGAGAGAGAGAGAGAGAGAGAGAGAGAGAGAGAGAGAGAAACAAACAATCATGTTTAAGAAGCAGAAGTAGAGGCCATACCACACATTTAGAAAGTGCCCATTGAAGGAAGGTAGGTTGCATTCGAGATACCTGATGCCTTTCTCACTATCAAATTCTTAAGACAAAAGCAAGCATTGCAAAGAGTCTAAATTTGAAACTGGACTTTCAGATTTTAATAAACATATTTGACAAGATAGGGAGCTACGAAAGATTGTTATTTAGCTGTTAACTTGATTCATTACATGTAAATATTTAGGCATATAGATTTTAGACATATAGCCTACTGTAGGCCTTACAAATTTTAGGACTGAACATGGGGTTGTTCCACATTGTTTGTTTAGATTGAGAAAAATGGCAAATGTTTAAAGGAAAGGGGAGAATTTAAGGAAGACAAGATATAGGCTAGCAAAGAGTGATGAATGGAATAATAGTTCTTGAAAGTGAAGTAGACAGGTTAGATTTAGATAGTAACAGCAACAAAAAGAAGATGAGTCTATATTTTGGAAATAAATAGCTAAGCCACAAGTTAATATATATTGAGCCTCTCATGAGAAAGCAGTTCTATAAAAAAACTGTGATCAAGGTAATGTTTTTAGATTTATTTTTTTTTTCTCTAATTCTTTTTTTTTTCAATACTGTGAATATATCCTATGTGATATATTTTGGCACTACTTTTGACCTACCTTAGCCTCTGAGAACTGAGAATTCTATCCAAGGAGTCCTGGTAGGCTGAAGAAACAATCATTTCAGTTATCAGTTGCCATGTTAACAAACAACTCGTAACATGGTGAGTTGAAACAAAGATTGGTTACTCCTCAAAATCTGTTAGATTGAGTGATTTTTCTGCTGACCTCACCTATACTCATGTAGCTTCATTCATCCAGTGGTCATTTGAGACAGGTGGAATGTTCTATTATTTCTGACTTTTTCAGGGCACGGTGGTCTCAGGGTATTGTTTCAAGAGGGGGCTATAAAGCTTAAGGACTAGCCTGAGAAGTTAAGCAGTATCACTTGCCACATATCTGTTGTCAAAAAAAGTTATCTGGGGAACCCAGATTTAAAATGTTGGCAAAATAGTATGCAAGTCTTAATGGGAGAATTGGGCAAAGTTACACTGCAAATGGATGTGAACAGTAGGAGTTAGTTTTCTTGGTAGCCATTGTTGTAACAATCTACAGTAGTTCACCCTCAGGCCTCAAAGATTCACATCGCTCCCACAAGATTCTCACCCTCCTAAGATTGTCTAAGTCTCATTCTATCATAGCATCAAACTCAGAATCCTTGATCTTATGATGCGCATCAGGAAAATATGTGGATGGGCTCCTTAGGTATACTTCTTTGATTCAGACACTTGTAAATTAAAAAGACAAGTTATCCTCCCATTTCTTCACATACTCAATATATACTAGAGTGAAAGAAATCACACAAGACACTACTGTTCAAAAAGGGGGAAAGGAGACTTATTTGTCAATGGTCTATGGCAACTTGGAAATTCAACTAAACTCGTGTTTGCAGGTTTCTCTACTCAAAGGGTAGGCAATGATCATTGATTAGAGGACTCTGTTCTACCCTTTGGGAGTGGTTCCCTAATCTATTGTTGTCAAAAGGGAGCAAAATTGTGATGTGTGCAGTCAAGGGGAGAAATAAAGAATGTCTATGTGCTTCTACCCTTGTGCAATGCTTTATTCCCTCGAATTACTCAATAAAATTTCATTCTATAGGTTCTTAATCAAGAAAACGACAATCCTTAATGCTAGGCACTGCAATAGACATAATTTATTCATAGCAAACAATTCTAGATTAATTAAATTCACAGCAAACAATTCTAGATTAATTCTAAGCACTGCAAAACGCACTTAATCATGACAGGCTAGTGACAGACATTTCCTCTGCATGCTAAGTTAAAAAGTCTTAAGCCTTAGGCTTTAAGTCCAGCAGATGTACACTCATTCAGACTGCGGTGATCAGGTCTGGATGTACACTCATTCAGACTGCGGTGATCAGGTCTGGAACCAAGGCAGGCTTTTCCTGGTGTGGAGTGGATGACCGGTTGAGGAGAGGGTTGTAGGGAGGAGTTGCGGCTCTCACCAAGGTCCAGATGAGGCAGTAGAGTTTGAGAGCAATGAGGATCACGCAGACCATCAGGAAACGATGACAAGTGATGGGATGTCAGGTCCTCATCAGGCTCTCCAGCTCAAGTGCATCCTTGTTTTGACTGGCTGAATCCCTGTTCATTAGCTCTATTATTTATACTAAATTCTGGGGCTTTTGACCCCACTTTCAATTCTTATCAGCTACCACCAGATTTCTCCATGACATCATTTACCCTGGGGTCAGAAACCTCTGGTCTGGTGGTCTCCATCCTGATCTTCTTACTTTTCCCTCTTACCAGGGGAGGACAGCCTGTCAGAAGCTTCACTCTGTTTATCAGGGTGAGGGGAAGTAACTTGTTTGAGGCCATACTGGAGGGATCTGTTGGATGTGCCTGGTGAGACTGCAGGGTTCAAACTGGAGTTTTTAAAATGGAGTTGCTTAGGCTCAGGCCTAAGGCCATCCTAACAATTGTTCTCCTTAGCTCTTGACTATACTGGGTTTGTACCATGAATTGTCCTATCTTTTATATAAAAATGGTCCATGTTGGGCTGGGTCTGTGTGGCTCAGTGGCAGAGCACTGCCTATTATGGGTGAGGCACTGAGTTCGATTCTAAGCACCGCATGAAAATAAATAAAGGTCCATTGACAACTAAAAATATTAATAAAAAAATGGCTCATGTTTGCTTTGTTATCCTGCTTCCTGGAGAATCAGAGACCTTATCTTTTTGAACTTTCTCAATCTCTTTTAATCCAAGTTAGTGGTGTTTTCTTTTTTAACACAATACTTTAAAAACCTTATGCCTTTTCTATGAATTGGATGGTATTCATTTTATATCCCCAAAACAAAGTGGACAATTCTTTTGTAGGTAGTGGGCTGTAGTACTAGTTGCTTTCTTAAACTTCAAAAGGCTTTTATATCATAGGGGCGGGTATAGTAAATCAAAACTCAAGTGTACATAAACTGGCCTGTTTCGTATTATGCAAATAGATGTCTCCGATAAAATTTGATGCACAAGTCAAATTTTTGTAAACCAAATGTTTATTTCACTAGTTTACGTCATCATAGTAACTTGACTCTTAAAATCAATCTTTTTTTGAATCCTCTGGCAGTTATGAGCAACAGTAACACAGAAAACAGGAAAGCTCTGGAGTCCGACCTCCATGTGAATATCCTTTGCCATGTGACCTTGGACAAGTTTTTCATTCTCACTTGATGTCCGTTTCCTCCTCAGTAAAATATGAATACAAATATCTTGTTAGGTTGTTATGGAGATTAGAGATAATGCAAATAAACTGATATACAGTAAATAGTAGTTGGTATGAGAAATAGAGAGTCCTGTGGTCCATTTTCAGAATATAGCATTTAGCCTTAAAAGTAAAAAATGGGATGTAAGATCTAATCATAGACATTTTAACATTGGTCCTTCCCTTTGCCCTCCCCAATTTAAAAAATTAACCAATTGCACAGATTATAACCCTGAGCTCCTCCTATCAGAGCAAGGGGCAATGCTGTGCTAAAGATAAAAACAGGCAGACTGCCCACCCAAGTGTGTGTGCTTGCCAGATTTTGTTCAGTAGCACACCCTTCTGCAAAAGTAAAGTTTGCTTTGCTGAGTAAATTTTGAGTACATGCCTGATTTCTTGAGGCACCCTGATGTTTCTAACAATTAGAGCTTCAAACTATAAGTGAATGAAACTTTAATTTCTTTCCAAGGCTAACTCTACATCAAATGTTTTGGATGGTCCTGAAGCTAGAATTAGGTAGATAGGCAAGGGGTCTAATCCAGAGAATGGAGGAATTGAAATTTGTTAATTCTTTCAGAGCCTTTCCTCCACCCTTATCAAGATAACCTGCCCCTGCTCCAACTTGTTGCTAAAGGTAACCTGTCCCAGGAATTGTCCCTCTCTACAGGGAATTGTAAAAGTTGTTAATTAATGCACCCTGGGCCCCCTTCCAGCACTAATCACTCCTTGGCCTCTCCTGTCCATCTGCTTTTCACCTTTTGGCCATCCCACCTGAGCATCTCCTGAGCCCAGTCAGGAAGGATATAAGGGGGAAGAGAGCAGGAGAACAAAGGAATCTTAGGTCATATAAAAAGGCAGAACACCCTCACTTCTTGGGATACCAGGAGACCAGCTGTGGCTCCCTTTTCCCTCTCAGGAGAAGTCTATGTTACCCCTTTTTAAATAAACCCTGGCTTATATGCTTGCCTTGGCATGCTTCTCTAATGTTATACTTCAACATGTGGGGAAGCAGAACTCATTACTGGTAACCAGTGGTTATCAGTACACTCCATTTATATATATATATATATACACATATATATGTATATATGTAATAAATATATTAAATATATAGTAAATAATAAAATAAATAAATATTTTAAATGTATTATATATATATATATATATATATATATATATATACACACATCTATCTTTATATATACTCCATTATATATATATATATATATGTGATTTGTATTACATTTATAAAATATATTTATTTATGATGATAATGATGTAGTACTGATCTATTACAATAGTACTGATCTATTACAGTATATGTATGGCAAAATATATCCCAAAGATAGAAATTTAAAAGTATAGTATTTTCTTTCTGCAACTGGTAGATTGTAGTTTTCACAGGGAGTGCTGGATTTTTGGCAAGGTCAGCATTCTTGTGGGGGGAAGTGATGAAACAGTGGTACGGATCTCTAGCAATCAGGAATGTTTTGCACATGATGTAAAATAACCTATTAGAAAATATTCAGGCTATATCATTGGCAATAGAATGTTTCCCTAGTAGCCAATCAAAACTTTATTTTCTTAAGTGAAACCTAAAAGTATGAATGTAGAAAAGAATCACATTTTTGATGAATTTTGCAAGTGTGTTGGATTGTGCATCTTCTGCTGGGAATCATGTCCAATTGCACTTACTTTCTTTTATATTTTAAGCTACTGAATAGTTAATTCCTTCTGTTTTACTTTCATACCTCCTCCCATTTCATTAATTCTTCATTTTACACTCATTCTACTTTTGATAACTGCTTTTAGCCCTATAATTTTCATGTTACTCTTTAACCACTGACAGTTTGATATTCTGGTCCAGTGTAGAATATAAATTTTACTCTATTTAATATCCATAATTTTCTCCTCTCATTTAAATACACATGACACCTTGTACTTTTTATTCTGTGTCTGTACGTTCTTTGCATACCAGCTCTAATTTTATTCTATGTACTCTGAGGAAGATGATAAAGAAATTACCAAATCACACTGCTTTTTCCAATTTATTTTTTTCTAGTTGTGATAATGGAGTTTAAAAAAATTACTAGACATTTACTGTGACTATAATATCTGTCACAGTGTATGATTTCTAAAACACAATAATAATTAGGTTAAGTAATTTGTTTTGAAGCAAAATCTGTAATTGAGGGAGAAGTCATATCGGCAAAACATTAATAAGCTCATAACATATAAAGTTGCTAATACTGTTTTATTTGCAATAGTCCTTTTAAACTATTGATTTATACATATTATATTGAAATCATCTTAAATCCCTTAAAGAAGTATTACAATATAGCTAAGATTTATTGAACACTGAATATATATTAAGTACTATGCTAAATACATGGATTATTTCATTTGATTCTCATAGCAAATTAATAAAATAGATACAAAACCAGGGCTAGAGCATAGGCATGTTTGACTTAAAGGCTACAGGTGGACTATCATGCAATCTTGTGTTCAATAATAAGTATTCATGACCCCCAAATGATCATTTGACAAACTTGGTATAGAGAAAGTTTCATCTGTAATATTTTTACTCTAGTATAATTTATGTCACATCTTGAACTTAAGGAGAAATTATAATGTACATAACTGTATTGTCTATGTATAATCTTTGGAAGGATTTGAAATGTTTTATTAATACATTTGTCACCATGTAGTTATTTAATTTTAATTTAGAATGTGATGATAATTTGTCTAATTTGACAGAAGACTACATATCAAACAACCTGGTACCAGTTTCTATAAGATTTGTCTCACAAAACAAACAGGACATAACATTGAGAAGATGTTGCCAAAACCAAAACATAACATCTTACCTCATAAATATTGTATAAATTATTATCTATAAATTATTATGCATAAATCAATAAATAAATAAGTAAAACTTTGGAGAGCTGGGATTGTGGCTCAGTGATACAGCACTTGCCTAGCGTGTATGAGGCACTGGGTTGGATCCCCAGCACCACATTAAAAAAAAAAAAAAAACTAAATAAGTAAAACTTTAAAAAAAAGTTAATGGTTTATACTGGGGCAGAAATTTAAAAATAAAGTTTATCAGTGCGAGAAAGAATAAAATATATCAAATTAATAAGTACAATATTAGAGATAACAGTAGAAAATTCATGACCTACTCTTAGAATAAAATTTCATGAGATTTTTGAAATATATAATTTTGACTCCCCCGTATTTATTCTGAGTCAAATTCTTCAATTGGTAAAAAATGAATACATTATACCAGGCATATTTTACTTCACAAAACATGTAGGATCATTTTTATAAGGCATCAAATTAGTTTGTAGTAATTGAAAATTATCAGTCCTGATACTGTAATAAAGCTGACACATCATGTTGTATCACTTTGTCACATCAGGTTTTCAAAGAGTTGTTTTTCTAAACATGAAAGTTAAGAAGATCAATGCAAAGCAGCACTATGCATAAATTAAATATACCAATTAAAATGCATTCTGTGGGGGCTGGGGATGTGGCTCAAGCGTAGCTTGAATGCTTGCGACCCAGGTTTGATCCTCAGCACCACATACCAACAAAGATGTTGTGTCCACCGAGAACTAAAAAAAATAAATATTAAAAAATCTCTCTCTCTCCTCTCTCACTCTCTTTAAAAAAAATAAAATGCATTCTGTGTAATACATATTTTCTTCATAAAAGGATTCATGAAAAACTGATTCTTTAAAAATTATTTCCTCAAATTTCAAAGTCTGATGTAATTATATTAGTCTACCTTTTGCAGATTACTTTGTTATTCAATTTTAATAATTTTTAGTATCTCTCTGATGTATGCATGAATATAAAGAATCATAGTCTCTCTTCTGTCTTTTAATATTCTCTATTAATACATAATATTTATTTGCATAGATATATTTTAATTACATTCCAGGTCAGAAAGCTTTTCACTATTGTAATTATTTGTAGAACTATTATTATTTATTTGTAGAACTCTAGCATGTTAACTCAATTTCAGAATGTTTTGTTAAAGTGTTCAGATTTTCTATGCTGTCAAGTTATATCTTTAAAAATTATCACCAAGTTGGGGATGTAGCTCAGTGGTAGAACACTTGCCTAGCATGTGCAAGGCCCTGGGTTCAATCCCTGGTATTGCCAAATAAATACATAATAAATAAACAAACAAATAAATAAAATAAAAATCATCACTGAAGGAATTACTTTAACAGATCTTTAGTAACTCTAAATTGTAAATCATTTTCAATTACTATGAGAATTTTAAAAGTTTTATAGAAAATGTTTAGATAAGAAAGTGTACTTAAGATGAAAACATTTTCAAATTTTATAGAAATTTTTTATGTATTACAGATATTGAAGCAGAAAAACTTAATAAAAGACAAAAAGAAACAAATGTCACCACACAGGTAAATATTTTGTTAAATCATATTTTTCAACAGAAAATTTATGCTATAAGTATAGTTAGTATTTATTCAGCATGCTAAGAATTTCTTAAACAATCAATATTAATTATTGCTTCTGTAATTTTTAAAATTTTAAAACAATATCATTTATTCGGTAAACATTTTCTCAGTCGTTTGCAAGAGGTATAATACTATTCTCAGCCCTGAGCTTTTTGTTAAGTCATAACTTGTCTGAATTCCTAAATATTAAGGCAAGAAGGGCAGAGTTACAGATGCTTATGAAACTTTATAAACCTCATGATGTCTTCTGACATCTTGCAAGTAGGGGTGTTGCAGGGGACAGATGAGGCAAGACACCAAATAAGAACAGGAAGCAGATTTATTTGGCTATAGCCAGGTTCAGAGGGCAAAGCTTTCACTGTAATCAATCAATCCCCTTGAACTCTGAGTTCTGATAGTTTAAGAACTTTATATCCACCATACCCAGCATTAAGGGGAGGGGCTCAGAAGCCCCCAGTCTGCAGAAGTTAACATAAAAGCACCTTTTTCTTTTACTGTTTTGGGCAAGTTAACCCTTCAAGGATAGCCTGAGAAGGGGAGAGCTTCTCCTCCCCTTTCTTTCCTCCCACTGCAAGCTGTTACCATGGAGCCCAATTGGTAAGCTCTCTTATCTTAGAAATGTAGACATCTCTGTGAAGCTCTAGCTCAAGGCCAGAGGCCTTGTTAAAAGATCTTTTCTTTTTTTTTTAATCACATTTTGCATTTGCAAACACTTCCACAAACTACTAAACTGGATAAATGTTTGTGAAAAACTAGTAAATAAAGAGATCAGCGCTCCAGGTGCTGATCTCTTCCAGGCCAGTGGCCAATTAAAATAGAACAACAGGAAAATAGGAAGTTTAACACAATGAACTCTTTTGTAGAGACGGTTTTGCTGATAGTCCTAAAATCAATTATGGTGAAGATTTTTGGAGAAGCTTAGTTAAGATTTTCTGTGGAGATGGGGGTTCTAAGGGGAATCCAATTTTCAGTCTATTTTCAATCTTTCAACCAGTGTTATTTTTTTTTTTTTTAAAGTCATTTCAAGTTACTCCTTTACTTGAAACCCTTCTCATCTCACACACAGTGAAAAACCAAAGTCATTACAGTTTCTTGCTTATTGGACTCAGAGGTCTGGTTCCAGTGTTTGTTTGTTTTGATTTTTTTTTCTGATATAATCTATTTCCATTGTACCCTTTACACTATTTTAGACACACTGAGCTCTGTGCTACTCCTCAGAAACCCCAGACATCTGTCAACTTTCTTTCTGATTGCAATGCCTTTGCACCTGGATATTCCCCTCCCCTTTAGGGCTTTGTTCAAATGTCATCTTTTCAGAGGGTCTTTCCCTGTATGCTAAATTCACAATCACTTCATCTAAAATTGCAAACCCTATCACCACACTTCCTTCTGTTTTCCTTCCCTGCTTTATTTTTTCCCCTTGGAATAATTACCATATAGTACACAATTTTTTAAACGTTTGTTACCACTGTCCCTCCACGAGAATATAAACACAATGACAGCTGGGATTTTTGTCTGTTCTCCACTGCTGTTGTACGCAGCAGCTAGAACAGTGCCTGGCACATACAGATACAAAATAAGTGTTTATTGAATTAATGAATAAAACTTAACTCCAAGTTGAAGGAATAAAATGGACGTGAAAAATGTTTATGTAAATTAAAACTATCTCTTTGCAACATTTTTGAAACCCCTCCATGTTTTGCTCTTCACTCTTTACTATATTATCCCATCCCATAATTAATACTAGTATTACTATAGTGTTACTATCAGCAAAAGCAGAATGAGCCTTGCCTAAATCTGTTTGCCTTTGGGCAAGTGGAGGTTGAAGGGAAATTAGTTTCATCATGGCCATCTTGTTTACTCTGGTTGGCTTTTATTATCTATGATATGCATTTTCTGCCCAATAACACTTGAAATCCCTCTTAGGAATTGTTACCACTTTGTATCAAACATAAGGGAGTAAGGTGCCAGGATAGCCTGCTTGTAGGCTATATCTCTCACCCAGTCCCTTGGAGTATCTGCCTTTTAAAACTTTCTTGGCATTAACCCCATAGAACATAAATTGCAGAAGTGAAAAGACTACAGTTGGCTCAAATGCAAAGTTCCTTTATATCCAATCTATACCACATCCAAAATAAAGTACCCTCAGTTCACTGAACTTGCCCTAGTGGTTCATGACTCCTTGGCAATGAAAAGGATACTATCTGACTGAAAATTTTCTTTCCCTATCTCTATCTCTATTGTAGACCTGGAAAATTCTGGTTGTCTTTCATAATACTTATCATTTACATTATGATTTAAATAAAAATTTAAACCCCACCTACATAGAGCTGCTGTTTCCCTAGTTTTTCCTCTTCTAGCTTTATTTTTTTTAAAATATTTTTTTACATGCTGATGGACCTTTATTTTATTCATGTATTTATATGTGGCACTGAGAATTGAACCCAGTGCCTCACACATGCTAAACAAGTGCTCTACCATTGAGCCACTACTCCAGCCCATCTCTTTCTAGCTTTAAAACTCTAGTAAGTTTCAGGGCCGGGGGGTGTATCTCAGTGAGAAAGTGCTGGCCTAGCTTGTGACCAAAAAAAAAAAAATTCTTTCCCCCATAAAACTCTACAATTCTCCCCCTTCCACACACTCACATCATCTGCACCATCCCCCAATGCACTTTTTAAAATATACACACACTTTAAAAAATGTTTGAAGGTATTTTGTCTTGTGTTAAAGATCTAATGTTTTCAGGAGGCGCATGTATTTCCTTCAGTATTAAAGAATGAGCAGGATCAGAGAGGTAATAACTCCTTTGGGTATTTAATGTGCTGTGAGGGAATAACTGAGGCTGTGTAATGGAGCAATTCAAATCATGGCTGATGGGCCATTTTGACAATGACCACCACAAAGATCAACAACAAAAAATGAAAACCAGAAAAAGTAGGCTTGTTCTCAGCATCAAGTGATTTTCATTGAGTGTTGCTCAATTAAATTCTCTACTTAACCCAAACAGACCCATTCTTGTTCTTAGATTAACATCTTGGTCCAATAATTACAGTTTTTTTTCAAAAGCAACTTCTGGTATCATGATTTATATTATATTTAGAATTTATATTCAGAATTATGTCCTTATAGTTAAGCAACACTTCAAACTTTGTAAAACACCTTCACATGTGTTATTCATTCCTCCTAACATTTTTATGAAGGATAATGGGTTATTTTACATTTAGCAAATTTTTATTTACATTTAGCAAATTAGAATAGTCAAGCTCATTAAAATTTAATAGATTTAAGTATTGCAAACTTTCAGTATATTCATTCATGTAACCCAATGCCTATTAAGTGCCATTACAGTTACTAGAATTTGGAATTTTTTTTTAAAGAGAGAGTGAGAGAGAATTTTTTTTAATATTTATTTTTCAGTTTTCCGCAGACACAACATCTTTGTTTGTATGTGGTGCTGAGGATCAAACCCGGCCGCACACATGCCAGGCAAGCGCGCTACCGCTTGAGCCACATCCCCAGCCCTTGGAATTTTTAAGATAGTACAAATGTTGTTTTAAGATTTATTAAACCTCTGTTTGACATTCCTTAAACTTGATTTGTGTGAGTTTCTGATGTATAAGACAGTATTTCGTCATTTCTTTTAGTGTTACGCATTTTGTGAAGTAGATATAATAAAGGTTTATATATTTGATTAAATATGCTACCATGTATTCAGGACTTCATCCCCTGGATATTTATTTTCTTTTTTACCACCTCTCTTGGGGTCATTCTTCCCCAAATGTTACCTTTACCTTCATTTTAACTGAAACCCAATTATCTCCTGAGAACTTCTGCAGCCCTTTTAAGCACTTTCTCCCACAACCCACTTACATGGGTCCAGGATAGGTTGGAGGGTATCATCCCTCCTTACTGCTACATCATCATTAAAAAGTAATAAGGGGGGCTGGGGATGTGGCTTAAGCGGTAATGTGCTCGCCTGGCATGTGCGGGGCACTGGGTTCGATCCTCAGCACCACATAAAAGTAAAGGTGTTGTGTCCACTGAAAAACTAAAGAATAAATATTTAAAAAAAGCTCTCTCTCTCTCTCTCTTTCTCTCTCTTAAAAAAAAAGTAATAAGGGATGCAGATAGAAAAGTAGCTTGTGATCTTTTTCTCCTTTTCTAGTCTGTTTTATTCTTAGAGATGTCAGTATTCATAAATACTAGCTTCTCACTTCCATTACTTAGGTCTTCTTACCTCCAATAATCTCATCTTCTTTCCTCTTCTGTGGTCACAGTCTAGACTCTGTTATTTCCAAATTAAAATTTCAAGTGTCCAGGTTTCTAATGACCACTAGTATCTTCCCTGGTTGCTCCAACAATACTTCATTTTCATCAGAGACTCAAATCCATTTACTCTTTGAACTGCTCTTTGCCTGCCTGATGTCCTCATTTCCTCATTTTCCCTTCATCTCTATAGGACCACAGTCCATTTTCCCAAACCTGTAGGAACAAATGTAAATCAGAATTCAGGTGTTTTTTTTGTTTTTGTTTTCCTTGAAACATTTTTAAAATTTGTTCTTTTTAGTTACACATGACAGTAGAGTATATTTTGACATATTTATACAAACATTTTTAGTTATAACAAAATTTACATCGTAATCATTTTTTAAGTGTATAGTTCTGGTAGTGTTAATTACAATCACATTCTTTAGCAGCTAATCTCCAGGACTCTTTTTATCTTGTCACACTGAAACTGTATACCATTTAAATAACTCCATTTCCTCTCTCCTTAGCTCCTGGCAACCAACATTCTACTTTCTGTCTCTACGAATTTGACTATTCTAGGTACTTTATAAAAGTGCAAATATACAGTATTTTTCTTTTAGTGATTGACTTATTTCATTTAGCATAATTTCCTCATATTCATCCATGTGTCAGAATCTTCTTGCTTTTAAGGCTGAAACATGTATGTACCACATTTTGTTTATTCATTCTCCCATCAAGTGATATTGAGTTGCTTGTACCTTTTAGATATTGTGAATGCTGCTATGAACATGGGTATAAAAATATCACCTCAAGGCCCTGCTTTCAATTTTTTGAGAATATATCCCAAAATGGACTTGCTAATTTATGTTAATTCATTTTTAATTTTTTTGTGCAACTGCCATTTGTTTTCCACGGTGGTTACATCATTTTACATTTCTACCAGCAGTGACCAAGAGATCCAATTTCTTCAACACTTCTTCTTTTTTGGGTTTTTTATTTTTTTTATCTGATTTTTGCTTTGTTTTCTTTTGTAGTATTGGGGATTTAACCCAGAGGCACTCTACCAAGCTACATCTTTATTTTTAGACAGGATTTTGTTAAGTTATGCAGGCTGGCCTTGAACTTGTGATCCTCCTGCCTCAGCTTCCCAAGTTGCTGGATTGCAGTTGTGTGCAACTGCAGCAGCCTTATTTTGTTTGTTGTTGGTTTTATCTTTCCACATTTTTTAGGTTGCATTATAGTTGTACATAATGATGGGGTTTCTTTGTTACATATTCATCCATTCACACAATAGCAATATAATTTGGCCCATCTTTCCCCAACATTTCCCCCTTTGTTTAGTTTTTTATAGTAGTTATCCTAATGTGTAGTAAGTGATGGTATCTTATTGTGATTTTGTTCATATTTCTCTAATGATCAGTGATGCTGATCTTATTTTCATGTTGCTTATTGTCCATTTGTAGAACTGTCTGTTCAGGTTCTTTTCTCATTTTAAAATCAGGTTATTTGTCTTTTATTGTTGAATTGTAATAGTTTTTTATGTATTCTGAATATTAACTCCTTATATGATTTGCAAGTATTTTTCTTCCATTTTATGATTTATCTTTTCATTCTGTCAATAGTTTTCTTTAACACATGGGAGTTTTAAATTTTGATGTTATCCAATTTGTCTCTCCTTGCATTTACTGATCATGCTTTTGTGCCAAGATCGTTACCAAATCCAATGTCATAAATATTTCCCTTATGTTTTCTTCTAAGAATGTTATACTGTTAAGTTATACATTTAGGTCTTCGAAACATTTTGAGTTAAATTTTTAATGGTAAGTTTCAATTTCATTCTTTGGCAGCTAGGTATCCAATTTTCCCAGCACATTTAAAATTTAAATATGTTATTGAAAACACAGCCCTTTCCCATTGAATGATTGGCTCCCTTGTTGAATATCACTTGACCATATACGAGGAGGTTTATTTCTAAGCTCTCTTCTTTTTGATTGATTTATGTGTCTGTCCTTGTGTCAGTATTAAGAATTGCATTAAATCTGTAGATCACTTTGGGGTAGTACTGATAAATGAATAATATTAAAACTTCTAATCCATGAACATAGGATGTCCTTCCATTGATTTTTGTATTCTTAAAGACTTCACAAAAATTGCTAGTCATGATTCAGCAAAGTTTCAGAATACAAAGTCAGCAACCATATAGTCACATTTTTATATGCTAATAATGAGCAATCCAAAAAGAATATCAGGAGAACAATTCCACTTACAATAGCATCACAAAGAATAAAGTACTTAGAAATACTGTAGACCAGAAGGTAAGAGAATTGTACAAAGAATATTACAAGATATTGCTGAAAGAAATTAAAGGAGTTCTACATATACATTCTGTCATCTGCAATCAGATAATTTTACTTCCTCCATTTCAATTTGTATGACTTTTGTTTCTTTTTCTTGCTAAATTGCTCTGGATAGGACTTTCAGTACTATGTTAAATAGAAGTGGTGAAATTGAGCATCTTTGCTTCAATCCTGACTTTAGCTGTGGGTTTTTCATATCTGAGGTGATTTCTTTTTTGGGGGTTACTGGGAATTGAACTCAGGAGCACTTGACCACTGAGCCACATCCCCAGTCCTATTTTGTATTTTATTTAGAGACAGGGTCTCACTGAATTGCTTAGTGCCTCACTTTTGCTGAGACTTGCAATCCTCCTGAGTCAGCCTCCGGAGCTGCTAGGATTACAGGTGTGTGCCACCATGCCCAGCTGAGGTAATTTCTTTCTGATTTTTATTTGTTAAGTGTTTTTATCATGAAAGTGTGTTTAATTTTGTTGAATGATTTGTCTACACTGTTTGACATATCATATGAACTTTTCCCCATTCATTGTCATGATATAATATGTTAATTTTCAAGGATGTTAAACTATTCTTGCATTCCAAGATTAATTCTCTTGGTCAGGGTATGTCATCCTGAACTCAATCTAGTTTTGTTGAGAATTTTTTGCATCAGTATCAGAGATATTGCAATTTTCTTTCCTTATAATGTTCTTGTCTCACTTTGTATCAGGGTAATGCTAACCTCAGAATGAGTTTGGAAGTATTCCTTCCTCTTCAGTTTTTTGGAGAGAGTCTGAGGCAAAGTTCAGGGTCTTTTTAAAGTTTAGAGATGTAAAAATAAATATATATTAAAGTTTAAATGTGTAAAAATGTTAAAAAAGTATGTATACAATGTAAAATAAAAATATAAAAACTATAAATGTGTGTGTGTGCATGCACATGAGAGAGAAAGAGATATATATAGAGAAAAATACACATATACCTCATATATTATAGAATATTCCAGAAAGGACATAGAAATGTGTTGTTTTTTAAGCCATCTATATTTATTCAGCAAAATATATGAATATTCACATTAAGTGCAATAAAGAATGCAACTAACCTCACGTGAAGTTAGTATCAAGTTTTCACACCAACTAACTTTAAGCACTAAATTGACAAAAAAGTTTTCAGTGTTCAGATATTGTTTGGATTTGGGAATTGCAGATAGGTTTTGGGTACTGTTAAATCACTTATTTATATAGACTGCCAATTTAGTTGCTTCTCTGTGTTGCATCTAATTTAATGGTAAAACCTCAACCATCACAAATGCAATTCTCTGTCTACTCAATTCTTGCAGCTGAGTAGCTGAACATGACTGGAAATACACACAATTATACAACCAGACTCATTTTAATTTCATGATTACAAGCCTCAAGTTAGGCCTTCAGTGTTTCTCAGCAAACTTCTCTTTTCTTCTCAGATTTTCAACAAATCTGTCCCTCACTTTCAGCTGATGACTTTGCTGGGTTTTATTTTTATTTTTCTCATTGAAAAAAATAGAAACAGTCTGAAGAACAATACTATATCCACTCACTAGCAACTCTTTCAACATATCAGCATCTTTAACTATGTGCACTGTTACAAACCCAGACACAAACTGCCTAATACTCTCTATTAAAATGCCTAAAAATCATCTAAAACTTGACATGTTGACCATTGAGCTCTTGGTTTTCCTCACCCTTACTCTGTTTCTCCCCTTGTGTCTCCCATTCTAATAAATAGTTCCTTCACCTGTCGCATGCTTGGAGAAAAAAATCTTAAAGTCACCTTCCACTTCTTTAACTCAAGTCCAACAAGCTAGTTAGCTTAGTCTTTAAAATATATCTTGATCTAACCATTTTTAACTATTCCATTGCCAGCCACTATCATTCCCATCTGGACTCTATGGTAGCCAATTCCCTGATCTCCTGCCCTATTACAGTCTATTAAGCTCACAGTGTACATTCCAATATACTTAAAATCCAAATTCCACAGTGCCCCACAGGACTCACATGGCCTGGTATTTGCTCTTTTTCTGAACTTTGACCATTCTTCCCATTGCTTGCTGCATTTCAATCACCTTGGCCTTCGTGCTGTCTTTTGGGGGAATACCCCAATATATCCCTATTTCAGGACCTTTGTACCTATTGTTCCCTCTGCCAGGGATGATCAGGTAGATAATCATATAGTTTATTCCCCTCAACACACACTTCATCAGATATCTACTCAAATGTTTCTCCCTTAATTTTTCCCCCTAGGTCATCTGTCTTAAATAAAACACTTCTTTGCTTTCAAATTTCTTATTCTTTTTGGATCCTCATGTGTACCTCACTATATCTATATCATTGTTAGTTATTTGACTCCCACTGGAAGCTAAGCTGCAAGAATCCATGCCTTTTACTTTTGTTGTTGTTATTTGTCTCAGAGATGTAGATATCTCTTGATTAGTCTCTAGAATTTAATAAAGGTTTGATAAATATTGGTGAATGGAATAATTAGCTATACTTATTAATACTTGTGCATTACATAGCAATACTTGTATCATGGAGTGATAGAAACTATCAGTACCTCTAGTAAAAGTTAAGAAAAAGAGGTGCTGAAATTAATTAATATTAATAAAATTAATTAATTAATAAAATTAATTAAAAATATATTACTGGAGTTTTTATAATCCACTTATCCACTATACCATGAATATTTAAAATGGTTATATATTTAATTATAATTTTCTGCTTCTTGAATTTAAATGCAGAATAGAAGTACAGACTCTAGTATGTACCAATTCTTAATGATATCTGAATTTATAGAAAGCTACCCTTGTAATGTAATGTACTTAGGAATTAGAAATTTTACATTGGCACTATATTATTAGTATCACTTGCATTATTTTTTTCCCTTTTTCCTTGCTACTCTACTACTTTTCACATTTCAAAATTATCCTTAGATATCTCTAATGTTGTTGTTTTGAGACATTAGAAGGTAGACGTGCAAACACAAAAGAAATCAATTAGCAAACAAATGGCAGCTGACTGTGTTCTTTCTGCCACATCACTGCCTTGTGGAATTTTGTCATCCAGTTAGATGCTGCTTTGGCCTTTGTTTGCTACTTCTTTGGTGACTTCAATAATCTATTTTTAATTTGCTCATTTTTCAGAGAGTATTTTTATTTAGCAAAATTTAGTGTGTTTCACAGTGCCAAGGAACTGTAACTATCTGGGCAGAAGTGAGCCAGGAAAAAATAAAAGGACTCAGACAATTAAGGAAATCAAGAAATATCTTTGATCATTGAACCCTAGAAAAAGTTGCCAGGCATGGTGGCACACACCTGTAATCCCAGAGGCTGGGGAGGCTTCGACAGGAAGATTGTGAGTTCAAAGCCAGCCTCAGCAATGGCGAGGTGCTAAGCAACTCAGTGAGACTCTGTTTCTAAATAAAATACAAAATAGAGCTGGGTATGTGGCTCAGTGGTTGACTGCCCCTGGGTTCAATCCCCAGTACTACAAAAAAAAAAAAAAAAAAGTAAGTCCCTGGCAGGCAAAGAACCTTTACCTTCCATTTCTTCTTTAACTTCTCACCTATTTATGCTTTGCAAAGAATGAAACTCAGTTCCCAATTCATAACAAACACAATTCATTTTTACTCCATTCTTAGACACATGCCTCCTGTTTTCTATATACAGTATACTTGTATAATTTGGAGAGAATATAGGTATGTGGGTAGGTAGGAGGAAACTTTGATTCCCTCTAAAATTCTCTCCTGCCTCCATTCTTGTCCATCTCTGTAACTGGCTCATCCAGTCAAAAAAACCATGAAGTTATTTTTGACTTTGTCATTTCTTACCTGTATATCCAATCCACCTGCAATATCTATTTGGCTATTTCTAAATAATACCCTAAGTTTATCTCCATTGTTTCTGCACTCATTTGAGTCACATCATCCCTCACCTAGTAGTTGACAGCAATAGTCTCCAAACTGTTCTTCCTGTTCCCACTCTTAATGCTGTGCAATCTGTTCCTCACATGTCAGCCAGAATGGTCTTTCTTTCTAAAATGTAAATGAGAGTGTCACTTAAAACTTTTCAGTGGCTTCCTCATGTGCTTTGAATAAAACACCAACTCCTTACCATGTTTCTGTTTGACATAACCCCCTACCCTTCTCTGTGTCTTTCTTTTATAATTATCTCAGTTCACACTCCTTCAGTCACTTACATTCCTTAATTATATTCCTGGGAAAACAAGTTTGTTTCTATATTAGTATTCCCCAAAGCTCAGTCCTTGTCCCTGATGCCAATCCAATAACGAGGACGTGGTTTTGAGAAAAAGGAAAAAGTAGTTTTATTGCTTTGCTAGCAAAGGAGAAATACAGAGGACTCCGGACCCAGAGGCTATGATTCTGCCCATCAGCTGGAACAGGAGCTTTTAAAGAGGTGGTTCAAAGGCTATATTTCACATGTTCTCTGAGTTGTAATTTACTTGTTAATTTGGGAAATAGTCATTTCTGAGATTTTCTGGTGCCATCCCCAAAGTCTTTCCTGTGGTGGGTGTGTGCTCAAGGACAGATAAATCTGCCTAAAATGGGGAAGAAAGGTAATCCTGTTTCCCCTGAGATTAGAAAGGGGGAGATATTATTGTGTAGGAGGGAGACAAGAAGAGAAGGAAACATGTTTGTTTTAAAAATAAATTGTAATGGCAGAGCAGCAAGGACTATATATTCAAAGCATAAAGTGAACCACTGTTACATTTGAGTATGCACTTTCTCCATATTTACATGGTATTGCTTTCGTGTCTTTAAATTTTTGGCTGCATAGTCATCTTTTCACTAAAACTTTCATTAGGCACCAAATCTAAATTAGCTAACATCCCCTCTTCTCCCTGCATTTTACTCTTTACATATAATATCTTTGTTTTATTCCCTTAAAGTATTGATACCTGATACGAACTTGATTATATATTTGTGTACTGGTTACTGTCTTCTCACAGACAAATGGAAACTCTTTAAGATCTGAAAATATTTATGCCCGCTACTATCTCTTCAACTACTAGTGGGTGCCAAACATGAATGGGTTGATAAATGAATCAGTATTTTCATATAGTTGTCAGCCACAAGTTTGCTTCATTACTTGATTATTTTCCATTTGCTACTTCTCAAAAACTATTTGAGGAGACTATTAAAATCCCTTTATCATCACTCACGTTATTGTGAAATTCTATTAAAGAAAAAGTATGTGATTTGGGCGTTAACTGAAATTTAGCATCAAATGCAGCTCAGGCAGCAAAAGGAGCTTAAGAGAGGTTAAAATTGCTGTTCAGTGTCTTTGAATAAAATCAATCAAAAAATGTATGGCATGTAAGTATTTTCTACTAGTAAAAAGGTTTTTAGATATTCTTCTTAAAAGATTTAAAAAAATGTATTTCAAAAATACAAATAATGTTTACTGATTTACCAGATTTCATTCACTGAGGAACAGGAACAGAGTGAACAGTCAGAGGACATATGTTCTAGTTGTTTAGAATCTGGAAGAGAAACACAGATACATTTATTTACACAGAAAATATATACAGTCCATATAATGATAATAATAGCTAATATTAACCAAATGCTTACTACTTACAAGGTTCTTCACATAGATTAACTTACTTGGTCCTTACAGCAGCCCAATGATGAGATTTTAAACCCCCATTTTATAGAAGGGTAAACTGAGTCAAGGGGGTTAACTTGCCCATAGTTAGACACAGCTAGTACGTGAACAGCCAATACTATGAAGATAATATAAGTGCAAATTTTAAAAATCTATAATTCATGGGGCTGGGGATGTGGCTCAAGCGGTAACGCGCTCGCCTGGCATGCGCAGGGCACTGAGCACCACATAAAAATGGATGTTGTGTCCACCGAAAACTGAAAAATAAATATTAAAAAAATTTTCTCTCTCTCTCTTAAAAAAATGTATAATACATTTATTTTGAGCACTTAGAATGGATTTTTGTGGATATCTATTCATGTATTAGCAAGAACTCAGATTTTTTATCTTTAAAAGGCAAAATTGCATGTTGTTTTCAGCATATAGGTAGTTAATTATAATCCAGACAAAACAATGTAGAAACCTCTAAGTCCAATGTCTAGCATTAGAACGACTGATTTTTAAACTAGAAGATTTTCTGCATGCTAATACAGTTTTTAATGTTGTTGACTTCAGGCAAAGTTTATAGGAGTGGTTCCTACTTTGGGAATAACTTTAGGCACAAAAACAAAAACTATGAGTTAGCCACAAATAAATTAAGATTAAATGTACAGAAAGATGAATTCTAACCTTTTTTTCCTCAAAGCTCACTGATCTTTTAGTGAGAGAATGTTCCTAACATTCCTGACCTTTAAGGAAACAAGGAATTTTTCCCCAAATAAAGAAATTCACATGTTCATTAGGTTCCCCTCTTCCCAAGGCACTGTATTGGTGTTTTGCTCTCGGGAGGGGTGTTTTTTTGTCAGAGGAGTTGTTTTTGTTACAGGCAATGAGCACAGGGTGCTCCACCACTGAGCTACATCCCCAGATCTTTATTTTTTTATTTTGAGGCACAATCTTGCTAAGTTGTTCAGACTGACCTTGAATTTGTGATCCTCCTGCCGCAGTCTCCCGAGTTGTTGGGATTACCCGTGTGCACCACATGTGGCACACTCTATTTTAAATGACAGAATAAAAAGTGCAAAGTGTCCAAAATGAATTGAGTAGATAAAGCATGAATAAATGATGTAAAATAATGTTGCTTTAGAGATTATAGAGCAGTGAGGGTCTGCTAAACAAGAAGGAAAGACAGCACAAGTTCAGAAGGAAGGAAATTGGTGTGGGTTGCAAGGATATAGGAGGGACTTGGAGAGAAGGAACTTGAGTTGGGCCTTGGCACGGGAGTAATATTTAGCATAGTAGGTAAGAAGAGCTATGAAAACTATATAAGCAAAGGCAAGGAACATGTACTATTCAAGGAACAGTGAGTAGAAGAGTTTGGCTGTTGAGGATGTTCATGTAGGTGTAGGAGTAGTAAGAAATAAGGTCACCATGACATTTTTAGGGCAGACTGAGGAATCTTAGCTTTTGTGCAAAGGAGTTTGAATTTATCCTGTAGTTACTGAGGACTGAGGGCTTCTAAGTGGAGAAAAATATGTTCAGATGGGATGCTTGAGAGACACTCATTCAGCATGAATCTTGAAGATACAAGGGAGTGAAGAGGCAGTAGACTAAATGATGAGGTAAGAGACTAATGAAATACAGCTTCAATTGATTAAATGGGTCTTGAGAGTTTAAAACCATACTTTAACACACTACTTTTGGGTTTGCTGTTTGAAAACTGAAATATACAAGTCCTTTATCAGAAAATTCTGTGAGCAATACTTCTGAAATATATGCAGAAAATAACCACTATCACTACTTACCCTCCAGTCATCTTCTTAATGTCACTGTCAACAACTTTCACCTGGTTTATTTCAGTTGCCCTCCTCTCTTTCCTACTTTATTTCCAACATATAGTGTTTCCACTCGGCAGCCAAAGAATCCTCCAGAAATCTCCCATTCACATAGAACATCATTCACAATTCTGAGCCTGGCCTCAGAGCTGTCTCTCTGCCTCATTGCTCATCATTTTCCCCTCCTAACTCACTCTGCTGACACTGTGCCGTCTTCCTTGCACATCTATGAATAAATGACGTAAATTAATCATCTCTTGCATGACTAATTCCCTCCCTTTTCACAGGAGACTACTCAAATGTTATGGGAGGATCTGGTCCCTAACCATCCTGCATTAAATAAAACTAACTCTTATCACTTCCATCTCCTTAAGTGTTTTTTTTAAATGTCATTTTATCAGTCAACTATAATTTTTCCCACTAGAATATCAACTTCATGATATCCTCAGCCCCTAGAACAGGGCCTAAAATAGATGCTCAACAAATACTTGTTATTGAATTGTAAATCTTTGGATGCTTTGGAAAGTCAGAGAAAGCCTCTTGTCTTCCAAGGGACCCTAATCCTTGCTTTACCTCATTATTTGTCCCACTCTTAACGGTTGAGAGAATACCAGTCAGAAAACTGGCCTCTGTAAAAAAAAAAAAAAAAAAAAAAAAAAAAGATGTAGATATTAGAAAACTATAAGCATTTGCCAGCTTGGATACTACTTATTTTTAAATTGAAAAATGAAATGCCCCTCTTTTAATGGCAATAACATGATAATTCCATATGCCAGAGAATGCAGGAAGCTCATCAAAGTTCATGTTATCTTCTTTCCAATCTCTACATAGATTATACTTCCCAGCAGTTACATGGGGACATAGGACTAAGTTTCATCCAATGGAAAGTGATTGAAAACACGATGTACCACTTTCAGGTCTGACCTATTAAAGAATAGAAAACAAAGCAAACCAAATGAAACAAAAGCCCTTTCTGAAGATTACCTTTTAGGCTCTTTCTTTTTCTGCCTTCTAAATATTGGAACTCAGGGAGACCTTGGAATTCACATCTTGAAGCTGGCATAACATCTGCCTGCCTAAGATCCTGAATGACAGCATGCAGTGAACTAATTGACTTGAACACCTGCTTGCTGATTTTGAAACAATATATACTGTGGTTTTATTTGTTAGGATGCCATATTTGGAACATACTTATACTAAAAAAAAAAGTCTTTGTTTATTTGAAGTCCAAATAAAACTGGGCTTTTTATATTTTTATTTGCTGAAGCTGTCTACCCTACAACAAGAAGAATCCCACTCAAAGTTCTTACATACCCACATCGAAACTTGTACGTGGATGTTATAACAACTCATGATAGCCAAAAGGTAGAAACAATCCAAATGTGTATCATTGGATAATCTACATAAGGAATATTATTTGATCGTAAGAAGGAGTGAAACACTAATACATGCTAAAACGTGCATTAATCTTGAAAACATTATTCAAAGTGAAGAAAAGCTGGTGGGGGGAGGGAGGGAGGGAGGCGTGTAGAGAGGGAGGGAGAGAGGGAGGGTGAAAGAGAAAGAGAGAGAGAAAAAAACTATATCATTCCATTCATATGAAATTTCAGAGTAGGAAAATCTATAGAGATAGAATATAAATTAGTGTTTGGGGCTGGGGATGTGGCTCAAGCGGTAGCGCGCTCGCCTGGCATTCGTACCGCCCGGGTTCGATCCTCAGCACCACATACAAAGATGTTGTGTCCGCCAATAACTACAAAATAAATAAATAAATAACAAATTTTAAAAAAAGAATATAAATTAGTGTTTGCATAGAATGAGAATAAGAAGGATGGTGGATTAGAAAGGGTAATAGTTAATGTATTTATGATTTCTTCTTAAGGTAATAATGGTGTTCTAAAATTGACTGTGGTGATAGGTAGATATTCCAAAAACCACTGAATTGTATACTTTAAATTAATTTATAGTATGTTAATTATACTTCAATAAAGTTGTTTTTTAAAAATCTTTACATGACTACATATCTTTACATGTTCTGGCCCCTGGATCAATGCTTTTTTGTCTTTGCTACCACATAGAAAATATTTAAGTACTGCAGAAAATGATTTTAGGGAGAGGGAGATTAAATTATAAGACAGTGGGGCAAGGAGCAAAAAGAAAAACTTGACTCTTGTTAGAAGTACTAATGGATAGAAACTTTTAAATGTAACTTATCTTGTAAATGTACATATGTAAATCATGATTATTTATCTATAAAGTTTTAAAATTTCCTCTTAATATCAGCATTATTTTCTACTACTCAAAGACAGCCCCAAACTCATCACCATAATTAAAAGAGATTCATTATGTAACTTTTGAAAAGTACATTGGGGAAACATGGGGTTTTATTTTTTTAATTAATTATTTTTATCTATCTATCTATCTATCTATCTATTTATTTATTTAGGTAGCAGGGATTGAACCCAGGGGCACTTAACCATTGAGCCATTTCCCTAGCCCCTTTTTTTTATTTTTTATTATGAGACAGGGTCTCCCTAAATTGCTTAGGTTCTCAGTAAGTGTTGAAGATGCTCTTGAACTTAAAATCCTCTTGCCTCAGGCTCCCAAGCTCTGGGATTGTAGGTGTACACCACCATGCCCAGCTAAAAAAAAAAAAAAAAAAATTAATAGTCACAATTCCTTATATATTTCTTAAAATGTGTAAGGCAATATAAACATCTTCATTTTTTTTCTAGCTCACACAATTGATATCACCATGACAACTTACCAGTGGAAGAGTACATTTGTTAAATTCTCCTACTATTTTATTTATAACATTCAGCTCCTAATGCTTAGCTCTGCAGTTCAGATGACAATGTAATAGGTTTAAAAGGTTTTTATGTGTAAAACATATGGATTCCTAAAGTGAAGTAAGCCACATGTCATTTTTACTTGAATAAAAAAGCAAGAATTAGAGTAATTACATTAAGCATGTATTTTTGTCATAAATAGATGAATTTTTCACTTTCTGGTTTCATTTATAAAAGTTTGAAATTAACAAAGATATTTTTCTTTGTAGGTATCAGTGAACGAAATTAAACAATATTTATCACATATATTGGAACGAAGAAGATCAAGGAAAGTAATCAATAAAAGAGAAAATCTTTTAGGAAAGAAAAAGAAGCAACACAAATTAAAAATGAAGGGAATTCAAAATGAAGACTTCTTGAAGAGAAACAAAAATCATTGTAAGTAGAATATCCTCTGCCATATGATTTTAAAATGACTTCAGGTAATCGAAAGTCAAATTTTAGAGCTGCTTTCTGAGAAGTCTTAGGATATAGTAGTAAATACATATACACACAAAAACATTATATTTTGTCAGATTCTGTCCCCTGTCTTAGATTAGAATTTGTACTAATGATATTAAGCAAGATTACCAATTATTTATCATGAGGGACAAATCACCAAAATTATGTGGATAAAATAAATATTAATCAGTTATTCTGCTAATAGAAACTCAAACTTTAAAGGAATTCAAAATTAATATAGTATCCTATATTTCTAGAATAGCAATCTAAAACTCTCTCCAGTAAAAACACATTTGCTTAGTTAGATTTCTCTGCATAGATAAAGGTTGTAGAAAATATAAATGATGTCTCCATAGAGTCTATAACAGAATTTAATTGATGCACAATTAGAAATTTTTTTAATATTTATTTTTTAGTTGTAATTGGACACAATATGTTTATTTTATTTACTTTTATGTGGTGCTGAGGATGGAACCCAGGGCCTTGCATGTACTAGGCAAGCACTCTACCACTGAGCCACAACCCCAGCCCCCACAATTAGAAAGTTTATGAATTAGTTTCAACATTTGATTTAAGTCTAAAGCAGGAAAACTTTCTCTTTTTTTTTTTAAGATAGAGTGAGAGAGAGAGAGGGAGAGAGAGAGAGAGAATTTTTTAATATTTATTTTTTAGTTTTTGGCGGACACAACATCTTTGTTTGTATGTGGTGCTGAGGATCGAACCCGGGCCGCACGCATGCCAGGCGAGCGCGCTACCACTTGAGCCACATCCCCAGCGCAACTTTCTCTTTTCTAAAAGACTATAAATTTCTATTTTATTAATATCTTTTCTAAAGAGAGGAAAATTTCTTTGGGAAAGAAATTAAGAACAAATGTTTCCTAAATTTATTTTAAATCTAAATCACATACACTAAAACATTTATTTGACATAAAAACTATGGTCTGCCTTTTTAAAAAATATTTTCTTAGTTGTAGATGGAACACAATATCTTTGTTTTATTTGTTTTTATTTATTTACTTGTTAATGTGGTGCCAGGGATCAAACTCAGTTCCTCATGCATGCTAGAAAAGTGCTCTATCACTGAGCCTCAACCCTGGCCCTGGTCTGCCTTTTATTTAGCATAGTTCTACTGATTGACCTTTCTAGTATAAAGCACTATAAAACTACTTCACCTATACTTTCCCTTCTCAGGTTTCTGATAAAATGAGGAACTAAAGACATTTGGAGCAATGTTGTACAGAAACCTACCAGATGTTTGCAGACTTTCCCCCAGTCATTTAAAGTTGCCTCAACTATACATTTAATTAGATAATTTCTGTTGGCTCTACATTATCACATTTTTCCAAAGTATTTCAATGACTTTACATCAATACATCACATATTCTTTTGTACTTGTATTTAATAAGTTTACATATTGTTCAATTAAAATCTGTAATTATAATAGCAGTACAACTGGTACACACAGGTTTGGGAACAAGTTCTTTTTGTAAACCACAAGGGGTAGGAAATAGAGTACACATATGTAATAGAGAGTATCTCACCTGCTGCAAGCATTCAGTGTCCCATGGACCTCAGTAAATAGGTTGGAGAGGAAAAATGTAAAGCATTGATTGAATTGGCAAATAAGGTAAATAGAAGTTGTTTAAGAGAGATTCTGTTATTCAAAAGAGTAATGTCACCATTCAAATGAGATCTTTTTGCCATACACAGAAGTAGTTATCTTATGTCTAATAACAATATACAACAATCTAACTAATTGATCATTTTCTAAATTGTTTTAAGTGCCTTATTCAATTCATGATAAGGGGTACTTTGCTTAGCATTATAAAAGTATTTCATAGGGGAACTGGGATTCAAACTTGGATGGTATTGTCCCAAAGTCCTCCAGCTCTTAGGCATTGTGCGTTTCACAAAAACAGACTAGGATATCAAGAAATGTTAATCCCAAACTTCTCAAAATTATTTTGGGTAAATACTGAATGATATGATAAACATGCTGCAACTTCCAAATTTATTAGAAGATTTTAAGGAAAAATAAATAATGACAAATAATTGAAGAGATTTTTATTTTAAAACTAACAGCTATGGTACATGCAAGTGGATTTCAAATTCACATCTTGAATTATCAAACCTAAGACTTCAAACAAATACCTTGTCTTATAGACCTCCAGGGAATTCATTCATCACTGCTGGCTAGTAAAGTACTTCAAGAACATTTGAGAAACCCTGTCTTATAAGTCATAATATCCACTCATCAAGATTTACATAAATTAGGGCTGTGGTTGTGGTTCAGTGTTAGAGTACTTGCCTAGGACATGTGAGGTACTGGATTCAACCCTCAGCACTACATAAAAATAAATAAGCAAAATAAAGGCATCGTGTCCATTCACAGCTTAAAATTTTTTTTAAATTAAAAAAAAGATTTACATAAATTAGAAGATATGTTGTTCTGACAGAAGCAAATACAGAAAAGTGATTGTTGCTAATAAGAGCAATAGACAGAAATTGAAAAACGAGGGATTCCAAAGGGGGAGATTAGTTTAGAGGCTTCTGGATTCTTATTGATCCTCATTTCTCTTTTTCTTGAGATTCCTGATTTAACCGGATTTTTACATTTTCTAAATCTTTATATCTTTAAGGGTATCCCTCCAGCCACCTTTTATCTCCAAAAGGCTGGTTCACTGCTCAATTGAAAATTTGGCTCCAGCAAGAACCTGGAAATACCTACAAGCTTAGCTACTTGAAGTGTGAATAGGGTTTTTATAGAAAACAAATGACACTTTTAAATGGAGTCACTTGAGAAAAGTTTGATAAAGGGATTTTTTTTCTAAAGTTGTTTATAGGATGTAGGGAAACCACAGTTTCCCTTGGCTAATAATAGAAATGGTATCACAACCTCTGGATAAGTCCTAAAAGACCACAGGACAGTAATAGTTACTGGAATGCTGAAAAAGAAAGCAAAAGCATATAGACAAGGCTCTCTGACAGAACCATGCCCTTGGGTCACCAGACAAAGCCAGACTGCAGAGACCACACTGGGAAGTCAGGGAATAAATATCCCTCCCTCCCTCTCTGCCTACCCTTTATACCTCCTTGCTGTTGCCTTTGGCCAAACCTACCCAGGACTGTGAGGGGATGGGAGAACATTGGTGTGGTTCATCTGAGCACAGGACAGGATGGAGTGGATCTAGAAAGGTAATTGGAAGACATTTAACACACTGGCTTTTCAGACAGGACAGATTAGATATCACAAACTAAAAGGACAAATGGCTTTTATGGGCATACAATATTCCTTTTTTTTGGTACTGGGGATTGAACCCAGGGATGCTTAACCACTGAGCCACATCCCTAGCCCTTTTTTATGTATTTTACTTTTTTAGAGACAGGATCTCACTGAGTTGTTTAAGGCCTCGCTAAATTACTGAGAGAAGTATAATTCTTAAAGACAAAATGACAGACCTTTAGAGTAAAAAGAGAACTTCAGAGGTCAAATAGTCTGATACCTTTTATCAGGTATCCCTGGCATTATGACAACAGTTTTACTTAAGTACCTGTGATCTGACCATATCATACAAGGCAGCTTGTGGTATTTTTTTTTTTAATATTTCTCTTTCTTACAAAGTTCTTAACTTACATTGAACTAAAATCAATTCCCAACAGTGCTCTTTGTCAGTGTTAAATTATGGCAGTTGGAGCTAGATATAACAATCCTGATATAGACTGGCCCATATGGAATACAGTAGAATACAGTGGAGTTGTGCCTACCTCACCAAGCATTGTGGCTTGTGCATATTGGTTTTTAAGATCCTGTTAGTTATTTTTGGTGCCAACTCACAGCAATGAGGTATAACAAATTCAGGGCAAACTTAAACCTTTTCTCACTTAAAGAGTTTTAAGCCAGTGTATCAGTCAGGGTGTGTTCAACCAGACCTGGGAGAGACAGAGAGATATACTAATGGATTCATTATAGGAGGTTGGCTTATATGATCATGGAGGATGGCTATGCAAGTAAAAAATCTGCAGAGTGGGTTGTTAGGAAAATCAGGCTGAGACCCTAAGGCATGAACTGAAACTATTGTCTATAGGTGCAATTTCCACCTTCATCCCCCAGGAAAGCCTCAGTTCCATTCTTAAAGCTTTGCCACTGATTGAATCAGGCCAACTCAGTTTCTCCAAGATAATCTCCATTTGATTACAGATTTTAATCAGATTCACAAAATACTTTCCTACAGCAACATCTAGATTAGTGTTTGATTGAACAACTGGGAACTGTAGCCAAGCCAAGTTGACACACAAAATTGATGATCAAGCCACATATTCCCTAATCTTTATGTGTTCATGTAAGCCTTTCCTTTTTTCTTTCTTTCTTTTTTTCCCCCTTGTGATCCTGGGGATTGAACCCAGGCTTTATGTATGCTAGGCAAGTGCTCTACCACTGAACTATACTTCCAGTCCCCATTTAAGTTTTGAATTTAAATGTAAGGTTTATGCCTATTAAATTTCACTGTGATGGGGAATGTGGGTCAGTGGTACAGCCTGCACTTAGCAAACTCAAGGGCTTGGGTTCAATACCCAACACCACAAAAATGAAAACTTTCACCGTGTAATTTTTGGATTTTTTTTTATTACATCAATCAATTCATTGCCTTCTAATCTTTGACTCAAGTTTCTGTTAGAAAGTTAGCAAGATAGGGCCAAATTTATAGAGTCTAAGAGCCCATAATAATCTACCATACATCTCTAGAATTATACTTACCTACTGATAATCAGATAGAAGTCTACATGTAATGAAATTGAGAAAATTTTGTTTATCAGAATGCACTGTATAGCATGCATGCCTGTGTTTGGAAAGCTGCCTTAATAACTATGTGTGGATAAAAGGAGGCCAGCATCCCCTCCTGATCTCCCACCTCCCTCCCACACAGAAACTTCATGTCAGGTGGTGCTGATTCTTCAAGGATAGAAAAAAATCACTCTGCAGAGCCACGGAGAGGAATTTATTCATTTTGCTTTTGAAAAAGTAAGAAGAAAAGAATGGGACAAGAAATATGGAGAGAGCAGATATAAGGAGTCAGAAAGAAGATAACTGTGCCAAAGTTGGGGAACCCCAATTAATATTTTTAAATCAGCCATGCCGTGAGCATCATAGCTGTTTTTTATTCCTGTGATAAATCACCTTCTCTTTCTGTTTTGTGAAATCTTAAGTCTGCTTTCTTCATAAATGCTTTGTAAGAAAGAATTTTCTTTCAGAATAACTCAAAGAGATGTTGATTTTTACTGTGGACCAGTGTGATACAGTCCAGGAACAGTCTTACAAGTGAGAAATCTTGGAACAATCTTACAATCGAGAATCAAGAGTTTAAAAAGGAGGAAACCATGAAAAAAATAACTTCCCTAGGGAATTCAAACTTCACAAGCTGTGGGATATAATCCTTCACATGAGGGTTATACATGATTACCAAGCTTACTAAAAATCTTGTTGAACTCTATTCTCATTTTAACATTTAGTACGCACGATATAATTTTTAAAATTGGATACAGGTATTCAATATAAATCCTATTTCCCAAGCCTGTGGTCCTTCACAAAAAAACAAATGAGACTTAACCTAATCTGTTCTCAAAAATCTTTCCTAATTCTTAGTGATCATATCACCTTAAGTGAAGACTCACAAATCACAGATAATATGTTCTAGAAATTAAAGAGATTAACGTTAAACTGAAGTTTCTAGAATATGGCATATATATTTCCACTTCTTGAAAATGGGAATTATTCACCAATTTTGAGTCCTTTGCCAATTGTCCCTTAACCTAGAATTTTTCAAATGTAACAAATAGCCTTTGTACCTCCATTACTGAAAAACAAGATCTGTCTCTGGTGCTACATCTGTCATATAGTTAGAATGACTAGATATTTGCTAAATTAAGTTGAGTTGAATTCTTGACTAGATATTTGCTAAATTAAACTGAGTTGAATTCTTCCTGTCTTGAGCGAGGGTGCAAATAGATCTCCTGACTCGATGCTCAGCATTCTCTCTATAATATACTATAGTATACATGCTACATAAAAGTAATAAAGCCTCACATTTTAGAGCATACTTGAATGATGTTTTATACTTGAACACGATGCTTTCCCATCTTTTCCACTCAGGGTATTTTAACCATTTTTTTTTTTTGAGTCAGAATTTGGTCTTAAAAAGTAATTTACTTATTAGTTTGTTAGTAAGACAAATCAATAACCAATCATGCAGTAGAAACAATGGAAGCTATTCCTGTAGGCCTTTGGAACACTACCTTCCATTCCTTCCTAACTGGGTCCTTTCTGGCATTCCTGGGAATTAATCATCATTGATTTTAGTGATCATACCCAGCACTATTGTTTGAGGGGGGTGTTTGGAACCTTGTCTTAAGCCAGTCTTGGCATTCCTTTTTCTCACTTGTAAGATTGTCACCGAAAACTTGGTCTTGTTCCCTTTGCCAATTTAATAAGGAGAACACCGTTGTGAGAAAAAGGAAAAGATTTATTGCTTTGCCAGCAAAAGAGAAGCACAGGGGACTCCAGTTCCAAAAGTTCTATTTCAGCCCATCAGGGAGAACAGAGGGCTTTTAAAAAAGCTCTTTAAGGGGCTGGGGATGTGGCTCAAGCGGTAGCGCGCTCGCCTGGCATGCGTGCGGCCCGGGTTCGATCCTCAGCACCACATACCAACAAAGATGTTGTGTCCACCGAGAACTAAAAAATAAATATTAAAAATTCTCTCTCTCTCTTCTCACTCTCTCTTTAAAAAAATAAATAAATAAAAATAAAAAGCTCTTTAAGGGCTGCATTCCAGGTGGGTCCTGATGGAGGGGTCCCAGGTGCACCCTGATGGTGTGTTGAAATTCACTTGTTATTTGGGAGATAGTCACTTCCTAGATCTTCTGGTGACATCTCCTTTTTGTGGTGGGTGTGTGCTCAAGGACAGATAACTCTTCCTTCGTTGGGAAAAGGTAATCTTGTTACCTGTTTAGGGAGGGTGAGAGGGAGAATTGGAAAAGAAAACATGTCCCTTTTAAAATAAGCAATGAGGGCTATATTCAAAAGGTGAAGTGGACCACTATTACAAGACTAGCTAGACTGTTTATCATTTGCATTCACTCTATTGATATCTTTCTTTTCGTTTTTTTTTTTTAAGTATTCACAGCAGACACTGTGAAGTACTGTGCAGACCCTTCTTCAATGAGGGACTCCCTGCTCAGTTGCTGGGAGTGCAGTCTGCAGACAGCCTTCAGCCACTAGTTGGCAAAGGGACTGTATTCAGATGTAGAATGCTGCACACCCAAGGTTACTTCTCCCTAAAGACAGCCCCTTTCCAAGGGCTGATCAATGCAGATTACAAAGGCCTCACCCTACCTGGGACAACTCTGCAAGTCCATTTTAGCTCCAGAACACTCTGGAGGGTCAACCAGTGTTTTGTTGAACCCTCATCAGTTTCTTCTTCTTCTTATCCAACTTCTTCCCAGATGTGGTTCCCTAAGGCACTTCAACAGAGAGTGGGGAGGGACAGGGAGGAAACTGGAAGTTAAGGATGAGCAGCATCCCTCTTGGAGCACCCTCTTGAGCTGGAGGGGTTAGCCCCAAAGACATCAGCCAGGCTTAGGTTGGTACAGCGTTGAACAGTAAGAGTGTTTTTGATAGGTGTCAATCCTTGGTGCTGGGGTAAGCTTTGGGGAAGGAAAACAAAAGGAGACAACTATCAAGATTTTTTTTTATGCTACAGGAGAACAGGGTGGAGGATGGGGTTTGGGGGCCATGCAGAGGCAGTCACAAAGACATAGCTGCCTGACACTGCTACAGAGTTTAAGGGGCTGGACCTCAGGGTTACAGATCAAATAGGGACTCCCAATAGTGTTAATTTCAAATTTCGCCTTGTCAGGGCTTCTCACCTGCCCTGCACCAAGGTGCAAGCTGTACCCGATTCTGAGAAGGAGTAACAAGACTCAAGCCTTCCAAGAGCACTTCTTAAACACCTGGACTCTCAAAAGTGTGCTCATCAGGGATCCAACTTACTCAACTTTCCTATTATTTAGTGAACATTTTTCTTCAAATCAACACACAGTTACATGTAAATGAATTGTTTTAAAAAGAAAACTAATAAACATCTTCCATGACAGCAAAATAGTGGGCTTAATCCAATATGAAACTCCTCCTGTTATAAATACCTAAAAAATGAGGCCCAATGTCTACCAAAATTTTGTTTTGTTTTTCCAAAGTAGAAATAGTACATGCACAGGCTTGAGACAGACTGCCTAGACTTAAGTCACCATCTAATGTATACCAATTACATGACCTTGGGAATGTTACTAAATCTCTGCCCACATATCACCTCATCTGTAAAATGAAATGATACCCCCTTTCTCTTATAGTCAGTGAGAAGTAGAGACAGATAAGAAAACTGTCTGATAGGTGCTTTGCAATCATTAACTTCCATTATATTATATATATGATTATATCATATCATATTTGATTCTTCATTTGTTATATAAAATATACTTTTGCTAAATTAGGAGTTTTAGAACAGTGAATTAAATACTTGCAAGTCCCAATCCTTGTTATTTCAAGTTTTTTCTTAGTAGATATTTGAAAAGGAATATTTTTTTTTCTATTTATAATACAAGTAGTCTACCATTTCCCAGCAATATCACCGGAGGTCTTTACGTTTGACAATAATGATCTGGAGACAGTGTGAATAAACTTTGTTATTGTAAATATTTGTGCTCTATTCAAGTGTATTTGAGTTGATTGCATCTGTATCTGACTAACCTTGCTGAGTCATTCTTTCTTGGATGGAATGTTATTTTTAGTAATGGATCGTTATTCTGCCTCCTTATCTGGTATTTTATCTTCCGGGCACACATAAGGGCAAATGTGAAGAGATCTTCTGATGCAGTATTCTGAAAATCAGAAACTAAAGTTTTGTTTTGTTTTTTAAATAAGATACAATTGGAATTAGGTGAGAAGGCTACAGTACACCTGTGTAGAAAAGATTTGCTGCAAGGGGGGAGAATTTCCTACTTTAATATCTTTGTTTCATTTTGTAAATGCTTTTGATTTTTAATCAGACTCAGATATTCATCCTGTAGCTCATTTGGTAGTCCCTTTTGTTGCTAATGATCCTTTATATAGTTATGATGTAAATATAACTTGAAATTCAAAATAATAATTTTATTTTTCTGTCAGATTTAGAGGCTATTTATTTATTTTTACTTTCTTTGAGTGTTAAGCTTTTAGGATTTTGTAGAGAAACATAAAAAGAGAGTGAGGAACACAGGACAGAGCAAAGAAAAGAGCAGACCAAAGCTAGGGTTTCAGGAGAAGTTAGATCTTTGAAGAGTGGATTATATTGGAGAAATGCTTTAACCCATAGCAAGGGAGTTGGGCTGTTATAACCCCTGCATCAGTTACTAAATGGCAACAGGTCACCACCAGCCACACTGGGGATTAAGCAGCTTGTTGAAGACCTTGCCTTATTTCCTAGACCTTCTCAATTCCAGTCTTCTTTGTCTGCATTTCTTCTTGGCCACATTCAGGGCTAACCAATGTGATTTCAAACTCTAAACTCTAAAATAACTGTCTCTGATCAGAGACAACTTCCTGCCACTCTGTTTTTTCTCCCTTTCTCATACCAGACTGGCCTTCACCTTCATAATGACCACGAGTCCTCCCTCCTACTCTCTTTCCATGCCTCAGTCCATTCCTCTCACTATCACTTTTACATCCAGTCTGGACCACATAACCAACCAGGTCTTTCACTTCATTTAAGCCACATCAACCTATCCTTTTATACCTAAGGTTCTTTTGCAGACAGGTTTCTTCAAATGGAATACTTAATTTCACTTTCTTGGCTTGACAATTCCTACTTACCTTTGGACAGCTATTTAAAATGTCACTTTCTTTAGAGGTCTTGTTTCATGTAGCCAGGGGACAATGCATACAGTGGAATTTTGTTATTTGGGGGCTTCTCGCCATCTTTTTTGCCTTTCTTACCACCCAAATTTCCTTTTGAGGAATTGGGTCTTCCCTGTTTACTCATTTTTTTTTAAATAGGAATGTATTGAAAAGCTCTGTCATCCTTAACCAGGTCTGTCAGACTCATTTTCCATGGAGTCTGTGGCAGAGAGGGGAACATCCTACAAGGACTGAGTCTAGTCCATCTAGCAGCATCTGCCTCTCTACCTCTAGAAATTCATTGATTCTATAAGCATTCAACAGTTTCCCAATAAGTTTCTTTTTCTAAAGTTAATTGGATTAGGTTTCTGTTCTTTACAGAGAATCCTTTTGTGCTCCCACAGTGCCTTATTATATGTAGTGTCTACCACACAGCACGGCAATGTTATGTAAACAAGTCTGTGTTTACTGACAGACTGAGACAGTGTCCCGATCATCTGATCATCTTGTTATTCACAATATCTAGCATTATGTCTAACACATAGTACATGTTCAATACTTAGCTGATCAAATTAATAAATGAATGCATGACATAAAACAAGTTGTCTCTAGCTTTCTTTTCTCTCATTAATATCTGAAACAAGCAATTGGATCCTTTTTTTTCCCCAAAGATTTGTTTTTGGATTTTATTGAAGATGAAGATTCTTCCTGAATTCCACAGCGATGGTGGCATGATTAAGGAATACACTTGATTAGAAAAACTTTAAATTGAATTGCCAGCAAGAGAAACCACAGATTCCCAATGCTCCTATTATCCCATAGAGAGGTGATCTGGGTCCAGGGATCAGTGGATTTACCTAGTTGGAACGTTTTCCTTACTTGCTGCTATCTTAAATAGAGATCTGGCACACCTACTCCTCACTTTCTTTCCTGAATCTTATCACCAGCACTTTTCTTAAATAGGACTAGTTGTTGTTCTCCTCCTCCTCCTCCTCCTCAAGGGCACTCAACCACTGAGCCACATCCCCAGCCCTATTTTGTATTTTATTTAGAGACAGGGTCTCACTGAGTTGCTTAGCACCTCACTTTTGCTGAGGCTGGCTTTGAACTTGGGATCCTTTTGCCTCAGCCTCCCAAGCCGCTGGGATTACAGGAGAGCACCACCTGTGCCTGATAAAATTCATAAATGAATGAATGACATAAAACAAGTTGTCCCTAGCTTTCTTTTCTCTCATTAATATCTGAAACAAGAAATTGGATCCTTTTTTTTTTCCAAAGATTTGTTTTTGGATTTTATTGAACATGAAGATTCTTCCTGAATTCCACAGTGATAGTGGCATGATTAAGGAATACACTTGATTAGAAAAACTTTAAATTGAAATGTCAGCAAGAGAAACCATAGATTCCCAATGCTCCTATGATCCCATAGAGAGGTGATCTGGGTCCAGGGATCACTGGATTTACCTAGTTGGTGCCTGACCAGAGCAGAATAGGCATCTACCAGTTGGCTATTCAAGCACTACAGACTCAGGGAGGCCCTTTACATCAAGTCCTTAAATCATTTTCTGATTGTGCTTTCCCCAAATCTGGAAACTGTAAAACCATAGAAGGAAATTAGCTGGGTATGGTGGTGCATGTCCTGTAATCCCAGTTACTTTAGAGTTTGAAGCAGGAAGATTGCAAGTTCAATATCAGCCCGGGCAACTTAGTAAGCCTCTACCCCAAAATAAAAAATTTAAAAAGGCTGAAATTGTAGCTTAGTGACAAAGCACCCCTGGATTCAATCCCCAATACAAAACAAACAAACAAAAAAGGGAGAAAATAAAGCAATATCAAAATAAATTTATCTGACAATTAAGTCCTCTTGTAATAAAGAAAAAATTTAGTTCAATACAGTTGGGATACCAAAAAAGAATTACAAATAAAAGTAAAAGTCATTGGTAGAAATTTGTGATGTAAATAACTTCTCAAATTCATATTCCAATTCAAATTTTTAAAATTTATTCACACTCTTTGAAAACATATTAATAGTAGTAATTACTAGCTCACACACAGATTAGTAGGTTTCTTCATTGTTTTTCCCCTTTTAATCATGAATATAGATAACATATAACTCAAAGTAGAATTAGATGCTAAAATATCTTGGTGTTTCTAAATTGATAGAATAACCTAGAATTCAAAAAAATTTTAAGTTGGCTTTTAAGTTAATTTATTTTTAATTTAAAAAAAAGAAAAAGGACAACCCTGATGGCTTGTCAGGAAGATGAAAAATAAGAGCCACTTAAAGTTCTTTGAGGTTTCCTTAATGAAGCATGAATCCTGATTGCTTTCCTTTGAAATGGCTTTAGGCACTGTTTTCCTAATCAGAGATTCCTCTGAGTTGTTCTGAAAGGCTTTGTGTGCTCTCTCTGTGTGTGTGTGTGTGTGTGTATGTGTGTGTATTTGTATGTCAGAGGGTGGGGAGGAACTGTAAATCTGACTCTTCCTCCAGCTTTCCTCATGGTGACAATGTTTTGAAAATTGTAAAGTGTTACATAAATGTTTGAGAAATACCATTATTATAGCAGGTAAAATTCCAATTTTGTGCCTGGGCATGTAGCTCATTGGTAGACTGCTTGCCTAGCATATATGAGGCCCAGGGTGTCATCCCCAGAGTGTGATCCCCAGTACCACTACCACCAAAAAAAAAAAAAAAAAAGAAATCCACTTAAATTTTTTCCTTAAATCCCATAAAATTGATGCTGAATCCCCACTCTGCAAGGCAAGTTATTACCGGTAGCCTGCGTATCTTCCCTAAGTTCTTAGGAAGGTTCTAAGGAGGAAGAAAGCCCCGGACAGAGCAAAATTTTTAAGGAGAGTGTCCCCTCTACTTTTAGGTACATATTGGTCATCTTGGAGATGCATATGCTGGTGTCCCCAGGTTCCTTTGAAATCTTATGGCTCTGAGACATATGTACCATAATCAAACAAAGGAAGCATTGATAGCTGGGGCTAAGAAGCTGGTGCCTAAGATCATGCTTCTAGAGTATGTTAGGCAAATCCTGCCTTCTGCTTGCAGAACCTTGAACCCCTTTCCTAGACTGGGAACAATTCTCTCCTTCCTGCCATCAAGTATTTTTCTGAATCTGCCCAACCTCCCAAACCCTTATACAAAACACAGTGAGAAGTTACCTTTTTAAAAAAAAATGATTTTATTTTTAAAATACATGACAGCGGAATGCATTACAATATTTATTACACATATAGAGCACAATTTTTCATACTTCTGTTTGTATATAAAGTATGTTCACACCAATTCATGTCTTCATACATGTACTTTGGATAATGATGTCCATCACATTCCACCATCATTGTTAACCTCCTGCCTCCTCCCTTCCCCTCCCACCCCTCTGCCTTCTGCCCTACCAACATCCTTAGTTGGGGAATAATACCAAATGATCTTTTAGAAATGCAGATGTTAAAAACAAACAACAAACAAACAAACAAGTAGAGCAAAGCTCAACTAACAGTGCCTTCACAATGTCAGCACATTATTTTAAAAATGTAAAACATAGAAATAATACTATTTTCATTTCCTTGTTTGTCCACATGCAGTAAAAGAGCAAGAAAAGAAAAATTTCACAGATGAAGGAGATGTTCTATTTAATATGGGCACCAAGATTCTCCAGGAGTCTAAAAGCCAAAAACAAAAAGCAGAGTAAGTCTTTATGTAGTTACCTTAGCCAAATTCAATTTCTAGGTTAAGTGAAGAAAAGTCCAAAACCTAGTTTATCATTTAAAGCTTATTAGGATAATACATATATTTGCTCATAAACTTTCGTTTCTAAAGGGATCTACACATTATCACCCTAAACAAATAGGAGAATTGTGTATGAGGTTGGGGTGCCTTTACATTAAGTGAAACACAGAATTTAGGCACTGATCTGAATGTTCAAGCAAAACATTGTTTTGGCTTTAATTCATTGGATATTTCAAATGAAATAAAATGTGTTATTTGAATTAGAGCAGTTGCTGTTGTAGCATGTTTTATTCTGCCGAACTGAGCATTTGCACAGCACCTTATGGTTTCAAAGAATTTCCATGTATGTGATTCTATTTTATCCTCAGATCAGTCTTAGGAGGCAAGAAGCACTTCATTTTTCCCCTTTAAAAAGTTGGGAACAGAGATTCAACAATTTTAAAGTGAGGTGACTACAGATACACAGCTGAGAGGTGATGACCAGGCTATGGCTACATGGTCTTACTTCATATCCTGTCTTTTTCTTTTTACTTATCTAAAGGGAGACAGAAATATCTTCTCTCTCTTCTCTCCCAGGGGAAGGGCACAACTTGAGGTTACCCTTCAAGGCTCTAATTAAGACTTTGAGATAAAATCCCAGCTCTATCATTTTACTGGCTGTGTAGTCCTGAGCAAGTTACTAAACTTCTTTGTGCCCTGGATAATATAATCAAGTTCTTTGAACAGTGCCTGACACATAGTCATCGGTAGACAAGTGCTATTTTTTTTCTGGCCCCCTAATTGGTAAATGAAAGGCATGAAAGCAAAGAAAGCAAGTATTTTGAAACAACGATAGAAAGAATAGACCCTGAACCTCTAACAAGACTTCTAGTTTTTACACAGATTAGGCACATTAGTCCTGGAGAAGAATCCTAGAGCTGAGGTAGCCAGCCCTAGACACAGCAAGAGCACAATCCATGAATTCTCTCTTAAAACCCAACCTCTGAGGAGAGTGTAAGAGTAAAGAGGATGAGGGGCAGTCAACTATGAACCTGGCTGTAACATCGTCAATGTCCATTTCTCAAGTACCTACTTTGCGATAGTTACTGTTGCATGTGTAATGTTTTCCATTGCTCACAATGATACTCTGAGGCATAGATTATTATTTCCATATTATAGTACAGGAAATGAAGAGTTCAAAAGCTTCTGTAATTCTTCACCAGTGACAAAAAGAAAGAAGTGAAGGAGTTTTCTTCTCTCTAGAGGAAATTGACTTAGAAGCCTATAAAAGAGCAAGGGAAATACCCTCCAACAATGGGCATCACGCTGAACATCCCTGGGGGCTATCATGATGAGGACAGGATAAAATCAGGTCCCCAAAGTACAATCTAGCCTAACAGGGAAGTCATTTCACTAAGGCATCCACTGAGTAAATGAGTGAAAATGGCAAATTTTCAACTCCAGGGAAACCCTAAATTCTGTCTGATGGGACAAAATCATTCTTAGAATGTCCCAAGTAACTATCCACTTAGCCTTGAAGGGAGTGTTCCTCTTTGACTTAAACAATAGGGAGAAAACACAGTTTTATTAATAAAACTATCCATCAATGTGGGACACTTTATGCCAGCTCTTCTTATCTAGACCGTCTTGATTCAGTCCTTTCCCAAAAATGACAGAAGAACAGCATATTTTCACAGTAGGATAGATGCATCTATGGGTACAGGGTATCTAAAGCTGAATCTCCTGACCCTTCTGAGTTGGAAGCAATGGAGAACTGAAATCAAATCTGTTCATAAAAAGAGATTCCAGGAGTTGGTGAGAAAGCCAGGCAAAGCCCCTGTGTTTTCAGGATAGCCCATTCTGTCCTTACATCAATCATACCTGTATAATCATGTCTAAGATTCAGGAAGGGGGAAATAAAAATGAATGCATACCCTACTGACTTAAGAGGAATCATTTCTTCCCATATAGTATCCTACTTCTTCCTTGTTTTGTAAAGGTATCCTACTTCTTCCTTGTTTTGTAACTTCCCAAGATGGAAGAGGCACAGATAAAAACGATATTAGTTTTTTTTTTGGCTCATTCACATCCACATTCTGGACCAATGCATTTGTTCATTCATTCAGCTTCATTTATAAAATATATATATTTTGTACCAGGGATTGGACTCAGGAGCACTCGGCCACTGAGCCACATCCCCAGGCCTATTTTGTATTTTATTTAGAGACAGGTTATCACTGAGTTGTTTAGCACCTTGCTTTTGCTAAAGTTGGCTTTGAACTTGTGATCTCCTGCCTCAGTCTCCTGAGCAGCTGGGATAATAGGCATGTGCCACTGCACTTGACCAGCTTCTTATATATGAATGGGGAACATTGTCGAATAAGTCAGCACTGTTAGAAATATAGATATTAGCCAGGCATGGTGGTGCATGCTTATAATCACAGTGGCTCAGGAGGCTGAGGTAGGAAGATTGCAAGTTCATAGCCAGCCTCAGCAACTTAGCAAGCCCCTAAGAAACGTAGCAAGACCCTGTCTCTAAATAAAACATTAAAAAAAAAAAGGACTGGGGATGTGATTCAGTGATTAAGTGCCCCTGAGTTCAATTCCCAGTACCAAACAAACAAACAGATATTATGCAATATCAGAGAGACAAAAACTTGTCTGAGGGAATCAGGAAACCTTAGTGACTGCCAGAATTGGTCCTTCCTTAATAATCACTGTCCATCAGCAAAGAAGGTTCTGGGAAATTATGCCACTCCATACCAACTTATTGGTGTGCATTGATGAAGCATTTGGCCTTACCCCCGCCCCAACCCACTCACATTAGTATCCAATGCCAGATTGTTTATAGATGATAAAGACAGCTAACTGAATTTTATTGTTGAAATCTTTCCAGGCTTCCCACTTTTTCCTTCTTGGGGATTTCAGCACAGATTTTAATGTTATCTAACCAGAAGCATTTTTCCCTGGCCTTGTCTTCTGTTTCTGGTATCCCTTATATCACCTTGGATTTTTCTGACAGGGAGGCCAATGCCCCCTCTGACCACTGAATCAAAGGCATCTAACAAGGACTTGTTTTATAGCCTGTTGTTGCCTCCTGGGACCACATTGGATACACTATGGGATCCCCCACAGCCCATCTCAAGTTTCTGTGCCCTGGTGTCTGTTGGTACTCTTTTTGTTCCAGTAAGTTATGTAGTTGCATCAGCAAGCCATGTGACAGAAGGGCACAAGGGGGTCTGTATCCTTATATCAGGCTCTTTTCCTGATACCGAAGCAGGGTGTCCAACATTTACCTTCTTCCTTGTTTGTCTTTCAGCCTCTGGAATCTCAGCTTGTTTTAACCATGGTTAATTTCTTTCTTGATCTCCTAGATTCTGGTTTTGTACCTATTTTCATTCCACTAGAGTATTAACTATTTTAACATCTAGGACTCTGATGTCTAACTGGATGTCTCTCTGTCTGGGGTGCTTCTTGTCTGGCCTATTATACTCCAGCCTTTGCCCAGGGGCAGCCCATTTTTAGCATCAGTGTGGAGAGGCTGTACACAAAATTGAGTCTCCTGATCATTCTGACGTGGAAGGAATGGTAGGAGTGTGTGTGTGTGTGTGTGTGTGTGTGTGTGTGTATTTTCCTATATTTGAGTCAAGGCCATGGATAGAGGTTAATGCTTTCTGGTTTTGCAACTACCAAAAAATAGAAGTTAGAAAAGTAAAAATAAATTCCCAAAGTACTCTTTGTCTCTGACATGTTTTGACCTTGTGATACTCTCCATCACTACTTGTTATACACATCAAGTCCAGGTGACTTTTGATTAGGACTAAGAATGCTGTGTAAGGTAATGCTATGACATCTATATTTTTAATCACTAATTTTTCATACCATTTACCACCTAATTACAGAACAATTATTGTGCCATAAAACTTTAGGATCAGTGCAATTGTCCTAATGGTAATAGCTAAATGTATTGAACCAGGAACTATGCATGGATTATCTCATTTAATCTTCACAGTAACCCCATGAAGTAAGGAGAAGCTGAAGGAGATTAAATAACTTGACTCAAGTCCAACTAATAAGTGGTAGAGCCAGGTTTCAAACCCAGGAAATCAGATTCTATAGAGCTCTGGCCATTACAGTTTTGTTTGGCTGTTGTTTTTCTAAACAGCCTGGCTTTGTTATATTGAAAATTAGTTTTGTTTCAGAAAATTATTTTTAAACATAAATAAATCATCATTTTCATAAATTTCTTAGATGTGACATGGCAATTTTGTAATATTATTCTTATATTTCATTTAAAAAAAACAAATATTTATAAATAGTGGGGGTGGCTATGGGGAAATTCACATTCTTAGAATAAATAACTAAATTTTTCACTTTATTTGGTATATAAGCTTGAGCATGAAATGGTCTATATATTTTTCTTTTTAGTGGCTTTATTATTTGTAAGATATATTTGAAATTATAATCATATATATATCTAGAGACAAAAGAAACCTACTGGTCTAACTAGAGATGTAATGGACTTCAGCTAAACTGCATTATTAGTATCACGACAACTTGGGTCTTACTTGTTAGGGAGAAATCATATAATGGAAGGACAGAAAATTTCATTTTTGTAAATCAACCCTCTGACTTTATATTCTCGAACCAGAGCCTACATGCTTTTTGCCAAAGCAGCTGACATGGGAAATTTGAAAGCTATGGAGAAAATGGCTGATGCTTTGCTATTTGGAAATTTTGGCATGCAAAACATAACAGCAGCGATCCAATTATATGAGTCCTTGGCTAAAGAAGGATCATACAAAGCCCAAAACGTGAGTTTTGAAAGAAAATAAAACCTTAAATAGCCATATCCTGAAATAACTACAGACAAGCCACCTAAAAAAGGAGCTGAGCAACATATTCCCACTCAAATGCATAAACCCAGACCTACAAAGGTTATCACCAGAATGCACTGAAAAAGTCCTATCTAGGCAGGAAGACTGCAGAAACCCGGGGTAAATTTTTCTAGCTCCATGGGTGACTTTCAGCAACCAAACAGAACTGCTCTTTAATCCACCTTCCTATCTTTCACATCCATGTGTGTGTTTTGACATCACTTGAGACCTCCAAACCCCTAACATAGTTAACATTTTATATAAAATGTGTTCATTTACATGAAGAAATATGAAACTGAATTTATTATCTTAGGGTGATATGTTTGCCTGATTTTTACTTTTCAAATATTTTACAAGCTAAATATGTTTCTTCTTCTATTTTAATAAACGTATTTCGTTTTATTCTAAGAATAACATAGCCATTTGATAGAAGATCCAGAAAACAAATTAAAAAAAAAATGAGTAAGCCCTTCACAAATCAACCATCCTGAATCAACTACTGTTAGAACTGCTTTATACTTTCACTTGGCTTCTTTCTCTGTGCATCTCTCTTTTTACATCATCCTAATTACAATGCAAGTGCATATATCATTTTATTTCTGGCTACTTTCACTTAATGTTGTAGCAAAAGCACATTTTCATATTGCTATAGTCTTTTTTCTTTTTTTTTTCTGAACCAGACTTCAGAAAGAAGAAAGTAATCTAAAAGACCCCACTCAGAGCTTTTTTATTTTATTTTATTATTATTATTTTTAATCATCCAGGAAGATCCAGAATTAAGCTTTGGAGTCAGACTGACCTAAATTTGAATCCACTGTGACACTTGCTTATTGGATAATCTACTTAACAAAACCCTTTCCCCTTTCCTGCATGAGAATTTGACCTTTGATTCACTCTCTCATTCTGTTTCCCAGGTAATCTGATAGAAATAAAATGCTATTTTTAGCTAGCATTTCTTATGATAGAAATGGTTTCTGATTGGCAAACTGCCTTGGGCGTAGGAGAAACTGTAATGAATCATTAAACCTGATAGTTGTAGTAATTCCTGTGGGGACCTTGTGTACTATGCCTTGTGGAGAAGGAGGCTTTTACATCAGGGTGGCTTTCATAATCACCCAGTGTGGGTCTCACCTCCTTGCATGGGAGTCATCTTCTGAGGGATCAAAGATGATGGCTCCTGGAGGGTTGTGTGAATTGCACCTGGACTTCCACAGAAAACAAGGCATGACTGCCCTGCTGGCACACTGTGGTGCCTGTACCTTATCCACCTGAATAAGTGGCAGCAAAGGTAGCCTATGGGATTCCTGTGAGTCCATGTTTAGTTGAACCAAAAAAAGTTGGACCAGAAGACTCCTGTGGGGTGGGGCAACCTCTCTAATCTTCATCTGTAAAGTTAAGCTAATGATAAAAATTTGGGTACCATGTCTATTTCACTGGTATATCTCTAACATTTGGCACAGTGTCTGGGACAAGAAATATAAGTTAAGTGAGTTATTAATCAATGATGAATGACTTAATGAAGTTATTATGAGAATTAAAATAATGTGTGAAGGCATTCAGTTCTATACCAGGAACACTGTAATTATTCATGATTTTAAAAGGAGATTAGACAGGTGAGGTGGTGCATGCCTGTAATCCCAGCAACTTCAGAGACTGATGCAGAAGGATCACAAGTTGGGAGGCTAGCCTCAGCAACTTAGTAAGGCTCTGTCTTATAATCAAAGTTTTAAATGACTGAGGTGTAGCTCAGTGGTAGAGTGCTTGCTTGAGCATGAGCATGAAATCTTGGTTTAATCCCCAGCATGGCCAAAAAAAAAAAAAAAAAAAAAACGGGGATAATGTGAAATCATACAAAATTTTAGTCAGAGAGGATGATATAAATATGATTGTTCCCACTATTATTATTCTAGAATTTTCCCTATGACTATACAGAATTACTATTTTTACAGAAGTGAGATCATATTTATTCACTGCTCCCATAATATGCTTTTTGAAACTAAAAGTTATATTTTTTTCATAATCTGCTCTTTATTCACTTAATATATTATTGATGTCTTTACATATAAATACAAATAGATCAGCATTATCATTTTAGAGATTCATACAATCTTAATTAATTTATGTTGTTGAATACTGTTTTTAATGAGGGCATTTTTCTTGCACATAGATGTAAAATAATTCCATAAACAGACTTGTAAGGGTCATAATAAAATGTGAAAAATTATTAAATCTTCATTTTCCATATTTGGTTAACCAAAACTATAAATTTCCAAGACAAAACAAATTATATTACCACCAATATTACCACCATTTTTACCACTAAAAATTATGTCACCTAATTCCTTTTCAAAGTAGAGAACATGTATTTTGTTTTTTAGAGGGTATATAAACATATTAATTAAGTCAACAATTACTTCTTGGATACCCACTATGTGCCTAACATAATCCAGTTGATGGAGAGAAAAAGGTAAATAGATTAAAGTTCTTCTGGTTCAATCTGAAATAAAAACAAATAATTTTAGCACAATTTAGGTGGACCACAGTTAATGCATATACATAAAGTGCTTTAGGGATAGAAGAGATTCAGACTAGTTCTGCCTGGAGCAGGTAAAGGAAGTAATATTTGCCTTGAGTTTAGAAAATGGGCTCAAAGCAATATCAAATAAATTACTTGTCTATATTTTTTAAAAGCTTTTGATACAAGGTCAAAATAGGACTACCCCCCAAAATTCTACATTAATATAAATTATACATAAAATATATGGATTTGGAGAAGAAAATTAAAGGAATACAAATAGGAAGGGTTCAAATTATCTCTGCTGATGACACAATCTTATATTTAGAAGTCCCAAAGAACTCCATCAGAAGACTTCTAGAGTTGATAAACAAATGTGGTAAAGTAGCAGGATACCAGACCAATATACACAAATCAATCCCTTTCCTATACTTCAATAATGAAACTGCTGAAAAATAAATCAGAACACTATCCCATTCACAATAACCTAATAAATAAAACCTGGGAATTAATCTAATGAATATGAAGGACCTCTACAAAGAAAACAGCAAAAAAAAAAAAAAAAAAAAGGCAAGAAAACACAAGATGGGAAGGCCTTCCATGTTCTTGCATAGGCAGATTTAATGTTGTTTAAATGGCCCTACTACCAAAAGCAGTATACAGATTCAATGCAGTCCCCATCAAAACCCAAGACATTCTCCACAGAACTAGAAAAAAGCAGTTATGAAATTCACTTGGAATAATAAGAGATCCAGAATAGCCAAAGCAATCCTGAGCAACTACAGTTTCACTCTAGCTCATCTGGTTATTGCATCCAGTTAATTCCTTCAGTTAACGTGGTTACCTTTAGTCAGTTATACCTCGTTGTTACCCTAATTAGAGTGCTTATTGTACATTCACACACCACTCTCTAATCCAATTGCTTGCCATTGGCTTTAAGGAGAATCCAATGGGAGAATACTGGCTGAGTGCTAACTTAATGCCACAGGGAACAGCTCTACATATAAGACAACTAGCCATGTATTATCACAGTCATTTTTTTTAAGAGAGAAACAGGCATTATAGGGACACAGTTCCAGGAAATGTACAGTTACAGGCTTCAGGGTGTCATGGTGTAGGAAGCAGAGCAGGTATTCCCAAGCCAGTAGGTTTGATTGTTGATGACACCAGATTCTAAAACCTATATTTCTAACATCTTTTGTTTATTCTTTTGGTATCCCTGAAGAATTACTTCCCCAAATCTCAAATTTCCCAAGCCTAAAAAAAGGGATTGATAATAATATCCATAATATTTCACAAGGTTGCTGTAAGAACTAAATATTAATGAACACTGTTGTAAAACAATTTTAGTCTCAACAGTTTAATCTTTGGGGTTAGTCAGTCCTTCTTTGCATCTCAGTTCCAACACTGGCTCCTCATGACTTACCTTTTCTGAGTCTCAATTTCCTCATCTGTAAAATGGGGATATTTGTCTAGTATATGTGTGTATGGTTTCAAGGAGGATAGGGTCAGAAGAAAAAGTTTATGATCCAAAAGATCCTATGTGCAAAATTCAGCCCCACTGTTTGCTGAAATGCTGAAATACAATATTGTAAGAAGCCTCTACCAAGTCCCTCTTCTGCCCTCCCTGACGTGGACACCCTTATTCCTCACTCAGATGCTCTTCATCCAAAACTCTCCATGATCAGGAAGATTTCAGGACCCTGCTTCAGCACAACAGTTGTATTCAATTCTAATTCTAATGTGGCTTTGAGTCCATATTTTGACTACCATTTCTTCATCACTATAGGAAAATCTGTTTCCAATAGCAAGTCCTCTTGCACTTTATTTATTTATTTATTTATTTAGTACAAAGAACAACTACTTAAAGAGATTTTGTGCCACAAACAGTGCTTAATTTGATGACTGATGGCTTGATCAAGCTGGATACAGGCCATCCATATTGATTACAACTCTGAAATGGGACTACTTCTACTATTTATGCCAATCTGATATAGGAATCTTGCCTGCACTGCTGAAAGTATTTCTGGGAACTGTGAGAACCATGTTGCAATAAAAACATGGCTAAAGAAACTGGAATATGACAGAATGATAATGAAAAAGAATGAGGGGGGAGGGATAGAGAGGGAGGAAGGGAATGGCAGAGGTAGGGAGAGAGAAAAACTACCAACTCTCATGGGAAATGGAAAGAAGGTAAAGAGAAATCAGTAATACTGAAATATAATAACAAGAGGAGCCTGGAGTGTCAGAGATCTAGTACAGACACAAATTAATGAAGAAAAACAAAACCAAAAAAAGATAAGAATTCATATTGGAAAGTGGCATTGAGGGGATAGGGACAATGCAATTTCAGGCTATTGTACAAAGGGAAGCTAAATGAGGAAAAGAGGCATACTTATTTCTTTTCATTCACCTAGTAAAAATCCAAATAAACTGAAGGAAATCCTGATAAGAGCAACAAAAGTAATTAAAGTTATAAAGACAGTCCTTGTATTGGTTTTCAAAGGATCTATAATGACGAGAATTAGTAATTAATAATCTTCATGAAAATAATGGAAATTGAGATTTTTCAGTCAGATCCTAGTGGATGTCCCAAGATATTGTATCTTAAAAGGCTAGAGGTAGATAAGTTATTTATTTTTACTCCAGAATTAGAAACTCTCTGGTCCCTTCATATTGATGAACTGTGCTCAACAGGAAATTCGTTAATTTTCCAAACAGAAAACTAAAATTAAACCTCTTTTGCTTTAGGAATCAAGAAATGGATAATTCACATTTTATTACTCTTAACATTTAAGTTCATGATGATGATCTCTAAGTGGTAGTATTATGCATGACTATTATTTTCTTATTTAAAAAAATACTTTTCTGAGCCTGGCACTTCTTGAAGTGTTTCGTGGAAGGACTACAGTTAGTAGCACTATGCTGCTAATGAAAAAGGGTCACTTTAGTATCAACCTAGTGATCAGTTTGATAATTCTAGGATTACCTGTATAGGACATTCCTCCTGGATGTTTATGTTCCTTTTCTATTAAGAGTACAGACAGTATCTGAGTTTCTCATTAGGGTTTATTCATGCTTTTCTTTGGTATGCGATTTGAGCAAAAACTAATGATCACAGGTGCTTTAAAGCCTCATACAGTAATTAAAGGAACATTGTCTAAGTTTTTTTCTCCTTCAGTAATTTCTTCTATAAAAAGGTAAAAGAAGGAATATTTAATTTTCAAATTATTATTATGGAACCTGAGTAATTTGTTTTGAAGTACAATAAAATATCCTTTACACGCAACTCTACATTTAAATCCCAACTACTGAAACAGTTCCTTAGAAACCATGCCACAATGGTCGAGTTCATAGTCTTATGAACAATCCAATTTGCAGAGCTTGACCTTTTAAAACCACTGCAAGTGTCCTTGCTGTCATCACTATTTTGTAACTTCCCTTTCGACTCAGACCTTTCTCTCTACTGGATTAAGATTTAATCATTCAACAATCCATCTTATTTCATCTCACCCTTACCTCTGAATTACTGAATACTAAAAACTGGTGATTGTGAAGTTGTGAGGTAACAATCCCCAAGTGTAGAGAACTAGGATAATGCTGACAATGAGCAGTATATTTTACTACTTTACAGTTCACATCTTTTGATTTCCTCTAGTTCTCTGACATGCTTTAAGCAACATAAAAAAATAAAATGAAATGAAAGTTGAGTCCTTCATAGAATTAGTTCAAAATCATTCAGTGTTATTTTTCTATTGAAGAGTAAGTATAACCAAGGTTTGGTTATTATGGTTTTAAACCCTATTTTTTAGAGTGAGCTTTATACAGAGGAACAGTCCCCTCCCCAGTCACAGTGGAATTGTAACTCCACACAATCCCTCTTTACAACTTTATGAGGTCACATATTTTCCCAGGGGGATCAGACCAAATTGTGTGATAGGCTATGCACAAAAAGATACACTATTGGTGAAAGTATCTTAAAATACAAGCTTACTGAATAGAACTGTACCTTCATTTTCTTATATAAAGGTCAGAATATTTGTTTACTGTCAAAGTTTCTGAATAACTGAACGAGATTCTAAATTGAGCAAAATAAAAAAGAGTTGCAAGAAAAATTTAAAAATCTAATATTGGCTAGAGATGTCCTTAAAAAGAACCAATTTAGCCATTTTAAAACATATATTGCAAGGGTTAAAGGAGTAAAAGGATTGCAGATGCTTGCCATTTGTAATAGCCTTTATGATTAACTTTCCTAAAAAGAGAATTTTTAAGACTAAAGAGGAATTTGCAAAATCATAGAAGATATTTTTAATTTTCAGCATATTTATATAAATGATTCATACATATTAGAGCTATTATCCTTTTGGAAAGTGAACTCTCAGTCAATTTCCTAATTTAAAAAGTAACAAATTTCTTTATCCTAGAAATTGCAGTAAAAAGTTTAAGAAATTGCTCATTTTTTTACTGATTTATTTATTAGATCTTGATGCATCTTGATTTTAGACATTTGACAAAGTCTCACATGACATTCTCAAGAACTTGGATGAAAAAATATAAATGTGGGCTTGATAATGGTAGATGGAAAGTGGTTATAGTAAGTGATAGTTGAAGAATGGATAGGAGGAGCACAAGCCTGGAGATTTGTACTAGTCCAGGTAGCTCACAGCAGAAAGGTACTGGAAGAAATGAATTTGAGAGATAGTACATCCCAATAAATCCACCGTAAGTTGAAAACTCATTTAATACACATCACCTGCCAACATCATAGGTCAGAAACACAGTATTCATATAAGATTGGTTGTTTACCTCCATGATCACATGACCGACTGGGAGGTGTAGCTCACTGCTACTGTTCAGTCCAGCATACCAAGAGAAGTATTATGTCCTATATTACTAGCCAAGGAAAGGGCCAAAATTCAAAATTTGAAGTATAGCTTTTACTGAATGTATATTGCTTTATACCAGTGTAAAGCTGAAAAATCATACATGGGCTAGATCATCAAAAGTTGGAAACCATCTATCCTAGACTTACAGATCCCTGCTCAGTTTAGTGCTCCATCCTGATGCTGGATGACTTCTTAACTGGGTTCTGAAGTTCTCAGAAAGGCTTTTGAATCATATATTATGTGTCTCTTGCGGGACGCAGTCTGGGGCTTCCTATTCTTCCCTTTGCTCTGTGATTGGACTTTCACTTTTTAATCAATATGCTTCTTACTGTTTTAATATTTTATATCAATCACATTTTATTTTAAAATATGAATTATAAATATCCAAATTCAATTCTTAAAATACTGAAAGAAAAAAAAACTTATTTCCAGGAAAGAAAAACACATAAAGACACTGCTGTGGTTTTATTTTCCCACAGCACCAGGGATTGAACCCAGGGGCACTTAACCACTGAGCCACATCCCAGCCCTTTTTTTTTTTTTTAATATTTTTTTTAGGGGCTAAGGCTGTGGCTCAGTGTAGAGCACTTGTAGCATGTGTGAGGCACTGGGTTCAATTCTCAGCACCACATATAAATAAATGAGTAAAATAAAGTTCCATATATCTAAAAAATATTTGAAAAAATATGTATTTTTTTTAGCTGTTGATAGACTTTTATTTTATTTATTTACAAGTAGTGCTGGGAATCAAAGCCAGTGCCTCACTCACACCAGGCAAGTGCGCTACTGCTGAGCCCCAGCTCCAGCCCCTCCCAGCCCCTTTTTTATATTTTATTTTATTTTATTTTTTGGTACTGGAGATTGAACTCAGGGGCACTTGACCACTGACCCACATCCCCAACTCTATTTTGTCTTTATTTAATAGAGACAGGGTCTCACTGAGTTACTTAGTTCCTCACCTTTTCGGAGGCTGGCTTTGAACTCATGATTCTCCTGTCTCAGCCTCCTAAACTGAACTGCTGGGATTACAAGCGTGTGCCACTGCGCCGGCTTTTATGTTTTATTTTGAGGCAGGGTCTTGCTAAGTTGCTCAGAGTCTTGCCAAGTTGCTGAGGTTGGCTCTGAACCTGTGATCCTCCTGCTTCAGCTGCCCCAGCTGCTGGATTATAGGTATGTGCTACTGCACAGGGCAAGACCACTGGTTTATAATGTTTGATTATCATGATCTTTTCTAAAGTACAGTAAGAATTAATTTATATTCACATATATTATACAATCCTCTCACTACTGTGACCTTTTCCAAAATCTTATAGTCTTACACTTTGTTATGGCATAAGAAAAAAATATTACAACTTATGCTCTTATGGAGCAGGTGTTTTAAGTGTGCCTTATCAATATAGATGGAATTGTGAAATAAATTGATTCGTTGAATTTCATTTGTTTTCTTTTTCACTTTAGGCATTAGGATTTTTGTCTTCTTATGGAATAGGAATGGAATATGATCAAGCCAAGGTAAAGTTATTTTTTTTCTAAAGCAAAACTGATTTCTTTAAAAGAGGCATTGAATAGAATCTATTCTTTAAATAAAGGGGCCCACTCTACTGTGATGGTTGGAAGCACCACTCAACAGAAATTAAGCATTCTTCTACCATAAATTTCTTAAAGTCTTATATTTTGGGTTCTTCCATGTAGGTAGGTAATATCTACTTTATAGGGATTTTTGGATGATAAAATATCATATGTACTGCCCTTTTCACAGACTCCTCAGCCTGATAACTCCCCAAAAGATGGTAACCATCTCAATAAAACAGAGTGAAAAATTAGAATTTATTTTGAAATGGCTCAAGGTTCATTATGGGTAGAAGTAAAAAAGCAATGGTTTGTTTGAATTTCAAATTTAGAAAACTAATATATTTTCATTTTATTTATTTATTTTTTACTTTATTTTATTATTTTTAGGCTCTGATATATTATACTTTTGGAAGTGCTGGAGGAAGCATGATGTCCCAGATGATTTTGGTTTGTAAATGAAATATTCTCGGGCCAAAGTAGGTATATTATAAAGATAGCATTAATTAAGAATATACATGCTTGTGTTTTAGGGGTACAGATATTTGTCAGGAATCAATGTTCTACAGAATTGTGAAGTTGCCCTAAGTCATTACAAGAAAGTGGCAGATTATAGTGAGTAATTTTAATAATTTATTTTAAGATAAACAGACTTGGGACTGGGAGGTGTAGCTCAGTGGTTCATAGAGTGTTTGCCTGGCTTGCGAAAAAGCCTGTGTTCAGTATCCAACACTACAAAAAAACGAACGACAAACCAAATCATACTTGCCAAGGAATTAAAATTAAATTAATAAATAAATACCAGTCGACATAAACATATGAAAATATTAAAGACCTATGCTTTTAACATCTGTTATAATGCAATTCATGTAATACAGTATGGAGTTTCTGTTCCCTTAATATTTTTTCAAAAAGTTTAAATGATTGTGCTTCTCTTTTATTTTTGTTAGTACATAAATCCCCAAATATTTTTATCTTGTTCTTGTGATGTTCATTTCTTAAACCAAGAATTTGAATGTAGCACTAATAAATATTAAGCAGTTCCCCTAAATCTAACATTTAAAATATGAAATGGCTTGTTAAAAGTTCTTAATGAAATGAATGTAAGATGCATACATTAGAGATATCTATCACTGTACTTGAGAACAATTCAGGTACTAATTATTCTATTGCCCTTTTGTCTACAAAAAGAAAAAAATAGAGAGCATGAGGCTGTGTTTCTAGAATCACTTTGAAAGTTGTTTGGGACATTTCATCTTGCAACATCACTGAAGTTGCTTACATAATAGAGTTTTTTAAATATAAGTCTTCCAAGAAGTGAATAATGTGAAGTCCATTTGGTTGATTTCTGTAATTAGAATGACATCTAAATATATACCTTTGGCAATATTGGGATCGGAGAAAAGAAAGAGGAAAAAAACTCTTTTTAAATTCAAGATGCTGTGTATAACAAGATCATTTCATATGCTTAATAAAATGGGAATCCCTGTGTATATATTTTGAACTGCACAATTTGTTAGGTGTATTCAAACACATTTATATTATTTTCAGACTATCTGTAAGAAATAATTAAGGAGAAGTTATTATTTCTATATTTCAGTCCTAGAAATATCAGAGTTATAGATGGGGTCAGTTGTTTGCTTCTAAAATCTCTTGCTTGATCACCCTTGGCCAACATATTAAGGAGCATCTGATATATGTTAACAATATTTACAGGACTGCAAAGAAAAATTAGGTTTCTTTCACATTTCTCTGAACCAAATAAAATTCTGCAAATTTTTGTTTCCCATGAATCTTTCCTCTCTGTCAAAAAATCAGATTTCTGTACAATTTAAGCAGAATAAACCTAACACTGTTTCCTCTAAGTTGACTGTTATCTCTTGCAGCCTGAGTTTTCTAGCTGTTCTCTGGCTTGTTTCTATTCACAGTTGCTGACAATTTGGAAAAAAGTGAAGGTATTCCAGTGGAAAAAGTGAGACTAACTGAGAGACCTGAAAATCTGAGTTCTAACAGTGAGATATTGGATTGGGACATATACCAATACTATAAATTTTTGGCAGAAAGAGGAGATGTTCAGATACAAGTAATGTATACAGATGAGACTGAATTCTTAGAACATGCAAATGAGAGGGACTTGGTTTCCTCTGAGTGCTAGGGGGGTTAACAATGCCCCATCCTGAATGGGAATGGAAAGAGACACCCTCCCCTCTTTGCCCTACTCCTATTTTGTCTCCTGTCATTTGAAGTTCTTTTGGTCTATTGAAGAGCTAGTTGCCATAGTAATAGCAATTTTTTTTTCATTTCTTTCTGAAAAATTCATTTCTAAAAAACCCCTAGATTTTAATTATAGAAGAAAAAAAAGCACCATCCAATGTTGGTTTTAATACAATTGAATTCCTACAAGGATCCAGGAGCATTCTGTCTCGGGAATGGAACAGCATTTGTGTGACCTTTTCGAGCCAAGAATAAAGGAACCTAGGTTCATGTGTCTGGGCATTGCTGTACACCAGCTACCAGGCTTCCTGCCACTGAGGAAGCCATATGCCCAAGAGCAACCAATTACCCAGTATAAGATATAGTCTGGAATGTTTCCCTGCTTCTTTCAAAACATGTCTACTGCATCAAACTGAATCAACATGCTGTAGTAAAATCACCAATGTTTTCTTTTATCTAAATTAATATTACTGCTAAATCATTTTTAAAATTCATTATTCCTAGGTATCTCTTGGACAATTACATCTAATTGGGAGGAAAGGTCTAGATCAGGATTACTATGTAAGTCAATCTCAAAATTCAGTCATATGGGGTGGGGAGGATAGTGATGAAGGAGGCTGGTGCAACAGTCAAAGGGGAAGAAAGAAAGGTGGAAGAATTGCTAAGGAAAGCACCCTGCTGTTTCCTTGGTCAGATCTGCTTGCTAGCTTCTGTGGAAGAACAAAGTTCACCACAGGGAGTGTTTTCCTAGCTGCTTTGAAGTACAAAGGGGTAGGAACTTCTGAGGAGCATCTGGGGAGGTATCCATGCTACAATAGAACTGTTGGGCTATGGTTAGCAATTCTGCAGAAAGTCCACCAGGGAAGTTCCTGCTGAAAAGCCTGAGGACCACACTCATCCCTCTTTGGCTTAATCCGAGGACTTGCTGCTTTTAATATAATTAAAAATATGTTAAACATCTATAAATTTGCAAAACTCCTTTAAATCATTTTGCATAAACTTACCCTATCCTAATGAGGTTAGAGGATTAATTAACCACTCGAATTTAGAGTAGAGAAAAAAAAAAAGCAAATAAACTTGACCTGCACAGGATCATCCTCAGTAAGATGCCAGAGTACAGGAGAAGTTTTGTCTGTATTATGATTGCGGTTTCAAAGCCCTAATCATATCAAAGACCTAGGAAAATCATTGGAATTCTTTTGAAAAGATGATTTTGTAGCCCTTGTGATTTTTATGGGAGCTATGCACTCATTGTCTCAAAGGAACACAAACTATTCAACATAATCTCAATGGCTAAGTGATGAAAATTACTTCTTTATAAGGCTGTTACATAAAAAAGGATCTGTTATTATTCTCCATTTCACTTTATATTGGTATTTTATGAATGTCTTTGATACATATTTTGTATTTTATATAAGGTACAATAAGCATCAGGTAAATATCAAATTTAATTTCATAAATGTGATACAATACATAGCAATTTAAATTAGCATTTAAATTCCAAGATAGTTCAATTGAAGGTTTTCAGATTTCTAAAATTCTAATCTTAAGTAAGCTTTTAGCTTCTTAGATGGAAAGTTCTTAATTCATAATATTACTCCAATATCAGATTTCAACCTGCAATGAGTTTCTCATGTTAATCACAGGATGCATAACTGGCAAGAGTTCCTCATTTTCCAAAAACATGAATTGTGGGTGTCAAATCACTCATACCTCAACCATAAGGATGCCACACCAATTTTGTACAGCACAATAAACCCTATAAAGTTATGTATTTCCAGTCAACCCTAACCCACCATGAACATCCAGATTTGAGCTGAAGCCACCTCAGGTGAGAGTGAAGTATAAGCCCAGGGCCAGTACTGAAGGATTCTAGGGCTGTAGTGGCAACAGCCCAGCAGCTGGTCATCACCAGGCGCTTAGTAAGGCTTTTTCACAGAGGATGTCTTATATGTTTTACAAATGAGGACCTGAAGCTGTAGAGGTAATTGCTTCAAGGCTCACAGCTGGAATGTAAGGTTGTTTATGCAGAATTTGAACTCAGACCTTAAGCATTCCAAACCTATGCTCTTCCTGTTAAACTTTATATCCTTAAGACCTAAGCCCCCCAAAAGGAATCCTCTATCATCTGTTTCTCTGTTTAAAAAACAAGAAGGAATAATATGATCTCATAGATTCCTTTATCTTGGGTTGGGCTTCTTGCTTCCAATTCAGACATCCCAAGAAGACAAATTATATTCAAGAACAATTCTAGTGGCTCAGGCTGTCACTCTCTGGGTCAACTCAGGCTGGTCTTTTCTACTTTCCTCAACCTAATAAATCTGAACTTGATGGGAGGCTCCAGTCAAAATCTCAAACCTTAAGACTAAGAGGTTTATGTTTCAGTTATCTTAGTCTGCATGAAAAAAAAAAACACTTCCAAAATTAGGTGGCTTAAAACAACAGTCATTTACTTAATTCATGATCTGGAGAGGTCAATGATTTTGGCTATGCTTGGTTTAACAATACTGGTCTGTGCCAGGCTTGGCTAATCTTAGCTGAACTTGCTCATGTATCTGCAGTTATCTAGAGTATTAGCCGGAGGTACCTGGTTTATATTGGTTTTATCTGTTATACCTAGATTGGCTAGGGCCTCTCTCCAAGTGGTTTCTTTCTCCAGCCTTCTGATCCTAGCTTTTTACATGGCAGTCAAAATTTCTAAAAAACCAAGAGCAGAAGTCTCCTGACACCTCAGATGAGAAATCACATGTCACTTCTGCCACATTCTTTCGGCCATAAAACCAGCAAGATTGAAGGGTCAGGGAAGTGGACTTCTCTCAGTGGGCAGAGTAGCAAAGTATTGTGGTCAGTTTTCAAAGCTCCCATAATTTAGTTGCACCAGAATCAACTTGGAGGGGCAGGGGAGAATCATAGGGGAGAGGGAAGATAAAAGTATAAACTCCATTTCTGAAAGGCAGCTTTTAACTATGCCAGGATTCTCATCCTCAAGTTTTATCTCCTTAGAGAAAATTTTGATTGACCTATTTTTCTATCACTTATCTTACCACAGTTGTTAATTTTCCTCATAACACAAATAACTCCTTGAGTTGTACTGATTTTTATTATTATCTGTGTCCCCACAATGCAATAAACGTTCTTGTCTTTTTTACTATGTCCTTAGAATAGTGACTGCTGCACTTAAGATGCTTAAATGCTAAACATTATATGTTCCTTTTCACCTGCAAACCACCACTTGAGTCAGTATGCTGTTTTAGTCCACCAAAGAAATTATTAGTTAAAGGTTCTTTGTAAGTGCAAAGCCCAAGTTACTGCTTAGTCAATATCAAAATACCTGGAAATAATTACCTTGCCTTTCCCTGACTTTTCTCACTTTGGTTAAATAAACCTCTCGTATGAGTGGTCAACATAGGCAACATTTTTACCTTTCCCCTGACCAAATTCTTAGTTATTGGAAAGTATTGTATATGAAATTCTTGATTACATTATCTTTAATTTTTCTACACATAAATTTTAATGTCATTTGCATTCCTAAATGCAAATGGATCCACAAGTTCAGAATGAATTGGATTAGAAAATCAGGGTTTTTGATTGTATATTATTAAAGAAGATAAAAGCATAATTAAATTAAACCTGGCAAAGTTTACCCTGCCATTCCCCCCCCAAAAAAAAAAAAAAAAACTAATATCATCCCATTTCAGGATGATTTACAGAGGTTGGGATAAAAGAAGTTTTCAAAATGTTTTTAGAAAAATACATTTTCTTGTCACTTCTTTCTAGGAGAAATGTTATAAACTGATTAAACTATGAATTTTCTTAGAGCAAATGAAAAAATCATACTCATTTTTTTAAAAAGTCTTAAAGGGAGGAAGGGAAAGCATTGGGAAGTACTGGGATATGAAAAGTACCAAATTATACATGTCTCTATATGAATATACTACAATGAATCATAGATAGATAGATAGATAGACTGACTTAATTATAACACACTAATTAAAATAACAATAAAAAGCCAGGTGCAATGGCACATGCCTGTAATCCCAACAGCTCAGGAGGTGGAAGGATCAAGAGTTCAAAGCCAGCTTCAGCAAAAGCAAGGCACTAAGCAACTCAGTGAGACCTTGTCTCTAAATAAAATACAAAATAGGGCTGGGGATGTGGCTTAGTGGTTGAGTGCCCTGAGTTCAATCCCCACTACAAAAACCCACAAAAAAACAAAACAAAACCGTAGTAAAAATATTAGATGGGAGATCAGTGGAACAGAGCAAGTGAATCAGGGGAGGAAGGAGGGAAGGGAAAAGGAAGGTGCTGAAGAATGAGATTAATCTAATTATATTATGTGCATGTACAACTATAATGTAATGAATCTTATGTATAATTATAATGCACCAATAAAATAAATACATCAAGACATGAGTTCAAATACTAAAATATCACTTAACATAATTATCTTTCAACCAAAGAATTTATTTATTTATTTATTTTAAAGAGAGAGAGAGAGAGAATTTTTTAATATTTATTTTTCAGTTTTTGGTGGACACAACATCTTTGTTTTATTTGTATGTGGTGCTGAGGATCGAACCCAGCGCCCTGAGCATGCTAGGCAAGTGCTACCGCTTGAGCCACATCCCCAGCCCACCTAAGAATTTATTATCTTTCAATCTAAGATACCATCAATTGTAAGACACACCATTATTTTATGTTCTACTGAGAAAGAAAGAACTGCCAAAATAAATTATAATATGCTATTGATAGAAGTGTCCTGATTAAAATGAGATAGGGGGAGAGGTATAACTTAGAATTACTAAAACATGATGATAGGTGTTCAGTAAATATGTGAAGGATGGATGGATGGATGGATACAAAATACCTGATCTAAACTCTTTAAGATCAAGAACTCAGATTGGCACATATATACCCATCAAAATTGCTTGCATGGAACTTTGACATGGTATCTAGTATATTTTTACATAATGGAAGTAACACCTTTAAGGGCAAGTAAATTTTAAAAGAACAGATAATTGAAATTCCAAGAAAGCCATGACAGTGGAGTAGTATGTGAGAAAAATTCAACTTTTGATCTTTCTGGGAACACAATATTGAAGGGTGGAGGAAATCCCAGTTTTATTTGCTTCTGGGGACTATGGTATTTTCTTTTAGAAGTTCAAATCTGTTTTCCCAGAATGAAACTTTTTTTAGAATTCTCTATTGAGAGTTCAATTGAGACAATTGAGAGCCAAATTACTAAAATGGACTTTGAAAACAATTTCACTGCCTCATAATACTTGAGCTGGAAGGACCCATAAAGATTAAAGTCCAGCTCCTTCGTTTTAGAGATTCATAAACATTTATTCATTCACTCACTCTTAAAATATTTTCTGAGTGCTTAACATATTGCAGAAACTATGCTAAGTATGGAGGATCCAACATTCAGTGAGACAAAAACATTAAATCAGTAGATGAATGTCATGGTAGAGACAGGGCAGGGTGCCCTGAGAGTACAGAGGAGCAGAATCTAAATGAGGAAAACAAAACATGGAGACAATAGGACTTGAATAAATTATACACTTATCTGGCCCATAGAGATAGTCATAAGAAGTATCTTTTTTATATTAATATTCTCTAATTTGGCAAATCATACATTACTATAACTTTCTCCCATCCAATTGACAGTTGGATTATAACAAATGTTTTAGCTTTACAATTCCCTAATGCTCACAAATTTCCAATAACTTCTGCATTTTGCCAAATAAAATAAAAGCCTGGTATTCAAGGCTAAGTAAGACCCCTTCTAACTTTTACAACTTTTAGATTTGGATGTTCTATTTCAGCTATGCTATTTCTATTTCCTACTTTTAAAAATTTCCCTACTCTTTCTATTTTCCTACTATTCTATTTTCCAGACACAGCTTGGTTCTTATCACCATTCCCTGGCCCCTGACATTTCCCCAGCCTGTAATGACCTCTGTATTGGTGACTAATCTCCAACTTAATCATTTTTGCTTTATGCTTTATACCATCGAGGCAGGGTGCCAAATAATGGGAATTTTATTCAGGCAGGTTATGGGACTCTAGTACTAGCCACATGATTCTAGGTGCCATAAAATAGTATCAAATATTAATAACCTGCTTCATGGTGATATTGCAAAGATCAGGAAAGAAATGGTTTGTAAACCCATATTAGAAAACTAGGTATAATTTCTATTATCTGTTACTCTACACCTTTCTAATTCTTTATGGCATTCCTTTGATCTCATCTATCACCTACACCTGTATTGCTATTAACATATATTTTTTTCTTCTCAGCATCATTGTCAGGGAGAAAACATGGTCCTTACACCTATAACACATAACATACCACCATGCATATATCAGATTTCAATCAAGTTTTTGAAAAAGTATAAATTAAGATGTATAAATGGAGATGGATGAATGAATGGATCCATGATACAATGAGATACAGCAAAAGTGGCGTTTGTATGTATGTCTACAAGGCAGACTGATTTTAGTAACAAGGGTGTGGCTCTCAAATAAGTTGGCAATGTGTCTAGAGCAAGTTTTTGTATAAAGTTCTGCCTGGCTAGGCGCAGTGGCACACGACTGTAATCCCAGCGTCTTGGGAGGCTGAGATAGGAGAATCACTTGTTCAAAGCCAGCCTCAGCAACTGCGAGGCACTAAGCAACTCAGTGAGACCCTGTCTCTAAATAAAATACAAAATAGGGCTGGGGATGTGGCTCAGTGGTTGAGTACCCTTGAGTTCAATCCCCAGTACCAAAAAAAACAAAAACAAAAAAAATTTGCCTGCATTTCTTCCTCAAACATTCTCTTCTTTTTGGGAAGGAACATTCTTATACATCAACCCAGTCAAGACCTGTCAAAGAACAGAAGAATTGTGTCCTAATAAGTCACTTTGGAAAGTGTTTTTATGGCTCATTCCTGGGGCTGATCTCTTTTATTACTTCATGTGGTTTCTTCTGAAAGGATTTTCTAGGAGGTCAGGACGAGGCCTAGAGAATGTGGTAGCAAGGGACAAGTTCAGCCCTATGTGTTCTAGACTGAGTGTTTCATTGAATGTCATGACCTAGACAAAAATCAGAGGCTTTGCTCGCCCCCTTTAATTTGATTTAGAAGAGATTGCCTTGAAGCTTACCTCTGCAGAAAGACCTAGTCTCAGCAGGCAGCCAGGTATGTCTGGTTTTATTTTATCTTAAAAACATTAGGATTCTGCTAACTGTAGTACAAACTATCTTATAAAATAAGTACACAGTGTTAACATAAACGCCTATATTTTTAAAAATAATGAACTATTTAGCTCTATAACTGGGATTTATCTCTTCCTTACAAGACACATGCCTATCATGCCTTCCCAAATGTGAGAAATGAATCTTCAGCTTCTAAAATTATATATGTGAGATAAATATATATAATCATACATATATATGTGATATATCTCCCACTCTTCAGAATATATATATATATATATATATATATGTATGTATATAAATATTCTCATATATATATATATTCTGAGATATATATTCTCCCTCTCCTGTTTATGCCTGAAATAGCACTTGGAATCGTGCCCTGAAAAAAAGTGGGCATTTTAGATATTTTTGAATGCATATTGAATAAATAAAGCATGGTTCAAAAGGCCACTGCATAAGATTTATTTGTGACTAGAAATAATACTGTTCCTTTTCTCTCCAGAAAGCATTATACTACTTCTTAAAGGCAGCAAAGGCCGGGAGTGCAAATGCCATGGCATTTATAGGAAAGGTACATGCTTCAAGTTGGTCGATATTTTTCATTTCTTAAAAATCTAAGAAATGGCCAGGTCTGGTGGCACTCATCAGTGATTCCAGCTACTTGGGAAACTGAGGCAGGAGAATCACAAGTTCGAGACTAGCCTGAGCAACTTGGGAGAACTTGTCTCAAGAAAAAATTGAAAAGAGATTTCAAGGTGTAGCTCAGTGATAGAGAGCTTACCCAGCATTCATAAGCCCTGGATTTGATCTAGAGCACTGAAAAAACAAACAAACAAGCAGCCTAAGAAATGAATGGTACCAGTTAAATGAACTTAGTGTAGGGTGACAGGACTGCCACCTCTTTCATGGAAGCAGCTGAGGGCTATTCAGATGCAATGTGAGGGTGGTTTTCTTGAGTTGACAGGTTGGGAGGAAGCTCCATCCACCTTTATCTGAGGCAGCAGGAATAGCCTTGAAAATGAAGCTGGCCTGGGGTTCCTCTGAGAGTAGGAACATTCCCAGCCTCAGCCCTATCAGGTTTCTCCTACCCTTGGAATGAAACCCAGTTCTGCACTGACCAAAGTCTATCCTTATGCCACCTCTGCTGGGAGTCCCCTATGACTGCTGAGCAGGCTTTGTAGAGGATTTTTCTAGAGAGAAGTGTTCTCCCTCTTCAAAGACCACTCCCTCCCACCTCCCCAGTGCTGCCCTTGGCTCCCTGCAGCCAATTTGCATTAGTAACCAAGGGGATAAGTGCCCTGTTTCCAGAAAGGCTACCTACAGTAATTAAGATGCAAGAAACATGAGAAAACACAAATAAGGTCCATTTTTTTTGGCCCTTGGGCAAGGTCACTTTGGAATATATGTAGTAGATGGTATCTTTAGTCTTTTTTGTTTTATGTTTTAAATTAAGGTAAAATTCAATTAGCTTAAAATTAACTTTCAAAGTGTACAATTCAGTAGTATTTACTATATTCACAATGTTGTGCAATCATTAACTTTATTTAGTTCAAAAATATATCACCCTGAAATTCTTTTGTTTTTTACACCCTCTTCTACTTTTTTCCTAGATGTACTTAGAGGGGAATGCTGCTGCACCTCAAAATAATGCTACTGCCTTTAAATACTTTTCCATGGCAGCCAGTAAGGTAGGTCCTCAAATTACTGCTATAAACACATAAAATTTAATTGGCTTTTGTTAGTATATAGACTGATGCCCAAGAGTTGACTTTGAAGTCCCAAGCCCAGATAATGGGCCTGGAAGCTTTGTGTCTTAGAGAAATGATTTGGTTTGATAATAAATGATGGGTTGGGTGGGGAAGACACCATTTGTCTTATTGGTAAACAAAAAGGAGAGTGACTTGTGCTGCCCTCCTTGGGGCTAGCAAAAACCCAAACAAAAGTTCTGCTTTCTTTTCCTCTCTGTAGTAGGTGATGCTTTCTAGCTCAAGAACAGGAAATGAAAAAGATGGAGAGAGAGGAAGGGGTAGCTCAGTCAATAACTGCAGTAAGTTCAGGATGAAGAAAACCAGGGAATATACAGTTTTCTCCTGTCATATCTCACCCAATAGCCAGAGCTGTTCCTGGCCCAGGAAGGAGGTTGTCAGGAAGGTGGTCAGGGCAAGGAGATCAAGAACATGGTAATGGAGACAGAATTCCTGACTTGAATGTCAGCCCTGCAACCTACTTTGTGACTATGACTAACCTATTTAAACTTTTTGTGCCTCACTATCCCAAAAATAGAAAATGAAAAAATTTTCTGGATAACATTGTCATCAGAATTTAAGGCTTACGTGAGTGTACACGTGAGCACACACACACACACACACACACACACACACACACACACACACCTCGTATCATAAAATACTTAAAGCAGTGCTCTTGGTACATAGTAAGTGCTGTGAATCAGTGATTATCTTTTGAAGTCTGAGACCAGTTAGGTAGACTGAACTTAGAAATATAACCAAGGCAGAATGGATTGGAACTATGAGGGAATACAGAAATGGCGTAACAGTTGGCCCTGTGTATACCAGGTTGTATACCCATGGATTCCAACAACCATGTATCCAAAAAACCAAAACAAAACAAAACTGTGTTTTAGTTAGCTTTTACATTCCTATGACCAAAATATATAACAAGAACAACTTAGAGGTGGAAAATTTGAGGCTCACAGATTAGAGGTCTCAGCTCATAGATGGCTGACTGCATTGCTCTGGGCCCAAGGTGAGGCAGCCCAACATGGGGGAAGGGCCCAGTGGAGGCAGCACATCATGGGGGAAGGGCCCAGTGGAGGAAAACTGCTCAGCTCATGATGGGGGTCAGAAAGCATTAAGAGGGGAAGAGGCCATAAGGGAAATGAACCCTTCCAGGGCACTCCCCCAGTAACCCACCTGCTCCAGCCTAGCCCTACCTGCCTACAGTTAACACCCAGTCAGTCCATTCAAATTAGTATGGACTTATTGATTAGTTTACAGCTCGCATAATCTAATCACTTCACTTTTGAATATTCCTGCATTAACAGGAGTTTTGGGGGGATACCTTATGCCTGCACCATAACAAATTGCATCTATATTGAATGAACTTGTACAGACTTATTTTTTCTTGTCATTCCTTAAATAATACAATGCAGCACCTATTTACATAGCATGATATTAAAAATAATTTAAAGGGCTGGAGTTGTAGCTCAGTGGAAGAGCGCTTGCCTGGCATGTGTGAGGCACTGGGTTCGATTATCAGCACCACATATACATAAATAAAAATAAAGTTCCATCAACAACTAAAAGAAATATATTAAAATAATTTAGAGATGATTTAAAGTATACAGGAGAAGGTGCATAGGTTATACACAATTACTATATCATTTTACATAATGGACTTGAGCACCTGTGGATCATGGTATTTCTGGGGGTCCTGGAACCAAACTGCTTCATATTGAGTGATGACTGTGATATACATCGCTTGCTATCAGAAATTTTGTCCTGGTTCTTAGCACCAGGAAGCTGTTATCTGTCAGATAAAAAATTAGTTAATGATTCTGATCCTTTAATACCTAAAGAATGTCCTCATCCCAACAACCATCAACCTAATTTTGGCAAATGGCCTTTATAAACTTTCTATCCACCACATAGTAGGAATCATTTATTTGTCTTAAAATTTTGTAGTGCAACACTGGCAATAAAGATGTCTTCAAATTGAGGAGTATTTTCAACTGTTCTCAGTTTTTAAAAGCCTACATGCTGCTTAGGAGCCTATTTATACATGACTAGCACCTCTAGCTGCTGCTCTTGTGTTGTAAATTACTGGGAAAGCTAGTACTCTGCTCCTCTCCCTTGTAATTTATATGAAATTGTTGCTCAGCAAGACAGTCATCTGGAGTACCATTACATTAGAAGGACAAGGGAAAGCAGACAGAAAAAAAAAAAAAAAAAGATAACTGAGGAAGATCTCCTATAAACTGGCAAATAATGCTGATTTGTCAGTCCAAAGGAATAATGCTGGGAAGCTGGGTATGTAGATTAAGTCAGTTCCCTAACTATTCAGGGCTTTGTAACTAGCAGTGATTTGTGCCACCCCATTCAAAACCTGAGCTTCCTTTCTTTATGAAAGAAATATAAAATTATACTTAAGGTAATTATTCTTAATGACACTGGGTGGGTACAGACACATACTCCTTGGTCACTGTGTGAACAATCTGTTAGATTTCTCATGCATATTTTCCTTTTACTACTTTAAAAAACATACTACTGCTTAATTTTGTTTTGAAAGCAATATCAGTACCAGGACACAAAGTTACAGACTTTATACCCACTTTGGTCTAATGTACTTTAAACACTAATGTTAAAAAACAAAAACAATGTATGTAGAAAACAATTTAAAATCTAAAAATTAAGGGACATTAAGCCTGTATGGGATCATATGCCTTAGACTCTTCTTACTCTTCTGAATATATCCAGCCCAACTCCATATCCATACTTTTGTCATACCTACTCCCTTGCCAGATTCCCCCATTCCAGGTCCTACAGAGCTCAATCCTCTTTCTCTTTAGAAAGCCTCCTCACCCCTGCTGACTCACATCATCTTTCCCTTCTTAAATCACCCCATAATCACTCTCTACTGCTGGGATTCTGCAGCTTTCTATCTTCTGGCTTCTGTCCTCCTGTCCGAAGGCCATATCTCCTCAACTCAACAAGGACATAGCTAGGGTTCATTAAATATCTGTCTAATAAAGAACTATCTTCTTCCTAGGTTCATGTCAGTTAACCTAAGCTCTAATGTGGAAGTTGTATATTCTGGTGGCTTAGCTACACATATGTTTTATTTGGCCCAGAAAGAGTTTGAAAAACAAATAAATTTCACATTGAAATTTGGACACTGAGATTCTTTTGTGATTCATAAGCATGATGATTGAGTGTCCACACTACTGTGTGAGATGGGCCTTCCTCAAAATCTGTTATGATGCCAGCATATTACTCATCAGATGTGAGAAAAGAATTGATTTGGACATTCAGATTTTCTTGGAAAATGGTAAGAGTGACTGTATAGGAGTGCCATTTTGTGTGACTGGCTGGATCAGAGTGGTCAAGTAGCTGCTGCTGTCTTTGGACAGGGGAGGCACACTCTGGTTTACATTGGACTCCACCATTCTCTCCATTACCTGGCTTAATATACTTCTTACATTACCAGAATGGCTCCTGCAGATACCTAAATTGGCTACCCTTGACCTGAATGTTCTAAACAAGCATTCTAGGCATTAAACAGGTGATGAGTAGTCCAAAGAGCCTCAGTTTCCCAGGGACTCTCCTAAAGAAGAAAAATATTTGTTCCAGCTATTCTAACTTTCCTCTTCTTCTTTCCCTTTTTTCTTACCTTCTCTCATTTTCATTCCCTTCCCTTCCATTTTTCTCATCATCTAAATGAAGTTAATTAGAAGAAGATAGGCTCACTAGTCTTTGCCAAACCCATCATACAAAGTCTTAATACTCCCCAAACAGCATAACCCATGATTCCTAGAGATAAGTCACAGGTAGACATGGTCAGGAGAGAAAAGGGAAGAAGAGAACGGAGATGCCATTTATTTTAAATACAGATGGATTATCCTTAAGAACTCTTATAATACTGGGTCCTTTGATTACATGTATAGGCCCAAAGTTTGGATTCTTGAAACAGTTTTGAAATGGAAAGAACACTCTGCTTGGGTCCATAATAACCAAATTTAGATGGTAAAAAGAAATTCAGAGAGCTTTCTATTAGAACTCAAGTTCCTGAGGAAATATCATAAACCTGCCAAACAAACATACAGATATGCTGAAAGCAAGCCAGGGGGCCAAGCCATGGCTCCTTACACAGTTACCTGAGAGTGAAGCACATGAGGGGAGATAGAAAGAAAATGCGAGTTTTCTAGTTGAGGAAGTCACTTTCAAGGTTCACTCTTCCCCTGGGATTGATATGCTAAATACCAATATATTTGAACACTTGCTGTGGAACACTGTCTTCTAGTACTAAATGTGCTAAATGTACTCAGAGACATTAATCAGAAAATAAATGGTAATTAATTTAGCATCAAGTGGAAAAGAAAACATTGTTTGACACTATGAACCGTCAAATTTGAATGAAGGAACGTATACTAACAATGCTCTACTATCTGTAGTGGCTGGATTGAAATCCACAGAGTCTCTAAAATGTTATTTGGCTATTTATGGCAACCTCCTTTGACCAAAGTAGGAAAGAACTGTCTGGATACACTTTCCCCTTTTAGAAAGCTCCTGTATCAAGATCCAACTCAAATGTCTTCACCCTGAAAATTCAATCCTCTTCAATTCCTAGCCTCTCCGGGCATTTGAATGTCCTTCTTCTAGGTGAGCACAACTCTCTCAATTGATTTCACTTTAGAAGTTAGCACATTTGACATGACTTTTAGAAATCTGACCCGTCCCTCTGATATGGCTCAGAATCCACAAGTCTGTAAGCTCCTCAAGGCAGGGATCACAGTTCATTCATTTTTAACCTCTTACTTCTTCTGCCCAATGCCTATTACGGAATCACACACATAACAAATACTAAATGAGCGTTGGATGAAAGAAAGGAGTAAGGATTTGACATTCTTTTCCCTCTTACTTTCTTGCCAGAGGGGGTTACGAAGGTATAAAAGATAAACTAGAGAGGTCAGAATAAGTTGCCAGCTGCCTGATTAACCTGCCTTGATTAATCTCTTACTGGGTACATTTCAAACATTTTGAATGACTTTGCAGTAATTTTCCTTATCATGAATTCTTCTGGGATTTTATTTAGATTTTTGTAACTCTTCTAGGGCAATGCAATTGGTCTTCACGGACTTGGTCTCCTTTACTTTTATGGAAAAGGAGTTCCTGTGGTAAGTTAAATAATTTCATTATATTTTCAACATATTTCTAGCAATTTATAAGGTAAAATTCAGGGTAATTCATTAATTTATGGGAATTAGTCTCTATTACCTGGTTCATCAAATTATTGTATTTGATAATAGAGAAAAAAATAATTCAGTAGAATCTTTGCCAAAAAGATGTAGGAGAATAAGCTTGTGACAAAAATAGCAACTTTAATTATATCTTAGAATCATAGATTCAAATAGCCTTAGAAATATCTGTCTCCTGAGGATTTTATTGATAGAGAAATTTGTCATCTTAGTTTAACATGTCTTTTGAGTGACCTTCTCCTGACATCTAAGGAAACCTACTGACAATGTAGAAAAATACGTAATTTACACTGAAAATGAGATAATTATTTCCTAATAGAATCTAATGTAATAATAAAAAAAATGTATTACATTTCTGATGCTATTTTAATTAGCCCATATGGCACTCTTTTAAAAAGTGGAAGGCAATTGTTACCATGGAGTTATACATATAGCTTTGAGTAATAGAGTGTAATTATCTTGCAGAATTATGCCGAAGCACTTAAATACTTTCAGAAAGCTGCAGAAAAAGGATGGCCCAATGCACAGTTCCAGTTAGGCTTCATGTACTACTGTAGGTACTACAAATACAGCTGCTTTATTTAGAATGACATATGCATTAGCAAGTCTGCTTCTTTTACAACAAAAACCAAGTGGTTGGTGTGAGTGGTTTAAGAAGGAACAGTCAGGCAGCAATTTGAAGAGGGATTTGAGGAAAACTGAAGAAAAGGCATCAATTTGAGGTTCTTGTGTTAGCTAATGCACATATTCAAAAGCAAGTATGAAACTCACGAGAAAAGTTGAAATTGAAGAGAAAGATTTAGGAGGCATCAACAAAATAGGTGTGAGTTAAAAGTATCTGAGACCACAAAGGGAAAAGAGTATGGAGAAAAGCACAGTGAGGTCTGGTCAGAAATCCGGTGATCCTCCAAGTCATTTTTAAAGGATAGGCAGGGGAAGAGAGATCATCAGGAAGAATAAAACAGCATGGTCAGAGGGACAGGGGGGAAAATGATCTAAAAAAGAGCCAAAGAGGCAGAGCTTTCCATAGAGAGTAAATGAATGAGCGGCAATATGGAGAAACTTGGTGAGAATATTAGACTGTTTGGGGTGGAAGCCAGATGACAATGGGTTAGAGTGTGAATGGAAGGTGAGGAAATACATGAATTAAAATGTTCTTACCAAAAGTGTGTCTTTAAAGTAAAAGAGAGAGATGGAATTACAGAACGAAGGGGACGAGAACCAAGAGCGAGTTGTTTTTGCATGAGAGACCTAAACATAATTATAATTGATGAAAAAAGTTTCTGGAAAAGTTAATGGTATTAGGATCTGATTGGGCCCATGTCAGTGGACACCTCATTAACCTTGATAGAGAAGTGGGATTTCTCATCCTCGAAGACTGGAAGGAGGGAGGAAAGGATGGTACAATGTAAATATGGGGCAGGAGGATGGGGAGAGAGGCAAGTGAGGAAGGACAATGTGGAGTTTTCCTCAATAATTTCATAAGTAAAAAGATGCCTTCTCAGAGCAGAGGCAGAGAGGTTGGGGTAGGGTGTTTGTAATAATCTCTCTGGAGGCTGAGAGATGGAGTGGTCAGGACAAATACTAGGAGAACTGAACATATCCCCACCAGTCCTTCATATCAGAGATGTAGCCAGTATGCAGCTGACCATATCATAAATGTCAAATATGGTCAAGAGGTCAGCTGACATTTTCCAATGTAGCTCACAGAAAGGCTCTTTTTGCACTATATTGGGGAGAACATTGAGGACTTTTTCTTGTAGTTCATTCCAAGTCCTCAGGTCAGGATCTGTCATTCCTAAAGCTCCCAGGGAAAGAGTAATAGTAATCCTAATGTATATTAAATCCTTTTATGCTTTGACTCATTTAATCCTCTCAACACACCAGGTAGTGGGTTGGGGGGCATAGCACATTGTTTATAGATGAACAAACTGAGTCGGACATGTTGTCCAGGACCACACAGTTATTGAAGCTGGGATTCAAGCAATGTGCCTCCAGAGCTTTTACTTTTAATCACTACATGGCATTGCCTCTAAAGGCCAAGAAATGTTAGAGCTGGAAGGAAATTTAAGGACCATTTAGGGAAAGCTTTTGCAAGTAAAATGCCAGGTGTGTCTAACTCAAAAAGAGGAGTAATAGGAGAGTCAGGACAAGATTTTCCAATGCTGGGAATCTTCTGATTCATTTGCTTCAGTACCAAATGCCTCTCCTTGCTCCAACCATGAGTTGGGTCAGAGATGGGTTTCCTGGAGCTGGGAATTTCCTTCTCTATGCTCCATGATTGTGGCTGGGTAAGCTACACTGGTATCCTGGCCTGGAAAGATGACAAGGATGGTGAGTAGATCATGGTGAAACTCCTGTTCCTTAGAGACCACCACTTGGTCTCCTTCTCATTAATGAGTTATACCATATTGAGGAAATATTTTCATGAGATTAAACTTCTTTTTCTTAGTTTTCTGATAAGTCAAGTTCACACATTTCTAAATTCTTGCACCCTAAATCAGCTCCCCATCCCCCAAGAGTGGATTTGACTTTTGATTGGCTTTTCCCAGACTATTTAAGCTAGCAGGTATCACTATGACTATTATAGTCATAGATTATAATGTTAAAAAAACAAATAGGGAATATCTCAAAACAATTTTAATTTTCAGCTGGCTCTGGAGTATGGAAGGATTACAAACTTGCCTTCAAATATTTTTACTTGGCATCCCAGAGTGGGCAGCCCCTTGCCATTTATTATCTGGCTGAGATGTATGCAACAGGAACAGGAGTGTTAAGATCCTGCAGAACTGCTGTGGAGGTAAATACTGGGCTGTTTTTCAAGTTCTTATCATTTCGCACACGGGTATACTGGAGAGGGGATACTGTCCTTAAATTGTGGGCGCTTTTTATTTTTATGGGAATTACCTCTTTTCTTCGAATTGACATTGTGAACACTGACATTTGCCAGAGAGAAAAAACAGTGATGTAACTTGGATTGGGAAAGGGAGAAAGAGAAATGATCTCTCCTCTTTTGCATTTGGCTTTTCATCACATTCAGAACTCGCCTCAGAATTTAGTTAAGGAGTTCTGTTTCAGCCTTCAATCAAATCACCAGGGTAATTTGGCACTTCTAGTGGGATTGGGAATTGCTACTTGGGAAACGAAAGGCTTGATTTAGCCTAGAAAATGTAGCCCCTTTTTTTTTCCCAGAAAGCCAGGTCCTTAGGTGTTTGATGATTTGGATGACAATTGAGAGAATGGATTCTTTAAGCCCGAGCCAGTAATGGACTTTTCAAAATAATGCTTTTAGGACCTATTGCCCTTCCTTGATTTATTAAATATGTCTGCTGCAACAGTATAAATACCTCCATGTTGCAATCTGGTCCCTCTGAAACTCATTTCAAAAGCTGCCAGCTAATAATCTATCTTTAGATTTGCTCCTTTGCCAACTTCCTAATGAATTATGTATGGCTAACCTCTTTTGGTTACATAAGGGCTATTCAGCTACGTTGACATTTGTCCCTGTAGAGCTTTGTACACCTCCCTCGCAGTTATGTCACCTATACCCTGAGGCACTGTATTCCCTTCATTCTCTCCTTTTCACATCATCTGTGGCCTTGTAACTTGCCCAAGCAGAGCAGCAGTACCCACAAAGGCCCTTTAAAGAACAAACAAACAAACAAACAACCCTGAACTCAGTACATTCTTGTCCTGCCAAATAGTCTCCTGCCAGGAAAGTTTATTATGCAAATTTAAAGTAAGCTTGAGGAAGTTTCTCTCGACAAAAAAACAAAAACAAAAAACCAACACACACACACACACACACACACACACACACACACACACTTGTAATTTTTTGTGCCTGTAAAAAGTATTAACTCTTCACTCTAAATAATTTGCAAAAACCATGCATCAGTCTTAAAATTCTTGCCTGATCAGCCAGTGGAAGCTGAACACAAATTTCATTATCATTTTCCTGGGATGAAATATACTGGCTAACTAGTCTGCTTGATTTCTTTTCCCACATACAGCTTTATAAAGGTGTCTGTGAACTAGGCCACTGGGCTGAGAAATTCCTGACAGCTTACTTTGCCTATAAGGATGGTGATATAGATTCTTCTCTTGTTCAGTATGCACTGCTTGCAGAAATGGGGTATGAAGTAGCTCAAAGCAATTCAGCATTCATTTTGGAATCTAGTAAGAAAGATAAGTTAAAATTCTCTAATCATACATATGCATGTATGACTTTACTACAGAGGCATTTTAAACCTTCTTAATGGAATGTCTTTTTTTTTTTTTTCCTAGAAAAGGCTAAAATTCTTGAAAAAGAGAAGATGTATCCAATGGCACTTCTTCTATGGAATCGAGCTGCCATTCAAGGTATATAAAACCTAGGTAAAAATAAGAAAATACCTTCTCCCTGTCCACTATTATTCATCTGATTTGCTTCAGCAATGTTTTTGGGCATGCAGACTATCAAGTAGGTGACATTTGAACTATACTGATGTTAGAGGTCATTTTCAGGAATTTATTTTCTTCATTATTCTCAAAGTCCCTTGGTTTTGCAAACCCTAGGAATTTTTTTTTATAGCTCTGTCTCCATGGCACCAGAGCAGTTGTTTGAAACATGATAATTTTACTCAAGAAAACAATTTTCTTAGTCTGGCTTCAGTCACTCATTTGCCAAGTTGTTTACTGGACTAATCAGGGATGTGACCTATGCCTTTGTGAGTTTATAGGCAAAATTAGTCATGTATCTGAGACTCATTTGATTTCTCTTCTAAAATATCACATTGATGATTACTATAAAATTCAGATATTTACTATAACCATTAACACGTTTGAACCAAAAACCAAACAAAAACAAAGCAGAAATGAGTGGGAAGATCCTTTTCCCTTACCTGGAATTCTCATGTCCCTCCCACGTATTGGTTTTCCATGTGGTAGAGAATATAAAATACCATTGGTGGGAAAAGCCTTGACAGGAGGCATTCGCATCACTGTGGCATTTTTCTCCTAAAATTATACTATTAAAACTAGAGCAATATTATAAAGCTGTCACAATTGGCATTTAGATATGGGGAGAACTCTTACAATAAGAGAGCAATTTTGCTTCCAATTAAGTTTCTTAAAATCCTATCATGCTAAGACCAAATCATCCCTTTTAACAGGAAATGAATAGGATAAAAAATGATTCTCAGCTGATGCTAATATGAGGCAGAGGAAAAAGTCACAGTTGTGCCTTCTCAGATCTAGTTGAGCCAGTAGCACAGCAGCGAGCCATCAGTGCAATTTTAGAGAGAAATTCCCTTTCTTAAAAAGCCGTTGCTTTCTAAAATGCAATAAAGACCTTATTTAGAGTGGGAAAACAACACTAGCAACCTCTCAGCCATGGCAAATCAGCTCAGTTGCAACAAATGCAGGTTTATTCCAAGATAGGAAATGGTGTGAATTGGACCAAGGAAGAGAGATACTGAAAATGAGGGGACATTAATATTAAACAAATTCCCCAGTATAAAAAAGTCAGGCCTCTAAAACTAATTATGTGTCACAGAGAGGTCAGGCATTAAATGTCCCTGAAGATGTGGCTGTGTCTCACTTGGGGGTTAGGAAATCTAATAATGAAATTTTCCAATTAGTCACTAGTGGTGCTTCTTTTAGCAGTTGTTTCATGTGAAGAGGGCACTGAGCCATCAGGACTCAGTCACCACCTTGAAACTGTGAAACCAAAATAGAAATCCCTCTACTGTCAACAGATCCCCCCAGGAGCCTGTCAGAATCACCACATGCCTCTGGTAGGTCCTGCTCATTAAGGTGGAGCTGAATCCTCTGAGAATCAGCTTGTTCACTGCCTTGCAATCTCAGACTTCTGGGATCCTGCTTGGAGCTTGTAAAGCTTGAAAATGCACAGGAGAGTCTCCACCCTTTGTGGTTATAACAAAGAAGGGCAGTTTGGGACAAAATTAGAAATGGAGTGCATTTCTCTTTAGGCTTCTATGGACCTCCTACCTCTCCAGGCCTTTCTAGGATTCTTTCCTGGTACCATTCCCAAAAGGACTTACTCCCAGTTGCCTATACATTTTGAAGCATATGGCAAGCAAACCCTGATAACTCATGTCTTTGTCACTTTTAAGAAATTTTATAACATTAGCTGGACTAAAGTTGGCTCTCTTAAAGATATTTACATTTAATGGGATTATACAAGATTAAAAGAAATTTATACCCGCAAAGGAAAATGGGGAGAAATTTTGAAAGGACTCCTAGATCACTTAATGAAACACCTCAGACTATACCATAAAGGCTACTTCCTCTTTTTTCCAAGTAAGCCTAGACTGACTATGCAAAGGATTGCTGCAGCTGAGATGAATGTCAAAGGTGCGTTTTCCCTCATCTTTTTAGTTAATGTTCTTCTGGAGAATAGAAATAAGGACCCCACCCCATTTAGGAGTCATCCCTACGTGGTCTTCAAAAGACTGAGATAGCATTTCTGAAAACGTCAAGTGGCTCTTTTCTCCTTGACATATTCGTGTTTGTTGGAGAGCAATATCCTAAATTACTTAACCTCTGAGGAAAGCATTTTCTAAAACATTTTCTACCATTTCTACTCATTCATTCCATGAAGATTTATACCATTCCAGGTTCTGAGATAACTGTAGTTTTGCCTTCATAGAGTTACTGCCCTCATGAGGGAGAAAGAAAATAAACTAGGAAACAAATATGATAACAATGATATGTATTGTGAAGGATATAAAAGCATGGAGATGGGATAGGTTACTATTGGGGTGGGGGTTGAGGGGTTGCATTAGGAAGGTAGTCAGAGAAAGCCACTAGGTAGGGAAGTGGCCTTGTGCTGAGAATCAAATGACAAAAACGCAGCCATGTGAAGAATTGGAAGAATTTCAGACACACTAGGCAGAGGGACTTAAGGGACCCTGAGGCGGAGGAGTTTTGTTGTGTTTGAATGACTATTAAGGCAAGAAGTCTAGAACTTTCTAGACTCCTAGTGACATGCAGTGAGGTGAGTCAGGGAGGTAAGAGACATGTTAGGTATGATTCATAGGTCAGGTAAAGAGCTGGATATTATTCCAAGTAGAAAGGGATTTTAAACAGAAAAATAACGTGACTTAATTTTGCATTTTAAAAAGATCACCCTGTGTGGAGAATGGATTGAAATATGTGGACATAAAAATGTTTGAAGTCTATTCTAGTATTCCAGTCTTAAACTAGATGGTGAGGAATGTCAAGAGATGTGTGTTGTAGAGGTAGAACCAACAGGACTTGCAAATTGGATGATGGAGTTGAGGTAAAAAGAGAAAGTATGAATGATTTCCCTAGATTTATAGTGTGAACAATGATGGTGCTGGTATTATGGGAAGAAAAAGTTTTAGGAAATCTCTGCAGACATCTTAAGTTTAAGATCCAAGCAATCAGAAGGAATTACATATAAGAGTCTGGGTCCCAGAAATACATAGATAAAAATTCAGAAATAGCTAATATATAGATGACCAGGGGACTAGATAAGGTCTCTTAGAGAAAGAATTGAGATAAAGGAGAGCAGGTGGGGGAGAGAAAAGAAGAAAGAGAAATAGGAGTAAGTTTTTGACATGCTAATATCTAGAAACTGGGAAGAAGGAGTTGGGCAAGAGTTTGAAAAGGGAAGATCTATGAGGTGGAGAGAAATCAAATGAAGGCCATATCATTGATGCCAAGAAAGGAAAGCTCTTGGGCAGTTGTGTTCTGTGGCTCCAATGCTGCTTGGAGGTCCAGTAAGATGAAGACAGAGATTTGGTTGCATGGAAGTCACCAACCATCTTGAAAATAGCCCTTTCATTGTGTAAGGGGCAGAGGTCAAATTGAAATGTGTTGAAGAGTACATGGGAGGTGAAGGTCTGGAGATAGTGGGTATAGAACACACTTTTGAAAATGTCGATCATAAAGAGGAGCAGAGAAATGTGGCAGTAGCTAGGAGATACCATGGGTTAAAGAGCACATTTATTTTTATTTCTAGAAGATACCAGAGCATGTTCAAATGGCCAATGCAGTTGATATGGTACAGAGGAAGAAACCAGTGATATAGAAAAGTAGGTCTTCAGGAATGGAGACTAGGAATGGAAGGGGTGGGGTTGAGAGTTGAGCTACCTACAAAAAAATGAATTTAAAAGGTAAAATTTGTAATATATTGTTTTTTTAAGAACACTTATACTACACCATGAATCCTTTCCTACAATGAAGACAACTAGCATCAAGTGATATATTTTTTATTTTATAAACTATATCTAATACTGATTCTGGGGTTCTGAATGTGTGTATGAGTGTGTGTGTGTGTGTGTGTGTGTGTGTGTGTGTGTGTGATTTTCAAGGATCATTAGGTTAACTTACTGGGAATCACACATGAACCATTTGAGTTATGATTGTTATCTTTCTTATGTTTCCACTAGGCAACGCATTCGCTAGAGTAAAAATTGGAGATTACCATTACTATGGCTACGGGACTAAGAAAGATTATGAAACAGCAGCCACACATTACAGCATTGCAGCTGACAAATATCAGAGTGCACAAGCCATGTTCAATCTGGCCTATATGTATGAACATGGCTTAGGTATTGCAAAGGTAATTGCATTGATTTGAGCCTAGTAAAGACAGCTGTGTGGGAAGGAAACATTTAAAAATGTTTTGAATTTCATTCATGTCTTCAATTTAGAGGAAGAAAGGCAAAGACTTAGCATTTGCTGAGTTTCTCCCATGTGCCAACACATATTACTTACTCTACTATGAACTCTATGAAAATTATATTGTTTTCTCCATTTATGCTAAGGACATAATGAATGAATAGGAGAAGTATAGTCTGGGCCAATTTGATTCATAGGTTTCTACTTTTTCCAGCACATACTTTTTCTAGTGAGACCCCTGCCTCTATTTCTTTCCACTTTCAGGCTATTTTCCACTGAAATTTCCACCAACGCTCAAACTTTCAGTAACAAAGACAAAGCAGAATGAGATAAGAGCTGAAGACTGAGGTGGCATTAATCCAGAAATGTCTTTTGAAGCACCCACAGTTCCATGATACAGCACTGGGCAGTATAAAAAGTCCCAAGAGAATGGCTTTCTATCTTCTAAGGAAAGACTACCTTTGACTTGAAGTATACTCATAAGGAAAGGGAGCTAACATTACATGGTGTTATTGGGCAGATCCTTTAGTCAGCAAGTATAATTACTCAGAAGATGGCACTGAGGTTGACAGGGTGAGAAAGGTGTGTTAAATGTCAATAATGATAATAATAGTCTGGTACTGGGTTGGATGTGTTATGTACACTCTGCCTTTTAAATCACATAGCCACTTGATGAGGTAAGCCCTATAATTGTCCTCACTATATGAATCAGGAAACCACATTACGGTGGTTAGATCATTTGGCCAACCTAGCAGAGTTCATCAGTGGTGGAGCCAGAATTTCAACCAAATAGGCCTGTATGATCCCAAGTTTTTTGGGCCCTATACTAAATCATTCTTAGCATTCAAGTATACATTTCTCTTCAGGATTTATACTCCTGCATACATTTCTAGAATCAAATAATGTGGAAATTATTGGCTTTTTAAATGCTCTTCTTTCTTCCAATTGTGCTAATAATTGAATAGTAGGGAAATTTCCTATCTGAGAACTACTAAGACAGTGCACACTGCAGCCAAAGCTTCTGATGCAGGTACTGATTATCCAGCAGAACAGATTCCTGCTGTCTTGTCCTCCCCTGCAGCCTACCTTTTGCCTGATCATTTTTCATTGGTTTCAGGGTCTAAAGCAATAGAAAAATGTCAAATCCAAATCCAGCCTATTTCCCCTTTACCTAGCAGATTTGAGCTACCTGTGGAAATTTTTGGAGAGAATGGACTGGACCCAATACCCAAATTAGATGATTCTTTAGATGTTACTTAGCCACCCTCCACCCCCCACCTTCTGCCATCCATGTAAAACAGAATAATACCTGGCGTGCCCCTGGCTCTGAGGATAAAACAAATAAGCCTTTGTGAAAGGGCTTTGTAGTTAAACAGTGTGTGGAATGACTGTTATTTAGATCAGGAGGGAATTTAAGCAATTGCTAAGTAAGTCTTCAATAATATTAAAGCTTTTATTCATCATTTCCCATTCAAAATATAATAACCTGAGAGAAGCATTTTTTATAGAAAGGATATGAATGACTCTACTCCATGTGTTAAGTTCAAGTTAGCTCTCCCACCCCTTATGCTTCAAAAAGGACTTTGTTTCCCTGAAAGCCACTACCCCATCACAGTGAAGCCATTTCTGCCCTGAGTTCCTGGAGTTGAGATGGGGCATCCTATCAGGACACATGACCAATGGTACAGGAGAGGACATGCCATTTGCTGGGGCCCAGCTGGTGACCACAGTGGAGACTTTGGTTTTCCTCCTTGGAGTCACCAAGGACCTCTATGCTAAGCACTTTCTTCCCAATGTCAAATAGCAGCTATTGAGACAGCCATTTCATACATTCAGGAAAAAACCTTTGAAGTTTCCTTCTGGTCCCTTCTCTATTCTTTTCTGCCAGAGTTCCTGTTAAATTGTGGGTAGTTCATTTTGATCAGGATTACTCAGTTGAGATCTGTTTATTCCTATAGAAAGTGTCTACATTAAAGGGAAAAAAACAGCCTCAGATGTGAATGAGGAATTTTAGAGTTATCTAATGAGGAACCATTGCTCTTTATCTTCATTAATTTTCTTTTGTTTAGCAATTAGAAAAATAATCACTGAGTACCCAGGGGCAAAGTTTATTAATCTTGCCATCTCACAGTCAAATTAACAAGAAAATTATAATTCTTAAAATAAATATTGTAAAAATTAAAACCCCCAAACTTTACCAATGAAAGCAAAGAGGTTAGGAGAATAGTCCTTATTATTTGTGATTGTAAAATTAAGCAAAATGCCTAAAAATCCTTATTAGCTAATCCTCTTGTAAATCAGTGAGAAAGATGAATATAATATTACCAGAGTTTCTCTGAGAATCAAAGAAGGTTGGTGGAATCATGTTTTTGTAAACTCTGTATTTAAGATCTCTGAGGAAGAAATGAGAAATAAATCAATTCTCAGTAAATCAGTGTAAAAATATGGGTCACTGGGGGCTGGGGCTATAGCTTAGTGGTAGAGCGCTTGCCTAGCACATGTGAGGCACTGGGTTCAATCCCTAGCACCACATAAAAATAAACAAATAAAATAAAGGCATGCTGTCCATCTACAACTACAAAAAAAATTTTAAAAAAATATGGATCACTGTTGTTCTCATCTTTCTTTAGGAAAAGAAGGTGGGACTAGGTAATACAGGTGAGTTATCCTAATAGCTTGAGAGAGAACCATCAGCTCAGTGAGCTGCTTGACCTAAATGAGGACAAGGACTAATCAAATTATATTTGATCTGGAGTTACTTCAGAAATTGAATCATGAATGAAACCTGTTGTCCATCCCTCCTGACCATTCCTTCTATCTTTACTCTGGTTAGGGTCTGAATTCTGCTCACGTGGGTTTGTTGCAAAGGCTATTTGGGGTCTCCCATTCTAATGTTTTTCTTTTAAACAGAGATGGCTCTGCCCACCAAAGACTTGTTTAGAATCACCGATCCTTACTTAGCATAGTTATTAGGGTTTGCCTGCCTAGTCAGAGGCTACCTCTCCCAGCACTCATTGCATCCACAAGACTAGTTCTTAGAAGTGGTATGGAAGTAAAAAAGAAGGATGCCATTAGCAGACTAAGGGAACTAAGAACAAGGTGGAGCTTCTTCCTAGATTCTTTCCTCTTCCATTGACTGAATGAAGCAGAAGGTACAAAGGCTCCTGGGAGTTGCAGAACAACATGATGGACAGAGATTGAGTCCCCAGTTACCGTGTGATGAAAATTCAGCAGCACCTAGGAACATCCCACATTGGAATACTGAACGAAAGAAACAAATTTCTGTGGTATTAGGCCACTGAAATTCAGGGTCTGTTATAGATGTTAGCATCACCTTAATTAACACATAATTCATCTAACACAGCACTACCATGATTTTCTTGATAAAATATAACTCTGGTTTTGTAAAACCACACCCCCCACACACAAAAATGCAAACATACAAAAGAATCTTATTGACTTTCTTTTGCCTAATGAAGTCTAGACTTTTTATCCTAAATTCATAACCTTCCTTGACCTAAACTACCTTGATAATAATGGGTTGATATGTCACCTTTTCCCCTAAATTGTAAGCTACTTATTCTTTTCCCCCAAAGACTTTAAACAGAACTCTTCTGACTCTTGATCATAGTACACTTTATGCGGGACTGGGGGACCATTAAAGATCAGCACACTTTTCAAAGAATATCTCTATCTCGTTACCTACTTCTAAACTGCAATGGAATTGTGCTCTGCTTTTCTTTCTTTCTTTTTTTTTTTTTTTTTTTTTTGAGAGAGAGAGAGAGAGAGAGAGAGAGAGAGAGAGAGAGAATTTTAATATTTATTTTTTAGTTCTCGGCGGACACAACATCTTTGTTTGTATGTGGTGCTGAGGATCGAACCCGGGCCGCACGCATGCCAGGCGAGCCCGCTACCGCTTGAGCAATATCCCCATCCCCTCTGCTTTTCATTCATTCATTTATTCACTAGAATATTTATGAAGTGCTTGTTTTGTGTCAGGAAGCACTGTGCTTGGTTCTGGGGACAGGAGCAGAATAAGGATATGGCCATAGCTATAGGTAAAGACCAAAATGGTGTGTGTGTTTATGTATATGAGTGTGGGTTCACCTGAAAAGAATTAGAAGTAAAGTATCATAAACATGTTAAGGAGAGGACAATTCATTTCATGGGAGGAGGGAATTAGTACTCTCAAGTCCCGTTCTAAAATGTTTTGTAACATGGAGTATGTACGAGAAACACACGATGAACTTTTCTAAAGGGAGGAAAGCATATACGCTTAAAGACAATGACTAGGTCAGGCATGGTGACTGATGCCTGAAATCCCAGAGGCTGGGGAGGCTGACGCAGGAGGATCGTGAGTTCCAAATCAGCTTCAGCAACATTGCGGGGCCCTAAGCAACTCGTCGAGACCCTGACTCTAAATAAAATATTAAAAGGGACTGGGGATGTGGCTCAGTGGTTAAGCGACCCTGAGTTTAATCCTCAGTGCCAAAAAAAAAAAAAAAAAAAACAAAAAACAAAAAAACAAAACAAAAAAAAATGACTAGGAAAGCTATCTTAAAGTAAGACAAAAGTTGAAGGGAAATTTTCATTTGGAGATGAATTTCAAATATATATATATATACACACACACACACAGAGACACACACATATACATACACACTGAGATTTACTAGATAACATATTTAAGGAGTCCTGCAGAGAAAACAAAACCACATCTACTGAATAAATTATAAATAGGTCTGTCAAAAATAAAAGTAATTATGGCACAAAACATTTTAATTTCTCATTTGTCTGCTCTGACCACCTATGGAGCATTACAGCTGAATTCTTAGATACCAGAATAAAATTATCATCTAGAAAAGGATAAGTTAAAGTTAGGTAGTTAAATGTTCCTTCCAGAAATATGGTAGGATAGCTGGGCACAGTAGTGCATGCCTGTAATTCTAGCAGTTCAGGAGGCTGAGGCAGGAGGATCTCAGTTCAAAGCTGGCCTCTGCAACTTGGTGAGGCTCTAAGCAACTTAGTGAGACTCTGTCTCAAAACAAACAAACAAAAATTTTAAAAAGGGCTGGCAATGTGGCTCAGTGGTTGAGAACTCCTGGGTTCAATCCCTGGTTAAAAACAAAAAAAAGTGAAATGGTCACAACCTCTTGGCACAGTGGTGCATGACTATAATCCCAGGGACTGGGGAGGCTGAAGCAGGGGGATCCCAAGTTTGAGACCAACTTTGGCAAGAAAGGTTAAGTCATTTAGCCAAATTCCTTTGACTTCTAAGTGGTGGATCTAGGATTCAAATCTTAATAGTCTGTTTCTATCCTACTCATTTAAGCACTAGGTATAGAATAGTAAGTAATTCTTCTCAGAATTAAAAAGGGCTGGAGACATAGCTCAGTGGTAGAGTACCCCTGGGTTTAATCCCCAGTACCATCAAAAAAAAAAGGTCTTAACCATTCATGAAGTAAACGTCTATTAGCTAGTAAAATAACCAGAAATATGCAAAAAGTTTGGTGTGTAGCTTTATTTATTATAGGAAAAAACTTACAAAAAACCCAAAATGCTCTGAAGTAGATGACATGTTATATAAATTATTATACAGTGTTATGTCTTCTATACCTGGTGCTTAAGTGAGCAGGCAAGAAACTGACTATTGGTATTTCAATTCTAGATCCACTACTTAAAATTCAGAGGAATTTGGGCAAATTCCTTAACCTCTTGACCTCTCTGTGCCTCAATATCTTCATCTTCAAAATGTTATCTGTTCAACTGGTTGTAGGTGTGCATATCTATAATCCCAGCTACTCATGAGGTTGAGGCAGGAGAATTGCAAGATCAAGATCAGCCTTAGCAATTTAGCAAGTCCATGACTCAAAATAAGAGTTGGGGGGGCTGGGGTTGTGGCTCAGTAGTAGAATGCTCGCCTAGCACAAGTGAGGCACTGGGTTCAAACCTCAGCACCACATAAAAATGAAATAAAGATATCTTGTCCACCTACAACTAAAAAATAAATATCTAAAAAATAAATAAGAGTTGGGATGTAGCTCAGTGTTAGAAGTGTCCCTAGCTCTAGCATTGTACCCAGTTCAATCCCTAGTACCCAAAGAATAAAGAAAGAAAAGGAAAAGAAAATTGCCACCTACCCTATAAAATCACCATGATGATTAAATGACAGTGAAGACCAGCACTCAGTATTAAATATTAGTCATTATTATAGTATTGTATGCAATTACTGAAAATTATTTTATAAAAAATTTTAAAACATGGTATAGTGTTTACAATATTGTTGTAAAAAGGCAGAAGACAAAGTATTAGCTGGGCATGGTGGCATACCCTTGTAATCCCAGCAACTTGGGAAGCTGAGGCAGGAGGATCACAAGTTCAAAGCCAGTCTCAGAAAGAGCAAGGCACTAAGCAACTCAGTGAGACCCTGTCTCTAAATAAAAGACAAAATAGGGCTGGGGATGTGGCTCAGTGGTTGAGTGCCACTGAGTTCAATCTCTAGTACCCGCCCCCCCAAAAAAAATTTATGCAGAGTAAAAAAATAATCCTGAAATTAAAAGATGTATATATGAATATGTATGTATATATATATATGTGTGTGTATGTATGTATGTGTGTGTGTGTGTGTGTATATATATATACACACACACACACACATACAGGAAACTGTTATGGTATATTCATAATCATCAGTTTTTGATAACATACAAAAAATTGGGCCTGGAGAACCCCTCCATAGTTAAAATGAACAATTTTAATAAACCAGCTTCTTTATTGATGGAGAATTCTCTATCTTTGAATTTTAAGAAGTTATTTTGAACATTTGAACATTAAGCATACTGATGCACACTTGACATTTTAGTTAGAAACAGGTTATTTAAGAAGAGTCTGAAGATTGGTTTACATAACCTCTTAAATAGCTAAATGTAAAGCAAAATAGATTCAAATATATCACAGACAGATTAAATCTAAGTGAATTCGATATGCTGTGGACTTCCCATTTACTAGATGCTGACCACCTTCAAAACACAAATTGAGAGGATTTTTTTGTTTCAATAACTTGAATTTTTAATAAACATTGTCAAAGAATGAGAAGTCTTTCCTGTAGTTTAACAATAAAAAATTATTTTGTCAAAGTTCTAGATTATCCTGAAACAAACAGGAATTTCTTTCTTTGGGAATTTTAAAGAAAGATGTTCATATCCTGCTCTAACTTGCTGCAAACATTGGGGTCCTCAGTAAGGAGTAAGTTCATCCCACCTTAAGGATACTTCTTGCTTTTTAAAATTTTTATTGTTTTTAAGTTGCAGATGGACACAATACCTTTATTTTATTTATTTATTTTTATGTGGTGCTGAGGATCGAACCCAGTGCCGCACACATGCTAGGCAAGTACTCTGCCACTGAGCTACAACCTCAGCCCACTTCTTGCTTTTTTATATTATGAAGTGAGTGAGTGAATGATGATGTTTGTGCCTCAAGAAAGAATTTAATAATCATTAATTTAAAAATGAATGCATGATATTTTGAAAAAAGCTGCCTTTCCCTGAACCTTGCATTTGAGTCAATATGCCTTTCACATGTGGGGCTGCCACAGCTGTTATAATCTGCAGGCTTCTGCTATATGAACACTCACCAAAGATGCTGGAATTAGACACACACATATTAAGAGTTTTTACGACATTTATTTTCTCTGTTGCCAGGAAGATTTGCTCTAAACAATCTCCTGAATTTTAAGTATTTTAAACAAGAACATTCCTCTTTCTCTAACAAATCTATTTATCAGACCTCAAAGCTTTGGAAAATTTTAAGAAATGATAAGCAGAACACAGCACAGAGAAGGCACTGCTCAAGAAACAGGTTTAGCAAAGGTCCATAGGTACATGACTATTGAAGCCTTGGTGATGGAACAGGAAAGATAAAAAAGACATTTGAATGGCAATTTCTGAAGAACCTTTCCTCTTCTTCCCTTTCTTTTGAAAATAATCCATGGGCACCCAAGCACGACACAATTCTGGGACACGGCCAGGATACTTTAACCTTTAAAAGAAACGCTTCTTACCTTTTCATTACTGTTTGAGCAAACAAAGCAAACAAAATAAACCGCAAGTAGTTAGAAAATTTAAAAAAATATGTATCTGCTATGCCATAATTTAATGAAAAAAAAAAGTCCCTGAAAATACAGTAGTATATCATGTGAGGAATCAAATGCCAACTTGAAGGCCAAAGGTATTTACTCATTTATTCAGTAAGTATTATTGAAGCCCTGCTGTGTAGCAGATACTTTATTAAGCACTGGGAATTAGGGATGAACAGGTCTTTCAAAGACCTGGAAATAGACAAATAAATAAATTCTATAATTTCAGGTATAATAGGTACTATGACAATAATTACATATAATTAATGATTATTACTTATTATCTATATTTGTATTTGTTTTAGGGAAATGTACTCTTAGTATCTAGTGTTCTCTGTCCCTTCCATTGGAATCACACGTATGAGCTGTTCTAGGGGTATCCAAGAAGGCATTTGGAGATTGTGCAAGTTTTTTACAGCTGCTGTAATAAATTATCACTAATTTAATGGTTTAACACAACACACATTTATTATCTCATGGATTTTATAGGTCAAAAGTCCAGGCAGCTTGATTGGGTCCTCTACTTATGGTCTCATGTGACTAAAATCAAAGGCTATGTTTTTTCCTGGAGGCTGTGGGGAAGAATTTGCCTTCAAGTTCATTCAGGTAGTTGGCTGATCTAGTCTCCTTGAAGTTGTACGACAGAAGTCCCAACGTCCTTGCTGGCTGTTTGAATTCTTCTCATTCTGTTCAATGTGGCCTTTTCTAGAAATGGCAAGTTGAGACCCCATTTCTTGTGCCACATCTCTGAATTTCTTCTACTATCAGTACTTCTATAACTCTGTTTAAAGGTTTATACAATGAACCAGTATTACAGGATTACACTCCTCTAATCCCAGTGGCTCAGGAGGCTGGGGCAGGAGGATCACAAGTTCAAGGACAGCCTTAGCAATTTAGTGAGGCCTTAAGCAACTTGGCGAGACACTGTCTCAAAATAAAATATATATATATATATGACTAGGGATGTGGCTCAGTGGTTAAGTGCCCCTGGGTTCAATCCCTAATACCAAAAATAAAATAAATAAATAAATTAAAAAGATTTATACAATGACATAGGGTCCACCTAAGTAATCCAGGATACTCTATTTTAGGGTCTGTAACCTTAATTGCATTTGCAAATTCCACTTAGTCATATCACATAACATGATTTATTCACAGGCTTTAGGGATGAGATCATGGATATCTTTGTGGGTGCAATCTGCCTACCAAATATAAATTATATTTCTAAGAATGGTTTCTGTCTATTCATTGTTTAAGAATCTGTACCTAATGAGGATGGGCTGTTCTTCTGTTTCTAGGACATTCACTTGGCCAGGAGATTGTATGACATGGCTGCTCAGACAAGTCCAGATGCTCACATACCTGTGTTCTTTGCCCTCATGAAACTGGAAACTATGCATTTGCTCCGAGATATCCTGTTTTTTAATGTAAGTTTGTCTCAAATAGGTCCTGAATTTCTAAATGCAAACTCCAGTGAGCAACTCTTAGGGACAAAGTGCTAAGGCTCATGGAAAGAGTATTTTTTTGGACTAGAATTTCTTTGATAAGTAGAATTCAAAGTCTTATACTTACCCTGCCAAGCAATTCTGCTGTTATATTGAATATGTGTTGACACTGCATAGTACAACCAATGTATTCACTTGGCAGATATTCTTTCCAGCATATACTATGTTCAAAGCCTTAAGCAAAGTAACATGTGCTATATATACTTGTTCAAAACATAGCTCTTGCCATCAAAATCTGAGACTGGTAAGCAGATGGCAGGTGGCAAGTGGTACCACAAAGAACTATAATTGCAAAAAGTAGAAATGAAATTTTATAAATCTTAGAGATTATTCAAAGGTGTTAGTTAAGTCCCATGTGAGAGTTATAGCCAGCAAAGATCATATCTTCCAAGACTTAAGGAAGCAGGGGAACAGATGCAGGGGGCAGGGTGATGGTGGTAGATTTGGGAGGACATGATGGTTCTGAGTGAAGTGGGAGCTGTGGTTTGTTTTGACTAAATGTTTCTTGCCAGCAGTTTACTTTGCAATGGAAATGGATGAAATTGGACAACGTGCTTGGACCATACTGGGATTTATTTGTGATTGGTCTAATTGTTGTCATGCTGATCTTCTTGATTAAAAACCGGCATAGGTAGGATCTGGATCATAGGAAAACCTGCTCATGGTTTCATGCCAAGCTATCCTCACTAAATAAAGAATTTCCTCATCCAAATCAAGAGCCTGCTGATTTCCCACACAGACCTGTGATGGAAAGTGGACAAGGCCTGAGACCCATCCTAGAGAAACAACTTCAGACTTCCTGTTTAGTTGAGGGGGCCACGTGGGGGAATGCTGGGGACTGGTCACAGCCTAAGACCTTGCTACAAACTTGTCATCTTGGTGATCTAGTCCTGAGTTAGGAATAAAGAGCACCATCTTCATGGTGATTGTAATAAAAGTGGTTTCTTCACAAAGTTATCCTCTCCTTTCAAGATGGATTTCTTGGCTCCTACAGACATACTGAGGTGAGGAGAAGGGGGAATTCAGGGAAGACTGGAATACAGGTAACCCAGAAGATAGTAAGGACGATGATTTCAAATTGCAGCCCTAACGAGCAGCAGCACTTCTCATGGCATGTTGTGCATGGAAAGAAAGGAGTGTGGCTGACCTGACCCCTCACCAAGGGGCTTTCTACCAAAGTTCCCTTAGTTGATGAACAAAGTCACTTGGAGGTCTATATAGCACTATACCTCCTCCCCACTCCTCAGTGGAACCCTGTTCTCCCTGGAGAATCCCTCCTGGAGCCCCCACATAGGAATATGATACCAGCCTCCTGGGAAAGAAACTAGAAAGTCTAGATTCTCTGGCTCTTCTAATAGGCAAAACAGGGGCCCAGGGCTAGGGAGTGGTTCATGAGTAAGCAGAGAGAATACAAGAGGCCCATGACTTATGTCCAGGGCCAGGACTGAACTCCAGCTCCACACCTCTCTAGCTATTTGCCCTCCCATGTCTCCATTTTCTGATCTGCAAAATGGGAAGAATAATACCTTAGAAAGCTAGTATGAGTGTTAAATGAATTAATATATGCAAAGTGAGTAAAACAGGGCCTTGCACCTAGAATAACTTCCATAAGTGGTAGCTTTGAATATGCTTTAAAAACTCAGGGCAAATCAGTTAGAATTCATAAGAGAGCTGAACTGATAATCTGTGTAGCTTCTGTACTTTTCCATTAGTCCTCCAGCCAAAATACTGGGTGCTTTGGTAGGAAGAGACTCTGCTTAACTACTTGAAAATCCAACTTAGAAACAAAAAGAGTTAATTTTTTAAAAATGACGTGAGGAATAGTACAAGATGGTGAGAGAACCTGGAATAACCTGGAGGAATGTTCAGGCTTTGAAAGCAGGGAGGGATTAAGATATTTAAGTTCATTAAAATGTCCATTTCTGTGCCTCTTCTCTGGTGCCACCAACCGTAGTTGTTCCTACCACCATGGGGGAAGTTTCAAGATGACTGACACGGGAGAAGAATCTCCTGCCATATTTCCTGGTTATTGCAAAATACCACCTTGTATTGTTTCCCACATGGTTTAGCAGAGAGAGCACACTGACCCACAGCAAATGTAGAGTTTCCAGAGAAAAGTAACAACATCCAGCTGCTGTCTTCACCACAGCAGGCAAATCAAACTAAGCCAATGACTCCTGAGCAAGCTGAGGCTACCTTCATGTCCAGAGACCAGGGAGACTTGTTTCCTTACAAGAGTTGTGGGGCCACTGCAGGCCTGGTTCCACAAACCAACCAACCAAAGTAGATTATTGCCTCAGTCCCACATAGGCTTCTGTGACTTGGCATATGAGTTAGACCAAGTAATTGACAAATTATACATAGATCAAAGGAAGAGGGATGGATACTGAGAGAAGGAAAGGGCCTCACTTCAGATAGCTTCACATACATGTCAAATCTAAGTGATGTGATTTCCTTAGTTTAGGTTCCCCTAGAAGCTGACCGTGGGAGATTTGATTGTAAGCAGTCTATTTAGGAAGGATCTCAAGAAATACACATAGGAAGAACAGAGTGATTATCAAGAAGGTTACCACCGCAGGTCACTGGAGCTCTACCTTACTGGAGATCTCTGAGTAGTCTGGGTAGAAAATGAAACTCATAATTATCTCACCCAAGGGATAAAACAGGCATTTATTTACAACTCCTAGAAGTGTTTGGTTGACAAGTACTTTTTTGGGGTGGGGATTAATTATCTCTTCCAACCTGCCATATAGACAGGTGGAACCATCAGAGGAAGCCCTTGCTCAAACTGATGCAGGTGCTCACAGTTAGTGCTTTGCCTCCCAGTAACAATGGGAAGGGCTGAGGGACTGGGGCAGGGCACCATCAACATCTGCTACAGTGTTCTAGGGCCGTTTTGGGGACCCTATTCACAGTTCACTGAGAATCCACAGAGTACTCACTCTAAGAGATATGCCAAAAATTTGGAAAACAAAAATGAGCTCTGTGCAATCCTTGTCTCAGGAAGTTTGCAATATGTGGTATAGAAGAAAGAATACCCTATTATTATGGCATCACATGTGCCAGGCTTTTTTTTCCCCCTAGGGTTACCTCGCTTTATCCTCCTAGACACAATGAGGTGGGATTCTTCCTCCTGTTTTATAGACATGTAGTGTAATGATCTATTTCTTCAGATAGTCTAACCATTAGCAGAGGATATTTAAAAGCAGAATTATAGTATTGTGATACCAGTTGATGAACAGTTTTTTGCCTTTGGAAAAAATGCAAATACCAATTTAGTAAATGGGTTGGCAAATGTAAGCCATGTATCAAAAGAACTAAATGCTGTAAGAAGGCTGCAGTTTGCTGGCTTCAGCCTGGAATCCCGAGTGGTTAGGAGTGTGGGAAATGGTCAGTTCTGCTCTACTTCCTTCCACTTTCCCACCCTACATGTCTCTGGCTCCTTCATGGTTGAAGGGAAGGGGTGGTGGGAGGTTTAAGCGACAAGAAGGATTTTACTAAACTGGCACAGAAGTCATCCTGTGAAGGGGCCTGCTGAGCATGGAAGTTCACTCCTGTGGAGCACTTCTGTGATGTTCTTGGAGATTTCCTCCTGGGAACCTTCTGGGACTTCCCAGAAGCAGAGGCTGAGGCAAGAATTTGAATACTGATAGCTCATTTGAAAGGTGATTCCAGGACTCATTATTATTTGAAAATTATTTGAGCCTCAGTCCAAATCAATGCTGAAAGAATTCTAGTTTATTGCCCAGAATTCTGGGCTGAGAAGCAGTGAATTGCTCCAACCCTAGATATACCAGGAACAATGCTGTGGCCTCCATCATTTTAGATATCCAGCTTGCCAGTTTTCTTCTCAGGTAAATAAGAATATTGGATGAGTTTACAGTCCCATCACCATAAAACAAACAACATGCATATATGCACCTTCAGAACTAAGAAGGGACTATCTACTTGTGGTAGATTGGAAATAAAAATCTGCTTAAACCTAAATAATTGATGTTTGTGTACCAGCTAAAACCCTGTGTGTAAGTTTGTAATGGGTTCATAAAAATAGTCTTTGCCAACTAAATATTATAGTCACACAGAAAAATCTGAGGCACCAGAAAGGCAATTCAATTTTTTCTTAATTTAGAGGTAATGGTTATCAAAAAAGTGAGGTAAGAAAGAAGAGGCAGATGGAAGGAAGGAAAGAAGAAGACAGGAAGGGACAAAGGGAGAGCCTTGGATGTCACAATGAATTTTACTCAATGAGGGGTTAGAGTTTTTCCCACTTCTGTCTTCCCTTCACTTCAGAAGGGAAAAGTCAGAATGCTATAGTGTTATGTTTTTATATGATTAAAATAGAAAAAGTATTCACCTCCTCTAAGACACAGCCTTTTTATAAGAAATGGTACCAATCCACAGCAAAAACAAATGTGCCGTTCTAACAATAGTTTGAAAAAAAATCATAAAACTAAAAATAGTGATTCCTCTAAGAACAATAGTCATGTGCTAATTATGCATTTCCAGAGATATACTATACCTGAAGTTTTAAAATTTCTCAATTCCTAAGCCCCAACAGCTTTTCTTCTCAAGCTCTGTTTCTGGGGAAATCTACTGAAGAGTATTATATTTTCCAGATAAGGACATCTTGGTTCAGACTGCAGATCAGCAATTTACCTAAGGTCACATTGCCAGTTAGCAGATTTAGGATTCAAACTTGGAACCAACCCCCAAACTAGTACTCTTTCTTTCATTTTATCCTCCCCCAAAACTATCAGCTTATTATTGTCAAAAATAGCTGTCATTGTAATATCTTTCTTTTAACTTTTCCATTAAAAGTATTATAGTGACAAAAATTAGAATTTATAGCCTTCTTTTGGAAAATCTTTTAAAATAATATTTCAAAGCATGATAGAGAAAACTTAACATACAAAACATAAAAGATATCATTAATTTTGTCATGTAGTTCATTAATGAGCAGAGTGAAATGTGAAATATTGTGATCAATCAATACTATTGACTAATACTATTTATTGAAATTGTCCTGTAAGCTACACAGACTTTCCTCCCATTTTATTCCTTCTTGCGACTCTATGTAAATGTGCTTTTCAGATATAGCTCTCTTTCCAGATGGATGGTGTCTGTGGCAGTTATCATCAATGTTCTACCCTTGTGCCCTCAGCACAGTTCTGAAATTACTGACTTCTTCCATGAGGGAGTCCCCTTGCAATCTTTGGCTTCCTACCTCTAGTACCTGCCTTCCTTCAGGTGAGGAGGCCCACTGGCACTGTTGGCCACAAGAAAAGCAGACCATAAGTGCCATGGAGTATACACTCCCGGGAGCAACCCTCAACCAGGGAGAGACAGGAATTCCCCAATTTCCTTGCTCCTCAGTGGGCTAATTGACAGAATGTATTCAGTAAAGCTTCTCAGGAGGTTCCCAGCAGATTGAGCCCCAGTTGTCCACTGCAGAAAGCTGCTCACTAACACATAGTTAATGGCTTTCTTCCCTCCCACTTTCCCACTGCTTTGCATTCCAAATAAATTCCCTATCCAAATAAACTAACTTGCACTCAAATCCTTAACTCAGGGTGTGATCTGGGGAGAACTCAAACCAAGAGTTTAAGGAAAGATCATGTTAAACATACAGAGGACACAGAAATAATAACCAAGTTGGGAGTAACAGCTTATAACCCACATTTCAAACTACCATAGAGAAAACCTGACTAACATACAAAAACATGAAGGTCATCATTAATTTTGTCATGTAAATCATTAACAGCTCAGAATGAAATGTGAACTCTTGATTATACACTAGGTGATTGATTTGTTCAACATTGTATCTTCAGCACCTAACACTGTACCTGTACATAATTGGCTTCAAACATTTTTTTTTTGAGGGGGCGGGTCTGGAACCGGGGATTGAACCCAGGGCTTCATGCATGCAAAGCAAGCACTTTGCCACCAAGCTACATTCAGCCCTGGTCTCAAACACTTTTTAAATGGGTAAATGAATGAATAAAACAGTGAACTAATAGATAAGGGCTCATTGTTCTCTCCTAACATTAAGATGACAAATTGTCCTAATTAATGCCAAAGAAAGGGACTGGATTATAAAAGAGAAATATGAAATGAAACAAAGAAAACAAACTGCTTTCCTCTATTCTCACAGAACACTCTTGATATCAACTGTGTGGAAGGTTTTCCCACATTAACAAATTCTCCAACTCTCTGGACACTAATTGAGTGTCCAGTTCTGACACTAGTGCTTGGAATTAGTTAACTTTAGATCCCACAAGTTGAATATCTCAGTCCCAAAGACTGCTCCCCACTTCTGATGCCATCAGAGGTAGTAGATCCTCAGGTTATCCACTTCTGACCAATGTGGACAGAAATCAGGGGTTTGCACAAACCTCCCTCCACCCACTATAAAGGCTCACAAAACTCAGAGAAACATTCGTTTTAAAAGGATATTATTATTAGGGCTGGGGATGTGGCTGAAGCGGTAGCATGCTTACCTGGCATGCGTGCGGCCCAGGTTCGATCCTCAGCACCACATACAAACAAAGATGTTATGTCCGCTGAAAACTAAAAAATAAATATTAAAAAATTCTCTCTCTTAAAAAAAAAGGATATTATTAAAGGATTAGTCAGAGAAGGGGTATAGGGCAAGATCTGGTAGGGTTCTTAATGCAAGAGCTTCTGTACCCTTGAAGTTTTCTTGTTTGTCACCACCCTTCCAGGATGTGGATGTGTTCACAATCCAAAAGATCTCTAAACTCCATCTTTTAGGGATTTATATGGAAGCTTTACCACAGAGGTGTGATTATTAACATAATTTCTAGCCCCTCTGCTCTTCCTGGAAGATGGGGGTGACACTTAAAAGTTTCCAGATTCTACTCATGATTGGGTCTTTCTGGCAACCAGCACCCATCCTAAAGCTATCCAAGCAGCCCTTTAAGAGCCACCTCATTGGAAAAAATACACTCCTATCACCCAGGAAATTCCAAGGGGTTTAGAAGACCCATATCAGGAACCAGAACCAAACTCAAAGACCAAATAGTAGAACAAAAAGTGCTTCTAGCACATCTATCACTTAGGAGATTACAAAGGTCTTAGAAGCCCTGTGCCAGGAACTGGGAATGAAAACCAAATATGTATTTCTTATTACACAACAATATCACATAAAATGAAGTAATTTAAACCATCATCTGTAAGAGTTGAATAAATGGAAACATATCTTTTGAGTTTGAAAAGGAAAATGCCAAAATATAGAGGTTATTTTTTTCTAAATTATATGTACATTTGCTATAGTTTGCATGTGGTTTGTTCTGCAGGGTAAATGTGTTGGAAACTTGGTTCCCAATGTGGCAGTATTAACTGATGGTGGAATTTTAAGAGGTGGGGCCTCGTGGAAGGGAATTAGATGGTGAGGGTATCACTCTTGGAAGAGATTAATGTAGCTCCCTTGACCCTAGTCGGTTCCTATGAGTGGATTGTTACAAAAACAGCAAGTCTGGCCCCTGAATCTTTCTGGCTTCATATCTTGCCATATGATTGCTCTTGCATGCCCTCCTATCATTGTGATGGAATCTGTAAAGAAGCCCTCACTCCTTTTTTTCCTTGCCGATAACGCTGTCGCTGTCGCAAACTTGGTGAACGTTCCTAAGACCCGCCGGACGTTCTGTAAGAAATGTGGCAAACACCAACCCCATAAAGTGACACAGTACAAGAAGGGCAAGGATTCTCTGTATGCACAGGGAAAGCGGCGGTATGACAGGAAACAGAGTGGCTATGGTGGGCAGACCAAGCTAATTTTCAGGAAAAAGGCTAAAACTATAAAGATTGTGCTGAGGCTTGAGTGTGTTGAGCCTAACTGCAGATCTAAAAGAATGCTGGCTATTAAGAGATGCAAGCATTTTGAACTGGGAGGAGATAAGAAGAGAAAGGGCCAAGTGATCCAGTTCTAAGCTTCATTGTTTGTTTTGTTATGAAGATAATAAAATGTTGAGGTTATCTTCGCTAAAAAAAAAAAAAAGCCCTCACTAGAGCTGAGCAGAAGCTGGTGCCACAGATTATTTAAGTGTGACCTAAATAATCCTCTACTCTTTGCAAAAATTACCCAGACTTAATATTTTTTTTATTATAACAACATGAAATGGACTAAGACATCATTATTAATAAAAATACCAGAATACTTTTAAGACTATGCTGTTGCTTCCAAAATTTGTAAGGAAAAATAGATTACTAGTAAGGACAGTCCTGGCAAAGGAGATAAAGTGGGAAAAACAGATAAATAAGCCAGTAAAATATGAAGGTATGATAATTATGCCATTTGAATAAGTCATAATAGAATAAAGCATTAGAAATGATCCAAGTACATAAAGAAAAACTGGCACTTCAAGTCAATGGAGAAATGGTAAGTTATTTTGTTTGTATGACAGTATGGGTTAGCCTGCTTAAAAAAAAATGATATCCCTACCTCAAAGTCATACTAAAATAAATTTTAGAGAGGCGAAGATTTAATGTGACAAATAAAATTTATTTAATAAGGAAACACCTTAGATTCAAAGACACACAGATTTTAAAGTCAAAAAGTTAGAATACACTATGCAAACAGTAACTATAAAAGTAAAAGTAGCTATGCTAATATCAGACAAAATAAAAACAAAAATTATTTGAGGAAAAGGAGATTATATGAAAAAGGGGCAACTTATGAGGAAGACAGCAATTATACGTACACATAACAACAACAAAAAAATACATGGGGCAAAAACTGATAGAACTGAAAGAAGAAACAGAAAATTCAATTGTTCAGTACTCCATGTCCAATAGGGTGTTCAATAAGTGCTCAAAGGATCATAAAGAAATAGAAGAGCTGAATAACATTACAAACCAACTAGATCTAACAGATAACTATAGACCCTCCCATCCAACACCAGCAGACTATACTATGTGAAAAAGTTTGGCAGTTTCTCAAAAAATTTCACTAGAGTTACCATATGACCCAGAAATTCTATAGCTTAGTGTATAACCACAAAAATTGAAAACATGTTTATACAAATATCTGTACACAAATGGTCATAGCAGCTTTATCCATGAGAGCCAAAAAGTAGAAACATTCAAATGTCCATCAACAGATGAATGAAGACACAAAATATGGTATATATCCATACAATGGAATATTACTCATCAATAAAAGGGAAAAAGTCCTGATATACACAACAACATCGATGAAAATTATAGACATAATGCTATGTGAATAAAGCCAGTCACAAATGGCCTTATATAGTATGATTCCATTTATGTGAAATATTCAGAAAAGGCAAATGTACAGAGACAGAAAGTAGATTTGTTGTTTTCAGGTCTTGGGTATCAGTGGGGAGCAGTGAATGACTGTTAACAAATATGGTGTTTCTCTTGGAGATCATAAAAATGATCTAACATTCTATATCTGCACAACCTGTGTCTATACCAAAATCCACCAACTCATTGCCTTTAAAAGGGGAAACTTTATATTACATGGATTATAGCTTCATGATAGCCATTATACAAATAAACAAATGGAGACAAATATGACAAAATCTTAACATTTAGTTAGGGCGTGGGGGGAATGTGATCGTCATTTTATTCTTTAAACTTTACTATAACTTTTAAATTACATTAGAAGACAAGGGATGCTGAGACAGAAAAAATACAGGTTATTTCTTCACTCCCTTTAGTATAGACAATTGGTGCTATCAAAATGTTCCACATGCTCCCCTAAATTTCCCAGTCTCCCTGAGGGCTATGATGGTCCCGTATGACTAGGTCTAGCCAATGCACTGTGAGTAAAAGTGATATATGTCAATTCTAGAAAGCCAAGACAATTCAAAAGCTATGCTTTCTCCATCCTCCTTTTTTTTTTTCTGTCAACCTTAGAAACCACAGGATGAGATGGCTCAGGTACCAGATAGAGGAAGTATGGATCCCTTACTATCTAGATAGTGGCCACCTCCCCAGTGTACAGACACCTGAATGAGGAAAAAACAAACAAAAACTTTTGTTGCACTAAGCCACTGATATTTCAGTTTATTTGTAACTGCTGCCAGTTTATTTGTAACTGTGGCACCACAAACAAAAGTAAATAATGCTAATTACCTTGATTAGATAGATTAAACCATTTTGTATAGTTATAAAAAATAAAAGGGTGGGAATGCAGCTTAGTGGTAGAGTGCCCCTGGGTTCAATATCGGAGGAGGAGGAGAAGGGGGGGGGAAGGAGGAGGAAGAGACAGCCAAGAAAAATAAAAGCAACCTAAAAATAATGTTTGACATCCCAGAATGGGGAAATAATTTTTAAGCATAAAAGCAATGAAATTCACAACAAAGAAAAAGCTAAAAATAAAACTAGAATGAAATAAAATTATGGTAATTTAAGAAAGCCACTATATACAAGATAAGAGAAATGAGGGGAAATATCTGTAGTGTGTGCCGTCTATAATATTTAAAAATAAACAACAACATAGAAAAATGGCACAAAGTATTTAAACATCTAAATAATGTAAAACAACATTTATTTGTGCTACTATTTATAGGCACCGTGATTAGTACTGTGTTGTTATATCATCATCTTCACAGTAGTTCTTTAAGGAAGATACTATTTTCATGTTCATTTTTAAAAAAGGTAATTAAGGCTTAGTGAAGTACTATGTAAGACTCAAAATAATACAACTAGTATGTGTATTTGAACTTGGTTCTTAATCAAATGTCAAAGTTTCCACAGAAAAACATGTGAACTCATTCTTTTTTTTTTTTTTTTTTTTTTAGAGAGAGTGGGGCGGGGGGGGGGAGAGAGAGAGAGAGAGAGAGAGAGGAGAGAGAAAGAATTTTTAATATTTATTTTTTAGTTCTCGGCGGACACATCTTTGTTGGTATGTGGTGCTGAGGATCGAACCCGGGTCGCACGCACGCCAGGCGAGCACGCTAACGCTTGAGCCACATCCCCAGCCCAAAGCTTTGGGATTTTTTTTTTTTTTTAAATATTTATGTGGTGCTGAGGATCGAACCCGGGCCGCACGCACGCCAGGCGAGTCATTCTTAATAATAAAAGGAAATTTAAAAAAAAGAGCAATGATATAACAATAAAGATCTAATAAACAATTATAATCAGTATAGTAAGGGTATGGTCATTCATTCATTCATTTACTCTTCATTTATTCACAAGGTCTGAATGTTCAGCAGTTGTTGACAGTAGTTTTGTGTCAAAATACCTAAAAAAAAAAAAAAAACTTATGAGGTGAAAAGATTTATTTTGGCTCACAGTTTAAGTTTCGGTCCATGGTTGGTTGGCTCCAATGTTTGAGGCCTGAAGCAAGGCAGACATCATTTGTGTTTGGAACAAAGCTGCTCACTTCATGGTGGCCAGAAAGCAGAGTGAGACAGGAGTGGGATAGGGTCTCAGTATCCCATTGAAGGGCACATCTCCAATAACTTCCTCCCACTAGGCTGTACTTCCTAAAAGTTCCACCATCCCCCAGTGTCATCATCTGGGACCAAACTTTCAACACAAAAACGTTTGTACATGGGGCTGGGGTTGTAGCTCAGTGGAAGAGTGCTTGCCTGGCATGTGTGAAGCACTGGGTTCAATTCTCAGCACCACATATAAATAAATAAAAATAAAGATCCATTGACAACTAAAAAATATTTAAAAAAACACTTTGTATTCTCTCTCTCCCCTCCCCTCACCCCCGCCCCACATATATCTCTTTTAAAATCCTACTTCTTTTGGACTTGTTAGAAATACATAATGAGTCCTTTACAGAGATATAGTCTCTGATGGCTTCCTTGACAACACTAAAGTTTTGAAGTTACCATTTGTAAGGATCTAAGTTTTTAGATAAGGAACTGTCTTCTCCAGATGGTCTAATGGTAGAAGACGGAGGGTTAGGATTCATCCATTTTCTTATTTATTCATCACGTTTTTTCTAAAAGCCTACTTAGTGCAAGCTACTTTTACTGCATATCATTGCCTTTTTATTAAATATGCAAATCTTGGTGCATGCAAGCTCTTAGGACAGTGATTTTCTATTACCACTCTGGATTATTACTACTTTATTTCATTAATCCTAAAATACATCTTTTCCAAATTTTGACATCTACAATATGAGGATACAACTCATAATCAAAGGTACTTAAAATTAAAGAAATATTGTACTGTTTATTGTTTTTCTATTCCACTTGACTGGAGGACCCTTAATGGCTGGGTTCATTATGCCCTAGTACCTGGCACAGTGCCTGAGGTATAGCAATGCTGAGTGGATTGCACAGAACATACAAAAAAAGGACAAAGCTTTCCCTGATACCACCCTTCCATCACACACACTGCACATACTCTCTCTCCTCTGAATTTCCAAGGTGCTTTATCAGGCCTCTTTTCTGGCATTTCTCATACTCTACCTTAACTATAGTTGGATGCTTGTGCTGCCCTGTACAATGAATGGAGACAGGATCTTATTTTATTTACCTGAGATTTGTCATGCACTATTTTGCATAGTGCCTTCCACATAGGTGCCTCAATCAAAGTACGGCTGGTTATTAAAAAAAAAAAATGCACATCAACTTTACCATGATATCTAGACAGAAGGGCTCTGGGCTCTTTGAAAGCAGTAATTAGGTCCTTCACATCTTTAGGTGTTCAGGGCCTGGTGCTCAATAAGTATTCTTAGGTTTCTGTTACTGTAACAAAATACCTAAGATAATCAACTTATAAAAAGGAAAAATTTACTTTAACCATGGTTTAGGAGATTTTTGTTGATGGCTCTTGGCCCTATTGCCTTTAAGTCTGTCATGCCCTTTCAAGGGCATCCCTCTATGATCTAACTTCCTCGAATTAGGCTCTATCTCCCAGTAACACCATAGGCTAGGAACCAGGCCCTCTTGGGCCTTTGGAAGACATTCAAAATTCAAACTACAGCAGGTACTGAACAATGATAACTTGTACATACCCACCTTCATTACTCCTGACCTAGCCTGAAACACTCTTCCTAATACAACCTCATCAGGAAGTTCATGACACTTAAAAAATATATATATATATTTATATTTTAACTGTCGATGGACACAATACATCTACTTATTTTTATGTGGTGCTGAGGATCAACCCAGTGCCTCACACATATAAGGCAAGTGCTTCACCAATGAGCTACAACTCCAGCCCCAGACACATGTGTTTTTACAACCAACACAACAACAGACATCCTTCAAGATTCCCAACTGTTACAGAAGATAGGGTAAGATGGGGTTTATTTGTGATTTACATAGAAGTTTTCTTTCCTCAGAAAACTCTTGCTCTGGAGCAGTATGTACAGCTTTTAAAACCCCTGATTCCAAAGTTAACCAGAATCTCTGGGAACAAGAACCAAGCAAATTAATTTTTTTCCAGTTCTCAACATGCAAGCCAGGTTGAGGTCTATTGCAATCTGCGACATAGAAATGAGCTCTGAAACAACGCAACATGAGGAGTGAATCTGTGAAGGACTTCATCCTAAAGCCCTTTGGAATGGACAGCTCCCCTGGGGACCTATAACGGCCACTTGCCACACCTTTCTCTATTCTATCTCTTGGGCAGGGCAAGTGTACCAGTTGGGCCTGTAGCTCTGCTGGAGTTGTATCAGTGATGCCAAGCCTGCCATAAGTTGCACACCTGTATTCTAGTTGTGTCTACTATAAGCTTGTTGTGGCAGGCAAATCAGTCCCTCTCTGTGGGATTTAGTTTATTCAACTGCAAGCCAGACTGCTCTATTGTCTTATAACTTAAAAAATTTCAGTCTAGCCTCTCAGGTGAGAAATAAGGTCTATAACAAAAACAATGGTTCAAAATCTCCCCATGTGTGCCAAGAACAGAATTATTTTTTCAGGCTGTCTTATTTGAAATCTTGCCCTGCCCCAAATGAATTTCATCTGGCATTTTGTACCTGTTTTGATACAAAAATAATCATTTTCTATTTTTTTTTTGGTGTGCCTGTGTGAAATGAGTCATCCTAACTTGTATTTCATTAATCAGAAAATAATTTCTAGGTGAAGATAAAGTGCCTCTAAAATAAGAAATGTTCAACCTTCACCTTACAGAGCATCACATCTCATATTTGATTTCTATTCGGAGTTTGCCATAGAAGCAAAATATATTTTTTATTAATCAGTCATCCAGTGTGAACAAAAGGTAAGGACAAATGGTAAGCTAGCATAACAGCAGTCAATAATTTATTCTTGAAAGCTACTCTAAAATTCATTCTATTTAAAGTAATAGCCAACATTATCATACTTATTATGTGCCAGGTACTGTTTTAACCAAGTAATATTATTAACTCATTTGATCTTTACAACTACCTTTCTGGGAGAATATTTGTACCATCACCTCTCCTACAGAAGATGAAACTAGGGTCAAATAACTTATCCAAGGCCCATGGCCAAGATTTAAATACTGTGTTGACTGCCTTGAGAAAGTTCATGAACAATTTTGCAGCTGTCAAGTTTTTACAGAATTATTCAAACTATTTAATAAGTCTCTACAATTCGTAGCATTGTGCTAGGCTAATACTTCCCAAAACAGGTTCAAGGTCTTACAAGATGTTCCTTGATAAAAGGGTTACTGGGTCATTTAAGTCTGGAAGATGCCATAAAAAATAGGTTCTTTTGGGAGATTTGTAAGTTCTTAGAAGTTTTATAGGAGAGAGACCCACTTAATTTTAATTCAGCTTTCCCAACCATATTACCTCTGGAAACTTTCTCTCTCCAAAACTCCAGCCCCCATCTTATTTTTAACATCTATGAACATCCTGTTAAGGTATTGCATCAGATATATAAAGTGTCTAATGAGCTTGGCTTTCTAGATCTGAGAAATAATGACTGATGCTTATTTTCTGTCAAGTGTTATACATTGCTTCTAAGAAAGACTCCCATTTGGATGGACTCAAATTTAAAAGTTTCTTCTCAGCAGAAGAAACAATCTGTGAGGTGAATAAGAGAGCCTACATCTTGGAAGCAAATTTTTACCCCTCACACATCAGATAGAGCACTAATCTCTAGGGTATATAAAGAACTCAAAAAGTTAAGCACCAAAAAACCAAATAACCCAGTCAATAAATGGGCCAAGGACATGAATAGGCACTGCTCAGAAGAGGATATTCAATCAACAAATATGTGAAAAAATGTTCATCATCTCTAGCAGTTAGAGAAATACAACCAAAACTACTCTTAAGATACCATCTCACTCCAGTCAGATGGCAGCTATTATGAAGACAAACAACAATAAGTGTTGGCAAGGATGTGGGGAAAAAGGCACACTCATACATTGCTGGTGGGACTGCAAATTGGTGCAGCCAACATGGAAAGCAATATGGAGACTCCTTGGAAAACTTGGACTGGAACCACCATTTCACCTAGCTCTCTCTCTCCTCAGTTTATACTCAAAGAACTTAAAAACAGCATACCACAGGGTCATAGCCACATCAATGTTTATAGCAGCACAATTCACAACAGCTAAACTATGGAACCAACCTAGATGCCCTTCAGTAGATGAATGGATTAAAAAATGTGGCATATATACACAATGGAATATTACTCAGCAATAAAAGAGACTAAAATAATGGCATTTGCAGGTAAATGGATGCAGTTGGAGAAGATAATGCTAAATGAAGTTAGCCAATCCCAAAACAAATGGCAAATGTTTTCTTTGATATAAGGAGGCTGATTCATAGTGGGGTAGGGAGGGGGAGTATGGGAGGAATAGATGAACTCTAGATAGACAGAGGGGTGGGAGGGGAAGAGAGGGGGCAGGGGATTAGCAAGGATGGTGGAATGTGATGGACATCATTATCCAAAGTACATCTATGAAGATATGGATTGGTGTGAACATAATATACAGACATATTAAAAACCGTGCTCTATATGTGTAATAAGAATTGTAATGCATTCCGCTGTTATGTGTTTAAAAAATAATAAAAAAAGAAAGACCCATTTCACAGCAGTTGAAAAACTAGGCCACTTAGTGATAGAAATGGGATTTGATGGTGAAGCATGATTTCAGAACTCAGACCACTGTAGTATCTAATGATAGCTAGATACCTTGTCTGGAGCCGGGAATTTGCCTGTGCCATAGTATCATGTCCAGTTAGCCCTGCTTTGACCTCACATTGTGGTTCTCTAGGACCAGGCCCTGCCATGTCTCCCAGGCCCAGCAATTATATTTCTGCCTAATTGTCCAACTCAGTACCCAGATTCCTGAGATAAAAGACTCTTGAATTCCAGTGGAGTGACTGATTCTGAGAATTTGCAGTTGAATGTGCTATTGTAGCCTCTTCTGCCAGGGTACTGTTTGCTGCACTCGCAGGGATCACTGTGACTCCACCTGGACTTTTTTGGTAGCTACTGGAGCCCTGGTTATAGGAGAGTGAATGCTCAAAGAGCTTTAGCTAAAGAAGCAGAACTTATGGGTAGGAAACAACTGTATAAAGTGCTAAATGAGATAGAACAAACAAAAGTCCAAGATGACCTGGAACAAGTGAAATGAATCTGCTGGATTTGAAAGATGCCTGAGCTTACAATGCAAGGCAAAGAATTTTGAGGACAGGCAGTTATGCAGGGACAAAGATTCAGGGACAGGACAAAACATATGTTGGAGACAGTGGATAGAATCATCTTAATGATTCTAACATGTTGCTAATATGGTGGTGTGTTTGCTTTGTTGCTGTGAAAAAGTACCTGAGAGAATCAACTTATGAGGAGGAAAGGTTCACTTTAGCTCAGTTTCAAGTGTTTCAGTCTATAGTCACATGGCTTCATTGCCTTTGGGTCTGTGACAAGGCAGGACCACATGGCAGGGAGTGAGTGGCAGAGAAAGATATTTAACTCATGGGGGCCAGAAAACATAAAGAGGAAAAAAAAGAAGAGGCTGGAGTCTCAATATTCTTTTCAAGGTCATGGCCTCAATGATCTAACTTCCATTTCGCCCCACTTAAAGCTTGATGACTGTGAGAAAATGTACCATCCATGCTGAATATGTAAGAATCTGGAGCCCTCCTTTGTGGCTCATAAAATTAAAATAAAAATGCATGCCGGCCACTTTTAAGATTAGAGAATCCGAGGTAAATCATACTTCTTTCTCAAATCTTGTTTTTGGATGAAATCAAAGTTAACTTCAAAGGGAAAAGAAGTCCTCAATTTGACTGGGAGTTTGAGAAATTGAAAAGATGGGAGGATAGAGACTGGGGTTGTGGCTCAGTGAAAGAGTGCCCGCCTGGTATGTGTGAGGCCCTGGGTTCACTCCTCAGCACCACATAAAAATAAACAAAGTAAAAAATCCATTGGCAACTAAAAAAATATAAAACAAAAAAAGATGGGAGGACAATGCTGCCCATTTTGTCTTGGGGTCAGGCTGACAGCTCCTCTCAGATCATCCTGTCCAATGGCTCACAAGCATTTTCCCACCTCAGTGATGAGAGCTACCTGAAATCATGATTCTCAACCAAGGAAAGGAAGCTAAAAGTTTTGTTTGAAAAAATCACACAGGAACTTGGAAGAAGGTTGGTAGCCTTTTGTTGGATTGAGTACCCAAACTGTAATTTTACAGATGAAAATACTAAGGTCTGAGAGATGAGTCAAAGAGATCTGAATTTTATTAAGAAGCTGGGCCAGGACTGAACCCAGGCCACCCAACTCCCAGGCAACTACCCTTTCTTCTACTTTTACAGTGTTTTATGCCAAAGGTTGACAAATCCTCCTGTGGAATTTTCCTCCTCACAATCAGACCTGGTAATTGCTCCTGACAGTTATTCTGCCAGGCTGGCTCTCACAGACTAGCAGTGGGCATACTGAACATATGTGCAGTAGAAACAGCCTAGAGACTGATCATCACTTTGAAAGTACAGGCAGTTAACCTTTGCCTGGTTTCAGTAATGAAGTCCATACTAGTTCTGTAGCACGGTTTTGTTTGAGAGCCTGATAAGTGTGCAGTGTCAACAGATCGTCCTGATAATAAGCTGTCAGCAACTCAACAGCTAAGGAAAAAGGAAAACAGACAGTAATCCAGGTATAGCTGTGTAGCTTATTGTATTCTTAAGGTCAGAATATTTCCAAATTCTGTTTTTATTTTGAAAATTGCTTCAATCATACTTCAAGAAAATCGATCCTAATGGTCCTAGTAAATGAAATTTGAGGCTTACTACACATACATTGGTTAGGATAGTTCTATTTCAAGATACCATGGAATCAAACCTCTAGGCAAGACTATCTTAGGCCTGTCTTCTCTGAGAACAAATGTAATAAGGTAGTTTATATTAATTTTACTTAATTTTAAATAAGTAGGGTATTTTATACTTAAAGTTACAATTCAGCATACCCTCACACCCAATCAAAGAGAGTGTATTAATTATCCACCACTATATTACAAATTACTCGAAAAAATAATGGCTTAACATACACACATACACACACACCACATCTCAGTTTCTTGGGTAAGAAATTTGGGGACAGATTCGCTTGGGTGGTTCTGGATCAGGGTCTTTTCACGAGGTTGTATTCAAAAGAGAGTAAGGAGTAAGCAATGCCTTTTATTACTGAGTCTTAGAAGTGATACACTCTTACTTCCATATTCTATTTATTGGGAGGAAGTCACTAGATCCCCATACTCAAAGGGATTGGAACAAAGCTCCATTTTTTAAAGAGATGCATATAAAAAAATTTGTGGATAGATTTTAAAACCACCAGAGCCAGAAAAGCATTATTTTATTATTTGTTAATAAAACTTACCAGGGCCCAGTGTACCTTATTCTATTTTTAATTTAATGTTTTATTTTTTAAACCACTAAGATTATTTATAAAGTATCTAGGAGGAAAATTAATATACAATTTTTGGAAATACAGGTTCATTTATGATTAGTTTTAGTTTCCTAAAACTAAACCTAATTAACAACTGCAAGAAAATTCTTCCTTGCCCTCTCCTGAGTTCAAACATTTATTAGGCAAGAGAGGCTACTAATAGTACACAAAGGAATAAAATAATAATCCTGCTTAAAATATCTTTCTATTTTACAAATATGTATAAATATTAATTTCTTTCCTAGACAGAAACCAATTCATGGTAAAATACTTTCATTCTAGTCCTACATAAATCAGTATAAAAACTGTAATACAAGGTCTTCAATGTAGTCCATACTGTAGTTGTTTCCACCTAGTGGATAAAGATGGTACTAAAAGGGTTTGAAAAACAACCAAACTTCACAGATGCTTTATAAATTACACATTTATAACTTCTTATAATCATGTCACATACTTGATGTACAAGGGTAGCTTCAATCTGAACAATTACTATGTTCTTTCTGTAAAGCAAACAATCTTTGTTTTATGAATCTAACTTTCATATATACTGCTACCTTTGGAATTCTCTAGGCCAACAACTTAAAACATCGCTAAGAACCAGGAAACAATCCAGAAAGTTTCCCAGCATCCAACAGATACCACAGTGAGCACACACTGCAGTCCTATATTAGATTGACAACCCTAAACACAAGTCCTAGAAACATTCCAATCTGAATTATATTTTTTTCTTCTTTTTGTGGTACTGGGGATTGAACCCTAGGGGTGCTCTAGCACCAAACTATACCCCCATCCCTTAAAATTAAAAAAAAAAAAAAAAAGCTGGGGGGAAAGTGTCTTGCTAAGTTGCCCAGGCTGGTCTTGAACTTGTGATTCTCCTGCCTCAGCCTCTTGAGTCATTAGGATTACAGGTGTGCGTCACCATGCCCAGCCTGAATTCTAATCTTAAAGCAGATCAGAAGGGGCAAAACCTGATTCAGTTAAGTTCATTTTTGTTAAACTGTTAAGACTGAAAACTGACAACAAATAAGAAGTGTATGGAACAAGAGACACAAAACAAACCAAATCATTATTAGGGCCAGACAGTTTGGGAAAAAACAATAAAATACAACTTGAATTTATGATAATAACTGTGGGGTTATTAAGAAATGTTTATTTTCTACATGCCATTAAAAACGTAACAAGTTTTGAAAAATATTTTTTTTAAAGAGAGAGAATTTTTTAATATTTATTTTTTTTTTTAGTTTTCGGTGGACACAACATCTCTATTTTATTTTTATGTGGTGCTGAGGGTTGAACCTAGCGCCTGCGCATGCCAGGCGAGCGCGCTACCACTTGAGCCACATCCCCAGCCCCGAAAAATATTTTTTAAAAAATATTTATTTTTTAGTTTTAAGTGGATATAATTTTTTTTCCCCCAACGGGCCTTTATTTTATTATTTATTTATATGCAGTGCTGAGAATCAAACCCAATGCCTCACACATGCTAGGCAAGTAAGTGCTCTACCACTGGGCTACTATCCCAGCCCCTTGAATACAATATCTTTATTTTATTTTTATGTGGTGCTGAGGAATGAACCTAATGCCTCATGCATTCTAGGTGAGCACTCTACCACTGAGCCACAACCCCAGCCCTGGAAAGATTTTTAATAAGACATTTTGTTGCTTAAAAGAATGAAATCTAATGATTTGGAAAAAAATTTCTGTTCAGAAAAATGAATTTCCTCAAGTTCCATACAATTAAAGCTTGATAAAATACTTCAAGTAGCTATTAACTAAAAAACTAATTTTACCTCTGTCACTTACATTAAAAGAATTCCATTACTGCCAATCACATTAAACAATAGGAGTCCTCACTTAGTTGTGTTAATTCTTTTAATTTTTTCAAACTAATGGAGCTTATTTTTGAGAAAGCCCAAGTAGACTCCTCTCCAGTCTCACCTCACTGTCCACATATACCCTACGGCTATTAAACAAACAAAAGTAATATTCCTGGTTTAAAAAAAAAATCCAAATTTACAGAAAGGTAAAAATCTAACAGGTATAAGTGTTCCTCCTAGTTTTTCCATCCCCTGACAGACATTCAAACAGAATGACTGACACAGACACATCTAGTTCCTCAGCAATAATCACTTAACAGTTTTGTATGTGTACTTTAAAAACAAAAATTAATGTGGGCTGGGATTGTGGCTCAGTGGTGGAGTGCTTGCCTAGCATGTGTGAGGCACTGGGTTCGATTCCCAGTACCACATATGAATAAATAAATAAAAATAAAATTCCATCGACATCTAAAAAAATATTTTAAAAAATTAATGCATGTCAACTTGTGTCCTTTTGGAAACATAAATACCTAGAATTTATATATCCTTCAGTCTTCAGTTTAATTTTAATACCAAGGTTGTTGTTGTTCTCTTCAAATTCCAAAAATTAAGCTAAAAACAAAACAAAACAAAACAAAAACCCCAAAACAAAAAACAAAATCCAACTTCCCAAATTCTACTTCATTAGTATTTTCTTTCATTTTGTGTTAAAAACAAAAATAGAGGCTGGGATTGTGGCTCAGTGGTAGAGCGCTTGCCTACATGTGAGGCACTGGGTTCGATCCTCAGCACCACATAAAAATAAATAAAATAAAATAAAGGTATTGTGTCCAACTTAAAAAATACACACACACACACACACACACACACATATATATATATACACATATACATATACATAAAACAAAACAAAACAAAAAATAAAACAAGAAAGCTACCAAGAACATGATATTTCAAATATCAGATTTTCCCCAAATTTTTCTCCTATAAAACTTTGGTTTTTAACTATAATTTAATCTTTGGAAAGGCATGTTTTTCATGTAATTTAGTTCAATTCAAAATATAAGTGAATAACTACTATGTGCAAATTAGTAGGCTTTGTGCAGGGTAAAACAGCCCCCACTCATGAAGAGCCTGGTACTTCTTTGGTCAAGGAAGGGTAAGCATGTGGGAGAGAGACTGAGAGGAAAAAGATAAGTAAATAGTATAATAAATTACTTAAGGCTGAAGAGGAGGCTGGGACAAGCAAAATAGCTTGCCACTAACTGAAGAAAATGGACTTGGCACTCACTCTTGCTTGTTCTCCAGCTTCCTCCTTGTTTCCTCTTTTTACCAGTATCTTCTTCCCATTGATTCTAAGATGTGTGAGCTTGACTGTTTCCAAATACTTCTGAAACTTAGATGACAATGGTCAGTGAACATGAATTAGCATGGTACTACTAAAGGTCTGAAATTACAAAGGAAAGTCTAAAAATAACAGCTCATTTAATCACTGCATAGAGACTTTTATACATGTGATTTTGTCTCTGTAACTCTTTAAAATGTTTTCTTCTTTCCTAAGGTAGGGTGGGATATAAAACCATGGTGGTTCCACCCTGACCATGGAGGTGAAAACAAAGAAAGATTAGAATTCACATGCTTTTAAAAAGGGGGAAAAGGGCAAGGAGGGATTAAAAAAAATACATGTTCTTCTAAAGTTCAAAATTACACAGCAGCTCTTAAAAAGGCACATAATCTTGTTTCTCTTCAAGGCAAAGAAAATAGTTTGACAAATAATTTTGGCTTAAGTATTTTATATATCCTTCAGTCTTCAGTTTCATTTTAATATCAAGGTTGTTGTTTTTGTTGTTTTCTTCAAATTTTATAGCAGTCATGACAAAAAGTCTGTTTTCATTCTAAATGGGCCAGAACTCTAAAGGATCTCTCATGTTCTTCCTCTCATTCCATGGCTATGGTCCTCCCACAGAAGTAACAAAAGAACAGAGGAGGAAAAGGTACAAAAATGCCAGCATGAGCAATGTTTTCCCATCAAATCAAAATTTATATATATTTGTAGGTTTTCAAGGAAAACATTTTCTTTCTCTTAGGTTGAATAGGCAAAAAAGATCCAAATCCCTAGATAATAGCATCCTTATGAAAATAAAAACAATGTGACCCTGCAATGCTTACAAAATATAGATGTGGTATTGAGTTATTCTAATTACTTGATTTCAGCCAGTAAATGATTTATAGATTGCTCCTTGCTTCAAAATGTATTAATTTTCTATGTGAAGACTATCGATTTCTGATGAAAATTCTGGACTATAGTAACACTGAATAAAATATTTATTGTGACTTTTCCGTCTGTGACATAAGATTGTTTAATTTTCCTAGCTCTCCAAATGACACGGTTGCAGAACCTCTTTCAGCTGGTCTTGCCTGAAAATAATGATAAAGATTCAAGATATTAGAAATACATATATATAGTCCTTATTCCCTTAATCTTTTCATATAAGAAAACCCACCCTAAGTTAATAAACAATGAAAAATAAACAGAAATAATGTTACCTGAGAATCATGATACTTCCATCCTATCATGTAATAGATCTGGTATGTGGCAGGTACTGAACCATCTTCATTTCTGTACATTTCTATAAAGACAAGTAATAGTTAAAGTCTTAAATAATGCAAGTGGGGAGAAAATTTGCTCAATAAAACTCACCTCCTGCAAAGATAAATGGGTACTAGGATACCATATTTCACTGCATAATCATCACCACCACATTAATGTATGTTCACAAGTATTCTGTGCATCCTACTCTGTGCATCCAAAGACAGTTTTAGTAAATTTAAAAAAAAAAAAAATTGTAGTTGTCTTTGTTAATTTTTATGTGGTGCTGAGGAGCGAACCCAGTGCCTCACCTATTTGAGGCAAGTGCTCTGCCATTGAGTTACAGCCCCAGCCCACAAATGATTTTTAAGTGATACTAGCACTTTTTTTGCAAAAAAAATTTGGCACAAAATCTGATACGATTATGTAGTGAAATATGGCAATTGCAGGGTTCTTAGAATGCCTTACACAAAAAATTCTTAACATGGAGAGACTGACAATAAGCAGATAAGGGTTATTTGGAAAAAGATACAGAGCTACTGCATCTATATATCCGAGAGGAAGAACATGAAGTCTGATGGTACTTAACAGTTAACAAAAAAGCACTGGCAATGTTAAGGGAATTAACATGACATAGCCCAGGTGGAAAAAGCAGCCAATCCTTTACCTCCATAAACCGCTGCAGCTGCCAGCATTGTTTCTCTGTGTAGCAGGGCTTTCCTATTCCAAGAACAGTTACTCTCACCCATACCTAAAAATATACCAAAGGCAATTTGAGAGAAAACAGCAAATACTCAGAACAGCTCAATATCACTGATTTAACATATCTTATCCAAAAATGAATCTATCCTCAGTCTCTGATTATCATGTATTGTACAATAACCTAAATCTCATTTCACTTTCAGATTATAGGTGCCTGATTCTTAAGCACAATTATTTGAAGCCTCTTGAATATTAAGACAGGTAAAGAAACCAATTTTTAGGAGGGAAACCTCACAGTGTTTTTCTTACTAACACTAGTCTAAAAATAAGTTAGTTTGACAAAAGCAAGGTGACTGGCCCCTCAGATGAGTCATCAGGATCGATAAGTGCCTTTCTAAGAATGTCACATCTTATGCCTTTTAGTTGTATTCTTTTAAAAAGGACAGGATAATGCCACAATGCCTTATTCCTTCTAAGCCAAAAATGTAAGCATTCTTTTCAGAGACACTTCCCTTAATATCTTAAAATTTATTTTTAGACTTCTTTCATTAAAGTTGATGGTTAAGAGTAGGATATTATTCTACTATTTGTTTTTTTTTAATATCTTTTTATGTTGTTTATTTGTTTTTATGTGGTGCTGAGGATTGAACCCAGGACCTCACACGTGCTAGGTGAGCACTCTAACACTGAGCCACAACCCTAGCCCTATTTGTTTGTTTTGTTAAATGTCCTTTATTTATTTTTTCTAAATACTTTTTTAGATTTTGATAGATCTTTATGTATTTATATGCAGTTCTGAGACTGAACCCAGTGCTTCACACATGCTAGGCAAGTGCTCTACCACTGAGGTACAACCCCAGCCCTTATTCTATTATTTGTTAAAAGTTAATGTTGCATATTTGATTTTTTTAAATATATAAACAAAATTACTATAAAAGACTACATTTTGATCCAGTCTTCAAAATGAAAAGAATTTTAAAAAAGGAAAATTCTATTTATTCTTTTATTTATTTATTGTACTGAGGATTGAGCCCAGGGCACTTAACCACATCCCCATACCTTTTTATAAAAATTTTTTGAGACAGGGTCTCCTAAGTAGCTTATGTCCTCACTAAGTTACTAAGGCTGGTCTAATACTTGTGATCCTCCTATCTCAGCCTTCCGAGTTGCTGGGATTACAGGCATGCACCACTGTGCCTGTCTCTATTTACTATTTACATTAAACTTTACTCCACTATCAAATGTCAGTTTCTTTTGTTTTTTCTACTTTCGCAAATCGAGAAATGAATGAACTCATTCATTTTAATCTATTGAATACTGATACTCATATCAGTATTCAATAGATTAAAAATAATAATCTTCTAAGTTTTCAATAGCTTTATTAAAAACAATCAACAAGTTAGCTGCAATAACTAAACCTTTCTCTTCTTTCCAATCTCAGAAGGTTCCTGTTAGCCTCTAAAATAATGAATCTGATTCTAAGTCCATCCTACATCCTTTGAGTTTAGTAGCATCAATTCATGAAGAACAATAGATATAAACTAGTAGATTAATCATCAAGAAAAATGTGGAGCTTATTCTTGCTGTCAAGAAGCAATTGGACTATTTTAGAACTATTACTCTGGGTCTTCAGGGTGACCACACTAGATGACTTCTAAAGGCTTCTACATAATTTAATTTTAAAACATTCTCTTACATAGTAAGTAAACATAAACTGAGACTTACATTGGAAGAGTTATTGCTGATGAAGAATATATTTTCATTTCTGTTTAATTTCCCATTGCCCTGGCTTACTTACAGAGTAGATATAGACAAGAAGAGGGGAAGCCAGATTAACTGTTTTTTAATGTAAACATGTGATGCACCAGACATTCTAAAATGCCTTTGAAACAACCAATATTTGGATATACTAGTTAACTTTACTAGACATATGCTGTCTCTGCAGGTCTGGCCCAGATCAGCCATGGAGAAATGCAAAGAGCACTGCCACATGCATTGGTGATAACTGCTGCTATAGTAGTTCATTCTTCCTTCACAAGAGAAACATACTGCCTTACTTTCTTTGTGGAAGCAGTGTAGAGTGGTGGAAAGAATCCATCTTTTGGGATCATAATGCTTTATAACCTGGGACAAAGTGATCTAACCTCTCTTAGGCTCAATTTTGACATCTTTAAAATGGAATGACATATAATACATTATGATGAAGCTTTACCGAAGACTACCTAGGAAAAATATTTCTTACTTCAGAAGTATTCTGGGCTTTGGGATAACAGAAGAATCAAGCCAGCAAATAACTGTTTAAAACTCTCACAGTGTTTTTTTTTAATATTTATTTTTTTTTAGTTCTCGGCGGACACAACATCTTTGTTGGTATGTGGTGCTGAGGATCGAACCCGGGCCGCACGCATGCCAGGCGAGCGCGCTACCGCTTGAGCCACATCCCCAGCCCCTCACAGTGTTTTTAAGGTTAAGTTCAACTGCTTACTAAAATTAAAAAAACCTTATGATAGTTTATCAGGAACAATACTTGGTATTGCCTAAAAACAATAAGTGAACTTACCTTAAAACCACTGTGAAAGCCTCGAAAATTTCTCATGCACTCATCAGTTGATAGGTAACATGTTTTGTAAAATTAGTCAACATTCTGGACTTTTTTTTTTTCTGTGAATTAACAATAATGGTAGCTTAAATGAGACATAAGCGCAACCATTGAGAAAAAAGTATAACACCAATATAAGACACAAAAACCAATTTGAAGGTAACATTCTAGTCAGCAAAGGAGCATATCTGAAGTCTCCTAGGCTGCTCCTATCTGCCATAAACATTTTCCCCATCCTATCTGCTTCTGACATTTTACATGGCAGAGTGGTTGAGATTTAAGGTTACGTGACTTAGGCTGCTTGCCTGTATAATTCCTGACTACTTACTAACTACATTATCTTGAACAGTAACTTCTCTTTGTGCCTTAGTTCCCTTATATATAGTCTTACCTTCTTCATTAATGATGCTGGATGGTGAGCTTTCTAACACACTAATCTGACTATTCATCTTTAGGCAACATTCTTCCAAGATGCTACAAGGCTCAACTGAAAATTCACAGAAATCTCTGATGCTCTATTGTTTCTACGATCTCCCCATTCTACATACCCAAGCAATACTGAGTTACTGTATAGTGTTTTCATTGGGAGAGTGAAGAATCTGCATATCTTCTTATGACTCCATAATTTTATAGGAGCTAGAGCTAGTTGTATCCTAGATGTAGAATACATGCCCCCCAACCAAAGCAGACCACTTCTGGTGTATTCATTATAATTTAGGTGCTGCCTTTTTTGCAAAAGTTTCCCTAGACATATTTAGGGCTTTTTCCTTATGTTTCTCTCATTTTACAGTTGAAGGCTTGTCTATTTCTGTGGATGGGTCTGTCTGTCTCTCTCTTCTAGAATATCAGCTACTTGAAGGTCAGGAGCTATGTATTTTCACCACTGGCTCAGTGGTTGGCACATGGTACACACTCAATAAATTTAAGTTAATGAATATAATATGCATCAGTTAATGTTTATATCTAATTTGTTACATATCACTTTTTAAAGTTATATTTAGATAATTCCTCTTAATCCTCTTATGGATCATAGATATAAGAGACCAAAGTGTGCCAGATGTCATGGTACACACCTGTAATCCCAGCTACTCAGGAGGCTGAAGCTAGAGGATCTCGAGTTCTGGGTCAGTTTGGGCAACTCAGCTAGACACTGTCTCAAAAAAATAAAGGGCTGGAGAAGGTAGCTTAGTGGTAGAGCACTTATCTAGTACATATGAGGTCTTAGGTTCAATCCCTAGTACCACCAAAAAATTTTAAAAAAGACTCAAGTACATGATTTTTTTTTTCTGAAAGAGGAGAGAGGGAGAGAGAGAGAGAGAGAGAGAGAGAGAGAGAGAGAGAGAGAATTTTTAATATTTATTATTTTTTAGTTCTCGGCGGACACAACATCTTTGTTGGTATGTGGTGCTGAGGATCGAACCTGGGCCGCACGCATGCCAGGCGAGTGCGCTACTGCTTGAGCCACATCCCCAGCCCAAGTACATGATTTTTGTAAAAGTTCTACAGTAAAAGAGAAGAACTGACAAAGTCTCTTGAAGGTAAATATTAGGAATAGTTCTCAAAATATCAGACTCATTTAAAAAGGTTAGAGGAAAGTTTTACCACTTGGGAAGGGACCTGAGGCAAACTTCTGGGGAGCTAAAAATGTTGTATAAATTGGAAAGTGGTTAAAAATGCAAGCAGCTCTACCTATAAGACTAGTGAATTTTACTGAACACATATGCCAACTTCATTTTTTAAAAAAATATACACATATCAAATATGCAGTAAGGACTTTGGATTCAAAGTATAACATTTAATGTGAGCACAGACAAAAGATTTCTGTGCCTCAAACTATGCACCTGTAAAAACAGGATATCTGAAAATTGTACTAAGCACAAAGAACCATATTTTAAAATCAGTGGGCAGTAACCTTTTCCAACTGATAGGTCTAATTTTTAGTCTCTTTTCTTTCTTGAAATGAATCATGAGTACAGCATTTATTATAGAACAGAACAAAAATAAATACCATTATTTGAAGAACAGTTTTATCATTGGAGCCTAAATGAGAAATAATCAGCTCACTACCATCTCTAAGGCTTTGGATAAAGTGGGCTCCCTGATTATGGAGTTTTAGTACTTGGGGGCAATACTCAGGAAGAGGGTTTTGTGATTTTTTTTACTGATTTCTAACATTTTGAGCATGTACCTATAGGATTCCAATTCTGCACTATATATAAAAGGTGACTAAAATGATGTTTTCAGCTACTCAATTTCTGCTTGCAAAGTTGACAGAGTACGATACTCAAGCCAGACAATGCGTGAAACGGACTTTATTACCAATAGACAACTACAAGCCAACAGGATCAGTTAAGACAGCACCAAAGTAAGAACTGGAAGCAAGAGTTTGGTCCCAACTCTGCCACTAACAGTCAAGTGTTCTCTTTTCTCACTTGTAATACAGGAGTAAAGTAGTTATCAAGAGGACAACTGAAGGAAGCAAGCACAGAAATGCTTGCAAAACAAAACTATAAATCTATAAATAAAAACTAGGTAAGTATTTTTATCACCCTATTTTAAATTATTTTATAATTTTTCAGGACCATATAAAGGGTACCCCGTGTAAGTATAATTCTGGTTTCACGGAATACACATTTAATTCCTCTAGCTTCTCCCATTTCTATGCCCTAAGTGAAAAAGAAAGCATTTCACAAAGTCTCACAAAGGAGGTCAGCTGAGGGTCACTTTTGAGAAAATCACTTCTCCAGCAGCCTTCTCAAGCGGCTTGCATACCTCACCTCTTTAGGAGTTGGGAGGTAGGGTTTGTGCCCTTGCTGTTCCCCAGAGCCTCTTTCATGCTGCTACTTCCTCCACCCTCTGAAACACCCTGCTGAGTTCCATACCATTTGGCCATAACCACCTCCCACTCCTGCTCACTGTCAAACATAACAGCTTCATCAAAGGGTTAAACACTTGGCTCAATTTTTCCCTAAACTCCAGTCCTGCCACCATCGTGGATGACTTCAATGTTAATAATCATCAAATTCCATGGCCTCTAAGATTTTTTAATTTACTCATCTTTGGTAAAATTTTCTATTACCCTACTTCTGTCTTTGTATCTGGGGTAAGTCCCAGCCTGAGAGTTATCACTTACTATCATTATTTTACTTCCCAAATCAAACATCCCATTTTCTGACCATATCTTTCTATTCCTCCAGGGTTTTCAGGTACTTCAACCACAACCATTCTCTAACTGCTTTTGGAATTGCCACTGCATGGCTTCTTTCTCCCAATTTGTTAGCTCATTTGCCCCTACCCCCATTTCCTTTTTTCTCCAGTCTAGATTCTTTGGCTAATCATTTCAGTTACATTACTGCTATATCTTTTGCTTTTGTCTTTGTCTCACCAAGCAAAACCCCAACCCAAACTAACCCTGCTTATATCTGCTTATCTGTGTCTAATTCTCAGTTGCCAACTACTATAGATGTATCTGACCAAATTCAAATGCACCCTTCAAACTCTGTAACTTGTCCTGGTTGATTTACCTCCCCTTTCTTTCCAATGACTATTTTGAATCTTTTCCACACAATTCTCTAACTTTTGATCCTTTCATTCTCAACATATGGTATCACTTTGTTTGAAAAAGATAAACCCATGAGATTAGAACTTCCTGTTATCAAACATAAACACCTACATCCATTAGGACCATCCCACTTCCCTTCCTTCTATAAAACTGTCCCTCCCCTTATCCAATGTCAACTCCATCCTTTTTATCTCATTCTACCTTCTCTGAACCTGATATCACCATTATCATCTTCTCTCTTCTGGAGTCATCTCTCCTATGGAAGAACCTGGGTTCTTACACTCAGCAGTTAAGTTGTAACCTTTTCATACCTCACTTCTTCAGTCAGACCTCTTGAGCAGAAAGTATCTGCTCTCTCTTGCTCCTTGCCTTCCACTTATATCTGAACCTACTCCCAATACCACTACTACTCTACTACCCTAACTCCAAAAAGGAATTCTCACCAAAGTCACCAATAACCTTCTAGTTCTTAAAGCTAGTGAATTTTTCTTTCAGTCTGCATTTTGCTTTTGATGCTGTTGAGTGCTCCTATTGTTTTGCAACCCTTTCCCTTGGTTCAAGGAATTCTAAAACTTTTCTGGCGTTTCTGTTGGCTATTCCTTCTCAGTCATTCTATAGGCTCATCCTTCTGCCTGGCTGTTATATAAGGCTTGTAGGGGTCAGTACCAAGGAACTTTCCCTATTCATTCCATGCTCTTATCCCAGGAAATTGCTTCACAAATGACTCACAATTTTAACCATGCCAGTGGCCTTCTACTTATAAACCCAACTACCTACATGACATCTCTGATATTTCAAAAGCACTTCACACCTGATATATTCAAATATGAACATAAAACGTGAATATAAAAACTGTCAGAACTGTCTCTGCTCACCCACATTCATCTTCTACTGTTTGTCCATGAAGGGCACCAACCATCTGGTTATGAGCTAAAACTTAGCAATTATGTTTGAAACACTTCTGTCCTTCATCCACCCACACATCAAATTCATAGGAAGAACTGTCAAATTTCCCTCCTAAATATCTCTGGGATGCATTTTCTTTTCCCAATTTCCATTGCTACCACTCTAGTATAAATCATCATCACCTCTTGGAAAGCTTTACAGCAGTAAGTCTCACTATTAGTTTACCTGCCAATTCTTGCTTTCAGCCTATAAATCTTATGTTGTATTCCCCCTATTAAAACACTTCAAAGGGCATTTTAAGGACAAACAACCTTAACAAGGTCCTAAGTTCTGTGACCCCTATTTATCAACTGTTTCATCATATGTCCTCCTTCTTCCCTGTAGTATAGCCAAAATGCCCTCTCAGTTTTTGTCATATTCTTTCTTACAAAGGACCTTTGCATATGCTGTTTTCCTTACCTGGGACTTACTTTCCTGCCCTTTCCACCTTTATTTTTTTAAAACCCAGCCCAATTGCATCTTCCTCAAACAAGACTCCTTTGAGTCTCTCTGATCAGGATCAATCATTGATAAAACCCTGATCCTAAACCTATCCAACTACCTGCTTCCTTGTACCTGAACCTGAGATGCCAACTTCTGCTGGAGAAAGTCACTGATACGTTCTACCATCACTAGAAAAGTCCTGCCATCCTTCTAGAAGCAGCCAGAGCCCTAAATACCCCTACTTCACAGAACTGACTGCAATTATAATTTAACAGTTATCTTTGTGACAACTGTCAAGTGTCTGCCTTCTCCATTTGAAATCATAAGCTACATGAAGATAGTATGCTTTCTCCTCATCAATGGATCCCTAGTGCTTACCCCAACGCCTGCCAGAGTGGACTCTCAAAATATATCTCTCAAAAGGAGTCTAAAAATTGTTTAAAATGCATTACCTTGTAAGTCTTCCATCAATTCAAACATCCCAGGATAGTTAACTTGAATTTCATCCGTATCCTATTTAAGAAGGAAAAGGAATATCCATTTGACATTCATCATTTAAAAAAAAAAAATCCAGAGTTGAGAAGGGGCTGTAGAGATTTCCTAGATAAAGTCTTCATGGTAAGCAGGAAATTTTCTTTATAATATTCTTTACAGTTATTATCTGGCTTATGCTTGACTTAAGAAGATCTCAAAATGTTGAATAAATACTTTTCACTTTAGACCTCGTTCTACCTCATTCTCTTATATTGTGACAGAATTATTCCTAAAACTCCATCAACTGGTTATAGTTCTCTCCTTGGGAACAACATGGAATAACACAATTCTGTACTCTATAAACCATGACCCTTTTCTCTTAAGTCTCTGAAAATTCTTCCAGGACAAAACAGTTTTGCTTTTTGGCAAGGGAGCCAGTCTTGTAGATAAAACTTACAGATCCTTATATGTTCTGACTACATTTCACAGGACATGGTCAATATCAATCTTTCTTAAAATGCAGTACCAGAATTGAGCCAAATACAGTCATGTCCCAACATGTTTTCATTCTACTACTACTTCTTTTTTTTTTTAAATATTTTTTTAATTGTAGGTGGACAATTTATTTTTATTTGGTGCTGAGAATCGAACCCAGTGCCTCACACATACCAGACAAGTACTCTACCACTGAGCCACAACCCCAGCCCCTTCATTATACTTCTAATAATTCAGCCCAAACTATACTGGCTTATTTGGGAAATGAGCACATTGCTGGTTCATGTACAGTTTATTTCTCAAATGAACTACTGAATAATGTCTCCCGCTTCTTCATGAAGTTTGACACCAGAGTTCATTGTTGATACAGTAGCAGAGATCACTGATGCTTCCCAAATATCCAGATGTCTTTGATACTTCTCAGCCTCAGACATTCTTTTCAGGCCAAAAAAAAAAGAGGTGCCAGGTACTAAAGGGCTTGTGAGCCTTTCCTTGTCATATCTCTTTTGCTGTGGTGACCTTAAAGGACACAAGGGCCAGATGGCATAGCTACAAAAAGGCGATGGGAGGCTGGAGTGCAACTCAGTAGTAGATCACTGTTCAGCAGTGAAGCCCCAGGTTCATTACCCAACACTGGAAATATATAGAGCTCCAAAATAAGATGTGCTGTCCAACCAGTACAAGGCTGTGATGTAATAAAATTTTACTGTGTTAAGAACTAAGGTGAAAGAGTTTGTGTCTATTGGAAACTAGTTCTAAATAAATGTCATTAGTAGATGACCGACTAAATTAAGAATATCTACCAACCAACTAAAAACAATGAGGTAGATATGTCTGCAGGAGAAGGTCTCCAATATCTATGAAAAAGAAAACAAAAGAGTGAATGTTAAAAAGAAAAATGTGCATATTACTACATATGTGGGTTTAAATCTGATCTATAGGGAAAATTGTTTTGAAAGTATAGGATATAGTTAACAAATCTTTGGGGGGAGAGTCAAGGTATCAGTAGTTAGGTGGAGCTTTCTTTTCACTTTAGACCTCGTTCTATCTCATTCTCTTTATATATATATATATATATATATATATATAAACGAATTAAAAAAAAACCATTTGCATGGATCAGGTTGTGTGAAGGGCTTTTATTAAGACCACCTTTGGATAGTTGGACTATGAATATTCCATCTATACACATTTCTACACTAACAAACTATTTCAAAAGAGACTCTGGCTATGGGTGGGTGCATGAGATGGGGTAAGAGGTTCTAAGATTAAAAACAAAATTCCTACCAGGCTGATACTTAATTATTAAGCAGTACCCTTTAAAAGTAACTTTTCAATAAAACCATCTAAAAATACTATCTCCATCTCAATCAAAGCTTTCTCAAAGGCCTTATTCATGGGCTAGGGTTGTGGTTCAGTGGTAGAGTGCTCACCTACCATGCATGAGGCCCTGGGTTCAATCCTCAGCACCAAATAAAAATAAAGATATTATGTTCACCTAAAAAAAAAAAAAAAAAAAAAAACCCTAAAAAATAAATATATTTTTAAAAACAGATCTTATTCAAATTAATCTGCAGTCACCCCATCCCCACACTCTCTCCTGATGTTTTAGAGGCTTTACATTACCCTAGATTGTTTTTTCACTTCAATTACAGATTTGTTACAGCAATATAGGGGATAATTCTTAAGAGGACAGACTGTGAAGGTAATCTCTTAAATATTTTAAGTAAAATATATATTAGAGATTAAAGCTTTAAACCAGTGGTTTCTGATTTATTTTTAGTCAAGATCTCTCACAAGATCTGACAAAAACCACAGGTACTTTCCTCCCAATCTGAACAATGAAAAACAAATTTGCATGTTATATTCCAGGATTGCTGAACCCTTTAAAGTCTACTGAGAGGTCCACTATAAATCCAAAACATCAGGCAGGAATCTTTACTGTTTTCACTGCTATATTCAAAACCTGAGACAATGTATGGTGTATAGAAGGTACTCAATGTTTGTTGGAAGACTAAATAAATAAATAAATTAAATAAATAAATGGAATAGAAGAACACTCACTGTAGTATTGTTTCTACTGGTTAAAAAATAGAAAACATAAATATTGTTCAGAGGGAAATAATTAAATAAAACCATGGTACATTCATACTAGGAAATAAAATGTAGAAGTTGAATAGGGGGGCAAATATATCTACATTGATTTAGAAAACTCTAAAATATACCAAGAATAAAAAGTACATTTCAGAAATATTCATATGTATAAGTGCTATATATAGTACTGTAAAGTAGTTCATGGAAAAAAAAAAATCTGGAACATTACACACCAAACCGATAATAGTAAGCTACTTCTGGAGCAGTAGTTCTCAAAGAGTGGCTTGGTGAATCCTGGGATCTCCAGAACCCTTTTGGGAGCTTATAAAGTCAAAAAAATTTTCATAATAATATTAAGATATTATTTGCCTTTTTTATTTCTTATTCTATGGAGGTGTAGACTCTTTCAGAAGCTGTATGGCATGTAGTGTAGCAAAAATGTAAATGCAGAAACAGACATGAGAATCTAGCTCTCTTTTATTAAGGTAAACATTACAGAAATTTGTAAAACTGTGAAGTAATGACATTCATTTTTTAAAAAAATATTTTCTAGTTATTGATGTACCTTTATTTTTTATTCATTTATATATGGTGCTGAGGAACAAACCCGGTGCCTCACACATGGTAGGCAAGTGCTCTGCCACTGAACTGAGCCACAACCCTAGCCCAACATTCTTAATTCTTTAATTCTCAATTTTCTTTTTAGAAAATATAGTCCTTTTCCATAAAAAAATAGGTTTTTGTATTAACAAGTAATTGGCATATTATTGTTAGTTCTAAATGAATTAATAAATACTAAAACAAACAATTTTAATTTCTAATATGTATTAATAAATACCAAAACAAACTTAATTTTAATTTCTAATATGTAGTCAAATAAATAAAAATCCTTTAAGGTCTTCAATAATATTAAAGTTTGTAGAGGCGTTCCCACACTAAAGAGAAAGCTGCCTTCAGAAGAAAGCCAAGATTTGGGGGATTAAAGAAAAAGGATAGACTTTTACTTTATCTGTATAGTTTAACATAACATACATATATATAAAATATGTGATTAAAAATACATGCAAAAGTACAATGAACCCTCAATGTACACTTGCCTGTGTCAATAATGTTGGCTTTGTTTACAAACTCACGCAAAGCATTTTTTTCTGATTTCCAGCTGTTCAATATCTCAGCAAAATTTCTACTCACTCAGGCCATTTAAAAGTTTATAAAAAATCAACACTAGACAGAGCTGGGAAGTCTTGAAGCTTATCTTTAGTTCCTAGCCTAGCCTTCCAGACTATTATTTCTTCCCTTTCCTGGAAGCCTCTTTGTAATATCAGAGACCTGCTAGTTTATACTGCTTGCTTTCTGTCAATACAAGGAAGGATATTACAATCTATTTTTTTGGTTGGTTAATTTTAGGAAATACATTTACACTAAAATCATCTCAGATAGCTATTTTAATTTTAAGCCTATCAGCTCTAATTATGCAATGAGAAACTTTTTTCAAGAAATTCCAATTTTTTCTAATCAGGTTTAGAGATTTTCTAAGACTGAACGATTTGAAAAATCACAGTAAAGCTACTCAACTCATTTATGAAAAGAGTAATGAGTTCTTTAGAAAGACTGTGCTATGGGAGGAAGATGCAAGGGGCCAATCACTGTTTTTCTAAACGACTCCCTCTTGGAAGCCTATTCCTGGAAAGTGCTAAAAGTACAAAAATGGGGAAAGAAGAAGGAAGAAGTTTATTGAGCATTTGTCATGGTCCAGCCATTTTACACCCTTTATCTTATTTAATATTAACAGCCACCTAAGGGGAATTGAACAGGCACTTCACAGAAAAAAAAATATGAATGGTCAACAAATATATATAAAAAAGTTTATCATCTTTAGCTATTATAGAAATACATTTTCATTTTTAAAGAAATGAATGCCCAAGGAGTGATACTGGACAAATTATATTGTTATATTGCGTGCTTGCAAATATGTAATAATAAATCCCATTATTATGTTCAACTATAAATCATCAAAAAAGAAAGAAAGAAAGAAAAGAGATTAAATAAATGAATGCTCAAAGAAATGAAGAAAATTACCTACATTCCCTCACTGGTAAAAGGGAAGAGTAAGGATTCAAATTATACCCAATGGACACCAATGCTATGTCCCATCACTGTACCATGCTGACTCCTTGTTTCTTCTGCACTGCCTGCCTTTGGGTCCTCTTTCTAAAACTCTTCAGTTGGGCTGGGGATGTGGCTCAAGTGGTAGTGCCCTCGCCTGGCATGTATGGGGCTCTGGGTTTGATCCTCAGCACCACATAAAAATAAAATAAAGATGTTGTGTCCACTGAAAACTAAAAAATAAATATTAAAAAAAATTCTCTCTCCTTAAAAAAAGAATTTAAAAATGAAACTCTTCAGTCCTAATGGAGTAGAACATCCTACCTTCTCTAACTCAATATATAAGTCTAGTCCTGGTTTCTGCAGTTTCTCACTGCTGCCTCATATGGCACTGTTTTAATTAAGAGATGGTGATGCCCTGTAGATACCTTTTATTCTATTATCTGTAATACTCTAACTCCCATACTATATTTAACTATGGATTTAAAGATTCTGTAAATTAAAAATGCTGTAATTGAAAAATGGAGCAGTATGTTTAGAAAACAGTCTCCTCAATTAACTAGGGTACATTTTTTGGAGTCACTTATTCTGGTAACAAATACTGAAAATTTTACATTCCTGCCTTGTATCAATCAATTTTGTATTTATGCACAATAAGAATTGTCAATAAAAGCTTTCCTTGAAACTACCATTTGACCCTGCTATTGCCCTTCTCGGACTATTCCCTGAAGACCTTAAAAGAGCACGCTACAGGGATACTGCCACATCGATGTTCAGAGCAGCACAATTCACAATAGCTAGACTGTGGAACCAACCCAGATGCCCTTCAATAGATGAATGGATAAAAAAAATGTGGCATCTATACACAATGGAGTACTATGCAGCAATAAAAAATGACAAAATCATAGAATTTGCAGGGAAATGGATGGCACTAGAGCAGATTATGCTTCGTGAAGCTAGCCAATCCCTAAAAAACAAATACCAAATGTCTTCTTTGATATAATGAGAGCAACTATGAACAGAGCAGGGAGGAAGAGCAGGAAGAAAAGATTAACATTAAACAGAGACATGAGATGGAAGGGAAAGGGAGAGAAAAGGGAAATTGAATGGAAATGAAGGGAGACCCTCATTGCTATACAAAATTACATATAAGAGGTTGTGAGGGGAATGGGAAAATAAACAAGGAGAGAAATGAATTACAGTAGATGGGGTAGAGAGAGAAGATGGGAGGGAAGGGGAGGGGGGATAGTAGGGGATAGGAAAGGTAGCAGAATACAACAATTACTAATAGGGCATTATGTAAAATTGTGGATGTGTAACCGACATGATTCTGCAATCTGCATTTGGGGTAAAATTGGGGGTTCATAACCCACTTCAATCTAATGTATGAAATATGATATGTCAAGAGCTTTGTAATGTTGTGAACAACCAATAAAAAAATAAAAAAAAAAATAAAAAATAAAGCTTTCCTTGAACTAAGCAATTAATGGATTACTTGATTCTCTTGATAGTTACCACAGTCAGGGTATTAAAGCCAGCTCTCCCGAGCAGATGTCCTAGGTCATTGACAGCAGTAAAAGGAGAAATGTGTGGAGAAAATCCTCCTTCCCTTTCTGTTTCGGCTAACTGCAATGAACACCGAAGCTCATAGAGCGTGTCACCTCCAAACATTGCACCGACGAAAACTCCATTTGGTTTTAAAACATAATGAATCTGTAATAAATACAAGATAATAAAACTATTTAAAATTGTACATGTAGAAATGTTAAAAGAATAAATACATGATGTCTAAATCAGTATTTTCCCAAATTAACAATAAGATATATAACATCTAACATGATCAGAAATTTCAGAAAGTTACTGCTGTATGATGAAGTTATAAAGAGAGATAATACACTCACTAGTAATAGTAAAATCTATTTTGATGCCTCCAGCATTGCTTTTATGGATTAGAATTGATTTGTCTTTTGGGGGTATTTTATTAAAAATATTAATCTCTGTAAAAATATGTTGCATGTCTTCAAATTTTATAATAGACACACTTACTTTTATAGTCAGAAAAACACTGAAAGAAAAAAAATTAAGTGTGGTAGACTGCAAAAATCACAGTCCTTCCTGTGTCTGTGCCCTCTGAAATGACATTCTGTGATAATACATATGGAGTCTACTTCCTTTTCCCTTCAATTTAGCTGAATGTAGTAGAAGTGACAGTGTATTAGTTTCAAATCTAGTTCTTAAATGGCCTTGCATGCCTCACCTTTTCTCTTGGAGCCCTGCCCAGGTCCCCATTGCCAACAAGCCTGAGGTAGCTGGGTGGAGGATAAGAGACATATGAAGTGGAGATCAGCCAGTTGTTTCAGCTGAGGCCATCTTAAACCATATAGTTTCCAATGGCAGATGGTCACAGACACATGAATGAGCCACACCAGGTCCAAAAGAATTTCCTAACTATATCCAGCCCAAATTACCAACCCACAAAATCATGAGCTAAATAAATAATTGTGTTAAGCTACTAAATTGGGATGGTTTATTATGCAGAAAAAGGTAATCAATAGAGAAATCACAATTCACAGCATTAACCCACTAACACATTGGTTTTCTTTAAAACATAATTATTTTCTATCTTTAAAGCAAAAGCAATTTATTATTTAGTTTTTGGTGGACACAACATCTTTATTTTATTTTTATGTGGTGCTGAGGATCAAACCCAGTGCCCCAGGCATGCCACGTGAGCGCACTACCACCTGAGCCACATCCCCAGCCCCAAGCAAAAGCAATCTTTAATTGTTAACTTGAGCAAAATACTGGCCAGACTGAACTCTAGACACATAAATGTTTACCCAGTGATTCTCTTAAGATTATAACTTGTAACTAGATTTGACTGTTTCAACAACAAAGACAAGGAGGACTTTTTTAAAAATATTTTTTTAATTGTAGATAGACCTTACTTTTTCAAAAAAATTTATTTATATGTGGTGCTGAGAGTCAAACCCAGTGCCTCCCTCACACATGCCAGGCAAGTGCGCTACTGCTGAGCCACATCCCCAGCCTGACAAGGAGGAATTTTAATCACACTAAGCTCTTCTAAGCATTATCTTAAATTTATATTTAATATATCATAAAGTAATTACAAGTAGTAAACAAACAAAAATCTTTTTCTTCTTCCCTTATACCTCTTCAGTATTACTTCTTTCTCTTTGTCACTTAAATTTTACACACACACACACATGATTTATTCCTCAGCTCTTTGCAGCCCCTCTCTACCTTGTAGGTCTTATCATCAACTATGATTTCACAAGGATGACTTTCCAATTTCTATCTTTATCCTGGGCATCTTCCCAGAACTCTAAACTCATCTTGAACTGCCATCGTCATGGATATTTGTCTTAGCAAACTTATCACTGCCACAGCTCCCACTCCATACAAGCAAAATACCTATTCTCAAACCAAATTCCTTTTCTAATTGTCGTATTTTGGTTAATTCCCATTTTCTATTTGCTTTATATAATCATTACCATTACCTTACTTTTGCTAATTATTCCTCCTAATATCCTCATCCAAAACTTTAAGATGATCCAAGCAGCATGGGAGGCTCAGGCAGGAAGACCACAAGTTTGAAGATAGCCTTAGCAACTTAGCTAGTCCCTAAGAAACTGAGCAAGACCCTGTCTCAAAATAAAACAAAAAGGGATGGGGATGTGGCTTGGTGGTTAAGTGCGCTGGGTTCAGTCCCTGGTACCAAACAAAAACAAAACATTAAGATGAACTTTTACTCTTTCCTCACTTTGATCTTCAGAGCTGACAAGTCATTAGACTATTTGCAGAATGCTAGAAACTTCTCCCTTCTTTTAACTCTTATCATTGTCACTTAGGTTTAGTTTCCTCAAGTCTGGATCACTGAAACAATCTCCCTGCAGTTTCACCAAATTTCTCCATGAATCGGTTTTCTAAGAAATGATATTATTGTGCAGGGTTATTTAATTCCCACATAAAACAGAACACCATAACTAGCAAAGAGTATGTGCCCAGCTATAGGATTTATTATCCTGCCCACCAAGCTTTTCAAACATGTCACTTTTCTTCTTAAAGTTCTCCAGTGGCTCTAAATTGCATAAAGAGTAAACTTCAGATTCCTGATCTGGCAACCAAGTTCCTCTTTTATGTGGTCCCAATATACCTCATCTCCCAGCACAAACTAACCCTCCAACAGCTTTCTTCATTATTCCTTCACACTGCTGAGGTTCTTATGCCTCCCCACCTATGCTGATTCTGTCTTCCTGAAATGCCCTCTCAATCCAAATCTCACCTAACCTCTAGTACTCAAGTAATTCCTTTCTAAGAACTTTCCTAGTCAACTCCAAGCAACAGTGATCTCTTTCTCTCCTTTGAATCCATTTTTTTTTAACTTTCTCCTCTCCTTTTCACTGATAAATGTTAGTTGACAAGCATTTCCCTAACACTTTCTACATATAAGGCATGGAGAAGATACAACATAAATAAATAGGATTTTACCCCTAAAATATTTTTAAGCAATTAAGGGAGAGAAGGAACCCAATAGAAAATGTCTTTATGTCAATATTATTTTGCACAGTTATCAAGCTTTTCACATATATTCAAAATTTGTCTTTACCTCAATGTACATTTTTTTCAATGTACACATTTACATGCCAAAGAACACCAGCCCACCAGAAACATACCCAGCCCACAGAAGATTGTAGTTGATTTGATTCCATTCTCCAATTGTCACATCATGATGAAAACATCTATAAGTTTCTAGTAGTAAATAACAGAATAGTAGAATCAATGGAAGGTTTCTTACCTGTTCAAGTGCTCTAGGAAGATCATTCACCCAATGCAAACTAAAATGTAGAAATATACTTATTTTAGCTTCATTAATATAATTATCATTATCAAAATATGATAAACCAAAAACATGGTGTTAATTATGAAGTCTGAAATTATATATCAATATTAGCAAATATTAGCAAAACTGTTTTCATACAATCTTTAAATAATAAACATTTCTAGGGCAAAATCTTTTTTCTACCGGTGAATAACTGTACTTACATAAAAAATCTGATATGATTATCTAACTAGTCTTCATCACTTAATAAGGTAAAAGTAATTTCTATTTGGCATTTCATCCAAATAGTAGTATTCAGAGGCTTTATTTGAAGAAAGAAGCTCATTAATTAAATCAATCAAGATATTTTCTGTTAGTCTAAAATAAAATTATCAGCAAATAAAAATAAAATAAAATAATCAGCAAATCTAAAACTTTCCCTAGGCAAACAGAATTATTCAAAGCTTAACTCAGTGAGTTTTCTGATAAACATCATCCTACCTTTTCTGCATTTTAAGATTTTATTGTAATTTTTTTAGAGCAGTTTTCAATTCATATCAAAACTGAGAGGATAGTACAGAGATTTCCCATATACCCCCATCCTGAAACATGCAATCTCCCCCCTTATCAACATCCTTATCAGTATAACACATTTGCTATAACTGAAAGATCTACCATGACAAATCATTATCACCCAAAGTCCATAGTTTACAGTAGGATGCACTCTTGGTGTACCCTCTATGGGTTTAGACAAATGTATGATGTTTATCACCATTACCATATTATATAGAATATTTTCACTCCCCGAAAAATCCTGTGCTTTGCCTACTCACCTCTTATACCATAATCCCTAGCAGCCACTGATCTTTTTTTACTGTCTCCATAGTTCTTCCTTTTCTGGTATGTCATTTAGGTGGATCACAGAGTATATAGGTTTTTCAGATTAGCTTCTCTCACTTAGTAATATGTGTTTAACTTCCCTGCATGTTTGGATTAGTAGAACCGCTCTGGAAAGCCATATGGTGACTTCTTGAAAAACTAGGAATGGAACCACCATATGACCCAGCTATCCCACTCCTTTGTGTTTATCTTTATGGAGAAACTGAAAGCAACAGAATTAGTTACTTGCAAATAGCAGGCAAATGAGCTAATGCTGAAAATTGGGTTCTGACTCTGTCCAGGGTTCTTTTCATAGATAAAGACTCTGTATGTTTTTCATTTCCTAACAGAATGGGTTTCTAAATTTGCTCAGTAGGTATAAAAAACAAACAAACAAACAAACAACAACACACTCAAGAAAACAGCAAAGATCATCAACTCTCCCAGTTAGCCTGTGACTGAGGGGTTTTCTAGAACACAGGACTATCAATGCTAAAACTAGCAAAGTCCTGGGCAGACTATGATGGCTGGTCACCATAAAACAGTTATCAAAAGGTTTAAATTGGATGTGACAAGCACAACAAACCTTTGAAAGAAAATCTATTTGACTATAAAAACACAGGAGAAATAAGATGCCACTGAAAATATTTTCTTTTCTTTATTGAACTCAAAGTTCTTTGAGGATAGGATCTGGTCTGATTTCATATTTGTATTTTCCCCAAAGCATCTAGATTAGTGCCTCATGTAATCTGTTCAAAAAATATTTATAGTACTTTTTTTTTTATAGTAAATGTAAAGGTACATGGTAGAGAACACAAAGGAAAAAAAAATAACCTTGTAGACTATCTTTCTATAAGAAAGAGTTAAAGTTTGAGGAAAACATCAGTTTTCCCTTATTTGCCAAATGACTATAAGAGTGCTTAATACTTGAATACTATGGCCAGTATACTCTTTCAAACTCCTGCCCCGATCAATACCAATTCCAGAATACTAAGTTAAATTGGGAAGGAATCCCCTGTATCACAGATAAGTTTTAGCCATTTGTAGAAAGTTGAGGATAAAGAGAAAGCTGAAAAACTAGCTCATATTATCTCTATCAGAAAGCACTGTATCCATAATCCTTTACCAGAGAAATCTTAAGTTTATACATTAAACTACCTGGTTTGTAATTTTAAAAATAAGTGATTAACAGGTGGTATAGCGATACCAGATTTCAAACTATATTACAGAGCAATAGTAATAAAAACAGCATGGTACTGGTACCAGAACAGGCGGGTGGACCAATGGTACAGAATAGAGGACACAGAGACCAATCCACAAAACTACAACTATCTTATATTTGATAAAGGAGCTAAAAACATGCAATGGAGGAAGGATAGCATCTTCAACAAATGGTGTTGGGAAAACTGGAAATCCATATGCAACAAAATGAAACTGAATCCCCTCCTCTCGCCATGCACAAAAGTCAACTCAAAGTGGATCAAGGAGCTAGATATCAAATCAGAGACTCTCCGTCTGATAGAAGAAAAAGTTGGCTCCGATCTACAGATTGTGGGGTCGGGCTCAAAATTCCTTAATAGGACACCCATAGCACAAGAGTTAATAACAAGAATCAACAAATGGGACTTTCTTAAACTGAAAAGTTTTTTCTCAGCAAGAGAAACAATAAGAGAGGTAAATAGGGAGCCTACATCCTGGGAACAAATCTTTACTCCTCACACTTCAGATAGAGCCCTAATATCCAGAGTATACAAAGAACTCAAAAAATTAGACAATAAGAAAACAAATAACCCAATCAACAAATGGGCCAAGGACATGAACAAACACTTCACAGAGGAGGACATACAATCAATCAACAAGTACATGAAAAAATGCTCACCATCTCTAGCAGTCAAGGAAATGCAAATCAAAACCACCCTAAGATACCACCTCACCCCAGTAAGATTGGCAGCCATGATGAAGTCAAACAACAATGAGTGCTGGCGAGGATGTGGGGAAAAGGGTACTCTTGTACTCTGCTGGTGGGACTGCAAACGGGTGCGGTCAATTTGGAAAGCAGTATGGAGATTCCTGGGAAAGCTGGGAATGGAACCACCATTGCCCTTCTCGGACTATTTCCTGAAGACCTTAAAAGAGCACACTACAGGGATACTGCCACATCGATGTTCATAGCAGCACAATTCACAATTGCTAGACTGTGGAATCAACCCAGATGCCCTTCAATAGATGAATGGATAAAAAAATGTGGCATTTATACACCATGGAGTATTATGCAGCACTAAAAAAGGACAAAATCACGGAATTTGCAGGGAAATGGATGGCACTAGAGCAGATTATGCTTAGTGAAGCTAGCCAATCCCTAAAAAACAAATACCAAATGTCTTCTTTGATATAATGAGAGCAACTAAGAACAGAACAGGGAGGAAGAGCAGGAAGAAAAGATTAACATTAAACAGAGACATGAGGTGGGAGGGAAAGGGAGATAAAAAGGGAAATTGCATGGAAATAGAGGGAGACCCTCACTGTTATACAAAATTACATATAAGAGGTTATGAGGGGAATGGGATAACAAACATGGAGGGAAATGAATTACAGTAGATGGGGTAGAGAGAGAAGATGGGAGAGGAGGGGAGGGGGGATAGTAGAGGATAGGAAAGGTAGCAGAATACAACAGTCACTAATATGGCAGTATGTAAAAATGTGATGTGTAACTGATGTGATTCTGCAACCTGTATTTGAGGTAAAAATGGGAGTTCACAACCCACTTGATTCTAATATATGAAATATGATATGTCAAGAGCTTTGTAAGGTTGTGAACAACCAAAAAAAAAAAAAAAGTGATTAAGAATTTACTCCATTATCTATTTTTTCTACCTCATAAGAGTAAAATTATGGCATAAATGATCTATTTGTAACATATTTTTTAAAAGTACAAATGGATTACTAACCTTAAACTGCTTACCACCAGGTCAAATGTATTTTCTCGGAAGGGAAGAAATTCTTCATCAGCTAAAACACTGACAGTAGGAATTTCTGTTTCTAAGGAATTTTTCTAAAGTTTAAGATAAAAACAAAAAACAAAAAAAACAAAGACATATTTATATACGCTCAATTGCTAACACAATCATTGTTAAATAAAGTTAATGTTATATTCCCTGGTAGTTTCTCTCGGAAAAAAGTAGCACATAGAAGGTATTAAAAAATATTTCTTAAAGGACATTTAAGATCAGCCAGAAAAACTGATGAGTTGATTAGAAAAACATAAACAGGATACCCATCTCATACCATGTCCCCCGCAAAAAAACAACCTCAGAAAGTAGAAGCTTCCAGTGAAATAATTGCCATAAAGAATATTATATGAAAACATGGGTGAATACGTTCATACTTAGATTTTTTAAAAGTCTAAATATAACTCAAAAGCTAGTCACTATAAGTGAAATGACTAAAATATTTGATGATAAGCTAATTTAAAACTTTTAAAAAGCAATAGACAATGCAAACAAACTGGGGAAAATATTTACAATATATAAGATAAAGGCTTAATATTCCTAAAAAACAAGCTCTTACAATCACCTAAAACATGTTGTGAAATTCACAAGAAATACCAATAACCAAGAGATACCAACAGCTGTTTGGCTAAACCAGTACTCAAAGAGAGGCACCCTCCCCCCAATTTTTTTGAAAAAAGAGATTTTCAATTTTTGCTTATCAGATTGACTGACAAAACAACTGACCCAGTGTTGAGAAAGAGAAGGAGGAAAACTTATTTTCAAATAATATTATCATTCAATCTTTCTAAAGGGCAGCCTGGAGAAGTATTACCAAAAACTTAATATCAATGAATCCATAAATTCCACTACCAGAAATTCATTCCCAGACAGAAAAATAATTTGAGCACACACAGTTATTTCACATAAAGATATTTACTGCACTGCTAGTTATTGAGAAACTAGAAATATAACTGCTTTTCAATAGCAATTAAGCTAAATAAGCCATAGGATATTCATATATTGAAACACTATGTAGCCATTTAAAAGATAGTACAGACACATTTTTTTTTAAAGAGAGAGAGAAAGAGAGAGAGAGAGAAGAGAATTTTATTTTTAATATTTATTTTTTAGTTCTCGGAAGACACAACATCTTTGTTGGTATGTGGTGCTGAGGATCGAACCCGGGCAGCACGCACTCCAGGCGAGCGCGCTACCAGTTGAGCCACATCCCCAGCCCCAGACACAATTATGATTAACAAAAAAGAATGACATTCTGTGAAAAATGTAGAATGTTATAATATAGTGCATATAAAATTAGTGGAGGGGGACAGTAATATGTCTGCAAAGATACAGACTAAATGTCACCAGTTGTTGCCTCTGAGTGGGAGAACTAGGGGTGATTTTTTTAAATTTTTATTTTCTATACTGTTTAATTCTTCTTCATATGTATCACATTTATGATCAGAGGAAGAGGAAAAAAAAAAGCTAGCTATTTTCATTTTGAAGGAAATAAAGAACTGAAACTATTACCAGGAGATCAGAAACCAACAGTGTTAAAAGCTACCTACCAAAGCATTTTCTGCAATGTCTGTTTGGAAAAATTTTCCAACAGTTTCCTGCAATGGAAAAATTAAAGCTGATCAGATGATCAAAAACAAGCAAATATATAAATGCAGTAACAAATAAAACAATTGTTGAAAAGATTCATTTTTCAGCTTTATAAGGGTATTTTTCTGCCTAACAACAATATGGTACACAAATGCCTTTAATAACATATTAAAAAACACATTTAAACACAAGCAGCTTACTATATTAAGTACATTTAACTTTATTTAATAAAATAAAGAACACAAGTGCAAATACCTACATCCCTACTTTACTCCACTGTGTTAGGGTTCTGTATTAATTTTTTTCATGGTTTAATATGCAAATTTCCATAATCTTGTGCCAGACATCACGATGAGCTTCCTGCTTATAGTTACTCAAAGAATTTACAAAGGATAGAGGAGTTTACACATAAAGACTTAGTATTAGGGCTTAAAGGGTTTCATTTTCTCCATTTCACCTAACCTCTCTTCCTTTCAAAAGGAAAGGGTACTACACTATATCTGTTCCACATTAAAACTTTCCACACAGCTCTTTTCTCCAGGATCCTGTTCCTTCCATTTTCTCCTCTACCAATCTTCAATCTCTGTCTTCTAGTCTTTTCCTTCACCTTACAACTGGCAGAAGCCACCATTCTTAAAAACAAACAAACAAACAAACTCAATTCTAAGCATCTTCTAGTTATTTGGTTTATAACCCAGACTCTACTTACTGAGGTTTTTCTTTATAATTTTTGGGACTCTATCTTCCCTTTCACTGCTCCAGTAAACCTATTTCTGGAGGTAAGTAATGGCCCAAGCACCAACACAGCACTTTGTTGTTGCTGCTCTCAGTCCTGTTTCACTTGACCTCTTTGAAGCCCAACACTGTTAGGCATCTCCTAGAAACTTAAGTACTTTTTCTTCAGGATCCCCTCCTCTATTAGAAAAGCAGGCCCCTTTCAATTCTTCCACATCTGCTTTTTCCTGCTCATAGTGTAGCAAGGGTATACTGTACCACAAAACCCTATCATTACCTGATCACTGCTGATTACCTGAGGATAAACAGTGTGTAGATAAATGCTTAAGGACAGACTCTTGAGAAAGAAGAAAAAGAAAAAAAGGCACTCTGGTACTGTTTGCTGATTTCCGTGTTGTAACTACTCCAACAATGATGGATTTCATTCTAACAATATGGTATTGCTAGGTGTAGAGCTGAGATGGACACAACTGACTTTCATGAGCCTGCTCCAGCACAACTCTGTGAGGGGTGAAGAATGAGACCAATCAACTTATCTGTTTCACTTGAAAATCGAACTAAGAGTCTTAGAAAGAAGGGCAGAGGTCCCTGAGTTGGAAGACCATGAAGACCTCAGGGTTCTGATATACACTTAATACCCGACTCTTAGCTGGAGACTTATTTGAAGCATTTGTCAATTTCCATGGTGTAAATACTTCTGCCATGGCTGATTTCCCAATGTCAATGAGCAGAGGATTGGGGAAGAGAAAAATGGCTTTTCTGAGCTGGTACGAGCCACCGTTAGCACTCCACTGAGGTAGGGTACTTGTACTGGGGCTATATACACTAATGAACACTAGGAATGGTCTATAGGGGAAAAAAAAGGAAGCTCTGGCCATGTAATCCCAGAAAGCACAAGAACAAAAAGGCCTTCATACTGATATTTCAAAGTCCCTATTCCTTGTGAGGCCTGGCCAGATCCATAAATTACTTTAAGAACTCTGTGCAGGGGCTGGGTTGTGGCTCAGTGGTAGAGCACCTGCCTAGAATGCATGAAGCACTGAGTTCAATCCTCAGCACCACATTAAAATAAATAAATAAATAAATAAATAAATAAGAACTCTGTGCAACAACTGTCACTGCATTTCAAGTGGTTTGGGTGGACTTCTGCTTCTTACATCAAGAGATGGGCTAGGAATATCACTCAGTGATAGAGCACTTGCGTAGAAGCGTGGGGCCCTAGGTTCAATCCCCAGCTCTACTATCCTGCCCCCAACATCTTCCTGAAATACTTATCTTTTTTTTTTTTTTAAGAATTAAAAAAAAAATACTTTCCAGTTGTCATTGGACCTTTATTCATTCATTTATAAGCAGTGCTAACAATAGAACCCAGTGCCTGACACATGCTAGGTAAGTGCTCTATCACTTAACCACAACCTCATCTTTCTTATTATTCCTGGCATCTTTGCTGGCTCTTCCTCATTCTTCCAATTGTGAATGGTTGTTTTCTACATCCTTGCCTCAGAGAGCTTACCTATTTCTATGGCTTTGCTTGTAATCTCTGAAAGAGACTTCTAAATAAGTACCATATCCTCTACTTTGCCAGAATTACCTTGTCTCAAATCTTTTGCTATCTTTTTAAGATAGGCATTACTGCTCACATTTTACAGAAACTGAGGTCTAGAAAGACTGGATAACTGCTCTAAAACCACATAAACAGCAAGTAGCAGAGCTGAGATTTCGAATCCCTATCTGTCCAACTTCCAAGTCAGTGCACTTAACCTCAACACTCCAATTCTAGCCCCCCATTTCCATCTACTTGCCAGATCTCAACAATAATATACTCCTCTGATACTTTAAACTCAACATATTCAAGATAGGAATCATCCCTTGCTCCTTGCTGCATTTCATTCTGATTTTTCCCAATCTCTAAAGTCTTAACTTTAAGATTATCTCACATTTTTTCATGCATTTATCATTTAACATATCTTCGTTGTAGGTTATAGATACTGAGAATTAGTAATGAACAAAAATGAACAAATCTAATATGAAAAGACAGACACTAAATAAACAAACATACATCAGGGTTAATAAATGCTATGGAAACAAGTGAGTAGAGTGCACTACTTTAGAAAGTAGTCAGGGAAAGGATCTGTGATGAGGGGTCATTTGAGCAAAGACTTAACAGAAATAAGTAAGTTACACGAGTATCTTGGGGAAGAACATAGAGAACAAGTGCAGCACAAAGCTTTGGCCTGTTACATGACAAACCAAGGTTGCTAGGATTGCTAAAAATAAGATTTCCTCTCATGGAAGGAAATGTCAGGGCCATGTTAAAAAGCCATACCACTGAGGGCTTTATGGACTGGACTCTAGACTATGACTAAAATTAGATGAGAAATCAACTGTTCCGAGCAATGGACTAAAAATGACATAACCTACATTTTAAAAGGAATACTTTGCTGTTCGAATAGATTAAGCTTCCAATAAGGAAGCTACTGCAAAAATCTAGGGAATGGAGTTGGGGCTGTGACACATGCTTAGCTTGGGTGAAGCCCTGGGTTCGATCCTCAGCACCACATAAAAATAAATAAATAAATAAAAGTTAAATTCATTAAAAACAAATATCTAGGCAAGATGTGATGGTAGCTAAGACTGATAAGTAATGGTGAGGGTGGTTAAAAAGTAGTAGGGCTACAGATATACATTGAAATCCAAGTAAGACTCACTAATAGTGAGTCATCAAGTTCTGTTAGGTTTACTAGGTCTCATATATCCCATCTTGTATATCTGCTGCCTCCGAATAGGTGGCAGGTCTTTATCTCCCATACCTGTACCACCTTTAATGCAGCCTCCTAATTGATCTATTTCTTTATCCTCTCCCTTCTTTTTCTTCCTGCATGTCATCCTCAAATTAATCTTCCTTAAACACATCCCATAGCATTTTAACTTCCCTTCTGCTCTGCTCTGACTTCTAATGCTATGAAATTCTTTAAAATAACATGTCAGGTTCTGTGCCTCTGAAAAGCCAAGATCCCTGCGAATTTTTTCCTTTCCTTTAACTCCTGCCACATTTGAATGACTGTACTGATTCTATGGCATGTACTATTATCAATAACAGTGTTTTAGAAGCCTCATAAACATCCCCTCCCATCCCACACTGGCCCAAGTGTGTGTTTATATCTACAAAGAAAATTTTACATAGAATTCCTACCTTAACCTTTGTGTCCAGCACAATGTCCTATACATAGCAGCTAAAAGAATAAATGAATGTCTTTATGCTTTGAATTAGAAATGCAAAATAAAACGGCATGAATATTAACAGTCTCTTTATATTAAGATACAAAGAAAGATTTTAACTGATGACATTAACATTTTTCTACGTAAAAAACTTAGCTTAGTCTTATTTTTCTATAAAAATGTCAATCTAATTTTTCTAAACAGTGCCAGGGATTGAACTCAGGGACTCATGCATTCTAGGAAGGTGTTCTACCACTGATCTATGCCTCTAGCACCCGATTTTTATTGTGAATTAACACAATGTTTGAACAAACTAAGAACAAAGAGAAATATATATATAGGCTTTTCAAAAAATATATATAATAAGTAGAAACACTGGATAAAATGAATTAGCAATTCTGATATAAACAAAATCTAAATCTTAATATGATTCAACTGAATTGATTGGCCAATTCTTTTTTTAAATATTTTTTAGTTGTTGATGGACCTTTATTTTATTTGCTTATTTATATGTGGTGCTAGGAATTGAACCCAATGCCTCACCCATATGAGGCAAGAACTCTATCACTGAGCTACAACACCAGGCCCGAGCCAATTCATTTTTAAAAGTAAATAGTTGAATAAATATACCTTATTCAAATGCTGTGCTATGTAACCTCTTCCACAACCAACATCCAAAGCAAGGGTGAAATCTCTAAAATATAAGACACAGGAGTTATGTTTTATAATACAGTCCATAAAATAATCAAGAACCAATTTTTTCTTCAGTAGAAACATTTTATTGAAGGCAATTCTTAGAAAATTATATGGTCTGTCTTTTCTGCCTTGCCTTGCAACTATATCCACCAGAGAGCATACTATATAGAGAAAATCTATCTAATCCAGTCATTCATTCACAGGACCTCATGAAGAACCAGTTTTACCACAAGGTGGCTCCATGATGTGAATTAAAAGAACAGATTTAATGACAGTGTTTTAATTTAACAATACATCCAGATAAAGAATGAAGAGATTAAATGTAAATTAACAATGAAATACTATTGACTTAGTAATTATCCCATTTCTCAAATTTGTTGAGTATTAATATGCTAAATTAAATAAAAACATTTAATAATAGGTAACTTTTGCTAAAAATTTATCAGGCTCAAAGTATTAAAAGTTCTAGGTGTCCTGAGTTAAGTAGGTCAACATGGGTACTTTTAACTAATAAGGAGCAATCAACATTTTAATTCGGTCAGTTTGAATCTTAAGGCAAAAACAGTATCCTTCATACCATGTTGTCCCCTTTAAAATATATCATATCATACTATATCAGTATAGACATCTAATTATAAGCCATATGTTTAAGATAATTTATGACAAAAAGTTAAAACTTTATCTACTAGTAACATTTCTTCCCTAAAAAACTAGAAGAGTCCCTGTTCAATTTTTCTTAAAAATATATGTCAAAATTATAGAACACCAGTAGTTAAAGAACCTGTGGTGACAGTCAGTCATTTTCTGTATTTTTAACCTAATGTTCTATATCTTGATTATGAACATAGGCAATGTGGTACAGTTACATACACAGGTTTTAGAATTAGAAAGACAAAAGTTCAGATTTTGTGTCTGCAATTTACTAGCCCTGTCACCACTGATTTAACTTTGCTATATTTCACTTTCTTCATCTAAAAATGAAAACATTACAACTTTCCATCAGAGTTGGTGTGTCATATGAAATAGTGCATTTAAAATATTAGGACAGTACAAACATTCAACAAAAATTAGCTAAATTAGTTATATTACTGATTATATAAACTTATTAAGAGAGTCTCAGATCCCACAAATAAAGACATTTAAGAGTTAAGTTTTTAAAAGTCAACAGAAGTTCAATATTGACAATATAAACTACTCTTTGTAAAAATAAAATATTAATGCAAGGATAGTTAGAAAAGCATATTTAACAATTTAATTCCAAATACTTATGTTTAAGACTTGCTATTAGGCATAATCACAGGTCTCTTCATAGACTTAACTGAGCTTTGCTCAGCCATGACATAAGTTTGTAAATTCAAATGGATGTAGAAAACTTAATGTTGCCTTTATTATATCACAAATGACCTATAATCTAGTCAAAATGTTTACAGTAGTTTTTTGTTTTGTTTTGTTTTGTTTTTTGGCTCTTTAAAATAATGGAACTAAAGAAATAAATGAAATGGGGGACCTATTTGAAACAATGAAGCCTTTTTTTAACCTTAAAAATTAATTTATCCCAAGGCACTTACTTTGCAAAAATATATCTAAAATACAGTTGGAATTTGTGATTTTATAAAATTCCCTTTTTTATAGACAAATATAATAAATTCACCCAACCTTGGTTTACTTTAATGGATGGCTTTTAACCAAAAGTGCCTGTAGTCCCAGCTATTCAGAAGGCTAAGGCTGGAGGATCATTTGAGCCTAGGAGTTTGAAGCCAGCCTGGATAATACAGTGAGACCCAAATCAAAGGTAAAATAAATTAAAGTTGATTATATTTTAAAACAACCATCATTTACCTGGATATGTCATATATACGGTCTGCAATCCGATTTCCAACCTGAAAAATTACAAGAAGCATATATGTCAAGTAGGTTAAACAGAGAAGTAACATTCTTTCCCCAGTATTCCACAATCAATAGGTTACTTATGTTTTAGCATGATGACAAGTAATTCCCTTTATCCTTTTCCTATTTTAACAAGAAAATTTCAAATCTTGAATAGGAACACAAAATATTCCAAGAAACAGGCAAATTATTCTTCGGAAGTTAATTTAATGAAATCGAGATGAAACTTTCTTAAGAATGTGTGTGTATGTGTGTTTACAGTTTTACATTCCATAAGATCACAAAAATGTCGGGCTGTAGCTGTAGCTCAGTGGTAAAGTGCTTGCCTCACATGTATGAGGCACTGGGTTTGATCCTCAGTACCACATAAAAATAAATAAAGATACTGTGTGTTCATCTACAAATAAATATTTAAAAAAAAAAAGACCACAAAAATGAAAAGTAACAGGACACAAAAGGCAAATTAATGCCCAGATATATTAGCATGAGTACATGTGAAAGTGAAAAAATTAGTTAGCTAAGATTTATTACAGAAAAGAGTAGATACAATGAAAACTAACAAATCTTATGGAACTCTTAAATGAGTTAATAATTTTTTGAGAGATATTTGCAAATTAGAAAAAGTCACATCTGGGGCTGGGGTTGTGGCTCAGTGGTACAGCGCTTGCCTGGCATGTGCGAGGCCCTGGGTTCGATCCTCAGCACCACATAAAAATAAATAAAGAAAAAGTCAAATCTGAATGAACCCGCCCCCCATCTTCATTCCAATTTAAAACAGGTCATTTTACTGGGCTACCTTCATCTGGCAGGAATAAAGATGTAGGGGTCTAATATTCCCTACATTTTACTCCCTCATAAACATCCCAGAGTTGCAATATGTGTTTTGTTGACAGGAAGAGTGGCAAGGAAGGAGGTATAGCACAAGTCTTTTCTCAGAGGAATTCACTTTGTAGATCATTCTTAATATCAGTGCATTTGTTTATTATAAAATAACTCTCATATCTCATTTATTATAAATCTGCACACTGACAAGGCTTCAAAATGTAATCCAGGTGCTTTTCTTGGAAGGAAATAGGGATTAGGAACATACATCTTCAAGTACATTAAGTACATGCCACCATGAACTCTTCAGGAGGAAACCAGTAACTGGTAAAATCAGTATAGTGTTGCTCTGTTCCTTACAAATTGAGAGAGATGAAATTTATTGACAGTTGACTTTTCTCTCTAATAAACTCTAATAAACTCTCTAAGCATTGTCTCATGTAAGGCTTCCTAAAAAGTGACACACTGTCAATCACCTGATCAAGCCAATGACTGCACAGAGTTGTGTTCAAAGTAGGGGCCTGATTAACGTGTGGTGCATTAGCTTCAAAAAGCTCACTGAACTAGACTCCAATTTTGCTCCACCCCTGAAGGAATATATTGTGATCCCTGAGTTCAGTGCCGTTTCAGTATAAACTCTCAGGCCACAGACTTCCTAGGCAGCAAGGGAAAGAGATCCCTCAGACTAGAACAGACAAATCAGGAGATCTAAACTTAATTTTCCTAAAATATAAATAAGATCACATTACTCCACTGCTTAAAACCACTTACGGGCCTTATGCTCCTCTAGGGCAGTGCTACAAAAAAATCATGAGTACCAAGCAAGTAATGTAAAAATTTTTAGTGGCCATGTTAAAAAAGTAACAAGAAATAAGAGAAATTAATATATTTTATTTAACCCAATTGTTAAAAAAATCATACTAACGTACTCAACAAAAAAATTGAGATAATTTATGTCCTTTTTTTGGTATTCAGCCATTGAAATCAGGTGTTTATTTGACACTTATAAAACATTTCAATTGGACTAGCTGCATTTCCAAGTCTTAGTAGCCACCAATGGCCAGGAGTTTACCATACTGGATGGAACAGAAAGAGATTAAAATCCAAAGTTCCTAATAACGTGGGCCACCCTGACCTCTTTTCCCATTACCTCCGCCACTGGAACTTCATTGAAAGCTTCTATAAGGTCCTTTCGGACTCAGGGGCTTCACATTAGTCTTTCCTTTTACCTCTGAGGCTCATCTCACCTTACCCTACTCCCCTGGCCCATCGCTGCAGGGGCAAGTAGTTTGCCTGAGCAGCCGGGCCAGACCAACGCAGGCGCTATACCACTTGTTTCCCTCACCTTACTTCTTTAACTGAAATTACATTTCTTGTTGTCTACGCCTGTCTCGCCTTTTCCCCTTAAAATGAAACCATGGAGGTAACTCAAGCAACATTTTGCTGAATGAATGAATGAAAAAGCACGTTAAAAAAATATCCAAGTCCAGCCTTTCTTTGGTGACAGTAGAGGCCGGGAAGAACACGCTGCGGGTCAAGGTCACTTGACTAGATCCAGTCGATCCAGGCCCCACGAGAGTTCCCGGATCGGAACATCACAGGCTACGGACTGCCGGCCCGCGGTGTCTGTCCCCCAAACCTACCTCCTCTCTCAGGTAGTCAAACTTCATTGGCTCGGGCTGCTGGGCCGCCCAGTTCTTCTGTTTTCTCTTCAAATTCCGGTCAAAGATATTCAGGGCTCCGGGCGAGGTATTACCAAGGGGAAACACACCGGAAGCGACTTCTCTGCCGCCAAGGTTCGCTGCTAGGACCCTTGCCGCCGGAGGCCGTCGCCACAGGCGCCAGAGCCTAGCCTGTCTCAGCATCTTCAGCTGCGACGCAACTGGCCAGCGTGTTTGTCTTGCGCCTGCGCCCGCGCATAGAATGCTAAACTGAAAGAGGTGAATGTAGAAGTAGTTTGGCCCAGTTCGCGTGCCGTTACGGCGGAGCGTCACGCGGAGGATTGTGGGTCCCATGTGAGGCTTGTGGAGAGTTACAACAAGGTGAGTAGGAATGGACTTGAGAAGAAGGGCTCTGGAGCGGCTGCACCAGTCTCTGACGGGATCCCCTTCGGATTTGTGAGGGGAGCTCCGCTTCTTCCTTCTCCGTCCTCGCTGTTGAGGCCTTCTCAGTCCTCTTCAAGGCTGCTTCTTTGGAACCTCAGTCCAGTAGGTTCCGCCTGAGGATTGGGAGATGGGAGGAGGCGTTGGTTCTGGGTCCAGTCTGGTATACCTGCGTTAGAGGGTGGGGTGGACTATCTGGATGAGGGCACGCGTCCAGAGGTGAGATCAAGTCGATTTCCGGTCTCTGAATATTTGATGTTTGTAGTGTGCTTTATTACATTACCTCTACTAGTTGGATGAGACGGTACCAACTTCGTAAGGCTGTTCAGAGGATTAAGTGCCATAATGTAGCTAAAATTCATAAATGCATCAGCGAAACATTTATTTCTCGGGATATATAAAAAGTTTTTTTTTTCAAGTTTAAGAAAAACCATAGCTTTAGAACCGGCCTTCGTTTTTTGAAAGAAAGCAGTACCTTACAATTTGATCAGTCCGTTTTTGCTCTTAACAATCAATGACTTCAGACGGTTTGCAAAACTCAAAACTAGATAAGCCGAATCATCAGAGACTTTACAAGGGACCAATGCTAGTTCATTTTCTCTCTCTCTCATTCTCTCTCTCTCTCTCTCTCTCACTCACTCATACACACACACACACACACACACACTCTCTCTCTCTCTCTCTCTCTCTCTCTCTCTCTCTCTCTCTCTCTCGTGTTTTGGGGGATCAGCTCATGTGGGCCATAGTCGCTTCTACACAAAATTAATTATAGAAGGAAGTGGTATCCACTAACTAAAGTGAGACTTTACCTGGTTCTTGGAGGATGGTTGAATTTAAAGAGGGAACTTGGTAAGCTAACCTGATTTGATTGGTCTGGTTAGTTGCGAAGCTAACCTTGTAGTACTAAATGCTGTTGGGAGTAGCAGGAGGTAAAGAATAATAGAGAGATATCTAATAAAAATATTTCACTATTAAAAAAAAAGAATAATAGAGAAAATGGGACCGTTTGAAGAAACAAGTGAGACCAATTAAGGCTGGGGAATCTTTTCATTACCTCAGCTTTCAGCCTATAATTATAATACATATAGGTATACAGCTAAAAGTATGGAAATTCTAAGTGAGTGTAATGGGCTAATAAACATTTGCCCTCTTCCATAAAACCTTGAGATTCTGCTTGGTTTGCCTTAAATTTGTTTCTTCAAATGATTTGTAATAGCTAAGAGGATATTTTTATGTTTTTGATTTTCTTGCATGACCCCGAATAATTTGGAGAGATTAAATAAGACTTTTTACTTTTATTTTATGTACATTTAACTTAGAATATGTTATGAATTAATGTTTTAAAAACATTTATATTAAGTATTTAAATATTATTTGATACTTAATATTAAACTAATATTTAATATTAAATAAGTATTTGATATTGATATTTAAATATTAAGTAATATCTAAATATTATTTACATTTCATTGATGTATGTAACGTGTTTTATTTGTTTTTTAGTATTTGGTTTCTTCAAACATTTGTTCAGTGAGAGATTTTAAAATGTCATCCAAACAAGAAATAATGAGTGACCAGCGGTTTAGACGAGTTTCAAAGGATCCCAGATTTTGGGAAATGCCAGAAAAGGATCGAAAAGTCAAAATTGACAAGAGATTTCGAGCCATGTTTCATGACAAAAAGTTTAAATTGAACTATGCTGTTGATAAAAGAGGGCGCCCCATCAACCATAGTACTACAGAGGACTTGAAACGTTTCTATGACCTTTCAGATTCTGATTCCGACCTCTCTGATGAAGATAACAAAGCACTGAACCAAAAGAAAATGAAGAAAAAAACCCAGACCAAAAATGAAATAAAGTCCAAAAATTTGACTGAGAAGAAAAAAAAAGAAACTGAAAAAGTTAGTCAAAAGGATTCTGAAAATAAAAATGATGTAGATAATTCTGAAAGAATTCAGCAAAAGAAAAACATATGTAGATTTAAGAAGATAGATTTAGAAATAAGTCCCAAAAAAGATAGTGAAGAATTTACACATAAAAGTACACAAGTGAAAAAAAACATTGAATGTAGTGCAGACTCTTTTCCCAAAGGAAAACTAAGGACAGTAGGCTCAAGCACCTCTGAAATTGGGAAATCTACCAAAATCATTTGTTCGAAGACAAAAAGAGAAAAACAATCAGGTTGGTTGGAAAGAATTAGGGATTCTTTGATGTTAATCATGTTTATTTTTATATTGATCTTTTAAAACAGTAAACAGTTATGGTAAGTTGGGAATGTTTAAATGCTTATATGTAAATCTAAAACTATGAAAGAAAAAATAACAAGGTTTATTTTTTATTTAGTGCTAGAAGGCAGATGTAGAAATTCCATTCTTAATGATTTTGATTTGTGTTGGGCATTAGTAAAGGCTATATGTGCTAACCATATAAAGTGTTAATATGTAATCACTTCATAAGAAGAGATGTGTCTGAAGGTAAGGAGAATTGTATATTAATTGTAATTAATTAATATTCAAGTATGACTAATTTGTGGTAGCTAGAACATGGGGTATGGTTCCCCATCTTAAGGCTTTTGCTAGCTTATTTGATGCCTTCGAGCAAATTAGAAAAAGGTATACTCTGAACACATAGCTCTCCAGAGCTCACAGTTTGGTGGGGGATAACACTTTTGAGAGAAGCAACAGGTTGTTTTCCCCTGAACTAAGCCACTCTGCAGGATACATGGTTTGATGAGTAAAGATGGCTTTGATTTCAGCCCTTTCTCCTTTGTAGATGCCCATGTGCAGATAACAGCCCTCTAAACTCTGTGAAGTGGTCCTAGTCTAAAGTAGTGCTATCCAACAGAAGTGCATAATTTTTGAATTTTTAATAGCCATGTTAAAAAGTGAGAGGAAGGGGTTGGGGTTGTAGCTCAGTGGTAGAGTGCTTGTAGCTAATGTGTGAGGCACTGTGTTCCATTCTCAGCACCGCCTATAAATAAATAAAATAAAGGTTCATTGACAACTAAAAAATATTTTTAAAAAATTGAGAAGAAGCAGATGAAGTTAATTTTAATAACATATTAACCAGTTATATATAAAAAATTTATTTTAGTTTGTAATCAATATTTTATAAATTAATGACATTTACATCCTATTTTTGCACTAATCTCAAGTTGAATGAGCCATATTTTAAGTGCAAAATTACCACTTATGGCTCCTTGCCACTATATTGGACAGCATAAATCTAAAGTGGAAGAAAATCAGAACCAGAGAACAAAATAAAATAACAGTGCCATAAAAGATGTTTAGCAGAGAGCTATGGAAGTGCATAAGAAGGGGCTGCTCAAGATGTGACAATCAGGGGGTAGAGAGAGAAGATGTGAGGGAAGGGGAGGGGGGATAGTAGGGGATAGGAAAGGTAGCAGAATACAACAGTTACTAATAGGGCATTATGTAAAATTGTGGATGTGTAACCGACGTGATTCTGCAATCTGCATTTGGGGTAAAAATTGGGAGTTCATAACCCACTTCAATCTAATGTATGAAATATGATATGTCAAGAGCTTTATAATGTTGTGAACAACCAATAATAAAAAAAAAAAGATGTGACAATCAGATAAAAAGTGCTAGAAGATGCATTGTTTTGATTGAGGTTTGGAAAGGATTTAAGTTTGAGGATCAAAGTGTTCTATATATAGAGAACTATTTGAGCAAAGTTGTGATTATTCATGTTGAAAAAGACAACCATTTGTGATTAGATAAAATCTTGAAGAGGTAAAAGGGTAATAGATATAGAAATGACTATTTGGAACTAGGTAAGAAAACACCTGGTATCTAGTTTGTATTTACATGTTAACTGTTTAATAAAATTTTGTGTTGCCTCTGACAGCAGGAAATTTTAAATATTGATGTTGCTCATAGTTGATGTTGTAACTGAAAATTGGTGGTACCGATGAGCCAGATTGGCTACAATTATAGTACCCAAGGAGGATAGGCATTAGGAAAAGACAGGAAGGTCTTGAGATAGGAATCATATTGGGAAAGTAGGAAGTATTAGGCAGTGGGCAGAATTCTAAATAGTAGAGATGAGGGTTTCTGGGACGGGGTCCCATTTCACTTGTAGCAGAACCAGACAGCAAACCTCATGCAAAATAGAAAAGAGATACGAATCTAATTACTGAAATTGAGTAAAATTGGACTGAGACCAGCAAGGTTGATGTGATGCTGAGTTTGTGAAGTAAGCTAGTCTAGCATCCTTGAGGTTCCAGTTAGTTTAGGGCACTGGATTAATATAACATCATTTTAATCCTTTCAATTGGTTTTAACAGAATATTCTTAAAATTCTTTTCTCATTTAATTTTATCAATAACCTTGAGAAATGAAAGATATATCAAGAAGCCAAGTTAAAGTGATTTATGTAAGAAACACATGGAACTGGAACTATAATTCATGTCTTCTGACTCTTTTTACCCCACCATGTTGCTGGCGTTATTTATATTGGTTCCACAATCTGGAGTTAAATGATTGAATATACAACCCTCTTTTATTCATTAATTAATCACCAAGTATCATTGCAGCAAGTACTACATGCAAGGGACTTTTAAAGGTCAATAAGGAAAAAAATAATATAAGGAGTTACAGTTTCATATTTGTCATTATATAATGTTCACGAGGGGTTTTGAGCTGTAGCTGAGTGGTAGAGAGCCTGCCTCAAATGTGTGAGGCACTGGGGTCAATTCCCAGCACCACATAAAAATAAATAAAGATAGTGTCCATCTACAACTGCAAAAATTTAAATAAAATGTTCATGACCAGCACTTGTAGGCCTAAGAATTTATTTTAAGTAAATAATTGGAAGTGTGTGCAAAGAATATGATTGCAGCATTATTTTAAAATTAAAAATGTTAACCTAAATCATTAAATGATTAAAAAATTATAGTAATACAAACATCTATGATGTGTAAAGTTTTAAAAATAGATTGTTTAATATCACCAGCTACTTTGAGAAAAATTTTGAGGGTTATATACCAAAATAACCCTGAATGAGAAGCTACTTATCATCTTAATTTTCTTCATTAAGCCATATTTTCTTAATTTTTTTTTGCAGTGTACATTCATATAATTAGGGAGAAAATGGTAAAACAGCTTTTTAAAAAGTAGGTAATAAGTAGTAGTGTTTATAATAACTACTAGACCAGTTATCATTGAAGAATAGGGACAGTCACTTATTTTGTAACCCCACTTTATCTAAAATGAAGCTTTGGGGCTTGGGTTATGGCTCAGTGGTAGAGCATTCTCCTAGCGTGTATGAGGTCCTGGGTTCAATTCTCAGTACCACATGAAAATAGAGTCCATCAACAACTAAAAAAATTCTTTTCAATAAATAAATAAAAATAAAATGAAGATTTGTATGTTGTGGGCTCATATGTAATTATGTATTATTTCAACATCTTTGAAAACAACCACTGCATCACGTCTGTGACATTAGGAGTATTTAGAATAAAGCTAACTTTTAAAAGTTAATTTAGTTATCTTATTTCTCAGTGTTGCTTAAAAGTGAATTATGCTTAACTCATAATATCTTACTTTCACTTTTATGTTCTTCTGATGCCCTTACACAGAACTCATGATAATACCTTCTTTTTCAAATTGCTAGCCAGTTATTTTTATTACTGTGTACTTTGTGAAGCCAGAAATCAAAGCCCATTTCCTTCCCTCCTAACCAAATGCCTTTCATTCAGTTAATCTTAAGTCAAATGATATCTGTGCAAAGTCTTCCTTTTCATAAATATTCTTTGCAGACAAACTTAAATGTCTCTGGGGCTTAAAACATGGATTCATAAATCAATAAAATTTTTCCTTTATTTATGAACTATCAAGGATGGGAATTATGTTACATATCATCTCATTTCCCTTCACCTGTTTCAATGCTCTGTATATAGTAGATAATGAATAAATACTGTTAAGAGTGTAGGACTAAGAGAAACCAAGTTTCAGTTTTTTTAAAAAAAACTTTAAAAAAATTTTTTTTGTTGTATTTTTTATACCTTTATTTTATTTATATATATATGTGGTGCTAAGGATCAAACCCAGTGCCTTACACATGCTAGGCAAGTGCTCTACCAATGAGCTATAGCCCCAACCCCAAGTCTTAAACTTTTAAATTTGCTTTTAATTCTCCAAGGTTTGAGTCTATGAGTAAGCAGAAATGTAAGCATCAACTTAAACATAATAAACTATGTAGGATATGGGGAGACACACACACACACACAGTAGTGATTGCTTATAGAAGTAAGAAACAAGCCTGAACGGGCTGGTTTTTTAGTGCTAAGGGCTAAAAAGGAATCCTAAACAAAATATCTTGATATATCAGTGACTCTAAATAACAGTTAGTTACAAAGTTCAAAAGCAAAAAAGTTATCATTTTTCTCTTTATAGGTAATCTCATCGAAATCACAATTTCTGTTGTCAACCACATATGAATGAGTTAATTTTATCTCACAACTCTGAGCTATATCTCTTAATAAGTAGCAGCCTTATTTATTGATGTTGTCTCTTGGAAAGGCACTTCAAATTTAATATATTCAAAACTGAATTCATAATCTCCCTTCACCAAAAAAAACTAATTATTTTCCATTGTTTTCTATTCATCTAGCTAGCTAGCTAGTTAGCTTCCTGGTTCTGTAAGCCAAGAAGCCAGAACTCATCTTTGACACTTCTGAAACTTCTGTTCCTTGTATCAAAAACCCCTGTCACTGATCATTACTTTTACCTCCTTAAAGACTCGGAAGTCTTCACTTCTCTACAATTCTACTGCCACCAATATAATGCTATCTTCATTTCTTGTCTAGAGTATTCTACTGTCCTTCAGAAAGCTCCATTCACATCTACTTTTTACTCTCTCCAGCCAGTTTTCCACATTAACAGTCAAGGTGACTTCCATTTGCAAATCTGACAGTGTCCTTTTGAAAACATAGCAATGGTTTCCCATTTATTTTAGGAAAAAGTCCATCCAACCTGATCTGCATGGTTTTTGGATATTATGACTCCTATGTGAATCTTTAGTTCCATCTGTTTCTTAACTGATTGCTATCCACAATCCAGACAGGATTATTGACTTTTTCCAACTGGCAGATCTTTAGATGCTTTCTTTGCTGTTTATAACAAAATTCCTTTATCTATTAATCTAATTTGATTATTTATTTTTCAGATAGTAGCTTAATTATATCTCATTTAGAAACCACTATTATATGTTTTCAGAAAGCATGATATAACTTTCCTTTTTAGAATTTATCCAAGTTATAATTTCTTTTGTTGTTTATATAGGTTTGATTGGTTTTATTTGTTACCTGTTTATTGATCTTCATTCAAAGTACAGTGAGGACATTAATTACTTCATTTTTGCCAGTGATTGTCTAAGATAGGCCCGCCATAAATATCAAAGTCTATTTGCATGAGCTGGATATATTTTTAAATTTCTATTAAATAACTTAGGTAAGGCTGAATTTTTTCATAGAAGTTTTATTTTTACTGTATAAAATGTCACAATAACTTGGATTCAATTTAATTCACTGTGTACTTTTCTCCTCCCTTAACATTTTGCAACAGTTCCATTCATAGTGGCAAGTGACACTGATGGTAAAATGTTTGACAAAGACACTTTGGAGGAAGATTCAGACAGTGTTAGTGAAATAGGAAGTGATGAGGAATCTGAAGATGAAATCACAGGTGGTGGTGGCTCTTTAGCTGATGATGATGGAAATGAAGATGATCAAAAGGAAGATGAAGACAGTGAAGAGGATACTGAAAGTGACAGTGGCCCTGATCTTGCAAGGGGTAAAGGAAATGTAGAAACTAGTTCTGAAGATGATGATGATTTGGCAGATTTATTTCCAGAAGAGCCTGGTTTTGAGCATGCTTGGAGAGAATTAGATAAAGATGCTCCTCGGGCTGATGAGGTAACATTTTGAATAAGATTATTTATGAATAACTTGTTACAATTAACTTGTATGAATAGTAAAATCAATATCATGAAATTAAATGGAAAGGAAACTGTCAGTGTACCTCAGTAGAACACTTGCCTAACATGCATGAAACCCTGGGTTTGATCCCCGACATCACAAAAAATAAGTTGAAAAACCTTTTTTGGTAATAGTATTCTTTGTGTGTTTTGGAGTTTTTGTTTTGTTTTGTTTGTATTTTGTCATGCTGGGAGTCATACCCAGAGCCTTATGCATGCTAGGCAAGTGCTCTACTACTAACCACATAGTAATATTTTTCATGATTCTGATTTAAACTTCTAGATATGGAATATGTTTATATAAATTAGAAGATGTCTGTCCAAGCAGATAAAGAAAAAATTCTACATAACTAATTAAAATTCACTTGAAATTTTTACAAAATACTTGTTTTATCTAGTAATTTACCTTCTGTACCTACTGCACCTTAGGGAAATGTTATGGGGTCACATAAGGCCCCTCCCATGCATGGGTGACAGATAGTTTGACAAATTTAGAGTTAAAAAAAAAAATCATTTCATGTCCATGTTCTAATTTAAGAACTGAGAAGCAAGTAAGTAGGTTTTTTTCTTTTTAGGTTTTACTATTGTTTAACTCTCTGGAAGTTCTCTTTTACATGTTGAAACAGCTTAGATAACTACTGATAATTTCATAACTTGGGGAAAAGAAAGCATATTTTTGAATTTTTATTTTTCAATCATTAAAAATAATATAAATTATATAATACTTAATTCTTTTCCTTTCTCAGATCACACATCGGTTAGCGGTTTGCAACATGGACTGGGATAGATTAAAGGCAAAAGATTTGCTGGCTCTGTTTAATTCTTTTAAACCTAAAGGAGGTGTTATATTTTCTGTAAAGGTGAGAATTAATTTCATTTTAAAGTAAAACTTATAGATATTTAAAGTTAGATTTGACTTTTTTTTTTTTTTCCTCCAGTGACTTAAAATGTTGTGGCTGTTTTTTCTTTTATAGAAAATAATTTATCTGGAAATTGTTCATTACAACTGGGCATGAAACTAATGTAAACAGGTTGTAAGTGTTAGGAAGAGATAAAATTTTCTTGATGGATTATATGATTGTGTACACTTTAAAAGCCCAAATAAATTCAGGTTTGGTAAACCAGTATGGTATAAGGTAAATATTTTTTTTTTTTTTTTTAGGGCTGGGGTTGTAGCTCAGTGGTAGAGCGCTTGCCTAGCATGCGTGAGGCACTGGGTTTGATCCCTGGCACCACATAAAAGTAAACAAATAAAATAAAGGTATAAGGTAAATATTAAGAAATAATTTGCATTCCTCATTACTGGCATTAACCAATTAAGGGAAGAAATTCAAATTGCATTGGCAACAAAGGTAATGTTTTTGGGAATTACCTTAATAAGTACTTTAAGACCTATATGAAGTAAGCTAAAACATGATAAATGTGGTAAGCCAGTGTAATGATTAAGTATCCAGACTTTGCTTCATGATAGACCTATGTCAAAGGTTCATTCTCATAAATGCTATGTGATCTTGGGTGCTTAATTAATGCTCTATTCATTTAGCAAATGGATATAACAATAGTACTTTCTATGGTGGTTATAAGGATTAGGAGCTCACACTTAAGTCTTTAATACAGTTTCTGAAGTAGTTCACATTTATTTATTTTTTTATTAGTTGCTCAAAACATTATAATGATCTTGACATACCATACATTTTATTCAAATGGGGTATGAATTCTTATTTTTCCACGTGTACAGATTGCAGGATCACATTGGTTATACAGCCACGTTTATACATACAACCATACTAGTGTCTGTTGTATTCTGCTACCCTTCCTATCCCCCCCTTCTCTCCCTTCCCCTCCCATCACCTCTCTCTACCCCATCTACTGGAACATTTATTTATTTTTTATTTTTAAGACAAAGTCTCCCTAAATTGCATAGGACCTCACTAAGTTGCTAAGGCTGGCTTTGAACTTGCAATCCTCCTGCCTCAGCCTCCAGAGTTGCTAGGATTATAGGTGTATGCCAATGTGTCTATCGCTTATTTAAATATTTTTAAATGTCACTTCTATAGTTTTATTGTAGTTTCAATCAAAATCTCAGTTCAAGTTAAGAAAAGGATGCCAGTAGTCATCCAAAAGAATAAACAAGAATGGGGCTGAGATTGTCATTCTGCTTGAATACCTGTTGTTGAGATAAATGGACAAGTCATTGGATAAAAAACTTAGTTCATATCTTCACCTTACAATAACCCAAGCTAAACTCCAGCATTAAGCAAATGGGAAAAAATTAAAAATCAAACCAAAGAAACAAGACAAAAAAGAATTATATTTTGTGAATTCTTGGGTTCTAGGAGGTGGGTAAATAGGAGTTTTTAGATCTACAAAAGAAAAAAAAATCAGATGTAACTACATATATGCATTCTAGGTCAACCTACTATGTAAAACTCAAAGTAGTAAGAAAAATTCAAATTATCTTGTTGGTAAATTGTGTATTTCAGACAGCTTAAAAAACATTAGGTAGGGCTGGGGATGTGGCTCAAGCGGTAGCGCGCTCGCCTGGCATGTGTGCGGCCCGGGTTCGATCCTCAGCGCCACGTACAAACGAAGATGTTGTGTCCGCCGAGAACTAAAAAATAAATATTAAAAAAAAATTCTCTCTCTCTCTCTCTCTCTCTCTCTCTCTCTCTCTCTCTCCCCCCCCCCACTCTTTCTTTAAAAAAAAACAAAAAAACATTAGGTAACAAATGTATATTAAGCTCGGCAATATCAAACAATGTAAATTAATATAATTATATTTCTTGACTCTGAAAGTAGCCAAGATTAAAAAAAAAAATACCAGTGAGAGTAAATTCTTTTTCTTATACCCAAACTATATTTAATTTATATGGTAAGAGTGTCAGCAGTTCTTTTCTTTAGTATTTGAAAGGTTTTTTATTTTTTTTATTTTTATTTTTTGTAGTTGTAGGTGGACAGAATGCCTTTATTTTATTTGTTTATTTTTATGTGGTGCTGAGGATCAAACCCAGTGCTTCACACATGCTAGGCAAGTGCTCTACCACTGAGCGACAGTCCCAGCCCTTGAATAATTTTTTTTAAAAGAACGCATTGGATAAATAGTATGACAGAAGTAAGTTGGATATTATAAAGTTGATTTTGTTATGTTTTATGTCTTTCTATTTTATTTAAACTGTTTAACCAGTCCATTTTCTTATATTTTATTCAGAATTCCTTGAGCTTACAACCTTATTTTGCATTTCTTAATTTTTCTGTTGGATCCTAGAGTCATCTTGCTCAAGGTGGTGTGTAGAAGAAATACTATTTTTTTTTTTTTTTCAATTCTTGTTCAAGCCCCAGGTCTGTTACTTTTTAGCCAAGGTGATTTATTTAAAGGAAAGTCCTTGGGATGCTTTACTTTCCTGTAATGAGTTTGAAAGTGAATTGCTATTTTCATTGAGTAAAGTTGTGACTCTGAAAGTTCTTGACCTTGATGGGTCTACATATTGTATGGGAAGGAATGTATAAATTACATCCATCTTATTTTTTGTGTTTAGATATATCCTTCAGAGTTTGGAAAAGAAAGGATGAAAGAAGAACAAGTTCAAGGACCAGTAGAGTTACTAAGTATTCCTGAAGATGCCCCTGAAAAAGACTGGTACTAAGTTGCTATAGATCATAAGCCTTATAAATTCATGTCATTATTTTAAAATTCTGGTTACTTTCATAGGACTAAAGTTTACATTTGAACCATATATGATTCAAACAGGTCTTATAAAACAGATTATAATCTGTCCGAAGTGGCACACTATTCAAACAACATTTTGTGCATATATTTATATATTCTTGGAAATATTGCAATTCTTTTTTTTTTTGTGGGGTGGTACCAGGATTAAACTCAGAGGCACTCTGCCACTGAGCCACATCCCAGCCATATTTTGTCTCTTATTTAGACCCAGGGTCTCACTGAGTTGCTTAGTGCCTCGCTGTTGCTGAGGCTAACTTTGAACTCACAGTTCTCCTGCCTCAGCTCCCAGGTGGTTGGGATTACAGGAGAGTGTCACTTAGCCCAGTGAAATATTGCAATTCTTGGAAAACATTTCATGATTAAACTGAGTTAAAGTTTTTCCCACCCTCATGACTCTGAATTAGTAAGTTTTGCGTTTTTTCTGAGATGTTACTTTCTATGTAAGTTGTACTGAAACTATTTACCTTTAAATTATTTAAGTTTTCTTACTTGAAGGGCTGGGATTGTGGCTCAGTGGTAGAGTGCCCGCCTAGCATGTGCGAGGCCCTGGATTCCATCCTCAGCACCACATAAAAAATAAATAAAATAAAGATATTGTGTACAACTAAAAAAATAATACTAAATAAATATTTCTTAAAAGGTTTTCTTGAGATTAAATAGAAAAATTTAAAAGTATACAGTGGGTACTATAGAAAAAAATTAAGATAACTTTAAAAAGTCACTAGGTGGAGCTATATGTACACTTAATTAAAATGGTGATTAAATAGATTGGTGGGAAGAGAGGCATATGAAAACCTTCAAAGAATATGCTATTATGTGAAATTAAACTTAAAGCTATTTAGACTTGAAGACAGATGAATCCGGAGCAAACATTTTGCAAGATCAGGAATTTCTTTGTAATAGAGCTAATGCTTTCCAAGCATATTTTATAATGTGGTGGTTTGGTCCAGTGGATTTATTTGAAAAGAGTGTGTGTTGTAGCAGAATAAACAAAATATGTATTCTAGAAATAAAATTAAGATTGTTGATAAGTATATGTAATTTCCACACTCCTTTTCTAGATAATAAATTTTTAAATTGAGCTTAAATATTTAATGTTCATAAAGGAGAAGTTATAAAGGAGAGATGACTTGATTGAAGGCTAGCTTGTAATTATTTTTCTTTTTTTTTAGTATTTATTTTAGTTGTAGTTGGACACAGTATCTTTATTTTAATTATTTTATATGTGGTGCTGAGGATCGAACCCAGGGCCTTATACATGCTAGGCAAGCACTGTACCGCTGAGCCATCACCCAACCTGTAATATATTTTTCTTAAAATAGTTATTTTTATTTTTTAAAGGCAGATAGATTTCTGTGTTTCTATATAAGTAAGTTTAATGATTTTTTTTTCTCCCTTTAGGACCTCTAGAGAAAAATTAAGGGATTATCAGTTCAAACGACTGAAGTACTATTATGCAGTAGTAGATTGTGATTCTCCTGAAACTGCAAGTAAAATTTATGAGGATTGTGATGGCCTGGAATTTGAAAGTAGCTGTTCTTTCATAGATCTAAGGTAATTCAGTGTGTGTCATACCAACTACATCTTACAGCACAGCATGATTATAAGAAGTAAAATACTTGAGCTGGTGGTACTTTTTGTTGTTTTTTTGTTCTAGAAGAATTATTTGCTTTTTGTGGTTGAATTGTCATATAGAACCTCACCCCGAAGAAAGTGAAATCATTCCCACATTTATGCGCTTTTAAACACATTAAATGTCTGTTTTAAGATGGTGTATTTGTGTGATGGTATATCTTTGCAACTCTTTTAGAGCTTGGGAGCAGATGAAGTAACTAAAAAAAAAAAAAAGCATTTAAGAAGGAGCAAAGGAACTTGCTAATAGACTGTTATCTCTAGATCTGCACTGTCCAATGTAGTAGCCATTAGTCAAATCTGATTATTTTAATTTGTTTAATATAAAAATTTAAAATTAAACTTGCTCAGGCAACTAGACTAATTTTGGACAGAGCAGATACCATCTGCCATCTTCACAGAAATATTCTGTTGGACAGAACTGCTGTAAATGCTGTTTCAGTAAATGAATGGTATTACATACTAAAGTGTTTGTCAAGAAAGGTACACTTTATTATATAAACCTAATAAATCTTAATTATCCGTTTACCCCCCAAATAATTTTTAATAAAATGTATAGCACATGCTTTTTATATGTATGTGTAAACACTCACCTATATAAATTGTGAAACCTAAATATAATGGATTTCTTAGCGCTGTACATTTTTTCCCCATTCCTTAGCCTAAGCCTAAAAATTGTCAAATTACACCAGCTAATTTACTTTTAAAAGCTGCTTATTTGTGAAATGAAATTGTAGTATAATTTTGTTAAGGTTTTTGGTCTTGAATCAACCTTAAACATTTCTTTATTTTTAGTGATACCTAATGGGCATGATACTTTATATTTAGAACATTTACCATTAATAATTCTGTTTGATCTTCAAGAGTATCATAAAGCAAGCTACTGACTGCTATTAGTAGTCTGGTTTTTGTGAAACATGATCGATCCCTGTGTGTTTGCACTTGTATTAACTGGCTCCTAAATATAAGGTTTCTATCTATATAAGTATTCACTCATTTATGAATTTTAGAAATTTTATACCTAGGTTATTTTTAACACTGTTTGCCTTTTCTGCATGGGTGTTCTATAGAAACTTTAATATTGTTTATATGTATAAACTACAACTAATTAGTTAAGAATCTGAATGCTGCTTGTTTATCACTGAAACATATGTTTAAATAAATTTATTTATTTATTTTTGCTTCTTAGGTTTATACCAGATGATATTACTTTTGATGATGAGCCCAAGGATGTAGCCTCAGAAGTGGATTTAACAGCATATAAACCAAAGTATTTCACATCTGCTGCAATGGGAACATCAACGGTATTTCTTAGATTTTAAGAAGAGATTTGTGTATTATTTACTTACAACATCTTTAACAATGGAAAGTATCAACGTTTCAATGCTCAAGTACAAATAGAAAAGAGACATAAATAGGCTTATATTATCTACTACATCTGTTTGAACCTGTTTTCGGATTCTAGTTATACCTTTAGGCCTGAGTCAATCACCTGCTAATATTTCTTTTCTTCTGTCTTTCCCACACTCTTAGTCAAACGGTTTCTTTGGGATTGGAATATAACTCAGTGATAGAGCACTTGCCTAGCATGGCCCTGGGTTTAATCTCTAGCACCACTTAAAAATACTCCCCCAAACAGCTAGATTTTTTAATAAGTAATATATTAGCTATTAATAGCCTAGTGAATAGGAGAAAGAAAGTAACAGATTTCCTCAAATGACAGTTAAGCAAAGCTAGTGAAAGTCTACAACAGGAGCACATTTTCTGCTGATATTGTCAAACCACCCCCTCCACCCCCCAGTACTGGAGATTAAACCCAGGGCTTCATACATGCTAGCCAAAGACTGTACCATCAAGCCTTTTAAAATATTACTTTGAGATAGGGTCATGCTACATTGTGCTGGCTGGTCTTAAACTTGGAGTCCTTCTGCCCAGCCACCAGAGTAACTGGGAGTATAGGCAGGTGCCACTGCACCTAGCATAATTGAAAATTTAAAACAAAACAAAACAAAAAAAAACAGAAGCAGAATAATTCAGGACTATTAGTTGTCACATTAATACTTAATAAGAAACAGCCAAAGGATTTCTGTGTGTTGAAATAGTTTGTTACTTAGTGGACTGATTTCTTCTGTTCCTTACTCTAAACCTCTACCCACAGCTATACTTTGCAGCAGCCACACTGGCTTCCCTTTGCCTTTCCTGTACTCTCCAAGAAGGGGCTAGTGGCAGAAGGAGATCTATATCTGCCACCTGCAGTGGGAACTATATGGTATTGATTTAGTTACTGAGTATAGTGAAACCCTACTATAGTGTGGAAAGTAAAGTCTGAAAAATTCAGTCACATAAAATGTAAGGTCATGTTATTTTCAAAATGAAGTAGTGGCCTTAGCTAGCCATCAAGTCTTGATTTTTTTTTTAGTCCTTACTGTATCATTACCATTTATCTTAGTTCCAGCAATAGACTTAATTATCAGAGTAGGGATAATTCTAAATCTTTTTAAAAAAAATTTTATTTGTTCTAACTAGTTATACATGACAGTAGAATGCATTTTGACATTGTACACAAATTGAGCACAACTTCTCATTGCTCTGGCTATACGTGGTGCAGAGTCACTCCAGTGGTGTAATTATACATGTATATAGGGTAATAATGTCTTGTTTCATTCTACTCTCCTTCCCATCCCCACAGCCCCACCCCTCTTCCATCCTCTCTGCACAAACCAAAGTTCCATCATTCATCCCTATCCCACCCCCTACGTCCCACTCCCACTATGGATCCACATATGCTTATCAGGGAAAACATTCAGCTTTTGGTTTTCTCCATCAAACTTACTGTGCAACATTGATTTTTACTTCAAATAATGGAGTATCCTGCCTGTAGCAGAGAAATAGGAAAGAAATGATATAAGTTCATTAAAACTAATTCCCTTGCCACAGATAGAACACTGTTTATTAATCATGTCATTCATATATTTGTTTTAGCATATCTTTACTTGTTTAACTTACAACTGTTAAACATCCAAAATAACAGTATTCTTATTCTTTAACAAGTGTGAGTTGTTGACATTTCCATATTTGTTTATTTTGTTTTCATTGGTAAAGGTGGAGATAACTTGGGATGAGACTGATCATGAAAGGATCACAACACTCAACAGAAAATTTAAAAAGGAAGAGCTTTTGGACATGGATTTTCAAGCCTATTTAGCTTCCTCTAGTGAAGATGAGGATGAGTTAGAGGAGGAGATACAAGGTACTTGCTGATCTTTTAGTAACTGTCATGGAAATATATCCTTAGCAGTAATTTAAAGGGGAGAGTATTAATTCTTAAGCCATCTGCAAAGCATATTCATATTCATAGTATTAGATACGTCTTTAGATAGTGTTTGAAAAAAATTTTTTAAGTGTTTTTTTAGCCTGAATTTCTTTAGCCATAAGCATTTTATTTAAAACCCTAGATTTAAAAAGAGACATGGCCTTTTAGACTTGTTGCGATTTGTATATTTATACAATCTCTCAATGAACTTGTAAAATGCTATGTTAATCCTCCTTTTTAAACAAAGAGATTGGGGATTAATTGAATATATTTTACATAACATTTTTTCTTTTTTTTTCTTTTTTTTATTGGTTGTTCACAACATTACAAAGCTCTTGACATATCATATTTCATACATTAGATTGAAGTGGGTTATGAACTCCCAATTTTACCCCAAATGCAGATTGCAGAATCATGTCGGTTACACATCCACAATTTTACATAATGCCCTATTAGTAATTGTTGTATTCTGCTACCTTTCCTATCCCCTACTATCCCCCCTCCCCTTCCCTCCCATCTTCTCTCTTTACCCCATCTACTGTAATTCATTTCTCTCCTTGTTTATTTTCCCATTCCCCTCACAACCTCTTATATGTAATTTTGTATAGCAATGAGGGTCTCCCTTCATTTCCATGCAATTTCCCTTTTCTCTCCCTTTCCCTCCCATCTCATGTCTCTGTTTAATGTTAATCTTTTCTTCCTGCTCATCCTCCCTGCTCTGTTCATAGTTGCTCTCATTATATCAAAGAAGACATTTGGTATTTGTTTTTTAGGGATTGGCTAGCTTCACTAAGCATAATCTGCTCTAGTGCCATCCATTTCCCTGCAAATTCCATGATTTTGTCATTTTTTAGTGCTGCGTAATATTCCATGGTGTATAAATGCCATGTTTAGAACATTCACTTCTGAAATTAAGACTTGCAGCCTTAACTTATTGAAGTCTGAAAGCAAAAATAAGCCAGGCATGGTGGTGCACAACTGTACTCTGAGCAACTTGAGAGGCTGACTAGGATTGCAAGTTCCAGGCCAGCCTCAGTGACTCAATGAAACTTTGTCTCAAAACAAGAAAAAATTAAGAGGACTTGAGATGTAGCTCAGTAGTAGAGCATCCTGGGTTTAATCCCTAGTACTGAAAAAAACAAATAAATAAATAAAGGCAATATTTCTTTAAACCTTTGTTTTTATTAATTTATTTATACATAGTGTTGAGAATCGAACCCAGTGCCTCACATGCTAGGCAAGAGCTCATCACTGATCCACAATCCCAGCCTTCCTGAATAATGTAGTAATCTTTAAACAGGTTTCATATTATCATCATGTGTTGTAATGCTACTTATTTTTAAATACCACAGGTTGTAATATTGCCATTTTGTACTATCTTTAAGTTTCACCTCTTCCTGTGCTCTTTTTTTCTTTCTAAATCTGGGATCATTTTCATTCTTCTTGAATATGCCTTCAGAATTTCCTGTAGTGTGTGCTGGTGTCAAACTGTTGAGGTTAGTTTGTCTTTCAAAACAGCTTTATTTTGCTTTCATTTATAAAGAATTCCAAGTTGGCATTCCTTTCCACTGCCACATTGATAACTACATTCTGTTATTTTCTGACTTGTTTTTAGAAATCAGCTACCTTTTTAGACTTTTTAAAAGTTTGTCTAGTCGCTTTTAATTTTTATTTATTTATTTCTCCAGTTTCACTACGATGTTTCTTAAAGCTGACTAATTTTTGTTTATTGAACTTGGGGTTTGTAGGGTTTCCTAAATCTATGACTGGGTATCTTTCATCAGTATTGGAAAATTCTCAGCCATTGTGTTTTCAGGTGATTTTTCTCTTACCCTTTTGGTACTGTTAAATATGTGTTAGAGCTTTTCGCTATGTCTTCTCTATCTAGTAAATTTTGGGGGCTGGGGTTGCAGCTCAGTGCTAGAGTGTTTGCATGTATGAGGCACTGGGTTCCATACTCAGCACCACATAAAAATAAATAAATAATTTTTTTATCCATTGTTTCCGTTGCATTTTGGATTTTTTTTTAACCAATTTACTGCTTGTCTTTTCAGCAGTGTTGAATCTGCTAATAGTTCTATCCATTGAGTTCTTAATTTTTGTTATTATATATTTCAACTTCTGGAAGTCCTTTTCCCTTATTTTTCCTGTCAACAACATCATTTTTATAAGTTTTATACTCACTGCAGATAGCTTTAACATATTCTTTTATTTCTATAAGTAGTAAGCATGTTTTTATAGTCTGACAGTTTCAATATTTCATATATTTTACATTGGCTACTATTTTTTTAACAAGATGTTTATTTTTATTTACTTGTGGGTCTTGTTATCTTTGTGTGCTGGTTTAATGTCTGACATGAGGTTATCTTTCTTAAGAGAGTGAACTTTCATTTACTTTTTTCAGTCTACGACCACATTTCTCCAAGTTTTAAGGCTTCTATGGATCAAAAAGTAGGAAATGCTTTCAGAGTAAACTGAGTCTTTAACACTGAGATCATCTCTCCAGTGTTCCTTTCTTAATTTTGACGTGGTAATTCTTCACTAACTTGTCAGTTGCTTGAAACATTTCTTTCTTTTTTAAGTTTCTAGAGCTTTTTAAAAGATTTTAAAACTATTTCATTCAACTTTATGTTTTCAGTGAAAGAATTGATCTCAATTACCTACTTTGCCTTATAGAAACAGAAAAATTCTCAGATTATTTTGATTCATTTAAGATTTTTCTTTTGATGATTGATATGGTTAATGGTTACTTTTAAATCATAAATGCTGTATGCTTTAAATAACCAAAGCCCCAAATAAATGTTTCCTGTATTAGATCTGTCTTGAAAATTTGATTGCTTGGTTGTAATTTCATGTCATTTTTTGCTTGATAACATATGCCAGATCCCTTCACATATTCATTCTTTTTATCTAATAGAAGAATTCCCAACTGAAAAATTATGAGTAAGAGGATTATCACTGATAGAATGTGAAGAACCATAAATGTTAAACACGTAGATAAGTATTTTAAATTAGCAAAAATTAGTATCTTTTAACTTAATAATTTATAGTTTGCTTTTTGGTTTTCCTTTTGCAAAATATATTATTTTTATAGACTATTGATAAATAAATGCAAAAATGCTTCTTTAGTTTTAACATGGGGCCATTAAGCCTTGACTTTCTTAGATCCTGTGATTGGTCTATTACAATTTCTTTTAGACTTTTGAATATAATGCTTCATTTTTAAAAGTTTTTCATAAAATACTAGTCTTGAATAGTATTCCATACATGGAATGGAAAAATCATGTTTAATCATTCTAGTTTATTTGTTGAGACATCATGTAATAAAACCACATAATTGCTTAAGTATTTAATAGTCTTTGAAAATATATAATTTGCAATGGTAGTTATGTTGGGCACAAAAGACTTCACATATTTTTAAGGCCTCGGTGGCTGTTGCTTATTTATTTTTTTGGCATTCTGAAGAACTAAGTGAACATTTTATTTCTTAGTGCTGTGCTTTTTACAAATAACCTTTATGTCCTTTTCCCTGATAAATGTGGAGAGACATATATTTATTTATGTTTTCTTTTTATTTGTATGTCTTTTAGACATTTAGCACTTTTCTGAAAATTCTGGATAGTTTTTCTTATCTCAGCTCTAAAATACAGGGAAAAGATAATATTCCATGAATATTTGTGAAGTTTGGATCCAAGTTTTTCAAGTAGGTTTCTTTGGTATGGGAAAACTGAGTTAAATTTTTAAATGACATGATTGACATTAGGATACATAATATTATGAATAAATGAAGATTAATTTGTCAGTACATTCTCGTTAAGAACTTGGGTTTTATGGGTTTCAAATCCTGACTTCACCACATAGTGAAATAACATAGATTAAGTTTTCTAACTGTCTTCCCTATTTCTTTCTTTCTGTATCTATGAAAGAAAGATCATAATAATACTGGGCTCATGGTTGGAAAGATTGAAATAATGTACATAAATTAATCAGTATACTACCTTGCCTTATATATTTTTATTTCTTAAAACTTTAAAGATTAATACCTGTTCATTTGAAATATACTACTTATTAAATTTTTTTAAGGTGTGCCTTTTTCGTCAGTATTTCAACTGAGAGTAAAATTACTTTTATCTTTAATTTATTTCCTCTGATAGCTACATTAGTATACTTGAATGCTTTCGAGTTACTAGATGCTCCTGATTATTGTTTATGAGAGTAGTTTACTCTTAAATTTTTTTAAAAAACTACTTATATAGTACTAAGACTTTCACAAAGTATTGTCCTTGAATTGGGGGGAAAACCAGACCTACATGAGTTATTCCACATTTTAGAGCTGGAAAAAATCAATTTAAAGTAAGCCATCAGAGTCTTACCACTAAAATTTCAACCTGGAAGGAGGTTGCTTCTAATTATGTTTTCAGAAGTAAGCTTTTAATAGAAAGAAATACATTGCCATTTTGTTAATGTGTTCCTGATGTTTTATCCATTGAATTACAGGATTCATGACAGAATTCCATCCAACATTATTATTGTGGCACAAACAGGAAAAAAATGAACTTCAGCTGTTCGAGTGAAAATGTGTGATAGGATGGAAAGAATGTCCATTTTGCCATTTTTTTATTCTTTTAGAGGGGAGGGAAAAATACACACACATTCACATATAAAATTATTCAATTTTTCCTTATCACTTTTGTTTTTGATACATAAGGAGTATACTCACACTGATGTTTCACAGGTATCTACTTAGTAATGTCAAACGTTTTTGGTGAGCAGTAAGCCATAGGTTTTAAAAGGAAGGGATTTCATTATTCTGCTTCTAAATTTTCCTCTACGAGGGACATTTAGTCAATTCAGTATGTCTGTATGTTTTGCATTAAAACCCAAGTTCTTAATTTATGTTTTTGACTTGGAGAATTACAGTGGAAATGTAGAACAAACAAACTTCGTGTATTAGTTTTCTTTGATATTTGTTGCCCATGAATTTTATACTGTTTCTTTGTATTCGAATTATTTTTATGAAAGTAGGAAATGGAATTGTGAATGTTTTTCCACACAGTGAAATTAATTGAATTAACTCCTAATTTATTTGTTTTCATCATTAGTAAATTAAATTAACAAGATCCTTAGAATAAGTGTGATTGCTTATAGTCAAATGGAAAGAAATTAGTGTTCTTAGGTTTGGATTTTATAACTTCTTTTATCTCTTTTCTTCAGCCTAAGAAGCTAAATCCATCTACCAAATTCACTCCAAAATATTCAGAACATTTGATTAGAATATTTTTTAAGGTACTGGATGGCAAGGCACAGAAAGTCCGCTGTCTGCAGTTCTTATTAACTTGCAGCTTAAAAGGAAGAGAAGTCTAAGGGTGTTGTATAATTAGAGAATTATTTTAAAATATGATAAAAAAAAGGGCAGTTCCCATGTAAACTGCTATAACACTGCTACCTTATATTGCAGCTGAGTTTTATTATACATAAGACCTAAGTCTTTCATTTAATTCATTTGCTTGTCAGAAGTTGAAGTCTGATTTCAATATTCTGTGCTTGTGGGACTGGGATTGTAGCTCAGTAGTAGAGCGCTTGCCTAGCATGTGTGAAACACTGAGTTCAATCCTCAGCACCACATAAAAATAAATAAATAAAAATGAAGATATTGTGTCCATCTACAACTAAAAAGATAAAAAAAAAAAAACCCCTAAAAATATATTCTGTGTATGTCTGATAACATTGTTTTAGAAAATTGCTGGAGTAACTGTGAGATCTAAACACTGGAATTAGAAATGAATTGTTTCTGTGTATTAAATTACATTGATTTTTCTGTTAGGTGATGATGGAGTCAATGTGGAAGATGGAAAAACTCAGAAGAAAACTCAGAAGGATGATGAAGAACAAATTGCTAAATATAGACAGCTCTTACAAGTTATTCAAGAAAAAGAAAAGAAAGGCAAAGAAAATGATATGGAAATGGAGATTAAGTGGGTTCCAGGTAAGAATTAGATACTAAATGTGTTCTGGTTTTTCTTTTTTCTTTTTTTTTTTTTTTTCCTAGAAAATCATGGCTTGTTTTATTTATTTATTTATTTATTTTTATAAGGTTGTTTTAATTCAAAGAACATACAGAATAATGACAAAAGGCAAAAAATATCTTGTTGAGAATCTTGTCACATCTATCAGTTTCTTTTATTTTTTTTTTAATTATTTTATTGTTGGTTGTTCAAAACATTACATAGTTCTTAATATACCATATTTCACAGATTGATTCAAGTGGGTTATGAACTCCCATTTTTACCCCGTATACAGATTGCTGTGTCACATCAGTTACATTTCCGTTGATTTACAAATTGCCTTTCTGGTGACTGATGTATTCTGCTGTCTATCCCATTCTCGACTGTCCCCCCTCCCCTCCCCTCCCCTCCCCTTCCCTCCCCTTCTCTCTCTCCATCCCCTCTACTATAAATCGTTTCTTCCACTTATATAATTTTTCTGGTTTTTCTTTATTTAGGGTTTTGACTGCATTTTAGATACAAAGGTAAAGAACCCAACTCTTCTTTGGAAATACAAGTTTAGAAATCTTATTTTTCAGAACTGTTTTGGTGAGGAAATTAATGTGGCATTTATTACTTCAGGACTAGCATTTTAGAGTCTTACGAACATACTCTTAATTAGTTTCTTTGATCTATTAACTATAAATTATTACTACCCATTTATGAAAGTAGACTTTTCCTAGGCCTGACTCTTGTACTCTTAGAATATAGAAACTTGAATCTAGTTACAATGTAATCTGAAATTACTTCATATACTTCTTTTCAAAATATGTAATTCTCAAGTGGTCTTTTCTCCCATAATCCCTCCTATCCTATTCATGGGGTTTCACTAACATATAACATCTATTATATATATATAGTCTTTTATCACAATTTTTTATGTAAATAAAGAAATATGGTGTAGTAGAGTAGTACAACACTAGAATAATGCTAATTAAAATAATGTCAAAGCTAGGATAAACTGGAATTGTTCTATAGCACTCACATTATATTTTTTTCCAATAGTCTTGGGGCAAGTCATCGTGTGCTTTTGCAACTGATACCATTTTTGCAGATTTCTGCTGTTTACATTCAGTTGTTCCCTCAGTATCCTTGGGGAATTGGTTACAGGATCCCCCATTAATACCCATATCTACAGATGCTGAAGTCTCTTATAGAATAAAATGGTCTGTTATTTGCAAGTAACCTACGCAAATCCTCGTGCACACTTTAACCTTCAGATTACTTATAATACCTAATACAATGTAAATGCTCTGTAATAGTTGTCTTACTGTATTGTTTAAGGAATAATGACAAGAAACAAAGTCTGTTCATGTTTAATACAGACACAGTGTTTTAAAGAAAATATTTTTGATCCAGAGTTGGTTGAATCCATGCATGCAGAATTCATGAATACAAATTTTTGCCCATGTTAATGAGAACTTTTGGTCTGTTGTTGTCTTGAAAAGTCCTTGCTATCAGGATAATGCTGACCTCATGAAGTAAAATGGGAACTGTTCCCTCTTCCATTTAGTAGTACCTTTTTATCTGAACTTTTTCATTTGTGGATGTAATATTAATAAAATGAAAATGTAAAATGAATTATCATCTATAATTCCACTACTGGTATTCAACCACTGCTTAGGAAGATTGCTGTTGAATTTACTATTTCTGTTTAGCCATATTTGTAATCTTTCACTACAATAGATCTGTGGAATTGAAAAGAAAAATGACAGGTTGATTCTAAACCCACAAATATCAGTCCTTTCTTAAATCTCTTCACTTTCATCCCTAGCCAAGTAATTGGCTTGCTGCTTTTTTTTTTTTTTTTTTGGGGGGGGGGCCTTTTAATTTGAAAGACTGATTTTTTTGCACAGATGTTTTTTCTTTTTTCCCTTGCAGTAGAACTACTTTTATGTATGTGAAGACTAGTAGAGAGCAACCAGGCCACAGTGAGAAGCAGATGCTGGCAGTCAAGCTAACTTATAGTTAGTTATGTGACTTCCTCCCTCACATAGTAACTGCACATATGCTGTGGATCAACCTGTGGTTCTCTCACAAGCTGTTAAAACTACCAGTGTCAAAACCTCAAATGTTAAGTCTCACATGCCAAGTGTCTAGGATGTTATAAATAATCTATAGCTTTTCCATATCCTGAATTATTTTCTTAGGATAGCTTCCCAGAAATAGAAGTAAAGGGCATGAATATTTTTTGTATCTTGAGGTTATTGCCAAATTTCTTTCCAAAAGTGTTATACCAGCTTACAATGCCTTTAGCAATCAGCACAAGTGCCAGTTTCATGGAATTATCATCACTCTTGGGTGTATATATATTCTTTTTCTTTTAATTGAGTGGAGAAAAATTAACTTTCTCAAATAGACAATTACAATAATGTTTTAAACATTCTACACTGTAATATTTTTGAAAGCCCCTGGATTACCTGAATGCTTATTATATTATATACATGCATATGTGTACATGTGAGTATAAAAATATAAAGGGTCTTTTACATACGCTACATCATATGAGATCATTGAGCTAATCTTTCTGAACATTAGTTTACTCATTTGGAAAGTGGGACTAATAATTCCTTTCTTGTTCAATTTAAGATATTTATAAGGCACCTTATAAACCTCAAAGTATGGTTTATGGCATTTTTGTTTTGGTGGATTTGTGTGTTTGATTTTCTGCTGTTATACTTTAGTAAACCACAGAGGGTCAGTATGAGATTATGTCATTCCTTGGTCCTTCTGTTGCTTGAGTCTCCAATATACTTAATTCTTCAGAAAAATAAGTACCTTTAATCATTGTTTGGTTTGATTTTTAAAAGAAATTTTAGTTCAAACTACTTAAACTTTCTCTTTTTACATTGGGTTATATATAAACTTGTAACAAGAGTTTAATTCCTGAAGTATAACTTATTAGGGGAGGTAACAGGTTCATGGTTATAACAACTGAAATGAACTACTCTTTCTATTGATATATTTTCCTATGGAATTGTAATAATACCTTATTAATTAGAATTATAAATTATAAAAATGTTAATTATAAGTTGTTAATTTGATGTATGCAAAGTAATATCTCCTATCTCCATGTGCTGCTGAAGTTATCCTTCTTGACTCACTTTAATTAGTGGATAAAGTTATGCATGTAATTAACATATTAGGTTTTCATCAATGCATTTGCCTCAGTGAGTTTGTGATATACCTATAAATGAAGTTTATATCAGTTTTATTTCTTACATAACCTTATCTGTATTAATAGTTCAATTAATATGCATGGCAATACTTTTTTGTAGATAATTAATGCAAGGTGAATAATAATAATACCTATGGAATTTTATTTAGAACATGAACAAACAATGTGTTCCTAAAAAGGAGCTGGGGATATAGCTCAGTTGGTAGAGTGCTTGCCTCACATGCACAAGGCCCTGGGTTCAATCCCCAGCATCACAAAAAAAGGCCTCTTTTTTTTTTTTAGCTGAGTCTAATTTAATAGACACTAATGAGAAAAGGATATCTGGTCTTTTATTCTACTCAACATTCTTCAGTGCCCCAGCTTTCATAGTTTAACCCATCAAATACTTACTGAGCACCAGTTGTATACAAGAAATTATTCTAGACATATGTGTGAAAGACATACACGAACACCTGATCTTGTGGATCTTATATTTTGTTGAGAGGAGACAGATGATAATCAAACAAGAAAAACATTTGAGCAGAGACTTAACAAAGTAGAGAATGAGCCATGCATAGGAAGACTGAAAGCAGAGAAAATAACATGAGTTCCTTTGAAACTATAGTTTATCTGTTGTGTTTGAGGATTAGTAGAAATAACATTGTAACTGGAGTGGAGAGGGTGGAGAAGCAAAAAAATAGAGGGCAAAAGGGTAATTTGGAATCAGATTTGAAGGTCTTGTAGGCCATTAAAAGAGTATGAACCTCTCCTGTGAGATGAAGACCATTGTAGGTTTTAAGCTGAGGAGGAGGATATGACTTTTATTTTTAATGGGATCACTTTTGGCTGCTCTGGCTAGTAGATTAAAGCCAGAAAACAAGAAAAAAAATGGGGAGTAGTTGCATTAATGGTGAAATAATGAAGATTATGATTAGAACATGTTTGCAAGAGAACATCAAAATTCTTTTTTTTCCCCAAATGTTAATTTGACGATTCCTGTCAGATACCAACTAGACATTGTAAGGAATCAAATAAAAGTTCCGGGGAAGAAGTCAGGGATAGAGACATAAATTTGGGAATCTTCATTGTATAAACCTCTGAAAGTGAAAGAACCAGGGTAGTGAATACAGGTAGAAATGAAAAGAGGCTCAAAAACAGATATTCATGCCCTCCAACATTTAGAGGCAGAGGGAATGCGGAGGGACCTTCCAAAGCATCTGAGAAGAAACTGGCAGAGCTATGCAGAAGGAAATTCAGGGTTGTGGGACATACAGTAAAGAGAATTTTAATGAGAATAGAGCTCAATAAAATAAAGACTAAGGATGACCATTGGATTTGGCAAAGTAATGATCATTGGTGATATCAATGGTTCTGGTGAAATGGTGAGGGATGAAAGTGACTAAATCAAGACTAGGAGTAGAAGAATTGGAGACAGAAAGTATAGCCAAGTCCTTATTCTAAAATATTTGATAGAAAGTTGCAAGCACCATGACACTTCATCTCAAAAAACACTTCACTGCATAACTTGTTAATACAAAGACATTCTTCTACAGCAAGTATAATGCCATAGTCATACCAGGGGAAATATAATAGTAAAGTTTTTTATTTCAATAATCTATAGTTCTTCCCTGATCCAATATCCAGTTGACTAATAGAATCCCACTATCTGGTTTTGTCTGTTTGCTTACAGTTCATTTAATAATTTTTGAAAGAGTCCTCTATAAATGAGATTATATACGTCCCATTGCTCCACATAAAGATATATAATGTTAGTTTGTCTTGTTATTTGTGCTATTAACTTTACTCACAGCAAGTGGCATCTGGCTGATTTCTCCATTGTAAGGGCACATTTTTTCCTTTGTAATTAGTAAGTAGTTTGGGGGAAATAACTGTGTGAATATCTTGTCTTCCAGCATTTTACCTGGTGGTTTTAGTATTTATTGATAACCTATACTTGAGTATATTGTTGGTTGCAAAATACTAATTTTCTGTTTCTTTCATTCCTTCTATATTTGTTAATTAGCACTCTAAGTAGTAGAGATCCTTCTCCAACCATTTTCTAAGTAACTATGTACTCATGGTTTGAGAGTTCTTAAATAGGTTCCTATAATGGATCACAGAAAAAATGGATAAGAAACCGGAAAGGAAAGTGAAAGCAAGAAATAATTTTCTTTAAAATGAGAAAAGTAACTACATGCTTTATGCCTCTGGGAATGAGTTAGAGATAGAAAAAAAAAAAAAGATAATTCAGAGAACTGTGTTCTAAAGTCAGTAACAAGAGTTGGGATATTTTTGTACAAGTGGAGAAAATGGCTTCTGGTAGATGTGCATATAGTTAGTTCATCCATTTTAACAAGAGAAAAAAGTTGTTAAAGAGAGTGCAGGAAGTCAGACATGGTGGCACATGCCAATAATTCCAGATGTTCTGGAGGCTGAGGCAGGAGGATCATAAGTATAGGGCCAGCCATGGAAATTTAGACCCTGTCTTAAATCAAAAAAATTAAAAGAGCTAGGAATGTAGCTCCATGTAGAGTGCCCCAGGTTCGATTCCTGGTACTGCCAAAAAAAAAAAAAAAAAAAAAAAAAGAAAGAAAAAAGAGAGAGAATGCAGAAGGAAATGTATGTAAATAGGATTGCTAAGCAGTAATAAGAATCCCCTTGTCATTTAAAGAAGATGAGTTGTCGTGATTGCATGGTTTTCTTTAGCTACGTTTTTTTCTTTCTAGTTACATATAATATTAGAATTCATTTTGACATAATTATAAAAGCATGGAATATAATTTGCTCTAATTCAGTCCCCAGTACGTCCCCTTTCTGTCCCCTCCTCCCTCTCCCATTCTCTTCCCTCTACTCAACTGATCTTTCTGCTATTTACAGTTTTTTTTTTCCAGTTAATGTCTTATATTCGTGATGGTGAGATTCACAATTCATATATATACAAAGGAAAAGCTGGGTCAGATTCATTCCACTGTTTATCCTTTATCCCATCCCTCCGCCCTGCCCCTCAGTCCCCTTCACCTAGTCCACCAATCTTTCTTCTATTTTTAATGGACACCCTCCCCTCCCTTTTTTTTCTCCCCCTCCTCCCATCCCTCCCTCTCTCTCTTTTTACCCCTCTTAGTTTGGACTAGCTTCCACATTCAACCTTTGATTTTTGAGGTCTGGTCTTTAACCATATTTAATAGTGTAGTACATACATGGAGTAAGGAAAGTGTTAGATTAAACCAGACTAGTTTTGTCAACCAAGTATTACAAAGCTAGAGAGGGGCAAGGGGATTTAGAGTTACACACAAAGGACAACTGTAATGATGATCATGGTGTATTTTGGGTCATAAATGAAATGAAGTTATGTAGAGAGTGAAGGATAGTAAAAAGGTGAGAGAATTAATGGATTGTATTCCTGTATAAGACAGAAAAATTATTTGTCTTCAGGTACTAGAGAGAGTAAAATGGAAAAATTGGAACTGACTCTTGAAGAGTAGGGTGATTGAGTTAGGATTATGGTGAGTTTGTAATCTGTGGTAATGACATGATCTAGTTACAATCCTTCAAGTGGGTTTCTGAGATAGGTTGGTATATAGAACCAAATAAGAAAGGGGATCAGTGAATTGTGAGGTCCAGGGTATTGGAAACATCATCTGTGTTGATATCGAAATCATCAAGGATAGTGACAGAAGTATTGGAGAAAGTGGTAGTGAGCCAGCAACTAAAAGCTTCAAGAAATGAGGGGTAGTAACTATAGTACTTAGATACCTACAATAAAAACGTATAGTAGCTGGTATGCTCTGATAACATGATATTCAAAGTTGGGGCTTAAGGATTGGATCAGCTAGTAGACTAGAATTGGCATTGAGTAGCATGGAGGCTAGACTTTGTCACAGGAGAGTTTGTCTCCTTAAAGGTTGTGTCCCAAAAGGAGAACAAGTTTTTGGTTAAACCTAAATTAATAGGCAAATGGATAAAAGGGGTTTTGTTAATGACTATTCATGGCTGACTATGACTGCTAATGAGGAGGGGGATTCAGTCATATAGAAAGAATAGGAACTGGGAATGTTTACTACTGTTTTTTAGAAGAGATAATTTGAAAGTTGGAGACCTCTTATGGGACGGGCTTAAGTATGAAAAAAGGGCATATAAAGTTAGTTCTAATGGTCTTAAAGCTTTAATAATGGTGAGACTGTGAACATCATGAAGGGTATCTTGTCAAGAACTCCCAGAGTATTCTTGGGAAGGAGGTGGCAAATCCAGAGGGAAGGAAAGAAGGACTTCTCTATCTTACCTACCAAAAGGAGTGAAAGAAGTGTTTGTTTCTTGATTCCCACTCCTTGTGGCACAGAGCAGGGGTGCAGCTCTTTTTTTATTCTACTTATTCTTTCTTCCACTTCACATTGTAATTGCATTTTCTGGTATGTGCTCCCTATCCTTTGTCTCTCCCTACCCCAAATATATATTTTTTCTTCCATTGGGAAGTTTAAATACACAAGAATTAAGGACATGAATATATGGCTATTGTGTTATTCATTCTTTATTCAGAAATAAAATGTTTTGAATCAGTTGCACATTCCTTTTGTTAGGCAGCCCTATTCCAAACATTTTCAGACATCTCAAAACCTGTTCACTATTTACTTTTGGCTATCTCTATTTCCATTTATTGCCAATGTATTCATTCTTTGAAATATATTTATTTACAAAAAAAATTTTTTTTTTGTTTTTAGTTAGAAGTTTAAAATAACCAGATGTTTAAATTTTTGAGTTGAGTTTAGAGGAGGACATTAAATGGAAAACCTGAACTTAAAAATAAGCTGAAAGAATTTGCAGTTTAAGCTGGGCACAGTGGCGCACGTCTGTAATCCCTTTGGCTTGGGAGGCTGAGACAGGAGGATCATAAGTTCACAGCCTCAGCAACTTAGCAAGACTCTAAGCAATGCAGCAAGACCCTGTCTCTAAATAAAACACAGAATAGGGTTGGGGATGTGGCTCAGTGGTGAGTGCCCCTGAATATACAATCCCTGGTACCTCCCTGCCCCCCCCCCAAAAAAAAAATTTGCAGTTTGCCTCCTATTTTTGTGATGGAGAGGGTACCAAGTCACAATGCACTGTTGTAACTTGCACAAAGTCTTACAGCTGGTAAGTGGCTAGAATTTTAAAACTTAAATGTGTGCTCCTTCCTTGAATCATCCAGTTAACAGGTTACCTATAAAGGCTTTGTAAGGTATAAGCTGAAACTTCATACTGTGCAAAAACATTTGAATCATGTGTGGAATGTGTAATAAAAAAGAGAAGCAGCTAAAGTTATGTAAAAATGTTGCTAGCACATTTTCTCCGTAGAGTTGCTGGGAAATTTCTCAGTGTTTCCTGAATTATTGAAAGATCTTTTTTTTTTTCCTCAGTAACATTAAGATTTAGGTGGTTTTTGTTTGTTTGTTTGTTTGTTTTAAGTCTTCCAAGACTATTTAAAAATAAGGGCATTTTTACATTCGTAGTTTCTCAAGATGCTAAAATTCTCATACCTTAAAAAGTTTCAGGTTAATTGGTCTCTCTATTACTTTTTGCCTCCATAGAATCCCAGTTAAATATATCCATCAATAAGGGACTCTACTTGCAAGTGTCTAGAATGAGTCTTTTATTGAAGTCTATTCTTCTTTACACATGTATCACACCAATTGTACTGTTTGCCTTGTGCCACTATTTCCAGACCATAGTACTTTTTAGAAAAATAAGTTGTGATCTTTTGGAAGTCTGCTCAAAAAGAGAGAACTTATAACTTGCTGCATATATTATTTTCCCAGAGCCCACAGCTATGCTTTTTGAAGTTTTAAGTTCTTTAGTCTTTTTTTTTTTTTTTAATTTTTTATTGATTATTTAAAGCATTACATAGCTCATGATATATCATCTTTCATACATTAGACTCAAATTGTGTTTTGAACTCCCAATGGAATATTATGCAGCACTAAGAAATGACAAAATCATAGAATTTGCAGGGAAATGGATGGCATTAGAGCAGATTATGCTAAGTGAAGCTAGCCAAGCCCTAAAAAACAAATGCCAAATGTCTGCTTTGATATAAAGAGAACAACTAAGAACAGAACAGGAAGGAAGAGCATGTGGAAAAGACTACAGATAACAAAGACGAATGGGGGGAGAGAAACGGAGAGAGAAGGGAAAGCATATGGAAATGGTAGGAGACCTTCAAGGATACATAAAATTACAAGAGGCTATGAGGGGCAAGGGGGAGGGAAAAAAAAGGGAGAGAATTGAACAACAGCAGGGGAGATAGAGAAGTTCTTTAGTCTTTAAAGCAGGACTTTTGCCTATTCTATTTCTGGTTTTCCCACATCATCATCCTATCTATTTACCAACTGTCTGGCTAACAAATTGTCATTTTTCTTTGCACATGTTCCATATGTTATTTTGAGAGAATTCATTCAAACTACTTGCTTTCAACAGTTCCATTATTGCTGTCTTTTTCCTAAAATAGAAGATTCATATAACCCATAAATTTACTACCTTAACACATTCAGTTTTATACATTTCCTACAACTACTTGTTATATAAGGCCCCAGTTTTATATTTCACTTTTTTGTTTCATTTATCATTTATTTTTATGTGTTTTAAAATATTTTCATGTTTGTCTCACATTCCATTGCATTTCTGGTTGATAAACTATAAATCACCCTCCTGGTGGTAAGATTTTAGGTTCTTTATAATGTCTTGCTATTTTGGATAACATAATAACCTTTTACTGAATTTTCTTGAGAAAGAAATTCCTGAGAGTAGAACATCTTGTGTCTCTTATCATGTATTGCTTTTTGAAAGAGTTCTGTTAATTTGGGTGCTGGCTGAGGAACAAATTATTTTTTAGTTTTTGAAGACTCAGAAATGCTGATAAAATTATACATAAAGCTAAATCTAGTTTCTATAGTAGGTTCTTCAGATTTTGAAGCCATGTAAAGGATTAGGCATAAGTATATTTTATAGATGTTTGGTTTGATACAAAACTTAACCCTACTCTGGGAGCATATGCTGCATTCCTGTGCTCTCAAAGATTTGCCGGTATTTTTCAGTGTTTTTTGGCTAGGCCCTTACAGACCTTTCTTCATTGATGATACTGCAATAATAATTTTAAGCTTTGAGGTCGAAGGTGAAGCTGGTAAAAACTTCTGTAGCTTGAAATGTGCCTAGGACTGCTGATTTGCTGGTTTCTTGTGGGAGGAACCCTGTGTTATTTCTTATACATTTACAACATTACCTTCCGTGCTTTAATCTTTGAGAGTGTGTGGAATAGCTCTCATTAAATGAGTTATCGAAAGACATATAATTAAGTCTGCCCACTCAGCAACCTGGAAAACTTTTATCTTTGAAGTTATTTGGCATGAACTTGAAAATTTGATCTTACATATGCCTAAAGATAAGTGCCACTAGTTTAACTTGGATGAGTTTCCTTTGGTATTTGGAATGATATGCCTTACGAGTAAATTGAAGCATGTACTTTGAAGGCATATGTGTTCCCAAGAATTGACTTGCATTGATTAGGGAAGTCTGTTTAAGACTTAACCAAACTTTTCTTGTGCATTGTCAGCTTCCATTGTCATAAAACATTTCATTTTAGGTTCCCATTGCTCATTTTTTTCTGGGAATACAAGGAGATTAAAATGCCTTTCAAGTTATCTGGATGCATTATTTTAATTTAGAAGAATTATATTTTAAAATATACTTGAGTGAAGATAGAAGAAATTTGCACTTATTGGATGCCTGTGATATATCAGGAACTATTAGGTGTTTTATTTATTTAATTTTTTTCTTGGTAATTTTAAAAATTATTTCTTATATACATGACAATAGTGGAGTGCATTACATTCATAATTTTTATCCATTCACAGCACAGTTTTTCGTAACTCTGTATATAAAGTATGTTCACGCCAAATTATGCCATTATATATGAGCTCTCTTTTTTTATTATAATTTTTAATACACCTTTATACCACAATTTATCATATCTGTTTGTATCTAAGGTATGTCGACACCAAATTCACATCTTCATACATGAATTTTGTATAATAATGACCGTCTCCTTCCACTATCCTTGCTATTCCCCTTCTCCCTCCTTTTCCCTCCTACCCCTATTCCCTATCTAGAGGTAATTTTCCACCCATGCTCTCCCTCCCTATCCCACTTTGAGTCACCCCCTTTATATCAGAGAAAACATTCGGCATTTGTTTTTTTGGGATTGGCTAATTCACTTAGCATAATCTTCACTTAGCATAATCTTCACTTAGCATTGGAGAAGATTATGCTAAGTGAAGTTACTAGGTGTTTTAAAAACAATTTTATTTATTTTTTTCTTAAAGGTCCTTGTTATAAAAATTTATTTTTTTTAATTAGTTACACTTGACAGTACAATGGTCTTGACATATCATACATTTTAATCAAATGGGGCATAATTTCTCATTCTGAGTGTACAGGTTTCAGAATCACATAGGTCACACAGTCATGTATATACATACAGCAATACTAGTGTCTATTTTATTCTGCTGTCCTTCCTATCCCCCCTTCCCCTCCCCTCCCATCATTTCTCTCTACCCAATCTAATGTGACACACTTCTTTTTTTTCCCCCCTCACATCATCATACATGTGATCTGTATAACGATGAGGGTCTCCTTCCTTCTTCCATGCAATTCCCCTTCTCCCTCCCTTTCCCTCCCACCTTTCTTCCCTACTTGGTGGCAATCTTCTTTTCATGCTCTTCCTCCTTATCCCATTTTGAGTCACCCCCCTTATATCAGAAAAGATATTCCGCCTTTGTTTTTTAGGGATTGGCTAATTTCAGTTAGCATAATCTGCTCTAATGCCATTCATTTTCCTGCAAATGCCATGATCTTGTTATTTTTTTTAATGCTGAGTAATATTCCATTGTGTATAAATGCCACATTTCGATAAAAAAAAGTTAAAAGAATTCGTAGCTAGAAAACCAGCACTTCAAAGCATTTTGGGCAAAATACTAAATGAAGAGGAAATGAAAAACAACAACGAATATCAACAGTGGGAGGTAGCACAGTAAAGGGAAAAATTAATCAAGGAGGGAAAACAAATCAAGTTAAATAACAAAAATAAACAAACATGGCTGGAAGTATAAACCATATCTCAATAGTAACCCTAAATGTTAATGGCTTAAACTCACCAACCAAGACATAGGATAGTAGACTGGATTTTAAAAACTGATCCAACAATATGTAGCCTACAGGAGACTCATCTGATAGGAAAAGACATACACAAGCTGAAGGTGAAAGGTTCAGAAAAATCATACCACTCACATGGACCTCGGAAGCAAGAACAATTTTACATTAAATTCATAAATGTGGTTAATACCTTACTTTGCAGAAGAAAAAAATGGAGATACCTACTTGCTTAAGGTAAAAAGCTGGGAGCAAGAACTAGTTCAAATCTTCATCTATCTACAGAACTCATTAAAAATATTTAAGGGATACTTCTCTGGGATGCTAATTAAATCTGGGGCCTAATCTCTTAGTTTAATGTTCTTGCCAGTCTGAATGTGGTTACCATTGTGTGCACAAAGATAAATAAGACCCTCAGAGAATCTTACTTGAGAATTTGGGGGATTTAAAAAAAAATAGTAATAATTTACCTGACACAACCCACTTTGTGCTATTAAAACCTCTTAAGTGTGAGAACGTTTTAGTTCACAACTAGGATCGCATCTGACAATATCTGAGAAAGGCTTCTGATTAATAAGCTGTTCTGAAGGTTTAAAAAAAGGCAAAGGGAAACTTTTAACATATTTACTGTTGGAGACTCAGACTTCTAGGCATGTATATTACTAGTTGGTATTTCAGGATTCTGATGTCTTTTTGGATCCATAGAATATTTAATCTGTTATAGATTTCCTTAGTGGGTAATGTCACCAGATAATTCATCAAAATAGAAACAGTGCTTGCTTATAAAACAAGCCATGGAAATATTGAAGCCCTAAATTTTAATATTATTTTGATTCTGCATTAGTCTAACTTTTTTTATGTTGTATGTAGGAGATTGCCAACACAATATACTCAGTTAATTAAATATACAAAGTTGAAAGAGTAATCACCGTAAGTGATTACTTTGTTTTAAAGAGTTCCAACTATCTTACCATTAGTGGATGCCAAATTTGCCAAAATATTTATCCTTTAACCCTTAGTCCAGCCAGAGCCCCCAGACTATTTCCTTATCTGATTGCTTTTTAGTGTGCTATACAAACATTGTCATTTTATAGATCTACCGTAATAGGAAAAAGGATGGGAAGACACTACTTTTTAAGTAGTTATTTGGAAAGTCCTTTTTTTTTTTTTTTTCCAGAAAGAAGTGCAGAAGTTCTTATCTGTAATTTTGCTTTCTGCAGTTTCACTTACTCATAGAGACCAAAAATATTAAATGGAAAATTCCAGAAATAAACAATTCCTAAGTTTTAAATTGCATATCATATTCTGAGTATTGTGATGAATTTTGTGCAATCTGGCACATGGCATGTGTCATCCCTTTGTCTAGCATATCCACACTATATACACCACCAGTCCTTTAGTCATTTAGTAGCCAGATCAGTTACCAGATTTATTGTTTTAGTAACATACTGGTTGTAATATAAAGTTCAGTGCTATACAAGTTTCAGGCATGCACCAGGGTCTTGGAGTATTGTCCATGGATAAGGGGGAACCACTGTGGTCATAAAGTATGGGTAACATATATAAACTCATCTGCAGAAATGTGGAAGAATGTACTTAGACTATAGCAAGAAAAACACTCTTGAATTTAGATGTAACTAGCTGTTATAAAGATTTTAAAATATTAGAATGCTAGAGACAATTAAGTAATTTTTTCTTTCATAATAAAAAAAAATTTTGAAATTGATTTAGAAATGTCATTTTAACTGTACCCCAGCCTCAATATATCATATATTCATAGCTTCTGTGGTCAGAAACTTTCCCAGATAGAAAAATAATTACGTACCTGTGAATTTCAGGTCAATAACTTACAGATGAGTTTTTCAAATACAGTGTATAAAGTGAGACCTACTTATAATGAAATTTGAGATAGGATTGACAGTTTGATGTGATGATGGAAAGGCCTAGAGGACTTGAAGTCAGAAAATCTGGGTTTAAATACTTATCATGTTGGTGAAGATTAAATCACAATAGGAAGGTGAAATCTAGTTTAGCACACAGTTTTCAAAGTGTGTGCCAAAAAAGCATACATTCATTCATTACCTTTTCAATTTTTCAGTTTTTATTTAGAAACAATCATATATTTAAATGATAATATATGCATGTATACATATATGTGTATATGTGTGTGTGTGTGTATAATTTGAAGAAAAATAATTCTGAAATTTCTGATAATCGCGTAGACATGACCAATTCTATAGTCTTATAGGTGATGCCCCAATTCCATCCCCCTACATTTTGTGTTAATCATTCCCTTCCTTTTCTACATATTTTACGACAGATGCATGTTTTCCCAACAATCTGTTGTTTTTTGTTAATTCTGAACTTTATAAAAGCATCTTCTGTACTCTCATGTCATATGTGCCTTGCCATTTAAACATTCTGGTTTGTTGTCTATGTTGTCTTGTATATGTGGTTTATTCATTTTCACCAATACATGGAATTCTATTTGTTGACTATCACAATGTTTCTAGTCTACTGCCAGTTATTATAGTTTATTGCTATTACTAACAATGCCTTTTAGAATATTATATTTGTTAATATTTTTCATCTTGTCATATAGGTATATATTAGAATTTCTTGGATATATGTAGAATTTCTTGATTGTGGAGCATCCTCATAATTCTATTTACTAGGTCATGCCTAATTGTTTTCCCAAATGCTTGTACCATCTTTACTCTTATCAGTAATGTGAGTTCCCATAGCTCTTCATCCTTACCATTAATTGATATTGCCCAACTTTCTCAATTTTGCTAGTTAGACATATAATCAATGGTGTTTTATTATGGTTTAATTTGTATATTCTCAAATATTTATTGAGTTCCTATTATGTACCAGACTCCAGTCTTATTATTGGAGATATATTGCCAATTAAAATAAAGGTCCAGACCTTCGTTGGGTACTACACTCTAGTGTGAATGGGTTGTGGGAGGAAACAAAAGGATTTACTAAACAAATTGAATAAGTAAAATATATATTATCTCAAGTGGTGATCAAGGACTATGAAAACAAAAACATGAAGCCCAAAGGAGCAATAGAGAGTTCAGGGTTAGGAATGGCTAACAGTTTAAACAGGATAGTCCGGGAAATCTTCACTGAGAAAGTAACATTTGAACATAGACCTAATTGAAGTAAATAAATCAATGTGACCACCAGGAGTTATCCTGGGAAAGAATATTTCAGGCCAAAGAAGCAACAAATTTAAAGCATCTCCAGGAGGAAACATTTTTTATATGTCCTGGAATAATGGAGAGATAAATATGGCTAAAGCAAAATGAGCCCAGGTATGGAGAATGGAAGATGAGGTCAGAGAGGTATTCAAACCGTGAAGGGTTTTATAGACCCCTAAATGATTTAGGCTTTTACTCTTACGTGAGATGGGAAATGGAAGTGACATGATTTGCCTTTAGTATTTAAAGAATTATTCAGGCATTTTATTAAACTACTAAATGAAGTTGGTCATCACTTTGTGGTTTCTGTAAAATGACTTTATGTATTTTGGCTACTTTTATCGTTGTTTATGTTTGTCTTCATGATACACAGGTGTTCTTTATATATTCTGAGCTGATATTTTATCAGTCATATATTTTGCAGATAATCTTTTGCTAGTTGGTGATTTTTCTTTTTTACTGTGTATAATGTCTTTTGAAGAACAGAAATGAATGATATGGGAAATTTGTTAAACTTGTCCTTTTATTCTTAGGTTCACAATCCTTGGATTAAGACTCTTGCCATTGGCTCATTGTGGCCCTCTTTTATTTATTTATTCTAATAATCAATAAATGAGCCCATCGCAAAAGGTAGAACTTTGCAATGATTTACAGAATTACCTGTTTGGTCCTCCCCCTTTTCTCCATTCCGAAGGTACCTGTTATCCACATTCATTATTCATTCCTTTGCTTTCCATTGTGTATAATTTTTTAAAATATTTAATTGAAATTTAAGGATTGAATATGTTCAAGATATATAGCATATGGATCTGATATATGTATTATTGTATAATGATTACCACAAGCTAATTAACACATCCATCACCATTCATGCTGTACATAAAATCCTCAGAACTTGTTCAACATAACTGAAAGTTTGTACTATTGGATCAACATGTCCTCATACCTACCACTCTCCTCTTTCAGCCCCTAGTTCTAGGTTTTAATTAGAGCAAGACGATGACATTGTTTGGAAATGTAATGCACTCCTGCTGCTGATGTACTGTGAATTCCATAGAATTTAGTGGTAGAGAGCTGGAGGGGCAAACAGGGACAATAGTGTAGATGTATAGTTAACCTTAAAGGAATTTAAACATGGATTGTTTTGGGAAAACTGATGGTTAGAGGCTTTTTATGGTAGAAAAAATGAATAGGAATAAAAGATAAGAAATTATTTCTTGTGGAATTATTTCTGGAGTTAGATGGTGGTGAGGCTGAAAATGTTGAAGATTAGAGAGGGAAAAGTATCTTCTGTTGTGGATCCTCTGAGCCAGTCCCCCTGATAATCTCTTTTTGGGTTGGGACACATTTACTCTGAGTTCACAAGAGATGCAAGTGAGGAAGCCAGTGTGACTAATGAACATACTTTTTTTTTTGTACTAGGGATTGAACCCAGGGGAACCACTGAGCCATATTCTCAGCTTCCCACTCCCCGCCTTTTTTTTTTTTTTTTTTTTTTGAGACAGGGTTTCATTAAGTAGCTTAGGGTCTCACTACATGGCTGAGGGTGACCTTGAACTTGTGATCCTCCTGCCTCAGCCTTCTAAGTCACTGGAATTATAGGAATATACCACCGCCCCAACTTGAATGGATTATCTTAATCCCCCAGTGTACACTTTTGAATCATGTCAAAAGAGGCATGACCTTATTCAATAGTAGTCTTAGTTCCCTAACTCTTAAAATCTATTATCTTTGAGATTTTGAATTAAAGGACAGTTCACCTAAATCTTTTTGATTGATTGTTTGTTTTGTTTCTTTTGCTTTAACGCTTGCTTGTCATTAGTTGGATACTCAGAATCCTGAATTTAGAATCTTTCAACAATTCTGAAAACTTCTCCAGCATTTTCTCTTTAAGTATTGTATTTTCTTCATCTTATTTGTTTTCTGGAACTTCTGTTTGATATGTGTGGTATTTTCTCACTCTGTTTCTGAAAACTCATATTTTCCCTTTGAATCTATGTAGCACGCTGTGTAATTTCTTCAGTTTTCTCTTCATTAATTCTCTTTTTCTGCTGTCTAGTGTGCTGTTGAACTTAGCCATTGACTTTGTATCATTTTTTTTTAAGAGAGAGTGAGAGAGGGAGAGAAAGAAAGAGAGAGAGAGAATTTTTTTAATATTTATTTTTTAGTTATCGGCGGACACAACATCGTTGTTTGTATGTGGTGCTGAGGATCGAACCCGGACCGCACGCAAGCCGGGCGAGCGCGCTACCGCTTGAGCCACATCCCCAGCCCCGACTTTGTATCATTTCAACAGTGTTTTTCCCCAAAACCTGATTCATGTTTTTCATGATATAATCTTTTAATTTCCTCTTGTGTTTTTTAGTGCTGATTTTTTATTGTGTGTCTATAATTCCAAATTCATAGCCTTTATTGTTCTGCGTTGTAGTTTTTTGTTTTTCCTTACTCTGGTCCACAGTGAATTTTGATTGTATCTCTTTGTCTTGGATCTTTCTTGTAGGAATTTCAGGGGCTGGGTCAAAAGTGCTGCTTTTAGAGAATATTTGCCAGGTGCCTGAGGGCATTTCTCATCCAAAAACTATTCAAACTGAATTAGATTGAATATTTGGGGCCCAAAATGAGTAGTGTGAATTCCAAACCCATGGATTTGTGGGCTTGTGGTTATAAAATCTCTGGGAGGGAAATACATTTTTACTTCCCTTGAACTGCCTGAATTCAGATCCCAAACAAGCATCTGTTCCATCTGAATTGTAGGGGGAAGAGGTACATCATTCACTGAGGGCAAACTTAAGGATCCTGGCTCTAGTGGACTTTGATGCGATCTCCCACCATGATCATACTACAAACTTTGTCTGCTTCCTTGGTCAGTAGCCCATAACAATTCAAGATCCATACTAGACCATAGTGGAGTAATGTGTGGGTCCCCAATGAAAACTCCCTGCTTCTGAGTGAGTTTAGTAGTTGCATCTGAGCCTCTTGTTTTGAGTAGGGTCTAAGAAAATCCATTTGTTTCATTATACCTTAGCCATTCGTTTAGAAGTTTTCAACCTTATTCATAAGCATGTGTGAAAATAACAGTAGAACAAGCAAGTAATTCTTCATTTCTCCTTGCCACAAATTAATGAGCAGAATGGCTTCATCAGACAAATGAGGCCAGAATTTTAGTTTGTTAGTAGGAAAACTTAAATACATTGTTAAATTACAAACTGCTTGAAAGACAAAGAAAACATACAGATAAACTGCAGGCCAGTGCGGGAAAAAATAGCTACTTAATGAGACCCAAATGTTGTCTTGTATTTGAAGTCAACTTTTTAGGAATATTTGATTCTAAGAAGCAGGGAAAGTTTGATTTACAGAAAACTGAATATATTTATAAGTGGGACCTCCACCCCACCCCTACCAATAGGGATTAAATTGAGGGCCTCACACATGTTAGATAAGTACACTACCACTGAGCTATATCTTTAGTCAGGAAGGTATCATTTTAAAGGAAGAGTAAAAGGAGGTTTGGAAGAGGTTAGAGAAAAGATAAGCTCAAATTCAAGACAAATGCAAAACAGTTCCTACCCAATGAAATAGCTCTTAGACAGTCAACAACAAGAAGTATTAATATGTATATTTCCAGCAAGCACTTTGGGGATGTCTTCTGTGGATATTCATTGAATGTTTTGGGAGATAAAGAATTTACAGTTATATGGAAAGCAATTTCCAATCTGAACATCCTACCTAAAACAACTTCTTGTCCTCATTTTAGCTGTTTGTGTTGTTTCCATATAGTAGATATAAAGTATTCTTATGACAGTAAGTACAACCAAAGAGCATTTGTTGGCTGTAGCTGAGTGGTGATTTTTGTTGTTTATTATTATTGCTCCTAAGGTTAGTTTTTATTTTACTTTAAAATTTTACCTCTCAGCCTACATGTGCTGTATGACACAGCCTTCCTCTAGCCACTAGGGTTGCCTTCTTTTTTATTTTTATGTCTTCTAATATTTTTATTATATTCTTTTCTATAAATATGGATACGTTGTGTGTTTATTTTTTATTTATATATGACAGCAGAATGCATTACAACTCTTATTACACATATAGAGCACAATTTTTCATATTTCTAGTTGCATACAAAGTATATTCATACCAATTCGTGTCTTCATACATGTACTTTTGATAATAATGATCATCACATTCCACCATCATTTCTAACCCCATGCTCCTTCCTTTCTCCACCAACCCCTCTGCCCTATCTAGAATTCGTCTATTCCTCCCATGCTCCTGTTCCCTATCGATACCACTAAGAATCAGCCTCCTTATATCAAAGAAAACATTCAGCATTTTGTTATTTGGGATTGGCTAACTCCACTTAGCATTATCTTCTCTAACTCTATGCATTTACCTACAAATGCCATGATTTTATTCTCTTTTATCACTGAGTAATATTCCATTGTGTATATATGCCGCTTTTTTTTTATCCATTCATTTATTGAAGGGCATCAATGTTGGTTCCACAGTTTAGCTATTGTGAATTGTGCTGCTATAGACATTGAAGTGGCTGTGTCCCTGTAGTATGTTGATTTTAAGTCCCTTTGGGACTTAAATCCCAAGGAGTGGGATAGCTGGGTCAAATGGTTCCATTTCCAGTTTTCCAAGGAATCTCCATACTGCTTTCCATATTGGCTGCACCAGTTTGCAGTCCCACCAGCAGTGTATGAGTATGCCTTTTCCCCTACATCCTCGCCAACACTTATTGTTTTTTGTATTCTTAATAGCTGCCATTCTGACTGGAGTGAGATTCTGAAATCTTAGACCAGTTTTGATTTGCATTTCTCTGATTGCTAGTGATGGTGAACATTTTTTCATATATTTGTTGATTGATTGTATATCTTCTTCTGAGAACTGTCTGTTCAATTCCTTGGCCCATTTATTGATTGGGCTATTTGTTTCTTTTGGTGCTTAGTTTTTTGAGTTATTTATATACCCTAGAGATTAGTGCTCTATCTGTTGTGCGAGTGGTAAAAATTTGCTCCCAAGATGTAGGCTATCTATTCACCTCACAGATTGTTTCTTTTGCTGAGAAGAAGCTTTTTAGTTTGAATAGTTTTAATCCATCCCATTTATTGATTCTTGATATTAATTTTTGTGCTGTAGGAGTCTTATTAAGGAAGTAGGGGCCTAATCTGACATGATGGAGATTTGGGCCTATTTTTTCTTCTAATGGACGCAAAGTCTTTGGTTTTATTCCTAGTCTCTTGAATTTGGTTTTCCAATTTGTTCTTCTTGTTTGGAAAATTTTCTGATATTATTTCATTGATAGATTGTTCTCCCCCCCCCCTTTGGAACTCTATGCCTTACTTTGTCCCAATAACTCTTAAAATTGATCTTTTTATGCTATCCCATATTTCTTGAATATTCTGCTCAGGGTTTCTTACCATTTTCTCTCTGTGGTCTACATTCTTTTCAAGATTATATATTTTGTCTTCTTTGTCTGAGGTCCTATCTTCGAAGTGGTCTAATCTGTTGGTGATGCTTTCAATGGTACTTTTAATTTGGCTTATTGTTTCTTTCATTTCAAGGATTTCTGTTTGGTTTTTCTTTATAACCTCTATGTCCCCATTGAAGTAATCTTTTGCCTCCTGTATTTGTTTATGTAACTCTTTTTTGAAATATTTTGCTGCCTATATTTGCTTTCTTACATCATGGTTTAATTTACAGAGCATTTTAATTATGTACATCCTGAATTCCTCCTCTGTAATTTCATCTGCTGTGCTGGCTATGGATTCTAATAGTGTGGTATCTTGATTTGTTTGGGGTACTTTCTTCCCTTGTCTTTTCATGTTAATTGTGTGTCTTCCCTTCTAGTTCTGTGGATCCAAGATATTACCGTGTTTACCCTGTTGTAGGCTTATAGTGCACCTGTAGGATTCCAATACCTTCCTTTGAAGGTTATTGACAATGTTTATAGATCCCAGTATAAACAGTATACCACCTAAAAACAAGTAGTTGCTGATAGACATTTACATTTGGTCACAATGTTCAGAAATGATGAATTCAATTATTATCTACAATATAATCAGTAGGTTTGTAAATGGGTTTACAGTTTCTGATGGTGGATAAAGAACTGGAGGTGAGGTGTAGGAAGATATGCTGAGGAGGTTGGAGGTGAGGATAAAAGTTATTATATCTTAGTAAGTGTGAAATAGAAATCTAAAGAAGTAGGTTAGTAGCAGGAGAATAGAGAGTAAGTAATTTTGGGTAGACAAATAAGAGGGAAGACAGTAGAGTACATAAAACAAATACATATTAAGAAAAATAAAAAATGTCAAAATAGTAAAAAATGGAGAATGAAGAGAAAAAACAAAAAAATATATACAGCACAACTGGAATATACTATTCAGTTGTCTCAAACTTCAGTATCCTAATTCGTGCCAAGTACTTGGTTTCATGTATGTTGGGGATGTGAGGGCAGGAGTATAGAGAGGGAGAAGAAAGAAAAAAAGAAAGAAAATATCTCAAAGGAAGAAACAGGGATTGTTTAGTTGGAGATCAGTATCTTTCTTGCTTTCCTTTTCATCCAAAGGTGGAGATATGTGTTGTTAGCTGGCATCTTCGCCCTCAAGATGGTGAAGGTAACCAGGAAGGTTTGGTTGTTCCTGGGTGAAAGGCAACTGGAAGTTGTGTGTGGCACCCACCAGTCCCTGAAAAGAGATAGCACCTCAGGGGTCTCTTTTTGGGCCTGTTCCTGTGCTATGAGCACCTGGTCTTAATCTCCTTATCTCACCTGAAGACCTCCTACTTCCTGGTCTCTGTTAGTCTCTAAACTGTATCACTCTTACTCTCTCCCTTACTGCTTCCTCATAAGGACATTTCTCTCTGGGTCTCTTGTGTGTGGTGCTTTGGGCACGCTGTGCACCTGCCCTGAGAGCTGTTTTTGTTGGGCAGTCACTGTGCCAGTTATCGGCTGATGGGGAGAAGCAGGTGCTAGAAACTGGGTACCTTCCAGCCATAGTTCCAAACTGGGAGTTGCCCCCACTAAAGATGGTGATAAAGGTGACCCAAGATGGAGGCATTTGCTTTCAACGATGGGGTGTTGGGTCAGGTGAGGGGAGTTGGGCAATGGCATTGGATGATGAGTTCAGAGACTGGATCTGTGGCATGCAGTGTTTGGCTGTGGCTGTCTTCAGAGCCTGTGTGTAGTTCCCCAGTACAGGTGGGCTATGGTCATAGGGGATTATCTTCGTTGCTGCAGAGTCCCAAAATGGAGACAACCAGGGTAGCCCCGCATAGGTTGATGGGTGTCCATACAGGAGTGACGATCCATACAGGAGTGGAGATCCTGTGCATGGGTAGCTACCAGGTGTCCTATGTGGGAGCTGCATCTGGGATTTCTGCTGGGGTGGGTGGTTGAAAGTTTTGTGTGGGTGCTGATTCCAGTAGTCTCACTTGGGTACCCGCTAGTCCTGCATGGGCAAGTAGTTGGGAGACCTACTTTGACGCTGAGATCTGGAGCCCTGTGTGGGTACAGTGGCTGTGATTCCTATGTGCAGAAAAGCAGTATTCTCACTTGAGTCTCAGGTCACGGAGCCACACAGAATGCTGCCTTGAGAGGGATGACCTGCCATCTTGGATCTCATCCTATATGGTGAATTATTTTTATTGATTTCTGTATGTTGAACTAACCTTTCATTCCTAGGATGAAATACACTTGATCATAGTGCAGTATCTTTTTAATGTGCTTATATGCAGTTTACCGATGTAAGAATTTTTTCTAAAAAGAACAACAACAAAAATTTCTGGGGAGAAAAAAAAAAGAATTTTTAAATCTAAATTCATCAAGGATACTGGTCTGAAGTTTTCTTTCCTTGATGTGTCTTTGTCTGGTTTTGGTATCAGGATTATACTAGGTTTGTAGAATAAGTTTGGCAGAGTTTCCTCCTCTTCTATTTCATGGAATCATTTGAGGAGAATTGGTTTTAGTTCTTTAAAGGTCTGGTAGAACTCAGATGAGAATCCCATCTAATCCTGGGCTTTTCTTTGTTGAAAGGCTTTTGATGGCTGCTTCAATTTCATTACTTGAAATTGATTGAAGTTTTCTATATCCTTCTGGTTCAATTTGGGTAGGTCCAATGTCTCTAGGAATTTGTCCATGTCTTCTAGATATTCTAGCTTATTGGAGTATAAATTTTCAAAATAGTTACTAATAATTCTTGGGATTTCAGTAGTGTCTGTGGTAATATGTCCTTTTTCATCTTGGATTTTGAAAATTTGAGTTTTTTCCCTTTTTCTTAGTCTTGCTAAGGGTTTATCAATTTTGTTTATCCATTTAAAAAAACAACTCTGTTTCATAGATCATTTTTTAAAATCTCAATTTCAGCTCTGATTTTAATTACTTCCTATTTTCTACTTATTTTGATATTGGTTTTTTTTTCTTTTTCTAGGAACTTGAGATGTAATGTTAGATTATTTATTTGGTATCTTTCTATTCTTTTACTATATGAGCTTTCCTTAGAACTGCCTTCATACTATCCCAGATATTTTGATATGTTGTATCACTATTCTCATTTACTTCTAAGATTTTTTTTATTTCTCCCCTGATGTTTTCTGCTATCCATTCATCATTCAGAAGTGTACTATTTAATCTCCAGGTGTTAATGTGGTTTATGTTTTTATCTTATCATTGATTTCTAATTTCATTCCATTATGATCTGATAGAATACAAGTTATATTATCTCTATTTTTTTTTTTTTTTTGCATTTTCTAAGATTTGCTTTGTGACCTAAAATATGGTCTGTTTTAGAAAATGTTCCTTGTACTTCTGAGAAGAAAGTGAATTTAGTATTTGACGGATGAAATATCCTGTAGATGTCTGTTAGGTTCATATTAATTGTATTTTTTGTTTTGTAGAATCTTTGCTTAGTTTTTATCATCTAGTGGTGAGAGAGGCCTGTTGAAGTCACCAGTATTATTGTATGGTGGTCTCTTTGATTTTTTTTTTTTTTTTTTTTTTTTTTTTTTGTGGAGAGGATACTGGGGTTTAAACTTAGGGGCACTCAACCACTGAGCCACATCCTCTAGCCCTATTTTGTATTTTAGTTAGAGACAAGGTCTCACTGAGTTGCTTAGCGCCTTGCCAGTACTGAGGTTGGCTTTGAACTCAAGATCCTCCTGCATCAGCCTCCTGAGCTGCTGGTATTACAGGTGTGAGCCACCGTCCCTGGCTAGTCTCTTTGATTCTTAATATTGAGAATAATTTTATGTACGTAGATACTCCATGGTTGGGGCATAATTATTTACAATTGTTATAGGTTGTTGATGTATCATTTCCTTAAGCATTATGAAATGACCTTCTTTGTCTCTTCTAATTAATCTTGGCTTGAAGTCACTTACCTGATATGAGAATAGCTATCCCTGCTTGTTCCTGTGACCCATGTGAATGGTATGTTTTTTTCCCATCCTTTCTTCTTCAGTCTGTGGATGTCTTTGCCTATGAGGTGAGTCTCTTGCAGACAGCATATTGTTGCGTCTTGTGTTTTAATCCAATCTGCCAAACTATATTTTGTGATTGAGAAATTTAGACTGTTATATTCAGTGTTGTTATTGAGATTATTTTAATTCCTACCACTCTAATTTACTTCTAATTTTAAATTGAACTTGATTCTCCTTTAATTAACTATTCTAGTGTAATTCCTCCCTATGCTAGTTTTCATTTTTATTTTTCATTTTTTCATGAAATATTTTATTGAGTTTGTTTTGTAGTGCAGTCTTTCTAGTTATTAATTCTTTTAGCTTTTGTTTATCATGGAAGTTTTATTTCATTATCAATTTGAAGCTTAATTTTGTTGGGTATAGTGTTCTTGGGTGGCATCCATTTTCTTTCAGAGTTTGGTATATATTATTCCAAGACCTCCTAGCTTTTAGGGTCTGTGTTGAGAAATCAGTTGAAATCTGGATTGGCTTGCAAGTTGTTTTTCTCTTGCAGCTTCAGAAGTTGTGTCTTTATTCTATAGGTTAGGTATTTTCATTATAATGTGTCTTAGAGTGGATCTATTATAATTTTGTGTGTTTGAAGTCGTATTTGCCTCTTGTATTTGAATTTCCATCTCATTCTTAAGATTTGGAAATTTTTCTGATATTATTATTTTATTGAAAAGATTGTGCATTCCTTTAGGTTATATTTCAGAGCCTTCCTCTATCCCAATGAATCTTAAATTTGGCCCTTTAATATTATCCCAGATTTCTTGAATATTGTGTTCATGGTCTCTTAGAAATAAAGTCTTTGTGGTTTACTTTATTTTCAAGATTATATGCTTTGTTTTCAAGGCCTGAAAATCTATCTTCAGAGTCATCTAATCTATTGGTGATGCTTTCCACTGAATTTCTAATTTGGTTTCTTGAGTCTTTCATTTCCAGGATTTCTGTTTCATTCTTTTTCAGAAATGCTATCTCCTTATTAAAGTGATTTTTCACTTCCTGCATTTTCTGATTTTACTCTTTTTTTCATCTTTTAGCTAATACAACAGTTAAACTATGGAACTTTCTAAATTCCTTCTCTTGACATTTCCTCCACTATGGTGTCAATGAAGTCCATTGTTGAAGCATTATTTTTTTTTTATTGGTTGTTCACAACATTACAAAGCTCTTGACATATCATATTTCATACATTAGATTGAAGTGGGTTATGAACCCCCAATTTTACCCCAAATGCAGATTGCAGAATCACGTCGGTTACACATCCACAATTTTACATAATGCCCTATTAGTAATTGTTGTATTCTGCTACCTTTCCTATCCCCTACTATCCCCCCTCCCCTCCCCTCCCCTCTTCTCTCTCTACCCCATCTACTGTAATTCATTTCTCTCCTTGTTTATTTTCCCATTCCCCTCACAACCTCTTATATGTAATTTTGTATAGCAATGAGGGTCTCCCTTCATTTCCATGCAATTTCCCTTTTCTCTCCCTTTCCCTCCCATCTCATGTCTCTGTTTAATGTTAATCTTTTCTTCCTGCTCTTCCTCCCTGCTCTGTTCATAGTTGCTCTCATTATATCAAAGAAGACATTTGGTATTTGTTTTTTAGGGATTGGCTAGCTTCACGAAGCATAATCTGCTCTAGTGCCATCCATTTCCCTGCAAATTCTATGATTTTGTCATTTTTTATTGCTGCATAGTACTCCATTGTGTATAGATGCCACATTTTTTTTATCCATTCATCTATTGAAGGGCATCTGGGTTGGTTCCACAGTCTAGCTATTGTGAATTGTGCTGCTATGAACATCAATGTGGCAGTATCCCTGTAGCATGCTCTTTTAAGGTCTTCAGGGAATAGTCCGAGAAGGGCAATAGCAGGGTCAAATGGTGGTTCCATTCCCATCTTTCCCAGGAATCTCCAAACTGCTTTCCAAATTGGCCGCACCAATTTGCAGTCCCACCAGCAATGTACAAGTGTACCCTTTTCTCCACATCCTCGCCAGCACTTGTTGTTGTTTGACTTCATAGTGGCTGCCAATCTTACTGGAGTGAGATGGTATCTTAGGGTGGTTTTGATTTGCATTTCTCTGACTGCTAGAGATGGTGAGCATTTTTTCATGTACTTGTTGATTGATTGTATATCCTCCTCTGAGAAGTGTCTGTTCAGGTCCTTGGCCCATTTGTTGATTGGGTTATTTGTTATCTTATTGTCTAATTATTTGAGTTCTTTGTATACTCTGGATATTAGGGCTCTATCTGAAGTATGAGGAGTAAAAATTTGTTCCCAGGATGTAGGCTCCCTATTTACCTCTCTTATTGTTTCTCTTGCTGAGAAAAAACTTTTATGGGCTGTTTTGGATGGTTCATTTCCTTGCTTTTTCATATCGTTTGTATGTCCACCCATCTGTTAGTATAGTTCTCACTTCTTTTAAGTGAAAAACTACTTTGTGAACTTACCTTTCTTAAGAGTTGGGTAAATATCCAAATAATGATATTTTAATTCAGTGTGTGGCCTCTGGTGATCCCAGAACTACTTTAAGAGATGCCATTGGTCATTATTTATTTTAATGACTTCTGAGCCAATCCTTTTTCTATTCTGCCTTAAAAGAAACAAAAACTTATAGCATTTGTTCTCTATGACTCCTCAAATTCAGGTATAAAGCTATAATAAGATTCTAAAACAGGTCAAAAAGATCAGTTGTGAATTTTAATACTTATAACCTTAAGTGAGGACAAAAAAAGGGAAAAATAATTGTGAGTGAGAGAGAGAGAAAAGGTATACAAGAATAATTTACACTAAGCTAGAAAAGAGAAATAGATGAATGGTGAGTGTTTGAGGTAGTAGTAGATAATGCAAGAGGATTGAGTAGGGCATAAGAGGAACAAGCATAAACTAGAGCTAGAAAAACAAGGTATGAAAATTTATTCCAGTTAATAATACTTTACATCATTAGATACATTCAAGTGGGTTGAAGGTTCAATGCTGTTAATTGGGTTAACAATTATCTTTCAAGTTAAATAGTTATTTATGTGATCAAAGTTGGCATTAGAGTTGTTTATAGTAAACCATGTCTTGGTCATGGTTTAGTATAAAAGAAGAAAAGTCTTGTTGAATCTTGGTTTGGATTTCATTGGAGTTGGACATGTGGCTTGGCTGTTTTTATCGTACATAGTAATTCAGTAATTTCTATCGTATACAGTAATGCATGCTCTGAGGTGCCCATGTGATGACTGTGGGTTTCCGTATACCTTCTCCCCTCTAGTGGATCTTTTTCATGGTAGTGAAGATCCTGATGCCTATCTGAGTACAGGAACTCTGTCTGGTTGTAGGTTTTCCACTTCTGTGGACTGACACTGCTCTCTGAGCTACTGTAGTGAAGGATCTCCTGGACTCTAGTTTCCACTGCCTCGGATTGTGAATGGCAGGCATTGATTCCCTCTGTTTACTAAGTCTGATATAAGTTCCTGCAAGCATCTAAACAATGCACTGTTACTTGGCCAGTTGTGATCCTGGGTTAGGCTGTAAGACAGTTAAGGTTAGGATCAGCTTCTTCCTACTTCATAGATTCTGGGAATTCTTCTGCCAGGTCTCTGTGTCCCTGCACATTTGGGCAGCTTTCCTCTGGTATGGCACATGATTCTGGGGACCAGACCCTAGACTTCCCTTTGTGGCTCCCCTCCCCCCTCCAGTATCGGTGATCAGAGAATGGTGAATCCACTTTGTTCCTTGTTCTAGGACAAAGCTGCTTTGTTGCTGTCTCTGTCTGAGTCTGGCAATCAGATGCTGTGCAGACCTTTCTTCCCTCACTTATGTAAGGTTGAGCAGGGTTAGGCACACCTGTGCCAGGTCACCACCAGTCTATTCCCCCTGTTCTCAATGAGGGATTGGGAGAAGGGGTTTCAGCAATTTTGGGGTACTAGTAGTCCTTTTAGAAGTTCTTTCTGGCCAGATTCTTATGAGGTCCCACTGCAGGGGAATGCCCTCTGGTTTAATTTATAGCTGTCTGGATGGGGGAAGACACCTTGCTGATTTAAGGGAATGACTGGTCAGCTCAGGGTTCCACATGATGGCTATAGACCCTGGCTCAGCTTTCTTTTCATGATTTGGTTTTAAGCTGTTTGTGCTATTTTAAGAACCCTTCTGTTACTATTGTACTTTAAATTTTGTCAGTCTTCTCAACTGTTTTTTAAGTGGGTGAGCTTAAGGAAATGCCCACTACCCTCTCTCTGTTGCCCATCCTGGCTTCTCATCTACAGGTCTGGGTTTAGGGGTAGGCCAATCTTTTTTTTTTTTTTTTTTTGGTACCAGGGATTGAACTCAGAGGTACTTGGCCACTGGGCCACATCCCAGCCCTATTTTGTATTTTATTTAGAGACAGGGTCTCACTGAGTTGCTTAGCACCTCTCTTTTGCTGATGCTGGTTTTGAACTCTAGATCTTCCTGCTTCAGTCTCTGGAGCTGCTGGATTACAGGCATGCACCACTGTACCCAACTAGGGCACTCTTGAGTTTGTTTTCTTCTCTGGTAACTTGTCTTCCAGTCACTCCAGTTCTCAGACTTTGTAATATCAAGTCTTAGAGCATTTGTTTTGTCACCTGCCTCTCAATTCTGCTTTTCTTCACTGGCTTTCTTTATATTTTATGAGAAGATGGAGACATGCTGTCTACCTTGCTTTCACTATTTTTCTTTCCTCAGCTTTGTGTTTATAAACAAAGCCAGTTGCAGTACCTATATTTTAAGTTATTCATGCCCTGTCTTTTGAAGACTTTTGAAACATTTGTATAAGTAAGGTCAGTAAAAGGGTATATTCTTGTTTTAATGGAATTTGTAAGAATACTTACAAGTATTTTTATATGTATGCAAAATGCCAAACAAATTCAAAATGGATTATGCTGAAATTATTATTGTCATAATTGAGTCAGCTACTTTCATGGTTGGCTTTGAAAGGGGGTTTTACAGTTTATTTGTAAGATTATTGCTGTTATTTTTAACTAATTTGGCAGTCCTTGGATATACACTTTAAATTTTTTAGAACAAATGTGTGCAAAGATAAAAACAATTATAAAAAAATGAAGTTGTTTTTCGGTCACAAAATGGCTTCTCTCAAATGCAACTAAAACTCTGAAGAATGTTCTTGTGCATTTGCCAGCAGGCTTCTGGGATAGGCATATTTTTAAGACTTTGAACATAAACAACTGTCATCTGTGGCAAAAGATTTAAATGACCTACTGATGACAGTGAGAACAAAGCATTTTTAAGTTATCATGGTGTGTTAATTCATTGCAATGTGTTTGTTGTTCTCCTATATTTTGGTATGTTGAGTTAGAGCCAGGCAAAAAATTAAGATTGTATTTAACTTAAGATACTATTTATTTATTGTTATTAAAAGAAAACTTAAGTACCAGAAAATATTATTTCTTAAGAATAAATATTTTATGAATTCTAGACCTAGCAGTTAAAAAGAGAAAAAGAATGACATAAACCGCTTAAAGATAAAGACCATTTATTTTGACCCTCTAGTTTTGAGATTCATTTTTTTGTTGGAGTAAATATTTTCCAAACAAACCACTTCAGGATAAAGACCATTTGTTTTGACCCTAAAGTTTTTTGAGGTTCATTTTTAACCAGGGTGAATATTTTTTGAACATGAAAGATCAAACACTTGGCTTGAAATAAGAATCCTTCCTTCCTGACAGATCTTAATTGATCTGTTTGTTAGTTAAGTATGTATTATACTTAAATATTGTGTAGAATTGTCTCTAATAATTGTCTAGAATAGTGGTTCTCAACCATGGGTGATTTTTGTCCCTCTGTGTGTCTGGAGACATTTTTAATTGTCATAGATAGGGCTACTCGAATCACCAGATATACTGCTTAATATCTTAGAGTGGACAGGATAGCCCTTCACATCAAAATTATCTGGTCTAAAATGTCAATAGGGCTAAAATTGACAAACTCTGATGCAGAACTTAAAAATGTCATTGCTAATTAGTATAGAAACTGAAGGACTTTTTCATTTTTCTCTAGACCCTTTTTTAGCCCCTGTAAATATTTTTTGCAGAGGCCCTTGGGTCCTTAAACCAAGATGATCACTGAATAACCACAAACAAGTTGAACTTAGTATGCAAGTTTTTTCAGCATAGTCTTCTAGGGACATGATCTGTTGCTTTCATCAAATTCTGAAGGTATCCATAGCTCCATTGATGTAATTACCTAAAATAGATAATACGGAACTACCATTGTGCTAAACTAGTTTAAGTTTTGTTTATCAAAATTAATTAAGAAATGCTTCCTCTTTTTAAAAAAAAAAATATTTTTTAGTTGTAAATGGACACAATGTCTTTTTATGTATTTATTTTTTTGTGGTGCCGAGGATTGAACTCAGTGCTTCACACCTGTGAGACAAGCACTTTACCACTGAGTTATAGTCCCAGCCCAAGAAATGTTTTCTTGTTGAAAAAAAGTCTCTGGTCAAAATATGCTCTACTGTCATGTATATCTAAAAATAACAATTTTTTTTAAAGAGAAAAATCTCTTTCTTAATATTTTGAAGTAATAAAATCCAAATGTATGAGGAAATAATAAAATATAATAGATTATTATTTAAATATCATATATTAACACAGTACTATGCATTTAAATTTGAGATCAGGTTGATTATATGCTGGTTCACATGTGATTTATGTAAATGATTTTATTTTGTTATTTGAAATCATTTTATCAAAAATCATCTTGTTTTATCAAAAAAATTTGCTGCTTTCTCCAAAATGAGGCTCTCAATTTACATTTCCTATGTGCTGTTTATTGCATCATCCATAGATGTGAACATTGGTTTTGTATCTTTCACATTTCTCCTGAAAACTATTTAGTAACATGAGCTTTTTTTCTCATAAGAGATATTTTTGAATGAAAGTTATGTTTCTGATTTGGCATCCAATAAATCAGAGATTCTACCAACAGTGTGTCATACGAACAAATCTTCATAACCTTGAGTATGCGTATAACTTAATACTTTTCTAAGTCATAGAAATTTAGAGATTAAGTCTTGGCTTAAAAGCCAAGGAAGGGACCTTAGAGAGCATCCATTCCAGCTATTTCAGACTTCTTTTATTTTATTTGTTTTTAGATTTATGTGGTGCCAGGAATCGAGCCCAGTGCCTCATGCATGCTAGGCAAGTGCTCTACCACTGAGCCACAACCCCGGCCCCCTTACGAGATACTTTGAGGGAGAAAAACAGTGCATTGGGAGGGAGGGATTGCATACTTCTGATATATACCATCCTCATTTTACATACAGGGAACCTGAGGCCCAAACTAGAGTGGGGTGAGAAGGGTTGGGGCAGCCTCAGGACTGACCAATCCTGGAAGACCTCAATATTGCCAGAAAATGTAACTCCTCTGCTGTCCCCTTTGATAATAGATTTTTTTTTTGGGGGGGGGGAGGGGTAGAATTTTTGGAGGACATGGGTGGCGTAGGGTGGGACTTCAAATATTTAAATGACAGGATCCATTTTTTAAAATAAATAAAATAATTTGAAATGTTCCTTTCAAGAGAGATATGGTCAATCCACATCATCTTCTAGATACATTCTAAATCCTGTGAAATCCAAAGAATATTATATAATTCTCTTTTTTTGCTGATATGTATAAAGAGCCTAAAAACATTTAATAACTTACCTACCAACACACAGCTAGGAAACTGCATAGCTGAAAATTCATCTCCTGATTATCCTCCATATGATTGGTTTATAAAATAAAGAAATGTATAAAACATCTAGAAACATGAACCAAGAACAGCAGAATATAGGAACAAGATTGTTATAAAATACAAGAACAAATTATAGCATTGAAAGAACCAAATCATACAAAATAGAATATGGAATTGATGGTCCTTTTTATCTTAACCATGTGGCTTTCCAGAGTACTTGAAGGGAAATTGTCATAATTCTTTGCTTCCGGGGTATAGTGGGGATTGGTTTTCTAATCAATTTTAGTTAGTCACATGTAGTTTCCAGGAATACAGGCTCACATTTGAGTAACAGAAGCAAGAAAAGATAATTTTGTTCAGTTAATTAGTAGTCATTTCCTGAGATTTTGCTTCAAATTTTTTATTTATTGCCAAACTATTATAACAGATTCAGTATATATATATATATTTCTTCACTTATAGATCTAAACTATAGCTAGATCAAAATACTAAATACCATGGCACATAGCCATGTATTGGTTTCTTCAGAAATAATTTTTCAATATCAAAACTGAAGTCACTGATGGAAAAATATTTTTAACTTTAAGAAATTTGATAGACTCTTCTATATACAGAGAACTTGCTGAGTTGGAAAGGATCTGTTGCAGTCATCAAGTTCTGCACAGAGCACCAAGTATAGAACACACTGGATACACAATAAATGTATTTTGAATTTGTGGATGAAATGAGTCCAGACTTAGTCCAATAAAGGGAAAAAGGAAAAGTACAAGATAACCTGAAAGTTTGCACTACATGGAATCAAACAGAATGACTGCTTAAAGTCTTGAGTGACTACTTCATTGACCACTTAAAGATCTACTTGAAAAAATCTTCCCATATACTGAGAGCTTAATCACTTGGAGAGTTATTACATTTAGAAGAAATTTTAATGCCTAACTAATTTTAAAGGAAGTTTTAGAAAAGAAGAGAGGTACCATATTAATGGGGGTAGGGCTGCTCAAAACAACTTAGCGAAATAAAGGTTGAACCTAAAAAAGGGGGGTTTCCTTAGTGGTTTGACTTTTTGTTGAGTTTGTTGATTTCTTTTGATTCCATCATTAGATTTATTAAGGTTATTAGGAAAGTTTGTTGGCTCCCTGTCATTTTGTGATCTTCAGGTTCTATACATGTTCATTGTTGCATGTTATCTTGTTACTCTGTTAAATATGCATAACTTATATTTGCTTTGTTTTTATATTCTTTTAAATAATTTTAAACTAACTTATTTGTAATTTTCCTTAGGCCTTAAAGAAAGTGCAGAAGAAATGGTCAAAAACAAATTGGAAGGAAAGGATAAACTGACCCCTTGGGAACAATTTTTAGAGAAGAAGAAAGAGAAGAAAAGACTGAAAAAGAAACAGAAGGTATCAGTGATAATCATGATCAAATATTTATTGAATACCAACTCTGTACCAGAAGGCACCAGTTCTTGGTATCCATTATCTCAAACTAGCTACCCACTGGAGTAGACCATGTTGTCACTCCAATTTTAAGAAAGAAGAGGCACAATTGCACCAGGTTAAGATTGCACCAGGCCTCATAATGTTGTACAGTACAGAGCCACTGCAAATACTGCACTCTAACTAAACAATGTATTTGATTTAGGTAGCATATGAATGTGAACATCAAATACATTGTTTAGTTAATATCTAGATATAAAACAGAAAGATTCCATTCTGTGGGGCTGTTTTGTTTGTTTGTTTGGTTTGGTCTGAATCAGACCAACTGGCAATTGAACCCAGGGTGCTTTACCATTAAGCTATATCTCCAGCACATTGTTTAAAATTGAGTTTGTATTGTTTGGAAAATTCTTTTTTTCTCTTCCACCTTTTTGTATTGGTGCATTGTAGTTACATATCACGATTGTATTTGTTGTCACATATTTATTGTTACATATTCACACAAGTATACAACATAACAATATATCTCCCCTTTCCCTTTTCTCACCCCATTCCCTTCTCTCCTCCTACCGCCTGGTCAGTGTTTGTAGAAATGGATAGTAAAATGAAGCTATGGGGTAAAAGCCCTGCCCCCATTGATATGGTACCTCTCCTCTTTTCTAAAACTTCCTTTAAAATTAGTTAGGCATTAAAATTTCTTTTAAATGGATTAACTCTCCAAGTGATTAAGCTCTTAGTTTATGGGAAGATTTTCAAGTAGATCTTTCAGTGGTCAATGAAGTAGTCACTCAAGACTTTAAGCAGTCATTCTGTTTGATTCCATGTAGTACAAACTTTCAGGTTAGCTTGTACTTTTCCTTTTTCCCTTTATTGGACTAAGTCTGGAATTATTTCAAAGTTAAAAATATTTTTCCATCAGTGACTTCAGTTTTGATATTGAAAAATTATTTCTGAAGAAACCAATACATGGCTATGTGCCATGGTATTCAGCATTTTGATCTAGCTATAGTTTAGATCTATAAGTAAAGAAATATATGAGTATATATATATTGCTAGATATGTGTTACAGTCCTCCTACTTAAGCTTCTGGAGTAGCTGAAATTCAAGCATGTGCCACCACACCCAGCTAAAAGCTTAATTTTAGATTAAACTACTTGATACAAAAGAAATATATATAATTTTTCTCCATATACATAGTTCTTATAAAAAGGTAATTGTGTATATTTACATTCAACTTTAAGACTCTTGCTGAAGAAACCAGTGATGATGAACTTCCCCCCGATGTTGATTTGAATGACCCGTACTTTGCTGAAGAAGTTAAAAGATTAGGTAAGCCCAGTCTAAATTTGTAGTATTCATTTGGAATCTAAAGAAAAGGATGACATGGGTGGAAACAATGTAAACTGATGATTCTTTTTAAATTGCTAGAATTTGGATGGCTCTCTCTGGCTTATAAGCAATACCATCCTGTGAGGTCCAACCATTGATCATATTGGGAAGGGTCAACATAAAGAATGATTACATCGTAGGAGATTTTTGATAATGTGGTTAACTTAAATATTTTAATGGGGATTTCTTTCTAGGAATTATCCTGATAGTCAATCAAATGCACTCTATAAAAGAATGAAAGGGAAATAGAGGAATAGTCATCTTCTTGTGCTTTGGCTACATTTTTATAATACATCCACTCTAGGTCTCTCACTGCAAAGACTATGAAAAATTAAATACTTTTATCTATATATACTTTTTAAAATTTATATATGCAATTATGGTATAACAACTTTTTCTGTTCAGTAAACATCTGTTTCATTTTATATCTTTTATATTTATCATGCTTGATTATAGGTAAAAGCCAGCTTTTTTCTTACTTCCCTTTTTGTTTCAACCCCTAAACTACCTGGTATCTCATTTCCAATATCCAAAGAGCCTTGTTTCCATTGCAAATGCACCACTCATTCTTTTCATTCTTACCTGTTAGTATATGTCAATGTGTTTGGTAAAGTTTAGGCCATACTTGAACAAGTCAGTACAGAGACACTGAAAATAAATATTTTCCATTTACTGTCATGCATTTGGCCTTCCCCTAATTTTTATACCACACACATGAACCCCAAAAGGCTCACTTTTGCAACAACTCCAAGCTGGCATTGTAAAGAGAAGGATTTTATGAAGTTTCCCCTGTTTCTTGTCCTCTTGACCAGTGGGCCAGAATAGTTCTCAACAAGAAAGTCAAAATTGCCTAAAATTATTTCCTGGTTGTTATAGCCTTTTAGCACTGACATTTTATTGAAGAAAAAGAGATTGAGATGAATAAAGTCTGTTATAGGATGTGAGATGCTTGGGAATTGGAAAGGGAAGTGGAAACTCAGCATATTATGCTTTTTAACATATCTTTGCCATCATTTCTAGATGATGAGGGATTTTATCCTTATCCTGTGGCTAAAACAAAGTTTATAATGGAGAAATGTAAAGCATTTAGTTTCCTTTTTCTCTGTCCAAAGTGCTTCATTTGGCATGTGAAATCTGGTCAAATTGCAGAAGTCTTAATAGGATTCAAAGAGTAAGTTAAATAGTTTGATTTCTTGGGGTAGCCAGTTTTCTGGAATCAGCGCGCGTGCGCGCACACACACGCACACACATATAAAGTGTTTTTCTGTGTTTATTCATTTTATCAGGAAATATTTTGGTTGCCTACCAGATGCTGGGCATTCTGCTAGATTAGAGAGAAATACCAATAAAAATAATTGCAAGATTGTAATCTCTCAAGGAGTCTATTTTTAGCACATGTTTGGTTTTTACATAGAAGAGTTCTCATACTATGAAAATTCAGTAAATGTTTTAAAAGAAATAGAGTAATGTAGAGAATATACATAGGAGGAAAAGGGGAAAGAGGAGTTTACAGAGGATAGGCAAAATGGCCTCTCTCAGGTGATGAAATTTGAGCTGAGTATTGTAGAATGAGGAGTAAGGCATAACTGGGGAAAGAGCATTGCAAAGGAGGGGAAAGTGGAAGTGAGAAAGAAAACAGGTTAAAAAAAGGCATTGATAAAAACTTGGAGACCTCTTTTGCAGAGAAATCTAAACAAAAGATGATGATGGTTTAGACTGGATGCCACTAATAGAACTGGAAGGAAAAGAGAGATCAGGCTTTAGATTTATTTTGAAAATAGACTTCCTAATGTATTTGAATAAGGAAGAAACTTAGCCTAACTCTGGGGTTTTAGATTTGAGTTTCTGGGAGAAGACCAGAGACTTACTGAGTTAAGAATGTAGGAAAAGTAAGTTTGGGTGGGAAGTAAAGTAAATAGATCTATTTTGGGCAAAATCACTTTGAGATGTCAAGTAGATATCCAAAGGTGTAAGGTTAACATTTAGCCATGAGTATGAGAAATCAGAGCTAAGAGAGTACAAATATATACTTGTGAATCAGTAGCATGCAAATGGTACTTGAAACATTGGTACTGGAAATAGAAAGCGTTGATAAGAGGATTCACCTACGGTCAGGTGAAACCTTCAAAAACTACTATTACTCAGTCATTCTGGAGGAAGTATTACCTGGAAAGTAGGGAAAAGCTTAAGAACTTGAGAAGGAACATCTGTGAATTAGGAAAAAATTATCACAGGCCTCTTGTAAACCAAAAGTGGAGAAAAAGTGCATAAAAGGAGAGATATGATAATGTCATGTGCCAGTATTCATACAGAGAAGTGTCCTATAGAAACCAGTGAGATATAGAGAACATTGGGTCATCTTAAAGGTAGTTTCAGTAGGTTAATAGTAAAGTACAAGTGAGTGTTGAGGAAGTAGAGATTCAGAGTAAAGAATGTTTTCCAGGAGTTATATTATAAAGTAGTAGCTGAATATGGGTAAATAAAAATTGAGTTTTGGTTTGGTTGGGTTTGGTGTTTATTGTTTGTTTTTTAGATACAAACTTTGAAGACTTGCTTTAATCCTTTTCGGGTTGCTCTAGTAGAGAATATACAGAAACTAGGGGAGATAAATGCACAGGTGAAGTCCTTGAGAAGGCAAGGATAGAATCGGGAGCATATTTGGAGGGATTTGACTTTGAAGGAGTCAGGATGCCTTCTTTCTGTCAGGAGAGAAGACAAGTAAATACTAATGCAGATACATATATATGGGGTCAGGAAGATGAGGGATTTTCATGGTTGGTTAGGATTTATCCTATTTGTTCATTCATTTACAAAGGTACAGATAATCTGAGTGGGCGTGTAAGGTAGGAACCCAAGAAACAGATCATTCTGGGAAGAGTTATTGCCTAAGACTGTTGATTAAATGAACTATCATTAAATGAATAACACTTAAAGGAAATGTTTTGGTCAGGGGCTAAGAATGAAGAAAGATGGGTCATATAAATCTGAAGGTCAGTCCAAATGCAAAACCATAGAATGTGAAACAAGGGCAGCAATAGGGAAAGCTGGCCGAAGAAGAGAACCAGCTAAGCCACACAGATTGGTTTACCAAAGGAATGTGTCCCTTTTGTTTTATTGATTCTGGGAATTGAACTCAGGGTGTCACTCATACTAGGTACATACTTTACCACTGAGCTACACCCTAGCCCTTTCTTCTTTCTTTCTTCTTTTTTTTCTTTTTAATTAACTCTTTGATTTTTTGACAGCTAAGTTATTCAGGCTGGCCTCAAACTTGATGTCCTTCCTCAGTCTCCTGAGTAGCCAGGATTACCAGTGTGTGCCACAGCATCCAGCAGAAGATGTCCCTTTTGAATAATGCCAAATTATAAAAAAGCTATATACACTCATTCATTTGTGTATCCATCCAGTAAACCAATAATTATTGAGTATTGAAATCATCCAGTCTTTTCCCATTACTTTCAGCATTTGTTAGAAGTTATTTATAGAAAGTTATGCATCACATAATGATGTTTTAGTCAACAACAGACCACATATAGGGTGGTGGTCTCATAAGATTATATAACCTAATTACATAGTAATCATCTTGGTTTGGATAAGTACATTCTGTGATATTCACATAACAATGTCACTAACAATGTAACCATGAGCCTTGTGATTAAGCAATTTATGTCTGTATAGGAAAATAATGTCATCTTTTCTCATACTATATATTTTAATCTAACTACCGAAGGTAAAAGTGGACTTTAAAGAAATTGTATTAGATATATATCATGTATATGTACAAAGAGATGGATTTAATGAGAAATTTTTACTCAGTTCTAATCTTTTTCTGCCCAGGATAAACTAAATTTGTACTTCACAGTATCTGGAAGATATAAGAAGAATAAGTGTTGTTAACATTTTGTACTCATGATCCAAGAAAGTAATAGAGGATAGATGGAAACTTCCCTTTAGCTTTAGGGAAGTGGATTCCTATAAGGAAGTAAAAAAGAACTTGTATTTTTCATTTGGTGTCCTCTAATGTCCTTCTTAAGAGGACCTTTATAGTAGGTTATACAAGAGTTGGATTTTGGTTCAAAATTTACCAGATTGTGATTTTTAAAAAATATATAGATACAAAATAACTCAGGTGACTTAAATAAGTATATTAATTTATCACAGTATTGCCTTCATTATTAATTGTCAAGACATGAGATTTTGGGGGATATAGAGCTACTTTCCAATAATATTTGAGATGTAATGAATTTGGCTCACTTGTGTTTGGGAAGGTGTATAGTTCAAGTTCACGGTTGAAACAGCACAAAGACATTATAACAAATTTGTTCTAGGCAATCCCATAGAACAAAACTTAATACACCTTTCAGATATGAAAATATTGAGTTCATTGACTGATGCCAGATCTCATGTTTAGATTGGGTTAGGAGCCAGCATACTATAGATCTTCTATAATTGTTTCTTTATTTTTTTTCCCCTAAACTTCAAACTTGATATCAAGTCAGTTTGAAAATATAATGTACTTCTATGATAATTAAGTTTTTTTTCTTTTTGAAATGAAACACGGAGGGAAATTACTTCTTGTTTTGCTAATTACTTAAATTATTCCTCCCCCCTTTTTTTCTGGTGCCAGGAATTAAACTCACGCGTACAAGGCAAGTGCTCTATCACTAAGCTATACCCGACCCTTAATTTCATAAACTATTTAATAACATTTGGTTTTTGAAAAAGTAGAACTGAAATAAAACACATCAGTATTAAAATATGTCCTTTGTCTTGACATTTTTAGATATTTGATGTCATAAGAATATAATGTTGTACATGCATTTAATTCATTTCATCAGTATGCTGAGTGCTTACAATGTATTGCTTGTATGTTCTGCAGTTTACAAATAGTTTTATTTTATATTCTGTCATCTGATTCATATTTCAGTCCTGCTTTATAGATGAATAAACAGAAGCTCAAAAAAACAGTTGAATTGCCCAAGGGCCAGGTGGTAGCTGGTATTATCTGAATCTGAGCATGCTTCTGCAAATACATTGTAAAGACCAGAGCCAGGGCTAGTGCCAGGACCAAATGAAGAAGAGAAATTGCTTGATTTTTCAAGCAAAGCCAGAATGTATCACCCTAGAAGATAAACAGACTGCTAAGGGGAAGTATTCTTTTTTTTTTTTTTTTTTTTGACACAGTACCTTTATTTTATTTATTTTATGTGGTGCTGAGGATCGAACCCAGGGCCTCGCATGTGCTAGGCAAGTGCTTTACTGCTGAGCCCCAACCCCAGCCCCAAGGGGAAGTATTCTTGAATGTAGGAATCTGATACAAAAAGTGAATCACTAGGGGGTTTACTGCTCACCATCTGGTCAGTACTGATAGTATGTCTGCCTTATAGTAAACTCTTTTTTTCTCACATGAACTGTTCAACTAAAAGTTCTAGAAGTTTTTTATGGAAAAATTTTCTGATGCTGTAAGTAACTGAAGATAGAATTTCCTTTATAGATTTTTTTCACAGATTGACGTTTGCAACATCTCTCTTTCTATAAATGTATTCTGACAGTTTGTTTGTTTGTTTATTTATTTATTGCATAAAGGGATAGTAACATTCATTTAATTATAAAACTCAACATCTGATTTGGAGTCTCTGTTGGTCTTTGACTTATTAGAATTGATTCATATGCACTTTTTGCAGCAGTCCTAGGAGTTATGACTTCTTAATTTCCCAAAGATTCCCTGATAAAGATAATATTTTAGAACAGGAGCTTTCATTTCCTTGGTACTTTGTATTTAATTTAAGTCTGAGAACTTTCCAGAGAGACAAAAGAGTTAAAAAAAATTAAGATGTGCCTTTTTAAAAAATATATTTTTTAGTTGTAGTTAGACATAATACCTTTATTTTACTTATTTTTATGTGGTGCTGAGGATCAAACCTCGCATGTTCTAGGCGCATGCTCCACTGCTGAACCACAACCCCAGCCCAAGATGTGCCCTCTTAATATGACCTTGTTAGAAGTGCAGAAAGGATCTCTATACATTATTTCAACTAAACAGTTCAGTGTAGCACACAGTAAATTTTTGTGAGCAAAAAAAATTTTCATCACACTAAAATTGGATATCATTTTTAGCCTTGACAATCTTGGAAGTTCTTTTTTTTTTTTTTTTTTTTTGGGTCCCTTCCCTTGCTGCGATCTTCCTTTCATGTTATTTTTATAACTTTTCACCAGGTTGTTATAAAATCCAAAACACTTCATTGTGGGCTCTTTGAAATTATGTTCTGCAGCTGTATGTGAAGATCTTTATCTCCTTTATGTATTAATCATATGCAGCCTGATTTTTCACCCTGCCACACAGTGATCTTCTGCATATGGCGCATGTCCATTCATTTTAGAAGGCACTCTTGAGAGCACAGGAGCAGAGGAGATAGAATTCAGGCCCTAAGAAAGTAGAAACTTGATACTTACATATTAAAATGCATACACAAAGAGAAAAGGTTAAAATCATTCCTTGAAAAACATTTCAGATAGGACTAATTAAGATTTAGGGAGAAAGGATACATACAATAAATATTTCTTCTTAGAAGAAGTACAAAACAAATCCCTTAGTAGCATTAAGATGAGCCTGGCAGCACTTTTATGCTGGAATGTTCTCTCATCTGGGCATGCCCACAGACAGGTCTGCATGAGTACAGCACACACTTAATAAACATGAAGCAGTTTCTAAAGTCTTGACATTAGGCTTTCCTTATCTTACTATTCTCCCTTAGCTATTCAGCCACCATTATGTGTTCTGTGACTTTAATATCATTATTTCACAACAAAAATGCATTTTAAATTGAAAAGGCTATTACAGGGAGAATGACATTTGATAGCCAAGTGATATTGTAGTGATTATCAGTAGAGAGCCTGAGCCATAATGATTGGGTTTGAGTCAGATTCCTTCACTTGCTGGGCATAATGGCCTATCCCTGTAATCCCAGTGACTCAAGGCTAAGGCAGGAAGATGGCAAGGTTGAGGCTAGCCTCAGCAATTTAGTAAGACCCTCAGCAAGATCCTAGACCAAAAATTTAAAAAAAAAAAAATTCTTTCACTCACTAAACCTGAAACAAATCATTTAACCTCTCTATGCCTCAGTTTCCTCATCCACAAAATAAGGATTATAATAAATAATAAAATCTCATAGAGTTGTTGTGAAAATTAACATATATATGTATATATATATGTGTGTGTGTATTTTATATATATATAGAGAGAGAGAGTGTGTGTGTGTGTGTAAATAGAACAGTACTACTGTGTGTGTGTGTGTGTGTGTGTGTGTGTAAATAGAACAGTACTACTGCCTGGCACATAGTAAACACAATATAAGTGTTGTTACCACTTATAGAGATTGTTGGTTTCTCTACAATGGAAGGCAGAGCACAGTTGATTCAAAGACCATGTTCAGCAGTTTAGATAGGACCATACCATTCAAGAGTAACAGAACATGGCTTTGTAGATAATGAACCTTCCCTTCCAACTCTTCAGACTGGAAGAGATTGATCTTTCATACTCTAGCACCCTGACTCCAACTCCCTTTGAGCCCTACCACTAACACAGACATACAAGTGAAAAGAAAAAAAAGTCACAATATCAGCATGATCACCAAGGAATCCAAGACATTTATGTATAGTAAGAATATAATGAAAATAATAGCAAGCACCTATATAGCACCAGGTGCCAGACATTAACTACATTTTTCCAATTCACTGCCATTAAATCCTTACTAAACTCTTAAAAGGTAACTGCCATTATTAAAATTTCATTTTATAGAAAAGGGACAGGCACAAAACTGCCATAGCTAGAATGTGGCAGTTTCAGAATTGAAATGAAGCCAACTTCTCCAAAGCCAGGTGTCCTTAATTGCTGCACTTTTTTATTCAGAATGAGAGCATCTTGTGGGCTAAAAGTTTGAGTCAGAAGTGCAAGTCATCATTGATAATTCCAGTAAAAATATTTGCAGTAAATTATTTATATCTGTTTTATCCCTGAATTGCTAATTCTTAATTAATGTAATTTACTTAAATAATTTGGTTTCAATGCTGCAGGATTTCTAAAAGTTCTTGGAAGTATATTCCTTTTTTTTCCCCCTCTTCCCTGCATTGGGGATTGAACCCAGGGCTCCACACATGCTAGACAAATGCTCTACCATTGAATTACTAAATCTACAAATATATTTTTATAGTTTTATTCTGTGGACCAAAGAAATCTCAAGTAGGCAGTTGAAATAAATGTTTGGAATTGAGAGGAATTAGAGCTAGAAATAAAAATTTAAAAATTAACAACATAGAGATGTTTTAAGTAACCAGACTGGATGAAAGAATGTTAAGAGTTGCATAAGTAAACTATAGATCTGAGGACTAAGCCCTAAGGTCGTACAATATTTACAGGTCAAGAACATGCGGAAGAACCTGTAAAGGAACCCCAAGAATATGGTGAACAGGAGGAAAGAGAGGGAAGTGACCCAGAGGCCAGGTGAAAATAATGTGTCAAGAAATAGTGGTTGGGGTCTGGGATTGTGGCTCAGTGGCTCAGCACTTGCCTTGAACGTATGAGGCACTGGGTTCAATCCTCAGCACCACATAAAAATAAATAAATAAAATAAAGGTATTGTGTCCATCTACAACTGAAAAAATATTAAAAGAAAAGAAATAGTGGTTGGTTTTTAAGTTGAAAGATCCATGAGGTTTGTGTGCCACTGTGAATAATTTAATAGAGAGGGGAAGAGAAAAGGGGATTAATTACTAGAATGGGGTCTGAAGTGGCAAGAAGAGATAAGATCCATTTACAGGCAGGGGATTGACTTATATTAGAACAATACAATTCATTCATGCAAGTAATAATAATCAAAACACAATGATTACTCTGTACCAGGCTCTGTTCTAAGCACTCTACTTATTTTAATAATGTAATGCTCCTAATAGTCTTGTGTGGTTGGTAACAGTTACCATCTTTGTTTTGGATGACTATGTTGAACTACCGAGAAGTTGAACAGTGATACTAGTAGGTTTCTTAGGCTGGCATTCTAGCTCTAAAACACATGGTCCTGCACAATAGAGTTTTCCTGTGGCAACCTCTGAAAGTTCACTTTTTATTGCTTCTTTTTTCTTTCTTTCTTTCTTTCTTTCTTTCTTTCTTTCTTTCTTTCTTTCTTTCTTTCTTTCTTTTTTAGCAAAAATAGGAAATAAGGTTATGAGTGAGATCAAGGTAGGTGTGAGTTTTGGATATGAACTTCCTTTCTCTCTGATCTTACCGTCTATCCCCATCACCCTATCTCCACAGAGCCTCACAAACCTTCCTGCTACATCTTTGTCATTCTCTGTTCATGAATACTCTTCAAGTGTTGTCATGTCTTACCTCCTCTTTTTATTCAGGTCATTATTTATATGTCACCTTTTTGAAGAGGGCTTCCTTAATCACCCTAACTAAACCAGCTTCCCTATTCAGTCTCCAAACTTTTTCTCCTTTACCCACATCCTCCCTACTAGAAAGTAAACTTGATGAGACAGGTTTGACTGTCTTGTTTACTGCTTATAGCACCAGAACCTAAAGTAGTGCTTGTAACATAATAGGTATCAGTTAATATTTGTGAGATAGAAAAAATAATTTTCTTCTGTTCATTGACAGTTTCCTTTTATCTCTTAATGACCTGTTTTCTGTTTTTAAGTGTTAATATTCTTTTTATTGGTTCTTCTAATATAACAATAGGATTCATAATTACAAAAGTCCCCAGTACTTCCCTTTTCCTCTCCTCTCCCCATTTCCTTCCCTCCTTTCTGCTGTTTACTTACAGTTTTATTTTTTTTATCCCCCTCCCTATTTTGGATTAGCTTCCACATATCAGAAAATATTCAATCTTTGACATTCTAATTCTGGCTCATTTTACTTAGTATCATAATCTCCAGTTCCAGCCCACTTATCAGCAAATGCCATAAAGCCATTTTTTCTTTTTTCATCCTTTAAGGATTAATATTCTTAACATGATATCTATATGTTGGGAAAAAAAGTGGTGTCATAGTATTAGCAACCATTTATTTTTTTATTCTAATTTGTTATGTATTTCATATTACACATATAGAGCACAATTTTTCATATCTCTGGATGTACTCAAAGTAGAGTCACACCATTCGTGTCTTCATATGTATACTTAATAGCTGCCATCTGACTTGAGTGAAATCTTAGGGTCATGATGTCCATCTCATTCCACCATCTTTTCTACCCCCATGCCCCCTTCCCTTCATCCCCTTTGCCCTATCTAAAGTTTTTCCATTCCTCCCATGCTTCCCACCCCCCATCCCCATTATGGATTAGCATCCTCATATTAGAACATTCAGTATTTGTTTTTTTTTTTTTTTTGGAATTGACTTACTTCACTTAGTATAATATTCTCCAACTCCATCCATTTACCTGCAAATGCCATGATTTTTTTTCTCTTTTAATGCTGAGTAACATTCCATTGTGTATATATACTATAATTTTTTTATCCATTCATCTACTGTAGGGCATCTAGGTTGGTTCTGCAATTTTGCTACTGTGAATTATGCTGCTAGAAACATTGATGTGGCTGTATCCTTGTAGAATGCTGTTTTTAAGTCCTTTGGGTATAAATGGAGGAGTGGAATAGCTGGGTCAAATGGTGGTTCCATTCCCAGTTTTCCAAGGAATCTCCATATTGGCTGCACCAATTTGCAGTCCAACCAGCAATGTATGAGGGTGCCTTTTTCCCCACATCCTCACGAACACTTATTATTGTTTTTATTCTTAATAGTTGCCATCTGACTTGAGTGAAATCTTAAGAGTAGCTTTGATTTGCATTTCTCTAATTGCTAGAGATGTTGAACATTTTTTCATATATTTGTTGATTGACTGTATATCTTCTTCTGCAAAGTGTCTGTTTAGTTTCGTGACCCATTTATTGATTGGGTTTTGTTTCTTTTGCTGAGAAGTTTTTTAGTTTGAATTTGTCCCATTTATTGATTCTTGATTTTATTTTTTGTGCTGTAGGAGTCTTATTAAAGAAGTTGGGGCCTAATATAACATGATGCAGATTTGAGCCTACTTTTTCTTCTATTAGGCGCAGGGTCTCTGGTTTAATTCCTAGGTCCTTGATCCACTTTGAGTTGAGTCTTGTGCATGGTGAGAGATAGAGGTTTAATTTCATTTTTTGCATATGGATTTCCAGTTTTCCCAGCATCATTTGTTGAAGAGGCTATCTTTTCTCCTATGTATGTTTTTGGTGCTTTTGTCTAATATGAGATAACTGTAATTATGTGGGTTAGTCTCTTGAGTCCTCTATTCTGTACCATTGGTCTACAGGTATATTTTGGTTCCAATACCATGATCTCTTTGTTTCTATTGCTCTGTAGTGTAGTTTAAGGTCTGGGCAACCATTTATTTTTAATATGAAAATGTATAAACAGAAAATTTGAAAGTTAACAGTAAAGATCATTTGCTCACAATTGTTAACATTTTGCCTTTTGTTTTACCTATATATCTTTATCGTGTTTCATAAAGCTACATAACTAAAAGATATTAAACACTAATAGCATCTAATGTTTGAATTTTCAGTTACACTGGTGACTTATAGCTTTTTTTTTTCAAACTCATATTCAGTCAGGTTTCACACAATACTTTTATTTTTATCTCTTTAGTTGATTATAGTTTTAAAGACCCATGTGCTTTTTTCCTTTATAACATTTGCTTTTTCAAAAGCCCAGGCTAGTGATCATTTGGAAGGTCTCACGTTCTAGTTTTTCTAATAGTTTCTTGTCCCTCTGTCCTCTGTATTTGTAGTAAGCTAGAAGTTAGACTAGTTATTTGGTTAGATTTATATTGAATATTTTTGGCAGGAGTATATCCTAGGCAATGCTTTATCTTTAATTCATATCACATCAGTGAGCAGTGAATGTCAGATGTTCCAAAGACCGCTTGATGAAGTGGCACAGTACCCAACAGGGATCTTAGGCTCTGCTAGGCAAACTCAAAGGACTCAAATGTGTCACATTTGGCACCCACAGGGATTCAGGCCAGAAGGCACATCAGGGCAGCATTGTGTGATTCTCTCTAGTGCAAGTCTTCATAGCAGTCAATTCAGTAGAATAGCTCAGACATAGGGAAAGGAGACAGAATATTCAATAGTCATCTCTAAAAAGTCCCAAATAGGAACTGATTTCTTTTCAACAGTTCCTACACATGACTTCTAGATCTTTGCATATCAGACTTTATATCAGTTATAAGAGTTACTATGGGCTGGGTTTGTGGCTCAGTGGTAGATCGCTTGCCTAGCATGTGTGAGGCACTGGGTTCGATTCTCAGCGCCACATATAAACAAATAAATGAATAAAGGCCCATCAATAACTAATAAATTTTTTTAAAAAAAAAGAGTCACTGTATCCATGAAAGCCAAGAGCATTGAGATATCTAAATCAGGAGCCACTTTTACCACACATAGTTTTGTCCAGTAATACAGCCAGAAAATTAGCTGAAGATCATATTTGTCTCTAGAGAAAGCAAAAGGGTTTTGTTAAACTTAACAGATAGAGACCCATCAAATTGTTATCATAAAGTTAAGTTCTTTTCATTTTGCAAGTGACTTTCTATGTGTGGTATTAAAGAGTTTATATATTCAAATTGCTTGGTTTCCCCTTGTCCTTCCCCGCACTTCTTGATGTCTTCAGTGTTTTTATGCGAAGAAAATATTTCTTCTGTAGCTGTTCCCTGTTCTATAGGGTTTTTTGTGTAGGTGTGTGTGTGTTTAATGTCTAACTTCTAAATACACCTACATTTTATTTTCCTGTATATCATGAGGTAAGACTATAACCTAATTAATTTTTTCCAAAATTAAACAAATTGCCCAGCACCTGTTGTTGAATAATCTCTTCTTTTTTCATTGAAAAGTACAAAGAATATTGTTCTGTTGTCTTCCTTACATAGAATAGGAATGTTTTGGTTATTTTACTTCTTTTTTGTTTGTTTATTTGTTGATTATGGAGGAGGAGGATTGAACCCAGGGCCTTGTCTTGCTAGGCAGAACTCTTTCACTAAGCTATACCCCCAACCCTATTTCAATTTTCAGTATATTTTATCACAATTTGTCTTAATATTTAAGTCTATCTTATTTTATTTAGAATCTCCTTAAATTGCTTTTATCGTTAATGAATATTGAATTTTATCAAATGCTTATTCTGCATCTGTTGAAATTATTTGATTTTTCTTTTTTGCTGATAATTTAAGTTATACATTACTTGAAGGGGAAATTTCTTCTTTATCATGTTGTCACCTCATCCAGGAACATTGTATTTATTCTATCCATATTGATATCCTTCTTTCATTGTTTTCTTCTTTAGTTTTCACACATTTTAAAATTTTGTATTAGTGCATTATAGTTATACATAATACTGGGGTTCATTTTGATATGATTATATAAACATGGAATTTGATTTGCTCCAATTCAATTCCCAGTACTTTCCCTCTCCTTCTCCCTCCCCCATTCCCATTTCACTGTTTTACTGATCTTCTATTTTATTTATAGTTTTTTAAAATTAGTACATTATATGTTTTTTTTCTGATAAATGGATGCTTATCCACAATGGATAAGGGGATGAAGGAATTTTGGATTGTGCAAAGAGGAGTGAGGGGAGGGGAGGGGCAATGGAACTGGGAAGGACAATGGAATGACACAGACATTGTTACCCTGTATACATGTATGATCATACTACTGGTGTGACTCTACACCATGTTCAGCCAGAGAAAGGAAAAGTCGTGCTCCATTTGTATACAATGTATCAAAATGCATTCTGCTGTCATGTATAACTAATTAGAACAAATTTAAAAAAAAATTTAATCTTGTTTAAAAGAAAGAAAACAAAAATTAGTACATTATAGATATACATATAGGTGAAATTCACTGTGCTGTATTCATATATATACATAGGATATTTTGGTCAGTTTCATTCCACCATTCTTCTCCTTTCCTATCCTTTTACTCTCCCCATCATCCCCCTTAAACTCCACTGATCTTCCTTCTGTTTTTGTGGTATTCCTTCCTGCCCCTTCTTTATTCTCCTTATTTTGGTCTAGCTTCCATATGTAAGAGAAACCATTGGACCTTTGACTTTCTAGGTCTAGCTTATTTCACTCAGCATAATGTTCTCCAGTTTCATCCACTTAACAGAAAATGCCATAATTTCATTCTTCTTTATGGCTAAGTAAAACTCCATGTGTGTATATATCACATATCTCTATCTCTTCATCTGTTGACAGGCACCTGGTTTGGTTCCATAGCTTGGCTTTTGTTAATTGAACTACTCTAATCATTGATGTGACTGCATCCCTATAGTATGCTGATTTTAGATGTTTTGGATAAACCCCAAGGAGTGGGATAACTGAGTTATGTGGGGTTTTATTGTTGTTTGTTTGTTTGTTTGAGGAATCACCATACTGCTTTTAAGAATGGTTGTACTAATTTGAGTCCCACCAACAATGGATAAGTTTACGTTTTTCCCCCCTCATTGCCAACATTTATTTGTGTTCTTGATAATTGTCATTCTGACTGGAATGAGGTGAAATCTCAGGTAGTTTGAATTTGCATTTCCCTGATTGCTAGAGATGTTGAATATTTTTTCATATATTTGTTGATTATGTGTATTTCTTCTTTTGAGAAGGTGACACATTGATTTTTAAAATTACTCCTAGATATTTTGCATTTTTATTCATAGCATAAACAGATTATTGTTGTTAGTTCTATAATTTTTAATTGTCTTACATTGGTTTTTGTGCCAGGTATAAAGAAAAAATCAGTGAAATCTGCAAAAGATGGTACATCTCTGGAGGAAGAAACTGAAATAGAAAGACAAAAGGTAAAATGTGGTCATTGTTACATGCTTAGTAGATATTTGAAATGTGCAATTTAATTGAAGTTGTTCATGTGGATTTTTATTGTTCCTAATTTTAAAAATAAATGATTTTAGTGATGAAATTTATACATACATTTTATGTAATTATATTTTAGCAGTATCCCAGCATCTTGGGAGGCTGAGTCAGGAGGATCACAAGTTCAAAGCCAGCTGTAGCGCTTTAGCAAGACCTATCTCAAAATAAAAATTAAGGGGCTGGGATTGTGGCTCAGTGGTAGAGTGCTTGCCTAGAATGTAGGAGGCACTGGGTTCAATTCTTATTCAATTCTCAGCACTGCATATAAATAAATAAAGGTCCATTGACAACTAAAAGGAAGAAAATTAAAAATGAAATAAAAATTGAAAAGGGCTGAGGATGTGGCTCAGTGGTTAAGCACCCCTGGGTTTAATCCCTGATCCCAAATAAATAAATAAAATCTTTGCCAAATGTATTTCAACTAGTATAATGCCTAAAGCCCAGAGTATATCCCTTTATGATTAAAAGAAAATCTTCTCATTATTAAAAAATTTTTACTATAACTAGGAAAATTTTACTATTGAAACCTAAAAATATTACTGTTAGCTTTCATTTAATCTGAATCCACCCTGTAACACAGACTTTGATATTATGGCTTGTGGAATACTAATTTCTGTTTATATAAGTCTTCATCAAAACTGCAGTGGATCTTATGCTTCAGTGACTCCAAAGGTCCATAGTTTATGTATTCTTTGCTGAGGAAGGAATTGGAACCAACATGCCCTTGTGACTGGTGTTCACATCATTGTCTACAAGTGAGTCACAGGTCGCCAAAATGCTGCATCTAAATGCATTTTTCTATTTTCTGTTTATTGCATATAAGTAATACTCATAAGATTATTTAAAGAGAAACAAAGCGGGCTGGGTTGTAGCTCAGTGGTAGGTAGCTGCATGCCTAGCATGTGTGAGGCAATGGGTTCAATTCTCAGTACCTCATAAATAAGATTAAGGTCCATTAACAAGTAAAATAAATAAATAAGTAAAAATTTTAAAAACTAGAAAGAAATGAAAATCTTTGTGGAAAATGGCTCTGAAAAGAATTCACCGATAAATGCCAGTTCCAGAAATGAAGGAAGTCAAAGCAATCCAAAGTGGAAATATAGGAAGATTTGCAAAGGTCAGGGAGCATACTCTATTTTCTCTAGTATATGAAGTTGTTTACTTGATTTTTGGTGGGTGGAGGCACTGAGTATTGAACCCACAGGTTCTTTATCACTGAGCCACATCCTCAGCTGAAGCTAGCCTCAAATTGGCAATCCTCCTGCCTCAAGGATTACAGGTGTGTGCCTCCATGCCTGACTTGTTTGATTCTTTTCATTTTTTAAAAAACTTAATACCATGTTTGATAAATGTGTGTGTGTGTGTGTGTGTGTGTGTGTGTGTGTGTCTGTTTGGTGAAAACAGACATACTAGATTTCAGAAGCAAATGTTAAGATTCTACCCTCAAAAACAGTGTCAGTGTTGAAAAAGTAAAGGCAACAGAAGCAAAAGAAATTCTCCTTGTTAAAGTGCACATCTGGAAACTACAGTTTGCATCACAAAATAGATTTAGTGTCTTTTGGTAGATTTAGTGTTATTGCTTAAAAAGAGCAAGCTATCATGTCTCTCCCCACCCTGTGGCTGATGGTTCATAACATTGTCTGTGAGTAAGCCAGCATCTTGATGAAGTTTTCTATTCTATATTCATAGTATATAAATAACAGTCTTAAAATAACAGTGATAAAAGAAACCCACTTTTTTACATTTGAACTTTTTCTTCTCTCCACAGGCTGAAATGGCTTTGCTCATGATGGATGAGGAGGAGGACAGCAAGAAACACTTCAATTATAACAAGATTGTGGAGCACCAGAATCTGAGCAAAAAGAAGAAAAAGCAACTTATGAAAAAGAAGGAATTAGTAGAAGATGACTTTGAGGTAACCAAGAATACAAGTTATTAGTTTCTTAAAGGTAGAATTGAATCTAAAGTCAACTGTGGAGGTAGAAATTAAGTGTAGTCAAAGTTACCCTTAATAATGTCTTCAGAAGGGCTCATGATGGAGCCAAAGCTACAAGCTAACATAGGTCATCCCCAGTGTAGATCAAATCACTCTTTCTTTGGTTAATAAGCAGTAGGTGAAATAGTTGACTTAGTTTTGGTAGCCATGTTGTATCTAAAAAATATGTAGCTTTTATTGTTAAACCCACACTCAGAGATGCTCATGCTGGGAAAGGCTTGCTTCATTAAGCCCAGCAGAGGAATAACAGATTCATGTCACACTGGGTTACACTCTGGCTGTGTATAATGCCAGCACAGTAGCCCATGCTTTTTTAATTATTGTTCTCTTATTTCCATCACTCCTTCTTTTTCCTCTTTGCTGAGTACATAATCCTAATGGCCACAGAGTCCTTATGCATGACTTTGAGCCCTCTACAGAAAACTTACAAACAGCCAATAAGATTAACTATTTAAAGATTTCCAACAATTAACATAGAAGAAAAGACCCAGAAGATAGAGAAATTTTAAAGAATGAGGGTAGTATATAGATAACTTCTGATTAACATGAAGAAGGACTTGGAGGCCTCTTGAGGCTCCAATTTGTATGAGTCAGTTTTACATTTGTTTCACTGAAGTTGTTGGTGAATTGATTTCTAATGAAAAAAAAAAAAACAAGTAATGATTTGTAGTCAAATCTCCTATAATAAGAGCTGCCTTTACACATTAATAATCATGCATAAAAATATTTTTCATGAGATTTTCTTTGTTGTTTTTGGTATCACATCTGACCTTACTATGATCCATCTCCAAGTAGATTCATGTTTCTCTTTCTGGTCACCCTTATTCCTGGCAATACTCAAAAGCCTGGCTGAAGTGAAGAATACACTCTTAAATGTGGAACTGTAATATTTTTATAGAAAGGTAGAAGATACATTTAAGGCTTGTATCTTACTAGATCTTTGTCTTGGGGTGAATTCTTTCCCATCAAGGTTGTTAAATCTTGATTCATGAGTGATCTTCAGTAGCTACTTTATCTTGACACCAAGTTAAAAATTTCTTTTTTTTTATTGGTTGTTCAAAACATTACAAAGCTCATGACATATCATCTTCCATACATTTGATTCAAGTGGGTTATGAACTCCCATTTTTTACCCCAAATACAAGTTGCAGAATCACAACGGTTACACATCCACATTTTTACATAATACCATATTAATGACTATTGTATTCTGCTACCTTTCCTATCTCCTATTATCCCCCCTCCCCTTCCCTCTCATCTTTCCTCTCTACCCCATCTGCTGTTGTTTAATTCTCTCCCTTTTTTTTTTTCCCCTTTCCCTTCACAAACTCTTATATGTAATTTTGTGTAACAATGCAGGTCTCCTTCCATTTCCATACAGTTTCCCTTCTCTCTCCCTTTCTCTCCCCCCACTCGTCTCTGTTTAATGTTAATCTTTTCCTCATGCTCTTCTTCCCCATTCTGATCTTAGTTGCTCTCTTTATATCATAGAAGACATTTGGCATTTGTTTTTTAAGGATTGGCTAGCTTCACTCAGCATAATCTGCTCTAATGTCATCCATTTCCCTGCAAAATCCATGATTTTGTCATTTTTTAGTGCTGCGTAATACTCCATTGTGCATAAATGCCACAGTTTTTTAATCCATTCATCTATTGAAGGGCATCTAGGTTGATTCCAAAGTCTAGCTATTGTGAATTGTGCTGCTATGATCATTGATGTGGCAGTATCCCTATAGTATTCTCTTTTAAGGTCCTCAGGGAATAGACCGAGAAGGGCAATAGCTGGGTCAAATGGTGGTTCCATTCCCAGCTTTCCTAGGAATCTCCATACTGCTTTCCATATTGGCCGCACCAATTTGCAGTCCCACCAGCAATGTACAAGTGTACCCTTTTCCCCACATCCTCGCCAGCACTTATTGTTGCTTGACTTCATAATGGCTGCCAATCTTACTGGAGTGAGATGGTATCTTAGGGTGGTTTTGATTTGCATTTCTCTGACTGCTAGAGATGGTGAGCTTTTTTTCATGTACTTATTGATTGATTGTATGTCCTCCTCTGAGAAGTGTCTGTTCAGGTCCTTGGCCCATTTGTTGATAGGGTTGTTTGTTATCTTATTGTTTAATTTTTTAGTTCTTTGTATATTCTGGATATTAGGGCTCTATCTGAAGTGTGAGGAGTAAAAATTTGTTCCCATGATGTAGGCTCCCTATTTACCTCTCTTATTGTTTCTCTTGCTGAGAAAAAACTTTTTAGTTTAAGTAAGTCCCATTTGTTTATTCTTGTATTTAACTCTTGGGCTATGGGCGTCCTATTAAGGAATTTGGAGCCCGACCCCACAATATGTAGATCGGAGCCAACTTTTTATTCTATCAGGTGCAGAGTCTCTGATTTGATATCTAGCTCCTTGATCCATTTTGAATTAACTTTTGTGCATGGTGAGAGAAAGGGGTTCAGCTTCATTTTGTTGCATATGGATTTCCAGTTTTCCCAGCACCATTTGTTGAAGATGCTATCCTTTCTCCATTGCATGCTTTTAGCCCCTTTATCAAATATATGAAAGTTGTAATTTTGTGGATTGGTCTCTGTGTCCTCTATTCTGTACCATTGGTCCACCTGCCTGTTTTGGTACCAGTACCATGCTGTTTTTGTTACTGTTGCTCTGTAGTACAGTTTGAAATCTGGTATCGCTATACCTCCCGATTCACAGTTCCTGCTTAGAATTGCTTTTGCTATTCTGGGTCTTTTGTTTTTCCATATGAATTTCATGATAGCTTTATCTATTTCTACAAGAAATGCCGTTGGGATTTTGATTGGCATTGCGTTGAACCTGTAGAGAACTTTGGGTAATATCGCCATTTTGATGATGTTGGTTCTGCCTATCCATGAACAGGGTACATTTTTCCATCTTCTAAGATCTTCTATCTCTCTCTTTAGGGTTCTGTAGTTTTCATTGTATAAATCTTTAACCTCTTTTGTTAGGTTGATTCCCAGGTATTTTATTTTTGGGGGGGATATTGTGAATGGGGTGGTTTTCCTCATTTCCATTTCAGAAGTTTTGTTGCTGATATACAGGAATGCCTTTGATTTATGCGTGTTGATTTTATATCCTGCCACTTTGCTGAATTCATTTATTAGTTCTAGTAGTTTCTTTGTAGACCCTTTTGGGTCTTCTAGGTATAGGATCATATCGTCCGCAAATAGTGATATTTTAAATTCTTCTTTTCCTATTTTTATGCCTTTAATTTCTTTTGTCTGTCTAATTCCTCTGGCTAGTATTTCAAGGACTAAATTAAATAGAAGTGGTGAGAGAGGGCATCCCTGTCTTGTTCCAGATTTTAGTGGGAATGCCTTCAGTTTTTCTCCATTTAGAATGATGGTAGCCTGAGGCTTAGCATATATAGCTTTTACAATGTTGAGGTAAGTTCCTGTTATCCCCAGTTTTTCTAGTGTTTTGAACATAAAGGGATGCTGTACTTTGTCGAATGCTTTTTCTGCATCTATCGAGACGATCATATGGTTCTTATCTTTAAGTCTATTGATGCGTTGAATAATATTTATTGATTTCCGTATATTGAACCAACCTTGCATCCCAGGGATGAATCCTACTTGATCATGGTGCACAATTTTTTTGATATGCTTTTGTATTCGATTCGCCAGGATTTTATTGAGAATTTTTGCATCTATGTTCATTAGAGATATTGGTCTGTAGTTTTCTTTGTTTGAAGTGTCTTTGTCTGGTTTCGGGATCAGGGTGATGTTGGCCTCATAGAACGAATTTGGAAGAGCTCCTTCTTTTTCTATTTCTTGAAATAGCTTGAAAAGTATTGGTATTAATTCTTCTTTGAAGGTTTTGTAAAACTCTGCTGTATACCCATCCGGTCCAGGGCTTTTCTTGGTTGGTAGTCTTTTGATGGCTTCTTCTATTTCTTCCTTTGTTTTTGGTCTGTTTAAATTGTGTGTGTCTTCCTGACTCAATCTGGGCAACTCATATGACTTAAGAAATTTATCGATGTCTTCACTGTCTTCTATTTTATTAGAATATAGGGTTTCAAAATACTTTCTAATTATCTTCTGTATTTCTGTAGTGTCTGTTGTGATATTGCCTTTTTCATCCTGTATGTTAGTAATTTGAGTTTTCTCTCTTCTTCTCTTCGTTAGCATGGCTAAGGGTCTGTCGATCTTATTTATTTTTTCAAAGAACCAACTTTTAGTTTTATCAATTTTTTCAGTGGTTTTTTTTTTTGTTTCAATTTCGTTGATTTCTGCTCTGATTTTAATTATTTCTTGTCTTCTATATTTGCTGTTGTTTTGCTCTTTCTTTTCTAGGGTTTTGAGATGTAGTGTGAGTTCATTTATTTGTTGGTTTTTTTCTTCTTTTGAGGAATGAACTCTAGGAAATGAATTTCCCTCTTAAAACTGCTTTCATTGTGTCCCATAGATTCTGGTATGTTGTGTCTGAATTGTCATTTATCTCCAAGAATTTTTTGATTTCCTCCTTTATGTCTTCTGTAACCCATTGTTCATTCAGTAACATATTGTTTATTTTCCATGTAATGCAGGATTTTTCCTTCCTACTTTTATCATTGATTTCCTGTTTCATTCCATTATGGTCAGATATGGTTCATGGTATTATCTTCACACCTTTATATTTACTAAGAGTTGCCCTATGGCATAATATATGATCTATCTTTGAGTAAGATCCATGTGCTGCTGAGAAGAACGTGTATCCACTTGATGATGGTTGATATATTCTATATATGTCGGTTAAGTCTAGGTTATTGATTGTGCTGTTGAGTTCTATAGTTTCTTTATTCAGCTTTTGTCTGGAGGATCTGTCTAATGGCGAGAGCGGTGTGTTGAAGTCACCCATAATTATTGTGTTGTGGTCAATTTGACACTTGAACTTGAGGAGAGTTTGTTTTATGAACGTTGCTGCACCATTATTTGGTGCATATAAATTGATAATTATTATGTCTTGTTGGTGGTTAGTTCCTTTTAACAGGATATAGTGTCCCTTCTTTATCCCTTTTGATTAACTTAGGTTTGAAGTTGATTTTATTCGATATGAGTATGGCCGGCCACTCCTGCTTGCTTCCGGGGGCCATGTGAGTGGTATGATTTTTCCCAACCTTTCACCTTCAGCCTGTGTATGTCTTTTCCTATCATATGAGACTCCTGAAGGCAGCATATTGTTGGATTTGTTTTTTTGATCCAGGTTACTAGCCTGTGTCTCTTGATTGGTGAGTTTAGTCCATTAACATTTAAGGTTACAATTGAAATATGATTTGTACTTCCAGTCATGTTTATTTATTTATTTATTTTAGTTTGGCTAGTTTTTACTTTTTGGTTATTTTCCTCCCCCTTTACTGAGATACCTCCCGCTGTTGGTTTTGGGCATTATTTTTGCATTCCTCTTTTTGTAGAATTTTGCCCAAAATGCTTTGCAGTGCTGGATTTCTGGCTGCAAATTCTTTTAGCTTTTGTTTATCGTGAAAGATTTTAATTTCATTGTCAAATCTGAAGCTTAATTTTGCTGGATACAGTATTCTTGGTTGGAATTCATTATATTTCAGCATTTGAAATACATTGTTCCAGGATCTTCTCGCTTTCAAAGTCTGTGATGAAAAATCAGCCGTTAACCTAATTGGTTTACCCCTGAATGTAATCTGCCTCCTTTCCCTCGTAGCTTTTAATATTCTCTCCTTGTTCTGTATGTTGGATATCTTCATAATTATATGTCTTGGAGTTGGTCTGTTACAGTTTTGGATGTTTGGGGTCCTGTAGGCTTCCAGGATTAGGCCATCCATTCCATCTTTCATCTCTGGGAAGTTTTCTAGGATTATTTCATTTAATAGGTTGTCCATTCCTTTGGTTTGAACCTCTGTGCCTTCTATCCCAATGACTCTCAAATTTGGTTTTTTGATGAGATCCCATATCTCTTGGATAGATTGCTCATGAGATTTAAGCATCTTTTCAGTGTTGACTATATTCTTTTCAAGTTGATAAACTTTGTCTTCATTATCTGATGTTCTAACTTCTACTTGATCTAGTCTATTTGTAAAATTCTCATTGGCGTTTTTAATCTGGTTTATGGTTTCTTGCATTTCTAAAATTACTGTTTGGGTTTTTTTAAGATCTCTATCTCCTGGTGAAGCTGCTTCTTTGCAGTTTGAATTTGTTTGTTTAGTTCGTTTTCAAAATATACTTTCAATTCTTGGACTTGCTGTCTCATGTCTTCTCTAAAATTCCGTTCCATCTGAGTTAGGTATGCCTTGATTTCCTTCCCTGTCCATGTTTCTGATGCTTCTAGGTCCTCCTGTAGATTTAAGTTATCCTGCATTATCTGTAATCCTTTTGTCCCTTGTTTTTTCATGTTGTTCACATTACTTTCCAGCTCTGTTTGACTGCTTTGTAACTGCTTTCTCCTGTACATTTGTTTTGGCTTTGCTTATCTCTGTTGTCTCTCCTTTGTGGTGGGAGATTATGCCTATAGATGTTGGGCTTTATTGTACTTTAGAGCTGATTCATTCAGTTTATAAAGGGCTTCCGGATTTGTATGCATATAGTGATTTGTTTTTTGTTCTTAGGACTTTAGGTTAGGTGCTATGAAGGTATAAGGGTTAGTATGTCTTGGCTACTTTAGAAGATTGCTCTACTGAAGGGGGATACTAACCGTCGATTGGATCAGGGTGTTGGTAGTAGCTAGGTATTTAGGAGCACTATAGACGGCCTCGAAACATTCACCTATTTGCATTTAGACAGTTACCCGAAATGGAGGACGTAATGCTTGGGATGAAATTTGGGGGGAAGGGGAAGGAAGGTGCTCTTAAAAAGAAAGAAGGAGGAGAGGGAGATAGATAGCATAGAGGAGAATGGAAAGAACAATAAAACTTGGAAGGGGAGAGAAAGAGGGAAAAAGGGAGAGAAAAAATAAAATAAAATGAGAAATAAAATTAGGTCTTAGAGATCCATTTTCTTCTCTTCCCGTAGGCAAAGCTGTGCCCTCTGGGCTGAGTTTTGCCCTCAATGTGTCAACAGCAATCCCTGTAAGGCGGCTCCTGGGAGTCTCTCAATCCTGTTGGTCCAGAGCCGTTTCACTTCTACGGCCCCTCCTCCCCTTCCTCCTGCCAGCCAGCCAGGTCCTGCTCACTGGAGGCGGTTCCCCAAGGATTTGGTTACACTTTCAGCCCCACCGAGTGCTCTATTTCCCTAACTACTGAGCACTCTCTCTGTCATTCATCTAAGCCCCAGTGCTGTGGAGCTATGGTCTGGGAGTCAATAGTTTAATTTTTCCGGACCCCTTTGGTGGGCACACCTTCGGAATCTGGCGGCTTAGACCATTGGTGTCGCCGCTGGTGGTAATGGGAGTTGGGGGTCGAGGATCCCCTCTGCTTCCCTCAGCCCCTATAATCATGACCACTCCGCTGGCGGTAGGAGGAGTTGGTATTCTGGAGTGTCCTCTGTTTCCCTCCGCCCCTACCATCACGCCCTCTCAGTTGGTGGTTGGGGGATTTGGGGGTGGGGAGTCTTCTCTGCTTCCCTCTGCCCCTACAGTCACACCCACATCACTGGCAGTAGGGGGAGTTGGGGGTCGAGAGTCCTTTGGCCCTTACGGTCACGCCCACGGAGAGATTTTGAAGTTTCCTGGTTGTTTGTATGTGATGTGGGTGGGAGTCACACACCTGCTAAAGTAGATTCCGCTGGGAAGGAATCTCTTTGGCGGAACTTTGGTGACTTCCCCTCTCTGCTATGGCGGGCCCCTGGCTCCTTGCTGGAGTGTCCGAAGGGAGGGGTGGAACTGGCTTGTCTCTGGTCTGACACAATCTCCGGTTTTAGTTCCCAGTTCGCTATTTCATAAAGGCTTGGTTAGATTCCCTTCACGTCGTCTCAGGGTGGGGGAGCCGTTTGCCGGGTGGGCGGGGGCACCATTCCAAAAATTGCTTCAAAGGTACTCATAGTGTAATAATTTTGTACAAAACTCAGCAGGAGATATCCTGATTGGCTAATTGATGCTGGACAGAAATCTATTTCATGCTGTAAACAAGGGGTATCGTTCCTATAGTCAAAGTAGTCATTGTAGTTTAAAGCCAGTGTATGGACCCCTGTAGTTCCCTTTCAAGTAGATTGTCCTTATGCAATAAGAATGACAAGCCCTTCACCTTATGGTCCAAAGGTAGGCCTTAAAACTTCACTGAAATTCTTATAATAAATCAGTGCAAAATGCTCAGATGTGTATTTTATATGACCAACAACACGCTACCTTTCTAAATTTGGCCTCATGTCTGGGCCTTTTGTTTACTAATTTTTATTTTACTTATTTATTTATTTCTTTTGAATTTGCAGGTAAATGTTAGTGATGCACGGTTTCAGGCAATGTATACTTCCCACTTGTTCAATTTGGATCCTTCAGACCCTAACTTCAAGAAAACAAAAGCTATGGAAAAAATTCTTGAGGAGAAAGCCCGACAAAGAGAACAAAAAGAAGAACTCACTCAGGCTTTAATAAAGAGAAAAGAGAGTGAGTTTGAAAAGACATCACAAAAGAAGTCTATTGATCCTGCCTTATCAATGCTGGTTAAATCTGTAAAAAACAAAACAGAACAGTTTCAAGCAAGAAAAAAACAAAAAGTCAAATGATGATCTTGTTTCTTTTTGGATGGAGATGTATACAGAAACAGAATGAATACTGAGAAACTGCTTTTCAAGAATATGAAAACTTTTTCTGACCATACTAAAATTTTTCTCTGTACATAATTATTGTACCTAATTGTGGATGGCAGATTTGTACCAGTATTCCCACAGATTAATCTTAATTAAATTACCTGAATTATAGGATTTATAACAATTTTATATTTTATGAAGTTCAGTTCCTACTAATAGAAAGTTACTCTAAGTTAGTTTCTTTTTAAAAGACTTTACAATTCTGTGTAAAAACAAAGTGGTATCTACTCTTAAGTCCATGTCACAGGTTAGTGACAATTTGAAAATAAGGATATGTAATAATACATTTATTTCTGTGAAAGCAGGAGGCAAATTTAGATAGCTACTAAAATTATTTATTTTCTAGCTATAAAGGATGGAAGCCAAGAGCTTTGTTGTTTGTCATGCTTAGTAGTTTGTTTATGGAATTAATTTGTAAATAAAAGCACAAAATATTTTTATTATTTTGCATAGAACTGATTTGTTTCACTTTATGTACCTCAAGTAAACTGCTCTCTGGAAAAAAATATCTGAAAATGTGGCTTTAACTCTTTTTAAGAGGACAACTCCATGAAAAGGCAGCTCCATGTTTTCATTGCTCATAATTGCTTTTGAAATGTTCGTGAGGTCTACAGTGGTTTTTCTATTTGTAGCAGCAGAAAATTCTTCTGTCTGTCCTTCAGATTTTTGGAATGCTTTATAAGGGTGGATATGCTGCTATAGAGTTTAAGGAAAACTTAATTCTTTTTAAAATTAAAATAAAACATACCTTCAAGGCCTTAATAATCTTGGATCTCATCTGGGCTAAGTTTTATAAATTATTAACTGACCACTTGAACAGGAAAATTAAATGTGCTATATATAAGTAAGTAGAAATAAAACCAAAATAGTCACTTGGAGCAAATTGTAAATATGGTACCTTCTAAATGGCAGTAGGTGTTTGGCCAGGCATATGGTTAATAGTAAACTTAACATTTTGGGTATAAAAATTCAAACTTAATAATATAGCATATGTTTTAAAGAGTGAGAGGATAAAAAGTCAGAGCAATTTCAAAATAATGAGAGAATTTAAATGGTTTCTGAAAGGGAAGAGAAAAGAGGACATTTAATTGTTCATTCTGACAGGGAGGAAAATGCAGAGCATCTGAACAGAATTGTGTTTTTTTATAAAACATCGTTAGGTTATTCAGCCAAATAAAACATTCCTTTTGATACATACTTGAATTCCCAGTCTTTTCTCATCACTGAGTAGTCATGAATCTTAATATGTTTGAGTATAGTCTATAAACAGTTCAATAATTCTTCTTATTTCATTCTTTTTAAGGAAGAAGTTTTGTTCCCTTAAATTGTTAATCATAGGGTAGGGATTATTACTCAGTTTGATTTTAAGGTTCCTGTTAAACTGAGCCTTTTGGTGGTTTGGCTTGTTTTGGATTTTTACTTTTGAACATTTTGTTTTTAAATCACTACATTTAATTATAAAATCTCATTTTGCTAGTCAGGCACAGAATTATAATAGATAAGTTGAACATGTACACAGGCCTGACTCATTTTCTCAAAGAGTTGATATATTTTATGTAGGAAAAAAAATGAGAACAGTTTTATCAGATACCAAATTCTGCTAAATAAACTACACCAAAAATTCTCAAATTATTGAGTTCTCAAATGATTGCTGGTGATAAAACTCAGGATTAAACATTGCCACTGTAACAATTCAGTGAATAAGTGAGGGTAGTTTTGGTGACTCTGAAGGTCACATTTTGGATTTTTTATTGTTGGAACCATGAAGAGTAGATCAACAGTAACATCTAAAAAGGATCTTAATTGGTCACTCTACTAGTGAAGCTATAGTTTCTCAGAATTTCATAGAAAATCTTGGATCAGCTTTATGTAGGGTATAGTTGCTACTTATTCTTAGAGGGAAATACATTAGAAAGACCTAGCAGAAAAGTGAAGATTATACTCATTCCAGATTCATTACAGAGTAGGACAATATTAGATTGTGTTCATTAGAATTGCTTGGTGTGTCTTAAAAATCTCAAGGGCCCAGTCTGCACCCCAGACCCAATAATCCTGGTAGGTTCTAGGCATTGATATTTTTTAATGCTTCCCAGGTAATTCTATTGTGCAGCCAAGGTTGGAACCACTTCTTTGGAAGGAAGGAGACCCAAGGAATTTGCTTTGGGGTTCACCAGATCAGAGACTTAAATGAACTTAATATTAACTGTGTCTATTAGCACTTGCTGTTTAACAAACACCTCAAAGTGCAGTCGCTTGACAAGGCAAACATATTAAGAATCTATAGTTGGGCTGAGGCTGTAGCTCAGTGGTAGAGCGCCTGTGTTGCACGTGTGAGGTCCTGGATTCAATCCTCAGCACCACATAAAAATAAATAAATAAAGATACTGTGTCCATCTACAACTAAAAAAAGTATTTAAAAAAAAAAGAATCTGGGTTGACTGAGGATTAAGGGTCAGCTCAGCTGAGACTTAACTAGATTCCACTCAACTGAGATGCCTCCATGTTGGCTAAAGGATCTCTCTCTCCCATTACCTATAATAGGCTTCTTCGCATGGTGATAGAGTGTTCTCAACTACATCAAAAATCCCAATACACAAACGTTTTTACATAACACAGTGTCATATTTGCTGTTGTTCTTGTTGGCCAAAAGCAAATCACAGGCCAAACCCCAAATCAACAAGTGACAATGTTATAAAGCAAAGGGATATACATACAATAAGCCATAAGCAAATTAAAGGTCATAATTTAAACCATCTACACATGATTTTCGTTTCCTTTTCTGTGGAAAGGGAACTTACCATCCGTCAGGCAATATTAAACAAGATTTTTTTCCAGTTTGGGGCAATTACAAAGCTGCTATTCATGTACAGTCTTGTATGTGAAACAGGTTTGCACTGTTCTTGGGGAAATACTAAGAGTAGAATTCTGGGTCATATGGTTGGTTTATATTTAATTTTAGAATAAACTACAAACTTTGCATGAATGTAAATTGGTCTTTAGTCTTAATGTTTTTTGTCTAGTTTTGATATCAGGATAAGTACAACTTCATAAAATGGAGTGAGAAGAGGAATGAATACTTGAATTTTCTGGAAAAGAATGTGCAGAATTGTGTTATTTCTAACTTACATGTTGGGAGAATTGCCAGTGAAACCATGAAGTTTTCTTAATAGGAAACTTCTAAATACAAGTCCAGTTTCTTCAATACATGCAGGACTATTCAGATTATCTATACAGTAAATTTTCATAGCTTGTAAGGAGGCATTATTCCATATAAATTATGGAATGATGTGATTTTTTTTTTTGCAATGTTCTCTATCCTTGTAACATCCTGCGAATCTATGGTAATATCCCCCGTTTCATTCCTAATATTGGTAAATTGTGGCTTTGCCATGTATTTTTTGACCAGTCTTCATAGAAAGTTATTAATTCTACTTATTAATTTTGAAGAAACAGCTATTGGTTTGACTCATTTTTCTCAGATGCTTTTCTTTATCCAACTCCTGTGAAAAGACAGTCCTTGCTCTCCAGAAGCCAGATTTCTAGCTAGTCTTGGCAGTGTGGCATCCCAGAAATAAACTTCCCACAATCCAGCAGGCCCCAGATGTACATGTTCTCTCTCTCTCTCTCTCTCTCTCTCTCTCTCTCTCTCTCTCTCTTCCTCTCTCTCTCTCTCTGTCTCTCTCTCTCTCCCTCCCTCCCTCCCTTTCTCGCTCCCTCCCTCCCCTTTCCCTGGGAATTAGCGATTTCCTATATTCACAATTCCTAAGAGTTCAGTCTTCCCTAGTTACCTCTTAGTTGTTAATCCTTTTAGTCTAATTCCATTACAATGGATAACTCTTTGAACTTTCCCTGTTTAAATTATTTTATCTATCTCATGATTAGATCCTCACTGGTACTCAAGCATACAAAGATAAACTAGTAACCTGGACCATACTGGGTCTTTACTGGTTGCCTATTCCTTGTAGTCTTCAAAACTTTGCAGCTTAAAACAAACCCTGATAATTGATTATTACAAGATTTGTATAGAGCTTCCTGGAGAAGGCTCACCTATTCTCTCCTTGGCATCAGCTGTGGTGATTGCTGAGAGCTGGAGGGTTTGCATCCAAGGTGGTGCCTTCACAGGGCTTGCAAGTTTGTGCTGGCTGTTAGCTGGGATCATGGTAGTTGAGTTTCAATGGTGATGAAAACTCTCACTTTTTGTGACCTAGTCTCACAAGTTGGAGTATTTTGCCATTCATACTCTATCAGCAGAGGCAGTTAAACAGGTCTTTCCAAGTGAGAGGATGTAAAACACACCCCCTAATGAAGTGACAAAAGTTCTGAAAGAATATCTGCCCAGCAATATTGTTAACTAATTTTTGGAAAATGACGTCTGCTACATTTGACATTTGATGAAAATCTACCCCTACCTTTAACAAATGTATTATAGTCAGCCCTCCATATTCTCTGCATGGGCTCTGCATCCTCAGATTCAACCAACTCTGGATGGAAAATATTTGGAGAAAAATTAGGTCTGTACTGAATGTGTACAGAATTTTTTTTTGTCATTAGTCCCTACATAATATTATAAAAACTATTTACTTAGCATTTACATTTGCAGAGTATTCTAAGTAATCTGGAGATGATTTAAATTTTATGGGAGGATGTGTATAGGTTATATATAAATACTGCACAATTTTTTATGAGAGACTTGAACATGCATAGATTTTGGTATCTGTAGTGAGTCCTGGAATACCAAAGAATGACTGTATATGACAGTAAATGTTCCATTATTTGAGATTACCTAAATCTTTGTTTTTTGCAAACATAAAGATTACATAATAATTAGCAGATTATTATGTAATATTATTACATAATAATTAGAGAAAACTTTGGACAGAAGCTAAAGTAAAGTACATGGGATCATTGAGCAGGATAGATCGAGAAAGGTCCCCAAGGAACTGTAAGTGTCTATAAATGAAAACACTGTTTCCTTTTTTCCATCTTCCATAGAAATAGGCTCATTTAGTGAAGCAAAGTGCTTTCCATAAATGAAGATTTACCCATTCTCCTTTACAACTTGGTGTAGAAACAAATGACAGCTTCTAGAAATCTTTGAAGTCAGCATACTAGCAAATTTTGTCTCTTTGCTTCTCTTCTTTGACTCTTACTTCCAGGAATACAAATGCAATAGCTAGAGCTTTAGCAGGCATCTTGGATCCTGAAGACAAAAGTTGCATTCTACTTCTATTCTATTATACATTCTATTATCAGTAGTAAACTGGAAAAAGCTGGATCAGTGAAGACTTTGTAGAGCATCATCACCATTTCATCCATGAACTGTCTTATATATATGTATGTATATGTGTGTGTGTATATGTGTGTGTGTATATGTGTGTGTGTATATGTATGTATATGTGTGTGTGTATACATATACACACACACATATACATACATACACACACATTTGGTTGTATATGGACACAATATATTTATTTTTATGTGGTGCTGAGGATCGAACCCAGTGCCTCACGTGTGCAAGGCAGGCACTCTATCACTGAGCCCCAGCCCATGAACTATCTTTTCTAAGATAGTGATAGAAAAATCAAACCCCATCTTGTGTAAGCCTCTTTCTCAGGTCTATGTTATTTACTATTCCATCTATATCTTAATTAATACAAAGACAACTATAATGTGGCATTGGGCTATAGTCTTTGTGAACTATCTTGATCTATTTTGAGAATATTGCAGATCATTTCTTAATATTCTTAAAGAAACTCTATTACATTGTGGTCACACTGTTTGCAACTTGAAATTGCTGGAATATGATGCTCAGTACTCTATGGTTCCCAGATTTCTGGATGTGGACATGAGTCAAAAGAAGTGAGATAAACCCCCTTAGAAGGCAGTTGGGACCCTTTATTCTACAAGCACTACTGCCATTATAGTTACAAACTATTTTCAGCGTCTCTGGGTTCACATTATCACCTTCCTCTAAAAGTTTATAAAGGAGCATTTGCCAAAGGCAAGCCAGAATCAGACACATGGGAAAATGAAAAAGTGTGAGAAGCTGTGCCCAGCCTTAAGTGTGGGTTCTACATTACTCAAATTTTGCCAAAATATGGGGATGGAATCTCCACATTGTGTGACAGTGCCAAAGCAAATAGAATAACAGATTATATTGTGTTAGGGAAAGTTGTGAGAAATGTCTGCTTTGGGGTTTATGAGTTCTCTTCATTAATTTTTAAAAATTAAAATTGAATCATTATCGATCATCACTACATGTGCTATTTCTCTTGCATAAGCTGTCATGGGTTTTTTGAGCCTTTTTTTTTTTACTAAAATCTGAAATTAATTAGTATATTTTCACTCGGACCAGTTGGAAATAATACACCTTATCATATTTCAAAAAGTTCATCTGATGAGCAAGGCAGGAAGTGGTCAATAGAATGTATTAAATTAAAAACTTTTTTGGAAAAAAATTCGAACTAAACTAAGAGTTGGGAAGGAAAGACAGTTTAGTTAGAAGTAGGATAACTAAAAACTGAAGCAGGATTTTTATTTTATTTTATTTATTATTTTTTTTTTTTTGAGACAGGGTCTTGCTGTGATTCCCAGGCTGATCTTGAACTTGTTGATTCAAGTGATCCTCCCAGAGTAGCCTCCCAACTATCGGGGATTATAGGTATATGCTATTAGTTCCATCTTGGAACAGGTTTATTCTGATAGGAGCTCATTAATTGACTAAATAAAAGCTATGGAAACTATGATCTGATCTACATGTTCCTCCTTTTGGATCTATTATCTGGACTTGGAGTTCTATGACAATTTTAGTGTTCTGGAGAACCCAAGAAGTAACAGAAACCATCTAGGAACTGTTGTGTTCCTTAGCATTTCTTTGTGTTTGAGTGAACCTCAGTTTCCCTATCCATTGCCTTAGAATTGTTGCACATAACATAAACCAACTGTATTAGTCCATTTTCTGTGACTTGTAAAGAAAAGAGATGTATTTAGTTATAGTTGTAGAGGTTGAAAGTCTAAGATTGAGTGGCCTTATCTGTTTAGTCTTTAGTGAGGTGTCCCTTGGTTGGGTCACACATGATAGATAAGCAGAAGGGGAAAGAAAAGGCTGCAACCAGAAGAGGCCAAAAGCACAGGTGGCCTCACTTTATAACAATTCACTCTCATGAAAGCTTACTCACTCCGTCAAAAAACAGCATTAATCGATTCCAAAGGTAATACCTCCAAATGACCAAATTACCTCCCACTAGGCTCCACCTCTTAAAGACCCAACCTCCTGAACAATGCCACAAAGGGGACCAAAATTCTAGCACATGACACATTCAAACCACAGTACCAACTCAAACTAGCTCAAGCAAAAATGTCGAAGTATGTGGAAATGGATATTTATTACAAGTCACCTGTAGAGTCTCATAGCACAGAATATAAAAGCAGTGCTCAGGAAGGGACAGGGAGTAGCAACTATAATATTCCCAGGAATGCCCCTTCACTCATCTCTGTTTTCCTTTATTCATCTTGTTTACTCATATCACTGCCAAAAGACTTCTCAGTCAATTGAGCAGATGAAATAAAACAACCACACCAGAGTTTTCACATTTTGGGTCCATTTTTTTGCAGGTGGGTGTGATGGCACATGCTATAATCCCAGCAATTCAGGAGGCTGAGGCAGGAGAATTGCAAGTTCAAGGTCAACTTCTGCAACTTATTGAGACTCTGTCTCAAAATAAAAAATAAAAAGGGCTGGGAATGTAGCTCATTGGTAAAGTACCCTGTGTTCAACTCCCAATATTTGGGAGCGAGGGCAACGAGGAAGAGGTTTTCCCTTGTATTTACAATTAAAGAATAAATTTTGAATTTTTCATCTGGATGCCATTAAAACTAATGTACTATATAATAATTGTATATTATTGTACACAATACAACATTAAGAAAAACAGAAAATTTACTTGTGAATACTACATACTAAATCAATTTTAAAAGCAATTTTCTGACTACTATTTTGTGATTTAAGTAATAACCTAGAAGATGGTCCGAGCAGTTAAAACAACTAAGTGAAGGCTGAGGTTATGGCTCAGTGGTAGAGAGTACTTGCTTAGCTTGTGTAAGGCACTGGGTTAAAAAAAAAAAAAAGCCTAAGTGACAAAGGATCTTTTGTGTCTATAAAAGAGAGGTAAAATGTTAAATCCATTGACAACTGAAGAATTTTTATCTTTTCTGTGTGAATGATGACTTTTGTGTTAAAAAATCTGGGGAAATGTGTTTGTTTAGAAACTGTTTTAACCTTTGTCTTGATGGCACACAATAAAATTCTTCATAGTCACTCAATATTCTTCAAGGAGGAACTTCTGTGTGTGATCTTATTTTGCCTGGAGCTAGAGGGACATAGACATCCCTCTTTGACCATGTACACATGTATGCTTGTGAATGTTGGATGTTTGGAAGCATGAACTGGTAACAAGGAGTGCCACCAGGGAGCACAGAGAAGAGGAGGCTTACTTTTCTCCAGATACTTCCTTGTATGGTTTTGTTTTACTGTGAATAACTTTTAAAATTCCCTTAAATAGTTTAAGCTCTAATAAAGAGACATGCAATACATGAATGTGAACTGGACCCTTTTGATAAGGCATATCATAGGGATGATGGTTGAGCCTGCTTTAATATTAACTGGTAATGATAGATCTGTGTTGATTTTCTTTCTTTTGGAGGGGGTTGAGGATATCCGGGGATTGAACTCAGGGGCACTCCACCCCTGAGCCACATCCCCAGCCATATTTTGTATTTTATTTAGAGACAGGGTCTCACTGAGTTGCTTAGCACCTCGCTTTTGCTGAGGCTCAGCCTCCCAAACTGTTGGGATTACAGACCTGCGCCACTCCTCCTGGACTATGTTAATTTTCTAATTTTAATGGCTGAATTTTGCATTATCAGAGAATATATTTGAAAAAAATAAACATTAAATTGTCTAGGGATACTGGATCATTGTGTGGTAGCTTACTCTCATATGGCTTAGAAAAGTATCTGTACATCTTGCAACTTTTCCGTATGTTTGAGATTTTTATTTTAATAAAACAAAGTTGTCTTTTAAATACCTGAGTTCTAAATATGAATGGAGAATGTGAATGGGCACTTTGTGTCCAAGGCTCACTTTGTGTCCACTGTTCACTTCATTACCTGTGGTCAGCAGGCCCAGGAGGCAGTTCTCTGAACAGTTTCAAAAACAGAGATTAGGAAAATGCTCCAGTAGATGTCCCTGTGCTGACAGTAGACTTTATCATGATTCACTGGTCATATACTGTTAGATTTTTTTTTTTTTGGTAAGGCATATCATTGGGATATTTATTTATTAACCTTGCTGGGTTCTCTCTTCTTTAGGAAAGAGGCCAGGGCTAGGGCATTAGCTTTATGAAATGCATTAAAAATCTATGACCAACCTAGGGGCATTAACCACACCTGTAATCCCAGGGACTCAGGAGAGTGAGGCTGGAGGATTTCAAGTTTGAGACTGATCTCGACAATGTATAGAGACCCTGTCTCAAAATTTAAAAACCAAAGAGCTGGAATATAGTGCAGAGGTAGAGCACTGCTGAGTTTTATCTCCACTAGTGTGTGTGGAAGGGATCTAAGTCCAGATTCAAAACAGCATCCAATGTGGAGCTCCAGGCTGTGCTCATACTGTCCTTACCTCTGCTCTCCTGGTGAAAATCCTATTCCAGTGATTGCAGATGAAGTTGTATCATATTCTCTGCCCTGGACAATAAATAACCTCGACCGTGGAACATTTTGGAGTACAATGAGAATGAGAAAATCATTCATGTTTCTCATTAATTCATAAGCTATGCTCATTCTGTCCCTTCCTCCCTGCTTTGTTATCCTGCAGGGTTCCCTTCCTATCTCCCTGGGAGTATTGGACACAGCTGCACAGCAGGGATTTTCCTCCTTTTGGCTTTTACAAGCATTTCCCATAAAACCATAATTTTCATTTGCCATGTCTCATCACCACTAAAGAATGTTAAAGTTATCTGATGTAATCAAGCATAATCATTTAAAACTACTCAAGAAGTTTCCTTTTCAAGATGGAAGCATCCAAATATGTTCTGAATAGTGTCTTTCCCCAAAATTATCATCAACTATGGAAATTTTTCAGGTGGCCTCTGGCGTTTAAATATGGTCTGTTCCTTTTCAAAGGAAAAGGATAAGAAGGAAAAGTAGTGGGTAGTTTTGTATCATCTTCACAATCAACTTTTACTTTTCACAGGCCACCAAGTAATGATTAATTTTGGTGGCCCTATGTCTGCTTCTCCATCTTTTGAGCACTTAGCAGTGAACTTTCTTATACCTTTTGAAGTTCTTTGTAGCCATTGGACTTTTACTGGCCAATGAAATATAAACAAAAGAGAGTATGTCATGCCTACATGGAAACCTTAAATATAGTATAGGATTTGTTGTATTCTCCTCCCCTTCCCAGTGTCACTCTGAGAGTCACATGGACAGTCACTATATTGTTCATGTAAAAAAATCAACCTTGTTTAAGTCCTCTAGATTGGGAATTACCTGTTTGTGCCACACAACCTAGTCCATCTTGTCTGAGAATGTCTCCTTTCCCCAACTCTACCATTCTGGGCTGCTTCTTCCTCCTGACCTTTTATGCGTACAAACAAGGAAAGCTTCTTTTTCCCCTAGGAACTTGACTCATGTTTAAAATTACATGTTATTTATTATTTTTATAAGAATTTTGTTTTTCATTATAATGATACACTTATGAGACAACTTTTCTTGTGACTCAGTGAGAGATTACATTATACTATGGTGGGCAGATATTGGGATATGTGCCTTGATGCTATGTCATTGTAGTTCAGTGTCCAAAAGTCTGGCATAATACAACTTTGACGATGGTAAAAATAAGCTTGAAGACCCAAGACAAAGAAAAGCATTCCTCATGAGAATTGGTGTGTAGGAACTATCATAGTGGTGATCAGTGTAGAATTTGGAGTCAGTCAACCTGGTTTTGAATCCCAACTCTGCCACTTACTACAAATGATTTGGAGCCAGTGATTTAATCTCTTCAGTCCTTACTTTTTACATATTAATATGGTAATCTTATTAGTATTGTTATGGTTGGAATCTGATGTTCCTCCAAAAGCTCATGTTTTGAATGCTGAAAGGTTCAGAAGTCCAGCTTTTAGGCAATGGTTAAATCATGAGGGCTCTAGTACTGGGGTTGTGGATCAATGGTAGAGCACTCACCTAGCACATGAGAGGCATGGGGTTTGATCCTCAGCACCACATAAAACATAAATAAAAATTAAAAAACAAATTATGAGGGCTCTGACCTCATAAGTGGAACTATATCTAACTAGTGGATAAATCCACTTAGTGGATTAATTCATTGATAGCTAAATGGACTACTGGGAGTTGGGACCAAGTTGGAGGAAGTAGGTAACTGTGGGCATGACCTGGAGGGGCCCTATCCCTTCCTTTTTCTCTCTCTCTTCCTATCTGCCATGAGCTGAACAACTTTCTTCCACCATGCCTTTCCACCATGATATTTTGCTTTACCTTAAGTTGAAAGCAGTGGAGTATGCCTACCATGAACTGAACCTCTGAAACTGTAAGCCAAAATAAACTTGTTCTCCTCTACGCTGTTCTTATTGGGTATTTTGGTCACAGCAACATGAAACTGACTGAAACAAGTACCTATTTCATAGAACAATTTCAAGAATTAAATACAGTATTTCATCTTGTTATTCTTATTACATTTCAAAAAATATTCTTTATGCCCTCTTTTCCCCCAGTTCATTTCACTTTGACATAAGCCATCAAGTTCTTTTTCTTCCTTGACTTGGAGCCTAATTTTGCAACTGGTCATTCCTCTTGAGATAATTGCATGCAAATTCGAATGTGAAAATATTAGTTAAACTCGTTTAGGATTCGAACTTAGTATTGCTGAATACTAATAAGATAAGAGAAAGATAAACTTTACTCAACTTTTATATCTAGAAGCTATTAATATAAACTACATAATGGCCGTGGTGTCCACCATTTTAGGGATGAGAACTTAAGCAGTGTGACACAAGTACATTTCCCTGGCTCCTTCGTGTCAATAATTTGCATGGTGAAATCTGGAGGCTAGGAAGACAGATTGCCATGGCAGGAAGATCTTTGCAAAGTCCAATTGTTATTGGTCACTCGAAAATCTTCTGTCTTTCCACTTCTACCTCTTTGAAAAGAGAAAGCATGCCTTCAGATTATACTGATCTTTTCATCTCATCTTTGGGCAAAGCTGGGCCTCAACTCCAGGTCAGTTAAAGTTTTATGATTTGCAAGTAAATGAAGAGATTTAGTGATAGTATAATGCATAGCTCATGCATTCAAAGGAACAGTTAAACAGCCTACCAAATGACGAGACTCAGGTCCCTCTAAGACTCTTTCACAGTAGCTGGAAACCTTCTGCCAAGAATCTCGTTGTCTCAGAACTGTCTTACATGTTAGCAACTCTATTCAAGTGGCATAATCCTGAAAGAGAAAATGTAATTGGTCTATTGTGGGACAGGTGATCCCATCTATTCCATACCCTTTGTCCCTAACCCTCACTAATAAGGGATAAGGAAGGTTGGTTTTTTCCCCAGGAGTAGAAGAATGCAGAGGGGCAAAGGATAATAACTCAGCCACTACATTTTCCCCCTTTCCTTTCCTCTTTTTTTTTTTCTTGGTGCCAAAATATGAGAATATTTTTTTAAAAAAAAAATTGTTCTTTTTTTGTCATACATGGCAGTAGAGTCAATTTTGACACATTTATACAAACATGGAGTATATCTTATTCTAATGAGGATCCCAGTCTTGTGGATGTACACAATGTAGAATTTCACTGTGACATAATCATATATGTACATAGGAAAGTTATGTCAGATTCATTCCATTGTCTTTCCTATTCCAATCCCCCCTTCCCTTTATTCCCCTTTGTCTAATCCATTGCACTTCTGTGCTCTCCCTGATCTTGTTTTGTGTTAGCACACATGTATCAGACAAAACATTCAACCTTTGATTTTGGGGGATTGGTTTATTTAACTTAGCATGAAAGTCTCCAGATCCATCAATTTATGAGCAAATATCACAAAGTCATTCTAATTTATGGGTAAGTAGTATTCCCTTGTGTATTTATGTCACATTTTCTTTATCCATTCGTCTACTGGAGGGCACCTAGGCTGGTTCTATAGCTTAGCCATTGTGAATTTACCTGCAATAAACATCAATGTGGCTGCTTCACTGTAGAATGCTGACTTTAACTCCTTTGGATACAAACCAAGAAGTGGTACTTTAATTCACTTTCAATTAAAGACTTAGATTTTATTTAAAACCAAATTAATATAGGGTGGCAACCCAAGCCCATGCTCCAAGTTTGAAAGTTAAATGATTTTTATTATTTTTCTTCATATATATATAAACAATATATTGCAACCTTTGGGATATGAAAGTGAATACCTTTTTCATGGCCACAGAAGTATATTGATTTAAGAAAGAGTGTTGATCTGGTTTAAATCTTAAAGATTTACCAAAGTGATCTGAGAATTTCTCAATTCTCCTGGAAATATACCTCATCCAAATGGAAGTATTTCTCTTCCTTATATTTGTGGAGATCAGGGCTAAAAATATTGCTTCACTAGAAGGAAGAAAAAGAAGATCCTTTTCTATACAAGTGGTATTCATTCTCTGAAGGGGAAAAGATATTCATTGAGTGTTTACCAAATGATTCTTGGGAATTTATTTTTATTGAGTGTCTATCAAGTAAATTAATATGTTTTGAGTGTCTACAAAGTATTTCCTGGGATAGAGAAATGAGGTCAATCAGCCAGGCTTGAGGATTGTTGTTATGTTTTGAATCTTAAATATTCCCCCAAAGCTCAAATGTTAAAGGGGGTGCGATTTGGAGGTGGTGGAAACTTTAGAAGTTGGGGCCTAATGGGAGGAAGTTAGGTCACTGGAGTATGCCTTTGAAAGTGGGATATTAGGAACCCCATCTCTTCCCCTCTCTTTGCTTCCTGGATGCCATGAAATGTACAGCTTCCTCTGTCACATGTTCCCTGCCCCAATGTTCGGCTTCACCTCAAGACCCAAAACAATGGAGCCAATACACCATGGACTGAAATCATTAGCCAAAATAAATATTTACTCATTATCAGTTCAGTGTCTCAATTATTTTGTCACAGCAATTGGAAGTTGACTAACACATTCTATGTAGAAGCTAAAACCAAATTGGGTGGGGTTGACTGATGATATACTGGCTATACACAACCAGAGAGTTAAGCATTAAAGAGAAACAAGACTCAGAGATAAAGAGGAAGTGACTGCAGATGAGATCGGCAGCTGAGATCCATGAGGTTCTCTGGAATTCTTACATCAATCTATTTTTACTTACATTAGTTTGGGGGTATTTCTGTCCCTTCCTACTCAATATTTTCTGAATTTATCAAATGATATTAGTTCTTAACAACTTTGCTGATAATTTCACCCATGATGTTGAATGTGAATTTATTGAAAACACTATGTTTTCACCAAAAATTGTGTAACATTCTTGGAACAAAATAACACTTCCCATTTAACTGGATTTTTAGTTAACTGCCTTAGATTCTATGAAAATAAACTAATTTCCTGCAGTTTGGGGGTGTAAAAATAATATATAAAAATGAAGAGTTCAATACCTACCTGTTTCCATTTCAAGCAATTACAAATACTACTACTATAAATATTCCTGATGTGTTTATGATGGATACAAAAAACAATTTCTGCTGGGTACATTACAAGAGAGTGTGTGCTGGGCAACTGGAAATACATGTATTAGCTAAGTCCCCCAGAATGATAGAAAATGAGGGAGGCAATCCACTTACAGGTCAGAAGACAGGTTTTAGCTTCCCAAGCCTTGTTGAACTCTTATGAGAGGCATGTGGCTCCCTGAAGACAGTATTTAGGTTGATACAGAAAAGATACACCTTTAAAATTTTCAAGTTGAAAAGCTATTTTACCAGAAGAAGAGATTCCGTGATCCCAGATTGAGCTCTGCCTGGAACAACCTAAACCTCAGTGTGCCTCAGTGGAAATCACAACATCCAGGTCCACAACCAATAAGCAGGTTGTGCTATATTTACTTTCTCTGCTTGGAAAATTTAGATGTGGGTGGCTGGCTCCCATTGTCTCTTTCACTGTTTGATTTAGAATTGGGTTTTGCTTTGGAGAACAGAGATTATTTTTCATAATGTACATTTTTGAGCATTTGGGGTCAAAGATCATAAACTGGGAGTTGTCAAAATATATAGCATTAGAAATAATACGATCTCCCTTAGGATTGCTGCAGGGTTCTGGCAGATTTATGCTTTTTGGCATGGGGGTGGGGATTGTATTTTTGCACTTTATTTTATATTAACATCCAAGGGCACATTAGAGAGGATAAACTGTTCACTTGGATATCTGTGGAGGCACTGACATTTTTTTTCCATCTGAATATTTTCCTTCTGTATATCATTCATTCTGCCCTAAACGACATCAAGCTGCTGCCTAAGAGAACACAGGCCACATATTTTTAATAACTCTGAAAAACAAGTACGGTAAGCATTTTTCCTTCCATTTTACCCTTGGAGAAACCTGAGACTCAGAGAATTTATGTAACATTCCCCAGATTGCACAAATAGTTCACAGCAAAAAGGACACCAGAAGTTATGACGCCTCTCTTTATTCACTAAACTACTGTGAAATGCCCCCAAACCACATTCACATATGCTGGGTCCAGATAATTTCACCAGGTATGGTCAATGTACCCAGAACAACTGTATTTGTTTTACAGTATTTATTAATGATACATTGTGTGCAAAGATCCATTTTAATAATTGGTTAATATAGGTCAAACCATCGAACTGGTCAGGCTTGTAGGAGTTGTGGAGAGCGGTGACAGTGACTGGGAAAGTTTCCGTCAAAGGCATAGGATGCCCGGTTGCTATGAAGATGTCCTCCATGCTACAGTCTTATCAGCTTCGTCCTTATTCTCAGGCATGGCAGCTCCTGCTAATGAAGGAACTTCCTTGCTAAGGTAACCATAATGTTTCACCAGTTCCACTGCTCCTGAATTGACCCATAAATTAGTGACTTTAAACAATGAACTTTCTTGAGAGCTGCACAATGCTCTTAACATTTCACATTGCAACTGTAGAATGTAACTGAAGAAATACCTGCATACTGTTGCTAACTCCGTAACTTTCATGAATACAAAGAATAATGCTTGCATAGTCTTTAATCTGATTAAGAGACATATATAATAAAGATTGCTGGTGTAATTCTTTAGACCTGCTTCTCCATCAGAGAGCAGCGCTCCACCGGACCCCAGCTATCTTATCTTCAAGATCTGCAAGTGTGACTCTTTACCCAATCTCCCATCGCCCCTCGCTGGAACCTGCTTCTTTGGCCACACTGGTGGTGGCAGACAGTGATATTCCAGCTCTTCCACTGATTTGCTTTCTTAATTTCCTGGTGGTGTTTTGTCTAGGTATGGAGGAATCCTATCAATCAACAAAACTTTCCTCAAACAAAAGTATTTTAAATAATATAAAATATTTTAGGCCAAAATCATTCTAAATGGAGAAAAATTGAAAGCATTCCCTCTAAAAACTGGGACAAGACAGGGATGCCCTACTTCACTGTTTCTATTTAACATAGTTCTTGAAACACTGGCCAAAGCTATCAGGCAGATTAAAGGTAAAGAAGAACTCAAATTAGCACTGTTTGCGGATGATATGATTCTATATCTAGAAGACCCAAAAAATTCCACTGGAAAACTTATAGAACTAGTAAATGAATTCAGCAAAGTAGTAGAATACAAAATCAACACCCACAAATCAAAGGCATTTCTGTATATCAGTGACAAATTCTCTGAAAAGGAAACGAGGAAAACTACCCCATTTACAATAGCCTCAAAAAAATAAAATACTTCAGAATCAACTTAATGAGAGAGGTGAAAGACCTCTACAACGAAAACTACAGAATGTTAAAGAAAGAAATCAAAGAAGACCTTGGAAGATGGAAAGATCTCCCTTGTTCTTGGATAGGCAGAGTTAATATTGTCAAAATGACCATACTACCAAAAGCACTATACAGATTTAAGACAATTCCAATCAAAATCCCAATGACATCCCTCATAAAAAGAGAAAAAGAAGTCACAAAATTCAACTGGAAAAATAAGAGACCCAGAATAGCTAAAGCAATCCTTAGAAGGAAGAGTGAAAAGGGGGGCATCACTATACCAGACCTTAAACTATACTACCGAGCAATAGAAACAAAAAGAGCATGGTATCGACACCCAAACAGGCTGGTAGCCAATGGTACAGAATAGAGGACACAGACACTAACCCACATAATTACAGTTATCTCATCTTAGACAAAGGTGCCAAAAAACATACACTGGAGAAAGGACAGCCTCTTCAACAAATGGTGCTGGGAAAACTGGAAATCCATATGCAGCAAAATGAAATTAAACCCCTATCTCTCACCATGCACAAAACTCAACTCAAAGTGGATCAAGGATCTAGGAATTAAACCAGACACTTTGCGTCCATTAGAAGAAAAAGTAGGCCCAAATCTCCATCATGTCAGATTAGGCCTCTACTTCCTTAATAAGACTCCTACAGCACAAGAATTAATATCAAGAATCAATAAATGGGATGGATTCAAACTATCCAAAATAAAAAGCTTCTTCTCAGCAAAAAAAACTATCAGTGAGGTGAATAGAAAGCATACAATTTGGGAACAAATTTTTACCACACACATGTCAGATAGAGAACTAATCTCTAGCATATATAAAGAACTCAAAAATCTTAACACCAAAAAAAAAAAAAACCAAATAACCCAATCAATAAATGGGCCAAGGAAATGAAAAGACACTTCTCAGAAGAGGATATACAATCAAACAACAAATATATGGAAAAATGCTCATCATCTCTAGCAATCAAAGAAATGCAAATCAAAACTACTCTAAGATTTCATCTCACTCCAGCCAGAATGACAGCTATTAAGAAGACAAATAACAAAAAGTGTTATTGAGGATGTGGGGGGAAAAAGTACACTCATACATTGCTGGTGGTACTGCAAATTGGAATAGCCAATATGGAAAGCAGTATGGAGATTCCTTGGAAAACTGGGAATGGAACCACCACTATTCCTTAGTCTATACCCAAAAACCTTAAAAACAGCATACTACAGGGACACAGCCACATCAATGTTTATAGCAGCACAATTCACAATAGCTAAACTGTGGAACCTACCTAGACTCCCTTCAGTAGATGAACAGATAAAGAAAATGTGGTATATATACACAATGGGAATATTACTCAGCAATAAAAGAGAATAAAATCATGGCATTTGCAGATGAATGAAAGGAGTTGGAGAATATAATGCTAAGTGAAGTTAGCCAATCCCCAAAAAACATATGCTGAATGTTTTCTCTGATCTAAGGATGCTGATTCATAATGTGGAGGGGAGAGCATGGGAGGATTAGATAAACTCTAGATAGGGCAAAGGGGAAAAGGGGAGGGAAGTAAAGGGAGGAAACATGGAGGTAGGAAAGATGGTGGAATGAGATGGACATCATGACCCTGAATATATGTATGAAGACACGAATGGTGTGACTCTATTTTGTGTATAATCAGAGATATGAAAAATTGTGCTCTATATGTGTAATATGAATTATAATGCATTCTACTGTCATATATAACAAATTAAAATTTATAAAAATAAAAAAAAAGAATATTCCTTGAAAGCCTCTTAGGAAATTTATCTTTGGAGTTCTCTAGAAATGGGCCACATTGGAGAAAGACGTACTCAGTAAATACTGCTGGGCCCTTTCTCCTTCCAACCATTTCTGTTCTTTTTCTTGGGTATCGGTTAAACTAGTGACTACCGAAGAGTCATCTTTTATGAAATGTATACTGGAATCATATAATTGGCAAGAACACAGCATCTCAGCTGAGAGCTGATGGCATATACCTGCCATCTTGTTTGAAGAATGGAAAGTCAAGCAGACATTCTCCAGCAAGTTAAACTGTTTGTGTCTCCTCCTCCTCCTCCTCCTCCTCCTCCTCCTTCTTCTTCTTCTTTTAAATTTTTTTGTTTCAATTGTTGGGGACTTAAATTTTTATTTATTTATTTATTTATTTGCAGTGCTGAGAATTGATCCCAGTGCCTCACACATGCTAGGCAAGTGCTCTACCACTGAGCCACCACCCCAGCCCTCGTGTCTTCTTCTGTAAGCTGAGCATTCATGTGCTTCACCCCGACTATGTTCAACCTCTCCCCTGAAACTTACACTATTGCTCATTTTTCTTCTTTCACTATTCTAATGGCATATCTTAGATAATACTCTTTGGCTTTAACTACCAGAAGTCAACTCATGCTAATGTAAATAAAAAGGAGGAATTATTACTATATGGAGGTGTCTGGCCAAACTGGAAGATTAACATGATGAGTAGTCATATGTTCCCTTCCTGGTATATACTTTCCTTATCAGTAGTTGGAGGTTTCTCCTCCAAAATCTGGGTGGATCTGGGGACACTGAATTCAGTTCTAACTCTTGGATGGAACATGGGGCCTAACCTCCCCAAATCAACATAATTCATTCTGTCCCCCAACTCCATGGCTGCAGTGGTTGATGGTGAAAGGGGCAGGTGACTTTTGTCAGTCCATTCAAAGTGATTCATGGACTTTAGTGAGAATTCTGACTCTCTTCTAGATGATGCAAAGCAATCATGTAATTCTGAGGGCTGTGGCAATCATCTTGACCTTGGCAGAGTAGAGAGAAAAGCAAAAAGTCAGGTCCCTGGTAATATCTTTGATTCATTTAATCAAGTCTTTCCTGAAAAGAGAGTCCTATCTTTTCAGTTAATCAAGCCAATAAAATCTCTCTCCTTCTCTCCCCACCCTGCCATTCTTTCCCTGTTTTGTATCTCTGTCTTCCTGTCTCTTATACCTTCTGTCTCTTACACCTCCTTCCTCTTTCTCCTCTGTCTTTTCCTCCTCTCACTTTTCCTCATCCTCTGCTCCTTTCCCCCCTTCCCTTTACTCTTTGGACCGTGCTCGCTGACCATACAGCCGAATATGGTTCCCCCAAATGACTGACAGTTCCTAAACTCACCTCAGTTTCAGTAAACTGCCCACATTGAATTAGAATGTCTTGCCCTAATACCACATTTCTGAAGGCAGGAATTTGATTGGTTCAATCTACTACTTGTAGCCTAGAGCGGAGAGTAAGATAGTGGAGAGATTGGAGAGGCAGGAGATCCACACTCCACTGCTGATCTACCAACCATAGCAGTTATACAGAGGAAAGCTGGACAGATCTCAGATCAAGTTAGTATCCTGATTAACCAGGTGAGTCACAGACCCCAATAATTAAAATGAACTGAAGGCGATGAAAAAAAAAACTGAAGTAGAAGATAGGTTGTCATCAGATAAGATATATTATTATTTGGTTTTTTTCCAACAGAAACAAGAAGAAGCAATGTTCTTCTGAAGAAGTGTATGTGTTACAGGATTTCACCAAACCAACCAAAGGCAATTTTTAGAAGCCTTTTGAAAATAAAATTCTAAAATTCCTTTGACCACAAGAGATGAAAGATGGATGACAGGAAGCAAATGGGGAAGGGAGAAATAAAGAACAGCACGAGTGGTTGAGGACTTCTGTTCAGATGAATTGCTAAAAATGATTACCTGTTGACTTAAGAAAGATCTGGTTTTAAAAATTATGATTCTTTCAAATAAAAGTGCTATGAATTTCTTTTAACTCTGGCACACACAAAAAGCTTCTGGTTCAAGACTCCATGTTATGATTATTCCTTTGTGGTGGTAGACACAGTTCAGGAATGTTCTCTACTTAGCTGAGCTTATTCTTCTAACTCAGAAATGTTTCAGATTCTTATTCATTTCAAGTTTCCTTGGGGACAAGAGAGCTTTGAACTTCAGAAAATTTGACTTGGTCTTATTTCAAAAAGGTATTCTTAATGAGCATATTTTTCCCCCAAGAGATCCAAAGACTGCATTTGGGTGTTTTAAAATATTTTAGTAGTCAGGATTCTTTCAACAGAACCTCAATACAAACTAGCTTAGGCACAAACCGGAATTTACTCATGTACCTGAGACATCTAAGCTTAGGCATGCTTCAGGCATGAATTTATATTTTAAGTCCTCAATAAATATTAACAAGCATCGAGATTTCATGTGTTCTGACATGTGACCACCCATGTTTATAGCACCGTTCACAATGGTGGAAACAAAATAACCATAGATACCCCAATGGATGATGGATAGACAAATGTGGCATAGCCCTACCATGGAATATTACTTGGCCATAAGAAGAAAAAAAGTAATGGTACATGCCATGACATGAATGAACACAGAAGACATTATGCTAAAGGTAATGAGCCAGACATAAAGGGACAAACATAATATGATTTAATTTATATGAAATATCCAGATTAAGCAAATTCTTAGAAACAGAAGACAAATTTCTAGAGATTGAGAGAAAAAATGGATGAGAAATAACGCTTAATAGGGCTTTCTTTTGGGATGATGAAAATGTTTTGGAACCAGATAGAAATGGAGGTTGCATAACATTGTAAAAATACTAAATGCCACTGAACTATTCATGTCAAAATGGTTAATTTTATGTTATGTGAATCTTGAGCCTCTGGATATGAAAAATAATGAACTATAGAAATGATTATAGGTGACTGTATGACCAATGTGATTCTGCAACCTGTACAATCAGCAAAATGAGAAATTATACCCCATTTGATTCAAATGTATGAATTGTTAAGATCATTGTACTGTCATGTGTAGCTAATTTAAAAAAAGAAAATGAAAAGGAAAGGAAAAGGAAACCTTTAAAAAATATTTTAGGTGTTCTACTCTTACAAACAACAGTAGGGTTTTTTTGGGGGGGGGTACCAGGGACCGAACTCAGGGGCACTCGACCATTGAGCCACATCCCTACCCCTATTTTGTATTTTATTAGAGACAGGGTCTCACTGAGTTGCTTAATGCCTCGCTAAATTGCTGAGGCTGATTTTGAACTCGAGAAGCTCCTGCCTCTGCCTCCCCGAGCCGCTGGGATTACAGGTGTGCGCCACCACATCAGATAACAATAGGTTTTTAACAATTTAAAAATACTGCCTAAATGTGGTCATAATCACAAATAATTACTATAGTGTTCTTATACTTGGTTTACATTTTCATTTTTTAATTTTAAATAATGTCAGACTACTAGTAAGTTTGCAAGAAGAATAAAGAACTTTCATATGCTCCTCACCCATCTTCCCCAATTGCTAAATTTGTGCTAAATTTGCTTGATTATTCCCTCCCTCAAGTGTGTGGCAGAGGGACAGAGATATAACTCAGGATCTTACACCTAAACTAAGCATGTGCTCTACATTCTTAGCTTCCTTCCTTCTTTTCCCTCCATTTCTACATATCTAGTGTGTGTTTGTTCATATTATCATTCTGTTTGTAAGGAAGCATATTTTAGGGTCAAAAAACAATAACTCAAAAGTCTGATGCTTTAACATGCTGAGCACTTGCCTAGCATGTGTGAGGACTTGGGTTCAATCCCTCGTACCCTCTTTTATGTATAAATATAGAAGACTTTAGAAGCCACCTGGGCAAAGAACTTTCTTTTTTCAATTTTATTTTTATTTTGTTTTATTGACACATAATATTTATACAAGCTTATGGGATCCGTAACAATAGTTCACTACATACACATATATATAATGATCAAATCAGAGGGATCAGCATTTCTATTTCCTCAAACATTCATCATTTCTAAGTGTTGGGAACTCTGAGTTTTTTTGTAACATATCATAAGTTGCTGTAGACTATAGTCATTCTACTGTGTTATAGAACACCACAATTAATCCTTCAGTTTAACTGCATCTTAAATACTTGTCATCTTACCTCTCTTATCCTCCTTATCCTTCCCAGCTTTTAAAACCAAGAAATCTCTAACCTTCTCCCATGAAGGGAGGGACTCCCTCTGGAATTCCCTTATCTGTCTTAAGACCATATCACCAAAGAGAACGCCCATTCCCTCCTTGAAATTTCCTTATCTATGAAGGAATAGGAGACAGAGGAATAGAAACATACCCCATAATCTTTATCATAAGATATCAATCATCAGTCTTTGAGGTTCATTCAAATTCCAAAGAGAATCATTTTCAAGGCAATTTCTGTTTCTTTGGTCCATTCAACTTTTCTAAAGTCATGTACTACTCCTTAAAGTCACCTACATTCCCCCATTTCCCACCACCTTTTAAAGAAAAATAGATAAACCTGTAATTCTCACTGGGTTGTCAAGTAATCACACTCATGATTTTTCTGTTTGCGAGTGTTAAATAGACTTCTATGCCTTTTTCTTTTATTAATCTGTTTATTGTCAGTTCATGCCAGTGAACCCTCAGAGGGAGATGGGGAAGCTTTCCCTTCAAACTTATATATGCAGCTTTCATATTCTATGAGTCCACGAATAATTGTGGAAATTGAGGCAAAGCAGCAAGAAAAATATAAATTATGGTGCAGGGGTTTTTTTTTTGTTCTTGTTTTGTTTTGTTTTTAGACAGAATAACACTAAGTTGCTGGTGCTGACCTCAAACTTGTGATCATCCTGCCTCAGCCTGGCTAAATTATGCTATAGTTTGAATGTACCCCCTCCAAAATGTTGCCAATGTGATAGTATTAAGACATGGGGATTTTAAGAGGTGATAAGGCCATGAGGTGCCTTTATGAAAGGAGTTCTACTCAGTTTTCAGCCAGCTTGCCTTTCTCCCTTCTGCCATTGAACACTATCACCAAAGCAAATGACAGTACATTGGTCTGGGACTTCCAGGCCTTCAGAACAGTGAGAAATAAATTTCTGTTCTTTAGAAATTACCCAGGTTTGGATCATTTGTTATAGAAATGCAAACAAACAATGAACAGACAATAATTCACTGCCTTGACTTAAGTAAAATCTAAATGCATCATTTGGGAGGAGAGTGGCAGAATGGGGGGTCAGAAGGTAGTGGTGAGGGAGAAAGTTCCCCGAAGACTGTGTGAAGAATGGGTGGCTGCCAAGATGAGTACTGGGGTCACCAGCACAGGAAACAGGGGGCAGGATGGCTCTAGTCCAACTCCTTAAGCAGGGAGCCTGCTCAGCAAGCTACCAACCCCATCTGCCCACATTTTTGGTTCTTCTTTTTACTGTATTTGCTGTCCTCTGCTTTTGAAGATAACACCACCAGTAATACTCCCCAGCTGGAAGTGCAGGTGTCATAAGACCAGTGGCACCCAGCAGACTTCTCACACTGGAAACATATGGATTTTCTCTTTGTTTCGGGCTGTGATTGCTACTCAGTCTGGTATTAGGTACAGTTGGTTTTCAGGCTCATTAAAATGAGTCATCTTCTCATTCTCACATGAGCAAAAGCCTCTCTAAGCCACAATAAATACTTATCCAGTTTCAAGAGAACATTTTCAGAGAGTTCTTTTTAAAATAAACACAATTGTATATTGAATAAGAGGAAGAGTTTAACAAGGTTATTTAGTCTTGCGTTATCACAGCTCTATACTGTATGCATTGATGATGAGGTTGGGTTTTTTTTAAAGGCATTAGAAAGGTCTAAATTTATTAATTTCAACTCCCCTAGAAACAGACCCTGAGACAAAAATCTATAGTCTATTTAGGATGTGATCCAGGAAAGGCTAATGTAGAGAGTGAGGCAGGGAAGGAAGTCTACAGGGTGTGTTTATTGATAGGCAGATTACAGCTCTGGATAACTGGAGTTTAATCCTACTGAGGTACTCTTGGGGAAAGCACACAATAGTCACTTTGAAGTGATCCTACCCAAAGGCTAAGAAAGAGTGGAGCAGAGTCTGGTCTAGCCAAGAAACTGTGATCAAAGAGGTTGAGATGCTGGTAGTTGGGATTTAGGTGGGCCTGTACTATGGTAGAAGTGCTCAAGGGGTTATGATTGAATCTGTTACATACAAGGTAGACAGGATTTATAGTTCTATCATTTTACTGTTTGGGAAGTAGGCTTCCAGACATTTAGTGAATTTCCCAAAGTTACATGATACACCAAATTCTTTTTAATTACAAGTTAATCTAAAACCCAATTCAAACTGGCACAAGCAAAATGGAGAACATATAGGCATCTAACTGAAAAGCTCAGGGATAGATCTTCAGGTCAAGGTGGGATCCAGGAACTCAAACCATGACTTTAGCATCATAGTCTGGTCATTTCCATCTATACACATTTATTCATTAAATTAAAAAAAATTGTTTCCAAAAACTAAACCAAAGAAATAATTTTTAGAACATTTTATGAACACTATAACTTAACTGAGGGAGTGAATTACCTATGGTCATATTGTAAATTAATTAAAATAATTAAATATCAGTGATAAAATAAATAGAGTCATGTGTCACATAACATTTTGGTCAAATATCACACATACAACAGTGATCCCATGAGATTGTATTGTGATTACCCCCACTTAAGCAAACATAATGGTTATTTCAGTATCTACCACTATAAATTCTTTGTGTGTGTGTGTGTGTGTGTGTGTGTGTGTGTGTGTGGAGGGAGAGGGTGTTATCAGGGACTGACCCTGGGCCACACATAGGCTTGGCAAGTGCTCTTCTTTGGAGCTGCAACCCCAGCCTTTGAAAAATTTTATTTTGTAGTCAGGATCTCGCTAAGTTGCCCAGAGTGGGCTTGAACTTGTGATCCTTCTGTCTCAGCCTCCCAAGTACTTAGCCTCCCAATCACCACCATGTATTCTTTTGGTTTGTCCAATCCAAATAGGAGAGTTAGTCCTCATTCTGTCCCAAGGTGGTAATGTCATGGACCAAGACTATAAAATCTAGGTAGAAGGATTCACTTGATAACTGAGGGTGTTTCCTGGTGTTGAGACCTACAGAGAATGACGTGTGAAAAGTTCTAGAAAATTCTGAACAAAAAAAAAGGGGTCAAGTTAGTTTTGGCAAAAATGGGATTAAGTGCCACAAGGCTGTAAGGAACCAGGGAAGATAGTCAGGAACCTAGGTGCATAGCCAAAACAAGAAGGAAATGACGGATCATTCCACAGTATGGGCTTTCTGGAAAGCAGTCTCTGAGATGGCGTTCAGTGTGCAGAATTTTATTAGGGGGTGTCCTTGCATTCAATGCCTGAGGAGAGAAGGGGAGAGGAGAAAATTGGGCAGAGAGAGCTGCAATGTGAAGTGTTATAATTTGGATCTAGAAAGTCCCCCTAAAGTCTTGTATTAAAAGCATGGTCCTCAATGTAGCAAGTTTTGAAGTGAGGCTTTTAGGCAGTGATTGTATCATGAAGGTTGTGACATCATCAGTGGATTAATCCTTTGAGTGGATTAATACATTGATACCTGAATGGACTACTGGAAAGTGGGATTTAGCTGGAGGAAGTAGATCATTGGGGGTGTGCTCTGTACAGGTTTATCTTCTTCCCAGTCTCTTCCTTTTTTCCTGTACTTCCCAGATGCCACGAGATGAGCAATTGTCCCTCAATTATGCCCTTCTGCCATGATGTTCTGTCTCACTTCAGGTTCATGGCAATGGAACCTTTTAACAATTAATTGAAACAATGAGCCAAAATAAACCTCCCCCCCCCTTTTTGTGTGTGTGTGTGTGTGTGTGTGTGTGTGTGTGTGTGTGTGACATATTTTGGTTATAACAACATAAAGTAGACTAGTACACAATACTAGTGACACACTCAGTCAGTCCATGGGAAATTCAGAAGCCAGAATGGGTTCTGAGTCTTCAGAGTTGTCCTGAGTCTTACCAAGATAGTGGATCTTTGATGAGTCATTGGATGTGAGCTGTCCTTGTAAGGAAATATCTGTTTCAAATTTCTATAACAAAATACCTAAGGCTGGATATTTTATAAAGAAAAGCAGTCTATTTAGTTCACAGTTTTGGAGGCAGAAAATCCAAGATCAGGTGGGACCCTGTATGAGAATGAGAGATCATATTGTGATATAGGAAGCCAGAAAATGGTAGGGCCAGGCTTATATTTATAAAAATTCTTCTCTTGGCAATGAACTCAGGGTCCCATGAGACCAAATGTGTTAGTCATCTTTGTGTCATTGTGACTAAAATACTTGACCAGAACAACTTATCGGGGAAAAGTTTATTTTGAGCTCACAGTTTCAGAGGTTCAGTTTGAGGACAATCCACTATGTAGCTCTGGCCCCAAGGTGATGCAGAATATCATGACAAAAGGGTATAGTGGAGGAAAGTCACTTAGTGCATGATAGCCAGGGGACACATAGAGGGGGTAGGGGGAGAGAGACATGCACCAGGGACAAAATCTAAACTCCAAAGTCATGTTCCCAGTGACCTACTGCCTCCAGCTACATTTTACCTTCCTGTAGTTACCACCCAATTAATCCATTCACATTTTTAATCCATCAAATGTTTAGGTTATAGATCTTGTGATCTAATCATTTAACCTCTGACCATTCCTACATTGTCTCACATATGAACTTTTGGAGCCAGGAGTGGGAACATAGACAGCAAGATTACAATGGCAGTAAAAAGATCACAGAAGACAGAGGCTAGAGTATCAAAGCCTGCATAACTTTCTTCACAATTTTAGTAAGGACTGGTCCTTCACCTGGAAGTGGTTCCATGAAGAGTGGACCCCCAGATCTTCAAACATTGCTATGAACTCCTCTCTTCCACCTAAATGCCCCCCAGTTAATGTACTCCTCACATTTCACACAGTTGTATGAATGTGTTTCCTTTTACTTTGAAAGTTGATTTCTTTCTTCTTTCATTATATAGTTCAGTATTTATGAAAAAGCCTTTAGGAATTAATACAAGACCAAGGTAATTTGAAGCCCTCAGAGCCAAAAGACTTTGGAAGAAAGGGTTTCAGGCCTTTGAAGCATAGATGGCAGCCAATGCCTTGAACTATTTAGATTTTCTGGGCAGAGAAACTCTGGAATACTGGAAAGAGAATTTCTTCTTTATACTCTCTCTACTTCCCTGTCTACAAATTGTTCCATAGGTCGAATATTGAAATGGAAGAGTCTTACATTTTGATCTCCAAAGCTACAATTCATCTCCAAAAATTTAGAGGAAGGGAAAACAAAGAGAAAAAACATCAGAAGAATAAAATTGTACATTTGTGGTACTGGAAAGACTACAGGATTAAAAGCCAAGCTACTTGGTTTTCTGGTCCCAAGTCTGCCACTAAAAGTAGCTGTGTGACTTTGAACAAGGAGCTGATATTTTCTTGGCTTCTTTGATGAAAGGAAGAGCCCTGAGCCCGGTCATATTTAAATCCCACTATTGTTTCCCCCACTTCACTACCACTACCCTCATCTCTTTTCAAACTTGTAAAACAGCTTTATCCTGGGTTCTCCATCATCCCTTTTTAAGTTTACTCGGTGGAACTCATTGTGTCCTGTCCCTGGGTGAAAATTAGGCAGCCAGAATGACTTTTTGATAACTCATAAGTAAGATGACTTCCCAGTCTAAGATTCCTTTTAAAACTAAGATTTATTATTTCCACACGTGTAACAATTGCTAGGTTGAAGTCAGCAATGTGCTTCCATATATAGTAACTCACTTGAGTCTCACTAATGTTAACAGGCCTATTGAGGTAGGTTGTGCTGATTATAATGGTTTTACCATTTTGCTGCTTGGGATTCTTCCTGGAAATCCAACTAAAAGTCAGCTCAGTCAAAAGTGAGAGCTTATTGTCTTGTGAAATCTCAAGCCCAAAGGTAGGTCTTCTGGTTCAGCTAAATCAAAAAGCTCAAATTATTAGTGCCTTGTCTCTCTCTAGAACCTACCATTGTTCTCTGTGTATTTATTAATTGTAAAAACAAATATTCATGGAACACCTGCTATGTGTGTTTTCAAAAAGATCTTAATTAGCTTTATTTTTGATTCTAGAATTGCACAAAATTGCATTCCATAAAACAGAATAAGTACTCCCACATTGTTCTAGGCAAAAGGGGTACAGTGAACAACATAATGTATTCAGAATAGTAACTAAACACATAACTGTGTTCCAAAAATACCCATGAAATTTACATTCTTACATTCATAGGAATATTCATAGAACTCACATTATACTGGAAAGGAGAAGGCAGAAGCAAACAGATGAATAAAATATGCTATTGCCATAATCCATTTTCATTCACTGGTTCTATCCCGCATGTGTTAAAGTTGTTCCCTTAGTTGTTGCCTCCATCACATATCGTTGAGTATCTATGCATGCAGAGCACTTAACAGATTTCTGTAAGCTTCCCAGCTTGCAGTGACATGGAAGCTCTGAGGTGGAAAGCAAGAGAAATATGTATAGCTGAAGTGAGTTATCTGCTGATGGTTGGTCGGCACAGGATTGACTGACATAAAATTGTGGAACGACAAATTATGAGATGAGACAAGGTATTTTGAGATAGCTAAGATTTCTTACACTTGACTGCCTGAGGACTCATACTTCAAATGATGCCAGATGTTGTCCCATATTACCAGAACATGCTTATGGGGACATATGTCTAACCAGCCACCAAAACCAATATTACACTGTAGCAGTTAAAACTGCCATTTCCCAGTATCTCTGCTGGATTTCTTCCATACTATGTTCTTTCTGACATTTTGTCTGAGTTCATCTTAACATTCATTAGGCACATAGAACAGACTTTCTTGCCCCTATATACACACTGTCTACACTATATAGTACCCATTTCTCTTTCCTTTCCTAAAAGCACATGTGAATTAGGTGACAGTAGTCTTATTCTCAGCTTAAGAGGTAAGTGATAATTGGTTTAAGGCAATCAGTGCAGCCCATCTTCCAGCTTTAATGACTGGGATAGAGACTACTATTCTCAATGATTTCTGGATGTGGATGAGAGTTCATGTTATACCCAGTTGTTTACTGGTAGCCACCTTGTGCCACATAGAGAACCAGCCTTGGGATGGTAGAGTCAATGTAGAAACACCCTGAGTTTAGCTTACCTATAGATTTCTCAGTTACATGTGCCAATCAATTTTCTCCATGGTTTAAACCAGTTTGAGTTTGGTTTTCTGTGTTTTTCAATTGATTGTATTCTACCTGGTTGCTTCTTTGAAAATGATGACCAAATTTCAAACTCAACTAATCACATAGGTTTATGAGATTAATTACCTTAGGCCTCATTTTTCAGGATGTCTCTAATCTGTGGAAGAAAATATAATTATTTATTTGGCATGATTTCACTATGTTTCTTCCCTAACATATATTTGCTCGCAAGTATAGAACCTCAACATCCTTCCAGAATTCTGGTTGAAGGAGTCTGTAAGACAGAGATCATTTCTCCTGCCCCAGTACTGGGGAGTTGAACCCGGGGTATTGGGGGTGGGGGCAGTATCACTAAGCTATATCCTCTCCCCTAAATTACTGAGGTTGAGCTTGCATTCCTTCTGTCCCAGGCTCCCAAGTTGCTGAGATTACATCCATGCACCACCATATCTGGCAAGAGATTTGCTAGGTTTGGTGGTCCATGCCTGTAATCCCAGTGACTCAAGAGCCTGAGGCAGGAGGATCAGAGTTCAAAGCCAGCTTCAGCAACTTAGCAAGACCCTGTGTCAAAGTAAAATATGAAAAGGGATGGAGATGTGGCTCAGTGGTTAAATGTTCATGGGTTCAATCCTCAATTTAAAAAAAAAAAAAAGGTTAGTTAAGAATATTGAATAAATTTTAATTTCCTGATTTTGGTCCTTGATCTATGGTTATATAAGTTGTACCTTTGGTGAAGCTGAGTGAAAGATATACAAGTATCTGTATACTATTTTTGCAATGGTTTTGAAAGTTGGAATTTATTTCAAAATAAAAAGCTAAAATGTTTTTTAAATTAAATAATAAAATGCAGGTTTGAAGTGGTCCTTTGTAGTACATTGATTAGAATTTTTCCTGCTATCATATTTCATGAATACAGAGAGGTTTGGGGTCTCCAAGACTTTCCTGGCAATTTATTCATTTATAAGATTCAGAATTCACAGTTCTGTCCTGGAAGACACCAAGCTGAAGGCAATCTGTTTATTTCTTTCATGATGCCTTATTAAGTGTATCTGACCTGGTCTTGGAAGAATGCGAAAAACATATTTGGTTTGAGAGTAAGATAGATGTCAATCCAGAAAAATTTAAAAGCAGGCAATTGTTCAAATAAGACATTCAGTTTCAGATTGGATAGTAAAATGATTTGACAGAGAAATGCAGAAGAGACTCATCTAAGAGGGTTGTTTTGGCACCAACGAATGAGCTGTAAGCCAGCATTTAGAATGGGTGAGCCTGGAAAATAGATTTGGTGGAAAAGGAGATGATTCACTCACTAATAATAATAATAATGATAAATACTGCTGACAAGGAACTTTTAATTAGCAAATGGAAAAATAGGCCCAAGACATGAGTGAAGTCAGAACAAAATCTCTTAAAAAAATGAACATTTGTTAAGTAGCTCCTAGACCTGGAATCTGCTGACTTTTTTTTCCCCCCCTGATGTGGGAGATATGTTCTTTCTTTCAGAGGAAATCTAATTACATTCCCACTGAGTTAACATGAAGATTACTCTGAAATGCATCAGAAAAGCACTTCACAGGATATTTGTTTCATTCTTCAAGAACAAAGAAACATCTTAAGTCTTATTTTTCAGAGTCATTAACTATGATTCTGATTCATATTTTGCAATTGGAAAAGAAGGCCAGGACCAAATTCTGGGAAGTGAGCTTAATCAGAAGCCTTAATGTGGAAAGTTTGGAGGACTTCCTGTCCCAGAATGAGGCATTGACTGGCAGTGAGACTATGTCACTCTCTGGGTATTCAGTGGGAGGAAGGGTTAAAGTTCTGTGCATGATGTTGTGGGTTTCTATGTCAGAAGCAGGCCATCCTATGTTTAACAGGATCATCTCTGGTTACTTTTTTCTACCATCTGAGAGAAAATTCCCTAAAATGTCTTCTTCTTTTTCATTTGGTCTACCTATTCCTTCTTTTCCTCTTCTTTTTTGTCATTTTACTTTTTCTCAGGTCCATACACACAGAATTTTTTGCCTCTAATTCTTTGTAAAATGAACTGCAGAGTTTCATTTTGCCTAATTCTAGGGGGCAAGATGTTGAAAACAGGAAAAAAAAACCACATGAAAATCTTCCCCCTCTTCAGACTTTCCAATTCCAACTTCAGTTCCTATTCATGGTTTGGTGGAATCATTAAAAAAAAAACTCATTTGATTAGTTTTATTGTGGGCCAATGCAGATCTCCATCATGGAACCACCACCAATATCTTTGATCTGTCTTGTATCTCCTGGAGGAGCTGGAGTTAATTGGATTATTGCTCCCGATTCTTCACTGCTTATAATAGCATTTATATGTTGATGTTTTAGCCAAGGGACTTTTCAGTGCCTCCAAGTAAAAGAGACAGGGACTCCTTGGTTTCCTGTCTAGCATGTAAAGATCATGGAAGTCACTACACCATCCTAACAGCAATTAAAAATCTGAAGAAACTAAAAAACCAACAACTCTTCTTAAACCTCTTATAAAATTGAGGTCAGAGGCTACAGCTCAATGGTAGATCATATGCCTATCATGGGTAAGGCTCTATCCCCAGCACAAAGAGGAAGAGAGGCAGGGGGAGAAAGAGAGAGAGAGAGAAACATTTAGTATATTTCAAAGTAGCTAGTAGAGAGGATTTTGAAAGTTTATAACACAAAGAAATGAAAAATGTTTGAGGTAATGGATATGCCAATTACCCTGAACTCATCATTGTGAAATATATATTAAAATACCATTCTTTCCCCTATAAATATGTACAGCTACTTTGTGTCAATTAAGAATAAAGAATACGTTTACAAGAAAGGAACCCCTGAAATGGAAATGCAAACAAACAAAAAGACAGAAAAAAACCCCAGAAAGGAATATCCAAGAACTGTGGTACTGGTACAAATGGAGAATATGTATAGTGGGAATAAAATAAGAAGAAAGAGAATGAAATGAAGCCATGTTGGAAGAAACAATGATTGAGTATTTCCTCAAATTAATGCCAGACACCAATCCATGAGTCCAGGAAGCTCAGTGAATACCAAGCAGGATAAATGACAAAAACAAATGAGCCAGTGTGGTGGCACATGCCTGTAATCCCAGAGGCTTGGGAGGCTGAGTTAGGAGGATTGCAAGTTCAAACCCAGCCTCAGCAACAACAAGGTTCTTAGCAACTCAGTGATACCCTGTCTCTAAATAAAAATACAAAATAAGGCTGGGAATGTGGCTCAGGGGATGAGTGCCCCTGAGTTCAATCTTCAGTACCAAAACCAAAACCAACCAAACAAAAAACCAAAAACAAATGAGACCATAATAATAATAATAATAATAATAATAATAATAATAATAATAATAATAATTTTAGGCATATTATATTCCAGTTTCAGAAAATCAAAGATAAAGAAAAAATATTTGAAATATACTAATGGACAAAATATCTGACCCATAGAGAAAAAAGATAAGAATTATATCCAACTTTTCTTCAGAAACTATGTAAGCAAGAAGAGAGTGAAGTGAGATACTTAATATTTGAGAGAAAAAGACCCCACCAAACTAGAACTCTGTACCCTATGAAATTATCTTTCAAAGGTGAAGGAGAAGCTGTGCATGGTGGCACACCACTGTAATCCCAGCAACTCAGGAAGCTGAGGCATTAGTATTTAAAGTTCAAGAACAGCCTGGGCAATTTAGCAAGACCTGGTCTCAAAAAAAAAAAAAAAAAAAAAAAAAAAAGTTAAAAAGGGTTGGGGATATAACTTGGTGGTAGAGCATCTCTGAGTTCAATTCCTAGTGGAAAAGAAAAAAGAAAAAGAAAAGAAATAAAGACTTTTTCAGACAAACAAAAATTGATGGAATTTGTTGCTGGTAGACCTGCCCTGTAAGAAATATTAAATTAAGTTCTTTAGAAAAAAGAAAATAAAAAGTGGTTTGAAACTTGCATCTACATAAAGAAAGAAAGAGCACCAAAGAATGAATAAGTAAAATAAAAATGTTCATTTTTCTTTTTCTTGATTGATCTAACAGATAACAACTTGCTCAAGATAATAATGGCAACAATGTATTTGATTATATATAAGTGAACCAAAGGACACAATGACATGAAGGACAGGAGGGAGGAACTAGGAATATTTTGTCATTGTAAAGTACTCGCACTGCCTGTGAAGCAGTATAGTATTATTTAAAAGTGGACCTGGGTTAGTTATGAATGTATATTGCAAATTTCAGAGTAATCACTAAAAAATTTTTAGAATCATAAATGATGTGCTAAGAAAGACAAAATAGAATCATAAAATGCTCAACTAAAACCACAAAATGCAGCAAAAGTGCAGAAGACAAAAAATAGGAATAAGGGCCACAAGTAAAAAACAGTAGCAAATATGGTAGATATTAATCCAGCTGTATCAATATCACTTTAAACATCAAAGGTCTAAATACACTAAACAAAAGAAAAAGATTGCCAGAATGGGGCACAAAACAAATGCCCAACTGTAACTTTCCTATAAGCAACCATTTTAAATATAAAGATTTATATATAGATAGATTAAAAGTAAAAAGGGTTACTGGTAGAGCTCAATGGTAGAGTGCTTGCGTAGCAGGTACAAGGTCCTGGGTTTAATCCCCAGCACTGCAAAACATATTTTTAAAAAGTTGACCAAATTGCTGGTGGAATTGCAAATTGGTGCAGCCAATATGGAAAGCAGTATGGAGATTCCTTGGAAAGCTGGGAGTGGAACCACCATTTGAACCAGCTATTCCTCTTCTCAGACTATACCCAAAGGACCTAAAAACAGTATACTACAGGGACACAGCCACATCAATGTTTATAGCAGCACAATAGCTAAAATGTGGAGCCAACCTAGATGTCCTTCAGTGGATGAATGGATAAAAAAAATTGTGGCATTTATACACAATGGAATATTACTCAGCATTAAAAAAGAACAAAATCATGGCATTTGCAGGTAAATGGATGGTGTTAGAGAAGACTATGCTAAGTGAAGTTAGCCAATCCCCCCCCAAAACAAATGCCAAATGTTTTCTCTGATATAAGGGAGGTGACTCAAAGTGGAGTAGGGAGGGAGAGCATGGGAGGAAGATTATTTCCAGATAGGGAAGAGGAGTGGGAGGGAAAGGAAGGGAGAAGGGGAATAGCAAGGATGGTGGAATGTGATGGTCATCATTATAAAAAATACATGTAGGAAGATTTGAATTTGGTGCCAACATACCTTATATACAAACAGAGATGTGAAAAATTGTAATTTATATATATATATATAAAGAATTGTAATGCAAAAAATAGTACATGCATAATAGCATAATTTGGCACAAACATACTTTATATATAGAGTTACAAAAAATTGTGCCGTAAATGGGTAATAATGAGTAATGCATTCCACTATTGTCATGTATGTAAAAAATAAATTAAAAAATTTTGATCAAAGATAAACTATACAAACATTAAACATAAAGTAGAAGAGTTACACTGATTTCAGACAAGGCCAACTTTGAGCAAGGAAAGACATCAGCAATAAAGAGGGGCATTGCATAAAGATAAGGGTTAGTACTCCAAGCAAATATAATATTCCTTAGTGTGTCTGCATCTAATAACGAACCTTCAAAATATGCAAGGCAAAAAATAATAGAGTAGCAGGGAAACAGATGAATCCACAATTATAGTTGGAGATTTCTACACCCCTCTGTTAGAAATGGACAAGTCCAGTAGCAGAAAATCAGTAAGAACATAGTTTAATGCAACAGCACCATCAATGTGACATCTATGGGTTACTCATCTAACAATAGCAAATTACACATTCTATTCAAGCTCATGTGGAATCTTCACCAAGACAGATCAAATTATAGACTATAAAACACATCTGAATAAATTTAAAAGAAATATAAATCATACAATGACTACTTTCAAACTTTAGTGGAATTATATTAGAAATTAATAATAGAAAGATAGCAGGAAAATCCCTATATACTTGGAGATTGAATAACACCCTTATGAGTAACACATGAATCAAACAATAAATGTCAAGATAAATTTAAAAATATTTTGAACTAAATGAAAAATACAACTCATCAAATGTTGTGGGGTGGACAATCAATAAATGGGCCAGGGAACTGAACAGTCACTTCTCAGAAGAGGATATACAATCAATCAACAAATATATGAAAAAATATTCAACATCTTTAGCAATCAGAGAAATGCAAATCAAAACTACTCTAAGATTTCATCTCATTCCAGCAAGAATGGCAGATATTAAGAATACAAACAACAATAAGTGTTGATGAGGATGTGGGGGAAAAGGCACACTCATACATTGCTGGTGGATCTGCAAATTGGTGCAGCATATATGGAAAGAAGTATGGAGATTCCTTGGAAAACTGGAATGGAACCATCATTTGACCCAGCTATCTGATCCCTTGGTCTATACCCAAAGGAAATAAAAACAGCAGACTATAGTGACGCAGCCTCATCAATGTTTATAGCAGCACAATTCACAATAGCTAAACTGTGTAACCAACCTAGATGCCCTTCATTAGATGAATGGATAAAGAAACTGTAGTATATATACATAATGAAATATTACTCAGCATTAAAAGAGAATAAAATCATGGCATTTGCAGGTAAATGGGATGGAGTTGGAGAATATTATGCTAAGTGAAGTAAGCCAATCCCCCAAAACCAAATGCTGAATGTTTTCTCTGATATGAGGATGCTGATCCATAATGGGTATGGGGGGGGGGAAGCATGGGAGGAAACTTTAGATAGGGCAAAGGGGATTGAGGGGAAGGGTAGGGGCATAGGAGTAGGAGAGATGGTGGAATGAGATGGACATCATTACCCAGTACATGTATGAAGACACGAATGGTGTAACTCTACTTTGTGTACAACCAGACAAAAAATTGTGTTCTATAGGTGTACTGTGAATTGAAATGCATTCTGTTGTCTTATATAACAAATTAGAATAAATAAATAAATAAATTTTTAAAAGTTGTGGGGTGGAGTCAAATCAGTCCTTATAGGGAAATCTATAGCAGCAAATAAATATGTTTGAAAAAAAGAGAAAGATTTAAAGTCAATCATCTAAGCTTTCATCTTAGGAAACTAGAAAAAAATAGAGCAAAGTAAATCCAAAGTAACTGGTAGAATCGATAGAATATACACCCTATTTCATTGTTTTTTGAGTTTGGTCATTTATCTTTCTTTAAAGAATGGAATGTCAGCAGGTACCATATAAATAAAGGTTTCAAATAGGCTTATATGGTTTGGTTTGGTCTCTTGTGCTTTTGCCATCTTCATGATCATGCCCTAGGTACCTGCTGTTTCTAGAATTAGAAGTCCATGGAGCAGTCTTGAACTTGACTTCCAGTTCTATAGCCAAGCCTAGTCAACTCAAAACATAAAGTGGAATTTCTGCCACCAATCTGAGAACCTATGCTTGTGAAAAATAAATGTTATTGTGAGTCAGTGAAATTTACTTGTTACACAGCACTGTTGCTGACTGTTCGAGGAGCCTCTTGCCTTAATATTCCCAGTAAAGAACACGTTTTTTAGTTTATACATTTTACCATTGTGTGGACTTTTAGGGGAAGCACGTCTTCTCTGCCATCCTTTCTCAAGAGTAACAAAGAGAGTCATGTGATCTGACTCAACCAAATGTTGCCTTCTCCCAGAAACTTGAAGTGATTCAAGTGATATAGAGAAGAGATTATCTCAAATTTATTTCCTTTAACTAAAATCAGCACACTGTAGTGATACATGCATACAAATGTTGATAGCAGTGCAATTCATAATAGCCAAGTTATGCGTTCAGCTTAGGTGCATGTAAACAGACAAATGGTAAAGAAAATGTGAGACACACACAGACACACACACACACACACACACATAAAATGGAATTTTATTTGGCCATACAGAAAAATGAAATTATGTCATTTGCTGGTAAATGGTTGGAACTGGAGAACACTATGCTAAGTGAAATAAGCCAGACCCAGAAAGTCAAAGGCTGAATATTTTCTCTCAATATGGAGGCTAGAGAGAAAAAAAAGAAAAGGAAAAAAATAAAGGGTAGGAGAATCTCACAAAAATAGAAGGGAGACCAATAGAGTAGAGGAAGATCAAGAGGGAGGGTGGATGGGAGGGTCTTAGGAAGTACTGGGGATCAAAATCTACCAAAGCATTCTATGTCCATGTATGAGTATATCACAATGAATCCCAACTATATATGTTAATAATATACTATTAAATTAATAATAATAGAAGGGAGGTAGGTCAGTAGAGTAAGCAGATGGAGGGAAGAGGGAAGAAAAAGGGAAGGTACTGGGGAATGAAACTCATTAAATTATGTTATGTGCATATTCAAATATGGCATAGTGAATCAAACTATTATGCATAATTATAATGCACCAATAAAAAACAAGAAAATATATTCAATTAAGTTACAATAAAAATTTAATTTTGGCAAAGAGTATCTTATTGGATTAATAGCATAACCAGACTTTTTCTTCAGTAAGACTATTATTCTTTTAGTTGTTGCCCATTTTCCACCTTTTCAATAAATTATGTAATCACCTAATTTTTGACTAATTTCTTGACTGCTATTGTTTGTAACCAAGAAAACTGACTGAACAGCTCTTCTGAGATGTAACTATTTAAGAATATAAAATACTTCTAAATTTATTTCTAAGATTCTAAAATCTCTGGAGCAAAGGGATATTTTCCCCCACTAAAACTATTTTTTGATATTTACATGAAACAATACCAAATTTCATTAACAATGAGTGTTAATCAGAACCATAATTCTGAAAAAAGTCTTTCTTCCTTTAACCTACATTAACATTATCTTTCTAGAAGGGACAATATTTTTCAACTCCAGAAGACACATATACCTTCATCTTTTTCCTTCATCTTTGGTAAACTGGAGGTAATGAAAACATCTGTTGTAGCCACATCACTGTTTATAGCAGCACAATTCACAATAGTTAAACTGTGGAGCCAACCTAGATGTCCTTCAGTGGATGAATGGATAAAAAAATGTGGCTTTTATACACAATGGGATATTACTCAGCAATAAAAAAGAATAAGATCATGGCATTTGCAGGGAAATGGATGGCAGACTATGATAAGTGAAGTTAGCCAATTCCCAAAAAAACAAATGCCGAATGTCTTCTCTGATATAAGCGGGGTGACTCAAAATGGGGTTGGGAGGGAGAGCAAGGGAGGAAGATTACCTCTAGATAGGGAATAGGAGTGGGAGGGAAGGGGAGGGAGAAGGGGAATAGCATGGATGGTGAAAGGAGACCCTCATCATTGTACAAAACACATGTATGAAGATGTGAATTTGGTGTCAACATACCTTATATACAAACAGAGATATGATAAATTGTGGTATAAAGGTGTATTAAGAATTGTAATGCAAAAATAAACAAATAAATAAATAAATAAGAAAATATCTGTTGTAAAAAAAAAGACCCTCTCTGAACTAGGTTATCATTGTGAAGTGATAAATTCTGAAATTAGTGAGTATGAAAATTGCTTACTCATATTACACGAACCAAATTAAGCTTAGCTAAGATAAAGACTGGCTCTAAAAGGATATTTGGATAAAGAATATTCCATCATTTGTAAGACTTGAGAGTTGGTGAAATGAATATCAGAAAGATAAAGGGAATGCTCAATATTATATGTTACTAGGGAATTACAATTAAAACATTGAGCTACTACTATATACATATTAGAACAGCTAAAATCAAAACACTGACAACATCAAATGCTGTCAAGAAAGTGGAGCAAAGAAACTCGGTGGTGGGAATGAAAAGTGGTATAAACACTTTGGAAAATGGTTTGGAAATTTCTCACATAATTAAACACTCACCATATGATCCAGCAATCATATTTCTTGCTCCTTGCTGTTTATCCAAATGAGATAAAAACATATGTGCACATAAAAGCCTGCACATGGATGTTTATAGCAGCTTTATTCATAATTATCAATATCTGGAAGAAACTAAGATGTCCTTCAGTAGGTGAATGGATAAACAAATTGTGTTAATTCATACAATGGAATATTATTCTACAACAATAAGAAATAGACTATTAAGCCATGAAAATAAATGCCTCCAAAGTAATTATAAACGTGTGTTAATAAATTAAAGAAGCCAAAGCCTATGAACTGTATAATTTCAACTATATGATTTTTTTGAAAAATACAAAACTACACACACAGTAAAAAGATCAATGATTGCCAGGGGGTAAGAGAGAAAGGGAGAAAAAATAGGTAGAGCACAGAGGACTTTTAGGACAGTGATACTATATAGTATCATTATGTCACTATAATGATGAATAAATACATTATATATTTGTCAAAGCCCATAGAATTATAACACAAAGAATGAAAATCAACTATGGATTTTAGTTAATAATGATGCACTAATATTGGTTCATTAATTGTAGTACACTAATAAAAGATGGAAAAAATAAAGAAAAATTGTGTGTGAAGGAGGAAAAAGTACACAGAAAACTTCAGTGCTTTTTGATCAATTTGTAATTTCTGATTTTTATCCAAACCTAATATTTCTCTAAAAAATACTTAAAGACAAAAAAAATCCATCCCAATCTATTCACCATGTCAAATTACATATTGAAATCTAGTTCAGCCAAACCAGATAATATTATCAATTAAAGTGAAGAGGTAGGGTAAAAGCTAACAGAGATAAGGTCTAGAAAGAATTGTATAAGATGGGCAATGGGTCAGTACATTCCAAAAGAGAGGCAAAGAACCGCTTACCTTTAATGTGTCTGTCATATGCCAAAGCAGAGGGCCTTGGAAGAACTATTCTGATCAGTATATGACAAAATAAATTTGAAATCTGGAAAGGATTTGAAAGACCCAAAATCCTTGTTCCACTGAGTTTGAAATCTCAAGACAATTAGTTTATCTTCTCTGAACCTCAGTTTCCTCATGCATAAAGTGAACATAATAAATTGATTGTGAAAAAATTTTAAATCCCAAAGGAGCACACAGAGGGAAGTTATTATTGTTATTGCATTCTGAATATGTATGTTGCTGTACCCATCTCCTAGATGAGAAATTTTAAAAAAATAGGAAAACTTTATGGAAAGATTGATTGCTAGTGGCTTTATCTGGCAAGAGATGAACATTACAATAAGGAAAAAAAAGGCTCAGGCTTCTTGGAGTTTTTGGCTGAGCCCTCAGTTAATCATAACTCCAAATTCTGGCCAGCACCACAACACAATCACATTTAGTTAGGCTCTTTTGCAATGTTATGGAACATGCATTGGAAAGAGCAGTCCTGGGGTGTGATGCACCTGGGACTCCCAAGAATGCTGTTGAGACTCTGCCAGGAGAGGCCACTGAGGTGTTCCAGTCATGTAAAGGAAGTGATTTTCGAACCAAGTGTTTCTACACTTGGCTGAACATCAGAAAAATGGCCCAGCCAGAAGGAGGTGAATACAGTGTGCTTGCAAACTTAGACACATCCTGAGTGACTTCTCACTGGAAGCTTTGCCATGCTTTTGGTGAATCATGTTCCAAAGATAGAGTATGCTAACTATTGTTTTTTTTCTTCTTGACTACATCTTTCCAAAATTAATCTTCATGGATAAATATGTATTTTAATGAATGAATCTGTTACTACAGATTAACACATGGACTCCTATTTAAAGCCAATACTCTCCTACATACTAGTGATTCTCACAAAGCATGATGCTTATACCAGCAGTATCAGAATTACTTCGGAGCTTGGAGAAATTCAAATTCTCCCCTGGTGTGTCTAGCTGCGCGCTGGCCACTGTGAAGCGTGGAGGCGAGCTGGCACGCAGGCGCGAAGCAGTAAAGGAGCAAGGAGCAGGAGCCAGGTCGGTCCCCAGGACGCCCCTCCGCACAGCTGACGCCCCGCTGCTCCGTGGATCCCGGCCTGTCCCCGAAGGAAGCGAGGCCCAGCCCAGCACCCGCACCGCCTGGCACCATGCCCAGGAAGGCGGCTGCCCTGGGCACCGCAGTGCTGCTGGTCACCACCAATGTGGGCTCGCTCTTCAAGGACCCAGAAAACCTGCAGAAGAACTGGCTTCGTAAATTTTACCAGCTAAGAAAGGGCCCAGGAATCACAGTTGGCCCCATAGGTTATAACGGAGCTGGAGAGTTCCTGTTGCCTTGTAAACTGAACAGGAGGCAAGAGAAGGGGAGGCTGCAAGAGGACAAAGAAGAGCCCCAAGAACACTCAACACGTGGGTAGCAGAAGCTCCTAAGGACCAGCCCTTTAAGCTCCTCTTTAAGAGGAGCCTTCCTGTGCCTGGTCTAGGAAGAAAGCAAGAAGCAAGCCAAGGAAGCCGCTTGGATGCGTTCTGAAGAGTGACAGCTCCCCAGAAGCGCCCAGGCGAGTCCCTAGGGAGGGATTGCAGAGGCAGCTCCTTCGTGTGGCTGCCCTGAAGACCTTCCAGAGGGGAAGTGGTACTGACGGACCTGGCGCTTGGCCGGCTGACGCTGTGTGTGTTTGTGCTTTAGGGTTTAACAAAAACTCTAAAACGTTAAAGCTGGCCCTAGTTCTCAGCACCGTTGCTCTGCTGGTTGTGCACATGCCCAAGCCACATTCCATGGCCTTGCACTGCCAGAAGTTCAGAGGAAAGAACTATGAGGCCTCCATGTCCTATGTGGACAAGTCCGTCAAGGAACTGCTCTCAAGCAGTGCAAAGAAACAACACAACAGGGCTCAAGAGGGCTTGAGTCTACCTGGATGAAAACTACAAGTCACAGGAGCATTTCACCGCACTAGGAAGCTTTTCTTTTCTTTATGAATCCTTAAAAAAAAAAAATCTTCCAGTTTGACTTTAAAGGAGCCCCAAGGAGAAGGAAATGATTTTCTATGTGTTCCCACTGAATGTGAGAAAATGAAGCACAATGAGAGAATTAGATACATCAAAAACAGAAGTGGGCAGGAGCATGTGTTTATGGCCACTGAAAATGCTGCCCTCATTTCACTGCCAGAGTCCCTTCTTGCACTGTGTCTGAGATGTTCCTGATGAGACACCTGCCACCTCTGGCACTCCTGAGGCAGAAGGGAGATCTCAGAGTGGGCCCATCAGGTATTGGATATATGTGTCACCATCTAGGCCATTTCCTCTATTCATATTGCACATGAACCTTCCTGAACCCCATGCAGGTCAGGAGCTAGCACATCAACCTGAAATGTCATTAGGTTGTGACAGCTGTAAGGATAACTAACTCTGTTAGTGGATTTAAGTTTGTGATTTCTGCTCCTCTCCCACCAGACAGTGGTCTAGTGGGAGTTTGAGGAGAATCCGCTGCATTGCTTGAGCTGCAGTCCCTTCACTGTCTAGAGAAGAAAGGTTTTTCACTGCCCTCTGCCTGTGGCTTTTCAGATATTTTTAAATATCAGCACCTGGTGCTCCCATGAGGCGTGTGGCTGGAGAGAAAGTGCTAGGGCTCTCACCTATGGCTCTGTAGGCACCAAGTCCTTAACAGCCGATATTCAGATACAGTGTGTCCTGGACAAAGCTGGGGGCAGACAGGGCTAGCTCCTGAGAAGGTTTTATGTCAAGCCGAAAGCGGTCCCAAACCCATAGAACTTACTTTTTTTTTTTTTAAGGAACCATCTGTATACCTATCTTACTACTAAATGAAATCAATCAATTTTTTTTTTAAGAGAGAGAGAGAAAGAAAGAGAGAGAGAGTTAGTTAGTTTTCGGCGGACACAACATCTTTGTTTGTATGTGGTGCTGAGGATCGAACCCGGGCGGCACACATGCCAGGCGAGCGCACTACCGCTTGAGCCACATCCCCAGCCCGAAATCAATGGATTAACGTAAACTTTGTTCAAAACTGCAGCACATAGATTGATGTGTAACTCAAGCAAAACCTTCCTGAGGGACTTCCACAGTGTTGGAAGAGCATCAGTGAGGTAGGACAGGACAGTGGGCACAAACTTAGCATTTGTGTACTTCCTGGGTGGCGTTTGTATTGCAGAAGCTCACAGTGGTCAGCCAAGCAGGTGTTGTGGCTGACACTTCACCAGAGAGGTGTCTTGTGGGGTCTCAGGCTGGTGTGAGCATGGCTGTCCCTGCTCCTCACAACTCTCATTCTTCTGGCTTTAACTGAGTTACAGCAGAGCAATTCGGAATTTGTGAAAAGTTTGAATAAACTTTTAAAAAGCAATATCCTGAATTAAAAAATAAGGACCTAGTTGAAATTAAGGAGTACCCAAAGATACAGATACAAGGATGTCAGAACTCCAGGTTCTGGCCAACATGTGAAGAGTTTGGAAGGCCTGGCTTCTGTTCTCAAAGGAAGTTAAACAAACCTCAAGTAGAACCTCAAGCCCTTTCCAGATCCACCAGAGATGTGGAAACAGGACCAACCCCTGCCCAGAACACACAGATGGGCACAGGATCACAGTTTCCTAGGAGCAGGAACTGCCCCTGGAGTCTGCAATTGTGGGAACTAAGGCTGAGTGTGGACTAACGTGGAGAGAAAAAAATCCCAGGACCCACACATTGTGAGTTCTACCAGGAGGACCCCACCACATTCTCATGGTCAAGACCAGGATGCTCTCTTCCTCTGCACAAGGTCTTCCCTCAAGAGGACTGTGTCGGGCTGGGGATGTGGCTCAAGCGGTAGCGCGCTCGCCTGGCATGCGTGCGGCCCGGGTTCGATCCTCAGCACCACATACCAACGAAGATGTTGTGTCTGCCGAGAACTAAAAAAAAATAAATAAATATTAAAAATTCTCTCTCTCTCTCTCTCTCTCCTCACTCTCTAAAAAAAAAAAAAAAAAAAAAAAAAAAAAAAAAAAAAAAAGAGGACTGTGTCACTGGGCCCAATCTGCTAGGAATATCTGTTATAAGAAACATGTACTGCTTATAAAGGAATTCAGTGGTTTTTAAAGGTGAACTTGAGCTGGACACAGTGGCTCATGGCTGTACTCTGTGCAACTCAGGAGGCCGAGGATCACAAGTTCAAAGCCAACTTCAGTAACTTAGCAAGGTCCTAAGCAACTTAACAAGACCCTCTCTCAAAATAATCATCGTCATCATCATCATCATCATCATATTGATTTGTTAACTATAGGCAAGTAGGGTATGGCTGGAGGAAGTAGGTGACTGGGGGCATAATTTGGGTTTATATTTTGTCCCTCATATCTCAGTAGTTCCCTGCTTCTTGGATGCCATGAGTTGAGCCGCTTTCCTCTGACATGCTCTTCTGCCATGACATTCTGTCTCACCTTGGGCCCAGAGCAGTGGAGTCTGCTGAGTAAGGACTGAACCTCTGAAACCATGAGCCAAAATAACCCCCACCCCCCAGGTTGTTCTTGTCAAGAATTTCAGTCACAGTGACAAAAAGCTGACTAACATACTGAATGAATCAAACTTGAAAGTGAGGTCCCAGCTATCTATGTTTTTATAGGCCTTATAGAGGATTCTGACCTAATCTCAAACTCGGTAGCCACTTCCCTCTACCATCGCCTTTCCCCGTTTAAGAACATAGCTCCAACAATTCTTCCCTCTGCTCTGACATCATTATTTTCTTTCTCCATTGGATTATCCCATTGGCACATTTATTCATGCTTCCATTTTCCCCATAAAACAGACATTTTTTGTTTTTGTTTTTGCTCTCTAACTATAGCTCTATTCTTTGCTTCACTGTAGTTTGGATAAATGATACTCTTCAAAACAACTTTTCTATGTTTTCCTCTCAATATCCTTTACATTTACTCAAGTTAGTTTTTACCACCAAAACTCCAAGAAATGGCTCCAGTCAAGTCACCTAATGAGCTCCATGCTGCCAAATCTAATGAATAATTCTCAGTTTACATGTTACTAGATAACTCTGTCTTCCTGAGGAATGCTTCCTCATTTGAGTTTTAGGATTCCACACTCCACTGCTTTGCCTCCTAACCTCTTAATTCCTCCTTTTCCTTCCTGGAGGGCTTTTCTATCTACTTGGCTTCAGTGATAAACGCCATAGAAATGAGTATCTGAACACTTTTTTCTTTACCTGAACTCACTCCCTTAGGTGATCTTATACTTATTCTCATAACTTCAAATATAAACTATATATTTAAGGCTCCCAAATACATATTTCCAATCTGTAAATATCCCTTGAACTCTAGACTCATAGTCCTACTACCTATAGCTTTGTTTGGATATCAATTAGCTGTATCAAAGTTAACATATCCTAATTTGGCCTTTAGATCTTCCCTTATCACACAAAGATTCTTCTATTCATATTTTTCCACATTTCAGTGATTAAAAATTCCATCTTTCCAGTTGCCAAGGATGAAGAACTTGGAGTCATCTTTTATCTTTCTATATATGACATACAACCAGAATTGTGCCTTGTGTCCCTGCTCTCTTCATTACTTCTCTATAGTTGATTTCTTAACAAGTGGGACAGTCCATTTAAACATGGAAAGATCATGGCACATATAATGTGATCCTTATTTCATTCAAAGTCAAGGTCCTTTCGTTAATTGCCTCTCTGCCTCATCTCCTGCCCCTCTCCTTCTTGCTCCTTCTCCAGTTACATAATTTACTCCATCTTTTTTTTTTTCTTTTGTGGTGCTGGAAATTAAACCCAGGACCCTGTGCATGCAAGGCATGCACTCTGCCAACTAAGCTATATCCCCAGTCCTAATCTACTCCATCTTGAGTATTCTGCTCTTTTTCTTTTTCTTACTGCACTTACCATCTTTAATCTTTTTCTACTATTTAACTGTGGCCTTATTCCATTCCTGATGCTATAACAAAATACCTTAAACTGACATTTTATAAATTATAGAAATTTATTTCTCACAGTTCTGGAGGCTGGGATGTCGAAGATGATGATGATGATGATGATGATGATGATGATGATGATGATCTTGCAGTACTGAGGTATTAAATTAAGGGGGATTCTACCACTGAGCTAACATCCCTAACCCTTCTTTATTTTTTATTTTCAGACAGGGTCTTGCTAAGTGGCTGAGGCTGGCCTTGAACTTGCTATCCTCCTGCCTCAGCCTCCTGAGTTGCTGGGATTACAGGTGTGTTTCAACTCACCAAGCTCTGAAACCTCTTATTTATTTATTTGTAGTGCTGGGGATCAAAAACAGGGCCTCATGCATGCTAGGCAAGCTCTCTACCACTGAGCCACATCTCCAGCCCTGAAACATCTTTAATAAGGGCATTAATCCCATTCAAGAAGAGACTCTTCTCTAATCACATCTGAAAAGGCCCCACCTCTTAATCACTACTTTGTGGTTTCAGTTCCAACATAGGAATTTTGGAGGGACATATACATTCAAAGTAGCACCAATCTAATTTCTTTCCTGTCTCCCCTTGCCAGAATATAAAATTATCTCAAGGACAGACATTGTTGTCATGGATGAATCCCCAGAAACCAGTGCAGTTCCCTGCGCATGGTCAGCACTCAACAAATATTTGTTCATGTTCAGTCAAATGAATAAGTGAATAAGTGCATGAATAAATGTATGTGGAGTTTTTGGGACTTTGGTGATACCGATGTCATCACTCTGTCTTTGATCTTAATGTATCTTGTCCAGAGGCATTGGTAAATTTCCTCCAGTTGTCATAAGGCCATCTGGATTTCATTTTTTATTGCTGTCTCCACTGAACATCATATCTTCAAAGTCTCAAATTAAACAGAATGGAAGAGGAAGCAAAAAAGGAAGCTGGACACCCCAAAGTGTAACTTGCAAGGAGGAACTAATATTTCTAACTTTGAAAATATCCATTATTGTGGATGTTAGTTTTGTAGTGAAGCCAGAAGAAAGTAATGACACTTCAAACATAACTACAGAAGAGTACAAATACAGAAGACCCTGGTGACAGCCTAGAAAAATGACAGGGCATTTCAAATACGGGTAGGGGAGTCAAAACTGAGTGAATGGAAAATGGATTATGTCTGCAACATATGAGAAGATTCTGTGATTTCTTTAGATGAAGCAATGTGCCTGTAAAGCAGATGGAATATCAGTTTCCTATGGTTGCTGTAACAAATTACCATAGTCTTACTGGCTATTGTATAATTCTGTAGTGTGAGATGAGTATCACTGAGTTATAATCAAAGTACTGGCAGGAACATGTTCTTTCTGGAGCATCTTTCTTGTCTTTAGGGGATACTTGGTTTTCTTGCCCTTTTCAGCTTCTAGAGGCTGCTTTCATTCTTTGGCTCACAGCCCCTTCCATCTTCAAAGCCAGCAGTGGTCACCCAAGCCTTTCTCATATCCCGTAACTCTGAAGTTTTTATTTCTGATTCATCTTTCACGTTAAAGAACCCTTCTATTTCCACTGTACTCACCTTGGTAATCTAGGATAATTACTTTACTTCAGGATCATCTAATTTACAACCTTAATTACAACTGCAACTTTAATTCCTTCTGGGCATTGGTATAGTTTGGATCTTAGGTTTCCTCCAAAGATCCATGTGGTAAATCTTGCTCACTAGGGGGGCACTGTTGGGAGGTGGTGGAGCCTTTAGGAGTAGGCATCAGGTGAGAGGTCTTTAGTTCATTAGGAGCATGAACTCAAAGGGGATAGTAGGACCTCAGCCTCTTCCTTTTCCTTGCTTTTGCTTCCTGGCCATGAAATGAGTGATTTTGTTTGGCTACATGCTCCTTCTATGATATACTGCCCCACAGCAGGCCCAAAAGCAAAAGGGCTAACCAACTACGGACTGAAACCTCTAAAACCATAAGCTAAAATTACCCCTTGCTATTTATAAGTTGATCATTCCAGGTGTTTATTATAATGATAGAAAACTGACTAAAATAGCCACATAAATTAACAAATTCATAGGTTCTGAGGATTAAGGCATAGAAATCTTTGGGAGAGCATTCTCCTGCCTACAATGGATAGTATCTGAGTCATAGTAGCTTTTTTTGCTTTTTAAGAAATGGGTTCTAGCAAAAAAGATGACTCCCTTTATTTCTGTTTTTCACTAGAAATTCAAAGTCTGAGCACTTAGGAGCCATGTAAAAACAAAACAACCCTCTTCCCCATCACCACCAAAACAAAGGCAACAACTTCTACTAATTAGAAACAAGACATTAGCAATGGCTCTCAATAAATATTTATTGGATCAAAGATTCATAAGGAGAGTTAAAATACAGATGCTTTTACTGGCAGCTTCCCACCTGACTGTTTAGGATCTTTTTGGGACAAATAAAACCACCAACTACAAAGAATTTCCTATCTCTCATTAAATTTTATATTAGGAAATCTTAGAGATAAGCAATATAAACAAAAAGGAAATGATATTTTTTTAAAGAGAGAGGGAGGGAGGGAGGGAGAGAGAGAGAGAGAGAGAGAGAGAGAGAGAGAGAGAGAGAGAATTTTAATATTTATTTTTTAGTTTTCGGCGGACACAACATCTTTGTTTGTATGTGGTGCTGAGGATTGAACCCAGGCGGCACGCATGCCAGGCAAGTGTGCTACCGCTTGAGCCACATCCCCAGCCCCAGGAAATGATATTAATAACCAAATAATAATGCTTAAAAGTTTTCCCTTTTGGACTCAGGAAAATTCATGGATATTTTTCCAATGGCCTACTTTAGTTGGTTTGGATGATTTACATAATTTTTCCAATCAATCTTTATTACATTTCTCTCTTTCCCATCTTCCATGAGTGTTAGTTAATAATGTCTGAATGAACACTGAAATGCATGAAGGAATTCACACACGGGACCCTGCCCTAGATTCTCAAACTGTCCCTGTCAGAAAATAACACAGAGCTTTGGGTTTAAGGACTGTGTCATTTCCACTTTCATAGAGATCCATACTTCAGGCCTAAACTGTGTCCAACATATAGTAGGTCTTCTACAAGTACATCTTAATAAATAGATCAGGTTAAACATTTATGAAATGAAAGCATTAGAGCAGATGATCTGTGTGCAAGTAACATGCTAAGGAGGACTTTTGGTAAAAACAGATAAGGGAGTTGGGGAGACAGTACAGAGAAGAAGTAGCCAAATGGAGTGCTTTCAGGCAGAACTCCAGTCTCTGCCTGATTCCAGAGGGATTCTTATACCTTCAAGTTTGTACTTCTTGAAGATAGGGAGCTGGACATTTATATTTCATTGCTAGCCATTGGATGATCAAAGGCCCCCTTATGGGGCTGTTAATACCCAGGCACTTACAGTTCTCAGAAAAGTGGGCAAAATGACTGTAGAAGCCCCAGTGATGGACTCCAAAGAGAGTCACAAGTGCTAGCTGTTAGAAGTAAATGCACAGAAGCCAAAGTAGGCATATAGAAATTGTTATAGTTTGGATCTTAAATATCCCACAAAGGCTGATGTATTGAAGGCCTAGCCCCCAGCCTGTGGTGCTGTTGGCAGGTGGTATAACTTTTAGAATGTGGGGCATAGTTGGAAAAAGTTAGGTAAGTAAGGGCATGAACTCAAAGGGGATTCCTGAACCCTGGCATCTTCCTCTTTTTCTTTCACACCCAGCTATGAGGTGAATGGACCTCCTGTACCAAGTGCTCCTACCATGATGCATTGTGCTGCCACAGGCACAAAGCAATGAGTTCACATGGGCATGGACTGAAACCTCTCAAAAGAAGATCCAAAATAAGCATATCCTCTGTTTTAGTTGATTTATGTCAGCTATTTATTAATCAAAAGCTGGCTAACACAAAATGGCCAAAGGGTCCCAAGATGATCTAGGTAGAACACTAATAGTACACATCATAATTTTTTCCAGCTCTACATTTGTAGAAATATTGCTATAAAAGTACAATGTAAAAAATTTGCATTTTGAAAATTCTAAGAGATACCTCTGTACTTGAGATACATTTGTTTTTAATAAATATGGCTTTGCTCCCAGGAAATAATTTTTTTCCAGTGGTAAATCTGGCTTTAAATGACCATGTTATATATATAATTTCTGCTTTTAAAAAATTCCATTTGGTTGTTCTAGGAATAGTTGGGACTTTTGGGTCCAATTGTACTATGCTTGTACAAAAGGACTAGAAAAATATGCAACTGACCACAGACTAGATCCAAACATTCTCTTGATCAGTTATGGTATTAATTTGGTTTAATATTGATGTTTTGGACATTATTCATGGCATGGTTAAAAAACCATAAAAATAAAACTTGAAGCATATGTTCTGTAGTTCATTTTTGAACAAATATCTCAACAATTAAAGAAAAGAGTTATTGAAAATAAAAGAAACCAAAGAGGCCTATCTCATGATCTTGGAACCACTGAAGGCAGAATGGTCCCTTAGAAGATTAAGACATTTCACTTATAAAGCTTTAAGTTAATCTAGTTTCCACTGAGGGCAGGTCAAAAAGGCACTTGAAAGCCATGTAAAGTGTTGGTTTTGGATCATTTTAATGCTAAAACACATATTTAAACCATTTACACAAGATAAACTAACAATGTTTTGGCCAACAGTCTGCCAATTATAATGTTAAAAGAGAAGCACAAGAAACCAAGAGTTGTTTGGGATGTAATCTGAGTCTGTTCTTTGGACCAGCAAAATTTGTGAAAGATCAACATGTTCCTATTTAGGACCAGTGTTTTTCTTAGGCCTATGGGGCTTCTGTGTGTCAAAACTACTCTTAGAGCTGTTCAAGTTTGTCTAGAGAGAACTGGCAGGATTACTGAGTTACCACTTGGCTGACAGAGGTAGGAGGAAGATGTAGAGTTTCTGCTCACCTTAAAACTTCAATGACTGATCATGAAATATTCCACAAGTTCTTCCCATCCTAATGAGGGCATTGATGATGATAGTGTGATTGTGATGAGGGAGAGAAGATGGAGGACACCTTGCCAAGCTTCTTTCTGTCACTAGAACATCCTGGGACCTTTGCATTTGCTCTTCCTTCTATCTGAATCTCGTTCCTCCAGATCTTGACTTGGCTAATACCTTTCCTCATTGAAATATAATTCAAATGTCACCTCTTTTATGTGACTGTCCCTGACTTGCTCTAAGATTATTTTTCCTGACACATATATATGTTCTACGACATCACTCCACTTTATTTTCTTCTTAATACTTATCGCTAACAAAAATTATCTTATCCATTTGTATTTTTACTTATTTATTGTGGAACTTCTTTAGGCTCACCACTATTATTTAGAGAGGCCCCTGAATCACAGCTCAACCCTCTTACATTTTTATGCTGACTACATCCTTTACCATGAAGGGTTCTCATATATTCTTGGGGACAAGCTAGCTTGTCCATCCAAGCTCCACCTGCATAACACTAAGCATATGAAGCTGAGATATGATACAACACAAAGGGAAATGGTTATAATTTATTTTGAAAAAATTTAGATTTATGGCTGAAAACAGAATGACTAAACTGATAGATGTGTGATAAAGCAAATACAGTTAAAATGGTAGAATCTAGGTGGCAGATATAAGGTATGCAAAGTTCATGTATTAGAAACTCACCCCCCCTCCCTCCCAAAATGTTGAGTGGTGGGAGCTTTAACAGGTCATTAGGTCATGAGGACTCTGGTCTCATACTAGGATTAATGCTGCTAACCTAGGAGTGGGTTAGTTATCAAGGGAGTGGGTTACTGATGAAAGGATGAATTGGACCTCTCTCTCTCTCTCTCTCTCTCTCTCTCTCTCTCTCTCTCTTTCTTTTCCTCTCTCTCCCACCTCCACCCTCCTGGCATGTGATCTTCCCTTTTCTCCATCTGTCATGGGATGACACAGTAGGAAGTCCCTCAACAGATGGGGCTCTGTGATCTTGAACATTCTAGGCCCCAGAGTCAAATAAATTGTTCATTATAAATTACCCAGTCTTAAATATTCTGTTATAGCAGTGAAAAATAGACTAAGATCATGTGCTTGCTCTTTTTAAAAATTTTTCAACTTGTTTGTATGTTTGAAAATTTTCATCAGATAAAGTTGGAAAGACCATGAAGATAAAGGAACTGGTTTGAAAGTTAGGAACTCTGTGACTAAGTCCCTGCTCTGTTACTCAATGAAATGCAACCTTAGATAATTCACAAACACTTTGAGAATTGGTTTCCTTATACTAAAACAAAAAGCTTATTTGAAGTCTTGGTTGAAATTAATGGGTAGCCTTCTTCTCAAACCAGGGCGGGGGGGGGGAGATAAGAGATACACATAACTGGATGGGAGGAAGGGAACTCCAAACAAGGTTATTACTAATTTCTCTTTTGGCTCTTCTTATTATGCATTGGCCTTAGTTTTTCCAGTTTCACATGGAATTTCTCCATGTAACAGGAAAAGACACTGGTCACAGATATTACCTCTTTCTGATTTAGGAACTCCACATGTGAAAGATGATTCTTTCTCCAAAAATTCAGGGAACAATTTGGATTGGGTCAGCATGAGTCATGAGCTGAGACAGCTGAGAGGTTGGTGTGTAATACTAGGCCTGGATCACCTGCTCATACATGGACACGCCTATCAGTGTGCTGTGACTGGAAGGCCCTGCAAAGTCACATAACATGGGAGTAGGAACCAGTTCCCAGGGTCCAGGGGACTGTTGTTACCAGGGAAAAAATAGAAAGGGACACTGGAGAAAGACCAGAAAACAGATGCCTACCATAGCCTGGGCTCTCTAAGGAACCTCCCAGTGCTTTTATTTTATAAGTGCATAATCAGATTGCTATGTACATAATAGATGATCATAAAATATTTGTCAAAGGAAAGGATATGGGGGCTGGGGTTGGGGCTCAATGGTAGAGTGCTTGCCTAGCATATGTGAGGCACTGGGTTTGATACTTAGCACCACATAAAAATAAATAAATAAATAAATAAATAAATAAATAAATAAATAAAGGTATATGTCCATTTACAACTAAAAAAATTAAATATTTTTTAAAAGGAAAGGATATGTATATGATTCATAAAAATGACAAGTTATATAAAGTATTAGTAATGAGAAAGTTTTTTTTAGAGATCAGCTAAATCTAATCCTTCATTTCACCTGTAAAAGAAAATGAGACCCAAACAGGTGAAGTGCTATTTCCAAGCACATGAGGTTACCTCTGGATTGTAAGCATCCAGGATCTCCCACCTTGACTCTCCATCTCTCTTTTAATGTATTCTTAATTCAAACAGATATCTGTTACCCCAATCTCAATAGATTAGCTACTAGCTAATACCACTGCAGGTATCCTGATAATAAAGAAATTAGAAGCTAAAAATTACAAAGGAAAGGAAAAGGAGGAAAAAAATCCACCTGAGTTTAATTGTTATGCTAATAAGTTAAACCTTGGAATCAACACAGTCAGGCTCTCTTAAGAGAAAAGAAGACAGATTTGGCTGCTCACATAGTCAAGCTTGTGGATAAAAGTTTGTTTATACAGCTGGATGGGTCTAGAAGGAGCCAGACCTGAAAACATTCAGTGAGCACAAAGATGGTAAGTGACAGTTGGGAGCACCTGTTTCCCATTAGAGACACTAGGCTATGATAGTTCTGGGACCTCTGAGCTCAGCTTCCCTGGGGGCCTCAGTGTGTTCCCAGGTCTCAATGTGCTCACAGCCAATTCACTTACTAACACCTCTTAAGAGTACCCATGGGTTAGAATGGCTGCAGTACAGGATTTGGAAGTAAAGCTTTGAATTCAGTTTAGGTGAGTGAAGTTATTTATGTTCAGCTTCTAAAGTACATTTTAGTTTTGTAGTAAAAACTGTCAGAAAGAACAGCTCATTCATTTCCCTCCCTCCCTCCCTTCCTCTCTCTCCCTTTTTCTTCCCTCCTTCCCTTTCTCTGTTCCACTCTTCTTTCCTTCTTTTCAGTTAAGCAGTATTAAACCAAAACTTTTGAGACCCGAGAGATCTCTGCAATAAAAAGATTTATTAAGTTGTGATAGATGCTAGCCAGAAAAAGGACGAGGTCCTAGGACAAGATTCCATGAACTACCGGCAGCAAGGCTAGATAAAAGTTGGAAAAATATCCACTGTACCAGAACTAAGAACATTTTATAATGAAAATATGGGGAGAGAAGACATATGTCATTTACATCAAATCTGTATTGGCAATAGATAACAGGGAAGGGTTTATGCCAAGTGGGGAAAGCTTTGGGATGGAAAGGGGGTTCAAAAAGAGAGGCATTAGTTGATTCTGGATTGGGTGGGGTTAACAGTCCTGAACAGTCCTATTTATATATGAAGAGGGTGAGGTGGTACTGGTGGCTATCAGTGATGGGATTCAAGTCAAGCTTTCTTTTGTTGGTTTTCCCTGTAGCCATTAACTGATTAACTTCCCTTAACTCTTCCCCTACCCGACTCCCATCCTCTGGGCTTTGGCATTACATTTGGGGGAGCTCAGAATTTTTTTTTTATCAGCAAGAATATTGAAAGAGAATGCTACTCATTTCTCCACAAAAGCAGAATAATACTGCTACTAACATCTCTACAGCAGTTATTCACATTGGATAGCATCTTGAAAAATGAGTCTTGTCTACAAAATGAGCATCAAGTAAATGAATATCACATTTGTTTTCTGTTTGTTTTTGCAGTATTGGGGATTGAACCTAGGGCCTCACACGTTAGTCAAATGTTTTGCCATTGCGCTATATCGCTGTCTTCATCCTCTTTATATATATATATATATTTTGTTTTGAGACACAATCTTGCTAAGTTGCAGAGTCTGGTGATTCTCCTGCCTCAACCTCACAAATAGCTGGATGAATACTGGATTTAATTTTTTTTTAGATGTTGATGTTTATTTCATTTGTTTATTTGTGTGTGGTGCTGAGAATTGAACCCAGTGCCTCACACATGCTAGGCAAGTGTTCTACCACTGAGCTATAGCCCCAGCCCTGAATACTGGATTTTCATGGTAACCAAAATTTATGATTGGTTAAGAAGATGCCAGTCATAGCTTGAGTCCCCCTAAATATAGACCCTGAGACAGGAACTTAGATGCAGGGAGTTTTTCTTTTTTTGAGGGGGGAGGCGGTGACTATAGGAAGCAAATGTGAGACTGTGAAGGGTAATGTAGGGAAGAAGGAAAAGTCAATGTAAGGATGCTCATTGATTGTGCAGGAACTCAATAGCCTGAGAACTGTGAGAAGTTGACAGGAGCCTCTCAGAACTGGCCTGAAGGACAGATGGCTGGAACTTTAAACCCCTCTTTGGTAGAAGGTTGACGTTAGGAAAATGTTAACTTTCATGCACCTCCAGGCTGTGCATGGGCATTGAGCAAAGGCATCCAACATTGAGCAAACTACTGCAAATAGGTGATAGCCCTGGGCCAGGAAACAGAAAGACAAGAAAGCTGACAGTCAGTGCAAGCTGGAGCAGCCTGCCAGGCCTGAAGCCAGAGACAGTCAAGATGTGATCTGGGCACCAGAGACATCTGCTAACAAAGTGAGGGCAGCTGAATAAAACCAAATAGACTATGGGTTAATAGGTGATTGGAACACAGAATTCCATCATACTATCCTCTCTTCTTTTATATTTTGTATATTTGAAATTTTCCAAATAAAAGTTAAAAATATATTATTTTAATATACAAATTATTTCCCTTCAGTGTCATCCTCACACTTAAGAGAAACATTAGAAAAGAAGTTGATTATTTTTTTCCCCAAATGCTATCAGGTGTACTCTTCCTTATAAATAGACTAAAAGGTGAAGAAATGTTATTAGTTCTAAGCTACATAAAATAACGAGGGCTAATAATTCCAAATTATATGTTGTAAATTTGCTGAAACTGCATTAAAATCACAGAAATAGACAATATAGCATAGGTAGGTGTTTGGAAAATAAAATTATAGGCAGGGGGAAAATTCTGACCAGACCTCTAATTTCAGGCAAATTTACACACAGAACATCCTGGAAAATAAATGTTTTCTGCCTATGCAGCCTAGCATTAAAGTCCTTCCTCTTGGAAATTGTCTCTAAATGATCTTCTCCCATTTTATGCAGTTTTATTGGGATTATGTTCTTTTGGATGAGATTTGAACACATTATCCAACTTATGTTGTAAATATTTTCACCTTAGAATTTGAATCTTGAGCAGTGAGACAAGTACCAGAAACAGATTAATCTGATTAATCCTGACATTTTGTCTTGAAAAGCCTGTCCATTAGTATGAGCTGCATAGCTTGAACTTCTCTGACTCCTATCTTTTCTGTGAGTTTTCCCTTTGATTTTGTAAGCTACCCACATCTTTTTAATAAAATCGTATTTTTCTTTATACTTAATCAAAGGGATCTTGGTCATATGTAACTTTTTTTTTTTTAAAATACTGGAATTGAACCCAGGTATGCTTTACCACTAAGCTACATCTCCAGTACTTTTTTTATTTTTTGAGATAGGGTCTTGCTAAATTTCTGAGGCTGGCTTCAAACTTGCAATCCTCCTGCCTCCACCTCCCAAGTCACTGGAATTACAGGCATGTGCTACCACATGCAACAACATGCAACTGTTAAACCCTTATTGAGTATGGCAGTTTGTCTCTAAGAATATCACTATTGATTATTTCCTCCCTGTAGATTCATGCTACTCCTCCCATCAACAGGTGGGCACCTTTTTCATCCCTTTAAATCTAAGTTGGTCTTTGACTTGACTTTCATGTGGTAAGAGTGACACTGCAAAATTTCAGTCAATTTTAAGAAAACTGACAATTTTCAATTATTTTTCCTTAGAATGCTCATGTTGGGGAAAGTCAGCTGCCATGTAAGAAGTCCAACTATGCTTGGCCTCCAGATTATGAGGAAGCCCAAGTCATATGAAGAGTCTGCATGGGGAGGGAGAGAGAGATGGGGTGGGGGAGATATGCCCAACCAACCCCCAAATTTTCTAGCTATTCTAGCTCAGGCTTCAAACATGTTAGTGAAGAAATCTTTGAGGGGACTTCAAACCCAGCTGCCATATAACTAGAAATGCTCATGAGAGACCCTAAGACAACACTGCTCACCTGAGCTTAGTCAACCTCTAGAATTGAGTATACAGAATGTATACATAGGAATAGCAAAAGACAGGCTCTAGAATATTCACAGCAGCACTATATAATAGCCCTATATTAGTTTGCTAAGGCTGTTATGATAAAGTACCACACACTGAATGGTTTAAAATAAGAGAAATTTATTCTGTCATAGTTCTGGGGGGCAGGGTCTAAATTCAAGGTATCAGTAGAGTCACAAATAAAGAGTCTCTTCCTAGTTTCTTGTGGTGGTTGTATATCCCTGGAGTTCCTTGGATTACCTGCTTCATTCCAGTCCTTGCCTCTGTTGTCACATATTGTTCTCTCTTTATGTGTCTTTGTCCAAATTTCCTTCTTCTTATATGATCATTAGTTATATTGAATTATAGGCCCAATCTGATGACCTCATTTTAACTTGATTATATCTGCAAAGACTCTGTCCTTGTCACAGGAACCTGGGGGTAGGACACCAACATATTTTACTGGGAGACACAATTCGAATCATAACAACCTTGAAACTGGATAACACCTAAGTGTAGAGAATAAATAGTCACAATGATGTACCACAAAGAATAAGAATGAACCCACAATATGGACTAATCTCAAAGCATGATATTGATGAACATGAGTTCATACTATAAAATTTTGTTTAAATGAAGTTTAAAACCAGAGAAAATTGATGTATTGTGTAAGAGTCAAGATTACCCTCGGGTGAAGTCATAATTTCTTTAATTTGATCTGAGAAGTAACTATCTACTGTGTATGTTTACTTTATTAAAGTGTCATCAAGATGAACTTTTCTGTATTTATGGTTTAACATCAGTTAAAAATATATAATTAGATCCCTGTCCTCATTGATCAACAATCAAAATAAGTGGGAAAAATTATAAACAGTTAGCTGGGGTTACATTCTACTGACAGAGATAAAGCAGGGAGAGCACTAGAGAAAGAGAAGGGGCTTGATTGAAAGGGTAAAGGCAGTAAAATGCTGACATTGCTTCTGGTTTAGTCAGGCTCATTTAATGACTCCTTTTATGAGAAAGTCTTATTTTATGAGAAAAGGTGACTATTTAAATAGTACAATAAAAAGTTAAGTGATAAGGATGCAAAGAAAGATGCTAAGTTAAACTACAAACAGGCAAGACAATTGCTGCTCAGGAAACTCACTTGTATTGCCCTATGAATGAGGGGCGGTGACATAGGCAGACAAATATGTGACAACCAGTCAGTCAAGGCCATCTTTGGCCTTATCAGTCTTTGTTAGGACTCTGAGGACTATGCATTTGTTATCATCAAGGCTTGAAGTGGGAGTCAAGTAATCTTTGGTTTATTTCTCCCGCTAAAAGTTTTACAAATTACAGAAAAAGAAAGGAATTTGTTGGAAGAACAGGGAATAGCTTATATAATTGAAAGAAAAACTAAAGAAAACTTTGGAAAAAGACAAGTACTGGAACAGCAAAGGGAATCCGGTAGCTATGTTGGATGAATATCAACTGCTTTTATCCTTTTTGTTATTCCTATCAAGATTCTAATTCTGGCAAGGAGTAGCATGAATCACTTGTCCACCCCTTGGTAAGGCAAATGTGGAGCAACCTGACAGTCTTGCTAACACTGGATGCAAATAATGAGGCAGGCAATGAAAGTGAAGTGTGGTTCCCTTAACAGAATAAGGAGGCTTTCATGCCAGGCAGTCAAGATAACATCTGTTTAACATAGGTTTGCTTATAGGATTGTTGTAGTCCATCTATTGTTGAAATTTTCTTTCATCCATTTAGTAGGTAAAGTTCTAAGATAATTGCCACCCTTGATGGTTATATATACCCTGCATGATATTCTCCCCTTAAACATAATACATATCACTCCTGAAACTACTAATCATTAACTTTATGTTTATTGATCCAACATGGCTGCCGGCGAGGAAGCAGCGATTCCAATGTCTCCACATTAACGGGATCAGAAAGACCCATTGGAACAGCTGCAGTCTACCTACTGAGGAACTTCTAGCAAAATTCCGTTAAGAGGGGACCTGCCGGGAATTGGTAGGTTTATTAGAAGTGTCAGTTTGTCCCAGACAAGTGGATCTTGGCCGGCCACGTGGGCGCAGAGGTCCAGTCCCGCAGCCACCAGCCGCTTCTGCAAGTGGCCGGCGGCCCAGAGCGGCGCGGCCCGCCCAAACCCGCAGACGGCACCCGCCATCCCTCTGTCCCGGCTCTCCCGGGAGGCCCTACTCTCGCTCTGCGAACGGCCACCCCGCCTGCCAGGCTCTTAGCCACGTGGCCGCAGCTGCCTGGCTCTATAGGCGGCCCCCCGGCGGGTGCAGAGGTCCAATCCCGCGGCCACCAGCCGCTTCTGCAAGTGGCCGGGGGCCCGGAGCGGCGCGGCCCGCCCGAACCCGCAGACGGCACCCGCCATCCCGCCGTCCCGGCTTTCCCGGGAGGCCCCGCTCTCGCTTAGCGAATGGCCACCCCACCCGCTCGGATCTTAGCCACGCGGTCACAGCTGCCCGGCTCTACAGACGCTCCCCGGTGGCCTGGCTCAGCAAAAGGGGTCCCCGCCTGGCCTGCAGACGGCCCCTGCCATCCCGGCTCTCCTGGCGGCCCCGCCCACTCTGCGAACAGCCACCCCACCCACCTGGCTCTTGGCCACGCCACCGCAGCTGCCTGGCTCTACAGGCGGCCCCCGGCGGCCCGGCGCAGCGAGTAGTGTCCCCGCCTGGCCCAGCAGACAGCCCGTGCCCTCCCGGCTCTACTAACAGCCCCGCCCACCCGGCGAACAGCTCCCCCCCGAGACAGCGTGAAGGGAATCTAACCAACCCTTTACGAAACAGCGAACTGAGAACTAAAACCAGAGATTGTGTCAGACCAGAGACAAGCCATTTCCACTCCTCCTTCAGACACTCTGGCAAGGAGCCAGGGGCCCGCCATAGCAGAGAGGGGAAGTCACCAAAGTTCGGCCAAAGAGATTCCTTCCCAGCAGAATCTACTTTAGCAGCTGTGTGACTCCCACCCACATCAGATACAAACAACCAGGAAACTTCAAAATCTCTCCGTGGGCATGACCGTAGGGCCAAAGGACTCTCGACCCCCAACTCCCCCTACTGCCAGTGACGTGGGCGTGACTGTAGGGGCAGAGGGAAGCAGAGAAGACTCCCCACCCCCAACTCCCCCAGCCGCGAACTGAGAGGGTGTGACGGTAGGGGCGGAGGGAAACAGAGGACACTCCAGACACCTAACTCCTCCTACCGCCAGCAGAGTGGTTGTGACTGTAGGGGCTGAGAGAAGTAGAGGGGATCCTCGCTCCGCAACTCCTATTACCACCAGCAGTGACACCAATGGTCTTAGCTGCCAGATTCCGAAGGTGTGCCCACCAAAGGGGTCCGGAAAAATTAAACAATTGACTCCCAGACCATAGCTCCACAGCACTGGGGCTTAGATGAATGACAGAGAGTGCTCAGTAGTTAGGGAAATAGAGCACTCGGTGGGGCTGAAAGTGTAACCAAATCCTTGGGGAACTGCCTCCGGTGAGCAGGACCTGGCTGGCTGGCAGGAGGAAGGGGAGGAGGGGCCATAGAAGTGAAACAGCTCTGGACCAACAGGACTGAGAGACTCCCAGGAACCGCCTTACAGGGATTGCTGTTGACACATTGAGGGCAAAACTCAGCCCGGAGGGCACAGCTTTGCCTACGGGAAGAGAAGAAAATGGATCTCTAAGACCTAATTTTATTTCCTATTACATTTTATTTTTTTTCTCTCCCTTTTCCCTCTCTCTCTCCCCTTCCAAGTTTTACTGCTCTTTCCATTCTCCTCTATGCTATCTATCTCCCTCTCCTTCTTTCTTTTCAAGAGCACCTACCTTCCCCTTCCCCCCAAATTTCATCCCAAGCATTACGTCCTCCATTTCGCGTAACTGTCTAAATGCAAATAGGTGTGCGCCCTCCCCCCGCGCCTGCAAGGTAGGTGGACCTGCAACACACTGGCAGGTCAAGCCCAGCAACCTGGGAATGGCAGAGCCGCCCCACGCGCCTGCAAGGTAGGTGGACCTGCGACCCACCAGCAGACCAGGCCCAGTGGCCTGCTGAGGGGCAGAGCTCTCCCCTCCCCCGATGCCAGCAAGGTAGGCGGAACTGTGACCACCAACAGAACAGGCTCAGTGGCCTGTGGAGGGGCAGAGCTGCCAACCACGCCTGTAAAGTAGGCAGACCTGCGACCCACCAGCAGAATAGGCCCAGCAACCCGCGGAGGGACAGAGTAGCCCCACATGCCTGCAAGGTAGGCGGACCTGCGACCCACCAGCAGATCAGGCCCAGTGGCCTGCTGAGGGGCAGAGCCGCACCCTCCACCCGCGCCTGCAAGGTAGGCGGACCTGTGACCCACCGGCAGGTCAGGCCCAGCAACCTGCGGAGTGGCAGAGCTGCCCCACGCGCCTGCAAGGTAGGCGGACCTGCGACCCACCAGCAGACCAGGCCCAGCAGCCTGCTGAGGGGCAGAGCTACCCCCTCCCCCCGCGCCAGCAAGGTAGGCGGAACTGTGACCACCAACAGAACAGGCTCAGTGGCCTGCGGAGGGGCAGAGCTGCCAACAACGCCTGAAAAGTAGGCGGACCTGCGACCCACCAGCAGAGTAGGCCCAGCAACCCGCGGAGGGACAGAGCCGCCCCACGTGCCTGCAAGGTAGGTGGACCTGCGACCCACCAGCAGATCAGGCCCAGCGGCCTGCTGAGGGGCAGAGCCGCGCCCTCCCCCCGTGCCTGCAAGGTAGGCAGATCTGCGACCCACCAGCAGAGCAGGCCCAGCGGCCTGCTGAGGGGCAGAGCTGCCCCCTCCCCCTGCGCCAGCAAGGTAAGTGGAACTGTGACCATCAAGAGAACAGGCCCAGTGGCCCACGGAGGGGCAGAGCTGCTAACCACACCTGCAAGGTAGGCAGACCTGCGACCCACTGGCAGAATAGGCCCAGGAGCCCGCAGAGGGGCAGAGCCACCACACTTGCCTGCAAGGTAGGCGGACCTGCGACCCACCAACAGAACAGTCCCAGTGGCCTACAGAAGGGCAGAGCCGCCTCCCGCGCCTGCAAGGTAGGCGGACCTGTGACCCACCAGCAGAACAGGCCCAGCGGCCTGCGGAGGGGCAGAGCTGCCCCCCCCCCCCGTGCCTGCAAGGTAGGCGGAACTGTGACCACTGACAGAACAGGCCCAGCGGCCCGCAGAGGGGCAGAGCCGCCGCCCTCGCCTGCAAGGTAGGTGGACCTGCCACCCACCGGCAGAACAGGCCCAGTCGCCTTCAGAGGGGCAGAGCCGCTGCCCGCGACTGCAAAGGAGGCGGAACTGCGACCACCGACAGGACAGGCCTAGCGGCCTACAGAGGGGCAGAGCCGCCGCCCGCGCCTGCAAGGTAGGCGCACCTGCTACCAACCAGCAGAACAGGCCCAGCAGCCTGCCGATGTGGTAGGCACATTGCCCCAATTGGAGGAGGAGCAGAGTCCCTGCCCGCGCCTGCGCCAGGAGACTTTGCAACTATACAAGAGTATTACAAATATATAGGGGGAAAATTCAATAACACAACAGTTTCAGTAAGCAGAAAGAAACGCGAACGGTATGAAGAGACAAGGAAAGAAAGGACCACAAGCAATGCAGGTCAACTCAACGTTAGAAGAGGTAATATCTGCAGCAGATGGAATGTCAGATAAAGAATTCAGGAGATACATGCTTCAGATGATCTGGAGTCTCAAGGAAGACATTAGACAGCAAAATCAGACAATGAAAGATCTCTTCAACAATGAATTACATAAACAAATCCAGGAAGCAAAAGATCAACTATACAGGGAGATAGAGGTTATAAAAAACAAACAAATAGAAATCCTAGAAATGCAGGAAGCAATAAAACAACTTAAAAACTCAATTGAGAATACTACCAGCAGAGTAGAACACTTAGAAGATAGAACATCAGACAATGAAGACAAAGTATTTCAACTTGAAAAGAACATAGACAGCTCAGCAAGACTGTTAAGAAACCATGAGCAGAACATCCAAGAAATATGGGATAACATAAAGAGACCAAACTTTAGAGTCATTGGGATACAGGAAGGTATAGAGGTCCAAACCAAAGGAATGAGCAATCTATTCAATGAAATAATTCGAGAAAACTTCCCAGACTTGAAGAACGAGACAGAATCCCAAATCCTAGAAGCCTACAGGACGCCGAATGTGCAAAATCATAAGAGATCCACACCTAGACACATTATAATGAAGATGCCCAGCATACAGAATAAGGAGAGAATTTTAAAAGCTACAAGAGAAAGGAAGCAGATTACATTTAGGGGTAAACCAATCAGGATAACAGCTGATCTCTCAACACAGACTTTGAAAGCTAGAAGATCCTGGAATAACATATTTCAAACACTGAAAGAAAATGGGTTCCAACCAAGAATTGTGTATCCAGCAAAATTAAGCTTCAGGATGGAAGATGAAATTAAAACCTTCCATAATAAACAAAAGTTAAAAGAAGTTGCAGCTAGAAAACCATCTCTCCAAAAAATCCTCGGAAAAACATTACAGGAAGAGGAAATGGAAAATAACAATGAAAACCAACAGTGGCAGGTAGTACAGTAAAGGGGGGAGAATAATCAAAGAGGAAAACAAACTATATTCAGTAACATAAATAAACAAATATGGCTGGAAGGATAACCCATATCTCAATAATAACCCTAAATGTTAATGGCTTAAACTCACCAATTAGGAAACACAGGCTAGTAGAATGGATCACAAAACATGACCCAGAAATATGCTGCCTACAGAAGACGCATTTGATAGGAAAAGACATACATAGACTGAAGGTGAAAGGTTGGGAAAAATCATATCACTCATATGGACTTCGGAAACAAGCAGGAGTGTCCATACTAATATCAAATAAAATAGATTTGAAACCAAAGTTAATCAAAAGGGATAAAGAGGGACACTACATACTGCTCAAAAGAACCATACACCAACAAGACATAACAATCATAAATATATATGCCCCAAACAATGGTGTAGCTATGTTCATCAAACAAACTCTTCTCAAGTTCAAGAGTCTAATAGACCACCATACAATAATCATGGGAGACTTCAACACACCTCTATCACCACTGGACAGATCTTCCAAACAAAAGTTGAACAAGGAAACTATAGAACTCAATAACACAATTAACAACCTAGACTTAATTGACATATATAGAATACACCACCCAACATCAAGCAGTTACACTTTTTTCTCAGCAGCACATGGATCCTTCTCAAAAATAGATCATATATTATGTCACAGGGCAACTCTTAGACAATATAAAGGAGTAGAGATAATACCATGCATCTTATCTGATCATAATGGAATGAAACTGAAAATCAACGATAAAAGAAGGAAGAAAAAATCATGCATCACTTGGAGAATGAACAATAGGTTACTGAATGATCAATGGGTTATAGAAGACATCAAGGAGGAAATTTAAAAAATCTTAGAGATAAATGAAAACAGAGACACAACATATAGGAATCTATGGGACACATTGAAAGCAGTTCTAAGAGGAAAATTCATTGCATGGAGTTCATTCCTTAAAAAAAAAAAACCAACAAATAAATGATCTCATACTTCATCTCAAAATCCTAGAAAAAGAAGAGCAAAACAACAGCAAAAGAAGTAGAAGGCAAGAAATAATTAAAATCAGAGCTGAAATTAATGAAATCTAAACAAAAGAAACAATTCAGAAAATTGATAAAACTAAAAGTTGGTTCTTTGAAAAAATAAATAAGATCGACAGACCCTTAGCCATGCTAACGAAGAGAAGAAGAGAGAGAACTCAAATTACTAGCATACAGGATGAAAAAGGCAATATCACAACAGACACTTCAGAAATACAGAAGATAATCAGAAATTATTTTGAATCCTTATACTGCAATAAAATAGAAGATAGTGAAGGCATCGATAAATTTCTTAAGTCATATGATCTGCCCAGATTGAGACAGGAGGATATAGACAACCTAAACAGACCAATATCAATTGAGGAAATAGAAGAAACCATCAAAAGATTACCAACTAAGAAAAGCCCAGGACCGGATGGGTATACAGCAGAGTTTTACAAAACCTTTAAAGAGGAACTAATACCAATACTTTTCAAGCTATTTCAGGAAATAGAAAAAGAGGGAGAACTTCCAAATTCATTCTATGAGGCCAACATCACCCTGATTCCTAAACCAGACAAAGACACTTCAAAGAAAGAAAACTACAGACCTATATCTCTAATGAACCTAGACGCAAAAATCCTCAATAAAATTCTGGCAAATCGGATACAAAATCATACCAAAAAAATTGTACACCATGATCAAGTAGGATTCATCCCTGGGATGCTAGGCTGGTTCAATATATGGAAATCAATAAATGTTATTCACCACATCAATAGACTTAAAAATAAGAACCATATGATCATCTCGATAGATGCGGAAAAAGCATTCGACAAAGTACAGCATCCCTTTATGTTCAAAACTCTAGAAAAAATAGGGATAACAGGAACATACCTCAACATTGTAAAAGCAATCTATGCTAAGCCTCAGGCTAGCATCATTCTGAATGGAGAAAAATTGAAGGCATTCCCTCTAAATTCTGGAACAAGACAGGGATGCCCTCTCTCACCACTTCTGTTCAACATAGTTCTCGAAACACTGGCCAGAGCAATTAGACAGACGAAAGAAATTAAAGGAATAAAAATAGGAAAAGAAGAACTTAAATTATCACTATTTCAGATGACATGATTCTATACCTAGCAGACCCAAAAGGGTCTACAAAGAAACTATTAGAGCTAATAAATGAATTCAGCAAAGTGGCAGGATATAAAATCAACACACATAAATCAAAGGCATTCCTGTATATCAGTGACAAACCCTCTGAAATGGAAATGAGGACAACCACTCCATTCACAATATCCTCAAAAATAATAAAATACTTGGGAATCAACCTAACAAAAGAGGTAAAAGACTTATACAATGAAAACTACAGAACCCTAAAGAGAGAAATTGAAGAAGATCTTAGAAGATGGAAAAATATACCCTGTTCATGGATAGGCAGAACTAACATCATCAAAATGGCGATATTACCAAAAGTTCTCTATAGGTTTAATGCAACGCCAATCGAAATCCCAATGGCATTTCTTGTAGAAATAGAGAAAGCAATCATGAAATTCATATGGAAAAATAAAAGACCCAGAATAGCAAAAACAATGCTAAGCAGGAAGTGTGAATCAGGTGGTATAGCGATACCAGACTTCAAACTATACTACAGAGCAATAGTAACAAAAACCAGCACGGTATTGGTACCAAAACAGGCGGGTGGACCAATGGTACAGAATAGAGGACACAGAAACCAACCCACAAAACTACAACTTTCTTATATTTGATAAAGGGGCTAAAAGCATGCAATGGAGGAAGGATATCATCTTCAACAAATGGTGCTGGGAAAACTGGAAATCCATATGCAACAAAATGAAACTGAATCCCTTTCTCTCACCATGCACAAAAGTTAACTCAAAATGGATCAAGGAGCTTGATATCAAGTCAGAGTCAAGGCATCTGATAGAAGAAAAAGTTGGCTACGACCTACATACTGTGGGGTCGGGCTCCAAATTCCTCAACAGGACACTCATAGCACAAGAGTTAATATCTAGAATCAACAAATGGGACTTGCTCAAACTAAAAAGTTTTTTCTCAGCAAAAGAAACAATAAGAGAGGTAAATAGGGAGCCTACATCATGGGAACAAATCTTTACTCCTCACACTTCAGATAGAGCCCTAATATCCAGAGTATATAAAGTACTCAAAAAATTAGACAATAAGATAACAAATAACCCAATCAACAAATGGGCCAAGGACCTAAACAGACACTTCTCGGAGGAGGACATACAATCAATCAACAAGTACATGAAAAAATGCTCACCATCTCTAGCAGTCAGAGAAATGCAAATCAAAACCACCCTAAGATACCATCTCACTCTAGTAAGATTGGCAGCCATTATGAAGTCAAAGAACAACAAGTGCTGGCGAGGATGTGGGGAAAAGGGTACACTTGTACATTGTTGGTGGGACTGCAAATTGGTGCAGCCAATTTGGAAAGCAGTATGGAGATTTCTTGGAAAGCTGGGAATGGAACCACCATTTGACCCAGCTATTCCCCTTCTGGGTCTATTCCCTAAAGACCTAAAAAGAGCATGCTACAGGGATACTGCTACATCGATGTTCATAGCAGCACAATTCACAATAGCAAGACTGTGGAAGCAACCTAGATGCCCTTCAATAGACGAATGGATAAAAAAAATGTGGCATTTATACACAATGGAGTATTACTCTGCATTAAAAAATGACAAAATTATTTCTGGCACAAATGTTAACATAGTGTTAAGAGACTGCTTTCAGGATTGTGCCCCTATCCCCAGCAGATAAAAAAAAAATCTGAGGATGCCCAGGTCCCTTAAGTAAAATGGTATGGAGGGAAATGGATGGCATTAGAGCAGATTATGCTAAGTGAAGCTAGCCAATCCCTAAAAAACAAATGCCAAATGTCTTCTTTGATATAAGGAGAGTAACTAAGAACAGAGTAGGGAAGAAGAGCATGAGAAGATGACTAACATTAAACAGGGATGAGAGGTGGGAGGGAAAGGGAGAGAGAAGGAAAATTGCTTGGAAATGGAAGGAGACCCTCAGGGTTATACAAAATTACATACAAGAGGAAGTGAGGGGAAAGGGAAAAATAATACAAGGGGGAGAAATGAATTACAGTAGATGGGGTAGAGAGAGAAGAGGGGAGGGGTGGGGAGGGGAGGGGGGATAGTAGATGACAGGAAAGGCAGCAGAATACAACAGACATGAGTATGTCAATATGTAAATCAGTGGAAGTGTAACTGATGTGATTCTGCAATCTGTATACGGGGTAAAAATGGGAGTTCATAATCCACTTGAATCAAAGTGTGAAATATGATATATCAAGAACTATGTAATGTTTTGAACAACCAATAAAAAAAAACTTTATGTTTATCAAAAGGGAAATTTATACTGTGGGGATTGACTTAATCAGGTGAGTCCCTTGGAAGGCAGAAAAGTCAGAGAGGCTTTTGCCTGCTGACCTTCAAGATGATCAAATCTGCTAGGAGTTCTACAGCTGGTCCTACCTGATACCCCAATTTCAGCCTTATAAGATCTGAGCAGAGACCTGGATAGTTGACCCATAGAAATTGTGAAAGATGAGCCAGTGTGGTGGTGCATACCTGAAATCCTACTTGGGAGGCTGCGGCAAGAGGAAGGCAAGTTTGAAGCCAGCCTGGGCAATTTAGCAAGACCCTGTCTCAAAATAAAAAGGACAGGTTCAGTGGTAGAGTGCCTCTACGATTAATTTCCAGTAAACACACACAGACACACACAAATTGTGATAGATGAAATTTGTGTTGTTTTAAGCAACTAAGTTTGTGGTTACTTGTTATGCAGCAACTGAAAACAAATATACCATGCTATCATCTTGTAGGATTTCTGGCACAAATGTTAACATAGTGTTAAGAGACTGCTTTCAGGATTGTGCCCCTATCCCCAGCAGATAAAAAAAAATCTGAGGATGCCCAGGTCCCTTAAGTAAAATGGTATACTTTTTGCATTTAACCTGTGCACATCTTCCTGCATATTTTAAATCATCTTTAAATAACTTACAATATCTAACACAGTATAAATGCTAGAAAAAATACAGAAGGCTGACTGAAATAGTGTTTTCCAGGATATAATACCTGGACGGAGGTTCCCAGAGAACTATGACAGAGGGGGCTGACCAAGGGTACAAGGATGGAGATGCAGCAGATGACATCATCACCATCACCATTAGCATCATCATTTGTGGTACTGGGGATTTAACCCAGTGGTGCTCTGCCACTAATTACATCCTCAGAACTTTTTAAAATTTTTATTTTGAGACAGGGTCTCACTATGTTGCCTGGGCAAGCCTTGGAATCGCAATCTTCCTGCCTCAGCTTCCTAAGTTGCTGGGGCTATACATGTATGCCACTATATCCAGCCTAAACATTATTGGAGATAAGGTAAGCAATTTTTTTCAGATGCCTACTAAGTAACAAGAAGGGGGGAGATAACAAGATATTTCCTGAGTGAGATTTGCTAATAGAGACATTTCAGATTTAATATTTTGAGTGAGTTGATTAGATAGATAACTGTTCATTCCTAATTTCATAAGACCCAGAGGTAGTGCGTCTAACACAGGTTAGAAATTTGAAAACTGAGTCTGAATGGGGGTTAGATAGAATTTTGTTACTTAACCATATTAAGCCACCAGAGGATGGCAAATGTGAAGAGCAGCATTGGGAGGTGATTATTAAAATGTAGATAAATTCTGAGAACACAGTTGGTTGTGATGTTGTCCAAGAAATGGAAGGGAAACCAGACAGGGTGGCATAACCCTAGTGTCTCAAGAGGCTGAGGTTGGAGAATCCAAGTTTGAGGCCAGCCTGGGAAACTTAGCAAGACCATCTTAAAATAAAAATAAAAGGTATGATGATATGGGTTTGGGGTTGTGGCTCAGTGGTAGAATGCTTGCCTAGCACGTGTGAGGCCCTGGGTTCGATCCTCAGTACCACATAAAAATAAATAAGTAAAATAAAAGTATTGTGTTCAACTACAACTAAAAAATAAATATTAAAGGAAAAAAAAAAGGGGTGAGGATGTAACTCAGTGGTAAAGTGACCCTGAGTTCAATCCCCAGTACTGCAAGAGAAAAAGAAAAAAAAAAAGAAAAAAAAGAAATGGAGATATGTATTTGTTTAAAACCCTTTCATTTTCTTTTATTCCTGTCTGTGCCTATTAATACTGCTGTGTAAGAAAATAATCCCAATGTAATGGCACAAAGGACCCCCCCCCCTCCCTTTTTTGTTAATGCTCATGGATTCTGGGGGTAATTCAGAAAAGTAACAATAGGAATGGTTTTTGTTTACTCCCTGTCCCTCAGAAGCCTGGGTCAGACTTTCTGGTACTACATAACAAGGGTATTTTCCTCCAGTTTCTAGCTTAGCTCTTTAATCCCTCATCGACAGCCTCCTGAACGCCTTTGAGACTTCTGCTAACATGCTCCTTTAGGTTCCCTTGGCATCCTTGCTACTTCACATGGTCCTAAAGCTGAAGTTACATCCTTCACTTTGTTATTTTGTTATGATATTCATCTCACTTCTAGGTAACAAAATCTGCTTCAGTTACTATTGCTAAATAACAACTTGTTACTATTTACTATGTAATAAATTTCCCCATTTCTCCCTTCCTGAAGTTAATAGCAGGGAAACAAAACAAAACAAAACAAAAAACCTCCAAGTTACCTCATAAAACTAGGAATCCAGGCTACGTATGAATGGGGGTGACTACAATGTTTTTCCAACATTTTGGTTTCAAGACATTTGTGTGTGTGTGTGTGTGTGTGTGTGTGTATGTGTGTGTTACTATGGATTGAACCAGGGGCTCATGCATTCTAGGCAAGCACTCCATAACTGAGCTACATCCCAAGCCCTAAATCCTTTTTAATTAGTTATTTTCTTTGGGGGGTAAGGGTACTAGGGATTGAACCCAGGGCTTCACAAATGCTGGGAAAGTGCTCTATCAACAAGCTATATCTCTAGCCCTTTTTATTTTATTTTGAAATAGGGTCTCACTAAGATGCCCAAGCTGGCTTTGAACTTGTAATTCTCCTTGCCTTAGCCTCCCAAGTAGTGGGGATTACAGGCATGTGTCAATGCATACCACCCAATTTTAATCTTTACTAAATTTACACACACAAATTTGCAAGATCATTAAGAAAAATTCCCATAGAACCTTCAGCCCAAATCACCAATTGCTAATGTGTCACATTTGCTTTATCATTTTTGTCTCCACTATAAAATCATAAGGGAATGTATTACAGAAATTTCCCCTTTTAAACTTTTAAAAATATAATTGCAAAGAAAAAGGACATTTTTATAATCAAGTACTATGTACTCAACAAAATTAGGAAATTAAACACTGATTCAGTGTTCTTATCTAATATGCAATCTACATTCAAATTATACCAAATTCTTCGATAATCTTCTATACCATTTTTTTTTCCTCAGCCACAATCCAATCCAGGATAACCTATTGCATTTAGTTGTCATGTGTCAGGACACCTACATACTCCTAAAAAAATAAGACAGTATGGCAATGCTTTTGTTATGTAGGTTATTCCTACCAGTATTTATTATATTCAAAGCTGAAATGTAAAAAAAAATTAAATAAGAGACAATTACATGCTAACATGAATAATATATTTTAATGAAGAATAAATATATTTTCCCCAAAACAAAATGTGAGAGAAGTGTTATTTTTTGCATTATGCAAATTCACTTAAAGAAACCAGCTAGATTCTCATTTCAGCTTCTGCATTCAATTTGATGTGATATCTTGTGCTGGTTGAAGTATAAAGAAATCTCATTCTCACAATTATAAGTGGAAAAGGAAGGAGTATTTTAACAGCTTTATTGGATAACTTTGAATATTCTTGTTTGATATAGTAAAACTTGTCGAGTGTCAGTTTCTCAAAGGTTAGCTGCAATATAAAATTTGAACTCCTATCTATGAACTTTTTGAACATTTTACTTTCATGAGAGAACAAAAAAGGCAAATGAGCATATTAGTATTTTAAAATGTAAATTTATCACCAAAGATCTCATGAAATGATCTGGGGATTCATACTCAACCTTAGCCCACACTTTGAGAATGGCTGCATTACATATTTATGTAGATAGTATGTCTTTCATCTAAACTTCGTACTTGAGGACAAGTTTTGCCTCTTTTGTCTTTATATGTACACCTGTGGCTGGTATACCTGTACTTTAGTGGTCCCATCTTGGGGCTGTGTGCTTGGCTTCTGGGATTGACTATGCTTTTTTATCCTCCAATCCTCTTTTCAAATTTTCATTTTTCCAGCACTTCTCACTATTGTGTAGTGTCTAATTATCTGTTGAATGAATAAACCCACATTTTATACAGAATTCACCTCCCAATAATACAATAATTTATTTTCCCAATTTTAATAATAATTATTCACAGAACTGGGCATTTTTTAAGTTAAATATTTGTGTGCTATTTATTTGAGAAGTTTGATTCTTTACAAATTTCAAGCTAATGAGTCTGCATTTAATGGAGATTTTGTATTTTAAAAGTAACATTAATTGATTACTATGTTAGCTTTCTGTGATGAAATACTTGAGAAAATCAACTTAAAGAAGGAAAGATTTATTTTGGCTCACAGTCTCATAGATTTCAGTCCACGGTCATATGGCACTGTTTCTGGGCCTCCAGAGGACAGTATATCATGGCAGAAGGGACTGGTGAAGGAAAAGTGCTCACCATATGGTGTCCAGGAAGAGAGAGAGACACAGAGAGAAAGACATAGAGAGGGAGAGGGAGAGAGGGAGGGGGGGGGAGAGAGAGAGAGAGAGAGAGAGAGAGAGAGAGAGAGAGAGAGAGAGAGATAGGTAGGTATGTGTGTGGGAGGAAGGAACAGCCAGGGTCTCAATACTTCTTTCAAGGGCACACCCCTAGTGATACTTCTTCCAATGAGGCTCCATTTCCTCAAGTTTCCACCCGGCTCCAATAGTGCCACAAGCTGAGGACCAACCCTTCAACACAGGAGCCTTTGGGGAACATTACAGATCCAAACTATTACAAATACTACTAAGGGTCTAATACTTTTCTAAGTACTTCTTATGTTTACTTATTTATTCCACACAACTTTTTGAAAGATACTATTATCATCCTCACTTTACAAATGTAGAAACTCAATCACAGAAAAAGTGTTCAAGGGGACAAAATTGGGGCAGGACTGTGATATGAACCCAGATTCTCTTGGCTCTAGAAGACTTTCTGTTAAGCTCCACAGTGCCTGCTATCTTTTTTTTGGTTTAAGTATGAGGACACTGTTTTAAAGTTAAACCATTTTCATACATTCCCTTTGAAATCTAAATTTGTTTTCATTGATAAATTTCACAATATACTATTTTATATATATTTTTTGCTCATAGAGAAAAATATTAGCAGAAAAACATCAGGTAATACAAAAATTATTAAATATAGATTTGTGATTATTAGTAGTTGAGAAATCTTTACAATTTGCAGATATTTTCATCTAGGAATACCAGAATGAAAATCAGTTCCAGGGACTCATTCCCATCTCAGTCCCAAACTACTTTCCTGGTGCCTTTTTGATCAGTGTAAGGATCAAAGTCTTGGTTGCTTCTCTCTCTTCAGTGGAGCTGTATTTATCACCCTCTCCAGCCCATTTCTATAACTTGGTTAAGCAGAAGCCCCTTTAGTTCAGTGGTTTTCAAAATTTTGGTGCATCAGAATCACCTAAAGAGCTTGAAAACAGATCCTTGGGTCCCAAACCCAAAGTTTTTGATTTGGATAAGTCTGAGATGAGGCACAAGAATTGCATTTTTTTTTTTTTTTTTTTTTTTTTTTTTTTTTTTTTAGTGAGAGTACAGAGGATGCTAAAGCTGCTGGTCTCATGTAGAAAAGTATATGTTGGGCATCCCTTATCTAAAAAGCAGAAATCTTAAATGTTTCAGAATCTTAACTTTTTTGAACACCAACAAGACATCACATGAAAGTTATTCCACATTATGAAATTTTGTTTTATGAATAAAATTATTTAAAGTAATATATAAAGAGATTTAGGCTATGTGCATAAGGTGCATTTGAAACATAAACGAATTTTGAGTTTAAATTTGTGTACTATCCCCAAATTGTCTCATTATGTACATGAAAATATTCTGAAATCCAAAATACTTGCAGTCCCAAGCATTTTGGATAAGGGGGACACAGCCTGACAGTCCCAACACTCCTTCCAAACAAACTCTGCTTCACCAAGACAAGCTTCAAGGTGGCTACATGTTAAAAAGATTCATGCTTATAGTTACAAAGAAACATTAATTGGATTATACAAATGTTACTGAGTCTTAGTATTAGACTCTAGACAGTAAAATTAAGGCCACCCACCCCTTCTTTTCCCTAGGGCAAGGTTGACTCCCTCCTTTCATACGCAATTCAGCAGTACCTTACTTTCCCGTACTGTATAAGTAAGCTGCAAAAATGGGAAAAAACGGAGTTCTTAAGTGACACCTCAATTAATGATGGTCAGTTTAATTTCACTTCCTATTATAGAGTTAATCAGATAACCACTCTACTCATATACACACACAGGCCTGCAAGTTTTAATCTTGGAGCGTAGTCACGAGAGACGTACAGAACGGCGCCTGCGCACCTCAAAAAACGAGGCCCAAAGCGGAGTTCAGATCGCACCTCTGAGGCCAGGTGAGCCGCTGTGGACCAGAAGACGGAATCAGAGCAGCGCGTGGTGCAGCTGCTTCCGGGACACGTGGTACTGCTAGCGACCAATGGGAAGGCTATACGTCACTCCCGCTTCCTCACCCTGGCAACGGGCGGGTGACTACTTCCGGTGCAGTGAGGGCTCTAGGCTGACACGGGTGAGTGTCCCTTTTTCTCACACTGTCCGCGCCGCTGTCGGCGCCGCGCAGCTGTCTGTGTGGGCCCCGCAGGCTAGCTGGGACGTCTCTCTCTGAGCTGGCGGGGCCGATGCGCAGGACGCCCCCTGCCCTGGGCTAGCGGAGGGGGCCCAGGATGTTCTTCATTCCCTAGTCTCGGTCGCGCGTGGGGCCCTTGCCAAGTACCTTTCCAGTCCCTTTCCAGCCTTGTCTCTTGCTTGGCGGTCTCAGCGCCTGTCCAGGGAAGACTGCGGGCTTCTCGCAGTCTTTTACCCACTTTGCACTCTCAGGCTGGAGGTGTCTCGGAGTCCCCAGAGAGTGGTAGAGACCTTAGAGGATGTGCTCTAGTGCTGATGGGCGGGTGGAGTTCTAGTAGCCCCGGGTAGAGGCCTGGTTAGAGTCCTGCGGGACATTAACATTTAACTGTTAAGGGGGATGAGAAGGAAGGGACTGAGTAGAGGAAACTGCTGGAGTGGAGAGTGAAAAGCAGGAGCTGGAGGTGTCTGAAAATAGAGGACATCGTGTTTCCGGAAGGAGGGAGTCTTTATTTCACTTCTGTAGGGAAAAGGAAGATATATTGGGGACGATGTGAGTGAGATCTTTGAATTGTAAGCTAAGGAATTTTTAATTATAGCCCTGGGAGTTCAATACTTTGTTGTTTGTTGCAAATAAAGATTCCCCCTCTCCGCAACTTACAAAAGGCAGTGGTTATTAAAGATTATATGGAAATGCAAAAATATTTTAAAAGAGATCACCTATAGTTACAGCAAACCAGCATTTTAATTCTTTTTAGTTTTTTTAAAATGAACATTAGCCTATTTATGATCATTGTATGTGTAAAATATGGTTATAACTAAAAAGGACAATTTATATATATTGTATCCATTGTATGGATAGATTATTGGTTTGGTTTTTTTCTTACTTAGATATAATTTACATACCATAAAATGCATCCTTTTACTTTATAAATTCCAATGTTTTTTAGTGTATTTAGAAAGCTGTACACACATCACTACTATTTAGTTCCAGAACATTTCTTCACTTCCAAAAGAAATCCTGTACCCATTATAGTCTTTAGAATATGCCTCCTTGTAACTGCTAATCTACTTTCTGTATGTATGTATTTTCCTTTTCTTGTCATTTGAAGTAAATAGATTCATATACTAGTTGTCCTTTTGTGCCTGGCTTCTTTCAGGTAACAATGTTTTCAGGGTTCATCCATGACTAGGTATCATTACTTCATTCCTTCTCTTTTTGGGAAGGATGGTGCTGGGAATAAAACCCATGGCCTCACAGAGGCAAAAGTGCTCTATCACTGAGCATCTCCAGTCCCATTCTTTTTTTATTGATGAATAGTATGCCATTATATGAACATACCAAACTTTGTTCGTGCTTCCTCAGTTGATGAATATTTGGGTTGTTTCCACTTTTTGGCTACTTTGAATAATTCTATAAACATCTTTGTACAAGATTTTGTGCAGGTATGTTTTTAGTTCTTTTGGGTATATACCTAGAAATGGAATTGTATGGTAATTCTGTTTAAATTTTTGAGCAGATTATGGAGGTTATGATTCTCCATATTCTTGCTAACATTTATCTGTCTTTTTGATTTTACACACCTTAGTGTTTATGAAATTATAGCTTATTGTAGTTTTGCTTTTCATTCCCCTGATGGCAAATAATCTTAAGTATCTTTTCATGTGCTTAGTGGCTCTTTGTATATCTATGGAGAAATCTTGTTTGTTGTCTTGTTTTAAAGTTGTATGAGTTCTTTAAAAAAAAATTTGTTCCAATTAGTTATACATAACATTAGAATGCATTTGACATATTGTACACAAATGGAGCTTAACTTCTCCTTCCTCTGGCTGAACACGGCGCAGTCACACCAGTAGTGTAATCTGTATGAATTCTTTCTATATTCTGTATAACAGTGCCTTACCAGATATCTGATTTGCAATATTAATATTTCCTCCCATATTGTGGATTGTCTTTTCACTTTTCAGATAGTATCCTTTGAAGTACAGAAGTTTAAAGTTTGGTGAAGTCCAATTTACATATTTTTGTCTCTTTGGTTGCTTATGGTTTTGGTGTCATATCTAATAAATAATTGCTAAATCCATGGTCACAAATATTTACCCCTGTGTTTCCTTCTAAGAATTTTATATCTCTTCATTCATGTTTAGATTTTGATCCATTTCTAATTAATTTTGGTATATAATATGAAATAGGAATTCAAAAAGTTTATTCTTTTTTAATTAATTTATTTTTTAAAAAATATTTTGTTTAGTTGTAAATGAATACAATACCTTTATTTTGTTTATTTATTTTTACATGGTGCTGAGGATCGAACCCAGTGCCTCACATGTGGGAGACAAACACTCTACCGCTGAGTCACTACCCCAGCCCTCTTTTTTTTTTTTCTTTTAGAGAGAGAGAGAATATCTTTTTTGTAGATGGACACAACACAATGCCTTTATTTTTTATGTGATGCTGAGGATCGAACCCGGGTCCCACCCGTGCTAGGTAAGCGCTCTACCACTGAGCCACAATCCCAGCCCCTCAGCCCTCTTTTTAAATTTAAATAATTTAGTTATCAAGATCATTCTTTTGGGCCTGGGATTGTAGCTCAGTGGTAAAGCACTTCCTAGCACATGTAAAGCACTGGGTTCGATCCTCAGCACCACATAAAAACAAATGAATAAAATAAAGGTATTGAGTCCATCTACAATCTTTTTAAAAATATTTTTTAAAAAAGATCATTCTTTTGCTGGTGGCTATCTAGTTTCCCCAACAGCATTTGTTGAAAAGAGTGCCATTTTCTATCAAATATCATAGCCCCATTGTTGAAAATTAATTGGCCATAAATATATGAATCATTGTTTTAACCATAACTCTGTGTTGAATTTTTAGGTTGCTCCCAGATTAAAAAAAATTGTATTCTATGTTAAACACAGCAAAGAAGACTTAAAATCCTTTCTGTGTTTAAAATTTTGGTAGAAAATATTCTCAGAAGTGGAATTAATGGGTCAGAGATGTTCTGGAGCTCATTTAATTAGGCATTAAACCTGCATTGACAACATCAACATCAACAACATCAACAACACTAGGTTCCTTATTCATCAGTTGAAATGGTTTAAGGGTTGAATTTCTGTAAAAGCTTTCTGCTGTGAGATGACGTCCTTCCTCCTTAGACCACTTCTGAAAGACTAAACACAGCTAGGGTGAAAAACCTGAACTCCAAACTAACATGACTTGGTAGTTTTCTTAATGGTTTAAAGAAAAAAGTGTTATCACATGCATTAGAAAAATAATAAACCATTGAGAGACATGAGGTCAAGATTTAAACCTTAAAGTAGTGCCATGTAGGTCTCTGGAGTTAAAAAAACAAAAACAAAACAATGTTTTATTATGATTTTATTTCCTGGCCTTGATGTTCAAGTTAGTTAACATTCATCTTGGTCTCAGAGATGTCAAAGTTAAATAGTCTCTATTCAATAGTTGATACTGAGCAAAATATTCAAATGCAAAACATTATTAGAAAATCAACTTTCCCCTTCATCCTTGCTCCTCAGTCTCCTAATTTTCCTTAGGGGTATCCATGGTACTATTAACTGTGTCTGTATAGACTAGTTCGTATATAGAGTATCTCTGGAAAGATAGTATATACAATATTATACATTTTAAGGCTCTTGCTACTTACTGACAAATTCCTTTTCAATGGTTACATTAGTTCATCCTGCCAGTACATTGTTAGTATTTCTTTGAATATTGTTTCTTAAATATTGAATATCCAGTTTATATTGCCTCTTTTATATAATGTCTACTCATGTCTTTTGGCATGGTATTTGTTTTAATTGGAATTATTCTTTATGAGATTTATTTTGGCAGCCTTTTATAGATAGTTGCTTTATGATAGCTTGTATTTGGGAAGAAAAGTACAAATGTTATAAAAATTATGCTAAAAAGTGTATAGGCTTAACAAGGGTCAAGATAAGAAAAATGCTGGAGGAAGCCTATAAGATTTGAAAACTTGGGTAGAGTCCAAAATGACTATAAGGGCTTTTTTTTTTTTTTTTTTTTTTTTTTTTTTTTTTTTTTTTGTAGTGCTGGGCATCCACCCAGGAACTAACTTGTTTATACTAGGCAAGTGCTCTACACTCCCAGACCCCAGAGGACTTTAAGGTGAGTTAGGAAAGGGTAATGCTAGTAAGAAAAATAGAATAATGTGGTAAAAAGACTAGATATTTGTGGGGAGGAGAAAAAGGAAAGTCAAGTTTGAGCTGTCCAGGAAAAAAAAAAAAGTGTTAGGAATCATCTGACTTGCTGAGAGGATACTTTTGAAATTTCCCCCAGTACATAAAATTTCTAAAAGAGATATTTGAGAATGAAGTCAGAGGGATCATAGAGAGCTAGTTTAGTAGATTGGTATGCTTGCCAAAGGAGAGCAGGTGATCTAGAGAATTGAAGGTTGCAAGCAGAAGATTAAGAAAAGAGTGACTGGGTTTAGTAATTTGGAAAAGATGTAATTTATGAAGAGCAAGAAGTTTGCTTTTTTATAAATAGCTTTATTAAGATATAATTTATCTGACAATTTAGTCATTTAAATTGTACAATTCAGTGATCTTTAGTGTATTCACAGAGTTGTACAGTCATCAGCACCCCAATTTTTGAACATTTCTTATTAGTACAAAAAGAAACTTTGCACTCATTAGCAGTTACTTCCATTTCCCCTTGATCCCTCCATTCCCAAGCAACTGATCTATTTTCTGGTTTTTTTTTTTTTTTAGATTTGCTTCTTCTGGATATTTCATATAAATGGGATCATATAGTAGGTGGCCTTTTGTGTCTCACCTCTTTCAGTGTTTCCAGTGTTCATTCACATTGTGGTGGTTATGTATCAACATTTCTTTCCTTTTTATAGGTGGCAAATGTTCCATTCTATGAATCTACTAGTCCGCCTCCCCAAACACATGGTCTTTTGATGGATATCTGAGTTTTTCATTTTTAGGGGGCTAGTTTGAATAATTCTATAAATATCTAGGTACAAGTTTTTGTGGATGGATATCTGTTTTCAGTTCTGAGTATGTACCTAGAAATGGAATTTTCTGGATCATATGAAACCTTTATATTTAACTTTTGAGTAACTATTGTGGTTTATGGACAAGCTGCCAGTGTTCAGAAATGATAATAATCATAATGAATTTTACTGCATTGCTTGTAGGAAATTGAGAAACTTTCATATTCAAACATATTATTCAGAAATGAAGGGATTATAAAAATGGTCTATAGATTTTTTTTTTTCTGTGTGTGTGGTTCTGAGGATCAAATTCAGGGCCTTTCATGCTTGGCAAGGGCTCTACCACTGCGCTAAACCCCCAACTCCTATATTGTTTTTTGTTTCACAAAACTATCAACTACTTTTGATTTCCTTTCATTAGAAACCTTCTATTTTGAGTGTTACCTAAAAGTGTTAGATGTCTTTCTTGTAGGTCAATGTGTTGGTGTGAGTATGTTGCAGCAGTTTCAAATAATGATTCCTAATAATGTTTATAAATATGATAAAACTGTACAGGGATATTTAATGTTAATCTACTGTCATTATATTATTATTTACTCTCTAATCTTAACTTTAGAGATTAAATAATGTGATTCCACCCTCTCCCTCCCAGTTTGACTTTTCTGTAGTTTATGTGTCCTGTAAGTTAAAGATCCACAAAACAAAACAAAACAAAACAACAACAACAACAACAACAGAAGACCCTTTGAGAATCTTTGGGCATGTTTTTGTGTATTTCTTAGGTAGGATAAGAGGCTTATGAATGTGGTATTTCCCTTTTTACTGCAGTTTTTAAGAGAAATCTTATAGGCTTGCCCTATTTTGGATGTTGGACTTAGCTCATTAATTAGTGTTTCCATGAAAATACATTTTTTTTTGTAACTATCACATTCAGATGGGCCAAGTTCAAAAGATATAAAAGGATGAACAGTGAAATTTTCATCCTGCTTTTGTTCATTGGTCACTGACATCTCCTTTTGATAACCATTCATAAGGAGGGAAAGGGAGGGGGCAAGGGATTAGCAAAGATGGTGGAATGTGATGGACATCATTATTCAAAGTACATGTATGAAGTCATGAATTGGTGTCAACATACTTTATATACAACCAGAGATATGAAAAATTGTGCTGTATATGTATAATAAGAATTGTAATGCACTTTGCTGTCATTTACTTTTTTTTAAAAAAATAAAAACCTTAAAAGATAACCATTCATAAATAAAGAAATATGTACATGTACATATATAATTTATATATTTGGTATACCCATCAATATTTATACATTGCATATATAGTTAGCTGATGTGCTTCCCCCCTCCACATGGCACCGCATATACTTCTGTAGCATGTCTTTGAAACAATTTAATTTGAATTATTTCCATGCCTTTTTAAATTTACCAAATGTCTTTGAGATTTTCATATCTGTATCAAGTACTTCCTCATTCTTTCCAGTGGTTGCTTTTATTTTTAACCACTTTCTTTTTTTTTAAATATTTTTTAGTTGTTGATGGACCTTTATTTTATTTGCTTATTTATATGTGGTGCTGGGAATTGAACTCAGTGCCTCACACAGAAGAGGCAAGCGCTCTACTGCTGAGCTACGACTCTAGCCCCTTATCCACTTTCATCAAGACATATTTTTGGTTCATATCTTAATTTTGCCAAATTGCCCATATTGAGTTGTACCAGTTTTTGCTGCCTCTAGCAATTTATGAATGCTTTGTTTCTTTGTTCTCTCAAGACCTGTTATCTTGTATTTTGAGGTTTGCCAATCTAAGTAAAAAATGGTATTTGAGTGTAGTTCTTTTTATTTGTATCTTTCTTTTGGTTTAAACCATTGTATAATTTTCCTGTAAACTAAGATTGACCATTTGCCCTTTTAAATTTTCTTTTTGTCATTTCTAGAAACTATTTATCAGATCTTTAATGAGTTCTGTGTTAAACAAAAACTGATGTTGGAGTTGAAGTTGCTTCATTTCTAACTGAATTAAAATACATTTCAGGAATCATTGAGAATTGGAGGCCAGAATTGCACATTGGATAGTACATTCACTCGAGTTCCTTATTTTTCAGTCCAGTAGAAGTTTGGGGGTGGCATTTGTGAAGGGGTTTGTTGAGATTATATCATTTGTTGAATAAATATATTTCAGATAGTCTCCGAGGGAGGTTAAATTGCTCATCAAATAGCATATTGGTTCATCTTCTGCCTTTTCTCTTTAGGCAACCTTGAGAAGCAATATTTTAAAATCTCTCATTCATTTAAAATGCCTATTACTTTTAACCTTATTACAAAATGTAGATGTTATAATTTATTACTATATTTGCATATTCATTATAAATTGTAAATGTTATAATTTGTTAGTTGTGAAATAATACATTAGATAACAGTGAGAATAGCTTGAGGGTTAATAATAATTCATACTTCCTGGATGTGTTTTTATTTAATCTGAAGCTCTTAGTTTTCCAAGATCTTAGTTTCACTCAGAAGTGTTTATGTTTTTAATTCCAGTGGGCCCAAGTTCATTTCGTAGCCAGGCCAGACATGATGGCATTTTTATGTTGACAGATGAACCACTAAATTCCAGTTTGTCAACTGCTGCATGTCAAATGGTAGCCTATCTCAGAGAAATATTGTAAGAAGTAAAATAAAATAATAATAAAAAGGTAATTGAGGGGCTGAGGCTGTGTCTCAGTGGTAGAGCCTTGCCTGGCATGTGTGAGGTACTGGGTTCAATTCTCAGCAGCACATACAAATAAATAAATTAAATAAATGTCTTTTAACAACTAAAAAAAATTTAAAAAAAAAGGGCTGGGATTGTGGCTCAGTGGTAGAGCGCTCGCCTAGCACGAGCGGGACCCGGGTTCGATTCTTAGCACCACATAAAAATAAAGGCATTGTGTTGTGTCCATCTACAAAAAAGATTCTCTTTCTCTCTCTCTCTCTCTCTCTCTCTCTCTCTCTCGCTATCTCTATCTCTTTCTCTTTAAAAAAAAGATGATTAAAGCATATTTTTGTGAAGTCATTCAAAGAAAAACATTGTTATGAAGATAGCTACTACCACAATCAGAAATAAAAATAGGCATTTTAATTTACTGTTAATTGAAAGCTCCACTTGAAATAAAATTTTTTCCTGTGCTTTGAATATATTTAAATATTTTAACATTTCAGTGTGTGTATACATATATTTGATTTTAAACTATTTGTCTTATAAGTGAAATATTATAAAATAAATACTAAATGAACTCTTTAACCAGGAATTAAAATAATTTAAAAATACCATATTGCAGTGCTTCTCAGACTATTTCTAGTATAAAGGACCTACTTAAAAAAATTTCAGTCTGTTGTTTATTAATACTGCTGGAATATTAAAAAACTAAGACAAATTGAAATATGAAAACATGAAAGATAAAAAAAGCTCAAAATTTTTGTTAGGATTTAGCAAATAAAATTGTTCAAAAATATAATTTTAATATGAAGGAAATAGAAGAGCATTGTGAAAACTGTACACATTTCTTATTGAAAATATCTATTTACAGTAATGAATATATTAATGAAATAATCTCATGTGCTCTGGTAACTAACAATGGGATACAGAATGTGCTTTGAATAGTAGCTGTTGTTTGGACTGGGTAGCAAAGTTACTTTTATGTTTCTATTTATGTTTTACACTGAAAAAGGAAGACTTCACCTCTTTTTTTTTTTTTTAAAGAGAGAGAGAGAATTTTTTAATATTTATTTTTTAGTTTTCGGCGGACATAACATCTTTATTTGTATGTGGTGCTGAGGATCGAACCCAGTCTGCGCGCATGCCAGGTGTGAGCATGCTACTGCTTGAGCCACATCCCCAGCCCCACTTCACCTCTTTTTTTAAAAAAAGATAATTGAAGGGGCTGAGGATATAGCTCAGTTGGTAGAGTGCACACACAAGGCCCTGGGTCTGATCCCCAACACCATCACCAAAAAAAAAAAAAAAAAAAAAAAAAAAAAAGATAATGGAGGCATATTTTTGTGAAGTCATTCAAAGAAAAACATTGTTATAAAGTTAGCTTCATAATCTTCACCTCCTTTTTTCAGTTTAACATCAGGTGCAGATTTTTACCTAACAGTGTAATTTAAAAAAATTCTCATTGTTGATTTTTAATTTTTTCCCTTAAATTGTAATATGTTCTTCCCTTGTTGTTAAGTCAGGATTGTTCAAAGTTTGTGAATTTGCAATGCATAGTGAGAAAAATTAGAAGCTTTGTGGCATAAGTTGCTTGAAAATTGTTTTATTAAATTTTATGTCTCATTTATCTCTGGAGAGCCTCAGAAATAATATTTTACGTGATACTTGCAGAAATGTTATTTTAATTTCTTGGTTTAATCATATAATTTTGTTAACATTTGTGTTTTAGAATTAAGCTGTGGAGCATTAAATTAGTTAGCTTAAGAATTTCTTACACGTAAGTTTCTTTCTTTTCTTTTGCTTTATTTCTTTAAGCAGAAATCTAGGCTTTATAGCAAGATTCAGTGATGTTGTCAGCAGCACTTGTGATTCCAAAATGTCCCAGTGATTATTAATATTGGATTTGGAGAAAGGAGAAAATGATATTTAAGTTATATTGAGGATTATTACTTCAGTGTGGCTAAAAGAAAGATAAAATATCTTTGGACTCAGTGTAAAGTCTTTTTATAATAGTTCTTTCGTTTATATGTCTTCAAGTAAATTCTGTAAATGGGCGGAGATTTAAATTCTAACCTTTTTATAGTCTTTGTGTTACCCAATTAAATAACTTTAAAAATAGTTTTTAAAAAAATTATATTTTCTGGATTTTTTAAGTAATGTACATATTGGTGGAAAGAAATCATACCATTTGTGCCTGTTTTTTTCTCTAGGGTAATTCATCTCCTACAATTGCTTTTGGATAGAATTATGCCCTTTTCCTAATAGAAGATGATAATGTTGGAGAATGACCATGGAGAAGGGGATGAGTTCTGGAGAAGGGCTGCCTTCCAGATCATCTCAGACTTCAGCTGTTAAAATAACAGCCAAAGAATTGGAAACAAAGCAGTCCCACAAGGAGAAACGTGGAGGCTTTGTGTTGGTACATGCAGGTAAGACCTTCATGGGTAAGTGGAAAGATGAAAATAGTGCTGATTTTCTTTTCTTGCCTTGAGTTACACTGATAGTTGCATTTCATCTGACAGAGGGGAGTTGGAACCAAAGAGACTGTTTGACTTCAATATAGTGAGAAGTTCCTCTATTCCCCAGTTGGAAGATCTTATAATGACAAATTTTCACTCCTTTCCCTTATTATTACTTTTACCCCAGATAATAGGTATATTTAGATTAGGTAATGTTAAAACCAATGTAATTTTTAAACTCTGGTTTTGATTTTTTTAAAATAATGCTGCAGAAAATGTTTTATTGATCCCTATTGCAGGACGGTCATCTTAGAGTAAAATACACCATCTTAGAATTAGTTCAGCTTCCTAGGGAAGTTTTCAATTTTCTCTTTCCTCTGAAGATTCAGTAATTCTCATCTATGAAATGAACTGACTATAGAAAGATCAAGAGGAGAAAAACTTGCAGATATGCACTATAGACAAACTATGGGATGGAAAGAAATGGACAGATGGTTGAAGCTTCAGTAGCACAATGAACTATGGAGAGGAATAGGGACTTGAGGCTTCTGAGGGGAGGTCAGGATAGGTTATGAAATGTACTATAGACAAATGTCTTATTCTGTAAATAAAGTTTCCCATGTAACAGTCATCTAGAAGTATATGTGATATGCTGTGCCATTCTCTGCGCAGGGATAATCTGATATGATCTCTCCTAAATCCGGGTGAGGGAGATAAGGAGACTTGAGAGAAAGCCTGCTCACTTCAGTAATATAGATGTTCTCTAGAAATACAAATCTCCCTGATAGAACAGCTTTTCAGAGTGTCTGTACCCACTCTGAATAGCCATCTTAAAATATGATAAACAAGTATATTTTAGGGTGGCATGTTTTACTTTCTTGGTATTATAAATGAGGAACCTTAAGACTAGAGAAATTAAGTGACTTAAGTGGTTTTTGTCACTTTGCTGGTTAATAACAGAGCTAGGCTGAGAAACCCTTAAGTGATTTTGGCACTGCATCAGCCTATGCTCTCTCTACTTCAGAGGACCTTGAGGTGCTGACACACCATTTTAAAGGTGAAAATCTGTCCAAGTTTACTCGGTAGGCTCTTCTTTTTTCTTTCTTTCTTTTTTTTTGGTGGTGCTGGGGAATTAACCAAGTGCCTTGTGCAAGCTAGGCAAGCACTCAACCATTTGAGCTATATCCCCAGCCCTTCAGCAGGCTCTTTATTCTTAAGTTATATTTGTTTTTCTGCATTCAGATTATAAACTGTATAATATCTGTGAGGAAAGAAGAGCTGGCAGGATTTCTTTTTAGCTTTCTTTTTATGAAACTGGTATCTTGTCTGCTCATTAACCTTTGGCTATATATAGATTGGACAGCTTGGAAAATCCTATAGAATCTAATCCAGAAAGGTCTAAAAAATATAACAGGTTCAATTCCTTTTTCTGATAGGTGCTTTTACAAAGAGATGAGGTAAGTTTATAGGAATTTCCCAGTTAAAAGTAGAGCAGGGGCCAGAAGTTCTGCCTTCAGATTCATAGTCCAGTGTTATTTCTACTGCACTGTTTTATTGGTGTACCTTCTGTAGTACTCAGTGAGTTATTGTGTTCAGAATGAGCATTTGGAAATGCACAAGTAAGGGCTGAAACTCATAACAAACAGTAGCATAGAGCTTTTAATTATTTGTAAAACATTGCTATCTGTGACTACCATGACTCCATTCCTCCTCTCCCAGGTGCATAATTGATTGTGATGGCTATAAGGTAAAGTTGGTGCTGAAGGCCAGTAGTAATAGGAGGAAATCTGGATTATGGCAGGAAATTTTGTTGTTTAAGGGTGATCCCCACTTCTAAATTATTACAAATTCAGATCAATTGGCTGATTTTGCGGAAGTTTGTATCTTGTATATTTAAGGAATGGAAATTCAAATTCTCATCTAGGACAGAACTGTTTCTTTCTTTTTCCTTCCTTCCTTCCTTCCTTCCTTCCTTCCTTCCTTCCTTCCTTCCTTCCTTGGTATGGGGGATTGAACTCAGGGATATTCGACCACTGAGCCACATCCCCAGCCCTATTTTGTATTTTCTTTAGAGACAGGGTCTCATTGAGTTGTTTTTTGCCTCGCAGTTGCTGAGGCTGGCTTTGAACTCGTGGCTCTCCTATCTCAGTCTCCCAAGCTGCTGGGATTACAGGCATGCACCACTGCGCCTGACTGTTTTTTTCTTTTTTTAACAACAGAGTAGACTTGGCCAAATTTTTGTCATTTGACTAGTAGATTCTTAATTTTTCCCAGATCTGTGTACTATCCATAATGGCCCATCTAATTTTGAAGAAAACAATAGAAACACTTTTACTTATAAAAATTGAAAGATGAAACTTATAAAGATGAAACTTATATTTACTTTAATGAAATATCAGTATCATTTGCAATTAAGAGAAAAATAACTTTGAATACAGAGTAACAATCAGTATAGTTAAATTTTAACTATATCTTATTGTGTGGCAGTGGTTTGAATCCTGATCCTTTCTTTCCTTTATTAAACAGGGAAGTTAGGAAGTGTTAGCCAGATATTAAATATAGTGTGGGGTGATGCTGAGACTTCCTCTCGTTCTAAGCAGAAGAATTACATGTTAGTACTATTTAATGCTGTCATCCGTACACTAGATTTATCTGGCTATAATATCCTGTGGCTTAGGAAACATTGATAAAAGACTAGGGCTTCAGGTCTCAGAATAGACCTGGGATGACTTGTTCCTATTATAGAGGCTGTATCAGTTTACTTGGACTACTTATAGGCAAGGGCTCTGATAGTTCAATGAAGCTAAAGTTGGCTTTTATTTTTCTACTATAGGTTCATGGTTCTTAGAGAACCATGAAGAGAAGTTTATTAAATATTGGCACAGGTTCTGTGAACATTCCAGACTTCTTTTGAGAAACAGAATTACTATTTGGATGCAATATGGAATCTGGTTGCTTGAGCATTGTTTTGTGGGCCAGTTCTTGGCTTTGCGAGAAGGTGGGCTAGGTTTGTGGCAGACTTAAAGGGGGAGTCTTGAGGCTTAAGGATGTAGATCTTAACCTTCCTTAGGGCGGAATTCTATGGGGTGTTGTGGGGGAAGGTCCGATGGTTCTGAGCTTTTTTAAAGAACTTTGATTAGAAGCCTAGTTATTAAGAGGATTTAAGGGCTTTTTCTTTCTTGTTTGGATTATTTTCAAGGCACAAAGCACGTATGAATCTTCTTAGGGAAACAAATTTATTCAGAGTCATTGTCTTGACTGAGTTCCTGGGTCACCAGGATTTCTCATAGATAGTCATGAATTTGCCATCACTGAGGTTTTAGAGATATTCTGAACTATATTCTAGGCTGTGAGAGGAAGTAAAATGGGTGGGAGTGTTGGTATTGGTGGTGATTGTAGACATATGGGAAGTAAGACCCCTTAGACAGATATTTCTTTTCCCCCAGAAACTACCTAGTTTTATGAAGTTATTCTTAAGAATTATATATTCTGAACAAATGGCAGGGCTTTCTTAAAGTCAATAGAGATGACTTTGAAGAGACTGTTCCTGACACCTCCCAAGCTAACAACTCCAGACCAAAAGAACTCCCAACTTTGGAGAGAGGTTCTTGAAAGGAGGAGGGGAAGTAACCTTGATGAAGGTTATTTGGGAACATGAGTTGTCTGTAGGGCTTCTGTCAGGAAGACATTTTGAATAAAGATAAAAGGCATAGTATTAAAAAGATTGATGTTGGAGAAAGAAGCTATTAAAATTTTAAAATTTCGTACAATTAGGGCAATAGTTTTATTTTCACTGGGACTGAGTCAGTCTGTATGGCCTACTTATACAGTCAAGTCTCTGATAGTTGAATGAAAACTAACAGATTTTTTCTTTTTCTATTATAGGTGCAGGTTATCATTCTGAATCCAAAGCCAAGGAATATAAACATGTATGCAAACGAGCTTGTCAGAAGGTATGAACAGAATATGTATAATTTAAAATTTTCTATTTTGAACATTAAAGTCGTTTTACCTTTATCAAAGATTTCAGGTGTCATTTACAGGACATTTTTTGGTTTGGACCATGAAATTATTTTGCTCATATTTGTAGGGTCTTCTTTTGCTTTTTTTTTTTTTCTTAAATTCTCTGAATGATGCTTAGCTCTTTTACCTCCTTTTCCAGATTAATCTATACTTTTGGAACTGTGAGCACATAATCATATCGTATTTCTTTTAATCTTTGCAAGGCAAAATACCCTGATAGAAGGGATAGAAAATGCTGCTTAAAAGAAGCCAATGTCTTTCCATGAAGGGGAGAAAAAAATCATAAAAAAATTAAAATGGATACTTTCTTAGATTATCTTGTTACTTTATCCTTCTGCTTTTCATCATGTAGTTATATGGTAGCAAATTCATTGGTTATTCCTGAGTATAGCTTTATCCTTGAACCTGGTTGTGCTTTTTTCTGCTTTGATTTTTAAGGTTTTGCTGAATTGCTTTGCTTAATATGGAAGCAGGAATGGTATCAAAAGAAATATTGTTTATTTTTATATTGATCCTGCCTGCATACTATTGTAGGCAAACTTTCTGTTACTTTTTTATGCAAATAAAATGTTAATTGGATATGCATATCAAGTCAACATAGGTCTCCATCTCTTTTACTTATATTTACATATCATTTAAAAGAAAGATAATGTTTTATTAGATATCTTTTTTCTTTTTTTTTTAAAAGAGGAAATTTAGCTTGTTTGTTTTATTTATTTTGAGACAGCGTCTCCATAATTCCTTAGGGTCTTGCTACGTTGCTGAGGCTAACCTCAAACATGTGATCCTCCTGCCTCAGCTTCCTGAGTCACCAGGATTACAGACATGTGCCACCACTCCTGGTTTAGAGATATTTTTCTTAGGAATGGAATCCCATAAGGAAATAAGACTATTTTATTATAAGAATTTTATTTCTTTACAATAATATGGCTAATGGGTCTCTAAGTTTTATATTTTTTTCTTATTTTTCAAAGTGTGAAATCTTTTAATTGTCTGAAAAGAATGTTTTATTTTTATACAACTATAGTTCTAAAAAAATCTAATTCATTTGGGCTGTATAATCAACCTCCTTGATCTATATAATTAACTAGCTTCTTAAAAATTTGATAATGTGGAATATATTTCTTGAGCTGTTTGTAAACTAAGTTGGAATGTTAGTATTTCATTTAGAAACTAGCTTCCCTTCATTCTCCTTCTTCTCTTAATTTATGGCCAAGAAAGCAGGTGATTTTTACAATTTTTTACTCTCTGTAGTTTATAAAAGTGATTCTGCTCTCATTGGCACATACCTGTAATCCCAGCTACTTAGGAGGCTGAGGCAGGAAAATTGCAAGTTTCTGTCTCAAAAATAAAATGAAAGGTCTGGGGTTGTAATTCACTGGTAGAGCACCCCTGGTTGCTCCAGTACTGCAAAAAAATTATTTTGATATAAAATATAGTATTAAAAATATTTGTTAAGTGTATACTTCCATCTGAGGATTTTGACATGCTGCTGCTGGGATTGAGACACTTCTTTTTTTAATGGGTGTGGGTGGGAAGAATAGTAACAGTGGGAGGTAAAATTGAAAATTATTAGCTTAGTCTGAGATTCAGTTACTTATATAAAATATGAATTGTCAGGATATTTTAACCAAACTACATTCACATAATTTCTGTGGCTGTTTTAAATTGTCTTATCATGAGTGAAGTAATTTCACTCACTAAATTTCTTGCATCTTAACATTTTGTGGCTGTACTTTATTCCTTGTTTTAATTTGGATGAGTGAGCTATATCAGAAATTAACCTGAACAGAACCATTACCTGTTTTAAATCTGAATATTTTATATCTTGAAGTATGGAATTTATTTAGTGTTCAAGTGCTTTTTTTTTTTTTTTTTTTTTTTGGTGCTAGGGATTGAACACAGGGCCTTGTGCATGTGAGGCAAGCACTCTACCAACTGAACTATATCTCCAGCCCAGTGTTCAATTTTTAACTCTGAACAACTCTTATACTTCTTTTAAGCCTTTATGAAGTTAAAGAGATCTTTGAGAAGTTGTGTTTTACAATGAATTATTTGTCCCCTTGGTTTCAGGCCATTGAAAAACTGCAGGCTGGTGCTCTGGCCACAGATGCAGTGACTGCAGCTCTGGTGGAACTTGAGGTATTGCTTTTCTCTGCTTATGTTTTATTTAAAATATTTGTGAGTTTATGTTTTTGTTCTCAAATGGCATGAAATTGCTCAGTTAGTCAACCATAAGTTACTTAACTGGTGCTTCCAAACAATATTAATGAAGTTATGAAAAGATTGTGATATTGTTAGGTTTTTTTTATTGGGGACTTTTCTGAGTAATAAAGTTGGTTATTTCCTTTATTTCTCATTTTTATAGATTCATGAGAACAAAAGTTGATGGTGACTGGATGTGTAAATTTTTTCAGTATTCTCAGTGGGAAAATTCTTAAAGTTGACTCCCTCAAAGTGATATATGTTTAAAAAATGAAAAAGTCTAACCACCCTGAAAGTGTCTGAAGTAGAAGAGCAAGTTTCACCATGCGCATAAACGATATATACCCTGGTATATCAATATATACTGTGAAGTGCCTTTGTCATAGTGTGATTTTTAGGTTTGTCCCCAGTTTACAGCGGACATCAAGGAACTGAGTGGTGAGGCTCTCGAGTTTGCTGTAATTTTTTGTATTCCAGAGTGAGGGTGTCTCATTTCTCCTAATATGGAACTTTGATGAGTATGTATAGGGACTACTGACACCTTCAGAAAACTCAAGACTTGTAGAAGATAGATTTGTGTCAGTCAGGATTATTTTTGATATATTTTTTTTTCTGGATAAGAAGACCATTTGAGGAATAAAATTAAGACATGAAGGTAAAAACAATAATGAATATGAGGGAAGAGACAGTAGTTAAAGGAGACATTCCTAAACTGAATGGACTGTAGCCCAGGGGATTGTTCAAATAAATGCCTTCCTTGTGAAAATTGCTAAAATTACTAAAAGTAATTAAGTTAAATAAATTAAGCTGTGTTATTTGTATATCCTTCCCCTTAACTGTGGAATCATACTTTTGATCATTGCTTTGTAAATTTTAATCTCTTTTAACATTTTCAACTTGATACTAATGCAGTCAAGGCAAGTGACTATGTAGTCAAGGTAGGTGGGCATCAGTTCTATTATAGTTTGGTCCCTCAGAGGATATGTGGTGCCTTCCCATTGTGACTGATTAATCTTCCAGCTCTACCAGTCATTAGCCAAATGTGCCTGAGGATATCACAGCCTATCCTTAGCTCAGTTTCCACATTTTAAATATGAGAATAATAATCCCTACTTCACAGAAGATTAAGTTAATATGCTAATCACTTCGAATACTCTGTGGCCCATAAATACTCTGTGGCTGGTAGCAATTATTACCGTTATCAGATGCTTTGGAAATAATAGATATGAAGATAATATTTATGGTAACTATTAATTATAAGTATTACAATATCAAAGGTTAATTATATGCTGTAGAAGAAAGGAAAAAAATGACATAAGAAAGAAGTTTGATGTATTTATTGTAAAATTTTACCTTTATTCAAAACACACACACAAGGAGGGCTTTATTTAACTTAATTTAATTTAATTCAATTGTTAGTTGAAACTTACCTTTGTGAAGAAGGTGATGTCCTGAGATTACCAGTGTATAGAGTCAGTGTGTGTCTGGGGAAAGTTAATGAGTATCTGGAGAATATAGTGTAACGGTAACTATGGTTACAAATTTGAGTAAAATTAAGTTTTTTAAAAAATACTTAGATTGGGAGGCTGAAACAGGAGGATTTCAAGTTCAAAACCAGCCTCAGCAACTTAAGCAACTCAGTGAGACCCTGTCTCTAAAACAAATACAAAATAGGGCTGGGGATGTGGCTCAGTGGTTAAGTTCCCCTGAGTTTAATTCCTGGTACCCCCTTTATTCCCCCCCCCCCCCAAATTACAATAATTTTGATTTTCTCAAGTCATACTTATATCATGTTGAATATTTTATTCCATTTCCCTCTACCTTTAAAGGGATTACATATTTATACTTAAAAATACATTTTGAAATAGTAAGTTATTCATGAGTAAGTAGGATTTATAGTTTTAAATAATGACCTGTTTTTGAGAGTGTGGGTATGAATTAAGAAAAAATGTGTTGTACTATGTTTAATTGTAATAATACATATTGATATAATGGTAGAATAGGGTATTGCCCTGATTGAGGTTTAGTGTACTCCCCAACCTTTTGAGTATTAAATTTGGGGAAGAATTTCAATTATTGTTATTATTATTCTTGGTACTGGGGATTGAACTCAGGGGTACTTGACCACTGACTCACATCCCCAACCCTAGTTTTGTATTTTATTTAGAGACAGGGTCTCACTGAGTTGCTTAATGCCTCACTGTTGCTGAGGCTGGCTTTGAACTTGAGATTCTCCTGTCTCAGCCTCCTGAGCCACTGGGATTACAGATGTGCACCACCATGCCTGGCTCAATTATTTTTATAGTTCATTTTTTATATCATATCTTTGATTTAATATATGTTAGTAGTTTAAAGCTACTCTAACTAGAAGAATTTTCCTGAATCTTAAGAATTATGTTGGAAGTCATGCTTATATTGCCCCCTGAAGTTTCTACCACCTTGTATAATTGTTCTCCACTGAATTAAGCCAGGATAGATTTTCAAATGAAAAGTTCAGTTGAAGAAATATTGTAATAGTTTGGGTCAATCAATAGTTTGGGTAAGAAAATTGGAATCTAATATTTTCTGTACTTAGAAGAATATTGAGTCCTTTCAGCCTATATAGAAAAGTGCTAAGAAAAATCCCAGAGAGCCTTATATGTTCTGTTTATGTTTAATTTGAGACTAATCACTTATCTTTAATTTTGGTGAATCTATTCAGTTGAGTTAAATCTAATTATTCAGTAGGTATGGATAGTCATCAGACCTTTCTCTTTTGACTTCATGATATATTATTTTGATTAAAGAAAAGACACTACTTAAACTTGCCTATTATATTATTACTTTGGCAGATACTAAAATTAGTGTGAAATCCTTGAACACTTTACTAACTGTGGAAATGACTGAATGTGATTTAATGGTCCTTATTGATTAGAAAAGATATCTGGCCTTGTATTTTTTAAAAAATATAATTTGTACATTCCCAAATGTTGAAAAATACACTGATATCAATTTAATGTATTGGAGGAGGAAGAGGCAAGGTGAAATAAAAGCAACTTTTCATATATCACTAATGCTGGTCACCAAGACACATCATTTTTGAGCTTTTCTTAGAAATATTTTTCTTGTCTGCCACAAAGGTGTTATCATTAGACTACCACTTCTTGACACCAGAGGGGGTGTTTTCTTCATTTAAATGAAGCAGGAGCAAGGGTACATAAGTCCCTAATTATTAATCTGACTATCTTCTCCCTTTAGAGTTTTTGGAGGGAAGGTGGCCATTCCTGTGAGAGGTGTTTAATGGTGTGAAAATGGAAATATAACTCCAAAGTGCGTTTTGTTTTTCTTCAAAATGTGGGGAAGGGAATGGAAAGGTCAGTTTACTCATATTTTCGTGATTTATTGTTAAATAGATTTGGCCCCATTGTTCTATAAATCTTTTTTTATGCCTTTTTTTTTTTTTTTAATGTAGTGCCAGGGACCAAACCCAGTGCTTTACTCATGCTAGGAAAGCGTTCTACCACAAAGCCACAATCCTGGCCCCTGTTTTATAAATCTTTTATAGATCATCCCTATAACTGATGAGAAGGTGAATTTTATTTATTGGGTAGTACAACTCTGATTTAACTCACAGCAGTAAAGATTAATTTTGTGAAACAATTTGGTCTTCATATCTGGGATTCTACATTTGGAAGACAGTTGCTTTCTTGGCTGCTTTTGAAAGAGTTTTGGTTCAGTCAATGTCAGTAGATTTATAATTCTAGACGGTAATTTTGCATACTTCACATAGTGTAGTTTCTGATGTGAATTTCTTCTGTGAGAAAATTGGACATAGATCTGGGTGAGTCATGTTGTTACCTTTTCTTAGGATTGTTCCTAAAGTAGAATGTTTTATTAATTCTGATTGAAAATGAACTATTCATAACACTGAAATTTCCTTTGCACATTGATATTTTTCTAAAAAAGTACTGAGATCTGGTTCAAAAAGATATAATAAAGAATAATAGGTGAAATATGAATTGCAAACCTTTGGGAATTGAGTCTTATGTGAGAAAACTGAGGAGTCAGGCAGAGATTTTGAAGATCATGTAACTTTTGGGAAATTTTGGACAATTCATTTTGAAACTGGGTTATTATAATAGGTAGAATTCTGTATGTTAAGAACAGTGATAGCTTTTAACTTTCATATGACAAATTACATAGTCTCCTCTTTAAAAATGATCTGTTAGGCTGAGGATGTAGCTGAAGGATACAGTACAAACTTGGCATGCACAAGGTCCTGCGTTTGATCCCTAGTGCTGTGAAGGAAAAAAAAATTATTGAACTTATGTATTCTAACTGAACCCTACAGTTTTTTGATGAATTGCATTCAACCTTGAAGGCTCCCTATGGTCAGGGGAGATTAGGTAATTAATGGTTGAAACTGATTACCATCCAAATTTTTAGTGTTTATAGAGCAGATTATATTGGGCATAAATTTTTATATCATTTTGCTGAATTAATAGTCTATCATTTTTTAAATCTTTATTTAATCCAATATAGTGATTACTTATAAACTGTTGGAAAGTCCTTTGAGAAGTCACTTATTTAGATGGCTGATATTTTGGGATGTAAGAAAGTAGGTATTTGCATTATTATATACTTACATTATTATATATAATATTGTTATATATTTTTATTTCTTTAATGCAAGCTTAGAATGTTGATCACTGTTGAGTAGCCTTCATAGGTGTACCCCACCCTAGGCCTCTGTTCAGTTTTAGAAACTGGCATACTTCCTTCCCTGGGCTTTTTTACTTCTGGGTGCAATTGTTTGTGTGCCAGAAGATGAAAAAAAAGAATACCTAAAGTTTGCCAGTCTTTGAAATGGTTAGAGATCATGAAGATGGTGTGGTGTGCCATTGGCATATGGGCGTATCTAAGTTGGAAAGAGACATTGAGCAGAGCTAATATATTCCTAGTTTCCCTCCCCAAACTTATAGCAAGTTTGCCTGTGGTTTCTCTGGGATCAGATGCCTTACCACACACACCCTGTACCCTGCCTCACTCTAGTTGTCTGGTTTTTATTGCAAAAAAAGGGGGGTATCGACTTTAAGCTTGTTTGTATTTATTCGGGAAGTCAGAAATTATTTAAATAAATGACTACTTTTATTCTCCTGTACAGTTTTTGTCTGCAGAAATCATCTTTTCATAAGCAGAGGGTAGCTGAGTATTTCAGCCGGCCTTTGCTCCTTCTTCCCCTCCCCTTCCCCACAGAGCTGAATCCTTTGGAAAGACAGCTTGATGCATTTAGTTCACATATATGTAAGTGCTCATTAACTAAAGTGTGGCTGGTGAGTCTAATTTTAGGCCTGCCACCTTTGGAAGTTTCAGTTTTCTCTTCCATTGATAATATCTTTTAATCTTTGTAATGGGTTGGGGGCAGTCCTGCTTTTATGTATGTGAAGTAGGAGATTACTTTTTTTCTTTGTAGTAGTCAAAATGTTTTCATTGCATGAAATTTGAGTTTTGACTTAGATACTCTTTCTCCTTTTTATTTTTATTTTTTAAACTTGGTATTGTCGATTATTTCAAAGACTCTATTTTGCCTGTCTGTTTAGCAGTATTTCCAGTGGTGGTTCAGTATTTCTGTGTATTCCAGCTGTTTATGGAGTCTTTATGTTTCTCTGCATTTTTTTGTTTTATTTTTTGAGGTGTACACACACAGTTACACTTCATGGAGTTGCATCCAGCCAAGTATCCATGTTCTTCTTGTGAAGAGGCAGAGAAAATCACCTCTCCCAAGAATTTCCACCTTCTGACCAAGGGAAATGTGTCCTGAAGAGCTGTACGCAGATGGGAGGCAACTTGTTTGCTTGTTCTGCTGCTAGAGCATTGATTTAATTAGAAGACAGGCTGTGGGTGGCCATGTGCAGACAAAGAAGCACCAGACAGAGCCCAGTTAGCCTGGGACAGTAAAAGTAAGTTACGCTCTTTTAAAACACTTTTTTTTTTTTTTTTTTTTTGAGTACTGATGCTGATTCTTGCCTTTAGTACTGAGGGGCAACTTGTAACTTACTGATTGTGTTTACACATTAGGTACATCTGTTCTTTTTCTAAGACCCTAGAGATAAAATGTGCTTTCTAGCACTGAGTACCTGCTTTAGTGGAAAAGCAGTGATCCCCACCCCCAATTTTTTTTTTTTAAGAATAAAAAGGAAACTCAATCATTACATTTTTAGATTAATTTTACACTGCACAAAAAGCCTGTATTAGTTTTTGACCAAGTGAAAATATGTTAAGTGCAGAGTTTGTCATGTTTATTTTGTTCTGATGGGAACATGAAGACTTGTTTTAGCCTTTTCTAGCCATTTCTTGATGAGCAGTGTTGACCTCATCAAATATATTCATCTTGACTAAATTTGGTAGGAGAGTTGGTCTAAGATTAGACTTAACAATTCCTGCAGACTATGTAGCTTTATGTGTGAGCCTTTATTTTTCTTTGGGAGTTGTTATTTTATTTATATATATATATATATATATATATATATATATATATATATATATATATATATATATATATATATTACATTTTGAAGTTCAGTTTTGAACTATTTAAAGTAACGTGATAGTATGATAGAGTTGGTAGTTTGACTTTGTTGTAATACTCAGAACTTTGGACTTCAGAGTAGAAAATATCTAATAATCCTCAATTCATAGGAATGTTACATAAAAGGGATTTAATTAGATTTAGTGTTTTTAGAATTTATAGTGTTGTGATTTTGGAGTCATTAGGTGTGTGTGTGTGTGTGTTGTGTGTATTTGGATCTATATCATTTGAGGCATCAATTTTATAGTCTAACAATGATTTTATTGTTGTTTTTGTTTTTTTGTTCTTGATAGTGAAAGGAGCTAGGCTAAGATTGAGTCCAGCAAAACCAAAGGCTGATACTAAGACACTTAATGTGAAAGGCCGCCTTTTGATTTTAAATTTTTGTGCTTCTCTCAAACCCAGGCCTTTATTCAGAATCTGGAAGAAAATGAAGAAGAATCTTAAGCTATATAATTTTTAAGAATCCCATCAAGATCATATTCTAAATCTTGCTTTAAAATAGAGCAAAACATTACTTAATTTTTTTTTCATTGTTTGTGCGTGTACATCTCTCTCTCTCTTTTATGTGTATAGCAGACTTTACCTAAGTGTTAGAGTAATGATGAATTGTAGATCACTTTAGGAAACAGCTAGCCAGGCATGATGGTGCACACCTTTAATTCCAACCATTCAGGAGGGGCTGAGGCAAGAGGATTAAAAGCTTAAGGCCAGCCTGTGCATTTTAGCAAGATCATGTCTCAAAATAAAAGTAAACTGGAGATATCGCTCAATGGTAAAGTACCCCTGGGTTCAATCCTTAGTACTGAGGGTTAGGGAGGGGGGAATCTTAAAATTTAGTTTTGGACATCCCAGTTCACAAAATGTCTTTGCCTATTTACACTGCCAGATAATTTTTTTATTCATTATTTATTGTTTTTAGTTTGGTAAAATATATGCAACAAAAATTTTATAGTTTCAACCATTTTTAAGTGTACATTTCAGTAGCATTAAATGCATTCATAATGTTACACAACCATCACTGCTGTGTATGTTCAGAACCTTTTCATCATCTCAAGCAGAAACTGTACCAACTAAACAACTTTTGCCAGGGAGGTTTTTACTGACTGATCACTCCCACTAAGTGTCCAGAATCTGGCATTGTGTACACATTTCTTGACAGTTCATGACATGCTGCATATACCTTAGCACAGGGCATCAACATTGTAACACATTAAGCTTCCCAGAAAATTCAGAGTGGGAAACACATTTGTTTTCCTCTCCTGGAATATATGCAGATGTTAACAACATTTTTTTAGTGGATTGGAAGTGTTTTTTAATAAGAAGGAGATATTTAGTAGAGGATTTGAAGGTTGGTAATAGCCACCCCCCCTTCAATTCTGACCCTGTCATATGATAGAAGGATGGTTTAAATTATTGTAATTCCATGATCTGTTAGGTTCTTTTTGAGTGATATTTCCATATTATTGTCAGCATGGTTAAAAGGTGTAATTATTTAGGTTGAAGGGAAGTATAAGTAGCTGCCAAATTTGGCAATATTGAAGAAACAGCTACATTTGTCTTTTCTATTGTAGCTCATGTGGAAAGGACAATTTCAGGTACTGTGTGTGCTAACTTCTTCCTGGACATCAGAAAGAATCCAACTAAAACAAAGTTTAAAACTATTTCAGATGTGCAAGTCTCTTGAAGCCAATATTTTATTTTAGAGGTTTGTGTTATGTTTGACAAGCAACTCTGTACCGCAATTCTATGACTTTCAATTAAAAAAGTGAAAACCAAACTGCTGTGATGTCGTTTTTCTGCTTAATTATGTTACATTCATTTGTAAAATTAGGTAGATTAATAAGTGAGTATAAATGTGCAGTGCTTTTTGCAAAAATATTTTAAATAATAAGATTAATGGTTCCATTTTTTGACAAAACATTTTATGCTATGCTAGATCAACAAATCCTCTAATGAACAGATATCAACATTTGTTTATTTATTTTTTTCTTCTGACATTTCCAGAAGATCTAAGAAAAACATGGAAGGGCTTTCTTAGTACATATATTTGTTGTGAGATCATATTAAAAATATACTTTTAAGAAATAAAGTATATTGTCTTTTGTATAATTTGAGCAGTTAAAAAATGAACTGTCACAGATACTAAAACTTGGTTCAGCATACTATATTTGACTCAAGTGTTCATAGACTGTGATACAAACAAATGTTCTCTCCACTTACATTCAGGATAACTAAAATATTACTTTAACACATGTTAAAAGTAGAACACTGTAACTATTTGGCTAGATATAATTCCAGGCTGTCTAAGTTGAGTAATTTCCTCAGGCATTCCAACTTTGATCAACCACAGCAAGAACTTTTAGCATGTCTGTAAAGCAGCCAGTGCATCTGTAAATATGTCCTGAGGAAGAGAGAAAAGAGGGAATGCCAAAAAAGAAAGAATATTTTGTGTCGTTAAGGAGCAGTTACAGAATGAAAATGGAAAGTATTTTATTTCCTTAGAAACCCTTTTTAGATAATTGAACCTCTGATTTCTAAGTATGCCCTGTGGTTCTGTATTAATGAATGAAAGATACTTCATTTGGGCCCAATAAAAATATTTTCTGACTAACTCTGCTGAAACTTATTAAAGTACATTGATTCTTGAACTTTCTACTCTTTATAAATGTAATAATTGAATAAAACCCAAATGTAATTAATAGTATGTGTTTCAGTAAAGTGTGTTTTAATGTTTATAATTGTTCAGTATTTGGGTGAAAATGTTTGCATATGGCTGAGTTTTCAAGAATAACTCTAAGAACAGGCAGTACTACTAAGAAACTTTTTTTTTTTCAACACATGGATGAATGTAGATTTTTTTGATTTTTATTTTCAGTGACCTAAAAATAAATGTGCAAATAGCTACTGGTTTCCATATGTAAACATGGACTTAAGAATATTAATAATGGTAAATCACCCTCTCCTGTATGGGAATTACATATTTTCTGTATTTTTGGATATAACTTGCTCATATCATGGATATAACTTCCTGGAGATATTTTAAGATACAGTTAACAATTACTTATAAACTGGATATTCAATTGGATGATCTATCTAGCTTTTTACTATGTTAACAACAGATACTATTACCTCAAATGAATTAGTTCCAGTTCTGAAAATTCTGCTTTATAGTATCAAAATTTAGGAGAAATTCCTAATCCTCTTTGGCTTTCATGTTGTGATCTCAGTTATTGTCCATATTCTTTAATTATTTATTCCTGAGAAATAAGGTTAACACAGTTAAATAAAATTTACTAATAAAAAACATTTGCCATAATTTCATTGAAAGTTTATTCAGAACAGAACAAATGGCGCTATAACTGATAGATTTATATCTTTCAAGTCCTTCTCCTGTACCTTAAAAGAAGTGTAGAGAAATGATGAATGGAAAAGCTGGGAGAGAAGGTAGAGGGGCAGGTTCATTAATTGTGGTGTTCATGGATGGGTGCTTGAATAGATATCTGAGTTGGTTACTGTATTAGTTTTATGTCATTATAGCAAAATACTTGAGGCAGATAACTTTATCAAAAGTTTATTAAGTTCACAGTCTTCAAGGTTCAATGGCATGGCACCTTCATTGGCTCAATTCCTGGTGAATAGTGGGTGGCAGTAGTAGGAATGCCTTTTGGATCAAGTGATCATATCTCAAGCCAGGAAGGAGGGAGAGCTGGGAGTAGGCGAACCCCAATTTTTAAAGCGACCCTCCCAGAGAAGTCCTGTGGGAACTCTCTTCTGAGGTAATACCACCAATGACCTAAGGATCTCCTCCCAGGCCCTACCTCCAAAGGTTTCATTACCTACCTTCCTGTAGTATCACCCTGCAAACTAAGCCTTCAATCATAATAGACCCTTGGGGAACACTCAAACCACATCCTGACTACAGCAGTTACCTTTTTAGTGTTTCTGTGTTTACCTGAGAATTTTTCTTCCTTCAAATATTGTTCATCTGAATGCCATAGTTTATTCAAAATATATTACTTATTTATCTTTTCTGCCTACTACCTTGTTTTTGAAGTCTCTAAAGTATACAGGGAGAACATAAGAGCCAACTTTTGCCTTTCGGGTGGCTGGTTCTCTAATTTATATATATATATATATATATATATATTTTTTTTTTTTTTTTAAATAATTGTTTTACCTGATTATTTCTTTGCCATTTTTTTGCATTCTACCATGCTTTTCCTTTATGTATGTATTCTTGTGTTTATTTATTTGCTACTAGTTTCAAAGAACATCATGTTTTATTTGTTATCTTGATGAAGACAGTCACAAGTTGTAGATGAAAGTTGTCTTACATTAATGGCATTTGAGAAAAAAATACCATTATATTTTGTCAGTCTTTTCCTGTAGATTTTGGGTAGTAGATTTTGGGTAGAAAGCCCATTTGACTCATTTTGAAGAGGCAGAAAAAGTATTATAGATTCTGTTTGTTGTAGTCAGAAGATATGTGACATTTCTGACCACTAACCTGGTTCTTCTTAGTAAAGCTTAATTAACATGGTATTTAGACTGCAACACAGATGAAATGACTCACTTCCCTCTTTTCTATTTTTTAGGTAGTTATATATATTCAATGTTTGAAATATTCAAGTAGCATGATAATGAAACCATGATCTGTTGTTACAAGTGGCATTTGTGTGAAAGAACTGTTTTGTCCAAAATCTGCATTGCATGGAGAATTTAGAATTTACCTGAGAAAAAAGCTCAGATTTTGCATTGCAGAAGCTTGAGACCTCCTTAACCTTTACAAAAAGATGTAAGCCAGAGGTTGCAAAGAGACAATTCACAGATGTGTGTGAATTGGCCCATATACTAGTTTTTAAAAGTTGGAATTTATTGTCATCCTTTAGTATTCAAGAGACATAAAAATATGGATTTCTGATTAAAAAAATAAAAGATCTGGCCACATGGAGCATGCATTCTTTTAGGGCTGCAGTTTGCCAGGGCTGAGTGACAGCTGGCCCTTGAGTGTAGGAGTTTTTGAGTATAACTTAACACTGTATTTCAGTTTAGGTATGACTGAAAATAAGTCTTGGACAGAGATGCCAACTTTTGCAATCTTGTGAGGGCCAAGAAAATGAGTTGATGGCTTAACTGACATTAGTTTAATGCTCTGGAGGTTGCAAATTGTTGTAACAGAGACTTCTATTTTTTTCCCTGCTCCGGGGCTGAGGTAGCGAACTTAGGGCCTTGTGCTTACTAGGCAAGTACTCTACCACTGAGCCACATTCCCAGTTATTAATAGGGATTTCTACCAGAACGTAAAACTGTAATAAGTTTTGATGTAATTTTTTTTAAAGTAGGAATTGGGTATTAGTGTTACTTTATCATTTTATTATATAGAATTATAATATTATATAGAATTTCTGGTGAAACTAAAAGACTTTTCAAAAAGTTTCTTATTGGAACAGTTGAACCAATACTAAAGCAGATCAAAATACCTTCTGACCCAAGTTAATTTACTAAATTGTTCCTTTGTTTACTTCTAGTCCCAGGAGTAAACTACTGTTTTCAGTGTTTATGATGAAGAACATAACATATGTCCAACCATGTTGCATTGATCTCCAAACTTTTGCTAACCTCCTTAATGATAGTTAACTTCCAACATCATTTATTTTATCTTGATTCCATTATTCCTCCTCCTCCTCCTCCCCCTCCTCCTTCTTCTTCTTCTTTTTTTTTGGTGATACTGGGGATTGAACCCAGGTCCTTGTGCATATTAGGCAAATGCTCTACCACTGAGCTACATCTTCACTTGTCTATTATTTCTTAATGGAAAACATACTAATAAAAATCATTGAGTTGCATATAATATTTATATAATGGTGGTGCGCACCTGTAATCCCAATAACTCAAGAGGCTGAGACAGGAGGATTGCAAGTTCGAGGCTAGTCTCAACAACTTAGCCAGACCCTGAGCAACTTAGTGACACCCTGTCTAAAAATAAAAAATAAAAACGGATATAGGTCAGTGGTAAAGTGTCCCTGGGTTCAATCCCCAGCACCAAGAAACCAAAAACCAGAAACACCCCCCCCCAAAAAAAAAAAAAACAAACAAAAAACCCCAACAACCCCAAATCTAGAACCAAAAAAGTCTGATAAGGCATCTCTGATGATTGCCCAGAAGCTTGCTATGTCCATTTACCAGTGACTCCCATTTTACTTATGTTTTTCCAACCCTTCTAATTTTTTTTTCCACTGAAAGGTGAATCCTAGTTTCAGAGCACTTAGCTTTTATATTTTCTCATAGCTCATTTGTAGCTTTTTATCCCTGTCACTGTCCTGATGTTAATAGATACCTTTACAAGCCTTCTCAAGATGTGGTTTGTGGAGAAAGTGAAATTAAACAGCTTGTGAAGTTCATTTAAATTTGGAGTTTCTCAAGAGGAGGAGCCTGGGCCAGCAGAATCATAATCATTTGTGGTAACTTATTGGCAAAAAAAAAAAAAGAATATCCTTTAGCTTCAACTCACATTACCAAAATCAGAATATTTAGGGGTATGAGAATGGGAATTTTCATTATTATTTTTTAAATGTTGAGTTAATTATAAATACCTGCAGTCATAAGAACTAATACAGAAATTCTTTGGACCCACAGCAGTAATAGTCTTTAAGAAATTTGCATTTTAAAAATTTTACATTATATTTTCGAAAGTTTTTGAGCATAGCATATATACAGAAAAATATAACGCCTTTTTTGTAAGGGGACAGACCCATGAGTTTTTCAGAGTGAACATAGCCCTGTGTCAGCAGCATCCCAGATCAGGAAACAGAACATTTCTGCTCTGTAAAAGATCCCTTGTTCCCTCTTCCAGTCACCCCAGGTGAGAACAGTGTTCCTACCTCTATTCCTGTATGTTAATATTGCCTGTTCTAGAACTTCACATAAATGAAATAATACAACATGTATTCTTTTGTTTCTGCTTTGTTAAATTGAGGTAAAGATCACAAAGCACAAAAATAACTATTTTAAAATAATTAAGTGATTTAAAAATTTCAGTGTTATGTAACCACCATCTCTCTCATTCCAAATATTCTCATTTCCTTAAAGGAATTCTCATAACTATTAAGCAGTTCCTCTCTGTTGCCCTCTTCTCTACCTCCTGGCAATCCCATTCTGCTTTTTGTCTTGATGGATTTACCTATTCTGGATATTTTATATAAATGCAATCATACATTTTTGTATGACCCCCCCCTTCTTAACTTAGCATAGTGTTTTTGAGGGTGAAGCACATTTTAACATGCATTCGCACTTTTTTTTTGAGGAGTATTCAGCATTATTTATGTGTATATGTTTATCCATTCATCCATTGATGAGCATTTGGGTTATTTCCACATTTTGGCTATTTTGAACAATATTGCTAATGAGTGATCTTGTACAAGTGTTTAAACACTTGTTTTCAATTCTTTTGGGGATATACCTATAGGTAGAATTGCTGGTAATTTTATGCTTAGCTTTGTGGAAGCACCAAATTATTTTCCACATGAACTGAATGAACCATTTTACATTCCCAGCAATAATGTTCAAGGATTATAATTTCTGTATATGCTTGCCATCCTTATTATTAATTTCTATTTTGTCCTTAGGCCATCCTTGTGGGTATAAAGTGGTATCTCATTGTGGTTTTGATTTTCATTTCCCCAATGATAATGAAGTTGAATATTTTTATAGGCTTGTTGGCCATTTGTATATCTTCTTTGAGTAAATGTATGTTCATCTCTAATCTGTTGCCTATTTTTTAAATTGGGGTTTTAAAAAAATTTTTGGATGTTGAAAGTTATAGGAACTCTTTATATATTCTGGATACTAGACTTTCTGGATATTACACTTTTATTTATTTATTTATTCATTAAATCTGAAGTTATATCAAAACAAACAAAAGTAAAAAATTATAAAACACTTGCAGTCTTTTTCTTCTCTTTTTAGCCCTCTGACTTTGTCTGGTTTTATGTTTCATCATCATATTTTCTGCTGTCTAATATGGCATCTAAGGCACAGTCAGTCTTCATATCCATGAGTTCTGCATCTTCAGATTCAACCAATTGCAAATTAAAGATACACCAAAAAATTGTATCTGTACTGAACATGTATAGATTTTTTTCTCTTTTCATTCCCTAAATAATAGAGTGTAACAACTATTTACATAGCAATTACATTGTATTTGGTATTGTAGATCATCTAGAGATGATTTGAAATATATGGGAGGATGTGCATAGATTATATACAAATGACGGACCATTTCATAGAAGGAACTTAAGCGCACGTGGATTTAGATGTGGGGGGATGTACTAAAACCAGTTATCCTTGGGTACACTGGACATCTGTATTTAATTTTCTTCCTTTCTTCTTCTTTGTCGTCGTCTTTTTTTTTTTTTTTTTTTTTTTTGTGCTGGGATCAAACCTAGGGACCAGTGAGCTGTATCCCCAGCCTCTGTATTGAATTCTTTATTATCTGTTGCCTTAGCTAGAATTGAGGCTCCATCTAGGCAAGGATTTTTTTTTCCTTCCTGTTTTGTTAACTGTTGTATCCTCATGATTTAGATCAAGGTTTGGCAAAGTGTGATCAGAAACCTAAACAGAACTTCTGCCTATTTTTGAATGGCTCATAAACTACTAATGGTTTTTATTTTTTAAAATAATTGAAACAAAATAAAAAAGAAGACCAATATTAAATTTCAGTGTCCAAATTAGAGTTTTAGTTGAACACAGCCATACCCAATCATTGGTGTATTATCTCTGGCTGCTTTTTTCCCATAGTCACAAAGTTGAGTGGCTGAAGCTTTATCTGTGTGATTCACAAAGCCTGAGTTATTTAATGTATACGATCCATTATAGAAAAGATTTGCCTGCACATAGGTGCTCAATAAATATTTGTTGAGTGAATGAATCCTAATCTGTACTGCTACAAGGAATTTAATTTGGGAAACTTTAAACCATATAATTCTTGAACATAATAGAGTATTCTTCTTCTTTTCTTTTTTTTCCTCTCAGGCCAATGCATATGCTTACGCAAATATTTTACCACTGAACTACTTCCCTAGCCTGTTTCTCTTATATAAAAATAATTCAATAAAGTTTGTTTCAAAGACTATCTTTCCCCTTCCTCATCATTTCTGATGCTGGTTTTCAGTGGAGGTCATAATTAAAATAATTTTGATAACATACTTAGTTTTGAGAAAGAAGCCATGTTATCATACATTTTTCTATATTTTATTCATCTAATGATGTGTTTGTTGAAGTTACACTTGAGTGACAGGGTATGAACAGGAACATATTAGTAATTTCCTGTTAATGTCTAACTTCTCTTTAATGGAAAATTGGAAATTGGACAAATAAATCATTTTATATAAAATGACTTTATAATGTGCCAGTCTAGTTTTTGTACAACATTTGAAAACTAAATTGTTTGCATCTGTAAGAGCTGTTAATAGAGGTTACATAATAGATCCCCAGAGGTACAGTATACTCTGTAGCTTTGCAAAAAGTTCTTATTTTGTTTTATGCTTTCAGCAAAGGACATTAAATGGGTAATACAGGTTGTGGGTTTATAGTAAAAGAGTAATGCTTTACAGATCTTTGCCTTGGCGTGGTGTTCCCAAATTTTATTAATAGGAAAGTGTTTCCATGTCATGGTGGGAGAGTAATTCCTGACTTGCCTCTTGGTCTTCCCTTCCTCTCCTTGGTAGATTAGTCAGTCAGAGGGATCTTATTTTTTAAAAGCATGTCTCCTTTAATAGTTATGAGTAAGCTTAAAATATATTTTGCTTTTAAAATGCCATCTTTTAGACACTTAAAACGCTATGGCATGAATTTATTTCATTTCTCTTGTTTTGATCAAGAGAAGATTAAATTGTTAACATTCCTTTGTATTTTCCTGGCATTTCTCTGTAGGAGTATCCTGTAAGAATTAGTATCATTTACTTTTGGGGTTTTAGTTCACAATAATAAATAATTATATTTGTACCTAATTGTGATTAACTTTTATTCAATTATTCTGCAAATATTTCTTGAGTGTCTACCAGGTGCCAAGCATTGCTTTAGACATTGACATGCAATACCTAAAAAAACATATTCGTGAGTTTATGGATCTCATATCCTGTGAGGAGGATTAGAAAAACAAAAATTATAATATCAGGAAATGCACCAAGAACAGTGTGATTCCTGTGTAGTATGGGATAAGAATAGGTGGGAGTAAGTTGGGAGAGGGAGAGAGAAGTCAGATTGTGGAACGCTGTAAACCTTAGAAATTTGGACATCAGGTTTTATTCTAAGTCTCATAGAACATCAACATAGAGTTTGAATAGCAGTGTAATAATGTCTGACCGATTTTAAAAGGATCGCTGGCTACATACTAATTCTATATAATGTCACATGAGAAAATCAACAAATGACTATTTAAAAAAGTTTATGTCTATTATTTATAAGGGGAAAGTTACTATATAGGGTGATTCATTTATATCAAGTATTGGTATGCTACTTTTTTATCAGCTTCATTGAAGTTTAATTTTTTTTCTCCTTGTAGTACTGAGGATTGAACCAGGGCCTACTCAATACTAGGCCATGCCCTACATCCCCACCCCTTTTTATTTTACTTTGAGTTGATCTCACTAAGTTGCCCAGGCTGGCCTTAATCTTGGAATTCTCCTGCTTTGGCCTCCTGAGTTTGCTGAGATTATAGGTGTGTTCCACCATGCCTGGCTTGAAGGTATAATTTATAGCAATTTACCAATTTTAGGTATACAATTTGATAAGTTTTGACAAATTTATATAATCATATAATCACCAATACAATCATAATATTTAATATTTTCATCAACACAGAAATTTTGTTGTACTTGTCTACAGTGATTCTCCCCTTAGCAACCATTTGGCAACCACTGTCTGCTTTTTTATCACTGTCAGTCGGCTTTTTTCTAGATTTTGTTTCAAATAGAATCATATAATTTGTGGTCTTTTATGTCTGGCTTCTTTTACTTAGGACAATGCTTTTGAGATTCCTCCATATTTTGAGGCATATTAGAAATTGTTCCATTTTTTTTTGCTCAGTAGTATTCAATTGTTTAAAATATCCCATTTTTTTATGCATTTACTGGTTAATGGAGTTTGGGTTGTTCCAGTTTTTGTATGTTATGAATAAAGCTGAAATGAATATTTAAATACAGGTGTTAATGTAGACATATGCTTTCATTTCTCTTGGATAAATACTTAGGAGTGGAGTTGCTGAGCCTATAGTAAATGCATGTTTAACTTTAACAAAAATGGCTAAACTGCATTTGTATTCCCATTAGCAATGTATAACAAAGTTGCTCCATATTCTTGCTAATACTCAATATGGTCCGTTTCTTTAACTTTAGCCATTTTAGTGCTTATAGAGTGATATCTGGTGGTTTTAATTTGCATTTCCCTAATGTCTGTTAAAAAGATTATGATTATGATTATGATTATGATGATGAAGATGATAAGGTAGACTTTATTTAAGGGGGAACTTTATTATAATGGATATAGGTCCATTGCTGTAGAATTTTGCACTGAGGGACAGAGATTAACTTTGAATTCAGCATGGGCATGTGGGAATTGATAGCCAAAGAGCAGAGTTGGGGTCAGTGGATGGAAAATTACTAAGAGGAAACGTAAGGGACAAGGGCAGATTCTAGCTAACCCAACATAATGGGATTCTTGCTGGAGGCTTTATTTTAAAGACCTCATGAAGCTTGTTGGTAATCCAAAATTTCCTGGTTTTGTAGATTATGTTGGTCTCACCTTAGAATGGACCCAGTTTTCTGGATTACTTCAAGTTTTTGGAATGTGAGATAGTGTTTTGCATATTAAACATATTACTTGTTATTTTGGAACAGACTCTATGTCTGTTCAGTGCCCTAAGGAGTGTTCAATCCAAACTTTCCTATCTTTCTTTTCTAAAGATTGACTCTTAGAACGAATGTCTCTAAGACATTTATTTTTATTGTAATATTTTACATTAGCTTTTTCCCACTCTTCTCTGGTTGAAGATCAAGTATGACATGGTCTTGAGCGACATGACTTGGTATATATTTTTTAGAACTATTCACAGTATTGGAACAAAAAAGTAGTGTTTTTCGTTAGACTTCATATAAGTTGCTGACCTCTAATTCCAGGCCTTTTTGTTCTGTTCAACATATTACCTTATTCTTTTCTTCTTTATAATATTTTAAAAAATTCAAAATTTGCCCTCTTTTAGTATACAGTTCAATTGTTTAATGTAAATTTTCAAAGTTTTATAACCATCACCACTATCTAGTTTGATTTATTTTCACCATGTCCAAATGAAATATTGTACCCATTAGCAGTTATTCTCCATTCTTCCTTCTCTTCAGTCCCTGGTCACCATTAATCTACATTATAAATTTGTCTATTCTGAACATTTCATTTAAATGGAATAATCTAATACATGGGTTGTTTTGTCTGGCTTCTATCACTTGGCATAATCTTTGTAAGGTTCTTCCATATTGTATCATGCATCATTACGTTTTAGTGCTAATTAATACTCCATTGTATAGATACATCACATTTTGTTTCTTCATTTATCAATTAATGAACATTTTTTGAGTTGTTTTCAGGTTTCGTTTATTATAATATTTAATTGCTTTAAATACCCATGTATTTGTTTTGGGTAGAAATGTTTTCATTTCTCTTGGGTATACATGCAATTGCTGGGTCAAATAGTAACTCTGTGTTTAATTTTGGGAGGAGCTGCAAGATGTTTTCCAAATTGACTGCATCATTTTACATTCCCCTCAGCAGTATATGAGGATTGTCATTTCTCTACATCCTTGCCTCCAGGTGTTATTATCTGTCTAATTATAGTTGTTCTTTTGGGTATGAAGTAGTATTTAATTGTGGTTTTATTTGCCTTTTTATGAAGACAAATGACATTGAACATCTTTTTATGTGCTTACTGGTTATTTATATATCATCTTTGGAGAAATGTTAATTGATATCCTTTGTACATTTTTATATTGTTTTTTTTTTATTTTTGTGTGACAAAGATTTGTTATACATTCTGAATACAGGTCACTTATTGGATATATGACTTGTAATTTTTTTCCCACTTTGTCAAGTTTTATAACTTCCTTTGAAATACAAACGATTTTAATTTTGATGAAGTTCCATTTATCTAGTTTTTTCTTTGGTTGCTTGTGCTTTTGATTACATATCTAAGAAACTATTGCCTAATTCAAGGTCATGAACACTTGTCCTTAAGTTTTCCTCTAAGAATTTTAGAGTTTTAGCTCTGAAGTTTTGACTTTTGATCCACTTTAGGTTAATTTTTGTGTATGGTCAGAGTTAGAGGTCCAATTTCATTTTCTTATATATAGATAACTAGTTGTACCAGAACCCTTTATTTAAATGACTATTCCTTTTTTTTTTATTGAGTTGTTTTTTCATTCTTATTGAATTAGCCGTAAATGAAGGGCTTATTTCTGGATTCTCAATTCAATTGCATTTGTCTAAATGTCTACCTATTACTGATTACTATAAGTTATAAACCTAGAAGTGTGAAACAGATCTGTCCTTTTCAAGATAGTTTTAGCAATTCTTGGTTCCTTGTATTTCTATATGAATTTTAGGATTAGCTTGTCAGTTTCTGCAAAAATGGCACCTAGGATTTGATAAGCAATTGTGTTGAATTAAATCAATTTAAAGAGTATTGTCATTGTAGCAATAATAAATCCTCTGCTCCATGTACATTGGATGTACTTCTATTTAGGTATTAAATTTTGTTGACATGTTTTAGAGTCATGTTTTATAATTTTTATGCTGCATAAAAATTATACTACTTTTGTTAATTCTCAACTATTTTATAGTTTTTTATGTTGTAAATTGATTCTTAATTTTATTTTTGGATTGTTCATTGCTACTATATAAAAGTCAATTTGAATTTTGTATAAATTGATTTTAGATCCTACAATCTTGCTGAACTTATTAGTTCTAATAGTATTTTTATGGAGTCCTTAGGACTTTTTATATACAAAAAATGTGTTATCTTCAAATGGAGATAATTTTACTTCATCCTTTATTTCATTTTCTTGCCTAATTATCTTACTAGATTGTTCAGGATATTGTTGAATGGAAGTGGTGAGATTGAGCATCCTGTCTTGTTCCTGATTTTAGGGGAAGTAGTTGGTCTTTCACTATTAATCATAATGTTAGCTTTGGACTTAGGTTCCCTTTATCATGTTAAGGAAGCTACTTTGTATTTCTAGTACATTGAGTGTTTTGGGTTTTGTCAGGTACTTTTTTTTTTTTTAATAGGGTTATGCTTTTTATCCTTTATTTTGTTAATATGAGGTATTATATTGATTTTCAGCTATTCAACCAATCTTTCTTTCCTGGTATTCTTCTTATTTATAGGATAATACCTTTTTGATATTGTGCTGGGTTTAGTTTGAGATTTTTGTGTCAATATTTACAAGATATATTAATGTATAGTTTTCTCATCATACATTTTTCTTGTTTTGGTATCAGGGTAGAACCGGCATCATACAATAAGTGAGGAAGTGTTTTCTCACTTTCTAGTTTTTAGAAGTTTATCAAAAATTGGCATTAATTCTATTTTAAGACTAACGGCATTTTAATTTTAATTTTTGTCTTTTAGGATTCTCCTTTTACAAATGCAGGAATGGGATCTAACCTAAATCTCTTAGGGGAAATTGAGTGTGATGCCAGCATAATGGATGGAAAATCCTTAAATTTTGGAGCAGTTGGAGCACTGAGTGGTATGTGGGCATTATGACATACTACCTCTATTTTTTGAAAAACTTCTGCATATTACCATTTCATACCTTCTAAAGATATTCCAGTCTTCTTTACCATTCTTGCTTGAAATAGTGTTGAAAACAAACATTTTTCTTCTTTAACTGAATTTAAAATATAAAATCTCGCTATGAATGATTTTAAAGAAAACAGCAAAGCAACCTGTATCCAAGTTTTTGGTTAAAGAATGAGATCATCATCCTCTATCCCTTCTAGAGATTACAGATATTTAAAACTTGATTTAGAATAATCTTATTAATTTTTCCATTTGAAATACACAAATATTCTTATCATAAAAAATGATGTAAATTAGGTTTATGTTTTATCTTCCAAATCCTTTCTTTTTATCCTCTTCTGCCCTCAAGTTTAACCAGTGAAGATCCAATGCATTTATCTATGTATTTATATAATAGAGACATAGTTTTATTTTGTGAATTAAAAAATGTATATATTATTACAAAACTTTTTTTTCTTTCAATAGGATGTCTTGGAGACTTTTTTCCATACCTTTACATAAAAGATATATTTAATGTTTTGTAATTCATTTAAATATATATGAAGTACACAGGTTTTAATTGTGCAGCTTCTTGAATATTTAAACGTATATATACCACATACAACTGAATAAATGTATACACCTTTACCAAGGAATTAGATGTTTTCATGTTAAGAAGTAGGACATTTCTATAATCCCAGAAGGACCCTTTATGCTTCTTAGCCCATACTTCTTGTGCTTCCCTCCCCTGTTCTGCTTTTAGACACCATGGACTAATTTGCCTGTTCCTGAAATTGGTGTGAATGGAATGAAATGACTGTACGTCTGGTTTTGTTTTTTGCTTAGCATTATGCCTGTGAGATTGATTTGCATTTTGTGTCACTATAGTTTTTTTCTATTGCTTAGTAGTATTTCATTGCATGAATATACCACAACTTATTTTATCCACTCTTCTTTTAGTCAATGTTTGAACAGTTTCTCGTGGTTTTTCAGTGTTCTGAATAAAGTTGCAATGAATATTCTTATGTACACGTTTTGATAGAAATATTTGCTGATTTCTCTTGGATATATACCTGGAGTTAGAATGCTAAATTTAGGTACATATATTCTTTGTTTTAGTAGATAGTGCCAGTTTTCAAGTTGTTACAGTTCATACTCTTACAATGTATGAGCATTTCAATTACTTATATCCTTCCAAATTTTGTATTGTTGTTATTTTTAAAATTCAGGCATTTTGACATGTATGCATTGATATTATTATTTTAGTTTGAGTTTTTCTGGTGACTCATGGTACTGACAACATTTACATAGGCCAGGTGAACTTGTTTTGAAGTGTGTGTCCACATCTTTTGCATATTTGTATGGTATCATCACTTTTATTGATTTGTCAGAGTATTTAAATATTTAGATACAAATCTATTGTCAGATATGTGTATTATGGATATCTCCTTCCAGCCTTTGGCTTTGCCTTTTCACTCTCTTGATGCTATCTTTTGGTGAATAGGTCTTAAAATTATGATGAAGTTTAGGTTATTAATCCTTTTGTGGTTGATTCTTCTGGCATTTTAAGAAAAATTCCCTATCTGTGGTTATAATGATAGTCTTGTTTTCTTTTAGTAATTTTATTATTTTTACCTTTCATGTTTAGCTTTCTAATCAAGTTCAAATTAACTTGTGTATGTGAGATGGGGATCAACATTTATTGTTTTTTTCACAAGGACTTCCAAATTGTTCATTGTCCTTTATTGAAAGGTCAATCCTTTCCTCAGAATTTCCTTGTCAAATCAGGTATTTGAATGTGTAATGGTTTGTTATGGCTGGCCTCATAAAATGAGTTGGGGGTTTCATTTTCTCTATTTTTTGAAAGGGTTTGTGTATGATTGGAATGATTTCTTTCTAGTTGTTTAGAAAATTTGTTAGCTATCCCAAATTAGTGGTATTTTCTTTGCAGGAAGTTTTAAACATGGGAGTCAATATCTTTAGCATTTAATAAGATTGTCTGTATTTACTTTTTCTCATGTATGTTTTTCAAGGAATATCTATTTCATATCACTTATCAAATTTACTTTCCTAAAGACAATTTAATTAGCTTTATTTATTGGATTTTAGTTTAATTCTACCGTGATCAAAGGTAATAATATGTATGCTTCCAATTCCTTGAAAGTTTTTGAGACTTGCTTTATGGCCCTGCTCATGGTGTGTTTTGATAAATATTTCATGTGAACTTCAAAAGAATGAGTATTCTGCAGTTGTTGAGCACAGTGCCTTATATATGTCAGGTTAATTTGGTTATTCATTTGTTCTTATTATTTATTCTCTTTTGTACTGTTATAATATGTAAGAAAAGATATTTCAATTAGTTTTAATTTTATTCATTATGAATTTTACTACTTGTGCTTAAAGGCTATTAATATTTCTCTGTAAATTCAGTGTTTAAACCTCTTTTTAAAAATTTTTAGTTATAGATGGACCCAATACCTTTATTTTATTTTTTAAATTTATTTATGTGGTGCTGAGTATCGAACACATTGCTCCACATATGCGAGGCAAGCACTCTACCACTGAGTCATAACCTCAGCCCTGTTCATACGTCTTGTATGGCTCACCTTGTGAAAGGTCTGTTCAGCATATTTTTTGTCATATTGGAATTTGAAAATTTTATTTGTCAAAATTATTACTTTACCCTTTATGGATTTTGTATTTTGCATTTCTTAAGTTTTCTCTCATGATTTCTAAGCAACAGTCACCTATATTTTCTTAGTATGTATAATTTATTTTTCATTCACCTCTTAAATACTTCACTTTTTTCCTAAGGTGATTAAAAACTGTCCCTATGTGATTTATTGAACAACAGTAATAATAACAAAAATATCACTTATTGTGTGACTATAATATACTAGGCATTATTATGTAGGAGTCTACACATATTTAATTATGTAATTCTCAAAGTAACTTTTTGGAGTTATTACTTTTATCCTTATTTTACAGGTGAGAAAACTGAGAACAAAGAAAGATTTTGTTTAAGATTATTGTCTGTATGAGTCTAAGTATAAGACAAAAATCATACAGTAATTTAAGCAAGAGAAATTTAACATAAAGAGTCATTAAGAAGAGATAGGAAAGGGTTGGCGTTGTAGCTCAGTGGTTGAGTACTTGCCTCGCAGGCATGAGGCACTGGGTTTAATCCTCAGCACCACACACACACATACACACACACACACACACACACACAAAAGAAGTAAAACAAAGATATTGTGTCCATTTACAACTAAAAAAAAAACTAAAAAAAAAAAAAAGAAGAATAGGAAAGTCACTACATAAAGATGGAAATAGGTTAGGTGTGGTAGCACATGCTTATAATCCCAGTAACTCAGGAGGCTTGGCAGGAGGATTCAAAGTTTGAGGCCAGCCCCAGTAATTTAACAAGACCCTAAGCAACTTAGTAAGATCCTGTCTCAAAATAAAAAATAAAAAGGGCTGGACATCAATGTTTATAGCAGCTCAATTCACAATAGCTAAGCTATGGAAGCAACCTAGGTGTTCTTCAACAGAGGAATGGATAAAGCAAATGCGGTATATATACACAATGGAATCTTATTTAGCCATAAATAAGAATGAAATTATGGCATTTGCTGGTAAATGGATGGAACTGGAGAATATCATGCCAAGTGAAATAAGCCAATACCAAAAACCCAAAGGTGGAATGTTGTCTCTGATATGTGGATACTAACCCAAAATAATGGGTTAGGGAGGGAAGAATAGAAGTTCATTTAATTAGACAAAGGGGAATGAAGGGAAGGAGAGGGAATGGGAATAGGAAAGATAGTGGAATGAATATGACATAACTTTCCTATGTTCATATATTAACCCACAACCAGTGAAACTGCACATCATGTATAACTGTAAGAATGGGATCCAAGTTAGAATAAGTTATACTCCATGTATGTATAATATGTCAAAATATACTCTACTGTCATGTACATCTAAAAAGAGCAAATAAAATAATAAAGGAAAAGGAAAAAATGCCACAATGAAACACATTTTTAAATTAAAATGCTATAGTAACATGCAACCCACATAGAAAAGTAAAAAATAAAAAAGGGCTGGGGATCTAGGTCAGTGGTAAAACTCCCCTGCGTTCAATTGCCAGTACCAAAAAAAAAAAAAAAAAAAAAAAAAAAAAAAAAAAAAAAAAGATGGAAAGAGAACTCAGTGTGTCCTAGGGCAGAGGGAGAATACTCAAGGAAGGATAAACTTGGAATTGGGTTTGGATCTTGTTCAACAATACCTTCAAGGTGTGGTTGCAGCCCACTAGAAGTTGATGAATTACCCAGGCTAGGGCTGGCCCAGACTCATTGTGTGCAGAACTAATCTTGTGATGCATAGGTGAACTCACACTGGTAGATGGGCACACTGAAGTTAAGAGGCTTTGAAATTAAACTCATTTATATAGGATAAAGGTTGGGTTTTTGGCTTAGTAGGCAACTATCCCCATTGAACATTTGTTATATATGCCTCTGGGACTAAGGACAGACTGTGGGTATCAGGGACAATGTTTAGGGTATAGTCATTCTTTCTGGGATTGTCTGCTGTGTGTGCTGCTGTGTCTGGACTCAGAAGCTGGACAAAACATGTGGTGAGCTAGAGAAAGCCGTGCATCCAGGGCACGTAGCACTATAGAATACCTTGTCAGGGCCAAATAGTGGAGACAAAATTGCAGAAGCCCTCCCAACAAGCTACCCTTTCCTACTACAATGTATCTCCACTGCCCTCTACTGACCATGACTACCACTGTGCCCTCTGGCAAGGGTAGTATATTTAAAGGGCCCATATTCGCTTTTGCAGATAGGCAACAGAGGGTGTAATTCCAGTTGAGAAGTAATAAACTGAAACTGGTAGAGTGACAAAGTAGTCTGATTCCTGTGCTTTTCACTTTGTGTTCTTTTTACCTCTCCCGTATAATTTATTATTTTCCCACTTGTTTTGAAATACTCTGTATATTATATATTAATTACCCAAATCCACACTTAATTTTACTCTATTCCATTGATATATTTGTCTATTTCTCAAACCACACTCTTTTTTTTGAGTCTTTCATTTTATTTTATTTTTTTTTTGCCATACCCTATTACAGTTTATTTATTTTTTTATTGGTTGTTCACAACTTTACAAAGCTCTTGACATATCATATTTCATACATTAGATTGAAGTGGATTATGAACTCCCAATTTTACCCCAAATGCAGATTGCAGCAAACCACACTCTTTTATTTTATTTTATTTTATTTTATTATTTTTTTTAAAGAGAGAGTGAGAGAGGAAAGAGAGAGAGAGAGAGAGAATTTTTATTATTTATTTTTTAGTTCTCGGCGGACACAACATCTTTGTTGGTATGTGGTGCTGAGGATCGAACCCGGGCCGCACGCATGCCAGGCGAGCGCGCTACCGCTTGAGCCACATCCCCAGCCCGCAAACCACACTCTTTTAAAAAATATTTTTAGTTGTAGATGGATACATACCTTTATTTTTATTTATTTATTTTTATGTGTTGCCAAGGGTGCAACCCAGTGCCTCACACGTCCTAGGCAAGTGCTCTACCACTGAGCCACAATCCCAGCCCTCAAACCACACTCTTAATTAGAGTAACTTTGAATAAAAAATTATATCTTGTAGGAGGAATAACTCTTCATTTTTCTTTCAGAGTTTTCCTGATCAATAGTCTGCTTGTCATGTATCATAGAAGTCCTTTTGAAGTTTTGATGGTGAATTTATAGATTTGAATTTATATGTTAATCATTAATGTCTTTACAATATTGAATCATTAGATCTAGCTAGAAATATATTAATGCCTTAAGAACTGCTATAGAGATCTTATCTGGGCTATTTCTTTTTTGATATTTCATACATCTTTTATTTATGGCAGAACTTCTGGTATTTAGCTAAATTTCTACAATTCATTTTATTTTGAGTCAGTCTGATAGTCTTAAGTTTTTGTAGTTTCTTTATATTCTGCTGCTACTGATTATTATTATTATTTACAAATAGTATATTGAGAAGCATCCATAGATTACTGGTTAAGGGCATGGTCTCTAGCACTAGCTGCCTGTGTTAAAATCTCAGTTCTGTGACCTTGGGCAGTAACTTAAACCCTTTGTACAAATGTTTCCTCATTAATCAGGGAGGGTTCCTAAGCATAGTTATGTGGTAGAATTCAGAGATCTGTTAAATAAATAACCTGACAAAAGAGTTTGGCACTGAACCTGATGTATACTAGGTACTGGTGCATATTCATTGCCTTGTATCATCATCATCATCATCATCATCATCATCATCATCATATTTGCTATTGTTGTTGTTATCCTGACAGTGTTTGTAATACTAAGCTGTCCTCTGAGATAAGATTATTGTATGATTAACATTGTTATCTCACTTTTACTTACAGTTTTACTTCCCAGAAACTGTCTAAACCACGTTTTAGGTTACAGTCTTGTCAATTTTTACCCAATGTGAAGATCTTCCTTTCTATTCTTTCTCTCTTATAGGTTAGGTTTTAAGATTTTGTCTCCATGGTAAAATTGAAACTGTTTATAATAGTATTTATTCCTTAAAGGTTTTATGGTCAATAAATGTCTAGGGCATTTATGTACTTTTGATAGTAGGTAAATGCACATTTTCAGTTCATTTTGTTCTTTTCTGTTGTGAAATCTATTAAAAAGAAACTTTATTTAAATATTTAAATAAACCTATTTAAATATTTGTATTCAATCTTTGTTGCTGTAATTTATGATACAACATGAGAATATTTATCATATATTTGTTTTTTCTTATATCTACTAGATATTCATCTATTTATAAATTTGAATTTTATTATCTGTGATAACTAAGTTTTCATTACAATATTTAATACCTTGAAAGAGAATGATTTCCAAGTTTTTAAAAAGTTTTTTATTGAAACAACATAAAACTGAGTAGGAAACTTGGTGACATTTCTGATTTTTTTTCCTGCCCATTTTACTTTATAGGAATCAAGAACCCAGTCTCAGTTGCAAACAGACTTTTGTGTGAAGGGCAGAAGGGCAAGCTGTCAGCTGGCAGGATTCCTCCTTGGTAACCACTTTGTTCATTCTGATTTTCCCTGGGCTTTGGTCTTTGGTGCATGCAGTGTGTAAAGGTTTTTTTTTTTTTTTTTTTTTTTATCCACAGAAGGTTATAGCTCTTGGTTATGCACCAGCAGTAGGATGCCTTTGAGATAACTTTGTTCTGTGATCTTGGAATGTTTTGTATACTTGATAAAACTCCAGATGGAATAGAATATTGTGGATTAAAGCAGAGAAGATCCAAGTTAATTTTTGGTTTTGTTTTTGATTATCAAGAGGTTTTGCTGTTACTAAGTCCTCAAGTAGGGCCATTTATTATGAAACTTTAGAAGTTTCTTACACATTCAAGTCCAGAGTTTAAAGTGTGCCACTTTGGGGTCATTTTATTGTGAAACTTAAGTATCTGACACAGTAGACTTTAGAGTCTAAATTAATTAACTTTGGGGGAAATTCTTAGAATAAAGTACATTGAACGTTGTAAATAACTTTCATGAATGTGTTATCCATCACTAATCATTAACAATGTTTTATCCTTGCATCTCACCAAAAAAAGATAAAAAGATTTGTAGGCCAGAACTACATATCCAGAAGCTCTCATTATGTGAGGGAATTTGATCTATGTAAATGGTGTCATCTCAAATTGTTGTGGAGAAAAAGAATGGTGCAACCAGTAAATTGTGTTGGAACAATTGGCTACCTAGTGAAAAAACATTGTATTAAATTCCTTTGTTACATCACTCAGAAAAATACAGTCTAAACATAAAAAGTATAATGTAAAATGTTGTTTGTGGAATATAAAATTATAAACAACCTAAATGTCCATCAATGGCAAAATAAATTGTTTTCTAGTCATGTTATTAGGTACTCTGTGGCATTAAAAAAAAAAAGAAAGAAAGAAAAAGGCAAGCTAGGGTATTGTGCTGCCTGTAATCCCAGCAACATGGAAGACTGAGGCAGGAAGATCACAAATTTGAGGCCAGCCTTTACAGCTTAGTGAGATCCTGAGCAACTTAGCATGACCCTATCTAAAAATAAAATAAAATAAAAATGATTAAAATAAAAAGCACTGGGGATGTAGCTCAGTGGTAAAGTGCCTCTGGGTTCAATCCCCAGTTACCCCCCTCCCCGTACTCCCCTTCCCCCACCAAAAAGAGGAAAACATTTGTATATATAGTAACATTGATTACTATTAACATTAATTTGTTTGGAATACCGTGACAAAATACCATAGATTTGGGTGGCTTAAATAGCAGCCACAAATCTAGAGGCTGGGAATACCAAGATCAGGGTTTCAGCCTGTTTGGTTTCTGGTGAGGGCTTTCTTTTCAGCTTGCAGATGGTTGCCTTCTTATTGTGTTCTCACATTTGAGATGAGATGGGGTGGAGTTTGAGAGAGGCAGGGAGGGAGAAAGAGATATTTTATTCTTCTAATGAGGACAATAATCTCATCATGAGAGCCCTACCTTCATGACCTCATCTTTTTAAATTTATCTCCCCAAAGCCCTATTCCCACATATTGCAGTGGGGATTAGGGCTTCAATCTATGGTTATTAGGGTACACAATTCAGTTCCTAGCAGTAGATCTCCACATTGTAGAGTTAAAAAAAATCAAATTGCTGATGATATGTTTAGATGAACATATATTTTCTTTAAAAATTACAAAATAATATGATTAAACTTTTTAATGAAATGTCAACAAAGGGTTTTAAATTGCTTATACTGAAAATTTTCTAATGGAATCCTCATCTTTCCCAGTGTCTCATGTCCTCATCCTGAACCTGTCTCTGTTATGTTCCTAGTAACAATTGACCTGATTTTAAGCTTTTCTCATTCTTATATATTCTTTATACTAGTATATAAATGTACAATAGATAGATGTACAATTAGTTTTGGAAAGAATATTACCAAAGTCACTGTGATTACCTCAGGGAAGCAAGAAAGAGGGAACAAGATAAGGCAGTTGTCAAAGGGAATGTTTAGCATTTCAATATTTTATAGGGAGAAGATATATGAGAAAAAGTGATGTCCATCTCTTCATTAAAATGAGATTATATAATAATGCTATACCTGCTTGTAACTAGCTCTCTGATTTTGTCAGATACCTAGTTCTTCATCTTTATTGTTTTCAAAATTATTTTCATGTTTTGCACTTTATATATTTTAGAAAATTTAAATTCATGTATTTTAGGATTAGCTCACTCATTTCCTTAAATGGCTTGCTGGAATTTTGATTAGGATTCCCATAAATCCATTTTTTAAGTTTTTTTTTTTTGTATCAGAGATTGAACCCAGGAGTGCTTAACCACTGAGTCGCTTCCCCAACCCTTTATTTTGAGACAGGGTCTTGCTAAGTTGCTTTGGGCCTAATTGCTGAGGCTGGCTTAGAATTTGGAGTTCTCCTGCTTCAGCTTCCCAAGTCATTGGGATTACAGACAGGTGCCACCATGCCCATCTATTAAGGTCTTTTTTTACCCTCTCTGAACAGGGTTTTATATTTTACAATGTCTATGTCTTATACAAGTTTTTCTGTACTTACACTGAGATATTTCATTCTTTTTTGACATTATGGTAAATGTGTATTTAATAAATATTAATTTTCAGTTCCTCATTGCCAGTATATAGGAATATAATTGATTTTATTATATTGAAGTTGCATTTGGGGAGTTTGCTAAAATCATATATTATGGTACCATTTTCATAGATTTTATAAAATTTTCTACATAGATATTATGTCTTCTGGGAATAAAGATGGTTTTACTTCTTTCTTTGTAAGGGTCCTTAAATTAATTTCTTTTTCTTGCTTTATTGCACTGACCAGAACCTTCAGTGCAGTGTAGAATACAATTTTGAGAGAGAACATTCTTGCCTTTAATGTGATCCTAGGGAAGAAGCATTTGAAGCATTTGATCTTTCACCATTAGGTATGATTGTTGTTGTAGGTTTATCATAGATCCTGTTTATTATGTTGAAAAAGTTTTCTTTTTTCTTAAGTATGCTGAGAGTTTTTAATGTGTCTTACTTTTTCAAGTGCTTTTCTGCATCTATTAAGATGATCTAACAATTTTTCTTATTTAGTCAATATAGCGATTGACTGATTTTTAACTATTAAAAGCAGTAGTTGTATTAGTGGAATAAACTCTACTTGGTTATAATGTATTATCATTTTTATGTTCCTGGTTGTAATTTACTAATTTGTGGAGAATTTGTATATTATGTTTATGTGTGATCTTGGTTTATATTTTTCTTGTAATTCTTTGGTTTGGTTTTCTGCTCCTTGGATGTATAGTTATGTATTTCATCAGATTTGGAGAAATTTAAGTCATTATTCTATCAGGTATATTTTTTTGTTACCCCCATCCTTTAGGACTCTGATTATATGTTTACAGACATACCCCCAATTTACTATGGTTCAACTTAGAATGTTTTGATTTTACAATGATGTGTCAGCAATTTGTATTCAGTCAAAACCATACTTTTGTCTGCAGTGGGCCTTGGCATCCAGTTAGCCACCTCACTAGTAAAGGTAAATAATCACTGCTCTGCAGTTGCTAATACTATGTTACTGAGCTATGATGTTCCGTAGATTAGCTGTATCAAATGTATTTTTGACTTAAAGGTATTTTCAATTATAATGGGTTTACTGGGGCATAACCCCGTTGTAAGTTGAGTAGCATCTATATCTGTAATAGTTTTACAGACCTTTGATGATTTGTTTACTTTTTTCATTCTTTTTTTGTTCCTTTGTTTCATTTTGAAGTTTCCAAGGTTACTGATTATTTTTCTGCAATATCTAATTATTTGCAAATCTCATTCAATTTAGTATTTAATTCTGACATTATGGTTTTTAATCTCCAGAAGTTTGATTTGCATTTTTTGAGCAATGTCTTCCATTTGTCTACTTAACATGTTTAATCTTTCTTCGACCTTCTTGAATATATGAATAGAGTTATAATAATTGTTTTAATATGTTTGTTGATTCTATTATCTTTGTTATTTCTGGCTTGCTTTCAATTAAGTGATTTTTCTCCTTTTTATAGTTCACATTTTTCTGCTTTTTTGTATGCTTGGTAATTTTTTAGTAAATTTCAAATATTGTGAGTTTTACTTTTTTTGGTGCTGAATATTTTTGTATTTTAACAAATATTCTTGAATTTTATACTAGGATGTGGTTAAACTATTTAAAACAGTTTGTGGTTAAATTATTTAAAACAGTTTCAGATCTTACTTTAAACTTTGTTGCATGGAGAAGAAGTGTTTAACCTTGAGTTAATTTTGCTTTACAATTGAGGCAAATCCTTTGGAGTAATAGAACTGATGTAGAGGCTTTTTACTCTTGCTGGTGGCAGCCAAAGCTGTTCCTGGCCCTGTGCAAATTTAGGGATCGTTTCTTTTAGAATAATCAGATTATTTGTTTCAAGGCTTTGGGTAATTTACTTTTTCACATGCACCAACCTCAGGCACTTGAAAATTGGAAGAGTACTCTGCAGATCTCTGGAATCTTTTCCCTATGCAGCTTTTTTTCTGCCACTCTGTCCCGAGAATTTTGACCTCTCTGGCCTGTCTGGTTGTCCATTCTGTCTCTTTAACTCAGAGACTGCTTTGCTCCTGTGCTATGGCCTGGAAACTGCTCACAGGAATGAAAGCAAACCCTATGAGTGCAGTAAGGTGAGGTTTATGGTATTTTTTTCAAAGATGGCAATCCTCTGTTGCCTCATATCCAATGTCTAACAGCTCTTGCTTTCTATATTTTGTCTGTTGTTTTATTCATTGGTTCAGACAAGAAGGTAAAATTCTTTCCTGTTATTCAGTTTGTTGAGAAGTAGAAACCTCTCAAATATCCTGAAGTTTGCTATATAACTCTAGTAGTTTAAAAACAAATTCTTTGAATATCCTAAATCAACATGACCAAACATCATGGTTTAACTTTGAACTTATAATAATAATAGTTAACATTTATTGTATTGGAATATTGTAGCAGGCACCATTTCATGTGATTTGCATGCATCATCTCATAAAAATTTTTACAATTTATGTAGGTTTCACACATTTTGCAGTTAAAGAACATGAATGCCCAGACTTGCCCAAGTTATATTGTTGGAAATTTGTGGAGTTCATTCATATCATGTTAGAAATAAATGTTTACACCCAGTCAGTTATTCATTTATTTATCCATTCACTCATTCAGCAAATATATATTGTTCATGCATGAAGGTAGAAAAACTATTAAAGGCAGATGGAAAGGAGGGCATGGCATTACATGCCTATATTCCCAGCAACTCAGAAGGCTGAGGCAGAAGGATTGTAAGTTTGAGGCCATTCTGGGCAGTTTAGTGAGACCTTGTCTTCAAACAAACAGAAGTACTGGGTAGCTCAGTGATAGGATGCCTTTGGGTTTAATTCTTCTTGGGTTTAATTTAATTCTTAGTATTGAAAAAAAGGGAAGAAGTTAAAAGCCATGCATCATCTGTTGAAGAAGCACACTCTTCTATGGGGTGGCAAGAAAACAGTGGATGTTTTCTAAGAAGTCTTACTATGTAAGATATTAATTTATTTATATAGGTAATTGGACAAGGCAGAAGGTATATGTTTGGTCTGTGTCTAAAATTGTAAAAACATTCAGCAGGATCATAGGTTCATTGAACAGTTCATTGCATTCATTCTTCTCTTGGCATCATTATATGTTGCACTATGTAAATAGTGGTGTTTGGTCAGACTACTGAAATGCTTGATATCTTAATAAAGTTGGTGGCATTGTCATCATAAACTCTCAAATCTCCTTGTTTCTTTATTTTACTTAATCTTTAATCCTTGCCCCTCTTATGATTGGAATGCAACTTTGGTAGCCATTACCATATAGATCAGGGATTGGAAGCCTATATAACCTGTGGGCCAAGTTGAGTCTGCTGTTTTGTAAATAAATTTTATTGGAACATAGCCATACCGATTTATTGTTAAGACAAAATTGTTGGAACAGAAACATTCTGACTCACAAAACCTAAACTATTGGCTACCTGGTCCTCTAGAAAAATTCATTGGCTTCTAATATAAATTATGGAAATTATGTGTTTTTTTTTGATGAAACAAGAAAGCTAGACAACTGTTTTTGTTTTATGTTTAGTATGAATAGGATCTGAATCTGAAGTGCTCATTAGACATTCAATTTTTTTGAGAGGCAAATATAATATTGTTTATTTTAAATTCTATTTTATCTATTATAGTTCATAAATTCATTCAGATTTACAGTACTTTGGTTATATGAGTGTGAAAATAAAATTTAAAAACCTAAAGGTTAAAAGAAACATATACCAACTGTGAATTAATCAGAAAGTATAGACTTCATGGGATTGTAATTCAACTAAATAGTTTAAAAAACCCAAATAATAATAGCAAACTTTTATAAGGCAAGTAGGGAAATGTAAACACTAAATATTTTTTGATTTTATTTTTTGTATCTAAATTTTAAGTGTTAAATATATATATATATATATATATATATATATATTAATATTCTTAGAAAGTCATTTTTGGGAGCTGGGGCTGTAGCTCAGTGGCAGAGTGCTTGCCTTGCAAGTGTGAGGCACTGGGTTCGATCCTCAGCACCACATGGGAGGAAGGGAGGGAGGAAGGGAGGGAGGGAGGGAGGAAGGAAGGAGAGAGAAAGACATTGTGTCCATCTACAACTAAAAAATATTTTAAAAAGTTATTTTTAGAGATGCATATTAAGATATTTATAGTTGAAATTTTATAATGTTGGGATTTGCTTCAAAAATCTTGGCATATTCATGAGTAAGATTAGCAATGTATTAATAATTATTAAAGAAAATTGATGATCTATTGGAGTTATCATGCTATTATTCTCTGTACTATTGTTGCCTTAATCAATTTGGGCTGGTATAACAAGATACCATAGTCTGGATAGCTTATAAATAACAAAAATTTATTTCTCATATTTTTGAAGTCTGAGAAGTCCAAGATCAAGAAACCAGCATATTTGGTTTGTATTTTGTGAGGGCTAATGTCACTTGCTGAGTCCTCCTTGCTGAGTCCTTATAAAGGTAGCTCTCTGGGACTTTTAACTCCATTCACAAGGGCTTTGCCTTCTTGACCTAATTACCTGCTCGAAAGACTCACCTCCTGATTCCCTCCTAAAACTTTGGGGGTTAGGGTTTTAAAATATGATTTTTTGCGGGGGTGGACATAAACATTCAGACCATAGCAATTATATATTTTGAAAATTTCTATAATAAAAAGTTAGAAGTCAATTTTTTATTATTTAATTTATTGTTTGCACTTTCTGTCTATCAGCTTTGACTAATCAATAGTCTAATTTGTCTTTCTTCAATTTCATATATTTATGATAAACAAAGAAATGATAGGTAAAATAAAAATCAGTTTTTAAGTTCAAAGAAATAGCTGTTTTTTTCTCCTATGTTTTTTCTTATCTAGAATAACCACTTTGATCATTGGGGTCCCAGAGGATCCTTGAGAGCTTTTTCAGTCACTTAATTACACTTTTTTAGCAATTATAGAATCAAGATGCTTTGAAATGGGTGGTTTCTTTTCATAACATTGTCATTCACATCACCATTTTTGCCCAGGTAGCCCATTTCAGGTGTTTTGCTCAGTAAGCATTTGCAGCAGTATTTTCACTCAGCTTATTGAGAGTTTTAATCATCCTACCTTAGTGCTGATCTCAGCTGATTGGTGCAGCTTTGTTTGATAACACTTTAGACCTACTTTGATGTAAATTAAGATGGGTGTAACATAAGGAAAGTGCTGTTTTCTAGTTGATTATTTAATACCTTTCCCATGTTTACTTAATGCTTAATATGCTTCAGACACTGTTCTAGATTGAGATTTATTGATGAAAAACAGATCTCTATCTTCATGAAGATTATAGTATATAAGAGGGAGACAGAAATAAACGGATGAATATGCAATGTCAATTACAAATTATATAGTATGTTAGAAAAATATGTAAAGCAGGATGAGGAAGATTGGGAGTACTGGGTAGGTGAGTGCACTGTGGAGAAGCATTTTTATTTTTTTATTTTTGCATAGTTTATTGTAGCAAATTTATTTGTCAAACATTGTAATGATGAATAAATGAAAAAAATATTTTATAAAATGCCACTGATTTGAGGTTTTGGGATTGAACTCAAAAGGACCAATAGGAGTAGTAAGACTACCAGATTCAACTCTGGACTGCCATATAGATCACTTAGTTTACTATTTCAGCATCTCTTTTACATCTTCACATTAACAGAAGTTATTTCTTTTATCAATCCTAGAAGAAGAAGATGCTAAAAATGCTATCAGAACAGTTTAAATTTATATCTAAGTTCTTATTTCAACATTTGAATTTTATTTGATTGTTTTTCTTTGTAGCAGTCTTCATTTGGTGTAAGAATAGGAGAAAAACTTTTCTATTCTCAGAATCCTTTGGAATTTTTAATTAAAAATCAAAACTTGAAGAGATAGAGGTACAAAATATCCTTGTTGGCTCTCTTTTCTTTTTTCGATGCTGTAAACTTCATGCCTACCTTTATATATATTAGAAAACAGTTACTGGGATTAACTGGTTTGTCATTGGAAACATCTGGATATGTTCTGAGTGTCTACTTAGTTTTTTGTTTTGTCAATCTGTTAGGGGTCTTATAAACAAGTAGATCTTAAAACTTTAATATGTGTGGGCTGGGGCTGTGGCTGTGGCTCAGTAGTAGTGCACTTGCTTGGCATGTGTGAGGCACTGGGGTCTATTCTTACCGCTCCATATAAATAAATAAAATAAAGGTCTATCAACAACTAAAAAAATATTAAAAATACTTCAATATGTGTTACTCTGAGTTTTTAGTGTTGAAATGATTAGAAGAATAGAAATAAAATATAGAAAATGAGGAATTAACAAGCAGGTACAAGTTCAAGGAATCCATTATTAGCTGACTGAGATCTTTAATAAATTGGTTATGGAAGAAGAAATGATTAATTATTATGCTTACTGCTTGCTATTGCTATTTGCTTAGCCAAATTTCTTGGGGAATGGGATAATTATCTTGCATGCTGTTTGAAATTTTGAAAATGAATCTTTCACAGTAATCTAGTAGTAACATATTAGTCACTTTGTTAGGTTAAAACTTGCAAAAGTAGTTTTGGGACAACAGTACTGTACTCACCACAGAAAAAATGATTCTGTGGGTTCTGTATTTTTGTTGCATCAAGACTTACAAATATAAGCTTATCTCATTGTGTTTTGGCATCACAAGATGTGTCTCCTTATTTGGGGTGTGTCTTGGTATTCTACTAGGCAAGAATACCAAATTTGAAGATTTTCTTAATCTTAGACTCTTAACCTGATTAAATAGATCTTGTGAAGTAAACTCAGAACCATGGTGATCCAAGATAAATCTTCATATTTTTTACTGGGAAGTCAACTATTTTAAATTTTATTATGTTGATTTTTTTCTGTTTTTTACTTGTTAATTATTGCAAATGAGCAAAAGTTTAAAAGAAATTTGAACATATAGCCATATTATTATTTTGAACTATATCAAGAACTAGATTAACATGCAAGACTTTTTTCAGTTAGCACACAGTATTACTTGTATTACTTTATAATATGTAGACAATGACACTATGAGTTTTTAAAAGAATATGTTTTTCTGTTGTTAGCTTTTTAGTTGGAGAAGGAGCCTACAGATGGGCAGTAGATCATGGAATACCCTCTTGCCCTCCTAACATCATGACCACAAGTGAGTAAAAACTTCAAAATTTAAGCTATATGAGCATACCTTCCTGAAAGTGTTACATTACTTCTGTTATGGCCCATGTAGTACAAATATTTAAGGAAGCATACTAACATGTTGAAATATTTATAATTAAAAGCTATGTGAAAAGTTATTTTAAGCTATCTTTGTATTCCTGAGGTCTCCCTGTTGCTTTCTCATGCTTTTAATAAAACCATAGCACCACCTGAGAGAGAAGAGAGAGAGAGAGAGGAGAGAGAGAGAGAGAGAGAGAGAGAGAGAGAGAGAGAGAGAGAGAGAGAATGTGTGCACACGCACAGGCAGAGACAGAGACAGAGACACAGACAGACAGAATAAGGCGGAAGAAAACATAGGTTAACATTTAACTGTCCTTAAGCTGAGGGAGGATTTTTAAAGTACAAATATAAGAAAAGAAAAACAAAGCTTTGACACATTAAGAATTAAAACTGAAAAATACTTGTCAAAAATATGACAAAAGGATATATATCTTTATGAAGAAGTTTACCAGATTCAAAACTACAGAAATACAAGTTAATAGCCCAATAGAAAAATGTTCAAAAGTCACAGGTATTTAATATAGCATAACCAATAGAGAAATTCAAATGAAAATGAGTACATGGTAAATTTGTTCTCTTTTAATTTTTGAAAGGGTTAAAAATATATTATTCCTAGTAAGTGTGTAGTGAAATGAACATAATACATTGTAGGTACAAATAAATGTAACTTGGCAGAGACTGCTAAGTAGAACTGTCTGGTGTGGTGGTACACACCTGTAATCCCAGCTGAGGCAGGAGGATAGCTAGTTGGAGGCCAGTCACAGCAACTCAGATAGACCCTGTCTCAAAACTTAAAAAAGGCCTGGGGTTGTAGCTCAGTGATAGAGTACTTGCTTAGCATGCATGAGGGTTCAATCTCTAGTACTTAAAAAAAATTGCATATATAAAAACTTAAAAGTAAATAATAAAAAATAAATAAATAAAAAGGGCTGGGGATGTACTCTAGTGGTAAAGTGCATTGCAAAGAGGGAAAAAAACACCTTAAATTAAATACACATTTGCATAAAATATTAAAATATATACTAATGGCTTTTTCAATTAAGTCTTTATTTTTGTCAAAGTATTCTGAAGCTAATTTAAATAACCAGTTGAAAAAACGAACCATTAGCTTGAAGGAAACCAAGCTTTATAAAAAGTACATGATTATATCTCATGGCAAGTCTATAATAAGTTTCAACTCTTACAAGTTGTAATATAGGGAAGTTGGAGGGAAGAAACCTGTGTGTGGCAGTAAAGCAGAATAGGAATTTCCATTTTTCCTTTTTTTTATATTTATTTTTTAGTTGTACACAATACCTTTATTTTGTTTATTTGTTTTTATGTGGTGCTGAGGATTGCACCCAGGGCCTTTCATGTGCTAGGCGAGCGCTCTACCGCTGAGCCACAACCCCAGCCCCTGTTTTTCCCTTCTTTGCAGTAGAATTATGTTAGAGTCATATGTCAGGCAAACAAATTAGGTCACTTGCTAGTCTATTGTTTTTTGTGGAGATATGCCACCTGGCATTTTCCAGTCTAGTCTCAACTAGATCTGCTGCATAGCTCTCATCCCTGGACTTTACTTCACTTTCACCTTGGGATTCCCTTTACCTCTCTCCAGTATCAGATTCTCTGTTTCCTGGATCTTATGTGTTTTTCTTTCTTGTTTTACTCTTTATTTGATACATGTGAGACTGGAAAGCATTTTCCCTTAGGTTTTTGAAGAAACTTATTCTCTTATTATCTGGATTCTAGTCTTGCTATTATGCAAGACTCTTAGTTTTTGTGGAAGGAAGCTCTTAATTTCATATTTAGATTATTGTTAACAAAAGCATCTTGAGATTTTTTTTTTCCTTTTCATTCTTAATGTTGAATACTCATTTTGCATTTTCAGTTTGGAAATTTGTGTGCTTCAGTTTTGGGGAAATTAGACAATGTGTAGTAACTTCTTCATATTTTCTCTATTCCTATTACTTTGTTTCTATTTCTGTGAATTAGATATTAACTCATGTGCTTCAATTCACTGTATCTTCCTGAGAAATTACTTTTTCTCCTTTTAAAAATACCTGTTTACTTTTGCTGTACTTCATGAAGATTTTTTTTCAATATTCTCTCACAAATCATCTACTTTTGATGAATTTATAATTTTAGTTTTCATAGTTTTAGTTTTTGAAGGACCAACTCTGATTACTACTTTTTTTTCCTTTTTAATACAATCTTGCTTTTGTCTCAATTATTCAATATTTTTGCTTATCTTTCTTAGGATATTATGGTTTGTTCTTTGTTCTTATCTAATGATTCCCCTTCTATTTTGTGTTTTTCGTTTGTTTGCTGTGGACCCTATCACATGTTGGCAAATTCTCTCAGCTATCTAGTACTGGTCCTCTGATTTATTTTTTTTTCTTTTCTTTTTTTTATTGGTTGTTCACAACATTACAAAGCTCTTGACATATCATATTTCATACATTAGAATCAAGTGGGTTATGAACTCCCATTTTTACCCCAAATACAGATTGCAGAATCGCATCGGTTACACATCCACATTTTTACATACTGCCATATTAGTGACTGTTGTATTCTGCTACCTTTCCTATCCTCTACTATCCCCCCTCCCCTCCCCTCCCATCTTCTCTCTCTACCCCATGGTCCTCTGATTTCATATTTAGGAATGAGCCACTTAAAAGCCACTGTCAAGCATTGTGTGTGAGGGAAGGTCTTGATGACCTCAAGGCAGTTGTGTGATCAGGTTTTTTTGTTGAGGAATCTCTTAGGTTTTGCTCCAACACAACATTCTATTTTCTTAGTTCTGACAGAGTAATAGCCAGTTTTCTGGTTACAAAAGAAGCGACGGGGCTGAAGTTTTAATCTTTCTTTTTGCAAGCTTTTATGTGAACTCTTTTCAGTAGAGCTCTTGATACCTGCCTCCAGCTGTACCTGATGTGCACTAACTAATTTGGGGCCTATGTGGTTCAGCCTTTCAAAAGAGTAAACCTCGTGTTTTCTGCTGCAAGCCTAAGGCAGGGATTCAATCATAGATATTCCTTATTGATAAAATCTTCCCAGTTCTCTTGTTTGTAGTCCCAACTTGACTGTCAGAGCTACCAGATACCTTATATTCTAAGCTCTTCTGATGTTTCTTGGTAAGAAATTAGTTTATTTTGTGATATTGTGCCTTTCAGGTATTAGAGTTCATATTCCTCTCCTCAGTTAGTTACTATTTGTCTACTTGCTTTTTATTTTCCAAGATTTTGTTTTTATTGCCTCCATCATCATCATACCAGTTTGTATTCCTTGTATATTTAACCCTCCCTTTAAATTTTGTTTTGATAGATTTTAATAGGGTGTGGAGATAAACTCAGCTATTTACCATGACAATTTTATTTTACTTTTGTTTACATAAAAGGGTATTATAAAATGGCTATTCCTAGATTTTGCAGGATGACAAAAATATTTTGGCTGTACATTAGTCTTTTGTGTTTGTAACAAGAAAAACACAATATGCTGTAGATTTCTTATGACTTGTTATAACTAATCAGCGAGAAAATTTCCCTGAATAAATAAGGTACTTAAATATTAAGTGATAAATTCTATTTTTCAAAATAGAATAGTATTTACCTATGGTGGATGCATTTAAAAGGAATGATTATAACGATTATTCACATTAAAAAAAAAAAACCCAGACATTGTCTGACATTACACCACTGTCTAGTGCTCAGTAAAAATTAGATTGTGTATTGATGTTGGCTAATGATATGCTATATACCAGATCACTTTTTTGAGGGGGATTATAATTTGTAGGTTTTTAATGCTCTTGAGTATTCCAAAAGATTTTGGGATGTTCTTGTAAGTTTTAGCCTGAATAAATTGACCAAACCTAATATTTTCACATTCACTTAAGATTTCATTCCTTCCTTCAAGTTTGAATTTCTAGCTCACTTCATTACCTTCAGGCCTAGATCTTCTTTTAACGTTTCTGGTAATGTGGGTATGCTGGTGAAGATATCTCTCAGTTTTTATTTTCTGAAAAATCTTTATTTTACCTTTACTTTTAAAAATAATTTTTCTTGGATATAGACTACTAGGTTGGTAGGTATTTTTCTTTTAGCCTATTTTTTTTCACAAGTTTTTCTTTATTGTGGTAAAATACACATAACTTAAAATTTACCATTTTAGCTATTTTTAAGTGTACAATTCAGTTGTGCTAAGTATATTCAGTGTTGTACAACTATCACCACTCTTTATTTCCATTATTTTATAGTTTTTATATTTCTCTTGAAATTCTTCAAGTATTTACCCATATACCCATTTATAACATATTCATTTGTATTTTAAAATCCTTGGCTTATATTCTAAAATCAAGACAATATTTGGGGTCAATTTTCCCCCTCTTGTATCTAAATCGCGTCTTCCTGTTTTAATGCATGTCTAATGCATGTTTTTGTCTAATGTATTTTTTAATTTTTAAATTTTTTATTATTTATTTTTAAATTTTTTGGTCTAATGTATTTTTAAAATGTTGCAAACCAGGCACTGTAGATGGTATATTTTAAAGACTATGGATTTGTTATCTTCCTTTGAAAAATGTTGAGTTTTGTTTTGGCATGTAATTAAATTATTTGTAGATCATCTTGATTTTTGTCACAGCTTGGTTTTAGACTTTCTTAAAGGGGGTCTATGTTAATTTAGCTTTTAGTTGTAGGCTTATGGTCTTCACCACTAAGATAGGACTTTTCTGTGGTTTCACTGGACACCTTAAACTTTGACTTTCCCACAGTGGAAATTTATCAAAATGCCCGTAAGTTTTTCAGCTGGTATTTTTCTCACTAGGCTTTATGGGTCTTGCATCCTACATGAACAGGACTTACTCAGTGATTTGGGGGATTTTCCTAGAGTTGGTATCTTACTTCTGTCTAGGATTTTGCCCTCCATTTCTAGCTGCTTTAGTAGCCCTGATTCTTCTTCTTTTTTCCCCCCTCAGAGCAATAAAATTGTAGTTTTCTGCTTGAATTCTTGTGTCTGTGTGTGTGCGTGCACATTTCGCAGGGGCCTATGGGAAAAGCTGCATGAAAGGGGTCTTACCCAGTAGTTGAATCCTCTCATAATTTTACCAACTTTTGGTCATTCTCCTTCATGAAGTTTTTATTTTCTTTTAAAAGTTTTGTCTAAAGTTTGTAATTATTAGGTTGGTCTGGTATAATCTACTGCTTCATTACCAGGAGCTGAAACCTGTCCTTTATAAATGCATGCTATTAGCAAATATCATACAAATAATAATAGAGTAATAACAAATGATATGCATTAGCAAATAAATTTATATTGCAGAAGTAGATTATTTAAACATATATATTACTTTATTATTACTACTATCATTATATCGTTATTAATGAATTATGTATTTTTTGGCAGTACTACGATTAAACCCAGGGCCTTGCAAATGCTAGGCAAGTACTCTACCACTGAGTGATATCCCTAGCTTTTTAAGTTTTATTTTGAGACAGGGTATTGCTAAGTTGCTCAGGCTGGCCTCAAGCTTGCAATCCTCTTGTTTCAGCCTCCTGACTAGCTGAAATGATAAGCATTTGCCACTATTCATTGCTAAACAATTTTTTTTTTTAGTTTTCAAAGTAAAAAAATTTTTTTTTATTGGTTGTTCACAACATTACAAAGCTCTTGACATATCATATTTCATACATTAGATTGAAGTGGGTTATGAACCCCCAATTTTACCCCAAATGCAGATTGCAGAATCATGTCGGTTACACATCCACAATTTTACATAATGCCCTATTAGTAACTGTTGTATTCTGCTACCTTTCCTATCCCCTACTATCCCCCCTCCCCTCCCCTTCCATCTTCTCTCTCTACCCCATCTACTGTAATTCATTTCTCTCCTTGTATATTTTCCCATTCCCCTCACAACCTCTTATATGTAATTTTGTATAGCAATGAGGGTCTCCCTTCATTTCCATGCAATTTCCCTTTTCTCTCCCTTTCCTCCCATCTCATGTCTCTGTTTAATGTTAATCTATTCTTCCTGCTCTTCCTCCCTGCTCTGTTCATAGTTGCTCTCATTATATCAAAGAAGACATTTGGTATTTGTTTTTTAGGGATTGGCTAGCTTCACGAAGCATAATCTGCTCTAGTGCCATCCATTTCCCAGCAAATTCTATGATTTTGTCATTTTTTATTGCTGCATAGTACTCCATTGTGTATAGATGCCACATTTTTTTATCCATTCATCTATTGAAGGGCATCTGGGTTGGTTCCACAGTCTAGCTATTGTGAATTGTGCTGCTATGAACATCGATGTGGCAGTATCCCTGTAGCATGCTCTTTTAAGGTCTTCAGGGAATAGTCTGAGAAGGGCAATAGCAGGGTTAAATGGTGGTTCCATTCTCAGCTTTCCCAGGAATCTCCAAACTGCTTTCCAAATTGGCCGCAGCAACTTGTAGTCCCACCAGGAATGTACAAGTGTACCCTTTTCTCCACATCCTCGCCAGCACTTGTTGTTGTTTGACTTCATAGTGGCTGCCAATCTTACTGGAGTGAGATGGTATCTTAGGGTGGTTTTGATTTGCATTTCTCTGCTAGAGATGGTGAGCATTTTTTCATGTACTTGTTGATTGATTGTATGTCCTCCTCTGAGAAGTGTCTGTTCAGGTCCTTGGCCCATTTGTTGATTGGGTTATTTGTTATCTTATTGTCTAATTTTTTGAGTTCTTTGTATACTCTGGATATTAGGGCTCTATCTGAAGTGTGAGGAGTAAAAATTTGTTCCCAGGATGCATGCTCCCTATTTACCTCTCTTATTGTTTCTCTTGCTGAAAAAAACTTTTTAGTTTAAGTAAGTCCCATTTATTGATTCTTGTTATTAACTCTTGTGCTATGGGTGTCCTATTAAGGAATTTGGAGCCCGACCCCACAATATGTAGATCGGAGCCAACTTTTTCTTCTATCAGACGCAGAGTCTCTGATTTGATATCAAGCTCCTTGATCCATTTTGAGTTAACTTTTGTGCATGGCGAGAGAAAGGGATTCAGTTTCATTTTGTTGCATATGGATTTCCAGTTTTCCCAACACCATTTGTTGAAGATGCTATCCTTCCTCCATTGCATGCTTTTAGCCCCTTTATCAAATATAAGATAGTTGTAACTTTGTGGATTAGTCTCTGTGTCCTCTATTCTATACCATTGGTCCACCCGCCTGTTTTGGTACCAGTACCATGCTGTTTTTGTCACTATTGCTCTGTAATATAGTTTGAAATCTGGTATTGCTATACCGCTTGATTCACACTTCCTGTTTAGAATTGCTTTTGCTATTCTGGGTCTTTTATTTTTCCATATGCATTTCATGATTGCTTTATCTATTTCTACAAGAAATGCCATTGGGATTTTGATTGGCATTGCATTAAACCTATAGAGAACTTTTGGTAATATCGCCATTTTGATGATGTTAGTTCTGCCTATCCATGAACAGGGTATATTTTTCCATCTTCTAAGATCTTCTTCTACTTCTCTCTTTAGGGTTCTGTAGTTTTCATTGTATAAATCTTTCACCTCTTTTGTTAGGTTGATTCCCGAGTATTTTATTTTTTTTGAGGATATTGTGAATGGAGTGTTTTTCCTCCTTTCCGTTTCAGAAGTTTTGTCGCTGATATACAGAAATGCCTTTGATTTATGCGTGTTGATTTTATATCCTGCCACTTTGCTGAATTCATTTATTAGTTCTAGTAGTTTCTTTGTAGACCCTTTTGGGTCTTCTAGGTATAGAATCATGTCATCTGCAAATAGTGATAATTTAAGTTCTTCTTTTCCTATTTTTATTCCTTTAATTTCTTTCGTCTGTCTAATTGCTCTGGCCAGTGTTTCGAGAACTATATTGAACAGAAGTGGTGATAGAGTGCATCCCTGTCTTGTTCCAGATTTTAGAGGGAATGCCTTTAACTTTTGTCCATTCAGAATGATGCTAGCCTGAGGCTTAGCATAGATAGCTTTTACAATGTCAAGGTAAGTTCCTGTTATCCCTAGTTTTTCTAATGTTTTGAACATAAAGGGATGCTGTACTTTGTCGAATGCTTTCTCTGCTTCTATCGAGATGATCATATGGTTCTTATCTTTATGTCTATTGATGTGGTGAATAACATTTATTGATTTCCGTATATTGAACCATCCTTGCATCCCAGGGATGAATCCTACTTGATCATGGTGCACAATTTTTTTCATGTGTTTTTGTATTCGATTCGCCAGAATTTTATTGAGGATTTTTGCATCTAGGTTCATTAGAGATATTGGTCTGTAGTTTTCTTTCTTTGAGGTGTCTTTGTCTAGTTTTGGAATCAGGGTGATGTTGGCCTCATAGAATGAATTTGGAAGAGCTCCCTCTTTTTCTATTTCCTGAAATAACTTGAAAAGTATTGGTATTAATTCTTCTTTAAAGGTTTTGTAAAACTCCACTGTATACCCATCCGGTCCTGGGCTTTTCTTGGTTGGTAGTCTTTTGATGGCTTCTTCAATTTCATCCATTGATATTGGTCTGTTTAAATTGTGTGTATCCTCCTGACTCAGTCTGGGCAAATCATATGACTTAAGAAATTTATCGATGTCTTCACTATCTTCTATTTTATTGGAATATAGGTTTTCAAAATAATTTCTAATGGTCTTCTGTATTTCTGTAGCATCTGTTGTGATATTGCCTTTTTCATCCCGTATGTTAGTAATTTGAGTTCTCTCTCTTCTTCTCTTCGTTAGCATGGCTAAAGGTCTGTCGATCTTATTTATTTTTTCAAAGAACCAACTTTTAGTTTTGTTAATTTTTTCTTTTTTTTTTATTGGATGTTCACAACATTACAAAGCTCTTGACAAATCATATTTCATACATTAGAATCAAGTGGGTTATGAACTCCCATTTTTACCCCAAATACAGATTGCAGAATCACATCGGTTACACATCACATTTTTACATACTGCCATATTAGTGACTGTTGTATTCTGCTACCTTTCCTATCCTCTACTATCCCCCCTCCCCTCCCCTCCCATCTTCTCTCTCTACCCCATCTACTGTAATTCATTTCCCTCCATGTTTGTTATCCCATTCCTCTCATAACCTCTTATATGTAATTTTGTATAACAATGAGGGTCTCCCTCCATTTCCATGTGATTTCCCTTTTTTTCTCCCTTTCCCTCCCGCCTCATGTCTCTGTTTAATGTTAATCAATAGTTTCTTTTGTTTCATTTTCATTGATTTCCGCTCTGATTTTAATTATTTCTTGCCTTCTGTTACATTTGCTGTTGTTTTGCTCTTCCTTTTCTAGGGCTTTGAGATATAGTGTGAGCTCATTTATTTGTTGGTTTTTTGTTTTTTTGAAGAATGACCACCAGGCGATGAATTTTCCTCTTAAAACTGCTTTCATTGTGTCCCATAGATTCCGATATGTTGTGTCTGTATTTTCATTTATCTCTAAGAATTTTTTGATTTTCTCCTTTATGTCTTCTGTAACCCATTGATCATTCAGTAACATATTGTTCATTTTCCATGTGATATAGGATTTTTCCTTCCTTCTTTTATCATTGATTTCCAGTTTCATTCCATTATGATCAGATAAAATGCAAGGTATTATCTCCACCCCTTTATATTTACTGAGGGTTGCCCTATGGCATAATATATGGTCTATTTTTGAGAAGCATCCATGTGCTGCTGAGAAAAAAGTATATCCATTTGATGATGGTTGATATATTCTATATATGTCAGTTAAGTCTAGGTTATTGATTGTGGTATTGAGTTCTATAGTTTCTTTATTCAACTTTTGTTTGGAGGATCTGTCCAATGGTGAGAGAGGTGTGTTGAAGTCACCCATAATTATTGTGTTGTGGTCTATTTGATTCTTGAACTTGAGGAGAATTTGTTTTATGAATGTCGCAGCACCATTATTTGGTGCATAAATATTGATAATTGTTATGTCTTGTTGGTGAATGGTTCCTTTTAACAGTATATAATGTCCTTCTTTATCCCTTTTGATTAACTTAGTCTTGAAGTCGATTTTATTCGATATGAGGATGGCCACCCCTGCTTGCTTACGAGGACCGTGTGCATGGTATATTTTTTCCCATCCTTTCACCTTCAACCTGTGTATGTCTTTTCCAATCAGATGTGTGTCCTGGAGGCAGCATATTGTTGGATTTGTTTTTTTAATCCATGATACCAGCCTATGTCGCTTTATTGGAGAGTTTAAGCCATGAACATTCAGAATTACTATTGATATATGGTTTGTACTTCCATCCATGTTTGATTATTTATCCTTTTTTAAAAAAATTTAGTTTGTTTCTCCATGATTATCTTTCCCCTCGCCCTCTGTCTTTACCGAGGCACTTCCTACTGATGGTTTTGGTTATTGTTTTTCATTTCTTCCTCGTGTATTGTTTTGCTCAAAATGCTTTGCAATGCTGGTTTTCTGGCTGCAAATTCTTTTAACTTTTGTTTATCATGAAAGATTTTTATTTCGTTGTCATACCTGAAGCTTAATTTTGCTGGATACAGAATTCTTGGTTGGCATCCATTGTCTTTCAGTGTTTGAAATACATTGTTCCATGACCTTCTTGCTTTCAGTGTCTGTGATGAAAAATCCGTTGTTAACCTTATTGGTTCACCCCTGAATGTAATCTGTCTCCTTTCTCTTGTAGCTTTTAATATTTTCTCTTTGTTCTGTATATTGGATATCTTCATAACAATGTGTCTTGGCGTTGGTCTACTGTGATTTTGTGTGCTCGGTGTCCTGTAGGCATCTTCAATTTGTATATCTGTTTCCTTTTTTATTTCTGGAAAGTTTTCTGTAATTATTTCATTCAGCAGGTTACTCATTCCCTTGGTTTGAATCTCTGTACCTTCTTCTATCCCGATGACTCGTAAGTTTGGTTTTTTTATGTTATCCCATAACTCTTGGATGTTTTTCTCGTGATTTTTTACCAGCCTTTCTGAGTTGGCTAGACTGTTTTCAAGATGATATATTTTGTCTTCATTATCTGATGTTCTGGCTTCTACTTGCATCACTCTGTTAGTGATACTCTCAATTGAGTTTTTAATTTGGTTTATCGTTTCCTTCATTTCTAGAATTATTGTTTGATTATTTTTTATAATCTCTATCTCCTGATAAAGATGCTTAACTTCTTCTCTTATCTGTTTATGTAATTCATTCTCAATGTGTTCTTTCGCTGCTTGAATTTGCTGTCTTGTATCCTCTTTAAGGTTCCATTCCATCTGTCTAAGGTGTTCCTTGAGTTCTTTATATGACCATTTTTCTGATGACTCTAGGTCTTCCTGAATATTTAGGCTGTCGCTGTCCTGCATTGTTTGTACTCCTTTTCTTCCTTGCTTTTTGAAGCTGCTCATGTTACTTCTTGTTCTGTTTGACTGCTGAGTTAGTGTTTACTCTTATAAATTTATTAGATGCTTGGGAGGAAAGGTATTAGAAGGGAAGGGAAGAAGTCACTAAAGAGAATGAGAGTAAGCAGGTAGAATTCAAGGAAGGGGGTTAAGATAATTGAAAAGAAATGAAAAGACAAAAGAATAAAAAAAAAGGAAATAAAAATTTTTTTTTAAAAAATAATAAAACAAAATTAAAATTAAAATTAAAATTAGAAGAAAAAAAATTTAAAAAAATTGTAAAAAATATTTAAAAAAACAACAAGAAAGAAAAATGAAAATGAAAGGAAAACCCAAATCAAAAAAAAAGAGAAAAGAAAAAAAAAACTAATAAATGCAGTCTTAGAGTTTGATTAACTTCTCTTCCAGTAGGTGGCACTGTGCCCACCAGGCCAAGTTTCTCCTGTCAATACGCGGGAACCAGTCACTGTGCAGCAGCTCCTCCCATACTGGGCGAGTCTCCAATCCTGAGTGCCTAGGGCCTCCTCTTGTGTCTAGTCACTTCCCACTTTTCCTCTAGCCAGGCCCCTCTCACGGGTGCCGCTCACCACAATACTGGCTACACGCCAGGTCTGCTGCTCCCGGGAGCCCTGTTTTCATGAACGACTGGGCACACTCTCCCAGTTTGCCATTCCCTCAGACCCTAAGTTTGTAGAGCTTGGGGCTGAGAATCCTCAGCGAATTTTACTTGCCCTCCGGTAGCCACGCCCCCGGTAGCTGGTGCAAGAGACCTCAGCTGTCAGCAGTGGTGGGAGCGGTAGTTCCGCGCCGTGGGTCCCGCGCCACCTCTGATTCCCTCGGTCTGGCTGTGTGCTCACGGGAGAGCTGGGAGGGGCCCTTAAGGTTTCCCCGATGTGTGGAGAGGGAAGGCTAGGGAATTACACACCTGTAGCCACAGGTTTCAATGAAGTTATCTCCTCTGCTGCAGTCTGATGACGTCAGTTCTCTGCCATGGTGGTATCTCTTGCAAATGGCGACAGTTTGTTTCCCTTTGCCGGGCGACCAATGCAACGGGTGGGTCCTTACTCTCTCTCCCAAGCCCCGTTTCAAACCTGTGGCCACTACCTATGAAGGCTCGGTAGGCATTTACCTCCGTAGGATGAGAAGGGCTGACCAGTTGTTTCAGCCGGATGGATTAGTGCTGAGTCACAGCTGTTTGTCTGCGGGAAGCAGGCGAACGGGAGCTTGAATTCAGCTGATCCAGGCTCAGAGTGTGTTCTGAGAGGCCCAGACTGTTCGCCCCAGATCCACGTCAGCTCAGCATTGCCTAGTGATCCTGAGCAAACAGATTTAGGTTGTTTACGACTCCCTATGCCTGCATAGCTGAAGAGGTCAGAGACTTGATCTCTTTGCGCCCGCCGCCATGTTCTCAAACATCCTAAACAATTTTTTTTGGTGGACACATATTTTTACATATTTATGAGGTACAATGTGATGTTTTGACTCATGTATACATTAGATAGTGACAAAGTGAGATAATTAGCATATTTATTAACTTAAACTTTTATGATTTCTTAATGGTGAGTGTATTCAAATTCTTTTATTCTAACTAATTTGGGATGTATAATGCATTATGTTAATACTATTCACCCTGCTGTGCCATATAACATCAGAACTTACTCCTTCTATCAAGTAATATCATTGTACCTGATAATTTTTCCCTCCTCTTCTCCCCATTCTCCCCAATCTTTGGTGACCACTATTCTACTCTAATCCTCTGTGAGATCCAGTTTTTTTTCTTTCTTTTATTGTAAGATTTCATTTATGAGTAAGATCATGCAGTGTTTATCTTTCTGTTTCTGACTTATTTCACTTAATGTAATGTTCTCCAGTCTATCATTTTGTTGCAAATGTCAGGATTTTCATATTTTTTATGACTCAATAATATTCCATTGAATAGACACAGGTAGACAGACAGACAGACACACACACACACACACACACACACACCATATTTTCTTTATCCATTTGTATGTTGATGGACATTGAGGTTGATTCCTTATCCTAACTATTATGAATAGTGAAGGTATCTTTTTGATATGTTACTTTCATACCCAGTAGTGGGATTACTAAATCAAATAGTAATGGTTTTATTTTTTGAACCTCCATTAATCTTCATAATGACTGTACTAATTTATATTCTCTCTACCAATATGTAATCATTTCTTTATCTTCATATACTTTCCAGTATTTATTACTTTTTAATTGTGTGGTATAAGAACATATTACCTTTTTAAAAATTGAAATGTTTCACATAAACCTAACCATGTCCTTTACTTCTGTTCCCAGTGTGCTGTCTCTGGTGACAGTTGTTGGTTTGATTAGCTTTTTTGTGTAATACCATACAACAGTATGTTTAGTAACTTTTTTAGATATATAGTATCATAGAATTCTAAATTTCTTTTTGTCAGTCAACAAAATATATTGTGGAATTGTCCATGTTGACACATATAGATTTATTTTTTTGGTACTATGGATTGAATCCAGGGGCACTTACCCACTGAACCACACTCCCAGCCTTTTTAATATTATATTTAGAGATAGGATTTTGCTGAGTTGCTTAGGGCCTTGCTAAGTTGCTGAGACTGGCTTTGAACTCTCGATCCTCCTGCTTCAGCTTCCCGAGTTGCTGAGATTATAGGTATGTACTACATGCCCAGCTAGATCAATTATTTTTTAAAAACTGATGCTGTTATATATAAATATAAATATATATCTATAAATATATATATATGTATGTGTGTGTGTGTATGTGTGTGTGTGTGTGTGTGTGTGTATATATATATATATATATATATATATATATATATATATACACATACACACCCTTTTCTTATTTATTAGTAGGATTCAGGATGTTTGTTTTTGCCATTAGCATTGATAATTCCAAAATACTCTTATGTACATCACTTTGTACATTTTGTTTTTTTTTTTTTAAATCAGGGTAGATAGGTAGAAATAGAACTGCCAATTCACAGAAGACATGCATACCATTTTCCTGTCTGTCGCTGGATTCTTTTCAGAGATTACTTTCTGTGTACTTTTTAAAATTTTTTTTCTTAGTTGTCAGTGGGCCTTTATTTTATTTATATGCAGTGCTGAGTATCGAACCCAGTGCCTCACACATGCTAGGGAAGCTGTCTACCACTGAGCCACAACCCTAGCCCTCTGTATGCTTTTGATAAGACTAGCTTCCGAAAGTCATGCTATTAGTGACCACATACCAGTTTAAAGCAAAGGCTTTAGAGGCATACACCTTTGTGTGTATATGGGCAAGTTGCTTCCAAGAAACTTTTATTATGGAGATGTTGTGTTTACTTAAATGTGGATAATATTTTTACCCCAACCTCTGACATATAGAAACACTTGGATGATAACTATTAACATCATTCTTACTGCTATTAAAATGTTGGATGTGAAACTAAGTCTAGTAATGATTTCACTAGATTTTTTATTTCTATCAGAAGGATTATTAAGTTGAAGTTGAAAGGGAAGTACGTTTGTTGCCCCTTGGTAAATAAAGTATGATCATACATAATTGACACTATGAAGGTGCTGTCTGCTAATTTATAGACATTTCTACTATAGGACTTCAATTTCTTATTTTCTATTAACTATATTTTTTGCTCTTGTATTTTTTCTTTTAACAGGATACTTTGAAAGATAATATGATCGATACAAAACACATTTATGGACTAATTCTAATTGTAGACTTTTATCATAGTTGTTATATAGTATATCAGCCCTTAATGTCATTTTATAACATGCCCAGTAACGGTGTTTTGCATTTTTTATTTTAAGATAATCGTAAATTTTCATGTAGTTGTAAAAAATAATATAAGGAAATCTCATGTTCCCTTTGTCTATTTTTCTTCAATGATAACAAAATTATAATACAATGTCATAATCAGAATATTGACATTGATACAATCTAAATACAGAATACTTCCATCTCCACAAAGGTCTCTCATGTTGCCCTTTTATGACTGTATCCACTTCTCTTCTACCTTAACCCCTGGCACACAACTATATCATATATATTTATAACATATATAACATATATGTAATATATGTGTTACATATATGTAACATATATGTTACATATGTAGCCATTTTCTTATTAGTAGGATTCAGGGTATTTGATTTTGCCATTAGCATTGATAATTCCACAAATATTCTTGTGTACATCACTTTGTACATTTTTTAAAAATCAGGGTAGATAGTTAGGAATAGAACTGCCAATTCACAGAAGACTTGCATACCTTTAACTATTAACATCATTCTTACTGCTATTAAAATGTTTAATGTGAAACTAAGCCTAGTAATGATTTCACTAGATTTTTTATTTCTATCAGAAGGATTATTAAGTTGAAGTTGAAAGGGAAGTACATAATTACATATATGTTACATATGTATGTATATGTTATATATGTATATATATTACATATGTTTTATATATATATTTCTATATATTCATTGATACATATTTTTTTTTCAAGATTATTATATAAAGGGTATTTTACAGTGTGTAACTCTTTGGGATCAGCTTTTTTTCTTTTCTTTTACACAGTGTAATTCTCTGGAGGTTCATCCAGGTGTTTGTGTTTATGGATAGGTTTTTTTCTCTGAGTATTCCAAGTATATTCTGGAGTATTCTATAGTATGAGTGTGCCTCTGTTTGTTTAGCCATTTACCTATTGAAATAAATCTATAAGATTTCATGTACATTTATTCTGTTTCTTTTTTAAAATTGTGAAATATATACCACATAAAACAGCATATTATATTTTTTAATCGTATAGTTCAGTAGCTTCAAATATATGTATTGCTGTGGGACCATCATTACCATTGTATATAGAATTCCTTTTATCTTGCAAATCTGAAACTGTACTAATTTAAGCAATAACTCCATATCCCCCCGCCCCCCCCCCACCTAGCTCATAGAATAGTCCATTTCTGTCTCTCTGACTTCTACTCTCTGTGTCTATGAATTTAAAATGATTTTAGGTACCTCATATTGTATAGTGGAATTATATAGTATTTGGGATTTTTTTTGGTAAATGGCTTATTTCCAGTAGCATGATATTCTCAAGGTTAGTTTATGTTGTAGCGTGTGTCAGAATTTCTTTATAAGGTCTGATAATATTCCATTGTGTGCATCTATACATTTTGTTTTGTTTACCCACTTGTCCATTGATAATTATTTGGTTTACTTCTTTTTGGCTATTAAGCATAATACTGCTGTGAACTTGGCATGTGTACAAATATCTGTTTGAGCCCCTACTTTCATTTATTTATTTATTTATTTATTTATTTATTTATTTAAAGAGAGAGTGAGAGAGAGAGAGAGAGAGAGAGAGAGAGAGAATTTTTAATATTTTATTTTTTAGTTCTCGGCGGACACAACATCTTTGTTGGTATGTGGTGCTGAGGATCGAACCCGGGTCGCACGCATGCCAGGCGAGCGCGCTACCGCTTGAGCCATATCCCCAGCCCCAACTTTCATTTAATTTAGATTTCTAGAAGTAGAAATTGGTGGATGATATAGTAATCATATTTTTCATTTTTTAAAGGAGCTGCCTGAAATACTATTTTCTGTGGTGATTGCATCATTTTATATTTCTACCATCACTGCACCAGGATTTCTCCATATCCTTACTAGCATTTTTTCTTTTCTTTTTAAAGGTAATAGTTATCTTAATGGGTGCAAGGCAATATCTTACTGTGGTTTTAATTTTAATTTTCATGATTGTGATGTTGCACATCTTTTCATGTACTTATTAACCACTTTTATGTGTGCCTTAGAGAATTTCTATTCATGTCCTTAGTCTGTGTTTTTTTATTGGATTTTGTTGTAGGGATATAGGAGTTCTTCATATGATCTGTGTTTCACTTTATTAAACACATGATTTGTGAATATCTTAACCCATTATGTGGGTTTTGCCTTTTTGTGCCCTTTGATGCACAGAAGTTTTACATTTCAAAGCAGTGTGATTTATCTGTTTTTTTTTTCTTTTGCTGCCTGCATTTTGGTATTATGTTCAATCTTTTCTGTTACTTTTAAAAAAGTTTTATAATTTTAGTTCTTACTCTTAGGTCTTTTATCCATTTTGATTTTTTTGCATATAATAACAGGAAATATCAGGAAATGGTTCAACTACATTCTTTTTCTTGTGGCTATCAAGTTTTTCAATATAATTTGTTGAAAAGACTGTCCTTTCCCTATTGAATAATGTTGGTGTCCTTATTGAAATTCATTTGAGCATATATGTAGGGTTTATTTCTGAACTCTCTTCTAATTGTCTTCTGCTTATAATCTTATTTTGAGGATCCCTAATGTGTGATGACAAGATTTAAGAATCTCTCTGTTGTTGGCTTTTGGACAATTAAAGATAAATTTAAAAATACTTTTCAAATGAATAATATTTGTACATTTTTGAGGGGCATAGTATGATGATTTGATACATGTATATAATGTGTAATGACTAAATCAGGGTAATTAGTATTTTCATCTGAAGAATTTATCATTTCTGTATGTTGGGGACATTTTGGACTCTTCTAGTTGTTACCCTGTTGTGGTGTAAAATACTAGAACAAATTCCTCCTATCTGACTATATTTTGGTACTCATTATTTAACCTCTATCCCTCCTCTATTCTTCATTCTAGCGACCACTCTTCTACTTTACTCTTCTCTGAGATCAACTTTTTAAATTTCTACATGCGTAAGAATTTCTGTGGTAATTTGCAATATTTGTCTTTCTGTGTCTGGTTTATTTCATCTAACATGATGGCTTCCAATTCCATCCATGTTCCTGCAAATGATAGGATCTTATTATTTTTTTATGACTGAATAATATTTTATATATACATCATATTTTCTTTATCCATCTATCCATTGCTTTGTATTTTGGTTAATTCTATATCTTGGCTATTGTGAATAGTGCCACAAAAAACATGAGGATACAGGATTTCTTTGATATAATGGTTTTTTTTCCTTTGGATATATATCCTCTATTGGGTTGCTGATTATATGGTAGTCACATTTTTAGTTTTTTGTGACCTCTGTACTATTTTACATAGTGACTATATTAACTTACATTCCTACCAATAGTGTATAATATTTCTCCATCTTCTACATATTTATCAGCATGTTTTTTTTTTGTCTTTTTGATAATAGCCATTTTAATTGGGGTGAGATAATATCTCATTGTGGTTTTGTTTTGTGTTTTTCTGATGATTATTGATATTATGCGTTTTTGTCATTTTTTTTGTTAATTTTAGTCTTATTCTGTTATAGCCAAAGAAAATATATGAGGTAATTTTAGTTTTTAAAATTTTTTTGAGACTTATTTTGTGTCCTAACATATGACCTAGACTAGAAGATGTTCCATGTGCTGATGAGAATTATGTGTATTCTTTCCTGTTAAATGAAAGGTTCTGTAGATGTCTGTTAGGTCCATTTGGTCTACAGAGTAGATTAACTCCAGTAATTTTTAGTTGATTTCCTGTCTGGGTGATCTATCATTCAAAATGGGGTACTGAAGTCCCTAACTATTATTGTATTGGAATCTATTTCTTCCTTTAGATAATATTTGCTGTATATATTTGGGTACTCAGTATTAGATGTATATGTATTTACAATTGTTATATCCTCTTGCTTAATTGATTCAGTTTTTATAGTATAATGTTATACTACTTTATCTCTTTTTCAACCTTTTTTTGTTTTTTCTTTTACAAATTTTGACTTAAAATCAATTACTTTCCCAAGGATAGCTTTTCCTGCTCACTTTTGTTTTCCATTTTTGTGGGATGCATTTTTAGTCTTTTTCACTTTGATTCTGAGTGTGTTATTACTGGTGAAGTGAGTTTCTAGTAGTCAGCCTGTCATTGGGTCTCGTATTTTTCTTCATTTGGCCAATCTATACATTTTGATTAGAAAATTTAATCCATTTGCATTAAAGGTTATTATTGATAGGTAAAAACTTATTCCTGTAATTTTTTGGTCTCCTGATTATTTTGTATATTGTTCCCTTCTTCCTCTTTTATTGTGTATCCTTATGGTGTGGTGGTTTTCTGTGGTGATAAGTTTTGTGTGTATGTGTGTGTGTGTGTGTGTGTCTGTTTTGCTAATGAGTTTTAGTCTTTTATATGTTTTTATGATGGTAATTATCATCCTTTTGCTCTTATATGTAGTAATCCCTTAAATCTTTCTTGGAAGACTGGTTTTGTAGTGATAATTTCCTCAGATTTTGCTCACTTGGTAAAGAAGCTCTCCTTCATTTCAGAAAGATGGGGTTTTTTGAGTATAGTATTCTTGGTTGGTAGCTTTTTTTCTTTAGGACTAACCATATTGTTCCATTTTCATCTGTCCTGTAGTGTTCCGAGAAAACTCTTGTTAGTCTAATGAGGATTCCCTTATTTGTGACTTGATGTTCTGCTCTTGCTATTTTTGTCTTTGACTTATTTTATGGCAGTTTAACTACAATAGCACTGTACCACTGATATATAGCCTCAAGCTTTATTTTTATTTTTTTGCAGTGCTGTGGATTGAACCAAGGGCCTTGTGCATGGTAGGCAAGTGCTTTACCACTAAACTACATCTCTAGCCCATGTATATATTTCTTTTTTAAAATGCAACTGAGTTATTTCAAAAGACCCATCTTTAATTCAGAAATTATTATTTTTAGTTGGTCTCGTCTTTTGTTGAGTGTGTGTGTGTGTGTGTGTGTGTGTGTGTGTGTGTGTGGTGGGAGGGCTTGGGATTGAGCCCAGAGCCTCTTGTTTTTTCATGATTCTTGCTCTATCACTGAGGGATCTATCTCTGTTGTTGAAACTTTCAATTGCATTTTTTATTTCATTGATTAAATTCTTCAGCTCCAAGATTTCCATTTTTTAGAAAAATGATTTCTTCTTTGTTAAATTTCTCATTCAGTCCATGAATTATTTTCCTTATTGTGTTGAATTGTCTACTTATATTCTCTTTTACTTAGGGTCATTATTTTAGATTCCTTTTCACGGCATTTAAGAAATTTCCTATATATTAGAGTTCATTTCTGGAAAGTTGTGTTCCTTTGGTAATGTCATGCTTCCTTGTTTTTTCATGATTTTTGTGTCCCTACATTGATGTCTGCACATCTGGTTTAACTGGCGCCTCTTCCAGTTTTCTGGAGTGGTTTTCATTGCAAAAGACCTTTTTGTTTAGATGCATTGTTGTTTGTCACTTGAGCAGATGCTTTGGCTTTGTTTCTAAGTATACTGAAGCTATAATTAAAGTATAGCTTCAGTATGATTTCTTCATCTGCATTCAACCTCAGTGGAGTCTGCAAGTGCCTCAATGATTTATATTACATGTGTTTCTGGAGGTGGTGGTATAACTCTGTATTGGTCCTGGACCATCAGGAATGCATGACCTCAGATCCTATGGAGGTGAATGTTGATGGCAGTTGCACTAGCCTTGACACAGAGGTTACCAACTGCAGAGGGGCATGTCTTGAGGCCCTGCAAAGGCAAGAATTGATGGTGGTTTACTCTCCAGCAGTGGCAGCTGTGATCCTGGGGTATAAGCATGACACTGAGGATACTGTCTGTGGAGGGGCACTTTGACAGGTTGATTATAATGTGAATAGGGGTAAGTCTCTCAAATTTTCCTACTTTGATTTCTTTCGAATCTCTTAGATGGTTATATTTTAACTTTCATCAAATTTGGCAAATTTTCAACCTCTATTTCTTCAAATTTACTGTCTTTTCTTTCATTCTCTTCTTTTGGGACTCCACAATATGTATATTTGCAAATCTATGCAAGGGCTTCAATCAGACCAAAACTTTCTCAGAGATTATGTTTTTTTCTTTCCATGCTCTTTTACTTCCTTCTCATCCTTTTTTATTTCCTTAACTTTCTCTTCCTCCTCTCCTCATGTTCTATGATCCAAGACAGTCTTGTCTGCAAAGCAGTAGCTAATATGATAGAGGAAGGGATGGACTTTTTTAGTTATAGTTCAGTCTTTCTATGAGGGTAAATAGCCCTTCAAATCCCCAGTTTAGTGCTGGGGTTGTGGCTCAGTGGTAGAGTGCTTACCTAGCATGTGTGAGGCACTGGGTTTGATTCTCAGCACTGCATATAAATAAATGAATAAAATAAAGGCCCATCAACATCTAATTTTTTTTTAAATCCCCAGTTTACTGTGAGGAGTTTCTACTATATTTCCACATTTGTTTAAACAAAAGTTTATTCTTAAAACTGCAAGACTCCAAAGTAATATTTCATTCTACTATAGATGGCAAAAGATGTTGAAGTAGGAAATTCTGATATTTAAATAGAAATGGAATCAGTGAGGGGCCCTTCCCCATGACCTTCAGTTTTAGCTCCTTAAGTTTCTTCTGCTCCTCTTTTTGTTTTTCTCATCCATTTCCTTGGACTGCTTTTTGGGCTGTTTCAGGGAGATTTTCTTACCACCTTTGTGGCCAGATATGATATCTGCTGCCCCTACCCTAAACCTTGCTACTCAAAATTCTCCACCTTTAATGTGTCCTAGATTTATTCTTTTCCCTAGTATTTAATGAAACATTAGTATGCTAGTGTTGGCAAGTGCTCACAGTACAAAAACAACTTTAGCCCTTAGTTTACCATCCAGAATTTAGCTGGATATTTTGTGTAAGGGTTTTAATGCTTCAAAAGTTGGTGTTTTCCATTTGTATCCACAGTTTTTAACAATATCCAAGGAGACATTTACTCTGAACAACTTAGTCTACTCTCATAAGAAAACTCCAGTAACCTCTTCAGTGTTATGTTCTTTTGAAAAATATATATTTATTAGTTGTAGTTGGACATAATACCTTTATTTTATTTATTTATTTTTATGTGGTGCTGATGATTGAACCCAGGGCCTCACACATGCTAGGTGAGTGCTATCACTGAGCCACAACCCCAGCACCAGTGTTATGTTCTTAATTGCATTTTCTCTTATCAACTGGGTCTAATTTGATGTTGAAATCTGCATACCAAATTTAAAATTTTTGATATATATGTTATATAATTTAACAAATGTAATTCACTGTTTTAGTAGAATACAGAATATTATATGATATATTGTTATATAATGCATTAACATATAATGCATTATATAACAAATATTTTATAGTTACAATTAGAAATCTATTTGCTGCATGGTCATTTGATCATTTTTTGCTCTTTAGGGATATTTTTAATATTGTCCTTTTAGTTTTCATGTTCTTTACTTTTTATCTGATTATTTTAGTATCTGAGGTCTTCTTAGATTATACTATACTTTCTAATATTTGTTTGGCTTATATTCATTTATTCTTGGTGGTTTATTTCTCATGTGTTTTGTGAATTTTTCTTTTTAAACTATGTTAAATGAAACATGGGAATTTTGTGAGATCTTGGTAATTTAAGGCATGTGTGTTTTTTTCAGGGCGTATTTGCACTTATAGGTGGAGGCCTTTTAAAGCACTGCCACACTGAGATCCTTTTCCAGGTCACATAGTATGAATTCTCCTCTAAACATGTCTGAATACTATCCTCACTTAAAAATTTTCTGAGGGAGACTTTTTCTCCCTTACATCTAGAGTCAAGGCTGAGACTTGAAATTTCTTATATCATAGTATATGATGGCTTTCCTCTTTCCCACTTTTTTGGGTATATCTTTTGGGGTTTCTTTCCTTTCTTGATGGATAAATCTCCAGTATGTTTCCTAATACTGCATGATCTTCAGGTTTTATCTCTTGTCTTCTATGTACAGATACATACAAAACCAGATTTGGAGATAACATGAATCAATAGATGCTGCTGGGTTGCATCTACCTTCAGGACTCACTTGTCTGTCCAGGCTTGATCTTTTTCTTAAATTTTGACCTATGTTATATTTCTTATTCTGTTACTATGTAAGGGTACATCAAAAAGACTTTTTTTAAAAACCCTTAATTCAACTTTCCTAAGTTTTTTTTTGTTGTTGTTTTTCTTCTGGAAATGCTGCTCAGGATATCTCATTTATTCCATTGCCCTAATAAATCTGAAATGTTATTTTTAATGTTTCTTTTATAGGATTCAGTTTAGCTGCATTTAAAAGAAACAAGAGGAAACTAGAACTGGCAGAAAGGGTGGAAACAGATTTCATTCAACTAAAGAAAAGAAGACAATCAAGTGAAAAGGTCAGGAGGTGTTTGAAATATTAATTAATGTATTAATTGCTAACCTGAATTTAGATATGTAAGCTTTAGAACAGTACTGTCCTGTATTACTGTTGCAACATAAGTACTTTTAAGCTTTACAGTAACTACATTATAAAAGTAAAAAAGAAACAAGTAAAATTAATTTTAATAATATTTTACTTAAATCAGTGAATCTAAAATATTAATTTGAATTATAATCAATGGAAAAATTAACAATGAGCTGTTATAACACATTTTATTAGGTAATAAGTTTTAAAAACTAGTTTGTCTATATTTTACACATTAAAATTTTGACCCGAGTTTTATTGGAAATATTTGACCTACATTTATATTTTGTAAGTATCAACTGTTGAAAATGTAGATTTACGTATCTAGTTATTCTGGACATACTTAAAATTTTCTGGTAGTTGAACTGAATGTTTAAAAAATTAAATTAATTACAATTTAATCAAATTAAAAATTCAGTATCTTATTTGCCCTTGTTTGATCTTAACTGATCAATAGCAACATGTTGCTTATGGCTACTGTTTTAGACCTTACAGTTTTAGATAAGTTTTAAGCTGTTATTCATTATTTTTAATTTTTTAAAATTTGTTTTACTTAGTTGTACATGACAGCAGAATGCATTTCAATTCATTGTATACAAATGGAGCATAACATTTCATTTATCGGGTTGTACATGATGTAGAGACTCACCATTCATGCAATCATACATGTACCTAGGGTAATGATGTTCATCTCATTCTACCACCTTTCCTACCTCTATAAGCCAACTTACCCTCCCCTTTGTCCAATACAAAGTTCTTCCATTTTAACCATCCTCCCTATCATAGATCAGCATCCACTAATCAGAGAAATCATTCAGCATTTGGTTTTTTTGGGATTGACTTACTTCCCTTAGCATGATATTCTCCAACTCCATCCATTTACCTGAAAATGCCATAATTTTATTCTCTTTTAATGCTGAATAATATTTCACTGTGTGTGTGTGTGTGTGTGAGATATATGTATCTCACAGTTTCTTTATCCATTCATCTATTGATGGGCATCTAGGTTGGTTCCACAGTTTAGCTATTGTGAATTGAGCTGCTATAAACATTGATGTGGCCGTGTCACTACAATATGCTGATTTTAAGTCCTTTAGGTATAGACTGAGAGGTGGATAGCTGAGTCAAATTGTGGTTCCATTCCAAGTTTTCTGAGGAATCTCCACACTGCTTTCCAAAGTGGTTGAACCAATTAGCAGTCCCACCAGCATGTATGAGTGTACCATTTCCCTTACATCCTCTCCAACACTTATTATTGTTTGTATTCTTGATAACTGCCATTCAAACTGGGGTGGGATGAAATTTTATAGTAGTTTTGATTTGCATTTATCTAATTATTAAAGATGTTGCACATTTTAAAATATATTTGTTGATCATTTGTATATCTTCTTCTGAGAAGTGTCTGTTCAGTTCCTTAGCCCATTTATTGATTGGGTTGTTTGTTTTTTTGGTATTAAGTTTTTTGAGTTCTTTACATATCCTGGAGATTAGTGCTCTATCTAATGTGCATGTGGTAAAAATTTGCTCTCAAAACATAGGCTATCTCTTCACCTTAGTGATTGTGTCTTTTGTTGAGAAGAAACTTTTTAGTTTGAATCCATCCCATTTATCGATTCTTGATTTTATTTCTTGTGCTTTAGGAGTCTTGTTAAGGAAGTCAAGGCCTAATCTAACATGATGAAGATTTGAACCTACTTTTTCTTTAATTAGCTGCAGGGTCTCTGATCTAATTCCTGGGTCCTTGATCCACTTTGAGTGGAGTTTTGTGTAGGGTGAGAGATAGAGGTTTAATTTCATTTTGTTACATCTGAATTTCCAGTTTTCGCAGAACCATTTGTTGCTTAGGCTCTCTTTTCTCCAATGAATATTTTTGGTGCCTTTGTCTAGTATGAAATAACTGTATTTATGTGGGTTTGTCTCTGTGTCTTTTAATCTGTACCATTGGTCTACATGTCTATTTTGGAGCCAAAACCATGCTGTTTTTGTTACTGTTGCTCTGTGGTATAGTTTAAGATCTGGTATTGTGATGCCTCTTGCGTCACTTTTCTTGCTAATGATTGCTTTCGCTATTCTGGATCTCTTATTTTTCCAAATGAATTTCATGATTGCCTTTTCTAGTTCTATGAAGAATATCATTAGGATTTTAATAGGAATCATATTAAATCTGTATAACAGTTTTGGTAGTATGGCTATTTTGACAATATTAACTTTGCCTATCCAAGAGCACAGGAGATCTTTCCATCTTCTAAGGTCTTCTTCCATTTCCTTCTTTACTGTTATATAGCTTTCATGGTAGAAGTCTTCCACCTTTTTTGTTAGATTGATTCCCAAATATTTTTTATTTTGAGGTTATTTTGAATGGGGGTAGTTTTCCTAATTTCTCTTTTAGTGGATTCATCACTTATGTATAGAAATGCATTTGATTTATGGGTATTGATTTTATATCCTGCTACTTTGCTAAATTCACTTATTCTAGAATTTTTCTTGTGGATTTTATCTTCTAAGTATAGAATTATGTCCTCAGCAATTAGCGATAGTTTGATTTCTTCTTTTCCTATGCATACCCCTTTAATATAATTGCTCTTGCTAAAATTTTAAGGACTATTTTGAATAGAAGTGGTGAAAGAGGGCTCCCCTTTCTTGTTCCAGTTTTTAGAGGTAATGTTTCCAATTTTTCTCTGTTTAGAATGATGTTGGCCTTGGGCTTAGAACAGATTGCTTTTATAATGTTCAGGTATGATCCTACTGTTCCTAGTATTTCTAGAGTTTTGGACAGGAAGAGGTGCTGTGTTTATTAACTGCTTTTTCACCATATATTGAGATAATCATATTGCCGCAGTCTGGCAGGGCACAAAATCACGAGCCACTCACACCTTGTAGATTCAAACAGCAACTCTTTATTCTCGAACTGTCACCGGTACTCTACACACAGGTTCTGGGCAAAATCCACGCTCTCCACTGGGCTCTGAATCCCAGATACTCTCTGAATCCCGCGAGAACTCAACGGGAACTCAAGGAGCGGGTGCCTGGAGGCAGCAGGATACGCCCTATTCCCAGCAGGATACACCTTAAACCTGGAACCGCCCTAACCCAAGGAGCGCCCTAAACCCTGATCCGCCCTGGTCCTTGAACAAGGTCACCTTACATGCAATGTCACTGCAAATGACCTGGGTCATGCCATGCGTCATTCCTACTTGGCAATGGCTCTCAGCATCATGTTATTCTTGTCTTCAATGTGATGTATTACATTTATTGATTTCTGTATGTTGAACCAACCTTGCATCCCTGGGATAAACTCCATTTGATCACGGTGCACTATCTTTTAAATATGTTTTTGTATTCAAGTTGCCAGGATTTTATTGAGAATTTTGTGTCTATGTTCATCAGGGATATTGGTCTGAAGTTTTCTTTCTTGATGTGTCTTTGTCTGATTTTGCTAGTAGGGTGATGCTAGCCTCATAGAATGAATTTGGAAGGGTTCCCTCCTTTTCTATTTTGTGGAATAATTTTAGGAGTATTGGTATTAGTTCTTCTTTGAAGGTCTTATCGAACTTGACTGAGAATCTGTCTGGTCCTGGGCTTTTCTTGGTTGGTAGACTTTTGATGGCGTCATCTATTTTCTTGCTTGAAATTTATTCGTTTAACTGGTGTATATCATCCTAATTCAGTTTGGGCACATCATATGACTCTAGAAATTTGTTGATGCTTTCAATATTTTCTCTTTTATTAGAGTACACATTTTCAAAATAATTTCTAATTATCTTCTGTATTTTTATAGTTTCCATCGTGATATTTCCTTTTTTATCATGGATGTTAGTTTTCTCTCTCCTCTTCATTAGCATGGCTAATGGTTTATTAATCTTATTTATTTTTTCAAAGAACCAGCTTTTTAATTTTGTCAACTTTTCTTTTGTTTTAATCTCATTAATTTCAGCTCTGACTTTAATTATTTTCTGTCTTCCACTACTTTTGGTGTTGATTTGTTCATCTTTTTCTAGGGCTTTGAGATGTAACATTAGGACATTTATTTTTGACTTTTTATTCTTTTAATGAATGAACTCCATGCAATGAAGTTTCCTCTTAGAACTGCTTTCATAGTGTCCCAAAGATTTTATATGTTGTATCAATGTTCTCATTTACCTCTAAGAATTTTTTTTTATGTTCTCTCTGATGTCTTCTGCTATCCATTGCTCATTCAATATCTTATTATTTAGTTTTAGGTGTAAGAGTAGCTTCTATTTTTTATTTTATCATTGATTTCGAATTTTATTCCATTATGATATGATAGAATACAGGGTACTATCTCTATTTTTTTCTGTATTTGCTGAGAGTTGCCTTGTGGCATAATATATGGTCTGTTTTAAAGAAGGATCCATGTGCTGCTGAGAAGAAGGCATATTTGCTTGATGATGGGTGGAATACTCTACATATGTCTGTTAAGTCTAAATCATTGATTGTATTATTATGTTCTATAGTTTCTTTGTTTGATTTTTGTTTGGAAGATCTATCCATTGGTGATAGAGGTTTGTTAAAGTCAACCAGTATTATTCCGTTGTTATATTTTTGCTTCTTAAAATTTAGAAGGGTTTGTTTGATATATGTAGATGCTCCATTGTTTGGGGCATAGATATTGTGATTGTTATGTCTTGTTGATGTATGGTTCCCTTACACAGTATGAAATGTCTTTCTTTATCCTTTCTGACTAACTTTTTGGTTTGAAGTCCACTTTATCTGATATTAGGATGGAATCCCCTGCTTGTTTACATGGCCCATGTGAGTGATATGTTTTATCCTATCCTTTCATCTTCATTCTGTGGATGTCTTTTCCTAAGAGATGAGTCTCTTTAAGGCAGCATATTGTTGGATCTTTTTTTTTAATGCATTTTGTCAGTCTATATCTTTTTATTGATGAATTTAGGCTGTTAACATTCAGGGTTATTATTGAGACATGGTTTGTATTCCCAGTCATTTTGGTTTATTTTTGGTTTTTAACTTGATATAGTTTCTCCTTCGATTGGATTGTCTTTTTGTGTAATGTCTCCCTTTGCTGATTATCATTGTTGTTTTTTATTTCCTCCTCATGGAATATTTTGCTGAGAATATTCTTTAGTGCAGGCTTCTCATTATAAATTTTTTTAACTTTTGCGTATCATGGAAGTTTTTTATTTTTTTCATCAAATCTCAAGCTTAATTTTGCTGGATATAAGATTCTTGGTTGACATCTATTTTCATTCAGAGCTTGGTGTATATTGTTACAGAGTCTCCTGGCTTTGATGGTCTGGTTTGAGAAATCTGCTGAGATACAAATTGGTTTCCCCTGATATGTAATCTGAAACTTTTCTCTGGCAACTTTTAAAATTCTATTCTTATTCTCTGTGGTAGGCATTTTCATTATAATGTGCCTTGGTGTGGATCTGTTTTAATTTTGTACATTTGGTGTCTTGTAAGTCTCTTGTATTTGATTTTACAATTCATTATTCATGCTTGGGAAATATTCTAATATTATTTCATTGAAGAGATTGTGCATTCCTTTGGTTTATATCTTTGTGCCTTACTCTATCCCGATAATTCTTAGATTTGGTCTTTTCATGTTGTCCCATAATTGTTGGAGGTTCTATTCATGGCTTCTCACCATCTTCACTGTGGTCAATTTTATTTTCAAGATTATATATTTTGTCTTCATTGCCTGAGGTTCTGTCTTTCTGTGATCTAGTCTGTTGTTGATGCTTTCTATTGAATTTTTTTATTTGGTTTATTGTTTCCTTCATTTCATGAATTTCTGTTTGGTTCTCTCTTTCTTGAAGTTATCTTTTGCCACCTGTATTTCCTCTTGTATCTCTTTGTTGGAGTGGTTAATTGTTGCCTGTATTTGCTCTCTTAATTAATTCTTTGCTTCACAGATCATTTTAATTATATACATTCTGAACTCCTTCTCTGACATTTCATCTACTGTGCTATTAGTGGAATCTATTATTGCATCAGCTTGGTTTGTTTAGGGCACTTTCTTTCTTCATGTTGTCCATCTGTCTTCCTCTCTAGCAGTGTGGATTCTAGGTATGACAGTTTCTACCTTATAATCTGTAGTGTCTCTTGTCTGCAGGGACCTGGATGATGGTTTTGTAGGTCCTGGCAGTTGTCACTAGATGGAAGCCACTGAGGAGAGCCACCCCATGCGTTGGTAGATGGGGGGGTTGCTGCACATGTGTGTGGGGTAAATCTGTTCCTTCTGTGCTGTGGCATGGGGTCATGGACTGCTCCTTCTCCTTCTGTGCAGCAGGCTGGGGTTGTGGTCTCTAGATAGTGATTCTTAATATGGTTGTTTAGAGGGTTGACCTTAAGTATAAGGAAATGTGTATATATTGGATTAATGTAGGTTATTTTTTAATATTTATTTTTTAGTTTTAGGTGGACACAACATCCTTATTTTATTTTTTTAATGTGGTGCTGAGGATCGAACCCAGTGCTCATCTGGCTCACACATGCCAGGTGAGCACGCTACAACTTGAACCACATCCCCAGCCCCTCATGTAGGTTGTTTTATATTCTTCAATATCATATCTCTGTTCTTGTTTCTGATACATTCTTTGTTTGTATTTCATATAAAAGTGTGCTATTATGAGTTCATGTATGGCATTCTTTAGATGCTTTTAAGAGTAGAAAGAAGTTGAAAATCTTAGCATTTTTTCTCATTCTATGGCTTGAAGGTTCATTAACATAGATCATGATGGGTGTCTGAGGTTATCTGGCCATTTGCTGTACCTTTGAATCTCATTAATAGAGATTCTGTATCATCCTGTATCAACTAGTTTTTCTATAATGGCTCATATAGTGATTTATGCTGTCATAGTTTTATATTATTTATCTGTATATAAATGAATAATAAGTCACTACTCATAGTGATAAGTATTTTCTCAGTATGTTGCCACATTGGACAATTAATCACTTCAGTCTGTATCTCTTTATTTTTCTGCTATAGAAAAGTAGGAATTTAGGAGGCACATGAACAAATTAGTAAGCAGATCCTGGTGAAAGTGCTTAGTAGTGTGGTTCTATTTCTTGGGTTTCTGCATACTATATGATATCCAGTTGAACAAAATTATGACTTTTTTGCCCTTTTGCATACAGTGATGTGTACATTCCATTGTATACATTTCATGTAACCCTAAAACCCGTGAAGATAGAGAGATTTCCTTTCAGTCCATTTCTAACCTCTATAGGCAGCCGTGCTTCTAATTTTTATCACTAATAGATGTTTTATACTGCTTTGAACTTTATATAAATGGAATCATAGTGATTTACTCTTTTCTGTTTGGCTTCTTTCAGAAAATGTTTTTGAGACATTGTATCACTGGTTTATTCTTTTTTATAATGAAGTAATATTTTCTAATGTGAATATACTGTAATTTGTTTATGTATTCTGTTGAAGGCTTGGTTTGTTTCTAGTTTTTCACTATTATGAATAAAGCTGCTACGAAACTTATAGTTTTGCGTGTGTGTGTGTGTGTGTGTGTGTGTGTGTGTATGTGTCTATCAGTTGAGGATTTTTTTTTTTTGGTACTGGGGATTGAACTCAGGGGTACTTGACCACTGAGCCACATCTCCAGTTCTATTTTGTATTTTTTATTTAGAGACAGTTTCACACTGAGTTGCTTAGTGCCTTGCTATTGCTGAGTCTAGCTTTGAACTTGTGATCTTCCTGTCTTAGCCTCCCAAGCCACTGGGATTACAGGGGTGCACCACCACACCTAGCTTCAGTTGAAGATTTTTTTAATACTTATTTTTTAGTTTTAGGTGGACACAATGTCTTTATTTTTTATCTATATGGTGCTGAGGATCAAACCCAGTGCCTCATGCATGCTAGGTGAGCGCTCTACCACTGAGCCACAACCCTAGCCCTTCAGTTGAAGATTTTTATGCATAGAAATATCACTATATTTAACCAAATCTCATACAGAATATCTTAAGCTGGTCTTAATTCAAATGGTTCATTTTTTTCCATTCAGAAATGATACTCTTTTGTATAGTAAGAAAACAATGCTGCACAAGATGGAGAAAGTTCATGCTCCAGTGAGATTTTATGTTTTATTGGACAGAGACATAAACATAAATTTTATGTTTAGTGGACAGAGACATAAACATAAAAGCACATAATTAAGATTGGTACTGTGTTTAGTAACTGTTATGAAGGGAGAAGAAAAAAAACAGAATAAAATCCGAAGTAACTTGGGTTTGAGAAAGTCTGAAGATAGACTTGCTTAGTGTGATCAACAGAATCTCCTTTGAGGGGTTAACATTTGTGGTGACATGTGAAAATTAGAACTGAATTTTACCAGACATGGTGACATGCAGATGTAATCACAGTAACTTAATAGGCTGAGGCAGGAGGATCACATGTTTGAGTCCAGACTCAACAACTTTTTGAAGCCCTGAGCAACCTAGTGAGATCCTGTCTCAAAATAAAAAATAAGGCTGAGAATATAACTCAGTGGCAGAGTGCCTCTGAGTTCAATACCCAGTATGTATGTGTGTATGTACATATGTATGCATACATGCATGTATGTATGTATAAGTATGTAACATAACTAACTAACTAACTAACTGACTGACTGACTAACTAAATACTGAGTTCTATGAAACCTCAGTGGAAGAAGGTTACAGGCAGAATTAGCTGCATGTATGGAGGCCCTGATGGGGATTTAGAATATTGAAGAAAAGGAGAGGACGGTTGATATGGCTAAAACATAGGGACAAATGAAGAATGGTATGAGATGAAACCAAAGAGATAGGTATGGGTTAGTTCTTTGAGATCTGGTAGTTCATGAGAAGGAGTTTCAGTCCTATTTAAAGAATAATGGATAGTAATTAAAAAGCTTAAAGCAGATAAGTAGTGCTATCTCATTCATGTTTTAGACAGTTCTCTGAGGCTGCTAATGGGAATCTGTCAAAGGGGGAGGCAGAATAGAAATTGGAGGACTAGTTAGGAAGTAATACTTTTGGGAGAAAATGGTAACTTGGACTGTGGATAATAGAGATAGGGATGGAGAGAAGCAAATGGATTCAGGTTATATTTTGAGGGTTTCTAGAAAGACAGAAATTATTAATACTTTAGATAATTTGTAAGAATGAGAAAAAGATTTTAGCTCTAGTAAGTTGGACATTACCATTTAGTAATGTAAGGAGGGCTGGAAAGTATGGCATATTGATAGAAAAGGGAAGTAGAAATAAAAAACTCAACTAATTTCCATTTAATCGACTCAGGTTTACAATTGCTTTCCATTTTCACATAAATCATATTACCTAATGCCAACAACACCTTAAATACCCAAAGCCAATAAGTTACCTTTTATTGTGCTGTGCTCTTTTGTTCCTTTCAGATGAATTAAATGCCATTGTGCTTGTTGCTTTTTATTAATGTAATTACACAATGCGTTAGGTCTTGTGTAAACTGTTAATAGTGAATTTAAAAACAGAGTTGTCTATCTGAAAACTAAGATTTATCTGAACATTAAAAAAGTAATCTGTTTGAAAAATAACTTGAAAAACTGAAGTTGGAATTTTAAAAATTACTATAGAATTAAGTATGGGCAATCCAGCTATAAAAAACTAAATCCTAAAAATCTGGATGCACACTGCATTTAGAGTACTTTATTAGTGTCTTTATCTTATTCTGTTTTAGGTAGTATGAAATTTGAAATCATAGGATGATTCTCAACAGTTATTTCTACCTTTTTTCTCCCTGATCAACCCATTCCATATCAGCCTACAGTCCATTATGTTATAGTTCATGCAAGAAAGATGATGTGGAACAATATCTGGAGGACCACATTCAAAGAAAAGGCTTGGTCCTATTAAAAAAGATTCACTCATAAATGATCTTGTATGTTTTAAACAATAAGAAAATGTTCAAGGTATTTTATTAGTTTAGCTATCCATCAGTGTGACAAAATACCTGAGAAAACTAACTTACAAGGAGTAGTGGTTAATTTTAGATCACAGTTTTAGAGGCTTCAGTCTATATTGAATTGTTGCTTTTGGTAGTACATTATGGTGGGGGCACATGGTAGGGGAAATAGCTTACCTCATGATAGCCAGGAAGTGAAGAGAAAGAAGAAGATGTCAGGGTCCCAATATCTCCTTTGAAGGCATGCTCCCAAATAACTTCCTTTTACTAGGGCCTACCTCTTAAAGGCTCTACTAACTCCCAGTAGTGCCACAAACGTTCAACCAAGTCTTTTTTATTGGTCCTAATTAGTTATACATGACAGCAGAATGCATTTCAATTCAAACAATTCTTTAACACCTGGGCCTTTGGAAGACATTTGTAAAAATCATGACAGGCATTTTATTTATTTATTTTTTTAATGATTCTCTGCTTCACCTAATAATTTTCGACTTCTGAAAAATTTAACCAAGCACCTATCATATTGGATAAAAGAATTTCTGACTGAAAGCTTGGTATGGCAGATAGAAATAAAGCATAAAGATAAAAATAAAGCATAAAGCTTGCTATGGCAGATAGAAATATTAGCTGTGGAGTTGGTTAATATGAACAGCTCCATGCTGATGGAAAGGAGCTTTTGTTTATGTGCAGAGTGAGAGGGTGTTATAATTTGGATGTGAGGTATCCCCCCAAAGCACAAGTGAGATAATACAAGAAGGTTCAGAGAGGAAATGATTGGGTTGTGAGAGCTCTAACCCAATCAATGAATTAATCCCCTGATAGGGATTAACTGAGTGGTAACTGAAGCCTGGTAGGATGTGCCTGGAGGAGTTGGGACATTGGGGGCATGGCTTTAGGGTATATATTTTGTATCTGGTGAATAGAGTCCTTCTCTGTCTGCTTCCTGATCATTATATAAGATGCTTCCCTCCATCATGCTTTCCAGCTGTGATGTTCCGCCTCATCTCAAGCCCTGAGGAATGAACCAGGTTTCTATGGGCTAATCCCTCTGAAACCTTGAGTCCCTAAATAAACCTTTCCTCCTCTACAATTATGCTGGTGGGGTCCTTTAGTCACAGAAGTGCAATAGCTGACTAAAACAAAGGGAGATTAGCTGACTAACACAAAAGGAGATACTTATTTGGAAATTATTGGAATATAAATCTATGTAACTACTTGAGCTCACTTAGTGAGAATAGATAGGGGATCAGAATATTGAATCCTGGGCCAGTTCAACATAAAGTTGGGAGGAGGAGGGACCAGCCAAGAAAAAAGAAGGATCAGCCAGTGAGAACAGGTATAATCAGAAAGAGTGTCTAGAAAGCTAATAGGGGAACATTATACAAAAAGTCATTACCTGGACCAGATGCTGCTGGAAAGATAACTAAACAGAAAGAGGACTGGCCATTGAATTTGGCACTTGGAGGCTGTTGATCTAGACAGGTATAATTTCTTTAACAAAGTGAATTGGAGACTGGTGTAGTGTGGAATGAGTTGATCAGGGAGATTAAAGGTGGAGATAACTCTTGAGAAGTTTTGCCATGGAGTACTAAGAGAGAGATGGGGTCAAGAATTAGCATCCTTGCCATTCTGTGAACTAACTGTCAGTTCTGTAAATTCAGTGAATGGTTTAATAATCAGAAGTCTCAGCTTTTTTATTTTTAAATGAAAATAGTGATATTCTGTTCCCAAACAAAAGAGTAGTTTTGTTATCAATGGAGGGAGATGGGAGTGGTTATTAGGTGGGTGATATACAGTGTATATATAGCATAAATGGAGACAGGTTTTGGTCATTTTCTTTCCCACAATAAATGTGTCCCTTATTACTACAAATTGATGTTTGGTTAAACAGTATTCATATAAAATGAATAAAACAAAATTTCTACTTTTGAGATATATACATTTTAAGGTATAGTATTAAAAAGAAGGAATTAAAATTCTTAGTAATCATCTAGTGTTAATAATTGGCATCTCTGTTTCATCCTTACTTATTTTTTGTGACTCAGAGGGAAGACATTCTAGAGGAGGAAGAAATTGCTATTTAACTCTTTTATTATATTTTTATATAAAAATAATAGTGTTAACTCTCTGTTCTATTCTCTTGGATAATCCAACTCTTCTGGGTTTTCTTTACACTTTTCTTTTCCTTACAGTGTATAAATAGTTTGTATACTTTGCATGGTAGTGGTGGACCCTGAGACTGACATAAGCTGAAACCATGCCAAGTGATCTTATGGGCAAAAAAATTATATTTCTTCCATGACATTTAAATATCTGTCAGAATGTTAAAAACTCTTTTACTTTTGGTTGTGAAAGTATAGAGGAATGGAAAAAAGTATGTAAAACCAATATTTGTTTACTTCATTAAAGCATTAGAAACATCAAGAAATTGTTTTTATTTCTTATTTTAAAAAATACCCCAAGAATAGTTTGAGCATTGCTTGTCATCTGCTTGACATAAAACTTAAGATATGGAGTGAGCATCATTTCTGTTGTGAATTTTCATACTTACTGCTAATTTTGGATCAGCTTTTAACATTTTACCTTTGCTCTTTCAATGTTATAAAATACCTCCCAAAGTTCCTTTAGTGTGGAACTTTTGCTAATGTCACTTTTTTGGGGACATTCTTTTCCCATTTAGAGTCTTGAATGGCAGTGTGATTTATTTCTTCTGTGACTGTTTATCATTCATTCAAATTGGACCTCTAGCATTATCACCTTTCATTTCTTTCCTTTCATCTTTTTTGGTCAGTCTCCTGTTTTAGTAATCAGTTTTTGTAAAATATTGTGTGGATTTATCACATTAAGACAAAGAAGCAACACAGCCATATGATTTGCTGTCTGTGTGCAGTGACACATCACAGACAGACTGGGAAAGAATCTGTGACATGATTGGTCACTGATCATGATGTGCATCGGATATTTTGTAGTGGTTGGTGAAATGAAGAGCTAGCAGTGAAGTCTGTATTTTATACATTTATATACGATTAATAGAACCTGGTAGCAGAAATTTGAACTATATGTTTGGGGTACTGGTATTATTCAATCAAACTGTCATGACTGAAATTCATATATACTATTAAAGCAAGAACTGTGTTTCTATAAAGGAACCTGGGCTGTTTGTACTACCAAGTTTCCTTCAATCTGAGTTTTATTGAAGGAAACTTTGTAGTACAAAGGACATGTTCCCATGTCCTTTTTAATTTCTACAGATTGACATTTGTACTGCTCCTGACAACATTGCTATAAACTCTCACTGTTGCTAGAATACTTATCAATAAGTTATGTGGTATGTGTGATGAGGTGATTACTTGTTTTAAATTTATTTTTTGTTTTGATACAAAAAGTAAAAGGTATTTGTGTTGATACTTTGTCATATTTGGAAGAAAACTTTCTTGAAATTAAGTGGTTAACTCATTGGGCAATTGCTTTACCTGGTTGATAACACAGGACTGGCAGAGTTGCTACATAACTGAGAATTTATTGATAAAAGCAGAGTTCCTCACATTTACAAAACAGACTCAATGAACACCATAACCTAGATTTCATAAATATCAGTTTCAAATAGCTACTCCTGAATATGACTGGAAGGGACTCTTAGAGTATTAAAGGAGGTTGGGGGTATTGTTTGATCTCAACATTTTTGATGTTGTAAGTCTCTTTTTCTCTTCATTTTTTCACAGGCATATTGCCTAAATAGTTTCCATCTCTTTTTCTTTAATAACAGATTTTACAGTTGAATATACATAGTTAGTCTTTGCCTCCCTCAACCACTTTTATGAAGTAATTTAAGTTTTCAATTAATTTTATTGGTTTTTAGGTAAAGAAGTACTTACATAGGATAGTGAAATGAAAGTTAATCATATCTTTTTGTATATATGTTAATATCTTTCAAATTCTTCAATTTCTAATAAACAAATTAAGAAATATTTGCAATGCTTTTGGTGCTCTTATACCATGTTGTGTGTTCAAAACCACTCTAAAGAGATGCTACAACTTTTAATTTTGTGTTCTTTAGCCACCACATAGAGACATCAAATTGGCCACATGTTTCAGAAAGGAAACGTTGGGCCTTGCTTTGTGCACTTCATATAAATATATTCTATTCTTTTGAAGTATATTGTGGGTAACATTTTTCCCTTTTATCCACCATCTTGAAATTATTATGTAAACGCTTAGCTGTATCATACTAAATCACTGTATTTTTTGGGTGAGAGGTAGGTTAAGATCAAAGAAAATAAATGCACACAAAAAAACATGTTTTCCTCAGATTGTTCCATTTGTACTTGTGTACATGTCTGTGCATTATGTGTGCATGGAAAAGAGTCATTTACTTTACTTGATCTTCAGTCCTCTTCAGTTACTTTACTTGATCTTCAGTTTTTCAAGATGATGGTTAGTATGTGGATATACAAATAAATAAAAGTAGGAAACTTTTTTGACTTCTCTTTTGTATAAAGAAATATACATAACATTTTTTCTTGTAAAACTGAAAGTTCTTCCAATGATTTGGTTATTTTCTGTTTGAAATTATTTATTTAATTATGGGTAATATATATTTTTCTCATCTAAAGCTATCTTGATTACTGGGTGAATGTATGGATTTGCATGTAGATAAGAAGGTAGGGCAATAGCTTAATTAAATGTATTATCACCTTATGCATTAGTGTAGGTTATAGAGCTTGATGATCAGTATTTCTTTTCATTATGATTCTTTAAATGTCCATGGTTTGCAGTACTTTGCATGTTCATTCATCAGTATCCGAATCTCAGATTTTTTAAACATAACAACTGGACAGTTGAAGCATATTTCAGGAAAAACTTCCAAGTTCTCATGTACGATTCAATAGCTAGTAGGTTGGTTTCTTCCCAGCTCTTTCTTAAGAGTTAGTTAGATAAAACTTAAATCTCTGGATCTTAAAGTTAGAGGCCAGATGAAATTCAGGCAAGAAGCCAGTGTTAACAAATCTTAACTGTTGTTTGAAGGTAACTCTGAAGGTTTTCCAGAATACTTGTTATAAGTTGATATCAGATATTGTCAGCTTTGGAAATCCTTCCTCATTTTTAGTATTTAACAGCTTTATAGAGCCTCTTGTAATTTTTAGTATTTAACAGAATCAATGGTGGGGAAAACAGAGCATTCTTTCCTTATCATTGGAATAGTCCTAGTTGATCTTGCATGTGATACAGAAATCACCATATTGTAGTTTTCCTAATAGGAAATACCCCCAGTTAATGGTATTTCTTTGGAGGTATAGATAGAAACTGGCATAAGCCATGGTGTTAAGAACCTGAAATTTTAAGGGAACTTTCAAATATGTCTTATTATGTTGTCATGATATGACCATGCACTATGACCTGAATTGACCCCTTATAGACATGCTGATCACTGACACGTGTATAACTAAAAAAAACTAGCAGAATAAACAATAAATGAAAAGACAAATGTACGTGTGTACACATGCCACAAACACAAGTTCACATTCAGAGATATTTACAAGAATGTTTTTAAATCAGAAGATGAGAACCAGTGCTTAATTAGCTTGAAGGAAAACTTAGTTTTTAAAGGCATGATTGTTTTTTTTCCTCCCAGGCAACCTCGGAGCAACTTTTTGATGGTTCAACTTACCTCCTGATGGACCCATTGCAAAAGTTTAACCCAACCTTGACCTAGGAGTCTTTTCTTTTTTTTTTTTTTTTTTTTTTTTTTTTTTTATTTTTTTATTTTTTTATTTATTTTTTTTTTTATTGGTTGTTCAAAACATTACACAGCTCTTGACATAGCATATTTCTTACATAAGCTTTGAGTGAGTTATGAACTCCCATATTTACCCCCAACGCAGATTTCAAAATCATATCATTTAAATATCCCCATTTTTACAAAATGCCATATTAGTAACTGTTGTATTCTGCTACCTTTCCTGTCCTATACTATCCCCCCTCCCCTCCCCTCCCCTCCCATCCTCTCTATCTACCCCATCCACTGTAGTTTATTTCTCTCCTTATTAATTTTCCCATTCCCCTCACAGCCTCTTATATGTATTTTTGTATAACAATGCGGCTCTCCCTAGGAGTCTTTTCTAATGTCTGAAAATGAAAAAAGTTCCCCCAAAGATTCAGTGACCCCTCATTTAGTCAGTTCAGAAATGCTAATAAAGCAGCTTCATAACTTGACACTAAATCCTCATGCTAAATGCAATTCCCCTCTGCCAGAAGGTCTACCCCAACCACAGGACAGAAGTGAGAAGATCTTTCAGGAAGTCAAAAGTGGTTTTTCCTACAGGCAGCAAGGAGTTTGTACATTGTTATTTGCACGAAAAGAATGTGTGGCAAATGAAGATATCTCCTAAGTATAAGATTTTTCCCAGCTTGAAAGAGAACAACAAAAAGATAGCAATCTTAAGGGAAGTTCAGAGTGAATCACAAAGTGTTATCATTCAAATGTACCTGCAGTTACTGCATATATCATGGATGGGATCCTTCTGAGAATGCTAGAATAGGGAATGATTATGACACAGAGTCAATATAGGCATAAATTTTATCTTGTTCTTCATGATGGTAATTTTAGGCATGTTTCTCTATGCTTAGATCACATACCAGTGATTTTGATTAGCTTATGTATGATGTCTTTATTCTTTTGCATCTCTTTCTCCTTTTTTAAATTTTTGTGTTGAGGATCTCTTCATGCCTTAATGCCAGTAATTTATAAGGAATGTGTGCAGTTAAAATGTATATAAATAATTTTATTATACTTTAGTTTTACTTTTCTGTTTGACCCAAAGAAGTACCAATAGGTCTCAAGTCTTCCTGTGGATTTTAGAAGCCTGAAATCCATGAAATAAAACTCAGGAACTGGAAGAGATATAAATAGAATATTGAGTAGTTTGATTAGAGTGTAATAATTAGAGTGGAGAATTAGGTTTTCTGGTTTTCAAAAACTCGAGTTGCAATAAAAGGAAATTTTGATGTGCTATTTTAATTTTCAGTAGCAAATAAATATGGACACAGAGGAAAAACAATAAAGGCATGGTTGAGTTAGTTACCACTTATTTAATTGGCCTAGAAGATTTTGAATAAATAGTCAGATGTGAGGAACTATTTAAAATTAAACTATAGAGGGCTGGGGTGTGGCTCAGTTGTTGAGCGCTTGCCTTGCACACATGTGAGGCACTGGGTTTGATCCTCAGCACCACATAAAAAAATAAAATTAGGGCTGGGGATGTGGCTCAAGCGGTAGCGCGCTTGCCTGGCATGCGTGCGGCCCGGGTTCGATCCTCAGCACCACATACCAACAAAGATGTTGTGTCCGCCGAGAACTAAAAAATAAATATTAAAAAATTCTCTCTCTCTCTCTCTCTCTCTCTCTCTCTCTCACTCTCTCTTTAAAAAAAAATAAAATTAAACTATAGAAATACTTGAGAAGTTGAGGGGATATTGTAGGGTATAAGTTGAGGTATAGGAGACCAAGAGTTCTACCTAGGGCAAACATTGAACTTGGCTTTAATTTCCTCTGGGCAAAGTTGGCATGTTGAATTTTCATGGTGCTTTTTAGTTTAATAACTATCTATTACATTTTCATTGGCAATATGGAGTTTGTCCATACTCTTTATTCTCTCATTAAGGGATTCTTTATTCTAGTGCATCCTAAACCTAACTGACATTAGATGCTTTGAGGAATCAGATTCTTAGAGACTCTACCATTTTTCTGGATGAGTAAGCTATTGGGCCATTATTGAAGTTGGTTATTTATCTGTCGTTTATCTATCCATTTATTTATTTATTTTTGGTACCAGGGATTGAACCCAGGGACACTTAAACACATCCCCAGCTCTTCTTTATATTTTATTTTGAGATAGGGCCTCACTAAGTTACTGAGGCTGGCTTTGAACTTGTGATTCTCTTGCCTCGGCCTCCTGAGCTGCTGGGATTACAAGTGTGTGCCACAGGTCATTGCTTTATTCTAGTATGTCATGGTGGGCTTAGAAAAGCACCCATGTAGTAATTATTTAAATAAACACAACATTGTAGAAGAAATTGGGAATTACATGACTGAGTTCAGTTAACTGTATGTCCAGTCTCACTCATTTAGCTCTTCTCTGGGTACAATACAACTCCTTGCAGTTGTAGCTCTTTCTCCTTGCTCCAGGATTTGGCTCCTGTTCATTTTCATTGTCCAGAGGTCAAGTTTTCACCAAGCAGCCAGAATCCTCAAGTCAAGTGCCTTCTTCTTATATTCTCCCTGTTTAGCAGAGCACCTGCCAACAGCTATGAAGCTTTGTTTGAACTGATGCATCTAAATCCCACTGCTTTTTTTTTCATTTTTCAAATTGTTCCCATTTTCTATTTCTACCTACTTTTTATACCCTTTCACTTGTTAACTCTATCATAGACTAATTCAGCCCCTCTAAAGTTGAGCTTTATCATTTTCTTCTAGATGATTGTGATAGCTTTCTAATCCATCTGCCCATAACTGCTTTTGTACATTGTAGTCAGTTCTCACCCAGCATCTTCTGAGTCATTCAAAAAGGCAGTTTGGTTTTATCATCTTCCTGCTGGAACTCAATCATTTCCAGCTGCTCTTAAGATTAAGAATGAAGTATTGTTTTTGAACAGAGCCTATAGACCCTACAGAAGCAGGCATTGTCCTTCTTTGTAATCTTTTGCCCTCTCACTCTCAATCTGGTCACATTCTTTGCCAAGATTCCACCTGGGTCAAGGCTTTGATGCCTGTGATTTCAGATCCAGGGGTTGTTGTTGCTCTCTTTTCTCTCCTTGTTAAGCTATTATGCTGCTCCAATCATCTCTTATTGTTTGTTTGTAAGTGTGTGTGTGTGTGTGTGTGTGTGTGTTTAATTTTTATTTGTTTTAATTAATTATACATAGTAGAATGCATTTATGTACTTTGATATACATAGATGGGGTATAATTCTCATTTTTCTGAGTGTATATGTTGCAGAATCATATTGGTCATGTAGTCACATATATGCACACAGTAATAATGTCTGTTTAATTCTACTATCTTTCCTATCCCCACATCCCCTGCCCGCTCCCATCACTTCCCTCTACCTAATCTAAGATAACACTGTTCTTCCCTAGTGCTCCCCTGCCATATAGTGAATTAGCATCCACATATTAGAGAAAACATTCAGCTTTTGGTTTTGTGGGATTGCCTTATTTCACTTAGCATGATATTCTCCAACTCCAACCATTTACTGGCAAATGCCATAATTTCACTCTTCTTTAAAGCTGAGTAATATTCCATTGAGTATATATACCACATTTTGTTTATCTATTCATCTATTGAGGGACACCTAGGTTAGTTCCATAGTCTAGCTATTGTGAATTGAGCTGCTATAAACATTGATGTGGCTGCATCACTATAGTATGCTGATTTCAAGTCCTTTGGATATAAACCAAGGAGTGGGATAGTTGGGACTAATGGTGGTTCCATTCCCAGTTTTCTGAGGAATCTCCATACTGCTTTCCATAGTGGTTGCACCAATTTTCAGACCACCAGCAATTCTTGATGATTGCCATTCTGACAGGAGTGAGATGAAATCTTAGAGTAGTTTTGATTTGCATTTCTCTAATTGCTAGAGATGTTGAACACTTTTTCATATATTTGTTGATAAAAGTTGTATTTCTTCTTCTGTGAAATGTCTGTTCAGTTCCTTAGCCCATTTATTGGTTGAGTTATTTTTTTTTTTGGTGTTTTTTTGAGTTCTTTATATATCCTGGAGATTAATGCTTTATCGGAGGTGCATGTGGTAAAGATTTTCTCCCAATTTGTAGGCTCTCCTCACGTTATTGTTTCCTTTGCTGAGAAGAAGCTTTTTAATTTGAATCCATCCAATAGATTGATTCTTTATTTTACTTCTTGTACTTTAGGAGTCTTGTTAAGGAAGTCAGATCCTAGGCTGAGGTGGTGAAGATTTGGGCCTACTTTTTCCTCTATTAGGCGCTGTGTGTGTGTGTGTGTGTGTGTGTGTGTGTGTGTGTTTAATGTTTTTCTTTTTCAGTAGAGTTGGGGTCGAGGAGGATGGGATTATATGTTTTATTTATCGTAGTTTTTCATCTTGACATGTAATAAGTGCTCAAGGAACCTTTGATTTATGAATATACTGCTAATTTCTTTTGGTTTATTTCCCACCATTGAGTCCCCCCCCCCTTTTTTTTAAGCCTGATGGCTTGAGTGTTGCAGTACCTTCACAACTAGCTCCTCTGTTTCTTGTCTTGCTCCATTTCTCTTTAATTCTGTTTGTTATCCCAAGATACATTTCCTTTAAGAAATATGGGCATTCGTCTTGTTGCTTTCCGGAGAGAAACTTTAACAGAACCTTTATTGTCTGTAGATTAAACCCAACATTTTATCCTGACTTTTATGTACCATCTTGAAACTTAGCCTCCAGAATTTTTATTATTTCTATTCTTAAATAGTTTTTTCTCTTGCCAAATATTCAGTTTTCCATGAATTTATTGAAAGTTTTCAATTCTAAGTTTTTTGCTCATTTATCTTTCCCTTCATGGTATAAATAATAATAATGGAATATCAGCAACTTATTTGCCTTATGAAATTCTAATCCAAGTCCTATTTTAAGGGCTAGCTCCAATGCCACTCAAATTAGAATAGAATTCTTTCATCTACTTAGCATATGTAATAGGCACTCAATAAGTGTTGAACTGAATTGTCTTCTTTGTACATTTGCCCTTTTGAGATTGGTATGAGTAATAATTTTCTCATATTTTAGTTGACTCATGGAGGCAAGAGCATTTTATTTATTTTTTATTCCTTATTACAGTCTCTAGAAATAGTGCTGTTTTTACTCAGTTAACATTACTAGCTTAAACTTCTACAAATGACAAATTATACTATTAATAAAGAACAAATAGGACTGGGGATGTAGATGTAGCTCAGTAGTAAAGAGCCCCTGAGTTCAATCCATAGTAGCAAAAAAATTAAATTTGAATGAGAAACACATAATGTTATTCATTAGTCTTATGGTCTGTTGTTGAAATGCTTCAAACATGCTAGTCTAAAAGCTATGCTTAAGTTATTGACAATAAGCTTTTAAATTGGGATAAAGACTGACTGTAGACTGTCCAAAATATTATTAAGTAATATTATTGCTTCCTCAATATTATAGGTATTTAAAAAAATATGTTAGTAAGCAAAGGAAATGAATGCTGGGAAATATAGAAATAGTCTTGACCTACCATTTGGAAGAGGTGGTGAGTCAGAAAGTGCCCACAAGGGGGCGTGCTCATCTAGATAAACTTGACCAAGGGCTTTTCTTGTTATGCAGGTAAAAATGCCACTTTTACAAATGTATTTCCAGACATGTCTCTTCCCTTCCCCTAGGAAAAAGAGTGGACACTCACCAAAACAACAATTCCTACCCATTTTCTAGTACATTTATTTTGGATGTGTGGTTTTTTTTTTTTCCAAAGGGGAACAGAGCTTTTATAGAATGTGAATTGCCTTGCAAGCTCAGACAAATTTATGATTGAGTGCAGACACAAATCACAAATATATCATTGTGTGTGTGTGTGTGTGTGTGTGTGTGTGTGTGTGTTTGGTTTTGTCAAAAGCATTTTCATTTTTTTAAGCATTGTCATCTTTTTGTGAGGAAATGTTAAATTTTGCAAAATATTCTTTTTGGATCATTAGTTCCAGGGACAGGCAGTGCTGCATTTTTTATTGCTTCATTAATCCCTGTAGCCTGAGGTTATGAGAAATTCCCCAGCCTTGAGATTTGAACAGACTTCACTGGTCTTTCCACTACAGGTCATGGCCTCATGTAACCTGCAGTTTTCTTATCGAGTACCTGTTTTACTTTTGGCCTCAACATTATCACTAGCAAACACTTATAGAGTGCTCCTTTATGTGAAGTTTTAAAAATAGTTTTAGGGAGTAAAGAGAGCATATGGGGTTCAGGTCCTAGCCTTAATGTATTTGACTCAGGGGAATTAAACATTAAAGGAAATCATATCATTTGGAGTATGCTAAAGCAGTGAAATCATCATTGAGAGCTATGGGATAAACTGAATGGAGAAATCCTTCTAAACTCTTCTCAGTTTTTCATGGCAGGCTTTATGGAAAGAGAAGAATTAAAACTAAAAGGATAAAAGTCCTAGGTTTAGTGGCTGGGCCTGTAGCTCAGTGGCAGAGCACTTGCCTAGCATGTGTGAGGCTCTGGCTTCGATCCTCAGCACCACATTGAAATAAACAAATAAAATAAGGCATTCTGTCCATCTATAACTATAAAATTTTTTTTAAAGTTTTTAAATCTGTAAATGGATGAACTTCTTTGTGCCATAGCTTTTTATATGAAGAGGTGGACAAGCAGAAGATACTAGGGCTGAATGTAATATTTGCTCTATTTTAGGGTATTTAGAATATAAAACTTGTTAACAACAAAACTACACTTTGCTGGTCAAATCAAACTCTTGGTATTAACAGTTTATAATCCCCAGTGGAGGAATATTATAAGTTGATATAGTTAAAACGTGTACAGAATTTAACAAAGTAAAGTAGGCCTTAGAGAAATTAAGTACATAGCCAGAGTTTCTCCCTGAACCCCTTGCTACACTAATTTGTACTAACTGTGTTTAGGACCAAATGAAAAGAATGTTTTGAAGTACGGTGCCTGTTCCATATTTGGATTCATCACAGGCTTTTAAGTGTTGGGAATCTCTGAAGACATTATTGAAGTTAATTTGAATGATATTAAATTTTCTAGGATATAGTGCTATCATAATTAGATTATATTTTATATCCTAGAATATACTTAGCTCTTTTCCTACTCTTTCAATTCTTTTATTTATCTCTACTTTCTAATAAGATTTTATCAATTGGGCTGAGGTTGTGGCTCAGTGGCATAGCACTTGCCTAGCATGGGTGAAGCACTAGGTTCTATTCTCAGCACCACATATAAATAAAAAAAATAAAGGTCCATTTGCGGGGAGGGAGATTTTATCAATTGAGGGAAAGGAAAAAGAATATATAGGCATTTTTCTTCCCTCTTGGCTGTTTTTTAAAAAAATTATTTCCCTTTGCTTTTAATATGTTTATTTAGTTGAATATAGTTGTGATTCAACAATTTCTAATTTTATGGTTTACTCATAATTATGTAGCCAGATAGATGTGATGTGCTTTAAACATCTCACATCAAATTAAGTAACTTATTACTGTATTATTAAGTCAGTATCAAATATTGTTCTTCAGTCTAGAGAGGGTCCAATTTAAATCCAGGTTAAGTGATCCATCCTAATTCTCATGGTGTTTCATTGGCAGGAATAAAATCCAGATTGTCCGTGTTACCTTCTAGTCCTTTATCTGTTATTCCCCACTGCTTTAAGACTTAGTTCAAAGGCCAGTGGAGCTCTGGCATTTAAAAGAAAAAGTGTAATTTTATCCAGAGAAGGTAAATGTATGCCCTAAAATGAAAGAAAGACCAGAGGTCCAGACCATGGCCAGGTGTTCCTAGAAAGAGCTAAATTGGACTACTAAATTGAAAAAGGTTGCCTGCTCTTATAAAGAGTTTGTTGCTGTCTATTTAATTAGCAAAGTCTTAGCTTGTTTATTTATGTGTTTTTAAATATACCCAAGTAATGAATTCATATTCTGTTAGTGAGTTTGTTGGTAACTTTATTGTGTTATTTCTGACATTGAAGTACTATTATAAACATGCTTCTGTGAAATAAAACTTCCAAATAGCCTTGATTTTCATTCTCTCTGGAATATATTTCCCAGATGGTGATGACTGATTGTGGTAAAGGATGACCAGCTCTCCAGTGGATAAAACAAAAGTAGAGTATGAGTATTAAAAAAAAATTTAAAGAAAACTGAATTAGTCAAAATTGAGAAGAGTGTGATGCCAAATGACTGTAGAGGATGAGAAGACAGTAAGGAAGTATTACTAATTAAAGCATCAAATGTGACCAATATCAAGATGTATAATTTCTTTATAGATAAAGTAAGAGGCTTCATGTTTCATAGTTAGAGCCTTAGAAGTGTGTTTTTTTGAACAGTAGGCCAAAGAACATGAAAAAATTCCTGAAAGAGAGATCACTCATATTGTGAGAAATGAATCTTGACTTCAGTTCAGTTTTCATAGAGACCAGCCAAAGATTTATCAGCAGTTGTTTAAAGACTTGTTTTGGGGAAAGAACTCACTTAGGAGTGATGTGCGGAAGAATTACATTTAGGGAAGAACTAAATATGAAAGAACTGTGTGTAATAGCAGGGAAACTGCTTGTAGATAGGCTAGGTTTGGATCATGCATACAAATTGAGTGAGATGTCATTTCAGAGGGTACAAAGCTTGAGTTATTGATAAGGTTCTAATAAAAACATTAATTTCATTTCTTTACAAATAACTTTGTTATTTATTGCTTCCAGGTACATGAGGGGCAAGATAAACTACAAAAGATCCCAGAACAAGCGAATGTATAGTCTTCTTAGAGTGAGATGAAGAGAATGTTTTAGGAGTTTAAAGGCAAAAAAGCTTCCACTGTGTTTGGGAAGACTCAGGAAACCTTTTATGTAGTTATTTGAGGTCACAGGACTTGAGGATGGGTGGTATTTTAATGTGTGTATGTGTGCTGGGGAATGAGGATTAGTGTGGAAAGTGACATTTTACTGGATGGAGTACAAATGAAGCAGAGAAAGCACTGGCTAGTGTTGAAGGCGTAGACAGGAGGGACAGACCTCTGCTGGAATTTTAGTGATACACAGAGAGAACAATTGTGTGTCATGTTGAATTCATTCAGTTTATTCATTCAGCAAGTAGTTTTTTCACAGACCCAGCTTTGTCTTTTCTGATCTCTTTATATTTCTCCCTTGTTGATATTTTATTTCCATTTTTTTCTTTTTCTAGATTTTGTATTTACCTTGTTCTTTAACTTGTTTTTGTAACATTTGTTTTTTATTGCTGCATTATTATTATACATATTAGGGGATTCATTGTGCCATATTTATATCTGCACATAAAATAATAAATCTCACATAAATGATCAATCTCATTCCCTTGCACTTTCTCTTCCCTCCTCCCTCCCCCATCTCTGTCTTATTTAGTTGGTCATTTAACTTACTAATTTTCTGTTCTTTTGATATCAATATTTTGGTTATAATTTTCCCCTTTTATTATATCCTACAAGTTTTGAAGTATTATATTGTTATTACTCATTATTAAATGGTTTTGTTTCCATGTAGATATTTAATCCATAAATTATTTAGAAGTGTCTTGTTTTTTAATTTTCTACTTTTATTGAATTCTAAGTTGATTGTTTAATAGAGAGTGTGTCCTATTTGATATTGTTTCTTGAAATTTGATGTGATTTAGTTTATATCTTAATGTGTGGTTCATTTGTTATAAATGTTCATATGAGATTATAAGTAATATTTTCCCTCTTATTGTTGAGTTCATAGTTCTATAATGCTTATCAACTCAAGTGTTTATAATGTGCTTTTCACAAATATTTCTTAATGTTTTTGCTTCCTTGACCTATTCAGAAATGAGAGAAATATGTTGAAATGTCTCATTATAGAGTATGGGTTTATTGATTTTTTCCTTTTTGCTCTGTTTTTGTTTTGCTTTTTAAATTTGAGGCAGTTTTTAAAGTAGATACAAATTTAGAATTGTTATGTTTTCTTGGTAAATCTAAACTTTCAACATATAACATGTAGAAACCATTTATCTGTCTTAAAAGCTTGATATTGATATATCTTCAATGTTCCTCTTGTTTTTGTGTAGCTTACAGTGTTGTAGGGGAGATAGAAGATTAAAATGCTATGAAAGTAAAAATATGCTATTTGCATGATACAAAAATTAATATTGTAGAAAGAGATATGAGACATTATGGGGGAAAAAGATACAGTTGAGCAAAGAAAGGGGGATTAGGTGTGTTCACAAATGGTTGGTAGGAAGGATCTAGGAGGAGGTCAGGTCAGGTTGCAGTACTAAATAGAATGGCCCTATGAGACTTCTTTAAATGAAGGTCTTTTGGTGGTAAAATTGCTTTGGTTATATACTTACAAATGTCTTTAATTAATTTCTATCCCTAAAAGGAAGTTTTGTTGATTAATCATTTCTTTAAAGAAATCATACTAACCACTCTCTTCTGCAAATTGAGCTTTTGGGATTTTAGCTGTCATTTTGGTGATCTTTCTTTTCTGTCTGGCTCCTTTCCTTTAACTTCTTGGAGATAGATTCTTGTTTTCCATCAGTTCTGGAAAATTTTGAGCCATTTTTTCTTTAAATATTCCCCCCTTTGTTATGCCTATTTTCTCTAAGTAGACATGGTATATTCTTTCATCCATATCTCGTCACATTTATTTTGTATTTCCCATTACCTTTTTTCTCTTGCTTAGAATTATAATAAAATGTGTATTAAATGTCTTTTATGTACATAAAAAATATTGGAAAATTGTTCAGGGTCTGATGTTTTAAATTCTTTGTTGTGTTCTTTAAATTTATATAACTGTTATTTTTTTTCTTATTTTTAAATGTAAGATTTCCATAGAGTAAAATGCATACATTTATTTGTACAGTTTAATGAGTTTTGACAGGTGTATATAATCAAATAACCCACACTTCTATCAGATACAGAATATGTCCATTATTCCAGAAAGTTTCTTTATGTCCCTCTATCATTAAAGCTCCTCCATCCCAAGGAAACCCTTCCCCAATTCTTTTCACCACAGTTTTACCTGTTGTCATACTTCATATAAATGAAAACATATATTATGTATTATTTTTTATCCAGCTTCTTTTAATCAGCATATGTCTAAAACATTATCCATGTTGTTGTATGTATTATTAGTTCCTTTTTATTGCTGAACAATCCTCCACTATTGGTGATATCATAGTTTTTTTTTTTTAATTTGTTCTTCTGTTGATAGACACCTGAGTTATTTCCAGGTTTTGGCAATTGCAAATAAAGGTGTTATGGACATTCTTCACAAATCTTTGTATTATATATACACATTTAGATTTCTCTTAGTTAATACAATTTAGTTGCTAGGTCATAGCTAGATTTATGTTTAATGTTGAATTTTAAAATTTTGATTTAGAATTAGAAAGCTGTGATTGACATTTATTCCATAAAAATTCCAGAAGCTAAATTGGATATATTTATTATTAAATGTTTAAACTGATTTTTGAAGTCTTTGAGATGTGTTATTTTAAGTATTTTGATAGGATAAATGCAGTTTAGATCTAGTTCATATCATCCCAGTACTTCATTGTGGGTATAAATTAAATAAAATCAGCATCTGATTAAGAATAAAAATGATTTAAAGCTGCATAAAACTACTTATGGTGGTTTTACTATTCACTTGTGGAATAATCTATGTTATGAGTGTATTCATCTGGTCTGTGCCATCACTTATACATATTCACTAGACGTATACACTAAAACTTTCCAACTATTCTGTTTTAAAGAGAAAAAACCCTAAAATTCACATTTGAAAGATTTTCTTTAAAAACAATATTAATACCATTACCTTTTCTACCTGTAATGATGTAAGCCCCAGAATACTGGATAAAAATTCTACCAGTTGAATAGCATTATCCTTTGCTGTCTTTAAGCATTTGAGTTTTTTAGGTAATCCCCCAGAAATTTGTTATGGTATAAATTTATAACTCAAGCTATAATACAGATCACATGAAATCCCCAATAAAAGCATGGTTCATACACTTTATTTTTATGTTAAGCTGAAAGATTCTAACTTTTCGTAACTTAAGAAATAAATAAGGGGTTTTATGTAGTATGAAGTTTTATTCTCCGTTCTAAATATGTTTGGTAGTCATTTGAACTGTACTGCAAAAATGATTAATGCATACCTACTGCAGAAAGATTCTTATAGCTTACAAGAATCATTGTTTGTGGTTTTGGTCAGCAGAGGATGATTTTCTATAGAGGAAAGGGAAAAATCATTGGATATTTCTACATCCAGATTTTCCCTGGTTTTAGTCAATCCAGACACAGAAGAGAATGCTGATAATTCTAGCTAAATTAGACTTTGTTTACCCATAGTTGATATGCTTTAGCCCACAGTGGCTCCATTGTCAGGGGCTGATTTGTGGGAGTTAAACAGAACCAGGTTAGGTCTCCTGTGTCTAGAGCCATCTTTCCTTGTTTCAGATACTCAGGTATATTAAAGCTTTATGGAGATATTATTGTATTGTCATGTAGGGCACACTGATCTGCATAAGTGGAGGCTTATGCTGGTTATAATGCTGCTCTTAAACTTAATAAAAGTATATAAGAAAGCTTGGCATATTTTTTTTAAAAAAGTATCATTTCCTTTTTTATTATTATATTAGGATAATACCATGACATCAATTTTAAGATGCACTCATACTTTTAATATTAATTCTTGTATTTTAGCTATTTGATATTTGAGTAATTCTGTGCAAAGGAAAGACCATGTTAATGAGGCAAGTGATGACAAGTGATAGAATGGTGTGTTGTGGCATATTTCAGTTAGAAAGCAGACTAGAGGTGTACTTTTTGGTGGGAAGTATCTTGTTTCAAGAAATTCATTCTTTGTAGTGTAGTTTACATATGTTACTTCCTTTGATTCTTACAATAACTGTGTAATTGCTATCTCTATTTTGGAGTAGAGAAAATCAGAAGTGATTACCATTATTTTATTTGTTACATTAAGAGAATTTTATTTCTATATTTTCTACAACACTTATATTTTCTATGTGAGCTTTATATACATGTGTTTGTTCTGCAGGGAACTATAGTTTATACAGTTGCTTTTTAGTCACAATTTTATCACAAAAGTAATATAAATAGCATGTTTCAGTCAGGGACAATAGGCACATGTGTATCTGTGTGGTGAAGTATTTTTAAGTATTTATGGAGTGTAAGGGTGTAATGGTAGCTCTATATAGTAACAGTCATTGTGTGTTTTTTAACCCAAGATTTCATTCCCATAAAAATGAGCTCTGTGAAATTATTATAGAAAAACAACCAATGTTTGTCTTTCACTTAATTTATCTGCACTTCATAAAAATGCTTAAATATTACTTCATCATCCTTAAATTTGCTTTGCAGTATGTGAAGTCTATGAAATAATTCTTGAATATTTATGAAGTAATTCTGAATTTTGCAGGTGTTACATACCCTTAGGAATATGTAGCTTTATTTGGAACAGAATCCTCTGTTTTTTGCATGATTTTTCATTTTTTTAAAACCAAGTTAAATAAATTCATCTATTTATTCATAATCCAGTTATATTGACATCAGTTTTTGTATCTCTCTGCAGTAGTTTTGTTAGGCATGAAAGTTCCAGTGGTTTACTATGTCCTAATTGAAATGCTAGGAGAATTGTTTTATAGGTAATATATGTGTATCAATATATATATGTTGTGTATCCCCACTGTAAAGTTCTATTTTGCAGAATGCTTGGATAAAATCAGCAGCTGCAGTTGATAAAAAAGAACTAATCCTTAAATGAGTAGATTTTAGGGACTATGGGTATAGCACAGTTATAGAGTGCTTGCTTAGCATGCATTAGGCCCTGAATTTGATCCCTAGCACCACTAAGAAATGGAGTCGGGGTGGATATTAAGGATCCATACCCCACTTTACATACAAAACACAGAAAATTATATATGTGAGATTATACATCTGTTAATTATCTTGATTTTGCAATTCTGCAACCTATACTTACATTAAAACATGTTGTACAGTGTATGTTTGTATGTGTGTATGTGTGTGTGTGTACATATGTATATATATAAAACTTTTTTGGTCAATTAAAAAGTAAGAGAAGTGACATTACTCCATAGAACAGAGGGTGAAATAGGAAAGCTATAATTTGATTATTCACTAGAAGCAATTACCCTTATCTGCAGGGATAGATGAAGATAGTAACCTTTATTTTACATTGTACCTGGACTAGAAGAAAAATAGTATGTAAATGTTTCCAGAACTTTATAACTGGGAAAAAAGGCAATAAGTGATTTCTGATATATATCCCTCAATAAAACATTTCCAAAAATAATCTTAAGCAACTTTATTTTATTTTTCCTGGTGCTGGAATTCAGGGTGTTATGCACTCTGTGATTGAACTACATCTCCACCTCTACAAAATAATTTTAGGGAAAAAAATACCCTTTCTTAACTTTTATGTTGTTGTTCTTGAGAAAAGTTAAGTATGGGAGTTATCTATTTCAACAAAGAAAACTGTGCAGCATCAGTGCAGGATCAATACTTTATATGCCTGGTGGTATAATAGTGGTGATAGGCTACCAATTTGAAGGTTGTACAAGTTAGAACTCAAATCTTTTTTTATTGGCATAATGTTCATTTTAGGTGATCTAAGTTTCTCCTTCAGTACTTTTGTGCCTATGATATTGTTTTCCTCAGACTGGAGCAGGTGTTTGGCTGATGAGGAGCCTATGGGATGGGGTGCTATCACACCTTGTTTCTCAAAGTAGGATCTATGGATGAGCATCAGCATTATCTGGAAAGTTGTTAGTATACAGTTTTGGCCAGCTCTGAGATTACTTCATCAGAATCTGCTTTTAAACAAATTCTCCAGATGATATGCATGCATATTAAAGTTTAAGAAGTTCTGCTATAGAAGTCATATGACTTGGCCTCTGGATGATGGACAGACACTTCTGTACCCAATGTTGTAAGGAGATAAAGTCTTAGAAATTATTAGAATAATAAAACAAATATTCACCTTTAAGGCATATTTCTCTTTAGAGATTATCCAATTTCTGTAGTAAAATGTTTTTAATGCATTTCTGTACTTTGTTTTTAATCTTATCCACAAAAGAATATAAACTGTGATTGTTCAGTGAGATAGTGGATCAAACTTTTCTCAATGAGTTTATGGTCAGGGACCTATCCTTGAAATTTAGGTTCCTGCCATAAGCAAAATTGTTATTCTGGGATGTGACCATGCAAATTTATTATCTAGAGGGCCCCCATGTGTGGTTAAAAGAGAGATTAAGAATATGGTGCTCATTTCAGCTAGTTAACCTTTTTCTATCAAAGTAAATACATCATAGTGTTTCAGTATATTTAGTGGATGCTAGAATTTAGACCAAGAAATGTCTAGATATAAGTACCTTCCCCTGTCAAATTTAATGTTAATTTTTTTTGTTGCATACTCTACCTTCATTTTGTTTAAGGAAAACTTTTTTGTTTGCCTTTTGCTTCCAATATTTAAAACCACCCTTCAATGTCACTCAACTTCTGAAATGACTCCAGGAGTGAATTGACATTTCTGGTGGTTGCCTTGGTGTGTCACTTTGTTTTTAGGCAGGGATCCCTCAGTACAGAGTTTTGCTCAGCAGTATAAACAGTAAACCACACAGGAAAGGGAACTATTCTTGTTGAACCTGGGGTTGTGCCTTTCACATATGCTGGGAAGGGGAGTACGGTAGGGTCTAGGGTTTGAAAATCACTGTCAGCCTAAGAACACTACTGTAACTACTATTAACCTAAAGACCTTCTGTAACCTTCCTTTGTAAAATATAAGAAAAAGATTACTTTTTCACAAAATTTTTTCTTGTCCCCACCATACAATTTTGATTTTTTATCCAATAATTTGTATGGCAAACGTGACCCAGAAACCTCTGTGGTAGGAGACAGCTGCACATAGTCACTAAATGTAAAATGTCTTCAACATGTGGGACCTGGGACAAGAAACAGATACACAAAGCTACCTCCTAAGAACATAGAACTTTCTGGCCATACACGTGAATGATATATCAAACATATTAATGATATAGCAGAGAAGGGACCATACCATAAAGTTTATTGCAGACAAGGAATTATAAGAGAAAATGATGATGTAGTTCAAGGTTGTAAATGTCATTTTCTTCATTTACCATGCTGAATATATTACTTTTTGAAGTTTGTATATAACATATTTTAAAAATACTGATGTTAGAGGTGGGATTGTGGCTCAGTGATAGAGTGCTTGCCTAGTGTGTGTGAGGCACTGGGTTCGATTCTCAGCACATTTTTTTAAAAAAATAAGGTCCCCCAACAACTAATAAAGTATTAAAAAATACTAATAGTGGGATTTATTGGCTCACTTATGCCACAGATCTTTTTCTCTATAAATTCTCAGTCACAGACTTAATTCCTGAGTTTGGGAGGTACTGCTATGTATTTTATATTGATTTGATAGTTTTTCCCTATTATTGGGCTGGGGTTGTGGCTCAGTAGTAGAGCGATTGCCTCACATGTGTGAGGCACTTGGTTCAATTTTCAGTACTGCATATAAATAAATCAATCAACAACTAATATACACACACAATATGTATATATATATATACACACATACATATATATGTACATAATTAGTCTTATTAAAGGAAAATAAAATATTGTTAGAGACCCCTTGCTTTCAGGATGTTTTAGGGGAAAATACATTTTGACTTACACAGGATTTAAATGGCAACTTGCTAATAGATAATTTTAGGAGATTATTTAAGTTTCCACTTAGGATGAGTTCAGATATAGTTGTGATTTTACTGAGAAGTGCTATGTAGTCACATCAGATTGCTCCACACTCATGCCCCTTTTGCCCTACAGGAAAATGACTCAGGCACTTTGGACACGGTGGGCGCTGTGGTTGTGGACCACGAAGGGAATGTTGCTGCTGCTGTCTCCAGTGGAGGCTTGGCCTTGAAACATCCAGGAAGAGTTGGGCAGGTAATTAATTACAGGATTCTTACACTAGCTTTCCAAAATGAAGCATGAAATTTTCTAGTTCACAATTTTTTAACCACTAGGGATATATTTTTTCCCATTAGGAAAAGTAAATATCATTATTCTTTAACTTTTGTCTAATATAAATTAAAAAAACTTTTCAAAAATAATTTCTTAAAAAAATTCTGTCTAATATTGATAGGGATCTTTCTTATCTTTACAACTGGTAATCTTAGTTTTAATACTTTCAGTGGGCTGAGTACTGACCTGAATATTTAGTAGATATTTAATAGATGTGTATTGATTTTCATTGTCAATTTTGTGTGTGTATGTGTGTGTGTGTGTGTGTGTGTGTGTGTATCACTCTCTTTAAGACCAAGCTTTGTCTGCTTGCTTTTTAGTTAAAAAAATGATTTTAGAGTTATATTTTTTAATTTTTTCCATTCAAGTAATGCTAACATTTTGTTTGACATTCTATATCTCTCTTCTGATTAATCATTTTAAGCATTTTGTAGAATAACTAGAATTTCAGGTCACTAACACATGAAATCTAGAAATGAGGATGGTCTGATTTGTGTGAAATTTGCTTATTTCCAGTTCTTTTACATCTTCTTCGCCCCATCCTCCCCATCTCCAACCTTCAGTTTTATATTGAGAATAAAATTTAAAAATTCATTTGATTGTTCTAAGCATTCTGAGTATAACCAATTTGGCCCATTACTTAGGGGCTTAATTAATAAGTGTTGAGTATTGAGTGAACAAATTAATTATTCTCATGGAGTCTTTTAAACTAGTTGCGTGGAGGTATTTTTTAAAACTAAGTATTTGAATTTTGTCTTGTGTATGCAGTATGGCTTATCATGCTGTGTGCCCCTCACATCTGAGGAAGAGTGAGTGTCACAGTTGCTATGGTTTTGATGGTTAGTGATACTTGAAGCAGTATGTCTGATTCAGGGAAGATACCTTTGCAAAGCCCCTAGGAATATTCCTTGATCTTCCCTTTATGTGGGCAAGTCACTTACAGTTCAATACTAGGGGGAAGTGGAAGGGAAGAGTAATTACTTTTGTGCTACACTTTGCCTTTCATATAGGGGACTTATGGAGAATGATTACCCAACAGTGCTATGAACTCACGACAGAAGTCTTTGTATATCCATGGTATTTGTCCACATTATATAACCTGTATATTTTTCTTTTTTTTAATTGGTTGTTCAAAACATTACATAGTTCTTGATATATCATATTTCACAGTTTGATTCAAGTGGGTTATGAGCTCCCATTTTTACCCCATATACAGATTGCAGAATCACATCAGTTACACTTCCACTGATTTACATATTGACATACTCATGTCTGTTGTATTTGCTGCCTTTCCTATCCTCTACTGTCCCCCCTCCCCTCCCCTCTTCTCTCTCTACTCCCTCTACTGTAATTCATTTCTCCCCCTTGTATTATTTTTCCCTTTCCCCTCACTTCCTCTTGTATGTAATTTTGTATAACCCTGAGGGTCTCCTTCCATTTCCAAGCAGTTTCCCTTCTCTCTCCCTTTCCCTCCCACCTCTCATCCCTGTTTAATGTTAGTCATCTTCTCATGCTCTTCTTCCCTACTCTGTTCTTAGTTACTCTCCTTATATCAAAGAAGACATTTGGCATTTGTTTTTTAGGGATTGGCTAGCTTTACTTAGCATAATCTGCTCTAATGCCATCCATTTCCCTCCAAATTCTATGATTTTGTCATTTTTTAATGCAGAGTAATACTCCATTGTGTATAAATGCCACATTTTTTTTTATCCTTTCGTCTATTGAAGGGAATCTAGGTTGCTTCCACAGTCTTGCTATTGTGAATTGTGCTGCTATGAACATCGATGTAGCAGTGTCCCTGTAGCATGCTGTTTTTAGGTCTTTAGGGAATAGACCCAGAAGGGGAATAGCTGGGTCAAATGGTGGTTCCATTCCCAGCTTTCCAAGAAATCTCCATACTGCTTTCCAAATTGGCCACACCAATTTGCAATCCCACCAACAATGTACAAGTGTACCCTTTTCCCCACATCCTCGCCAGCACTTGTTGTTGTTTGACTTCATAATGGCTGCCAATCTTACTGGAGTGAGATGATATCTTAGGGTGGTTTTGATTTGCATTTCTCTGACTGCTAGAGATGGTGAGCATTTTTTCATGTATTGTTGATTGATTGTATGTCCTTCTCTGAGAAGTGTCTGTTTAGGTCCTTGGCCCATTTGTTGATTGGGTTATTTGTTATCTTATTGTCTAATTTTTTGAGTTCTTTATATACTCTGGATATTACGGCTCTATCTGAAGTGTGAGGAGTAAAGATTTGTTCCCATGATGTAGGCTCCCTATTTACCTCTCTTATTGTTTCTTTTGCTGAGAAAAAACTTTTTAGTTTGAGCAAGTCCCATTTGTTGATTCTAGATATTAACTCTTGTGCTATTCGTGTCCTATTGAGGAATTTGGAGCCCGACCCCACAGTATGTAGGTCGTAGCCAACTTTTTCTTCTATCAGACGCAGAGTCTCTGATTTGATATCAAGCTCCTTGATCCATTTTGAGTTAACTTTTGTGCATGGCGAGAGAAAGGGATTCAGTTTCATTTTGTTGCATATGGATTTCCAGTTTTCCCAACACCATTTGTTGAAGATGCTATCCTTCTTCCATTGCATGCTTTTAGCCCCTTTATCAAATATAAGATAGTTGTAGTTTTATGGATTTGTTTCTGTGTCCTCTATTCTATACCATTGGTCCACCCGCCTGTTTTGGTACCAGTACCATGCTGTTTTTGTTACTATTGCTCTGTAGTATAGTTTGAAGTCTGGTATTGCTATACCGCCTGATTCACACTTCCTGCTTAGCATTGTTTTTGCTATTCTGGGTCTTTTATTTTTCCATATGAATTTCATGATTGCTTTCTCTATTTCTACAAGAAATGCCATTGGGATTTTGATTGGCATTGCATTAAACCTATAGAGAACTTTTGGTAATATCGCCATTTTGATGCTGTTAGTCCTGCCTATCCATGAACAGGGTATATTTTTCCATCTTCTAAGATCTTCTTCTACTTCTCTCTTTAGGGTTCTGTAGTTTTCATTGTATAAATCTTTCACCTCTTTTGTTAGGTTGATTCCCGAGTATTTTATTTTTTTTGAGGATATTGTGAATGGAGTATTTTTCCTCCTTTCCGTTTCAGAAGTTTTGTCGCTGATATACAGAAATGCCTTTGATTTATGCGTGTTGATTTTATATCCTGCCACTTTGCTGAATTCATTTATTAGCTCTAATAGTTTCTTTGTAGACCCTTTTGGGTCTGCTAGGTATAGAATCATGTCATCTGCAAATAGTGATAATTTAAGTTCTTCTTTTCCTATTTTTATTCCTTTAATTTCTTTCGTCTGTCTAATTGCTCTGGCCAGGGTTTTGAGAACTATGTTGAACAGAAGTGGTGAGAGAGGGCATCCCTGTCTTGTTCCAGATTTTAGAGGGAATGCCTTCAATTTTTCTCCATTCAGAATGATGCTAGCCTGAGGCTTAGCGTAGATTGCTTTTACAATGTTGAGGTATGTTCCTGTTATCCCTATTTTTTCTAGAGTTTTGAACATAAAGGGATGGTGTACTTTGTTGAATGCTTTTTCCGCATCTATCGAGATGATCATATGGTTCTTATTTTTAAGTCTATTGATGTGGTGAATAACATTTATTGATTTCCGTATATTGAACCAGCCTTGCATCCCAGGGATGAATCCTACTTGATCATGGTGTACAATTTTTTTGATATGATTTTGTATCCGATTCGCCAGAATTTTATTGAGGATTTTTGCGTCTAGGTTCATTAGAGATGTAGGTCTGTAGTTTTCTTTCTTTGAAGTGTCTTTGTCTGGTTTAGGAATCAGGGTGATGTTGGCCTCGTAGAATGAATTTGGAAGTTCTCCCTCTTTTTCTATTTCCTGAAATAGCTTGAAAAGTATTGGTATTAGTTCCTCTTTAAAGGTTTTGTAAAACTCTGCTGTATACCCATCCGGTCCTGGGCTTTTCTTAGTTGGTAATCTTTTGATGGTTTCTTCTATTTCCTCAATTGATATTGGTCTGTTTAGGTTGTCTATATCCTCCTGTCTCAATCTGGGCTGATCATATGACTTAAGAAATTTATCGATGCCTTCACTATCTTCTATTTTATTGGAGTATAAGGATTCAAAATAATTTCTGATTATGTTCTGTATTTCTGAAGTGTCTGTTGTGATATTGCCTTTTTCATCCTGTATGCTAGTAATTTGAGTTCTCTCTCTTCTTCTCTTCGTTAGCATGGCTAAGGGTCTGTCGATCTTATTTATTTTTTCAAAGAACCAACTTTTAGTTTTATCAGTTTTTTCAATTGTTTCTTTTGTTTCGATTTCATTAATTTCAGCTCTGATTTTAATTATTTCTTGCCTTCTACTTCTTTTGCTGTTGTTTTGCTCTTCTTTTTCTAGGATTTTGAGATGAATTATGAGATCATTTATTTGTTGGTTTTTTCTTTTTTTAAGGAATGAACTCCATGCAATGAATTTTCTTCTTAGAACTGCTTTCAGTGTGTCCCATAGATTCCGATATGTTGTGTCTGTGTTTTCATTCATCTCTAAGAATTTTTTAATTTCCTCCTTGATGTCTTCTATAACCCATTGATCATTCAGTAACCTATTGTTCATTCTCCAAGTGATGCATGATTTTTCTTTCCTTCTTTTATCGTTGATTTTCAGTTTCATTCCATTATGGTCAGATAAGATGCATGGTATTATCTCTACTCCTTTATATTGTCTAAGAGTTGCCCTGTGACATAATATATGATCTATTTTTGAGAAGGATCCATGTGCTGCTGAGAAAAACGTGTAACTGCTTGATGTTGGGTGGTATATTTTATATATGTCAATTAAGTCTAGGTTGTTAATTGTGTTATTGAGTTCTATAGTTTCCTTATTCAACTTTTGTTTGGAAGATCTGTCCAGTGGTGAGAGAGGTGTGTTGAAGTCTCCCATGATTATTGTATGGTGGTCTATTAGACTCTTGAACTTGAGAAGAGTTTGTTTGATGAACATAGCTACACCATTGTTTGGGGCATATATATTTATGATTGTTATGTCTTGTTGGTGTATGGTTCCCTTGAGCAGTATGTAGTGTCCCTCTTTATCCCTTTTGATTAACTTTGGCTTGAAATCTATTTTATTTGATATGAGTATGGACACTCCTGCTTGTTTCCGAAGTCCATATGAGTGGTATGATTTTTCCCAACCTTTCACCTTCAGTCTGTGTATGTCTTTTCCTATCAAATGTGTCTCCTGTAGGCAGCATATTGTTGGGTCATGTTTTGTGATCCATTCTACTACCCTGTGTCTCTTAACTGGTGAGTTTAAGCCATTAACATTTAGGGTTATTATTGAGATATGGGTTATCCTTCCAGCCATATTTTTTTATTATGTTACTGAATATGGTTTGTTTTCCTCTTTGATTATTTTCCCCCCTTTACTGTCCTACTTCCCACTGTTGGTTTTCATTGTTATTTTCCATTTCCTCTTCCTGTAATGTTTTGCCGAGGATTTTTTTGAGAGATGGTTTTCTAGCTGCAAATTCTTTTAACTTTTGTTTATCGTGGAAGGTTTTAATTTCATCTTCCATCCTGAAGCTTAATTTTGCTGAATACACAATTCTTGGTTGGAACCCATTTTCTTTCAGTGTTTGAAATATGTTATTCCAGGATATTCTAGCTTTCAAAGTCTGTGTTGAGAGATCAGCTGTTATCCTGATTGGTTTACCCCTAAATGTAATCTGCTTCCTTTCTCTTGTAGCTTTTAAAATTCTCTCCTTATTCTGTATGTTGGGCATCTTCATTATAATGTGTCTAGGTGTGGATCTCTTATGATTTTGCACATTCGGCGTCCTGTAGGCTTCTAAGATTTGGGATTCTGTCTCGTTCTTCAAGTCTGCGAAGTTTTCTCGAATTATTTCATTGAATAGATTGCTCATTCCTTTGGTTTGGACCTCTATACCTTCCTGTATCCCAATGACTCTTAAGTTTGGTCTCTTTATGTTAACCCATATTTCTTGGATGTTCTGCTCATGGTTTCTTAACAGTCTTGCTGAGCTGTCTATGTTCTTTTCAAGTTGAAATACTTTGTCTTCATTGTCTGATGTTCTATCTTCTAAGTGTTCTACTCTGCTGGTAGTATTCTCAATTGAGTTTTTAAGTTGGTTTATTGCTTCCTGCATTTCTAGGATTTCTGTTTGTTTGTTTTTAATAACCTCTATCTCCCTGTATAGTTGATCTTTTGCTTCTTGGATTTGTTTATGTAATTCATTGTTGAAGAGATCTTTCATTGTCTGATTTTGCTGTCTAATGTCTTCCTTGAGACTCCAGATCATCTGAAGCATGTATCTCCTGAATTCTTTATCTGACATTCCATCTGCTGCAGATATCACCTCTTCTAACGTTGAGTTGACCTGCATTGCTTGTGGTCCTTTCTTTCCTTGTCTCTTCATACTGTTCATGTTTCTTTCTGATTACTGAGACTGTTGTGTTATTCAATTTTCTCCCTATATATTTGTATTACTCTTGTATAGTTGCAAAGTCTCCCACGCAGGCACGGGCAGGGGCTCTGCTCCTCCTCCAATTGGGGCAATGTGCCTACCACATAGGCAGGCCGCTGGGCCTGTTCTGTTGGTTGGTGGCAGGTGCGCCTACTTTGTAGGCGCGGGCGGCGGGTCTGCCCCTCTGCGGGCCACTAGGCCTGTCCTGTCGGTGGTCGTAGTTCCGCCTCCTTTGCAGTCGCGGGCAGCGGCTTTGCCCCTCTGAAGGCCACTGGGCCTGTTCTGCCGGTGGGTCGCAGGTCCACCTACCTTGCAGGCATGGGCGGCGGCTCTGCCCCTCTGCGGGTCGCTGGGCCTGTTCCGTCAGTGGTCACAGTTCCGCCTACCTTGCAGGCACGGGGGGGGGGCAGCTCTGCCCCTCCGCACGCCGCTGGGCCTGTTCTGCTGGTGTGTCACAGGTCCGCCTACCTTGCAGGCGCGGGAGGCGGCTCTGCTCTTCTGCAGGCCACTGGGACTGTTCTGTTGGTGGGTCGCAGGTCCGCCTACCTTGCAGGCAAGTGTGGTGGCTCTGCCCCTCTGCAGGTTCCTGGGCCTATTCTGCCGGTGGGTCGCAGGTCCGCCTACCTTGCAGGCGTGTGGGGCGGCTCTGTCCCTCCGCGGGTTGCTGGGCCTACTCTGCTGGTGGGTCGTAGGTCCGCCTACTTTTCAGGCGTTGTTGGCAGCTCTGCCCCTCCGTGGGCCACTGGGCCTGTTTTGTTGATGGTCACAGTTCCGCTTACCTTGCTGGTGCGGGGGGGGCAGCTCTGCCCCTCAGCAGGCCGCTGGGCCTGGTCTGCTGGTGGGTCGCAGGTCCGCCTTCCTTGCTGGCGTGTGGGGCGGCTCTGTCCCTCCGCGGGTTGCTGGGCCTACTCTGCTGGTGGGTCGCAGGTCCGCCTACTTTTCAGGCGTTGTTGGCAGCTCTGCCCCTCTGCAGGCCACTGAGCCTGTTCTGTTGGTGGTCACAGTTCCGTCTACCTTGCTGGCGCGGGGGGAGGGGGTAGCTCTGCCCCTCAGCAGGCCGCTGGGCCTGGTCTGCTGGTGGGTCGCAGGTCTGCCTACCTTGCAGGCACGTTAACCTGTGTATTTTTCAAGTTTGGAATAATATACTCAATCTTGGCATATCGGATTTGGATGCCCTCGTGGAGGAGAGAGAAAAGCCAACAGAGTTGCCTTCATTGCCTGGTAATTCCCATGATTTTCTCATTGTTTTCTGTTTGTTTTAGTTAGCAAGTAGCAACAACAGAACCAAAGATAGTTCTGGACTATGTTACCAGGCTATAACATTTAAAAATCTTGAAGCCATTCTACTACCACACATGGGACTATTCTGGAAAAAGAATACTTCTGTAAAATTTATGTGTTTATTTGCTCCACTTGGCTAATTTATGAATATACAACTGTGAGAGCTGAACAAAAAATCCGAAAAGGACATGGAGGAAAGGAGTCAAGGTACTTACAGGAGATGAAGCTGTTTAATTGGATTATATTGCTGGATAAAGGAGATGTAATAAGCCTGAAAATATGAATCATCAGATGAGAGGTAAAGAAGAGTTTTTCACAGAATGAAACAAAATACAAAAGCAAATTGTATCAAAGGTTAATTATTTTTTCAAAATGTGTTGAATTCAGTGCACTTTAAATGCTTAAATTAACTACTTAAAATTTTAGCGTATTACCCTGTACTGAAAGCACTGCAGATGAAAAAATAGCAATTTGGATTAGAACTTCCTTCTTTAGTTCACTATAATGATTACACTCACAATTTGGACACAAGAAAGGAATTATTACATTCCACTCCCACTTCCCCTCATGAGTTTAGTGGGTAAGAGTATGGACTTTAAATTCAAGTAAACCTTTATTCTAATCCCATCTCTCGCTTTCCTTTCTCCATACCTTGAGTAAATTACTCAACATCTCTAAGCTCCACTCTCTCTAAGTATAAAATGAGGATACTAGCTACCTTACCAAGTACTAGAAGATTATATGATGTAACACTTTTAAACTGTGTATCGTAGCCCCTGGTTATAACATCCATAGCTACTGTTTATGAAGCACTTGCTTTGTGTAATAGGTTGTTAATTTATGTGATCCTTTGGCAAAACTATGATAGTGTATTTTTATCATCTTTATTTTATTGAAGGAGAAACAATGGCTGTTTAGTAATAATAATCACTTATATGACCTACTTTTACTCCACAATAATAACTTTAATAAAATTTTACTACCAGAAAGAAGGAAACTTTTAAAAATGTATTTTATTTTTTTATTAGTTGTTCAAAAACATTACAAAGCTCATGACATATCATCTTTCATACATTTAATTCAAGTGGGTTATGAACTCCCATTTTTACCCCAAACACAAGTTGCAGAATCGCATCGGTTACACATCCACATTTTTACATAATGCCATATTAGTGACTGTTGTATTCTGCTACCTTTCCTATCCCCTACTATCCCCCCCCCTCATCTTCCCTCTCTACCCCATCTGCTGTTATTCAATTCTCTCCCTTGTTTTTTTTTCCCCCTTTCCCCTCACAAACTCTTATATGTAATTTTGTGTAACAATGAGGGTCTCCTTCCATTTCCATACAGTTTCCCTTCTCTCTCCCTTTCTCTCCCCCTAAAAATGTATTTTAAAGTCCTGCTTAAAGTTGATGTGTTTTCAGCAAAGAAGTAGATAAGAGAGAGATAACATCTTGTTCTTTCTCTCATCTTACCTATGACTGCCTCAGCCTAACCAATTTCAGAAGGTTAAGAAGGAAGACAACTCGAATTCATGATACTAAGGGAGGGCATTCTAAAGGGAATTTGCTTAGAAGAAACAGAGGGAAGCATAAATATTCTTACTTTCCTAGGGAGATAACTTCCACTGGCTTACTAAGGGGTATTCTTGTAGATTTTTGTACTAGTTTTTTTGAGTGCAGACTCCTGGTCAAAGTAATTAAGAGGGATGGAAATGATGATGGGAAAATGTTCAGAGTTTTCAATAAAGAATGATGAACCTTTCCACTAGGGTCTTGTGTTCTCTTGGGACTTTGTCTGCCCTAGCACCTGCTGCAAAGAGTACCAGCTGAATGGTTACTGTACAGATCTGCCAGTATTATTCTGAACTCCATGTGCTAAATCACTTCTAAAGGGCTTTCAGTTGCTACACTGGCCCAGCAGTTTTGGGAAATGAAACTAAGGCATGTATTTTAGAATCATAGTGTTTTCAAAGCCTGTAACAGATTTCCCACTGTCTGTCATATTTGAAGTGTCCTGTTGAGTTCTTGGTTCTATTTTTTTTAACAAGACTTTTGTTAGTAAAAACTAGAAAGGGCAACTGTAGGTCACATGAATAAATATCCTGGATTCTGAATTATTTCTCAAGGAAAGTGATTAAGAGAGGAGGGGAGGTTGTTTGTCTGAAAATCTTGGGGAATAGCTAAAAATTATATGGAAGTTAAGGTATTTCCAGAAATTAGAACCAAGACTAGTAGGTAGAAGTTATAATTAAGCAGATATTTGTTCAATCCAAGGAGGAACTTTCCATGGAAAATGTGCAATAGGGGAATATGTTGTCACATTAGGTAGTGAGATCCTATGCCTGGGATGTTTCATAGAGATTCCTACTCTGGGTAGAATATTGGAGCAACTGAGTTGTAAGGTCCTTGTGAAAAATAACAGAATATCAAAGAAAGCTGAAATCTTCCTGGCCACCAGTCCAAGTCTTAGCCTAGACCCTAGAAGTGAGTTCCCAGAAGATAGCAGTACTTTTCATGGGAGTATCTTTTTCTCTATCAGTGACAGTGAATACTGAATGTATTATTGTAACTTGCTTTTTTTTAAATTCAACAATATTTTTGGAGATATTTCCGTATCCATTCCTAAAGATTTTTAAAAATTTACTTGTTTTATTTTTAACCTGTGCAACAAATTCCATGTATTTCTCTGCCAAAGTTTATTTAGCCTTTCTTTATGGGTAGAAATTTAATTTTTTCCCCCTGTATTTCATTCTTACTAAGCATGTGGTAATGAACTCGTTGAGTTGGCTCCTTGTATTTCTGCAATAGCTAGCCAAGGGTTTTACTAATTCTCTTCTGAGGAGTGAAAAAGTTATTAGTTATGAGTCCCCTCTCAAAGACAGAGAAGTCATTGTGGATGTTGTGGTGATGAATGTAGACATTCTGTATAGGATTATTGGAAGCAAAATAGAAATGATTGTTAAAATCTTTTATATAAATCATAATAGCTTACTGTGTTCCTGGTCATTTTAGACTGATAATCTGTTCTACCACCTAACAAAGTGATTAGCTTAAACAGGCCTTTTTCATTCCTTTCTTTTCATATGGCAGAATCTAGCACAGTGATGAACATATACTGAGCCCTGTGGTATAGAGTGGTGTGAAGTTCCTATTGTGCTACCCAAATAGAGGCATGGAATAGGACTCCTGAAACAGGATTTCCTAGACGGTGGTTAGAAGGACCATCTGCATTCCTGTACTCCAAGCCATGTCTCAGACACTGAACCAGACAGAATCTCTAGAAATTAGGGTTCTTATTAGCAAGTTGCCCAAGTAATTCAACATGCACTGAGTTTAAAAACCACCTGTTTTAAGGCAACCACACTGATTTCAAGAGACCAGAAGAGCAACTAGCTAACGAACTACAAAAGGAAAAAGTATTTTCAGGGAAGGAATACATTGCTGATGAGACCAAAAAGACTGTATTTTGCTATTTTCTGAGAATGTTTGGATAGGTAGAATAGCTGCAAATGTATTATTTATTTTAATTAATTTTAGTGTTATTTTTTGATTTGCATATAATATTTGTACATATTTATGAGGCATAACATGATATTTTGATTTATGTATACTCTGGGGTTATCAGAGACTGAGGAGAATAGGGAGGAGATGGATGGGGAGAGGTTGGTCAATAAGTACCATATTACAGTTAGAGAGGAAGAATAACTTATGGTGTTCTGTATCACAGTGGAAGAAATATAATTAATACTATTGTATTGTATATCTCAAAACAGAAGAAAATGTGGTTTTGAAAGTGTTAAAACCATTGCATAGTTTGCATAGACTCTTTGGCATTATCATTAAGTTGTCCTTAAAACCAGACTTTATTAGATGGGCATGACTTTGTTTCTTCTGTTGAAATCTGATAATTACATATAATATTTCTGAAATATTATATCTCCCCATTTCCTTTTTTCCTAGGCTGCTCTTTATGGATGTGGCTGCTGGGCTGAAAATACTGGAGTTCATAATCCCTACTCCACAGCTGTGAGTACCTCAGGTATTTGCTGATTTCATGACCATTTTTCATAACTGCAACCCTGTCAGTCATTTAATGACTAAAAGCAATATTTTTAGGGAAACATAAAATATGTTGTAAGACACTACATATACAAAAGCTTTGATGTGTGTAAAAAAGTTCTTGAGTTTTGGGGAGGTTTTAAGGATTGTTTAGTATCACAGTGTAAATGGTTTGCTAACATTTTTAGTACAACTCTGGAGTTAAGTATAACTTAATTATTTGTATATCAATGTATTTTTTTCTGTAATAGCCCACAACAATGTCAAATGGATGAAAATGATATATAAACACCAAATAATTTACAAAATTAACAGATCTTTTATTGTATTAATTTTTTTTTTAGTTGTTGATGGACTTTTATTTTGTTTATTTATATGCAGTGCTTAGAATTGAAGCCAGTGCCTCTCACATACTAGGCATGCTTTCTACCACTGAGCTACAACCCCAGCCAGCAAGAGATAATCCTTGAGTAAAATGTTGACATAAAACATAAAAGGTTATATTTCAAAATGTATAGTTTATAACACCCACTACTCCTCTCACTACACTTTTAATAAAATATACTCTTTTTGTGCTATATTAGAAAGTCATTATTATTTTATGAGAAAGAGAGAGAGAGAGAGAGAGAGAGAGAGAGAGAGAGAGAGAGAGTGTGTGTGTGTGTGTGTGTAGGGGTGGGAAATAGGGGGCTTCAGGGAGTTTTAATGGGCAGAACAATTTTCTATTTCCAAATTTTCATAACACTTGTACCAGCTATACTCAATAGCTTTTCTTTTTATATGATGATGCTGCCGCTTAAAATTATATTAGTTCCTCGAATTACCATGTTATCCTTCAAGTTATAGTTCTGTTCTTTTCTCCCCAGTATTCTCAGCTTTATCAGCTAGGTGGACAGATGTGACTGCTTTCACTTCCTTTTTTTTCTTCTATTTCTTTCCACATTGATTTCTGCCCAACATAGTGATAAACTGCCCACTGGGTCCAGTAGCCCACCTCTGCTTACTGCTTATTCTTTCTGTGGTCTTTGATGCAGTTATTGCCTGTAGCATAGAACCTGAAACTCTCTTGGTTTGTTCTGCTTCTCTGACCTGCTGCACTTTGGCCTTCTTCACAGATTCTTCTTTTCAGTCCTTCTTCGATAATAACCTCATCTTGGGCCTCTACTAGAGTCTCTCTTCTCCCCTCTTGATGACTTATTGTTACTATAGTTGTTCTCATAATTTCAGTTGGTCTCTCTTTGATATTGCTTTCCACATCTGTGTCTACTCTGGACATTACTCTTGTTTTTTTTTTTTTTTTGTGGGGGGGGGTGTACCAGGGACTGAACTCAGGGACACTTGGCCACTGAGTCACATTCCCAGCCCTATTTTGTATTTTATTTAAAGACAGGGTCTCACTGAGTTGCTTAGTACCTCAATTTTATGAGGCTGGCTTTGAACTTGTGATCTTCCTACCTCAGCCTCTTGAGCCGCTGAGATTATAGTTGTGTACCACTGTGCCTGGTATGGACATTACTATTGAAGTCCATATGAGTTCTTTCATGAGTCCTCCTTGTTGTACGTGCCCCTGTGAATATCATATGTGTATGTCAGACTCCGTAGGTTGAACAGAACAACTTATTCTTTATCCTCAACCCATGGCCACCTTTTACCTGAATTTCCTAGGTTTTTAATTGCCGCTTACTAACCTATTTTTTGCTTAGCTTGAAATATTGCCACAATTCTCATGTTTGTTGCTTCTTTCCATTTCTACTGACCTGATCCTGCTATTTCAGACCTGTGTTCCCCTGCCCACCTGTTGTGGCTGCCTCCTGACTTCGCTTCTTTCCTTGCATCAGTGAAACAATAAGATTATGAGCCACTGGCCTACTGGGTGAAGTTTGGACACAAAGTAATGTTGAATTTAAACCATTCTAATATAATTGGGAAAAATTTTGTTTTTAGTCTTTTATTTAGAGAAGATAAGCAGAATGTAATGAGTTAATTTCTAAATTTAATATTAATGGAATCTGAAAATTTTGATGTGTAATATTTATGAATTAGCCAGTGTACACAATTAAGTTTGCTCCTGTGTGTATGGAAAATAGTTGTATGTGAAAAAACTGTAGTCTAATACATATAATTCTTTATTTCATTTTTTATTTTCTCAAAGAGATTTCAGTTGGTATCATATATTGTGTCAATTTTTTTTGGTTAATATGTATTTCTGTGAGTTAAGTTTATTGTCTAGATGTTGCTCTTATATATAGGTGTGAGGAACAGAAGTATATTTTAAATCAAGATTCTGAGTACCTGCCTGTGCTCCTTTGAGATTACATTCCCTTGAGTTTATGTACCTCCATAGACCAACACACTTTTTAAAAATTAGTGTCATAGAAGTTGGAATAAAAGCTTCCTTTGTCAATTCTATTAAGAGGAGTGTAATTTAAAGCTAAAATTATAAAAATGAGGTCTTTCCTTTTTCGTCTTGGATATTTTCTCATTTGTCCAACTGCATTAGTTGAGATAGTTCCATATGACTAAAGATACTTTTGAGTTACCAGATTATGACATCCAGAGTAGCCTTTTAATTTTGATATCCAGCTTATCATATTGCATCTTTGCAGGACTGGTGAGACGTTAGGGTCATGTGTTTATGCTCAGAATTCTCTATCCCTGGGAGTTGATGCCTGAATTGAAGGCCTCAACTGATAACTGCTGTCTGCCTTTGCAAATAGCCTCCCAGGTCGGCATCACCATAGCAACTGGGCCATCTTGACCTGTACCTTTGCACAGGTAGTTCACAGGAGAGTGCAGACATGAGAAAGTCAGAGGCCATGATTCAAATCATCATTCCCCACAAAGACTTGTGCCTCAGACTATTGTAGAAAATCCAGAAAACTGATCAGCATTTTGGGTTTATATATCTTGGAAAGTGATAATTGAAAAGCAGGATAAGCAGGATAGGACTCTATTGAGGCCAGAAAGGTGATTTGGTCATTAGCTTAGGGGATAAACTCCAGCATCTTTTTCTCATTGCTGGTTGGGAAGGAATAGGTTGAGGGGTAGAGTGACAGGAGCTGATCTTGTAAACTCTTGACTAATGTTCTGGTGTCAAGGGAATTTGCCTCATTAGGGATGGAGCAGAGCAAACACCTTGGTTCTTGTCCAGACTTACTAACTGTCGAACCTGAGCAGGGCATTATTTGTACAATAATGTGCAATATTATTTGCACATTATTTGGAATAATATCTACCAGTGCTATGAGAACTGAATGAGCTGACATATGGAAGATACTTAGTGTACTTCTTCTTCCAGTGTTCCATTGAATCTCAGTCACTATCTTTTATAAAACACACTATTATTTTTGTACCTCTAAGAAAAGGAAAAATGCAGCCAATTGAAGCATGACACACTGCTTTCTCATCACTTAATTTTTTAAAATATTTTTTATACCTTTATTTTTATATGGTGTTGAGGATTGAATGAAGTGCCTCACACATGCTAGGTAAGCACTCTATCATTGAGCTATAACCACAGCCCCTCATATCTTAATTTTTGGTTGTTACTTTATAAGTAAGTATAGAATTGGGTAATGAGAATTTTTTACTTCACTGATAATAAATTCACACCCCATTGCTATTTCCATGCCTTCCTATAGACATAATCATTTTAAATTTCAGTTCTATATCATACTGTAATTATTTGAAACACATCTTAAATGGCAACTACTCATGTAGTTCTAACATGGAACATACTGAACGGTCAACAAACAGGAGCAGCTTGCATCATGAGGCAGTGGCAACCCATCACCACTGCAGCCCATAGGCAGCATGGGAGGATGCCATCAATTGTAATGAACTCCTGATACCAGAACTTTTAAATATGAAAAAAAGTGGAATTTAGAATTGACAGTCTAAAGTTTTTCTTATTTTCAGCTTTTTTGTGTGTGTGTGAAAATGAAAAAATGATTCAGGCCCTTTGAAAAGCAGAAAGATAAATGCTTGAGGAAAGAAGGGCCATGGGTACATTTGTGTCTCCTATGTGTCTGGCACAGAACCTTGCACATGGTAAAGAGTCTAATATACAAATAAAAATTACTAAATGCATGTGTGATTCCAACCTCTTCTAGGATGCTTACTTTTTCTAAAAGATTATCTACCATAAAATTTTTAAAAATAGTATTTAAAATATGATTCAATTTTGCCAACTTTGTATTCACACATAATTTTTCAGTAGCACATCAGATGCATGCTCTAAGATAATATCTGTGCTTTGTCTCTGGCTATGGAAAGGCAGAGCAAATAATCAGGATTAGAAGATCAGAGGAGGAAAAAATCAGATTAAATTTATGCTCTGGTTGACCTTAATTTTGGTCTTCTGTTATTTGTCTGTCCGTCTGTCCCTCCCTCCCTCCCTCCCTTCCTTCCTTCCTTTCTTCCTTCCTTCCTTCCTTCCCTTAAAGAGAAATAGTGAGTCCAGAGGGTATTAATGGTATCTGATTGGAGGTCAAAAGATGTAAGCTTCAATCTGTTTCTTAAAGGGTTCTGGTGTGAAGACAGATAGGCTACCTGGTTTCTGTTATGAGGCCCAGTGATTTATGATTTTCTAGATCCTTGGCTTTTTTAGGTCTTGGTTCTGGACAGTCCTAGGAACCTGAGGGCTGTGAGAGCTATTACTGTGATTGCTAGGAATTGCTTTAGAGCTGAATGGGATTTTTAAAAATGCAAAAATTAAGAACAACCTTATACCTTAATATCTTTGAGCTCATGCTTCAGGTCTTCTCCTGAAGGACTAGAAGAGTTTTCCACTGTTTTTTTTTGTTTGTTTTGTTTTGTTTTGTTTTTTTGTTTCTCAATATAAGGAGCTACCAAATGTCTCTTGCTCCTCTATAGAAGATTGTTCAATGGGTCTGTGCTCCAAAACTCCCTCAAGGGACTTTTCTCAGAAGGGGAAGAGGCACCTTCCTGTGAGAGGGAATTTAAATGACAGCAGGAGCCAACATGAGAGTGTTGCTGAGATGTCTATAAGTGCTATGTGGTCATTGCTTTTTAGGGAGGGGGAGAAGACAGGCAGGAATCCATACTTCAGCTTCTTTCTCTGTGCAAAAGACACCATTGGTGAATAAAAGCCTAATTATACTCAGGACTCTGTGCATGTCACCTAGGGATTCATTTTTCCTTCTGGTTCTTTACACATTTCTTAACATCTTCAAGGTGAAACTTCAAGGAATTGTCAGCACTTGAGATTTGTTATTTTTTCTAGTTTTTTCATTTACTCCCCAGTCCCCATTTTTTTGTACTTGGGGTTGAACCCAAGGGCAATTAACCACTGAGCTACATCACTAGCCCTTCTTATTTTTTATTTTGAGACATGGCCTTGTTAAGTTGCTGAGGTTGGCTTTGAACTTTCCATACTCCTGCCTCACCCACCTGAGCTGCTGTGATTACAGGCATGAACCACCATGCCCCGCTTCATTATTTTTTTGTGGGGGCAGGGTACCAGAGCTTGAACTAAGGGACATTCGACCACTGAGCAACATCCTCAGGCCTATTTTGTATTTATATTTTATTTAGAGTCTCACTGAGTTGCTTATCACCTTGCTTTTGCTAAAGCTGGCTTTGAACTCATGATCCTCTTGCCTCAGCCTCCTGAGCCTCTGGGATTACAGGTGTGTGTCACTGTGCCTGTCTTTGTTTATTCTTTTCTTTTTTTTGGTACTGGGATTGAACTCAGGGGCACTCGACCACTGATTCATATTCTCAGCCCTATTTTGTATTTTATTTAGAGACAGGGTCTCACTGAGTTGTTTAGCACCTCGCTTTTTACTGAGACTGGCTTTGAACTCATGATCCTCCTGCCTCAGCCTCCTGAGCCGATGGAATTACAGGCGTGTGCCACCGCACCGAATAGCTATATTCTTATAGCTACTTTAGTCAGGCCTTCTCCTCGACCACTCCACCAGTCTTCTCTTGTCAAGATTAACAATTAGCTTTCAAAATCCAGTTCATCTTTTAGTCCTGTGAATACCATTTGACACGTTGTTTGAATGATTTGCTTCTCCTGAAAATACTGTTCTTGATAGACTTCAGGGGGCACACTTTCCTGGTATTCCACCTCTCTGGCTACTCATTCTGTCTCCTTTGTTACTGTTTTTCATCTCTTTTACTGCTTTGTGTTGCAGTGCTCCAAGGACTAGTGGTCCCTGAACCTCTTCCTTCTTTGTGTATGTACTCCCATGGTCTGTCATTTAATCTAATGGTTAAGTATCACCTATATATGCTGACAACTCCCATATTTTTATCTTCAATTTGGGCCTCTCCCTAGAACTTAGTTATAATTCAATTTCTTGTAAAAAGTCTCCACTCATATTTCTAATGAACATCTCAAATTTAGCATGTCCAATATGAGCTCTTGATATTGCTCACCTCTCCCTCTCAAAAACGTGTTCTTTTGAAATGTTTTTCACACAACATGTGGCAACTTGGTTGTCCCAGTAACTTCCATTAAAACCTTGGAGCCATCCTTGGTCCTCTTTTGTATCTTACTCTCACCTAATCTCTGGCTAAATATATTTTAAACAAATCACTTCTTAGCATCTGCGCTGCTACTAACAGATCCAAGATGCTGTTGCCTCTTCTCTGGTCTATGGCAATAATACCCTTGCTGTTCTTTTGCTTTTGCTTAATCTTCCTTTATTCAATTCTCAACATGAAGGTTTTTGATCACCCTAACTGAAATTATGTCTTTCTCTCCTTTGAACTGTCCAATTGCTTCCCATCTTTTAAAAATTTTTTTTAGTTGTAGATGAACACATATCTTTATTTATTTATTTTTAATGTGGTGCTGAGGATCAACCCAGTGCTTTATATGTGCTAGGCAAGCCTTTACCACTGAGCCGCAACCCCCTTCCCCCTTCCCATCTTATTCAATGGAAAAGCTAAAGTCCTTACTAAGGACCCAACTTCCCTTCATATTTCAGCTCTTACCTTGTTCTTCCTTTGTTCATTCAATTCCAGCTGTGATGGTTGCCTTGCTTTATTCCAAACATGCCATATACATTCCCACCTAAGGACCTGTGCCTGAGTTGCTTTCTATCCTTTAACTCTCTACCCTTAGGAACTCATACCTCAGGCTCCACTCTTTAGGTCTTTATTCACATGATTTGATTTGTTGCTGAGATCTTCTTTGACCATCCTTTAATAAACATGTAACTGTTCTTACTCTCCTTCAATGTTTTATTTTTTCCATTGTATGTATCATCATCTAACATTTTATATCTTATATCTTTATTTTCTATTCACTCTAAATTCCATGAGAGTCAGGGTTTCCAACAGTTTTGTTTACTGATGTGCAAATGGTGCTCATCACGTATAATTCCTGATGTTGGTTGAATGAATGAATGTGAATGAGAAATAAATACATTGGGCTGGGATGAGGGAGGCAAGCTCAGGGGAGTCAGGGCTGAGAGAAAGGTAAGTGCGGGGTTGGGAGTGATACATTCTAACGACCGAAGAGGATGCCTGAGGAAGCTGCACAATGATAAAGTATCTGGAGTTTAATTTAATATCTTAGATGATAGTCTCTGGAAGACTTTGAATAGTAATTTTTTTTGTATGATGTGGGGATCCTTTTGAATTGTAGGATGCTTATACTGTTAGAAGCACATGAAGATAGATATTTAATTTCTCAGGTTGTTCTGGAAAAATGAGCAATGATTCAGACACTAAGAAGCAAGACTAGTCAAGAAGTAAAAGTACACAGCTGTTAGTCCTGTTGGTAGAATCCAGACTCTTCAGCCCACTCTGGTTCTTTAATCTGCCTTATTAGGAAGTGCTATTTCTCTCTACAGGGGTGACACTTGGCTTCTTAGAAGCTTCTTGTACTTATGAAATAAAAAACTTCCATAAGCTTGTCATATTTGTCAGGATTCTTAGAATACTCGGGTTAAGGAGCAGCCACTTACGCTTAAAAAATTTGAGACACAATACGTAGAATTGGGAATAATGCCGAGAAATCTTTTGTGAATTATGACTTCTAGATGTGAGTGTAGATAAAACCTTCATACTTGTAAACATCATCATCTTAAAAGCAGTTGACTTTTTGGTCTGTTTGGTTATTGGGGGAGGGGAAAGATACCATTCATGTATAGATAGCAGAGTATATGAACTGCCAGCACATTTCCAAGAACTAAAGTAATTATCTGGGGTGGGAATTCTATTCTGAGACTGTTGCCTATTGTTAATTAGATCACTTCATATCTGATGAACTATTAATATATTATTTCCTGCCTTTTAAATAACTAAAGTCACTGATGGATCAAAATAAAATAGAATTCTGAATTATGTCAGATCATTTTCTCAGAAGCTAGTTAAACGTCGATGGCTTTTTTTTCTTTCTTTTTTTTTATTGTTGGTTGTTCAAAACATTACATAGTTCTTGACATATCATATTTCACATTTTGATTCAAGTGGGTTATGAACTCCCATTTTTACCCCGTATACAGATTGCAGAATCACATCAGTTACACTTCCATTGATTTACATATTGCCATACTAGTGTCTGTTGTATTCTGCTGCCTTTCCTATCCTCTACTATCCCCCCTCCCCTCCCCTCCCCTCCCCTCCCCTCCCCTCCCCTCCCCTCTTCTCTCTCTACCCGCTCTACTGTGATTCATTTCTCCCCCTTGTATTATTTTTCCCTTTCCCCTCACTTCCTCTTGTATGTAATTTTGTATAACCATGAGGGTCTCCTTCCATTTCCATGCAATTTCCCTTCCCTCTCGCTTTCCCTCCCACCTCTCATCCCTGTTTAATGTTAATCTTCTTCTCATGCTCTTCATCCCTACTCTGTTCTTAGTTACTCTCCTTATATCAAAGAAGACATTTGGCATTTGTTTTTTAGGGATTGGCTGGCTTCACTTAGCATAATCTGCTCTAATGCCATCCATTTCCCTCCAAATTCTATGATTTTGTCATTTTTTAATGCAGAGTAATACTCCATTGTGTATAGATGCCACATTTTTTTTTTATCCATTCATCTATTGAAGGGCATCTAGGTTGGTTCCACAGTCTTGCTATTGTGAATTGTGCTGCTATGAACATGTAGATGGCTTTTGTTATCATGTATCTTAGAGGTTTTAAATGAGTGGATTTTTTTCCCCATTGTGAAATAATGCATACTCATTGAAGATAATTTGGAAATGAAACTGATAATTTTACCTTCCTGTGATAGTCATTATTAATATTTTTGGTGGATTTTTGCCATGAAACAAAGGGGGGAATGCCATTAACTTGTAATGTGCTTTATTTTTCAAATATTGTGTAAGGAACATTTTAACATATAATTAGACATCATTCAAACAATTTAAAGGATATGAAGGCTGTCTTTGCATGTATACATAAATTCAGGTATTTTGCTCCTCAGTAAGATGAATTGTAGTTGTTCCAATGCAATAAAGTAACAGCTCTTTTAGAGGCTATACTCTAGTCTGGATATGAAAGAAGTAAAGACATAGTCCTTGTCCTCAAAGGGCTTGAAAACTGTGGCTTTACTTGGTAACCTAACGAAGTTTCTTGCCAATATATGTTGATACATTGAGAGTTTGCTAGCTCTTAATGAGGCTCTATTGCATCTATTCATGTAGGTAATGTACACTACAGTGACTCCCTAAGGGCGGTGTGTGGACACCTTTGTTTGTGTACCTAATGACTTGACCACTGTAGCCATTAGTACATTCCCTTTCTGCCCCTGTCTTGCCCCCAAATTGCTCCAAACCAGTGTTGGTTAGTGTAACACTACTTGTGACACTCTTAAACTGACTGAAATGTCACCATCTCCCTGAGCTCCAGAGAACTCAGAACATCATGGAGGAAGATGTTTTTCTCTGAAATTGTCGACCTGGGTTACAGTAGATCAGGTGATCCCCAAAGATTTTTTTTTTATGTTTGCAATTTCTAAGACTTTTTCCTTCTAGATTCTTAGTTTGCATTTCTTGTTGTCATTTTGCTTTGTTGTTGTTTTGTGAAAGAACAGACTTCTAATTTTGAAATACAAGGTGAAGAAATAGTAAAAACAGAGGCATAAGATCAAGTGATGGGTTAAAACGCTAACGCTGTGATCCTTAATGTAATTCTCCCTTTGATTGTTCTCACTTGAAATAATGCTTTTTCCTTCCTATTGTCGAGTACTACCTGCTGTCAGTTGGAGAGGAGTAAGTAGAGCAACTCCTCAAAAGATTTTCTAAGCTCCCATCATATGGTTCGCAGAAACAGAGCTGGATTTTCATTTCTTCTTTCATTCAACAGGAGTCCCTTTCATGTTTGAAAATTGAAAACGCGTGTTTTTTCAGTGTGGAGCAAGGATGTGTGCGCCCTCTGGCACACCTGTTTCTAATTTCCTGACTTGAAAGCATAACCCATCAAAAGGAGCAGAAAAACAATTTCTTTCTGACACGCTGCTTCGTGGCCCTTACTGGACTGAAGGCCTTCATGGCTTTGCCTTCTTGGTTCCCTCTGTAGAAGGTTCTTGTTAGAGACAGAATTCACTTAATTCAGCCAGTGCCTTTTATAGCACAAGGCCATTTTTGGTATTATTCTGTTGGAGTGGTGGTTCTTTTTAGCTCAGGAGATTTGCTTGAAATAAGGTTTACTTAAAAAAGTACACAGAAAGATCTTTAAAATTTTTAAGCATTAAATTTAGCCAGGCAATGTGTTGGAAAGTTAGATGTAAGCTAATCAGTAAGCCGATTGGCCAGGAGAAGGGTTTGGTTGAACCTATGAATGTTTAAATTCCATAGTGCTGTTTAACATAAATCAAATATTTCCAATGTGATACTTCAGATTTTGTGTACTTTCAAGTCTTGCCAGCTTAAATGACTGGGAGGCACAATGTGTTGACTTTAAATTTTGTAAATTGATAATTTGTTGCTACGAAAGTTGTACATGGTATAACTCATCACTTTCTGAAGGTACATAGTATGTCTGATGCTAGCAAGCAGTTACAAAAAAATTGATGCTGAGGGAATTTGAGGCTTTGTTTTCAAATGCTTGAAGTATGGATCTTCAGTTCCTTTTATGGTTTCCCTGAACATTTTCAGCATAAGGTACTTGGTTCTTTAGACATACACTTTGGTTTGGGCTTTCTGCTTCTAAGAGTTCTTTGGGATAATAATCTCAATGGTGTATCCTAAAAACAGTTTCTCAGGTTGTTATTATTATTATTATTATTATTATTATTATTTTATTTCTTCTTCTCCTTCTTTTTTTTTTTTTTTTTGTACTTGGGATTAAACCCAGGAATGCTTTGCCACTGAGCTGCATCCCCAGCCCTTTTCTTATCTTTTTGTTTTGTGATAGGGTTTCACTAAGTTGTTCAGACTGGCCTTGAACTCATGATCACCTGCCTCAGCCTCCCGAGGTACTGGGATTACAGATGTGCATCACCAGGGTGATGATGATGATGATTGTTGTTATTTTAAAACTAACTCTTCTCAAACTTTGGTTTGTATGAATCACATGGGGGTTTTGTTAAACATGCAGAACATGATCCAGTAAGTCTGAGATAAGTCCTGGGATTCTTCCTTTTTCACAAGTTCCCAGGTGATGTCAGTGCTGTTGGTTCGTAATAATCGGTTCATAGATAGTACTTTAGACAATAAGACTTTTCACTGGGCAAAGTGATACTGTCCCCTAGTTGTGTCTCACATACAATATCTGGTACATACAATTTACCAGTCTCTCTTTTCATTGTATTTGGTGAATATTAAGAAGATTTGACTCAGCTAGAATCACACCTGTGATCCCAGCTACTTGGGAGTCTGATGTAAAAGGATAAGTTCAGGGCTAGTCTGGGAAACTTAGTGAGACCCTGTCTCAAAATAAAATAATAAAAGGACTGGGGTGGTGGGAAGTGCTGGGGATATAGCTCAGTAGTAGAGCACTTGCCTAGCATGCATAGGGCCCTGAGTTTAATTCCCAGTACTAAGAAAAGAAAAAGAAAGGAAAAAAAAAGGAGGAGGAAAAGGAGAAGATCAAACTGTAGGGTATTGTTGCAAGTATGAATGAATAGTTTAAGTTCCATTGAGCTAGCATGGATAAGGACTACCAAAATGGGATTATTGTGCTGGAAGTAGTAATATCTATGCTTCCTGACTCTCATGGGCTACACCTAGCCTTGTAAATTAGCAAAGATTCTTGTTATAAATAGAAGTGTATAAAACAAAGTGCTAGTTCTAAAAATTGAGAGAGGAGTTATAAAGCCACAATTGCTGAATCAAATATATTTTATTTTAATCAGCTTTGCCCATGATGACTGGTTAATTTGGGCAAAGATATTTATTAGTGAGTCATAGGGAAGAAGTAGGGACATGTACAAGCAAAAATGTAGCAACCATCAGTTTTCATTCTTATTACCTCGTTTTTGGAATACTACCTTGTTATTGAATATACATTGTGATTTTCATTAGTGAATTGTAGCATGATCCAGATCATAGTATAAAATGTCATGACCGAAAGATACCTTGCATTGTTTTAGAATATTTTGTTCATATCATGAAAAGTATATTTAGTTTTATTTATTTGTAATTTTTTTAACCTTTGATGACATATAATTGAAATAAGTGCTGACTAATTGAAGCATGGATAGTTGTTTGTAAAAAGTCTGAGTTGGGGGCTGGGGTTGTAGCTGAATGTAGAGTGCTTGCCTTGCAAGTGTAAGGCACTGAGTTCGAGCCTCAGCACCACATACAAATAAATAAATATAGGTAATATGTCTGTATACAAATAAAAAATATTTAAAAATTAATAGTTAAAAAAATCTGAGTTGGGCATTGTAGAATTGAAGACTTCAATTAAAATTCCACAGTGGTATTTTAGCTCCACATGTACCCACATTGAATGGAAGCACGTTGAGGTGGGGAACGATTATGGGATTTGGAAACAGACTTGGGTTGGAATCCTAATGGAGGAGGCAGATTGGATAGATGTGTTCACCAGTCCCAGGATCAGGACATCTTTCCTTATGGAGGAAAGACCTATAGATATACTAATTAGCAATGATTGTTTTCACCTGGCACTATTGCATTTCCTGTTAGTTGGGACTCAGGGTTATTGCTGTTTAGTAATCCTGAGGATTTCTGTTTTTTGTATTTTTCCTCTCTTCTAGTTTTAAATTTAAGAATATTTTTACTGTTTCTTCATAATTATAAGAAATTATGTATTTTGTAATCTATCATGTTTATCACTTTTTCTTAACATTGATGATAGAATGATAAGCTATTGATTGTATTCTGCTGTGATGATGTGGTATTGGGTTCTTAGAAATGTAAAAAGATAATCTGTTTTAATATAGCTAAGGTAGCTAGTAAAATTCATGTCAGAGGATCATAAAGATTGGAATATTTATTAAGCATTTGTTTCATCTGAGTTCTTCTTTGTCCTTAAAATTTAGATTTGCCTCTGCTTTACATATTATGCCTTATTTCTCATGCTATAGTAAATGGGATATACAGATATAATATTCTCAACTTTTTCATGTTTTTGTTTTATATATTCTTATTAGTCTGATTGGCCTTATCTGCTTTGATTTCGTTCTGCATCTAAGTAGGAGTTTCTTTCTTGTAGTTTTTCTCACTAGAATTATAATCTGTTTGGATCTAGAGTAAACATAAACAATATAATTCTGAGCTTTCCTCAGAACAACCTTTGCAGGCTAAACCCTGCCTATGCCATCAAGTTCATGCCATCAAGTTCATGGATAGTTTTTAGCAGCTCATTGTGTGAATTTCACAGGTAATTTTTATTTTAACCTACAAGCATGGATGACTCTTTTTAACAGGAAACCTTAGTTACCATTGTTCACTCTTTATTGCTGTTGTTGCAATGTAAACATGTTAGCACAGTTTCTTGAGGAGGAGTGAGTAATTTTGCATCTCCACCTAGTTAGAATCCCTTCCTTCCTTATCTATCTGATGGGTGAGGCCTGGTTTATCCTTCAAGACTGAGTCCAAATGTCTTTTCTTTTGTGCAGTTTTTCTTCCTTTCTTTTCCCCTCTCTTCTTTCCCTTCCTCTCCTTTCCTCCCTCTCTTCCTACTTTTTCTCCTTGCCCAACTCCAAAGATTTACTTCCTCTGAAGTCAGTGGTGCCGTAATATGACACATATATCACTTGTATCATTGTTCTTCAACACAAAGCCTTCGATCTCCTTGAGGAAGAGGCTGGTAGGTAAAGAATACAGAAAGTGCTTAATAAATATCTGTTGAATTGAATTCAGGAGCTCTTTGCCTGTTTTGAAGCACTGTCAAAGAGATTCTGATGGGCAACTTAATTGCTTGTTTTACATTGAAAAGCCAGAGCTAGCACTCATGTTCAAGTACTTAGTTATTCATGGTAGAGGCTGTTGGTTTATTTATAAAATGGAGCTTTTGCTTTAGTTTGGTTTAGTTTTGGTAAAGTGTATTACTTTTAAATTTCTTTTCCCTTAATGTAATACATTGGGATCCCTGAGTTAAGATGATCAGCTTAAAATTTTCTGACATAATAATAGTGTGAAAGTGGTATATAATTCAATAGGAACTGTGCTTTGAATTTTAATAGTTTTGAGCCAGTGGTACTTGGTATGATACTCTCTAGGTAGTGGCATTGAGTGGCAGCTCACAGTCAGCTGCATAATCATAAAGGTAAATAACTGATACTCTAGAGTAGATTGTGTTGCTGATGTGTATTAAATTAATTTTTGACTCATGATATTTTCAACTTGTGATGGGTTTAGTTGGGTATAACTCCATTGTAAGTTGAGGAGTATTTGTGATTATATGCTTTGGGTTGCAAGTGATAGAAATCACAACTCCAGGGGCTGGGGATATAGCTCAGTTGGTAGAGTGCTTGCCTCACATGCACAAGGCCCTGGGTTCAACCCCAGCACCACAAAAAAAGAAAAAAAATTACAACTCCAATTGGCTTCAGTGAGGAAATATATGATTTCACATAAGAGGAAGTTTAGAGGCAGACAGGCTCTAGGGTTGGTTGGTTCAGGAGTTTCATTGATAACTTCATGAACCTACTTCTCCCTTCCCTTGTTTGCTCTGTTGTCATCATTGTTGGCCTCTTTCTTGGACTGATATCAGAGTAGTTACTTCATTGCCAGAAAACTCATCACAAAAATGTCCAGAGGAAGGCAGGTAGGTGGTGGTGAACAATCTTTTGTAGTTCTTTTCTAGAAGTGAAAAATACGTTCCTCAGAAGCACTCCAGCAGACTTCTCTACATATTTCATTGATGGGTTTTTGTTGCATGCCTTTTCCTAAACCAATCACTGATCAAGGGGAATGATATTACTCGTGAACCAGTGATGGGCACAGGACATGTGTGTAGTTTATATACATAATGGTGGATGGGGAGAGTAGAAAGCAAAATAAAATCAGGATTATGTTAGGAAGAGGGAAGGGAATAAATGTTGTGGTGGTAACCATGAGTATCTTACTTATCATCATTTTATGATGAATAATAAGGATGATAATACCTAGCATTTGTTGAGATTTTGAAATGGTCAGGCATTGTACTAAGTATTTTAATGTAATTATTCTCATTTTCAAATGTGAAATTTGAAATTTAGAAAGGTTAAATAGTACCCGAGGAATATAAAGAAGAATTCTTACTTGATGATGGTAGAAAAATGTGAGAAAGAAAAAGAAAGGTTGAATTTAAATTTAATCAGATTTTTAAAACTAGAAATATTATAGATGAAGTAGAAGATAGTTAAAAAAACAAACATGTAGTTGTCATTTAAATCTGTCCTTACCAAAGTCATGTCTGTTGCCATTGTTTTTGGCTTACAGAACTGGCTGTGGAAAATGGATGTTTTTGTTTTGAAAAATCAAATACAGTAGATTAAAAAAAATACCACCACAAAGTTTGTTTGTATCTTCATTTCACGTAAGTTGAATAGAAGAAATGGGATCTGGCTTCTTTCATATTGTTTATGTTCTGCTTTGCTTCTTGATTCTGGGGCAGGATTCCTAGTTCTCTTTGAATTTATTTTCCACTCAGGTATCATTTGCAAGATTATTGTAGAAATTAATAAATAGAAAGTAGTTCTGAGCATTATAATTGGGCTAATATGACACAATATGATGATGTTTCATTAGCATTATAAAATACTTTGAAACATCTGTTCCCTTAGCTTTAATCTATGTTAAGTTTTTTTTTTTTTTTAATTCCAGAAGGAAGAAAGGCACTTTGCATAACTTACCACTGTAATATTTTAAATGGAGGGTCATTTGAAGGTCTCACTCTTTCATCTTTTTTAATATAAGGGCAAATATAGATGCTTGGTCTATATTTCACTTCTGTGTAATAAAATGGCCTATATAAATAAAGTACATAAAATCAAAGTGACTAAAGTTGTTTTTGTTCAATGAAACTGTTATAAAAGTGACATCACTGTGTGCTTATATGCATACATGAATGCATTCATGGATAGAGATTTCACAGGAATTTAAGTGTAAGATTATATGCCCTGATGGTTAGTTTTTGATTATTATTTCAGCCACTATATTATAAAATATTAGGTTCTTAATTAGTTGATGGTAGTCAGTTTAAACAAGTCTGCAACTGTTTGGTTAACCTGTTGTGATCCCCAAGTTTATGGCTTAATACAATTACCATTTTCTTATATCTCATTATATTTTGTGTTAACTTGGTCTCATGTGGCTAGTTCTTTGCTGGTCATGCTTGAAGATTCTCGTGACTGCAGTCACTTGGTAGCCTGACTAGATCTCCATGATAGTTTCACTCACCTGGCTGGCATCTTTGTGGAACAACTAGAAGGCTGAGCTCAGCTGGTATGTTGGGATGCTTTGGCCTTACATTCCTCCCATGCAGCATTAGGGATTATCCCTGTCTCATGTGGCCTCTCCAGCCAGGTAGTGAGATGTTTTACATGATAGCTCTGCACTCTCAAAAGTACAAAAGTGAAACCTGTTAGCCCTCTGTAAGGCTTGTGTCTGAGGGTAGCATTATATTTGTTAGTATGAATCACAGGGCTAATCCAGATTCATTGTAGGAGGAAATTACATAAAAGTGTGAATTCTAGCACTTGGTTCACTAAGTCCCATCTTCGGAGACTAGCTAACAGTAAATTTTTCTTTTGTGAATAATTGTTCTCCCTCTGAGAATCTAAAAACTATGGATTTACTCCCTGGAAGTATGACTGTGAACACAATTGCCTACATAAATGTGCACATGATTTTACTAAAATTTCATAGGATTCTTAGTTGTGGCTTGTCAGCTTAAGTACCCCTTGTTTAATGCATAAATTTAGTAACTACTAAGTTTGTTATTTAAATGATAACTTTATTGTTTTAAACTAACTGCATAAGATTTCATTGTATGGTTGTACTAGTCCCTTGGAATGACCATTGGGTATTTCTTGGGTTTTGTTTTTATTTTATTTGCTTGTTCTAATAGAAGTAATTTTCTTTTATATATCTATTATATATATTTATTTCCTTACCATAAATTCTTAGAAATGTACTTTCTGACTTAAAAGGACTGGATATTTTAAAGGATTTTGTTAGATATTGACTATTAACTGTTTTCCTCTGAAAGTTTTCAATTTTTAGATAGCAAGTTTTAATCTTTAGCAGTTGATTGTTGAGTATGGTAAGATAAGATAGAATTTCACTTTTTTCTTTCTTTCTTTTTTTTTGGACTTCTGGATACTTTTTTTCTTATTAAGAACATGACCATATACTGACATTTTGGTCAATGATGGATCACATATTCGAGGGTGATCCTGTAAGAATATATTGCCTAGTGATGTTATTGTCATCTTAGTTTATGTAACTATGATCTGTGAGGTTTACAGAACAACAAAATTGACTAATGACACATTTATCAGAATGTACACCTCTAGTTAAGTGAATGTGACTGTTTTTTAAAAATTGCATTATTGAAAGCATATAAAAATATCTAAATTATATATGTAATTTATAAAACAAAAACATAATCAAACACCTTGAAACTACCATCACCTTAACATGAACACTTGTAGCATTTTTCTGGCTTTACTAAGATATAATTAACAAAGAAAAATTGTATGTATTTTAGACATATAATGTGATGTTTTGATATATATATACACATGGTGAGATGATTAGCACATCAAGCTAATGAATGTATTCATTAATTCACATGGGTATCTTTTTTATGATAAGAATAATTAAGATTTACTCTCTTGGCAAATTTAAAATATATAGTACATTATTAGTAAGTATTAGTTATTAATTACCTTGCTATACTTTAGGTCCCCAGGGCTTACTCATTTACTAACTGCAAGTTTATGGCATTTGACCATTTTCCCCTTTCTTGGTAACCACCCTTCTGTTTTATATTTCTGTGAGCTTAGCTGTTTCAGATTCTGTATATATGTGAGAGAATACAGCATTTGCCTTTCTGATTCTGACTTATTTCACTTAGCAGAATGTCATCCATTTTATCACAAATAGGAGAGAAAGAGAGAGAGAGAGAGAGAGAGAGAGAGAGAGAGAGAGAGAGAGAGAGAGAGAGAGAGAGAGATATTACATCCAAGCAAGAGAAAGCTCGAGTCTGCACACGAGCATTTTCTTTATTCTTTTATCTATCAGTAGTTACTTAGATTGTTTCCATATCTTGGCTATTGTGCATAATACTACATTGAACATAAGCATGCAAACATATCTTTAAGCTAAGATTTTGTTTTCTGTGTACACCAAAGGTGGGATTGTGGGATTATGATCCTATGAGGTAGTTCTATATTTAGTTTTTTGAGGAATCACTATATCATTTTCCATAATGGCGGTGTCAATTTACATCCTCACTAATTGTGTAAAAGGGCTCCCTTTTCTCCATATCCTCACCAATATTTTTTATCTTTGAACTTTTTGAAATAGCTATTCTAAAAGGTGTGAAGTATTACCTCTTTAAGGTTTTCATTTTTATTTCCCTATTATGTGCTTATTGGTCATTTTTATATCTTTGTTGGGAGAACACCTACTTAGGTACTTTGCTCATTTATTATTCAGGTCCCCCCCCAAAAAAAAACTATTCACTTGTTTGAATTTCTTTTGTATTTTGCTTATTAACCCCTTACCAGATATATGGTTTACATACATTTTCTCTCAGTGTCTTTGCATTTTGTTGATTTTTTCCCCCTTTGTTATACAGAACTATTTTTATTTATGTAGTTCTACTTGTTTATTTTTGCTTTGGTTGTCTGTATTTTTGTTGTTGTATCCCCAAATAATTTTTAAACTAATATTTTGGAACTTTTCCACTGTATTTTCTTCTAGGCATTTCATAGTTTTACATCTTATGTTTAAATCTTTATTTTGAATTTATTTTTATGTATTGTATAAAGATCCAACTTTATTTTTTACATATACATATCAAGTTTTCTCAGCTTCATTTATTGGAGAGACTATCTTTCTCACATTGTGTATTTTTGTGCCCTTGTCAAGGATCAGTTGACCTTGTAAATGTGAGTTTATTTCCATACTCTCTGTTCAGCTGGTCTATGTGTCCAGGTTTTTTTCTTTTCTTCTTTCTTTCTTTCTTTTTTTTTTTTTTGCCAGTATTGTGCTGTTTTGATTGGTATAGTGTTGAAATATAATTTAAAATTAGGAAGTATTATGGCTTTGTCCTTTTTACTTGTCATTTTGGTATATTGTAAATTTAAGGATTAATTTTTCTGCTTCTATGGAAAATGGCATTGAAATTTCAAGAAAGGTTATATTGGATCTCTAAATTGCTTTGATGTGACAACATTGAGATTCTTCCAGTGCATGAATAGAGATATCTTTGCATTTATCTTTGTCTTTACTTTTTTTCATCAACGTTTTATAATTTCACTGTATGGGTCTCCTTGGTTAAATTTGTTACTGTTTTTTTTTCATTTGTATGTTTTAAACTTTTGATGCTATTGTAAGTGGAATTTTTTTAGTTTCTATTTCAGACAGTTTATTGTTAGCATATGGAAACACAACTGATTTTGTGTTATTTCACAATTTTACCGAATTTGTTTATTTGCCTTAACAAGATTTTGTTGAAAATTTGAGGATTTTCTGTAAATAAGATCTTGTCATCTGTAAACAGATATATCTTCAAACTCTGTCTTGTCATCTGCAAACTCCTAGCTTTTGGATTTGGTTCCTATTTATTTATTTTCTTGCCTAATTGCTGTAGCCAAAACTTCTGGTACTATGTTGAATGGAAATGATGAAAGTGGCCATCCTTGTCTTGTTTCTGACTTTAGAGGAAACCTTTTCAAAATTTCACCATTGAGTATGATGTTAGCTTTGGTCTGTCACAAATGGCCATTACTGTGTTGAGGTACATTCCTTCTATACCTAATTTGTTGAGAGATTTTATCATGAAAGGATGTTGAATTTTGGTAAATTCTTTTACATCACTGATATGATCTTATTGTTTTTGTCATTCATTATGTTAATGTGTGACTCACATTTATAGATTTAAATTTTGTATAAACCATCCTGGCATTCCAGGGATAAATACCACTTCATGACATCATGGTGAATGATTCTTTTAATTTTCTATTGAATTTTATTTGTTAGTATTTTGATGAGAATTTTTGTATTCATGTTCATCAGAGATATGGCCTTTATTTTTCTTTTCTTGTAATGTCCTTATCTGATTTTTGTATGAGGGCAATGCCTTGTAAAATTAGTTTAGAAATATTCCCTTCTCTTCAGTTTTTCATAAGATTTTGAGATTTAGAATTTAAAAAATTTAAAGAAATGTTTGGTAGAATTAATAAAATCACTAGGTCCTGGGCTTTCTTGCATGGAAGACTTTTTGATTACTCATTTTATCTTATTTATTATTGGTCTTTTGAGATTTTCTATTTCCTTATGATTCAGTCCCATTAGGTTTTATTTTTTTTTAAGAGGGGGGGGGGAAGAGAGAGAGAGAGAGAGAGAGAGAGAGAGAGAATTTTAAAATATTTATTTATTTATTTATTTTAGTTCTCGGCGGACACAACATCTTTGTTGGTATGTGGTGCTGAGGATCGAACCTGGGCCGCACACATGCCAGGCGAGCGCGCTACCGCTTGAGCCACATCTCCAGCCCCAGTCCATTAGGTTTTATGTTTCTTGAAATCCATTACTTTCTTCTGTGTTATTCAATTTTCTGGTTTATAGTTATTCATAGTGTTATGATCCTTTATATTCAGTTATAATATCTCTTCTTTCATTTCTGATATATAATTTGTCAATTTTGTATATCTTTTCAAAACATAACTCATAAGTTCATTTACCTACTCTATTGTTTTTCTCATTTCAATTTCATTTATTTCTGTTGTCATCTATATTATTTCCTTCTTTCTACTAATATTGGGCTTAGTTTTTTTTTCTTTTTTATTTCTACTTCCTTAAGGTATAAAGCTAGGTTGTTTGAGATCTTTCTTTCTTTCATGTAGATATTTATTACTGTAAACTTCCCCCTTAGAACTGCTTTCCCCGCATCTCATGTGTTTTGATATTTGTGTGTATGTGTGGGTGTGTTTGGCATCATGACACACACACACACACACACACACACACAAACATATACATAGACACTTATACATACATACTGGAACTTGAACCTAGGGCCTCATACATGCTAGGCAAGTGCTCTTCTACTGAGCTACATCCCCTGATCTTTTTCAAATTTATTTTGGGACAGGGCCTTGTTAAATTGCCCAAACTGGCCTTGAACTTGTGATCTTCCTGCTTCAACCTCCAAAGTAAATGAGATTACAGGCATGTGCCACTGCACCTGCAGCATCATATTTTCAAATTTTCCTTTAAGTTCAGATTTTTGGACTTGTTGCTTGCTCAGAAGCATGTTGTTTAATTTCCATTGATTTGCAAGTTTTCATTTTTTCTTCCCTTTATTGATTTCTAGTTTCACATAGTTATGGTTAGAAAAATGTTTGATGTGATTTCAGTCTTCTTAAATTTTTAACACTTGTTTGTAACCTAGCATATGATCTTACTGTAGAATGTTCTGTGTGTATCTAAGAAGTATGTGTATTTTTCTGTTGTTGGATGCAATGTTCTATATGTATCTGTTAGGTCAATTTGGTCAAAAGTATAGTTTAAAAGTCCAATATTTCCTTATTGACTTTCTGTCTTGATGATCTATCTATCCATTGTTGAGAGTGAGACATTGAATTTCTCTACTATATTACTGTCTATATTTGCCATCAGATCTTACTGAGTTACTTAGGGCCTCACTAAGTTGCTGAGGCTGACTTTGAACTAAAATCTTCCTGCCTGAGCCTCTGGGATAATAGGCGTGCACTGCCAGGCCTGGTCTGAGTTTCTCATTTTGTCCTTTGTGTCTATATATTCTTTTGCAGCTTGCTTAGTTTCTGAAAACATTATTATTTTGAATTCTTGTCAAAGAATTTTCATATTTCTTAATCTTTAGAGAAACATCTTTATCATTCAGGTCAGATAGGAATTCTGAGTCTCTCTCTTAGACCTTAGATCCATGACTCATGATCCCATTTTTTGGGTGAATAGTAATTCTCAAGATTGTATGCCTGTCTTGATCCCTCAGAGTTGAGCCATCTGTTTTTATGCAATGCTTGTTTTTGTTATCTGTGAAGGCATGCTTGGGAAGTTGGCCTAGTAGGTAGTAAAATTTATAAAGCATTTGGGGGTGTTTTAAAGTTGAGGCATCCCAAGAAGTTTGAGTGTAGGCTTCATGAAGAAGTTATAGAGTGGTTAATAGCATCTATAACCTCTCTTTTCTTCTTCCCTCCTCCTCTAACTACTCAACCATGCTGATTACTTTGTATTCTAAGTGAGATAACAAAGAAATCAGATTCTTGGGTAGTATCTCTCTTGGCTGGGGGACCCAGGTACTTACTACTACACACTTACTTCCTACTGTAGCATAAATAGTTAGCCAGGGTATCTCTCTTGGCATTGATGTCTGCGACCTTGGGGGAGGGGTGATGAGGGTTAACTAAAATCATTCCTCATCTCTTGAATGTGTCTGCCCTGAGACTTTTGTGATGTATCTATAGGTATGAAATGTCTGTTGAACACTTGGAGTTCTGGATTCTCATAAAGGTATTGTCATTCATAGATAGTTGTCAAAATTTTTGATTCTATAGAGGGATGACAGTGGAAAGTTTCTATACTACCATGTTGCTTATGACTCTGATTAGTAATACTGTTTTATCTTCTTCTATCAAGTTACAATCCTTGTCTTTCCACAGTCACTATTCTGAAATTTGTGTATTACTACCTTGTTCTTTTATAAAAAGTTTAATCACATATGTATGTATCCCTAAATAATATATTGTTTGATTTTATGGTTTTTTTTTACTTGTAGTAGCATGGTATCATATGATATGTGGTTCTCTGTCTTGCTTCTTTTACTATTATATTTCCATAGTGTTTTGTAAATATAATTGTTTGGGCATACTAGTACATTTATGTTATTTTCTTCTATTTTTATTTTATATTATTTTGTTAGTACCAGGGATTGAACCAAAGGGTGCTTAACCACTGAGCCACAATGCCAGCCCTTCTATTTTTTATTTTGAGACAGGGTCTCGCTAAGGTACTTAGGGCCTTGCTAAGTTGCTGAGACTGGCTTTGAACTTTTGATCATCCTGCCTCAACCTCCTACATTTCTGGGATTATAGGCATGAGCCACCAAACCTGGCTAATACATTTATTTTAATTTTTGTATAATATTCCATTGGATACCATTGGATAACATTGGATAGTAATTCTCAGAATTCTGAATTGTCTTCTGAGCTTATTAACTATAATTCTTCTAAAAAAAAGACCTTTCATTTATCATCAATGTGATATAGTTCACTTATCATTAATGTGATATATACAGAGGTATAGTTCTTATAGGAAAGATAGGAAAGATGTTTAATTCTTTTTATTTTTATATTAATTTTCAAAATAATGAGATGATACAAGGCAGTCCCAAGATATTCAATTAAGTAGTATTTTATGTATTTACATTTTTTTGCTGTTTATTTGTAAATTTGTGAAATTATCAAATTTTGAATTTTCAAATATTTTATATGTTTGTACCCATCATGTCCATTTTTATCTTCCCACGTATTTAAATGCTCTGTTTATTAGGTGTATACATATTTAGGATTGTTATCTCTAAATTGTCATTTTTATCATTATTAAATAAATTATAAAATTTTTAGATGAGTCTTTGTTTTGATATCTAATTTGTTTAACATTAATGGAGGCAACAAAAGCTTTCCTATGCTTGGTATTCATCTGGTGTATAATTTTCCATCCAGCCTATCTTTACTTTATATTAAAGTATGTTTCTTATAAACAAATCACAGTTGGGATCCCCATTTAAAAAATTAGTCCAGATTGAAAACCTTTGCCTTTAAATGGAGGTTCGTTTATGTTTAATGTAAGTATTGATAAGATAGGACTAAATCTGCCATCTTGCTTTTTATTTTCTATTTGTTCCTCTTTACTTTCTTCTTTTCCTATTATCCTTTGGTATAATTGACTAATTTTTTTAGTTTTTCTCCTTTAATAATAGTTTTCTATTATTCTGTCCATTGTGTTTTCTGTAGTTACTCTATTGATTACAATATTTATGAATAATACAGGAACCTTTTAACAGTATAAATCTATTATTTCCTTCCACTCTTGTTCTGGGCATGGATTTTAATGCTCATACATAATATATAGTTATCAGTTATTAATTTTTAAAAATGTATCCATTTTATTTTTGTTTGTTTGTTTAAGATGGACATAATATCTTTATTTTATTTGTTTATTTTTATGTGGTTACAGGGATTGGACTCAGTGCCTCAGGCATACTAGGCAAGCACTCTACCACTGAGCCACAACCCCGGCCCATCAATTATTTTTAAAAGGAATTTCTCCCCTTTCTCCTTCTCTCAATATTTTTTTCAGTTTTTTAATTTGTTCTAATGAGTTATACATTACAGTAGAATGTACTCTGACATATTATACATAAATGGAGCATAATTTCTCATTCTTCTGGTTGTATATGATGTAGAATCATACCAGTCATGCAGTCATATATGTACATAGGCTAATAATGTCTGACTCATTCTATGATTATTTTTACCCCCATGCTGCTGCCCCTCTCTTTACTCCCATTTACCTAATCTAAAGTAACTCTGTTCTTCTCTAGCCTCCCCCAATGTGAATTAGCATTCACATAGAGAGAAAACAACCAGCCTTTGATTTTGGGGGGATTGGCTATTTCGCTTAGCATGATATTCTCCAGCTCCATCCATTTATTAGCAAATGCCATAATTTCATTTTTCTTTAAGGCTGAGTAATATTCCAGTGTGTGTGTGTGTGTGTGTGTGTGTGTGTGTGTGTGTTTCTTTATCCATTTGTCTGTTGAAGGGCACCTATGTTGGTTCCATATTTTAGCTATTGTGAGTTGAGCTGCTATAAACATTGATGTGGCTGTGTTACTATAGTATGATGATTTTAAATCCTTTGTGTATAAACCAAGGAGTGGGATAGCTGGGTCAAATGGTGATTACATTCCTAGTTTTCTGAGGAATCTCCATACCCACTTTCCATAATGGTTGTACTAATTTGCATCCTACTTGCAATGTATGAGTGTACCTTTCCCCCTACATCCTTGTTAACATTTATTATTGCTTGTATTCTTGATAATTGCCATTCTGAGTGGAATGAGATGAAATCTTAGTTTTGATTTGCATTTCTCTAATTGCTAGAGATGTTGAACATTTTTTCATATATTTATTGACCAATTGTATTTCTTCTCTGAAATGTCTGCTCATTTCCTTTGCCCATTTATTGATTAGATTATTTGGGGTTTTTGGTGTTTAGCTTTTTGAGTTCTTTATATATCCTGGAGATAATTGTTCTATCACCTTTTCTGCTGTGCTCCATGTTTTTGGAACTCATGGTGGAGGTCTTTTGGAAAGAGTTGGTGAATGGATTTAGACTTACTTAGTGAGTGGGGCTTCTCTTGATTCCAATTTACCATGTTAGATGACACATGGTAACTTAAAGTTTGTTCATGTTCAACTAGTTTCTCATTATCCTCATCTAATGCGTATCTTTTTTTCTCACTGCTTCTTATGGGGGAAAAAGGGGGCAATAGACCTCTTTTCTCATAGGAAAGTTTCCTGCCTTTTAGGAATTATATTCATCAAGTTTTATTTCATTAGTATCCTATGTCTTTTAGGTTTTTAATTTTTAATTTTTATTTATTTATTTTTAACTGTGCTTTTGTAACTTTTCTGTATTGCTCGTTATGGTGGTAGTGACAAACTCTTGTTTATTTCTTTATCCTGAGTAGAAGTAGAAATTCCAGGTATTATTTTTGGGAGTTTGAAAGGTATATCCAGTAATCTGGAGCCATTATTCTTTTGACTGGTGAATTTGTCCCCTCTGTTATTAATGAAACCCCTTTATGTTGACTCATGTGGCTTTTGACATGGCTATCTTTGATGGTTTCCTTTTTTAAAAGCAGGACAGTATGCTCTAGACTCCTCTCAGAGACTTCTTTAGCTAGAACCTAAACTAGTTATTTCTCTGAGGATCCTTCTTTCTCTTCAACAGGAAAATAGTCTGATTTTAATATGATATTCTAATTTTAGAATTTTTACATTAGTATCTAGATTATGATAGTGTCGCCGTTGCCTGTGTTACACAGAGCTCATGGTCGTAGTATTTTTTTCCTTTTAAAAATTTATTTATTTTTAAAATTATAATTAGTTATACATGACAGTAGAATGCACTTTGACATATTGTATACAAATGGAGCATAACTTCTCTTTCCTTTAGCTATACATGGTGCTGAGTCATACCAGTAGTATAATCATATATGTATATATGGTAATAATGTCTGTCTCATTCTACCATCCTTCCCATCCCCACAGCCTCACCCCTCCCCTCACTCCCCTCTGCACAATCCAAAGTTTCTTCATTCTTCCCTCCCCGCCCCCACTATCCTCAGCCCTTTTTATTTTAATTTTAGTTTATTTATTTTTTATTTATATATGACAGTGGAATGCATTACAATTCTTATTACACATATAGAGCACAATTTTTCATATCCCTGGTTGTATACATAATATATTCACACCAATTTGTGTCTTCATACCTGTACTTGGATAATAATGATCATCACATTCCATCATCATTAATAACCCCTTGCCCCCTCCCTTACCCTCCAATCCCTCTGCCCTATCTAGAGTTCATCTATTCTTCCCATGCTCCCTCTCCCTATCATCCCACTATGAATCAGCCTCCTTATATCAAAGAAAACGTTCAGCATTTGGTTTTTTGGGATTGGCTAACTTCACTTAGCATTATCTTCTCTAACTCCATCCATTTACCTGCAAGTGCCATGATTTTATTCTCTTTTATTGCTGAGTAATATTCCATTGTGTATATATGCCACATTTTTTAATACATTCATCTATTGAATGGCATCTAGGTTGGTTCCACAGTTTAGCTATTGTGAATTGTGCTGCTACAAACATTGATGTGGCTATGTCCCTGTAGTATGCTGTTTTTAAGTCCTTTGGGTATAGACTGAGGAGAGGGATAGCTGGATCAAATACTGGTTCCATTCCCAATTTTCCAAGAAATCTCCATACTGCTTTCCATATTGGCTGCACCAATCTGTTTTTTTTTTTAAATTGAAAATCAAAATGAAAACTTACCCTAGTGGTTTAATACCATAGATTTTTACATAAAATTATAGCCTCATGGGTTCTTAATTGGGGTTTGTGGATCCTGTGGAATTTGTACATGGATTTCCATGGGGGCATCTTGTAAATTTCCTTAGTCTTTATGGAAAATTGTAGGCAAAGATATACTGTTTTCTCACAATCTGGGAGAGATTAGGAAGCACAATTTTAGATAATTTTAAATAAAATTGTTAATAAATTTATAGGCCAGCATAAATCTTAAAAGTAATACATGTATTTTATTCATTTACTAGAATTGCTTCTTAATGATAGTGTCAACTACAAACTTTATAGAGTGCTAAATTTTATATTGTCTATTTGCCTTTTGCTATATAACTTATTTTAGGTGTCCTACCTAAATTTTGCTTTTCTTTGTCATATCTTCTCATATGTTTGTTTTACCAGTTGGTGCAAAGACAAGTTTTGGATAATTCTATGTTGGTATTTTTACCATTTTCCTTTCCTCTCTCTGAATAGTTGTGTCTTTTTACACCTTCAAAACCAGCTTAGATGCTATATTGAATAGAGAAAGGAATAAAGTAGTGAGCATATTTAAGACGTTTTTCCATTGTACTTTATGTGGCCTCTAAATACTCAATGTTGTTTTAAAACTATAAATACAGCTTTAAACATAATAAAATGATTTGTATTGCTGCTCCTTTCTACAGAGGAAATTATTGAGAAGCAACATTAAATTGAACTTCCTTATTTAGTTTTTAAGGAGCCTCTGGCCATTCAAATTACTGCCATAAATCACTTCTAAATTTTAAGTCATTAAGAAAATTATTAATTGAATATATACTATATGATTGGCTTAGTAGTTATAGGTTAAATTAATGGCATAGTATGGGTCTTATATTTCTTCTGCTTGTGGACTTTATACAATGTGTATGATCAATATATATTATGAAATATTTATTCTACATTATATGTACATACTTGTAGATGTTTATAATTGGATCTTGGCATTTTGGCAGATGAAATGCACACTGTGGCTTTGAATTTAAATGAAATCTCAGTTTTAACATTACTCCTTTGGGATATATTTGGTGACTTACTCTTTCTAGAACTTTGTGGTCAAAATTTGGGACTATCTATAGTTTTAAAGAGATTTAAGGAACAGATCTGTTGAACTACTTACCTATAGATAATTATTAATATTGACCATGGACTCAGATTTTCAAGGCTTTGGGCTTTTCTTCATTTGTTTCTCCTTTATTTACTTGATGACACAGTAGCTGACTACTGTGGAACATCCATATTTCTTGGAGTCACAAAACATGAATCTTAGAATATTAGTTTTCAAAACTCACTTTTCTTATTTATCGACTAGAGATGATAGTACCTTATTTACAAGTTAATTGTAAAGCCTAATGGAATGTGAAAGCCTCATTATATAATATTTGATCAATTAATACTGAAGCCAAGAGCAATGACCTTTTTTCTTTCTCCTTAAAAAACTGAGTTCTCTCAATGGTCAGATGTTTTCTCTCATATGTGGAAGCTACAGTAAAATAATGGAAAGTGGGAGGAAAGGGTAAGATTATATAAAGAGCCAGTCCAACACAAATTAATAGATGAGTAAAAAAGAAGTCTAGTACAGTAGTGGAAGGAGAATGGGAAAAGGGAGGAAGGATGTAAGGGAAAAGCGGAAGGGGAAAAGGAGAAAGGAAAAAGGATGAGTCATGAACTGAAATTGATTCCCATGTATGTATGTTTGTCAGGATGAACCCAACTATTATGTGTAACTATAAAGCTCTAATAAAAAAATGAGAAACAAAAACACATATGTTATAAAACGTTGAAGAAAAGCTCAAATAAAATAAAAACATAATAATAAAAATTTGAGTTCTCTATAGTTCAATCTAAATATCCTGTTTCACTGATTAAAAAATTTAAAAAAAGAGTTTTCTCATAAGTAGTCTACCCACTGTGACCCTTTATGTAAACTCTTATCAGAAAATTATTGAAGTTGTAAAGTACTTCCAGTCATAAATATTTTATGTTGTGCGGAGTTTAAAACTAATTAAGAAAAAAACATTTAATTTTTAAATGAGGAAACTGAGGCACAGAGATCCTAAGTGACTCATATATAGCTGGTTCTCCTTGTCTGTGGTTCCTCTTTAAAGGTACAGGAATCTAGTTAGAAGATTGGCAAGATCACCAACTGAACATTACAAACAGTATTACTTGTATTATTTGTTGCTGTCTCTGTAGTTTGTTTTATTCCCTCTCTGAGGTCCAACATTTTGAGCATATTGAGTGGATGCTCTGCTACTGAGCTATACTCCCAGCCCAACTAAGAGAAATTTCATCTTATTCCACTTATGACCCAGCTATGCTAGAGCCTTGCTGGATACTTCAACTTAAAGAATAGGGGAGATTAAAAAAAATTCTGTAGAAAATCTTACCAGTAGACTCAACCAGTGGAAGAAAGAAAGAATATAAGGACTTGAAGATAAAGTAGATGAATTATCACATTCTAACAGTAGTTAAAAAATAAGAATGAACAGAACATATAAGATATATGGGATAGCATTAAAAGACCAAACATACATATAATTGGGACAGAAGAGAGAAGAGAACAATAAATTAAAGTCATAGAAAGTCTATTCACTGAAATAATAGCTGAAAATGTCTCAAATCTTGGGAAAGATTCTGACATCCAGGTACTGGAGGCATTTCAGATCTCAAATAGACATGAAGAGAAAATAACTTCTTCATGACATAGTAAAGTTAACCTGCCCAAAGCACAGAACAAAGAGAGACTCTTAAAAGTTACCCAAGAGAGGAGCTGTGGTTGTAGCTCAGTGGCACAGTGCTTGCCTCATACATGTTAGGCACTGGGTTCAATCCTCAACATCACATAAGAATAAATAAACAAAATAAAGATATTGTGTCCATCTATAGCTTAAAAAAAAGTTTCCCAAGAGAACTATCAAGTCATAGTTAAGTCAAACCCATTAGGATAACAGCATATTTTTCAACAGCAACTGTAAAGTCTGGAGGGCAAAGGATATGTTTTAATATTTCAAGTCCTGAGAGACAATGGTTGCCAATTTAGATTACTATACCCAGCAAAGTTATCCTTCAGAATCAAAGAAGAAATAAAGAACATCCAAGATAAGTATAAATGAAGGGAATTCATGACTGCTAAATCAACATTACAGAAGATACTTTAAGGAATCCTGCACCTAGAAAAGAAAAAAAAAATATAAAGACAATTATGAGAGCATGGAAAAGAACAAATCTCTGTAAAATAGTAGGTAAGCAAATGAGAATTAGGAAAGAATCAAACATTACTGATATATTAAACCATCAAACCTCTAAGATGAACAAGGAAGGAAGAAATGAACATAGAATAATCAAAACACCAGAAAGAAAAAACAACAAAATAGAAGGAACAAGTACATATTTTTCAATAATAACCCTGAATTTAAATGGTTTCTATTCGACATAGACTGACTGACTGGATTGAAAAACAAGACCTAACACTATTCTGCCTTGAAGATACTTACATAAGTAACAAAGACAAGCACAGACTTAAAGTGATGGGATGGAAATGTGAAATCGTAGCAGACTAGCTGTATTCATGTCTGACAGGTCATACTTTAAGCTAAAATGTATCAGAAGAGTCAAGGGAACAATTCATCTTTAAATATGTATGCACTGCACATTGAATCACCCAATTATATAAAAAAAGCACTACTGGACATAAAGAGATAGGTATTTATTAATTACCCCAATTCTCACCAATAGATAGAAAATCCAGACCAAAAAAAAAAAGTCAATACAGAAATCTCAGTGTTAAATTAAACTATAGTTAATGGACTTAATAGATATCTATTGTATATGCCATTCAATAGCTGCATATTATACATTCTTTTCATTAGCACATGGAACTTTCTCCAAAATAGATTATATAGTAGGTCATAAAGCAAGCCTTAAAAAACTCCATGCATGATACCATATTATAATGGAATTATACTTCCATGCATGATACCATATTATAATGGAATTACAACAAGAATAATTGCAGAAATTATGCAATCATGTTCAGATTGAACAATAGGATCTGAAATGATAAATGAGCCATTGAAGAAATAAAAAAGGAAATTTAAAAATTTCTAGAATTAAATGATAATGGAAACAACATACCAGAACTTGTGGGATATAGTGAAAGTAGTACTCAGTGAAGTTTATAGCTAAAAGTCCCTATGGGGGGGGGGAATAAAAAAATCTAATGATGCATCTCAAGAACTTAAAAAAAATAAAGAAATAAATTAAAACCCAAATCAGGAAAAGGAAATTAATAATAAGGATTAGAGCAGAATAAAAGAAAATAGAGACTAATAGAACAATAAAAGGATCAATGAACATATAGTTAGTTCTTTAAAAAGATAAACTAAATTGACAAACCCTTAGCTAAACTAAAGGAAGGGAAAATCTAAGTGGATAAAATTAAAGATGAAAAAAGGGATATTATAATAAACACCTTTTAAATAAATTCATTGAATTATTAAGAATATTTTGAAAATCTTTACATCAATATATTTGAAAGTCAAATTGAATGAAGAGGATATTAAAAACCTAAATAAGGCATAACAAGGAATGAGATTGAAGTAGTAATAGAAATTATACCGGGGCTGGGGATGTGGCTCAAGCGGTAGCGCTCTCGCCTGTCATGCGTGCGGCCTGGGTTGGATCCTCAGCACCACATACAAACAAAGATGTTGTGTCCACTGAAAACTAAAAAAATTAATATTAAAATTCTCTCTCTCTCTCTCTCTCTCTCTCTCTCTCTCTCTCTTAAAAAAAAAAGAAATTATACCAACAAATAAAAGCCCCAGACTGGAGAAATTTACTGCTGAATTTTACCAGACTTTTAAAGAAAAACTCATTAATGCTTCTCAAACTATTCCATAAAATAAAAATGGAAAGACTTTTTTTTCAGACTCATTCTACAAAGATAGTATTACTTTGCGACCAAAACCTGATAAGAATACAGCAAAAATCTGTAGACCAATGTCCTTGGTGAAAATGGATACAGAAATCCTCAATAAAATACTTGCAAATTAAATTTAATAGTATTTTTTAAACCTCACACAGTTTGATCAAGTTGATTTTATTCCAAGGATGCAAAAGGGACTGCTGTCATAATTTCTTTCTTCCGGAGTTAATTAAACCTCATTAAGCCTAAATAAATTAGGTATAGGGAAATCATACCTCAACATAAAAGGGCTGCATATGACAAATCTATAGCCATCATCACACTAATGGGGAAGAATGAAAGCATTTCCTCTAAAATCAGGAACAAGTCAAGGATGTCCACTTTCTTCACTTTTATTTAATGTAGTAATTTGAAATTTTAACCGGAGCAATTAGGCAAGAGAAGGAAAACAAAAAGTGATAAAAGGAGGAAGTCAAATCATTCTTGTTTGCAGATGATATAATTCTATACTTAGAACACATGAGTTCACATAGAGACTTAGAACTTACAAATTAAGCAAGGTAGCAGGATGCAAAACCAACATATAAAAATCACTAGCCTTAAGTCAAACTCGGAAAGTCAAGAGTTGTATGTTTATGTTTTTTTCTCATATGTGGAAGGAAACTAGAGAGGAAAAAGGAAAAGAAAGGTGTGTATGCTGATGCATGGAGTAGCGGGCACCTCATGAAAATCAAAGGGAGATCAGTAGAGGAAAGGGACAAAGGGATGAGAGGCTAGGAAGGCATGAGGAAGTGCTAGAGAATGATATTGGCCAAATTATATTGTTATATTATGTGCATGTGTAAATATGTAACAACAAATCCTATCATTATGTACCACTATAATGCACCAATAAAAAATGTGGGGAAAAAGCAGCAACAACAACAACAAAAAATCAGTGGCCTTTTTATACACTGATAATTAAATTCCTGAGAAAGAAATTAGGACAGCAGTCCCTTTTGCAGTAGCCTCAAAAGAAAACAAAACAAGAAGAAAAATAAAAGAAATTGTAAATAATTATAAATTGTTTTTGAAGAATCAATATTGTTAAAATGGCCAAACTACTGAAATGGATCTACAGAATCAATGTAATTTCCATCTTCTGAGACACATCTCAGAAGAATATATGAAAATGCTCAATTCCTTAGCCATTAGGAAAATGTAAATTAAAACTACATTAAGATTCTGTCTAAGATTCTGTCTTATCCCAATCAGAATGGCTATTATAAAAATTTTAAAAATACCAAATTTTAGAAAGTATGTGGAGGAAAATGAACCCTTATACATGGTTTGTGACAATGTAAATTAGTATAGCTAGTACAGAGAACAGTGTAGAGGTTCCATTAAAATCTAAAACTAGAACTACCATGTGATCCAGCTTCCCACTGCTGGGTATATCTTGGAAGGGAATAAGTCAGCATAAAATAGAGATAACCTACATACCTTTGTTTATTGTAGGACTATTCATAATAGTTAGGATATAGAATCATTCTATCTTCCTGTCAAAAGATGAATAAAGAAAATATGATTTATATACTCCACAATAGAGTGTTAGTCAGCCATAAAGAAAAATGATTTTTTTTAATTTGCAGGAAAATGAAAGAATTTGAGGTCATGATGTTAAGTGAAATACAAATATCACTTTTTCTCTCAAATGTGAAAACTTTATCAGGGAAAGGGAAGAAATTGGATTAAGGGAGAGAGAAGAGTGGGCAAGAGAGGGTGGAAGGAAGGATAGATATGATCTAAGCATGATTAATGCTTATATGGAAAAGTCACAGTGAAACTGATTGATTTGTATAATTAATATGCATTAATAATTATAATAAAATGAGATAGAAGTGATAGAAATTTAGGGGAACCATAAGAATATGTGATAGAAATTTAGGGGAACCATAAGAATACATGTCTACTGGGGAAGGTTGTCTCTGATTTTTTTTATCTACCTTTGTCTATTTGTCCCTGATGCTCTAATTACAATATTGTAATTTAGATAACTAAACAGAAAGCAGTACCCTTTCATTATTTGTATTGGCTCTCAAAATGAATGTTGGCTAAATTCCAATGTTGAGAAAGAGGGGCAAGGGAAAGAAGGAGTGGCTCAAGATTTAGGAGGAGGGAAGTACTGTGTGGTTTGAACCCAGACTTTCTCTGACATGAAGGATTGGATGAAGGGTTTTCACAACTTAGTTTTGTTGAAAAAATTTTTTTGTTATGTTTTAGCTTCTTTGAATATTGCATTTACAAAAATATTGCATTTACAAAACTGAAAATTTGCTCATTTCTCTGGATACTTGTTTAGACAATGAAAACTTTTGTCGTTTGGTTTTATCCTCTCTATAAAATTGGCAATAATGATATAAGCCAATTAACATCAAATATATAATATATATGCTATATGCCCAGCCCTGTGATTCAGATATTTTTGTGTTAAATTGTAACTATTCTAATATATTTTTATATTATAACTAATCATGAAATTCTGAAGAATATATTAATCACATCCTAGTTTTTAAGAGATGATACCTCTAGGTGTCAATTATGAAATTGGTTTTGTTTTGGTTATTATTTCTCAAAGGAAAAAAATGAAAAAGCCTGAGTTGTTTTTATTATGTTACTGTAAATAACTAAAGTGTGATGATAATCATGGTTTAGAAAGAACTGAATATGTATTTGAGAAACACTAAATGTGTGTTGGTGAGCTCTAACCTTTGGACTTGACTGGATTAGACATCTTTACCACTTAACTCCATCTCTTTATAAAACTCTTTATGTTTTCCTCTTGTATGTAATAGGTTCCAGGTTTGATAACCATGGGGACACTGTGAAGACTGAAATCATGTGTGTTCTATCACTTTTAAGGCAGCCCTCTCTTTAATTTCACAAGACAGGCTTGAAAACCAGAAGTAACCCAACTCCAAAATTGGCAGTAAATCCTCCGACAGGGAAAAGGTGACGTACTGTGTAATAAATTCCTTTGTTGAAAAGGAGATGTTGCAATACTGGAAACTGAAGTACCAAATGTTTCCTTTTAAATTTGGAAAGGTCTTTCTTCATTACTTATCTGTCCCAATGGACTTCTAACAGGGGATGTGTTGAAAGAGTTTTCAGATGCCCACTAGCCACAGTGAGAGTGAATGGCAGCGTTTATAAGATGACACAATTACTTCAAAATCATCAGTGATCCTTGGAGATGTGTGGTGTGCCAGTAGTACTTACTGAATGTGGGCTTTTGTTGCTGCTGATCCTGAGCTCTTGTGTGCAGCCACCTGGAACTATGGATGTATCTCTTCTATGAATGCAATTTCACTTTTTTCCCCCTTTGGGGCTCTTTGAATCAGAATTAAAGTTAGAGTGGTTTGTGGAAGAAATAAAGTCTGCCAAAGAGGAGAAAGATCTGTGAGATTATGAGTTATTCTTTAAAATCCTAATCTCATTTTGAGGTCCTGTGGAGGAATTATATCATACTTCTTAACCATTTTAACACTAAATTAAAATCTTGACACAATAGGAACTTTTATTTTTTATTTTGTAATAGTGTGACTGATACCACCACTGATATTATCATGACATGAAATAAAGATAAAAATGACTGAAAATGATTAATGAGGATAAATGTTAGCCAAAAGTTGCTAATTTTTGTTGCTCTATCTTTATTCAAAAGCTTTTCAGTTATTTTTACCTTTTAGACCTATACATGACTTGACAGTATGATTTTACTATGCTACTCCATTACCTATATTTAAATGTCTTAATTTAAAGATTTTGTCATTAGCCCTGAAGTAGAAAGACCAATTCCCAGTGAAAGTCAGATGAGGGAAAGCCCTTTGGCATCGGTTCACAGTCACTGTCACAAACTCATGCCCTCCAGATACAAATAAAGTACATGGGACCACACCATTATGCACATCCTGCCTCACCCCTTCCTGTTTTGCCTTAAGAGAAAATATTGTGAATGCAAGAGTGTCTTATTAAAGTTGGGCATTAAACCTGTTAGGAATAAACTACAAGCAAAAATCATGTATCCATAATCCCTGAATAACCTCAGTTAACAATTTTTGTTGCTAGACTAAAAGAAATCTTTATCATATTATTCATTTCATTTTGGTAATGGGAGGTTTATCCAGGTAGTCCTTTTGACCTTCACATAAAAGCTTTGTTTGCTTTGTAGCAAGGCCTTCAAAATTACAGTCAAGGAATAAACTCCTTATCAATTCTGTTCTAAGATCTCAGGAATGATTTTTAGGCTAGTTGGGAATCACCTTGTGCTAATAAAAGGAAAATACAGAGATTATGATGAGGAAAGAAAGGAAAATAATAGAAAATAATTATCATTAGGTAGCCATTATCCTCTTTATAATATTTATTTGGTACTTACTATGTAACCAGTCCCATGCTAAATGCTTTATTTGCATTGTTTCATGACAACCCTATGAGGTAGTTGATACCCCTAACTCCATTTTATAGCTGGGATGTTAAGTAAAGAGTCCCAAAGTCACTCAGTGAAATTCAAACAATGCCTAAGCTATCTTCTAAATAGAACCCTGCTGCTTGACTCAGGTATTTCAGATTTCTTCTTTATTGAATATTCAAAAGCTTTTTGTAATGTAAGCCCATGTATTCACTAGAAAAATGATGACATTTTTGGAAACATCTAGATGAGAAGAATAAAGATATTCTTTTAACTTTTAGGGTTTCTTTAGGGTGTTGCTGACTTTTTTTTTTTTTTCTAGATTCTAAAACAAACCCACAAACAGATGTTCTAAAGATGGCCTCCCTGAAGTGGTATCACATGCCTTAGAGAAGCAGTCATTCTTTAGATGGATAAAAAACTCTCTTAAATATGTAAGACTCCCTTTTTCAGACAACCTAAAGTATTTATTTTAACCAAATTATTCTCTTTCATTCAAACAAATTAAAAATAAATTGTGTTGTCATAAGCAATTAAAATGTATCTTGAGTACTCCCTTACCTCCCCAAAAAACCTCAGTAAAATTAAATGTTCTCAGACCAAATGATCTTTTTCATTTATTGCTATGAATACATGATCTATTTCGTGTATTTATGTTAAGTACATCTACCTACATAAGCTTATAAAAATTATATTTTACTCAACACAAAGTTGCATATTTGAGCTGGATGAAGTAGCTAAAATGAAGTAGCTAGAAAGAACCTTCCTTTAGTATAAAGTTTTCTGAGACATATTGTTTCACTAGCAAAAAGCTAGTGAAATAGATTTAGAACGCATTTGGCCCCAAATGTTCACTGAAGGATGAATGGATAAAGAATATGTGATACATACATATAATGGAATATTTTTTTAGCCTAAAAAAGTCAGGAAATTTGGATAGATTCTAGAGCATAGATGAGCTTTGAAAACATTGTGCCAAGTGAATTAAGGAAGTTACAAAAGGAAAAATACTGTATAATTTATTTTATCTGAGGGACCTACGTAAAGTAGTCAAATTCGTAAAGACAGAAAGAATGGTGGCTGCCACAAATGAGGAAGAGAGAAATGAGAAATTAGTGTTCAATGGGCACAGTGAGAAGATGGTTTCCTAAAGATGTGAATTTATTAAATGCCACTGAACTGTATACTTAAAAAATGATTAAATGGTAATCTTGTATTATGCGCTATAAGAATACATGTGGCCTTAAAAAGAATTCAGTTAGAGTGGCAAAACCAATGGGATTTTTAAATTAAAACCAATGTCATGGGGCTGGGGTTGTGGCTCAGTGGTAGATCACTGGCCTAGCACATGTGAGGCAATGGCTTCGATCCTCAGCACCACATACAAAACAAAACAAACAAAAACACAATGTCATGTAGCAAGATACCTGGAAAAAGATTGAGGCTACCCAGCAATTTGGTCTAGTCCCTATGTCTGTGTGGTTTTGTCCTGCCTTCCTCACAGGGGAATCCTTTAGATTTATGTGTACTATCACTTGATCACAGGATGGCTGTTGTGCTGTTTAGCTATGCAAGTACGGGCATGGAGATTTGGATTTGGACAGATATGGCAGACATTAATTTAATGTTCCCTAAATATCCATGTACTCCCTCAAATATTTCACTGCTCCTTTGCAGTTGCCTCAGTACATATAGCGCTATTTTTGCTTAGGCCTAGATTAGAAATAAAATGTGTCACTTCCAGGCTAAATTATCAAAATAGCCCTGGGGGTCCCTTGTTCTCTTGGAGAAGTATATAATCCAAGTAGTGCATTTACAAGATGTTGGAACTTTAGTCTCCCTAGATTTGTTTCTGAGTACGTATGTGGAGCAAATCTGTCAGGTGACCCATGTGTGACCTATAGCATTAATCAGAATATTTATATTTTTGTTATGTTAAGTCATTGAGGTTTTGAAGTTGTTTGTTTTTGCTACTGAGTATAGATATTCTGATTGATACTCTTTTGCCTGGGCACTCAACTACTGAGCCACATCCCAAGCCCTATTTTGTATTTTATTTAGAGACAGGATCTCACTGAGTTGCTTAGTGTCTCGCTTTCACTGAAGCTGGCTTTGAACTCATGACCCTCCTGCCTTAGCTTCCTGAGCCTCTGGGATTACAGGTGTGCACCACTGCTGGCCAGACAGGTTTGATGAAATTTGGGAATATGGAACCTTTCAGGAGTAGAGGAATAGATGTAAATTGAAGAAACGTGGAATTTTAGCTGGATAAGAACAGAGGTGAGGATCAAAGTAGGGCAAGGAGTAGTTAGAAAGCAGTAGAATATACTGAACTACAGTTTTTGGTGAGGTGGAGGCAATGTCAGGGTTTGATTGCTAAAAAGGGTAATAATGATAGAGAGGAGCAGTAGAATGATTGCATTTGAGATTACAAGGAATTAATGTTACTGTCAATGACATTGTTTTGGAAGTGAATTTATGAGGTAGTGTGGCTAATTTGAGAAGACATCAGAGAACCTATAAAACAAAGTATTGGGAAAATCATCTAAATGAATATTAAAATAAGCAGGAGTTATGACAAGGAGTAGTATTAGGTGGAATAAAAGTGAGCCAGTAGCTAAAATCTCTAAAAAATTAGTTTTTCTTTATTAGTCTGAAACTATCTATAGTCACCTTCATTCTAGAATGTTGTTTAACTGATTCCAGGTTGACACTTTTTTTTTCTGTTTGTTTTTTGCCTTTGTATCTTTAAGATTTTGGTCTTTTGGCTTCTTTTGTTGCTTGGAGATACTGAGTTATCAGTTTCACTAAATTTTTTTTGCACTTCTTTGGAGATTTCTTTTCTTTATGATTAGTTTTTAATATTTTTCTTGTTATCTTTGGTCTAGAGCTTCACTAGGATACATCTAAGAATGTATTTGTTTTTATTTGTCTCCTTTGGAATTCTGTGTGGATCTTCAGTTTAAGGGTTTACTGATAAATTCTGGAAAATTCTTATTCATTACCTCTTAAGTGTTAGTGTCCCCTTCTCCATTTATTTTCTTCTCTCTTTAAAAATAACTATTAATACATTAGACATTCTCATTTTGTACTTAAGGGCTCTTAACTACTTATTTTCCTTTTATCATTCCAAACTGCTTCTTAGCATTTCTTTCATAGAACTATCTTCTAGTTCTTTTCTTGAGCTCCATCTAATTTAATGCTTGGTACATGCATTGAGTTTTAAACAATCTATGTATTTTTAAATTTGAGGAGATCTATTAGATGTCTTGAAAAATCTAGACACCTCCTATGCCCTTACCTGTTTTGAGGCTTTGTTTTTAAAATTATGATCATGCTTCTTCTTCTTTTTTTAAAAAAATTGCAATGCAGATTATTTAATTATAGGGAAACTATGATCTATGGGCCAAATCTGGCACAGGGCACTGATGCTTTTCATTTTTAAGTTGTAATTGTTATTACATATTGATTGTACAAAATAATGGGTTTTGTGACAATTTAATACATGTTTAACATACTTTGTGTCTACCCTCCCTTTTACCTTTAATTACCCCCCTCCTCTATCCACGAATGACCCATGAGCTAGGATTGATTTTTAAATTTTAAAAGATTTGTTACAAAGAGAAGGGGACAGAGAGAAGATTTGACAAACATAGATCACATATAACTGAAAAAAGTTAAATATTTACTATTTAGCCCTTTACAGAGTAGTTTGCTGTTATTTGCAATTATGGGTATAATAATCCTTTTTTTTCATATGCTCATTCTCTCATATTGGGTGTGTGTGTATGTGTTTTGGACAGTGTGTTGGAGAGTGTTGCAATATTTTATTGAAAGTTCATCTTCAGTGTGGGCTATGAAAGGTTATGGATCCCCACAAACAATGATATGGGATATAACGGCATTTTTAACAACAGGAAGCACATTGGAAGAGAGCGAGCTATGAAACTGGGCTGAGTTGCAATTAAGAGGAAGTGTCTTGGCTGTAGAGAATGTTTCTTAGAGTTCTGTGATAATAATGTCTAGGGTTCTTGCTGAGTTCAGGGTTTTCATCTGAATCCCTGAATCAGGGAACTAGCATCTGGGCTGGCCAGAATTAAGAGTTGTGTGAGTACTCAGTAGCCAAACAGGTCTGATATCTTTGGGGAGGTCTAACAATATGTAGGAGCATGCCTGCGAACTACTTTGGGCCTAGTATAGAGTTGGAGCTCAATAACGGATTGTTGAATGAATGAATAGGGGAAGAAATGAAGGTTAGACACACATTTTGGGGACTGGCAAGTACCAGACTGGTGTCCATAGCCAATCTTTGTCATAGACTACTATCCAGATATGAAGAATGTGGAGAAATACCTCTAGTAGTTATTCTATAGAACTCCTAGGATTTTCTACATAAACAATTATATCATCTGCAAATAGGAATCGTTTTATTTCTTCCTTTCTAATCTTTATGCCTTTTATTTATTTTTCTTGGCTTACTACAGTGGCTCCAATCTCTAGTATATTGTTGAAGAGATAAAGCAGGGAGCATTACCTTGTTTTTGATATTAGGGAGAAACAAATAATTAAATATGATGTTAACTGCGGGAGTTTATTCTTTATTTCTTTAGTACTTCATTTTAGAGACTTGTTCAGATTCAACTGTAATCATTTTTGTAGTTGACAAGACTATATAGGTTCAATTGTGTAGATCCATGAAGCCAGGTTGTATCCTTTTATAATATTAGCAATCATTAATATTTGTTGTCTATATCAATTATTACATTACAGGTTACAAATACTTATTCTGTTGATTTATGCTTCATATATTACCTGGGATATTTCTGTAGAGGAAATTTTCTTTCATAAACTCTTTGGTTACCTGGCTGTGTAGTTCCTATAGGAAGGACATAGAAGTGCTTGATTATTTTCTTTAATTTAACAATTTTCAGAATGGTCAGTTGGTTCTATAGCATCCTCCAAAGATAACTAAGGCTTTTAAAAACACAAATTATGAATTTGCTGTCTGTTTCAATTCATTAGTTTGTCATTCAAACAAGTGTGTACTTTTCTAAGTGCTTTCAGAACTTGGTTTTCATCACTTTTTCTCTAGATTTGTTTTCAGATCTTTGTTACATGTATAATCCATGTTTCCTGCTAGTATGTAAGAATATAAACATACTTCATCCTATATAAATAAAGACAAAAAGAGGATGTAATAAAATATTTCTAATATCTGTGAATAAAGAATGAGATTTTTTGCCTTTCAGTCACATTTCAATTCTGTGTTAACATATTTTAACAAACTTTGGAATTTTGTGGGTAAAACCACAGAAGTCAAATTTTTTTTGCTTGAAATCTGTAGGAGAATAAGGTTTTGGTGTCTTGGCTGTTACGTTAAAAGTAATATATTTCAGAGAACGTAAGTCATAATTTTAAGAGTTTATTAGTAAAAGTTAATCATTGGAAAACCCTATATATTCCTATGTACCAACAGGGGAAAAATGTCTCCCTGACATACATTGTGTAGTTTTATGTAATGTTAACTTCATGTAGTTTAGCTGTTTGACTTGAAGCATGTGTACATAACCTTCTGAACATTCATTTAACGTGTAGTATGCCAATTTCCTAACAGTTATTATTGTCTTAAAGTATAACATTTCACTGTTCAAAATTTGTGGAGTTTCATGAGCTTCACATATGTCTCTATGTAGTAAGTGTCAAACATGTTTTTTTCCTATTAGCTTTATTGTCATATTTTTCTTGTTTATATAAATAATATTCTAAAAATTAACAAAATATCAATTGCTATAATTCTTGCCATAAAGTTATGTATTAAATTACATATTAGATCTTCATCTAAGTGTAGATATACACAAAGAAATATTTAGATCTTTAGGTGATTAAAAAAAACCTTTGCACTTTTATGAACTGTTGGTATTTTTGGTAATGAGTGTATGTGGTGTATATGCATAATATACACACGTGTGTCTGTATATGGGCATGTATATATAGGGAAGGAGATAAAGGAAGAGAAGGGGAGGATATATATATATATAAAGAAAATTTCTGAAATGAAAGGCTTAACAATTACAGATAATATTTCTTGTGGAAAACTGTTGTTGGTGCCTAAAGTCCATCACAATACATGCTATCTAAAGACAGTACTAGTATCATATCAGTTTGTGTTTGTTTAAATATATGAAATTAAGAATTTTTAGCCATTTAAAAAAATAGGTTGTTTTATTTAATAATCTTAGTTCACATTTCTTTTTGATTGCTAAGAACACTCTCTCACATTTGTGTGTGTATGTATGTGTGTGGGGGGGGTACATATGTGAAGATCAGTGACTTGGATAAATACTATATTGTCTCTGGTCCTGTTTGGGAATCTGAGTGGATCTTGGAAATACTCTTATCTTTTGCTGTGATTTTTTTTAAAGGATAGATCTGAGACATGTTTCTCTTATAGTCTTCTTAGATGCTTAGATCATTTGTTGCCTTTGTTAGGTGAATAGTGGAGGACTTGATTTTCTAATACACTAACAATACTTTGGACAGGAATCATTTTTAATGGAAAAACACTTTAAAAGAAAGAAAACTTTGTAAAGATCTTATGCATCTATTGCTCTTGTTTGGGTCAGAGAATACTGATACTTTAATTAGTGAAATTTTGTATGTAAGAAGTCTTTCAAGTGGCATTCAATATTTCTTTTAAAGTCTTGTTCCCCCAATATTTTTCAAAGTAAACTTTTAAAAATTTGTATTTTTAGGAGCAAGAAAGGCTCTTTTTTCATAAATCTTTAATTATAACTCATAATCTATAAATTCTTTTGTCTTTATGTTAAGGTAGTTTCTATTTTAACAGGTAGAAATTGTACTGGAATTCTAGGCAGCAACACCCTCATCCCTATACCTGCCCTTACTTAAGTGTCTGAATGGTCCAAGTTCATCTCAGGGTTAAAATGTACTTTTTTCTTTAGAACTACAGAGAGAATCCCAGAAAGCTATGTAAATCACTGTAAGAAAGATATAAAAGTGCTCTTTTATTGCATCCACTCTATTGCTATTGATGTGTGATGGCATTGTAGTAAAAAGTAGGTGGGGGTGGGATTCAGACTGCCCCTGGCTGCCTACATCTCTCCCTTTACACCCTGGCAAGTGGGGTATTAGAGGGAAAATGACTGATGGCCATAGTGACCATTTACTGACTATGAGACAAAGGCCAACTGAATGCAAACAAATAAATATAAAATGGGGGCTGGGGATGTGGCTCAAGTGGTAGCGCGCTCGCCTGGCATGCGTGCGGCCCGGGTTCGATCCTCAGCACCACATACAAACAAAGATGTTGTGTCCGCCAAAAACTAAAAAATAAATATTAAAAAAAATTCTCTCTCTCTCTCTCTCCCTCTCTCTCTCTCACTCTATCTTAAAAAAAAAAAATATATATATATATATATATATATATATATATATATATATATATATATATGGATCATTTTAGTCACCCAAGAGTGGGAATGAGACAAAACTCTAGGAAATTTCTAGATGGAGAATCTGTGTTCCTGTATTATGCAAATTATTGCTATGAAAAGAGTTTTCCTTTATTTTCTTTTGAGATTAGACAATCATGTGTTTCTTTAATTTCTTCTGGTTCTCATTACTGAAATTACCAGGCTCCTCATAGACATCATTTCATCCCTCACTGAGTTGTTCTACAATGTGACTACTTCTTAAGTGGTGTACAAGGTTGTTTTAATGCTAGTGAGACAAGCAGGGTGTTCAGTGCTACTTTTCTTCAACTGTTGTTGGTTTCCTTGGACTTCTAGGATGTGGAGAGCATCTTGTGCGCACCATACTGGCTAGAGAATGTTCACACGCTTTACAAGCTGAAGATGCTCACCAAGCTCTGTTGGAGACTATGCAAAACAAGTTTATCAGTAAGTATAATGTTAAGAAATGATATTCTTCTAGGAGACTCTTAGAGAAGAGAAAGGGGATCCGGCAGAGTGGGAAGGGGAGGGTAACGGGAAGGGGAAAGATATGTTCAGAATATGTTCTGTGCATGAACAAATATGCCACAATGAAACCCGTTATTCTTATAATTAAAATCCACTAATTAAAAAAAGAAAAGAAAATGACATCCTTCTAAATGTGGAACATTTCTCTAAGATTTAAGCATCATGAATCAGGTATCCCATTTATATCTCTAGACTTAGCTTCAGGGCCTCGAATAATTAGATCTTGAGTTAATATTGGCCATGAATAGAAATTCTACCACAATAGCTACTACAGCATGAAATCTTCTGTGTAGCTAATTTAATGCTCAACCTATAAGACATTGTCCTGGATTAGAATAATATATGGTAGAATAAAATTCCAAAGGAAATGTAAGAGATAATCACTTTTAAAGGTTTTTGTAATACAGTTGACTCTTCTTAAAATCAGTGTTATATTCATGCATCCAGCACTTCTATGTACAGTTTCATGGGGTTGAAATGAAATTCTCCCTGGACACCATTTGCCATGACATGTAACTGGGTGTGAAACTGCATCTGTCTGGAGGAAGGGGTGCCTTTTTCTAATCTGTAGAAAAGTTTTACATAGCTTAGTCATGGCCCTCTATGTAACTGTTACTTTGAATTAAACCATTTAACTTAGTCTGATTTTCCCATCATTGAACATTGAGCTTAATACTATGCAAGACCTGTGAGAGTTGCATAAGAAATATAAGGCATAATTAAAAATAAGTCAGAGAAGTACATTGTGAACACGTTAATTAGTGAGAATGTGTCATAGGGTTAAGCCTGGAGGGTGTAGGAAACTAAAACAGATATAATAAGATGTTAATTATGTGATAAGGACATAACAGACAAAAATATAGGAAGAATTACCCTCAAAGGACTTGTAGAGACTTTTATTCATTTTTATTTTATTTTACTCATTTTTATTTTATTGGGGATTGAAACCAGGTGTGCTTTGCCACTGAGCTGCATCCCCAGTGCTTCTTATTTGTTATTTTTGAGTCAAGATATCACTAAGTTGCTGAGGCTGAACTTGAACTTGCAATCCTCTTGCTTCAGCTTCCCAAATTTCTGGGATTATAGCTGTGTGCCACAGATGTGGACCCACCCTGACTAGAAGCTTTTAAAACTGGGTCCAGAGGCCCTTGGGATAAGTGGGCAAAAAGGGGAAATGAACATGAACACAGACACACAGCAATGGGATTAGGCCTGGTGAGGGAGGGATACTACATTATTTTGACCAGAGGCTAAGAGCAGGGCTGGATTAGACACATGAGGTCAGGGGAGACCAGATCATGAAGGCCCGTAACATTTTGGGGAAGGAGTTCATCTTCAGTCTGATAGAAATGAAAGAAACTGTATGTGTTCTTGAGTTGACAAATTAAATGGTGTTTTAAAGAAGGGTTTATAGAGTAGATCTAAGGTTGCCCAAAATCTTCTATGTAAACAAGAGATACTAGTGGTTGGAAATGGTCCAGGAATAGAAAATATATGGTGATTTTTAAGGAACACATTGGTGCAGAAAATGGAAATAGTGACGGACTTAGATTTTGAGATGAGGTGAATGTGACATTCATGGTCTAATCAGGAGACAGGAACCATCCAGTAGATTAAGAAGGTGACGTTTAACATAAAAATTATTTATTGTGATAAAGAGTAACAATAAGTTATAAGGAAACTCTTTTTGGTAACATAGGGTTGAGAGAGTGTCCATGGAAGGACATTGGAGAAGATGTGGTTTGATCACCAAGTTGCAGACACATTGCTGGTTGGGTCAGGCTGAGCTTGTCTGGAATCAAATAATAGGTAACCCTCTGCAGTGCAGATAGGGGAGCAGATGATCAGCAATGGGTAACTGGTGTGCAGTTGAAGCCCTGCTCTATGAAGGACTCGGGTTTTCAGAGCATGATTGGATTCCATATTGAGAGGGTTGTGGAAAGATTATTGTTGGGCCTAGGCTGCAAGTCACAAAGGGATCACATCCTGGACACATGACTGAGATAGACTTTGTTAGATGTGCACACGCCCATATGCCAACTCAGCCTCTCGCCCCAAGCCCAGATTGGAAATGGCAGAAAGGGTATATAAGTTTTTATTTTCTCTAATTAGGTTTAAATTATGACTTCTTGACTTATACAAATATGAATATTCATATAAATATTTGTATTTGTTTATTATTTTTATATTTATATTTTCCTTCCCTTTTAATTAGTAGCACCTGAGTTGCAGCAAACTTCTGTGTAGCATGGTGCTATAGGAGGAATAGTTTGGTTCATAGTCACCCTCTTTGGACTCTTGGCCTCTGCTAAGATGTGACTTACCTTCTACCTTTTGGGTTATTGGCCTCTATTGCCACTGAATTCACTGTTATATTCATGGACTTATTGCAGCTTTTGGCCTCTTCAGTACACGAGTATTCACAGCAAATGCTAAGATGACAGGTACCCTTCCCAGGTGTCAACTGCCTGTTAACTTCAGTGGCCTTTGGTCACAGGGTCAGGCAGCCCTAAAACTCTGGGATAGTCTATGGGATAGTGTTTTAGTTAGCTTTCTTTTTTTTGTTGCTGTGATTAAAAGACCTGACAAGAACAATTTTAGAGGAGGAAAAATTTATTTTCGGCTCACAGTTTCAGAAGTCTCAGTCCATAGACAGCCAGCTCCATTGCTCAGTGATTGAGGTGAGGCAGAACATCATGGCAGAAGAGTGTGGTGGAGATATGTCCCCAAAACACAACCCCAATGCCTACCTCCTGTAGCCGCATTCTACCCACCTTCAGCTACCACTCAGTTAATCCCTATTTGGGGATTAATTCACAGAAGGGATTATGGTTCTCATAAGCCAATAATTTCACCTCTAAATATTTTTGCATTGCCTCACAAATGAGCTCTTAGGGGACACCTAATATGCAAACCATAAAAGATAGTGAGGTCCTCATTACCTAGGCACATTGGTGACTTTTTCTCCTTTATTTCTAGAGCACCTTGCTGGCATGGCAGTGGAGAACTTCCCTACTTGTCTTTCTTTTTATCTTCATCTGTAAACTAGGGCACAAGTCTCTTCAGTTCTTTGGTCCTCCAAATCTTCCTATGGCTATTTATTTTTTGTCTCCTCTTTTTCTGCATCCCTCCCAACTTGGGAAGAAGGACAGAGATTCTTACTAGTCTTTTCCTCTAGTCTTTACACAAATGTTTTGTGTCTAGCCATACCCCATCTCCCTGGATACTTGTGGGTACCTGGTTAGGCAAGTATTTCTCCAAACTATCGATTTTACCAAAATTTAGCATTTACCTACTCAAAACACATCTTATTCTAAAACTGTCTCAAAGTAGAATTTACAAACTAGATAAGCATATACTAATGGGATGAATGGAAGGTTACAGGTGTGGGGATGAAACTTGAATTACTTTATCAGAATCATAAGCATTGTTGTCCAGTATTGTTTAATGAAGTATCATGCTCTGTTTAAATAGATACATCATCTAGGTCACAAACAGAAAGAAGATTATCAGGAAAGAATTACATATATTTATATGAAGAAAAAACAGTGACTAACTATAGAAAAATTATTATCATATACAGAGAATTTGTAAAGGTACTTTCTTACATTTATTAGTGCTGAGGATTTTTTTTTGTTTTTGTTTTTGTTTTCATTTTTGGTGCTGGGGATTGAACTCAGGGGCACTCGACCACTGAGCCACATCCCCAGCCCTATTTTTTATATTTTATTTAGAGACAGGGTTTCACAGAGTTGCTTAGTTCCTCACTTTTGCTGAGGCTGGCTTTGAACTAATACTCCTGCCTCACCCTCCCAACTTGCTGGGATTTTTATGAGGTTTTAATGGATATAGAATAGACAAGAAATTGCCTGAAATCAACTGTATAATGGTCTTAACTATATTTATGTTAATAAGAGCTGTGCAATGGCAAATATAAACCTAGGGATATATTATGAATAGGACTTGAAGTCTACCAATGATGATTCTTCAGAAAAAGATTACTATAATCATGTTAGTACTTCCTCAATATATATTGGAATCAGACTTAGATCTTGTTGTTGATTTAACAATTATCACTGTTGAATATTGTTTTAAATAAAATCAAATTCTTTGCTTTAATAACATGTGATTTATGTAGTTTGTTATTTAGTTATACAGATATAGTAGATGCATGCTCAGGACATCAATGAGAAAGAATAACAAGAGTTGAAAGCTAGATGCTCATGATAAGTTAATTTCTTAGAAATCCTGTGATGGGTGTTTAATTATAACATGTGGCAGTTTTATGCTTTTTAATAATGTCCAGAAGGACTTTACTGATTTGCTAGCTAGTTGCATTTCTCTAGGTTTAGATCCTTCTGAGGAGTTCCTGAACTTTACTCTTTTTTGTTGCTTTGTTGTACTTTCTTTTATTTAGCTCTTTTAAATTTCTTATAGAGTTGGGCTGTAGTGTTTCATTTTGCCTTTGGGACCCTTTATCTAATGCATATTGAACCCCACTTTTACAAAACTCAGACTCATGGAAAGAAATAGGAAACTTCAGAGCTCATCTAATTGACCCTGCTCATTTAATAGTTAAAGACACTTAGTTTACAAGAGTTTACTGACTTGCCCAAAGTTATCTTGTTAACCTCTGGGGGTCATTCTGTAAAATTTTGGTGAAATACAGAAGAATAATATCCTGGAGGTCAGAACAGCTGGGTTCCACTGTCAACTCAGTGTCTGACTCATTGTATAGAGCAAGTCACTTAAGCTGTTTTATTTTATTTATTTATTTTTTAATATTTATTTTTTAACTTTAGGTGGACACAATATCTTTATTCTATTTTTATGTGGTGCTGAGGATTGAACCCTGTGCCCCATGCATGCTAGATGATCGTGCTACTACTTGAGTCACATCCCCAGCCCATGTTTTATTTTTTTTTAAAGCAAGATGACTGGATGAGGAAAAGTTTCTAAATTCCTTGACCATGCTAAATTCTGTTAAATCTTTACTGGATTCAGCCCATAACTGTGAAGTTCTTTTTAATCAGATGATTAGAAATGGGAATAGAAAATGAAAATTTTCAGGAACTACTTAGGAAGCACAAATGATATTTACAGAGTACTTGAAATGAGATAAATTGCATTTACTAGAGGCCTGGACTAAGAGCAAGGGGGTTGGGTTCTTTCCTTTTTTAACATACTGATGGTGTAATTAATTATCTGTCTAAAACAGAAAAGTCCCTTTATTCTCAATTTCATCTTGTGTAAAGTGAGGGGAAGATCTAGATGAGCTCTAAAATTCCTTGTAGCTCCCAAATTCTGTTTAATCCTTGAACTAGTTTACAGATCAATCGAAACTACTTGTAAAAGTTCAGTTGTAAATCAAATTAACCATTAATTTAAATTATAAATTAAAACTGTTGGTGGTGATCTCAAGCTTCTATTTGAAGTGATTTTCTCAAAATCCTTTCAGACAGTGATTGAGATAAGCCAGCAGCCACTTGTGGTTTTATGGAAACAATGATATTCTTCCTTTTTTGTTTCATTTTTTTCTTTTAAAAAAAGATTTGTAAAAATGAGGTATCTAGGGATTCTTACTGCAATGTATATGTAGGGAAAAAATAAACTCATACAATACAGTCACATACCCAGTTTTCTTTTATCTGAATCTCATTCTTTTCCAGAAAGAACCATTGCTATCAATTTGATATGCATCTTTATAGTCTATCTCTCTTCTCTATCATCTTTTAAAATGATTGTATAGAAGATATTTCTAATACTGTTTGAAACATACTTTCCACTTAAAATACCTGGATGCTCTTAATATATCAGTGTATATAGATTTATAGCCGAGTATTCCATGGTCTCATAATTTATTCTTTCCTTTATTGAAATAAATTTAAGTTGTCCATAATTTTTTATCATTTTACTATGTATGAATTCTGAATTCTTATTTCTTCAGATTCTATTAATTAAGCATTTTATATGATTCCACTGTCTCTCCTTTCTTAGCATATCAGTTATACTTTTTTTTTTTTTCTATTTTGCATGGTTGCTCTAGAGTTTGGAATGTATATTTACAAGTAATCTATTTTCAAATAACACCCTACCACTTTACAAGCAATACAAGGACCTCATGGTAACAAAATATTATTAATTCTTCCTTCTGTTCCTTAAATCATTGCATTCATTTTATTTATACATATGTGTATATTATCAAATACATTGTTACTGTTTTACTATTATTATTTTTTATTTATATATGACAGCAGAATGAATTACAATTCTTATTACACATATGGTGCAAAATTTTTCATATCTCTGGTTGTATATAAAGTATATTCACACCAATTCATGTATTCATACATGTACTTTGGAATCAAGGACCTAGGAATATAACCAGAGACCCTGCGTCTAATAGTAGAAAAAGTAGGCCCTAATCTCCTTCATGTGGGATTAGGCCCCACCTTCCTTAATAAGACTCCTTTGGCATAAGAATTAAAATCAAGAATCAATAAATGGGATGAACTCAAACTAAAAAGTTTCTTCTCAGCAAAAGAAACAATCTGTGAGGTAAATAGAGAGCCTACATCTTGGGAGTAAATCTTTACCCCTCACACATCAGATAGAGCACTAATCTCTAGAGTATTATTTTCAATAAATTATTATATATCTGATGAATTATAAATAAGAAAAATGAATATTTTTTCTTCTCTAATTCTTTTTTAAAATTATCTTCCTTTCTTTATGTAGATTTGAGTTTCTGATCTAATATAACATCTTTCTCTTTCTGAAGAATTATTTAACCTTGTTGCAGGTCTACAACAGAAGTGTGGTCATTTTAGAAAGCCTTTATTTCCCTTTCATTTTTGAAGGATACTTTCAAAAGGTTCAGAATTCTAGTTTGACCCCCTCAATATATAACTATTAGTTAAATATGTAACTGCTTGATTGGTTAGCATGGTTGATAAGGAGATGTCAGATGTAATTAATTTTTTTGCTTAATTCTGGTAAGGTGTTTTCTTCCTCTGACTTCTTTCAAGGTTTTTTCTCCTTCCTTACTCCCTTCCTTCCTTCCTTCCTTCCTTCCTTCCTTCCTTCCTTCCTTCCTTCCAGAGAGTGAACTCAGGGGCATTCAACCGCTGAGCCACATCCCCAATTCTATTTTGTATTTTTATTTAGAGACAGGGTCGCACTGAGTTGCTTAGTGCTTCACTTTTGCTGAGGCTGGCTTTGAACTTGAAATCCTTTTCTGAAGTTTGTATATAATATACCTAGCTGTAGTTGTGAAAATTTATCCTGTCTGCTGTTCTTCAAGGTTCCTATTTCTTTGATTTGGTGTCTGACATTGCTCTGGGGAAATTCACAGACATTATTGCTTTAAAAATTTTTTTGTTTTTTTTTCTCTTATTCTCTTTCTGAATTCTTATTATGTGTATGTCAGTCTTTTGTAGTTGTGACACAGTTTTTGGATGTTATGTTCTGGGTTTCCCCCCTCCCATTCTTTTTTCTATTTACTTTTCAATTTGGGAGATTTATTTCAAGATATTGTCCAGGTCAGAAATTATTTCCCTAGTTAATCTAGTGTATTAATGAGGGATATTGGTCTGAAATTTTGTTTCCTTGATATGTCTTTGTTTGGTTTTGATAGCAGGGTGACACTAGCTTCAAAGAATGATTTTGGAAGGGTTCCCTCCTTTTCTATTTCATGGAGCAATTTAAGGAGGATTGATGTTAGTTCTTTTTTGAAGGTCTGGTAGAACTTGGCTGAGAGTCTGTCTGGTCCTGAGCTTTTCTTTGTTGGTAGTCTTTTGATGGCATCTTTAATTTCATTGCTTGAAATTGATCTGTTTAAATTATGTATGTCCTCCTGATTCAATTTGGGTAGGTCATATATCTCTAAAAATTTGTAGATGTCTTCAAGATTTTCTATTTTATTAGAGTATTAATTTGCAAAATAGTTTCTGATTATCTTAGGTATTTTATTAATGTTCATTGTTGTGTTATTTCTTTTTTCATCATGAATTTTAGTAATTTGAGCTTTTTTCTTTTTCTTTTTTAGCTTGGCTATGGGTTTATCAATTTTATTTATTTTTTCAAAGAACCAACTTTTTGTTTTGTCAATTTTTTGAATTATTTGTTTCAATTTCTTTTATTTCAGCGCCAATTTTAATTATTTCTTGTTTTCTACTGTTTTAGTGTTGGTTTGTTCTTTTTCTAGGGCCTTGAGATATAATATTAGGTCATTTATTTATTGACTTTCTATTCTTTTATTGAATGAGCTCAATGCAATGAACTTTACTCTTAGCACTGTCTTTATAGTGTCCCAGAGATTTTGATATGTTGTATCACTATTCTCATTTACCTCTCAGTATTTTTTATTTCATCCCCAATTTCTTCAGCTGTCCATGGGTCTTTCAATAGCATATTATTTAGTATCCAGGTGTTAGAGTAGCTTTTATTTTTTTATTTTATTGATTTTTAAGTTCATATCATTTTGATCTGATAGAATGCAAGGTACTATCTCTATTTTTTTTGTATTTGCTAAGAGTTGCTTTGTGGCATAAGATATGGTCTATTTTAGAGAAGAATGCATGTGCTGCTGATGAGAAAGTGTATTTGCTCATTGATGGGTAAATTATTCTATATATGTCTCTTAAGACTAAATTATTGGTTATAGTTTTTATTTCTATAGTTTATTTAGATTTTTTTTTGGATGTGTATTCAGTGGTAAGAGAGGTGTGTTAAATTCACCAACTATTATTGTATTGTGGTGTATTTGATTCTTGTAGTTGAGAAGGATTTGTTTGATATACATAGACGCTCTATTGTTTGGGGCATAAATATTTATGATTATTATGTCCTTCTGAAGTTTAATTCCCTTAAGCAGTATGAAATGACCTTTTTTGTCCCTTCTGATTAACTTTGGCTTGAAATCCACTTTATCTGATAAGAGGATGAAAACCTCTGCTTATTTGCAAGATCCATGCAAGTGATATGTTTTTTTGCCCCATCCTTTTACTTTTAGTCTGTGGATGTTTTTGCCTGCTAGGTGAGTCTTTTGGAGACAGCATGTTGTTGGGTCTTGTTTTTTAATCCAGTCTGCCAATCTGTGTCTTTTGAATGATGAGTTTAGGCTATTAATGTGCAAGGTTATTATTGAGATATGATTTATTTTCCCTCTTTTTGGTTTATTTCTAGTTTTTAATTTGAATTAGTTTATCCTTTGATTGCCTATTCTTCTAATGTAGTTCTTCCCTTTGTTGGTTTTCACTTTTATTTTTCATTTCTTCTTCATGAAATATCTTATTGAGTATGTTTTGTAGTGCAGGTTTTCAGTTTGTTAATTTTTTAAACTTTGGTTTATAATGGAAGGTTTTCATTTCATTGCGAATTCCAAAACTTAATTTTCCTGTGTATAGTATTCTTGGCTGGCATTCATTTTCTTTCAGAACTTGGTATATATTATTCTAACTCTCATAGCTTTGAGGTTCTTGGTTGAGAAATCAGGTGAGATTCATATTGGTTTCCCTTAAGTGTTACCTGTCATTTTTAAAAATTCTATCCTTATTCTGTTTGTTAGGCATTTTCATAATAATGTATTGCCCATGGCCTGCATGCGCACGAAGGAATGGGTTTCCCTTCGGTGGGATGGGCTGATGGAGAAATAAAAGCTAAGAAAAGTAGTACAGCAAAATGACCACAGAACACAGAAAGTAGTTAAGAGGGGCCGGAGATGGGCAAAGCTGACCAGATGGGTCCAGCTTCTAACAAAGAAAGGAGCCCACAATCGCTTTATTTATATTGGAACACAACAAAGAAATTCTATGGAAAATTCTTCACTCAAACAGGATAGAAGTGGGGGCAGGTAGGGTACTTCGCTCGGAGTGGGTCACACCATTTCCTATGCTCCCTGAGAACTCTTAGCAGAGCTGAGGAGTTTTCTTGCATTTGGGCAATCTATCCTGGTGGGATAGCAATGGAAAGTTCCCAATGCCAGATCTACCCCCTCACAGGCTACAATGCTGAAGAAGGTCCATCCATTTCACGGATGGCTTCTCGAAATGTTGTGTCTTTGTGTGGGTTTATTGTAATTTTGTAAATTTGGGGTCTTTTAAGCCTCCTGTATTTGATTTCCATTTCATTCTTTAGGTTTGGGAAATTTTATGATATTGCTTCATGGAAAAGATTGTGCATTCCTTTGGTTTGTATATCTGCACCTTCATTTATCCCCATACATCTTAAATTTGGTCTTTTAAGTTTATCCCATATTTCTTGGAAGTTCTGTTCATGGTCTCTTAACATTTTTTCCTCCATGGTCAACTTTGTTTTCAAGATTATATATTTTGCCTTCATTGCCTGGAACTGGGTCTTCTGAGTAATCTAATCTATTAGTGACATTTTCAATTGAATTTTTAATTTGGTTTATTAATTCCTTCATATGAAGGGTCAATTGAATTTTTAATTTGGTTTATTAATTCTTTCATTTCAAGGATTTTTGTTTGAGTTTTTTTCAGAATCTCTTTCTTTTTGTTGATTGATCTTTCGCTTCCTGTATTTTCTTTTTGATTTCACTCCTTATATCATCCTTTACCTCACAGATCAGTTCATGTATATCCTAAACTCCTTCTCTGACATTTCTTCTACTGTGATGTTGATGGATTTTGTTATTGGAGTATCTTAGTTTGTTTGGGGCAATTTTTTCCCTTGCTTTTTAATGTTGTTTGTGTGTCTACTCATGTAACAGTATGGATCTGAGGCAGTAGAGTTTCCACCCTGTGGACTTATATTGTCCCTGAAGATTTCCCATACCTCACCTTTGGGGGTAGGGGAGACAAATAAAGACAACAAACAATGCTAACGATATACAGCATTAAACTGAATAATTCCTGCTATGATGTCTATAATGTTAATTGTCACAATAAACAGAAATCATATGATCTTTTATTGACTACAATAAAAACAATAGTTTGCAGAGGATTTACAGTTATGTATGGTGAACAGGGAGAGAACAGAGTAATATAGGATGTGCTGATTTTGAGGGAGGAGAGAAGATAAAAGTAAAAAATTGAAGGAATTGTTAAAGAGAGAACAATAGAGATTAGCTATTAGCTGAAGAAAACAGAAGAATCATGGGAGACAGGTGTAAGAAAAAATATATATATAAAATAAAATTTTTTAAAAATTAAGTAAAATGAAAAGGAAAGTATATAATACAAAACTGAAATATACTAATCAAGCATCCTAGTCCTCAAAAAGCTGGTCCTTGAAAAATAACTGGCTTAAAAAAATGCTAGAAATGAGAGGGAAAAAAAACAAATATGAGAATGTATAAATGTTCATGAACAATTATGGTCACAATTAAACAGAGAAAAAAAAGGAAAAAAGAAAAAAGAGAGAGAGAAAAAAATCTTGAGGAATAGTTAAAATTTTTATTCATGGGAGTTCAAAAGATTCTCCTGTTCTCTTCTCAGTAGTAGGTGGGGTCCACTGGAACATGATGCTCCACCTTCTGTATTGCTGGAGTGAGACAGGTAATCCTGGAGGCAGAATTCCTTGGGGCAGGGTTTAGGTATAGGTGAGCTTCAGGCCCTTCACTGTATGCCAGTTGGCCTGGAGATTTTAAATCAGTGCATCTCCAGTGCCCAGTACTTGCTGGTCCATGCTGGAAGACTGTACCCCAGCAATCTCTCTCGGGTTCCACTCATGTGGTGGAGGAGCCAATTCTTAGTCCCCTGTATGGCTTGTGGACCTTACGTTTCCTGGTCTTGTGTTCTGTCTCCAAACTCTCCTGCCCCCATTCTTCCAAATTCCTGGCTAGATAACTTCTCTCCCAGTAGGTCCTGTAAGCAGCCAGATTGGAGGTGAAGGGGAAAGCTAAATGGGTTTCCACAACAAGTTGTCCCCTGTGTAAACCTCTCTCCATGTTTGATTTTCTCTTGGTCACTTAGGCACATTCTATGTCATGCACTATGAGTTTTCCAGGCCTGTATTTTGGGCCAAAGTCAGGTTTGCCAGAAATTAGCTCTTCTAGGTGGCAGCCCCTGCACTGCCTCTGCAATATGGTTCCTTTCTCTGTTCTGGGCTTGCCTCTGGGAGAGACGGCAACTTCTCTCCCCCTCAAGGATATTGTACAACATGCCTTTCAGTTTAGTTGGACATTGTCTTAGAGCTCTAAACTCACTGTACCCAGACAAACCTCAGGCCTCCTAAAAACTTGGGTTCCTTTATTTCCCTTATCCCTCTACTTTTCTCACAGAGGGACCACTCTGGCTGCTGTCTCCAGCCAAAGCAGTGACTGTGGCACTGGGGAGTTCTTCCTTATTTTATTGTATCCAACCTCCTGAGGTCCCCTATGTGCTTTGAATGTCCAGTTTTAAATTCCAGTAAAGTAACCTTCTCTATCCTGCCATCTTGAAATTCTTCTATTGCTCATTTTAAACTAATTTTGTTTCTATTATCAAATACACAAAAGATAACAAGAGCTGGTGAAGATATGGAGGAAAGGGAACTTATACACATTGTTGGAGGGAATGTAAATTAGCACAGCCATAATGGAAAACTATGGAGGTTGCTGCAAAAATGATTTAGCAATTTCAGTATTGGGTATATATCCAGAAGAAATGAAAATGTCATGTTGAAGAGACACCTGCACTTCTATGTTTGTTGCATTACTATTCACAATTGCAATGATAGGGAATCAACCTAAGTGTCTATCACCTGATGAATGGATAATGAACATGTGAGATACACACACACACACACACACACACACACACACATAATGGATTACTATTCAGCCATAAAAAGTATGAAATCCTGCCATTTGTGACAATATGAATGAAACTGGAGATTACTATGTTAGTCAGGCACAGCAAAACAAGAACCATATTATCTCATCCATACATGGAATATAAAAAAGTGAAAAGGAGATTGTGGTTTTCAGAGCTGGGAAGAATAGGAGGGAAATGAGGGGATTTTTTATTCCATCTTCACTGTGAGAACCTAGTCCATCTCCTTGAAGTAAAATTCATAAAAGTGTAGAGGTTCTTCTGTGACTGGAGTTTTAACTGTTATGCTTGTACACAATGAGCCTCCAGCATTCATCCAGTTGAACTTTTCCTACCTTTGTACTGGTTTCCAAGGAGGTTTCTTCTCCAATAAATTGATATTCTCTGTGTTGTGGGGGCAGCAGTTCTGTGACCTCATTTCCTTTAGAGAGCTAAAGTTCGTTGATTTTTTAGTTTATCTGCTTTCTACTTGTTGTTAGGACAGGGTAATGACTTCCAAACTCCTGTGTGTCTATATCCTTTTCCAATGGTTACGATCACTTTTTTTTAAACATCCAAAATTAAGGATGGAAAATTGGTTTCTAGATTTGCTTTTTTTCTGACAAGTGAGGTTGAGAAACTTTTTGAATATAACTGGACCTTTTGTATTTTTTCTTAAATTTTCTACTCATTGCTTTTGCCCAGTGATTTTTGTTGATTTTCTTTGAATTTAGCATTTAAATTTTATTAATTGTAAAATTATCTCAAGTGAAACATTCAAAAAAGGCATGGTACTATTTATGTAGAATTGAAAAATAATCCTAAATGTCTTTTTTAGATAAATGGCATGTTTGTTATTTCTGATCCTCCCCCAATAATAAGGAATTTAAAAATAAGAATAAACTAATTTTATGATTTGTCTCAGATACTTTCTTTTTATGTATTTTTTCTAAAGTACTCAGTGACTTATTAAAATAAGGTTTCCTTGTCCCCCAAAGGTAATTTGAAACAAACTCTGAAATTACTTTAAATGTGGGGTTTCTTTAAATCTATTTTTGACAAACATGACTTTAGTATAATAGAATGAATATAAGTAAAATTTAAAGACATTTCAGAGATTGAAATAGTTGGGTTTCCACTTGGGTTAACATAATGCCAATATCCAGAGCTTTGGTTTGACTTAATATAGGAAACATAAAAGAGAATAACCAATTTGTGCATTTTTTAAAATACCACTGTTCGTGTAACATAAAAAACTCATAAAAATGGGTACTGTAAAAATAGTTCCTTAATAATACTTCATGATAACTAGCTGATTATAGACTAAATGCTTAGTTAAGTAGGGGAAGAAATAGATTTTGTTTTTAGTTCTTCTAAAATGATTGCACTTACATAGATGTATAAAAAGCTCTTCCATAATTCAGATGTGACTTTTCCCTATTTATGGTTGTTGTTGAGTGAATGTGGTTTCATAAATTATTCTTTTTTATGCAAACTGTGGCTGTACAGTATCATATATGAAGTTCAGGTTAGCAGTATAGGATTCTTTTCCAGTACTGAGCACGTAACATCACATTATGTTTTCAGTTGGTTTCTACTTACTTCTAAATATAATAGTTGATAAAATGTTATCTGTGAAAATTGTTCTTTTCTTTGAATTTATGAACTAAATTTTACTAATGTTATCAACCTACATTCTGTGTAACTATTGTTGAAAAATTCCACATGGTTTAGTATTATGATTAACAAAAACCCCACAATTTTTGTTTCATGTTTTATTCTTTTGAAGACATAATCTTCCACTGTCACTGACCTCAGATGTTCATTTTCAAATGTAGAATGCTATCAACAATTGAAATCAAAGGGAGTCTCCTCTCATTATTTTACACCAAATAAGGAAATTATATTGGATAAATAAGTTCTTTAAATAACCAAATTCTTAGCAAAAATCCTAATAACTCATGAACTTTTACTCTCGTAGGAAGAACAAAAGTACATTGTTATTACATGTTTTGAAAGGAAAGCCAGGAATCAGCAGATGGACCAGCTAGAAATGAAAGACTGAGTGAGAACAGGCAGAGATACACAGGAGAGAGTTTATTTGTCAGAGCTGACAAATAAAGGCACATCTCTTTATAGACAGAGAGAAGCAAAACAGGCTTGGGGTTCTGGACTTTTATGGGGCAGGCTCAGGGATTAGAGCCAGGTGGGTCCTAATGCTGGTGGTCAAGGGTGGGGTTGGTATGAGGGAGTGGTGATACTCCCTTGGGTGGGAAGGAATGCAGATGGTGAAGATTTGGGTTGTATGAGGGAGTGGTGAGCCTTTCTCAGAAAAAAAAATTTTTTTTTAAATGACAGCTGTCACTTAAGATGGCCATCCAAATGCTAAGCAAGGACCTTACACGTTTTAACCTCTTACTCAAGATAATTCACGATGTTTCATGCATTTCTTTCTTCTCTAGTGCATTTTTGAATTTTTCTAAGATTTTTTTCCCCAAGTCACATTCTTTATTTCCTTTCTTCCTCTTTCTAGAAAAAAAGGAAAAATAAGAAACACAGGGGACTTCTCTCCTGAGGCTGTGATTCTGCCCATCAGCAGGAACAGAGGATTTTAAAGAGGTCCTGGTCATCTGCCAGGATGAATCAGTGTCTTGCTGACTGTTGGTTTCTCTTGGAAATATCAGGGATATTGACTTCCTGTTCTCTTTTGTCCTCTTGATCTCCCTGATTGGCATATCAGGTGACTTACCAGATTTGCAGGACCCAGAGAGGGGTTCTGTCATTCTCTGTGTCTTGACTGACCTTAGAGGATAAGGGCCAAAATGTTGGTTGTTTTTTTCTTGGCCCTTTTACTTCCTTGACTTTGGTCTTCAAGTTTTTGGTTTTAAATATCCGACAAGCCAGTTTTACCAGTCTTTAAGTGGGATTAAGAGGTTATATTCAATATCTATAATTTTACAGTTACCCCTTTTATTTAAATGGGATTAGTATTAGTATAGGAAGTCAGTATTTTATACACCTAGCCTATAGGTGGTGGTTTATTACCTCAAATTAACTCAAGTTGTTTTATTAGAAGCAGTACCTCTGCAAAACACTTTACAGGCAACACTTATAAAGTTTACAAGAAAAATACAAAATGGGATTAACAGAGAAAAAAATTCAGTTTGTATAATAGCTATGAAACAAGAAAAATGATTTTTATAATCTTAAACCTTTACTTAGTTATATATTCCCCATTTATTTTGAGATCACAGTAATCTTTACCATAAAAAATCAACCTTTTGAACACAACTTTAAATTAGCTGAAGTCTGGCCTATTTTGTAGCCATTCTAACATGGAGTAAGGTGAAAGGCATACAATATAACATTACATCTGAAAAATGAATCAAACATAGGCTCAGAGAGCTTTTAACTTTTTTGTGTGGAAAAGTGGCAGAATGCTTCTGTGTTTTCCAATGTCACCTCTAGATGGATCAGGTTGGCCTTGTTACCTTCTAAAAATACATTTAATTTCCTATTCTGGTGTGAAGATTAACACAAAATTATATATGTAACTTATTGGCAACAGGTTACTTTATCCAGCTATAAAATATCAAATGACAAGAAAAAAATACGAACAAAATTTCTTGTTTCTATACAAATCTGACTGTTGCTACAGATAACTTTAGGTTGGAGTACATCAACTTGGTAAAGTGCTCTCCCCTAAGCTTTACATTTAATTAAATTTAATTTTTAAAGTACAATTTAGAACCTAACATGTATGGTAACAATAATCACAGGTCTGCATGGGTTAGCAGTACTAGCAAAAATCAAAGGATAGCCTTAAATCTCTTATACATTTATGAAACAGTCTTAATGATCAGAAATAGATTTAGTCAAAGCAAACAGAAGACAAGTCTTCAAATGACAGTGTAGACCTTCTATGTCAGGTACAATGTATAAAAGAGACACTTATTGGTTACCTTGCCAGTAAACCTAGATAAACTTTCATTTTATAAACTTTTACATAACATGTAGACCAGGCTCAGATAGATGTAATTCTCTTGTATACTTATATCTAGTCACATATATTTAGGGAATGAACTATATTGTTGTGTCCTAATATAAAAGTTGCTCATCTTACCAAAGTAATTATTTTAAAGACTTTAAAAGAGGTACAAAACCTATTTCCTTTAAGACTTAGTTTATTTTCCCTAATAATAAAACCTAACAGATAAAAGAAAATTATCTTAAAAGAGCAGATGAATGTTTTAGACTTCTCTTCATGTCAGTACATTAATGGTCAAATAACTTTGATTTATTTTGCTAATTATAGCCAATTTAATCACAACCACAAACTTTTAAGATTTACCTTCCACAAACCTTTTGAGACTTACTTACACATTCACAACTTGTTTAAATCCTTAGTTTTGTCCTCTCTTTTACCTTGGACTTTAGCACAAGAATATTACTTTATCAGACAAAATACTTTCTCATCCAGAAAGATTTCTTTTAACCTTCTAATTTTTTGTACTAAAATATATTACCATACCTATAACTTTCTTTTATCTTTTGTAGTTTTGGACTCTTTCTTAAATTCATATTCTGAAACAATTCTTATGAATGTTATCTGTGTATTTAATTTACATAGCAAATTTCATACCAGGAGAGGATTTGAAAATCCAGCATATACAAAAAACCATGCCTTAATTGTTTTTCCTCTCAGGTTGCATTCAAAGGGTTGCAGAACATGATATATTTTTGTTTTTAAAAAATTTTTATTGATTTTAAAAAAGTGACAGTGGAATGTATTATAATTCTTATTACATGTATACAACACAATTTTTCATATATCTGGTTGTATATAAAGTATGTTGACACCAATTCCTGTCTTCATACGTGTATTTGGATAGTGAAGTCTATCACATTCCACCATCCTTGCTAATCCCCTGCCCCCTCCCCTTCCCTCTGCCCTATCTAGAATTAATCTATTCCTCCCATGCTCACCCTTCCTACCCCACTATGAGTCAGCCTCCTTATATCAGAGAAAACTTTGGCATTTTTTTGGGTGGGGGACTGGCTAACTTCACTTATCATTACCTTCTCCAAGGCCATCCATTTACCTGCAAATGCCATGATTTTGTTCTCTTTTATTGCTGAGTAAAATTTCGTTGTCTATATATGCCACATTTTTTTTTTATCCATTCATCCACTGAAGGGCATTTAGGTTGGCTCCACAGTTTAGCTATTGTGAATTGTGCTGCTATAAACATTGATGTCGCTGTGTCCCTGTAGTAATGCTATTTTTAAGTCTCTGGGGTACAGTCTAAGGAGAGGGAGAGCTGGGTCAAATGGTGGTTCCATTCCCAGATTTCCAAGGAATCTCCATACTGCTTTACATATTGGCTGCACCAATTTGCAGTCCCACCACCAATGTATGAGTGTACCTTTTTCTCCACATCCTCGACAACACTTACTGTTGTTTGTCTTCATAATAGCTGCCATTCTGACTGGAGTGAGATGATATCTTAGAGTAGTTTTGATTTGCATTTCTCTAATTGCTAGAGATGATGAGCTTTTTTTTAATATATTTGTTGATTGATTTTATATCCTTTTCTCTGAGAAGTGTCTGTTCAGGTCCTCGGCCCATTTGTTGATTGGGTTATTAGATTTTTGGTGCTTAACTTTTTGAGTTCTTTATATACCCTATAGATTAGTGCTCTATCTGATGTGTGAGGGGTAAAAATTTGCTCCCAGGATGTAGGCTCTCTGTTCACCTCACCGGTTGTTTCTTTTGCTGAGAAGAAACTTTTTAGTTTGTATCCATCCTATTTATTGATTCTTGGTTTTAATTCTTACACTATAGGAGTCTTATTAAGGAAGTTGGGGCCTAATCCCACTTGACGAAGATTAGGGCCTACTTTTTCTTCTATTAGACGCAGAGTCTCTGGTTTAATTCCTAGGTCCTTGATCCACTTTGTGTTGCGTTTTGTACATTGTGAGAGATAGGGTTTAACTTCATTTTGTTGCATATAGATTTCCAGTTTTCCCAGCACCATTTGTTGAAGATGCTATCTTTTCTCCAGCGTATGTTTTTGGCACCTTTGTCTAATATAAGATAATTGTAATTTTGAGGGTTAGTCTCTGAGCATAGGATATTTTTGAGCCTGACCTCAACTTTGAGTTTTTCACTGTCAGTTATACCCAGCAGCTCCTTTTGGGTCTTTTTCTTATAATAGAAATATTGAATATACAATGAAGAAAGCCCTTTTCATCCTTTTTTTAGGCTTCCTTGAAGATCCCTATGCAGAGGTTGTCTACAAAACATGGGTTGGCCTTAGTTTCTTTATTTTTCTTTTCTGGGTGCAATTTATTCTGCCAGCCTCCTCAGGTATTTAGTTCTGATGAGATACTGTTATAGCAAAAATTGCTTTGCCCCAGTAATGGAAATCTCCTGGCCAAATGGGGTATTCTCTTAGATCTTAAAAGGGAGACTATTTCCTTCACCGAGTCATACACTGACAGTGCTGGAACTTACTGTGACATCCTTTATGGCCAGCTGGAAGGCAGGGCAGAGGCCAGGTTCTCTTTGGCTATTTTTCTACAATCCAGGCAAATTTTCTTGGATCCCCCTCCCCCCACCACCACCAGTTTAGGCATAGTGTCCTTGACCCACAGTGAGATGATCTGTGGCTGCCTGGGACCAGTCTGAGAAATAGTGCTGGGAGTACCCGCACTAGGTTTAAAATATTTAAAATCTGTTCTGATCTTAGTTGCTCTCTTTATATAAAAGAAGACATTTGGCATTTGTTTTTTAAGGATTGGCTAGCTTCACTTAGCATTATCTGCTCTAATGCCATCCATTTCCCTGCAAAATCCATGATTTTGTCATTTTTTAGTGCTGCATAATACTCCATTGTGTATAAATGCCACAGTTTTTTAATCCATTCATCTATTGAAGGGCATCTAGGTTGATTCCAAAGTCTAGCTATTGTGAATTGTGCTGCTATGATCATTGATGTGTCAGTATCCCTGTAGAAGAGCATGAGGAAAAGATTAACATTAAACAGAGATGAGTGGGGTGGGAGAAAGGGAGAGAGAAGGGAAAATGTATGGAAATGGAAGGAGACCCTCATTGTTACACAAAATTATATATAAGAGTTTGTGAGGGGAAAGGGGAAAAAAAACAAGGGAGAGAATTAAACAACAGCAGATGGGGTAGAGAGGGAAAATGAGAGGGAAGGGGAGGGGGGATAGTAGGGGATAGGAAAGGTAGCAGAATACAACAGTCATTAATATGGTATTATGTAAAAATGTGGATGTGTAACCGATGTGATTCTGCAACTTGTATTTGGGGTAAAAAAGGGGAGTTCATAACCCACTTGAATCAAATGTATGGAAGATGATATGTCATGAGCTTTGTAATATTTTGAACAACCAATAAAAAAAAATATTTAAAATCTTTCTTAACCTGTTCTTCTGGTGTCCTGCTATCCTTGCACACCAGAAGCAGTATATTTTGGTACCTTCATCTTGTGACTGTTCAGATGCCTTATTATGCAACTGCATAAATGCCTGTACATTTAAACAAAGTGTTGTTTAGCACTAATTCTTGGGCTCTAGGTATTTATATTTTCAAAATTTTGTTTATCTTAACAAATATTCATTGAAAGCCATGAATGTTCAAGATACTTTGTTGGCTTCTATTAGAGATTCTCAGATAGATAAAACAAAATAGCGGTTCGGCGGATTGCCCCGTGGCCGGAGTCTGCGGCGCGAGCTGGGAAGCGGCGAGGTGGTGGCGAGGAGGTGCAGCGCTGTGGATTCTGTGGGCTCCTGCCAGCGGTGCAATGGCTGCGCTCAGTGCTTAGTTCTGGGTTTGAGACGGAGGAGGTAAGCGGTCCAGTTCGGTTCTCCACAACGGTCGGTCCACAGAGGAGGCCAGCGGCCACCATCTTGGAGAGCTGACGTAATCATCCCTGTTTTCTACTGATCTCAGCTCATTCAGCTACAGAACAGGTGATTTCAGGCTGTTATTTGCCTGCGTCTCACAGACAGATAGCTCAGGCTCAGGGCTAGAGAACCCGTGGAGACGGCTTCTTGGAGCTCGCCCCTAGCAGAGCGTGCACCGAGCTCTGAGCAGCTGGGTTCTGGCTCCCGGAGCTGCTTTGGCCCAGGGCTGGGGAACCCGCGGAGACTGCTTCTTGGAGCCTGCTCCTAGCGGACCGTGCACCGAGCTCTGAGCAGCCGGGTTCTGGCTCCCGGAACTGTTTTGGCCCAGGGCTGGGGGAACCCGCGGAGTCTGCTTCTTGGAGCCCGCTCCCAGCAGAGCGTGCACCAAGCTCGGGGCGGCCGGGTTCTGGCTCCCGGAGCTGCTTTGGCCCAGGGCTGGGGATCTCGCAGAAACTGCTTCTCGGTCCGGGTCCTGCTGGGTGCTGTGGGGGCCAGAGGGGCAGAGTGGAGCTGCCGCCTGCGCCCAGAACAGGCCAAGCGACCTGCCGGCGTGGTATCACATCACCCCAACTGCAGCTGGGGCCGAAGAGAGCAGCCGCCCCCGCCTGGATCAGGTCCAGCAACCCAATGGTGTGGTAGTCAAGTCACCCCATTTGGAGTAGGAGCCGAGCAGAGCCGCCACCCGAGCCTGCAAGCTAGGCAGACCTGCGACCAACCGGCGGGACAGGCCCGGTGGCCTGCCAGCGTGGGGGACACGTCGCACCGATTGGAGTGGGGGCTGAGCGGGGCCACTGCCTGTGCCCGGAAAAGGCCCAGCGACCCACCGGCGTGGCAGTCAAGTCACCCCATTTGGAGTGGGGGACGAGTAGAGCCGCCGCCCGAGCTTGCAAGGTAGGCAGACCAGTGGCCCACAGGCAGAATGGGTTTAGCGGCCGGCCGGCGAGGCAAATACACATCACACTGGTTGGAGTGGGGGCGGAGCAGAGCCGCCGCCCGTGTCCGGAAAAGGCCCAGCAACCCGCCGGAGTGGCAGTCAGGTAGCCCCATTTGGAGTGGGGGCCGAGCAGAGCTGCCGCCCGAGCCCGCAAGGTAGGCAGACCTGCGACCCACTGGCGGAATAGGCCCAGAGGCCTGCCAGCGTAGTAGACATGTCACACCAATTGGAGTAGGGGCCGAGCAGAGCTGCCGCCCGCATCCAGATCAGGCCCAACGACCCGTGGGCGTGGTAGTCACATCACCACAATTGGTGTGGGGCCAGAGCCACCCGTGCCCGCAGGGTGGGCAGACCTGCGACCGACCGGCAGAGCAGGCCTAGCGGCCCGCCAGCGTGATAGACAGATCACCCCAATTGGAGGAGGAGCACAGCCACTACCCGCCCTGCAAGGGAGATTTTTCAACTATACAAGAGCAATATAAATAAATAGGGGGAAAATTTCAAAAACACAACAGTTTTACCAAGCAGAAAGAAACGCAAGCAGTATGAAAAGACAAGGCAAGAAAGGACCACAAGCAATGCAGGTCAACTCAACTTTAGAAGAGGTAGTAGCTGCAACAGATGGAATGTCAGATAAAGAGTTCAGGATATACATGCTTCAGATGCTCTGGAGTCTCAAGGAAGACATGAGACAGCAAAATCAGACAATGAAAGATCACTTTGACAAGGAATTACATAAACAAATCCAGGAAGCAAAGGATTAATTATACAGGGAGATAGAGGTAATAAAAAACAAACAAATAGAAATCCTAGAAATGCAGGAAGCAATAAACCAACTTAAAAACTCAATTGAGAATACTACCAGCAGAGTAGAACACTTAGAAGATAGAACATCAGACAATGAAGACAAAGTATTTCAACTTGAAAAGAACATAGACAGCTCAGCAAGACAGTTAAGAAACCATGAGCAGAATATCCAAGAGATATGGGATAACATAAAGAGACCAAACTTAAGAGTCATTGGGATACAGGAAGGCATGGAGGTCCAAACCAAAGGAATAAACAACCTATTCAATGAAATAATATGAGAAAACTTCCCAGACTTGAAGAATGAGACAGAATCCCAAATCCTAGAAGCCTACAGGACGCCGAATATGCAAAATCATAAGAGATCCACACCTAGACACATTATAATGAAGATGCCCAACATACAGAATAAGGAGAAAATTTTAAAAGCTACAAGAGAAAGGAAGCAGATTACATTTAGGGGTAAACCAATCAGGATAACAGCTGATCTCTCAACACAGACTCTGAAAGCTAGAAGATCCTGGAATAACATATTTCAAACACTGAAAGAAAATGGGTTCCAACCAAGAATCGTGTATCCGGCGAAATTAAGCTTCAGGATGGAAGATGAAATTAAAACCTTCCACGATAAACAAAAGTTAAAAGAATTTGCAGCTAGAAAACCATCTCTTCAAAAAATCCTTGGCAAAACATTACAGGAAGAGGAAATGGAAAATAACAATGAAAACCAACAGTGGGAGGTAGGACAGTAAAGGGGGGAAAGTAATCAAAGAGGAAAACAAATCAGGTTTAATAACATTAATAAACAAATATGGCTGGAAGAACAAACCATATCTCAATAATAACCCTAAATGTTAATGGCTTAAACTCACCAATTAAGAGACACAGGCTAGTTGAATGGATCACAAAACAAGACTCAACAATATGTTGCCTACAGGAGACGCATTTGATAGGAAAAGATATACATAGACTGAAGGTGAAAGGTTGGGAAAAATCATATCACTCATATGGACTTCGGAAACAAGCAGGAGTGTCCATACTCATATCAAATAAAATAGATTTCAAGCCAAAGTTAATCAAAAGGGATAAAGAGGGACACTACATACTGCTCAAGGGAACCATACACCAACAAGACATAACAATTGCAGCAGTCTTGGCTGGGCACAGAATCACGAGCCACTCAAGCAGGAACAAAACTTTATTTTGAAAAAGCCGCCAATACTCCGTAGGCGCCGGCAAGCCAAACCCGGTCCTCCCACGCGGGCGTCTGCCGGACCCGCGCGTTCCCCCGGAACTGGGGGGCCCGGACCTCCCCCGGAATTTCCTCCTACTATCCTTCCCCAACCAATGGGAACTCTCCAGGAGTCCCGTAACTTGAGTCTGTTAGCAGGCCAAGGTGAACAGCAGGAGCCCAATTTGCATATGAATGCAAATCTTAACATAATCATATCATCTCAGTGGCTAGCTGGCGTCACTTTACAAGCAAAGGTGCCATGCATCATTTATCTGCTTGTGGTTCCTAGCAAACAATCATAAATATATATGCCCCAAACAATGTAGCAGCTATGTTCATCAAGCAACCTCTTCTCAAGTTCAAGAGTCTAATAGACCACCATACAATAATCATGGGAGACTTCAACACACCTCTCTCACCATTGGACAGATCTTCCAAACAAAAGTTGAATAAGGAAAGTATAGAACTCAATAACACAATTAACAACCTAGACTTAATTGACATATATAGAATATACCACCCAACATCAAGCAGTTACACGTTTTTCTCAGCAGCACATGGATCCTTCTCAAAAATAGATCATATATTATGTCACAGGGCAACTCTTAGACAATATAAAGGAGTAGAGATAATACCATGCATCTTATCTGATCATAATGCAATGATACTTAAAATCAACGATAAAAGAAGGAAGGAAAAATCATGCATCACTTGGAGAATGAACAATAGGTTACTGAATGATCAATGGGTTTTAGAAGACATCAAGGAGGAAATTAAAAACTTCTTAGAGTTAAATGAAAACTCAGACACAACATATCGGAATCTATGGGACACATTGAAAGCAGTTCTAAGAGGAAAATTCATTGCTTGGAGTTCATTCCTTAAAAAAAGAAAAAACCAACAAATAAATGATCTCATACTTCATCTCAAAATCCTAGAAAAAGAAGAGCAAAACAACAGCAAAAGAAGTAGAAGGCAAGAAATAATTAAAACCAGGGCTGAAATTAATGAAATCGAAACAAAAGAAACAATTGAAAAAATTGACAAAACTAAAAGTTGGTTCTTTGAAAAAATAAATAAAATCGACAGACCCTTAGCCATGCTAACGAAGAGAAGAAGAGAGAGAACTCAAATTACTAGCATATGGGATGAAAAAGGCAATAACACAACAGACACTTCAGAAATACAGAAGATAATCAGAAATTATTTTGAATCCTTATACTCCAATAAAACAGAAGATAGTGAAGTCATTGATAAATTTCTTAAGTCATATGATCTGCCCAGATTTAGTCAGGAGGATATAGACAACCTAAACAGACCAATAACAATTGAGGAACTAGAAGAAACCATCAAAAGACTACCAACCAAGAAAAGCCCAGGACCGGATGGGTATACAGCAGAGTTTTAGAAAACCTTTAAAGAGGAACTAATACCAATACTTTTCAAGCTATTTCAGGAAATAGAAAAAGAGGGAGAACTTCCAAATTCATTCTATGAGGCCAACATCACCCTGATGCCTAAACCAGACAAAGACACTTCAAAGAAAGAAAACTACAGACCTATATCTCTAATGAACCTAGATGCAAAAATCCTCAATAAAATTCTGGCGAATCGGATTCAAAAACATATCAAAAAAATTATACACCATGATCAAGTAGGATTCATCCCTGGGATGCAAGGCTGGTTCAATATACGGAAATCAATAAATGTTTTTCACCACATCAATAGACTTAAAAATAAGAACCGTATGATCATCTCGATAGATGCAGGAAAAGCATTCGACAAAGTACAGCATCCCTTTATGTTCAAAACTCTAGAAAAATTAGGGATAACAGGATCATACCTCAACATAGTAAAAGCAATCTATGATAAGCCACAGGCTAGCATCATTTTGAATGGAGAAAAATTGAAGGCATTCCCTCTAAAATCTGGAACAAGACAGGGATGCCCTCTCTCACCACTTCTGTTCAACATAGTTCTCGAAACACTGGCCAGAGCAATTAGACAGACGAAAGAAATTAAAGGCATAAAAATAGGAAAAGAAGAACTTAAATTATCACTATTTACAGATGACATGATTCTATACCTAGCAGACCCCAAAGGGTCTACATAGAAACTATTAGAGCTAATAAATGAATTCAGCAAAGTGGCAGGATATAAAATCAACACGCCTAAATCAAAGGCATTCCTGTATATCAGCGACAAATCCTCTGAAATGGAAATGAGGACAATTACTCCATTCACAATATCCTCAAAAAAAATAAAATACTTGGGAATCAACCTAACAAAAGAGGTGAAAGACTTATACAATGAAAACTACAGAACCCTAAAGAGAGAAATTGAAGAAGATCTTAGAAGATGGAAAAATATACCCTGTTCATGGATAGGCAGAAGTAACATCATCAAAATGGCGATATTACCAAAAGTTCTCTATAAGTTCAATGCAATGACAATCAAAATCCCAACGGCATTGTTTCTTGTAGAAATAGAGAAAGCAATCATTAAATTCATATGGAAAAATAAAAGACCCAGAATAGCAAAAACAATGCTAAGCAGGAAGTGTGAATCAGGCGGTATAGCGATACCAGACTTCAAACTATACTACAGAGCAATAGTAACAAAAACAGCATGGTACTGGTACCAAAACAGGCGGGTGGACCAATGGTATAGAATAGAGGACACAGAAACCAATCCATAAAACTACAACTATCTTATATTTGATAAAGGGGCTAAAAGCATGCAATGGAGGAAGGATAGCATCTTCAACAAATGGTGCTGGGAAAACTGGAAATCCATTTGCATCACAATGAAACTGAATCCCTTTCTCTCGCCATGCACAAAAGTTAACTCAAAATGGATCAAGGAGCTTGATATTAAATCAGAGACACGGCGTCTGATAGAAGAAAGTTGGCTATGATCTACATACTGTGGGGTCGGGCTCCAAATTCCTCAATAGGACACCCATAGCACAAGAGTTAATATCTAGAATCAACAAATGGGACTTGCTGAAACTAAAAAGTGTTTTCTCAGCAAAAGAAACAATAAGAGAGGTAAATAGGGAGCCTACATCCTGGGAACAAATCTTTACTCCTCTCACTTCAGATAGAGCCCTAATATACAAAATATGCAAAGAACTCAAAAAATTAGACAATAAGATAACAAATAACCTAATCAACAAATGGGCCAAGGACCTGAACAGACACTTCTCAGAGGAGGACATACAATCAATCAACAAGTTCATGAAAAAATGCTCACCATCGCTAGTAGTCAGAGAAATGCAAATCAAAACCACCCTAAGATACCATCTCACTCCAGTAAGATTGGCAGCCATTACGAAGTCAAACAACAACAAGTGCTGTCGAGGATGTGGGGAAAAGGGTACACTTGTTCATTGTTGGTGGGACTGCAAATTGGTGCAGCCAATTTGGGAAGCAGTATGGAGATTTCTTGGAAAGCTGGGAATGGAACCACCATTTGACCCAGCTATTCCCCTTCTCCGTCTATTCCCTAAAGACCTAATAAGAGCATGCTACAGGGACACTGGTACATTGATGTTCATAGCAGCAAAATTCACGGTAGCAAGATTGTGGAACCAACCTAGATGCCCTTCAATAGATGAATGGATAAAAAAATGTGGCATTTATACACAATGGAGTACTACTCTGCATTAAAAAATGACAAAATCATAGAATTTGGAGGGAAATGGATGGCATTAGAGCAGATTATGCTAAGTGAAGCCAGCCAATCCCTAAAAAACAAATGCCAAATGTCTTCTTTGATATAAGGGGAGTAACTAAGGACAGAGTAGGGACGAAGAGCATGAGAAGAAGATTAACATTAAACAGGGATGAGAGGTGGGAGGGAAAGGGAGAGAGAAGGGAAATTTCATGGAAATGGAAGGTGATCCTCAGGGTTATACAAAATTACATACAAGAGGAAGTGAGGGGTAAGCGAAGAATAATACAGGTGGAAGAAATGATTTACAGTAGAGCGGGTAGAGAGAGAAGAGGGGAGAGGAGGGGAGGGGACGGGGGATAGTAGAGGATAGGAAAGGCAGCAGAATACAACAGACACTAGAATGGCAATGTGTAAATCAATGGAAGTGTAAATGATGTGATTCAGCAATCTGTATACGGGGTAAAAATGGGAGTTCATAACCCACTTGAATCAAACTGTGAAATATGATATATTAAGAACTATGTAATGTTTTGAACGACCAACAATAAAACAAACAAACAAAACAAAAAAACAAAATAGCTTTGTTACCAAGGAATTTGCATTCCAGAAAAGAAAAGGCCAATGCATAGTGAATAATGTGTTACATGCAACAAGAACTTTACTAATGTTTAGGGAACACTCACATTTCCCTTCTGGTCAGTTTTGTGAAATTGAGATTCTGAACTATTCTGACTACACATAATCTAAAAATGCTAGGCAAAATGTTAAAGGCAAAAAATAACACTTTGAAGTTAATGGGTGAAATTTCTTTTATTTATTTCATAGATGTATGCAGATCTCAGGAACTTGTCAGAAAGAAATGGAAAACCTCAAGGAATCTACCCTTAGTTCATATTGCAAAGATTCCCTTATATATGAATCTAAAATAGAAGCACAAAACAAATAAAAACATCAATAAGGGAGAGTTACTATGAGAAAGAACAAGTATGCCCATGGGAGCTTTAGCCAGACTACGTAAAAATTTAGATATTACTTTTACTACATACAGAGTATGAAACAGGTTATGCTTTAGACACTATTATTTTTAAATAGGTACAATTATTTTAGAATTTTTTTTGTAATATTCATGAAAAGTAGAACATGAGCCTGCCCCATAGCCGTGAAATTATGGTCCTAGATATGTTTAGTGTACCAGATAATATACAAAAGAATATTTTTAGCATTGTTATTCTTTGTTTTCCACATTTTTTAATTGATGCATTATTAATCCCATAATGATGGGAGTTTTTGTTACATATTCATTCTTTTTTTTTAAACAGAAAAAGTAGAAACAACTCTCTATCAGTAAGAGATACTATGTGGGAGTGAAAAATTAAAGCATTACAGTTATATAAATCAGTATGAGTGAACCTTAAACTCATAATACCAAATTTAAAAATGCAGTTTTCAAAGGACTACCACCAGTGTGCTACCATTAATATAATTTTTCAAAATCAAGCATTTATATTTTTGCCATTTTAATGTTTTATTTTATTTATTTAACTACAATAACATTTTTAAAAATTTTGTTGTTTTTAGTTATACATCATGGTAGAATGTTTTTTGACATATCATACGTATATGGAGTATAGCTTCCCATTCTTGTGGTTATACCTGATGTGGAGTTATACTGGTTGTATATTCATATATAAACACAGGTAAATTATGTTGGATTTGTTTTGTTGTCTTTCCCATTCCCATCTCCCTTTCCCATCTGGTGAACCTATACTCCTCACTACCCCTCACCTATTATGCGTCAGCATCTGGGTATCAGAGAGAACATTCCCTTTTGATTTTTTGGTATTGGCTTATTTCACTTAGTATGGTAGTCTTTAGTTTCATTCATTCACTGGTAAATGCCATTATTTCATTTTTTTATTGCTGAGTAATATTCCATTATGTATATATACCATATTTTCTTTATTCATTCATCTATTGAAGGGCACCAAGATTAGTTCCATAGCTTAGCTATTGTGAATGGATCTGCTATGAACATTGATGTGTCTGCAGCATTATTGTATGCTGATTTTAAGTCCTTTGGGTATATGCCAAGGAGTGGGATAACTGGGTCAAATGGTGGTTCTGTTCCAAGTTTTCTGAAGAATCTCCATACTGCTTTTCAGAATGTTTAAACCAATTTGTAGTCCTACCACCAATATGTAAATGTACTTTTCCCTCACATCCTTGCCAACATTTATTGTTACTTGTGTTTGTGATAATTACCATTCTAACTGGAGATGAAATCTCATTGTAGTTTTAATTTGCATTTCTCTAATTGCTAGTGATGTTGAAAATTTTGGCATGTATTCATTGATCATTGATATTTCTCCTTCTGTGAAGTGTCTGTTTTTTTTCCCCATTTATTGATTGGGTTACTTGGGGTTCTTTGGAAAAATTAGGCATTTAATTGTATACACACATACAATAAAACTATAAAGGATAGTAAGAAGTTATCAAGAGGAGGGAGGACTAGGAAGTCTTAATAATATTGGTAATGTCTCCTTTTTTCAAATTTTTTTTATTAATGGGTTTTTGTTCTATTAAAATGCTTAATAAACTATGTGTCACGTATATTCTTATGTTTTATGAAGTTCACAGTTCAATTCTTTTAATATGATTAGGCAAGAAAGGAAGATGAGTTGAAAAGAAGCAGGAAAAGGTGTCATATATGGTAGATCAAGGAAGTATTAGGAATCAGGTGCCTTTAGGAGGGAAATTTTTAGATTTTTCATGTACAGAAAGACATCTAATTTAAGATATGGGCAGAATATTGTTCATGGAACTTGTATAATAATTACACGTGGAAAAGACCCCAAATAATTGGATTTAATGTAGTGGATGACCACATAGTACTTTTGGCAGAAGATTTGTATGTTAGGATGTGGGATGGATTGAAGAAAGGAACCCTTGGAGATTGAATTACTAATCTATAGTCTATTAGTAATCTGAATTATTAATCTGTAGCCCATGACAGTTTGAGAACTGGGTTGGATAGAAAGGAGGATAATGTATTAAAGACTTTCAACTAGAGAATCTCTGAGGCTTGGTGCCTAATATAATGTAACAGGTATAGGAAAAAGAGGCATCAAAATAGCTAGAATTTTGATTCTCAAAGATATGGAATTGTATGCCAATAAGAACTTATGAGACTGTTATGTATGAAATATTGAACACAAAGACAGAATGTGATTGGATTGGATTTGATGGTATAGATGTATTTGTAGGCAACATACTTATTTGAATATGTGAATTTGGACCTTGAGAGGGGAATTGAGATTTTGGAGTTGACTTCATTTCTGGGATCTTCCTTAGAACAGATGATCCAGCTGAGAGACCAGATCTGTTCATATACCATTTCCTCAAAGAGGTCTACTCCTTTTCATACTTACACACTTTGGTTTATGTTTCTTCTTAGCTCCTTCTTGGTTTATTCTTTATCTAGTTGTCTGTGTGTCTTTCTCTGTCTCTCTCTTCAGGAGGGTATGAACTCTGAGAAGAGAGATTTTGACTCTTATTTTCCTTTAGTTCTAATTCCATGGCAGCGAGAACAGTGTTTAGAAAATACAAATGAGTGACAGTAGAACTGTGGGTGAAAATTTTAGAGGATGCCTAACTTCAAGGGTGAGTGGGAGAGTAACTTGTGAAGAGAATACAACAGAGAAGGAGAATAGGAGAAGAGAAGATACTGTGATTTAGAAGCTGGAAATATAAGGAATTTTAAAAATATAACTGAAGGATTGCCATGTGTTAAACCATGCAAATGAATATGGAGTAAAGATACTGGTTTAGGCATTAAGATGCTTGAGGTAAATCAACTTTTAAGTTGTATAGTGGTCAAGGTAAGAAAAGAACTCCATGAATAACCAAGAGCAAAAGAGAATCAGAAATGATGAAGTTCTTTAGAGACAATTTCTTTGGTGACAAGTTACAACATTTCAAGCTCAATATATGACTCATATATACAACTTCTAAACTATGTACAAATATAATATAAACTTATTGAAAAATAAAACTATGCTCTTCATTAGTTTTTTCTTTAACTGGAGTACATCTCATAGATGGTCACAGAGTTGCAAAATGATCACATTTTTCTTCCTTCATGACATAAAACACATGTAGAATTCTAGAATATTGTTAAGTGTATAGAAATTTCAAAACTAAGAATGCATTTAAGTGAGTGGGTGGAATAGGGATAGTAGGAACAAACATGAGATGAGAAGTTTCCATTAAGTATGTCAGTCATTTTAGAAAAGAGTGTGCTTTTCTAAGGACCTTCAAGAATGTTTGTTAGAAATCTCATGGCAGAATTTAATGTCATTTGCTCATCTTTTTCTGGGGAGTTTTGTGGTGAGTTCTGAAATACTTCTTAGAATGGCCTCTTTTTCATTGTTTTGAAGCAGAGGCTTAAAATATCTCATGTAGAACAAGTTGCGTACACATACACCAAAAAAAAAAAAAAAAAAAAAAAAAAGCAAGCAAGCAAAAACAAGCTGTGTGGTCATGTAGTCATCTGATCCTTGACAAAGGTGGCAAAAGCATACATTGGAGAAAAGCAGCCTGTTTAACAGTGGTTATGGGAAAACTGGTTATCTATATGTAGAAGAATCAGTCTAGACCCTTATCTCTCACCTTATATAAAAGTCAAATCAAAATGGAATGGAGACCTAGGAATTAGACCAGAAACTGTACAATTCCTAGAAGAAAACATTCCCTATAGATATGGGCAACAGCTTTCTTGGGAAATGGATGGCATTAGAGCAGATTATGCTAAGTGAAGTTAGCCAATCCCTAAAAAACAAATGCCGAATGTTTTCTCTGATTATAGGGGGGGGGTAACTCAAAATGGGGTAGGGAGGAAGAGCATGAGAAGAAGATTACCTCTACACAGGGAAGAGGGATGGGATGGAAAGGGAGGGAGAAGGGGAATTGCACAGAAGATGGAAGGAGACCCTCATCATTATACAGAATACATGTATGAAGGTGTGAGGAAAAAAAAAGAAGTGTGTCACATTAGATTGGGTAGAGAGAAGTGATGGGAGGGGAAAGGTGGGGAAGAGGGGAAAGGAAGGACAGCAGAATAAAACAGACATTATTATTGCTGTGTGTATATATGTGACTGCATGACCAATGTGATTCTGCAACCTGTACACTCAGAAAAATGAGAAATTATATCCCATTGATTCAAATGTATGATATGTCAAGATCATTGTACTGTCATGTGTAACTAATTAAAACAAATAAAAATTATATATATATATATATATATATATATATATATATATATATATATATATATATATATAAAGAATTCCTAAAGCTCAGGAAATAATGCCAAGTGTTTAAAAATGTGATGGCATCAAATTAAAAAAAATTGTTTGCCCAGCAAAGGAAACATTTAAGAATGTAAAGAGAGAATCTGTAGACTGTAATAAAATCTTTCTAGTTATTCTTCTGACCAAGGATTAATATCTAGAATATATGAAGAACTCAAAAAACTTAAAAAAAAAAAACAAACAATAAGTGGGCAAGTGAATTAAACAGATACTTCTCAAAAGAAGAGATACAAATTGCTAACAAATACATGAAAAAATGTTTAACATCATTAGCAGTTAGATAAATATAAAATAAGAGAGAGAGATTTCATCTCACACCAGTCAGAATGGCAGTCATCAAGAATACAAAGAATAGTAAATGCTGGAGAGGATAGGGGAAAAAGGGAACACTTTTACACTTTTGGTGGTGTAAATTAGTACAACCATTATGGAAATCAGTATGGAGGTTCCTCAAAAGACTAGACATGGAACCACCACATGTCCCAACTGTATCACTCCTCAGTATTTATCCTAAAGAATTAAAGTTAACATAGTAAACAACACATGCAAACCTATGTTTACCACAGCACAATTCACAATAGCCAAACCATGGAACAACCTAGGTATCCATCAATGGATTAATAAAGAAAATGTGGTATATACACACAATGGAGTTTTATTCAGCCATAAAGAAAAAAGAAATTATGTTATTTGCAGGAAAATGCATGGAACTAGAGACCTACATCATACTACACAAAGTAAGTCAAACTCAAAAACATAAGGATCATACATTTTCTCTCATAGAGGAAAACTTAAGAGGAAAAAGGAAAACAAAGGTAGGGATGGATTTCCTAAAACTCAAAGGGAGATCAGTACAGGAAAGGGACCAAGGATTGGGAGGCAGGGAGAGGGCAGAAAGTGCTGGGGAGTGATAGTGGCCAAATTATATGGTTATATTGTGTACATGTTTGAATATGTAGCAACAAATCCCACGATTATGTACAACTATGCACCAATATAAAAATGTAGAGGAGAAACAACAACAACAAACAAACAAATAAACAACAAACAACAAACAAAGAAAGCTGTGTGGTAGTGCCAGTAGGCTGAAGAATAGTGTGATTATATGGATTCCCAGTGGAATTGTTGAAAGTAGTAAAAAATTGAGACTTTTCCCCTTTTGGCTAGAATGGATGATTAAAAGCCACATTTTCTCACTCAAACAACTATCATTTTAAAATAAGTCTATCTACTTACTGAGTACTACCGAAATTTTATCTTTTACATTATGTTGAGTCTAAGAATAGAATGATGACAATTTCCAGGGAGGCTAGAAGTTGCCTATTGCCATGACTGATGCATTTTTATCTTTGGATAAAATGGGTCAGCCTGTTTTGAGCAGGTCAGTCATTTTTGGCTTTTTCCTCTTTTCTTTCTTTTTTTTTTTTTTTTTTTTTGAATTTTAGTTATAGATGGGCACAATGACTTTATTTTATTTATTTATTTTTATGTGGTGCTGAGGTTCAAACTTAGTGTCTCACATGTATTAGGCATGTGCTCTACCACTGAGCTACAACTCCAGAATTTTTTTTTTTTTTTTAAAGGCAAGATTTGGGGCTGGAGTTGTGGCTCATGGTAGAGTGCTCGCCTAGCATGTGTGAGGCCCTGGGTTCGATCCTCAGCACCACATATAAATAAAGGTATTGTGTGCAACTACAACTAAAAAATAAATAAATGTTTTAAAAAATAAAAATAAAAGGCAAGTCTTTGTTATTGTATTAAATTAATAACAGGATTGATCAGCAGCAGACTAACAAACAGACTTATTGGAATCAGCCAGCAGTAGGAAACTAATGTCAGTGTTTTGTGCTCTCAAAACATAAAACAAACAAAAACAAAAACAGAAGTTGGTTTACTCCCTGTGGTTAAAGTTTCCTCCTGTTTACTGGAGCTCTGGTCTTCCACATCCTGGAAATCCCATATATTTTGGACACTTTGTGCTTTTTAAGTAGCAGAAGGTGACTATATCAACAGAATATGTGTTTTCCCTCAACTCGGGTTTTTGGGAAACAAACCAAAAATCTGTTTAAAATAGCTAGAAAATTTTGATAACTGGAAATAATTTGATAATATTATTTGGTTGGAAAGCAAATAGTAAGCATAGCATTAAAAAGAAAACAAATAATCAAGCACACATACAAACTCAAAACTTTGTAAACAGTCTCATGTTACTTTAAAAAGTATCAGTTTTGTTGCTCTTCTGTTTGATTTCAAAGGTAGATAAACTTGGAGACCATGAACTTGGTTGATTGTAAAAGTTGGTATTATGACACAACTGGAGCTGCTGAACTATTCATGATAGTTATTTCATTATGAATTTTCCGTTAAAAGATATTTATGAAGTATTAGGATGTAATTAAAACCAAAAATGGAATTTGTTTCATTCCATTCAGAAAAAATAAAAATAAAGATATTCCTTCTATATTAGTAATTATTTTCCTACTAAGGGTACTGATTAGGTGATCAGAAAGTTTTTTTTTTCTTTTTTTAGGGGGGAGGGGGGCGTTTCAAGTTTGTGAGCATGTGGAGAAAACCACTAATATTAGTTATAGTAAATTCAAAGCACATAATTATAATGTTGCAGAAAGAAAAGGAAAATTAAATCCTAAGAAGCTGAAGACTGAGTTCCATAGTCGATTGAGTTTGAGTAGGGTCTGTGCTATATTTGGTGGATTGGGTGATAAATATATAAATATGTCCATAATTATTGCAATGCTTATAATAGAAAAGCTTTTTTAAGGTTGCGAAGTTGCTTCTATTTACTTTAATTTTCAAAAAACATCAGATATTTGAAAATATCTATGATTTTTAAGCCTGTGAAAACCACATATTTATGAGGGAAGAATTGAGCGTATGTACATAACATTATTCTTAACCTTTCGTAAATATGGTAAAATCTAAGCCATTCATTGACTTTAATAATGGGCAGTTTAAGATGAGTGTACTGAGACTCAAGGATATTGATGATTTTCTGGTATTTTACTTTGGTCTTAGGTTGATTTTTCAGTTTAAAATTGTGTAACTTCAGAGTATCTTCTTTGTTTATTTTATTAAAATTTTTTTTGTTTTTTTCTAGTTAAGCGTGACAGAATTCATTTTAATATAGTTGCATTTATTTGTTTTTAATAACACAATTTCTATTTATTTAAGAACATTTAAATCAAGTAGCAGTCTTCAATATTTGAATTTGTGATTAGGAAAATTACGTGATTAGGAATTTTGTAATTGTATTTGTTGCAAAATTTTTTGACTGCTTACTTTTTTTTTTAATGTGTGTTAGGGACTTTTTTTTTAAGGTAAAAAATAACACTGCCTATATTCTTCCCTTCTTTCTCTTCCTGTAAAATATAATGTTCCAAAGTGCTTTTTGTATTCTTTAATATTCAAATTTAAAGTTTCAAAATAAGTGCCTGTCTTATAAATATGGAAACTTATTTATAAGGAATCTAACCCAAATATCAATGAGCTGACAACCAGTAAAAATTATCTCTTTGGATGATTGAGGTTGAAAACATTGATACTTTAAGCCATAATATTTGAAAGCAACTAGCCTTAAAAATATTTTTAAGACAATTGGAATTTTTAATAGATTAGATATGATAATTGTAATTACTAATAATAGTCTTAGACATAATAATAACATTGTAATTTATGTAGTAAAATGTCTTTATTCCTAAATGTCCTCTATAGCATTTAGGATGAAGGATTATAATATTTGAAACTTCCTTTCAAGTGGCTCAGGAAAAAAGATACATGTGTGTGAGTGTGTGCACGCGCGCATCTGTATGTATTCCTATATTTTTGAGCACACACAAATGCAGCAAGATATTAATTTGAGAATCCAGGCTAGGAGTACATAAATTTTTATTATGATTTAAGCTCCTCTGATAATTTGAAACTTTGAAAAGCTGAGGGAGGGGGACCCGGATTGTGGCTCAGTGGTTGAGTGCTTGCCTCCCATGTGTGAGGCACTGGGTTTGATTCTGAGCACCACATTAAAAAAAATAAATAAATAAACGAAATTATTGTGTCCATCTACAACTAAAAAAAAAAAAAAAGGAGGGCTGAGAACATAGCTCTGTGTTAGAGCACTTGCTTAACATGCATAAGGTCCTGGGTTCAATCCCCTGCACTAAAATAAATAGATAAACAGCCAAGGGAAAATTGACTTGAAAAAGTAATAGTAACGACTCTGAACATTTTTAATTTTTATTTTTTCTTTGAAGTCATTCTTGTGTCTCCTTATTGTTATTTATTTATTTAGATGCTAGGAATGGAACTGAGGGTCTTATGCATGCTGGGCAAGTGCTTTACCACTGAGCTAAATCCCCAACCCATTCTACTGTCTTAAAAAAGCATAGATGAGTCTAATTTGTATACTTCACAAAATTACTGTTGATAATATGAGATTAGGCATATAAATGTAAAAATTCTATATTCATATGAACTATCTGTTATTTTTCATAAGATGGACATATCTGTATTAAGGTTGTATGATGTCCTGATTTCAGTTTCTGATGACAACTGAGAATGGTTCTTTTTATAAAGAAGACTTATATAATTTGTTTTCTATAGAATAATAAAAAAATGGAGTTAACTGATTCCTTGCATCCTTGCTGTGATGAGTGCCAAAATATATATTCAGAGGTTTTATTTTATTGTACCCAAAATTTGGTCTCACAAATTTTTATTTGTATTTTTATTAGCTTTCTTCATTCATTTCTTTTCTTATATTAATCTGAAAAATACTTAGTACAGATTCAGATTTTCAATTTAAAATTTTTAAACTTTTAATTTTTATATTATTATAGACTCACACACAGTTGTAAAAAATAATGAAATCCTTGTATCAGTTACCCAGTTTCCTCCAAAGTTAACATTTTGCAAAACTATAATACCACAATAAATGTATTAATATTAATAAAATCTACCAGTGTTATTTAGCTTTCCCCAATTTTATTTGTTTGTGCATGTTTAATTCTGTTCAATTTTATCATGTTGATAGTCATGTATCTACTGCTATGCTCAAGACACAGAGCACCTTCATCATCACAGGACTTCCTCATGTTGCCCCTCTATAACTACATCTACCTCACTGTCATACACCCTAAGCCTGGCAACCAATAATCATCTCTCCTTTTCTACAATTTTGATATTTTAAAATGTTATATAAAGGAATTCATGCAGTAGATAACCTTTTGGGATCATCTCTTTACACTTGGCAAAATTATCTGAAAATTCGTCCAAGTTGTTTTGTTTATCAGTAGTTCATTTCTTTTTATTACTGAGCATTATTTAGTTGTAAAAATGTGCCATAATTTGTTGAACCATTCACTCACTGAAGGTCATCTGGGTTGTTCCTTATAAAGTTGCTATAAACACTAATATACTTTTTATTTTTCTAGAATAAATACTTAAAATTATTTTTTTCTGGGTCTTATGGTGTTTGAATTTTAATTTTATAATAAACTGCCAAACTCTTTTCTAAAGTGACTGTAAAATATTTCATTTCTACTAGCAAGGTATGAGTGACCCACTTTGGTAGCATTTGGTGTTGTCACTATTTTTTATTTTAGACATTCTGATAGATAATGATATTGTATTTTCCCCAGTTATTTGCTTTTTAAAGAAATTGTGGTAAACTTCATCTGACATAAAATTTACCATCTTAACCATTTTTAAATATACCACGCGGTAGTGTTAAGTACAGTCACAATGTTGTGCATCAAATCTCCAGGCTCTTTTCATGTTGTAAAACTGAAGCTCTGTATCTATAAACAACAAGTCCTCTTTTTCCCCTCTCCATAGCCCTTGGTAAATATGAATTTGTCTTTATGAATTTGACTACTGTAGGTACTTCTTTAAGTGGAATTATGTAGCATTTGTCTTTTTGTGAGTGGCTTATTTTAACTTCATGTTGTACATGAGTCAGAATTTCATTTGTCTTTGTGTCTAAGTAATACCTAATGCATTGTATGTATAAACCACATTTAAAATTTGTTTTGCATTATAATTCTTATTATGCATATATACCACAGTTTTTCATATCTCTCTTTGTATATAAAGTATTTTGACACCCAATTCATGTCTTCATAATATACTGTGGATAGTGATGTCTGTCACATTCCACTATCCTTGCTACTCCCCTGCTCCCTCCCTTTGCCTCCCGCCTCTCTTCCCTATCTAGAATTCATCTATTCCTCCCATTCTCTCCCTCCCTACTCAACTATGAGGCTGCCTCCTTATATAAGAGAAAACATTCGGTATTTGTTTTTTGGGGATTGGCTAACTTAGCATTATCTTCTCCAACGCCATCCATTTACCTGCAAATGCCACGATTTTATTCTCTTTTATTGCTGAGTAAAATTCCATTGTCTATATATGTCACATTTTTTTTTTATCCACTCATTTACCGAAGGCCATCAAGGTTGGCTTCACAGTTTAGCTATTGTGAATTGTGCTGGTATAAACATTGATGTGGCTGTGTCCCTGGAATATGCTGTTTTTAAGTCCTTTGGGTATAGTCCGGTCTGTCAATGATACATGATTTGTTTCCATCTTATAGCTTGCTGGAGCTTCCATAATAAAGTAGAGCAGTCTGGGTAGTTTAAATAACAGACATTTATTTCCTTAAAGTTTTAGGGGTTACAAGTCTGAGATCAAGAAACTGGCAGAATTGATTTTTTCAGAGGTCTCTCTATTTAGCATGTCTTTTCTCTAGGTCTTCACATGCTCTTTCCTTTGTGCATTTCTGTATACTAATTTCCTCTTTAAGAACACAAGACATATGGGATTAGGACTCACTAATGAATTTCTTTAACATTAATTACATCTTTAAAGACCTGTTTCCAAATATAGTCACATTTTAAGGTACTAAGTATTAGGACATCAAATATGAATTTGGGGATGCAGAGGAGAGGGACACAATTGAGCCCATAAAACTGACCTTTGGATCTTGTAAATAATGCTGCAATGAATATGGGTATACTGGTATTTCTTCAAGGCCTAGCTTTAAGTTCTTTGGGGTATATACCCAGAATTGTGATTGTTGGACCATATAGTAATTCTCTTTAGTTTTTTGAGGAATTGCCATACTGTTTTCCATAGCAGCTGTACAATTTTACATTCCTACTAGTATCACGAAATTTCTTATTTCTCTAAATTCTTGCTAATACTTGTCATTTTGTGTTTTGTTGTGTGTATATGCATGTACACGTGTTTGGTATTAGGTACTAGGAATTGAAAGTACAGGCTTTCACACACTGAACTGCGTCTTAGCTCTTCTTATTTTTTTTAATTGTTAAATATTCTTTTAGTTTAGATGAACACAATACCTTTATTTTTATGTATTTATTTTTATGTTGTGCTGAAGATCGAACCCAGTGCCTCAAACATGCTAGGCAAGTGCTCTACCACTGAGCCACAACCCTGGCCCTCAGACCTTTTTATTTTTATATTGAGACATGGTTTTGCTAAATTGTCCAGCTGGCTTTAAATCTGGAATCCTCCTGCCTCAGCCTCCTGTGTAGCTGGTATTACAGTTGTGCACCCTCATACTTGTGGTTTTGATTTGCGTTCCCCTATTGATTAGTGATGTTGAGCTTTGGGTGTTTGTATATCTTCTTTGGAGAAGGTTTATTCAAGTCCTTTGCCTATTTTTTGCTTGGGTTGTTTCAGTTGGGTTTTTTTTTTTCCTTTTAATTGCTGAGTTGTAAGTGGTTATATATACTGAGTATTAATCCCTTATCAGATATACATCTTGCACATGTTTTCTCCCATTTCATAGATTGTGTCCTTTGTCACATAGAAGTTTTTAATTGTGATGTGGTCCCCTTTGTCTGTTTTTAATTTTGTTGCCTGTGTTTTGGGTATCATATCTAAGAAATCATTACCACACCAAATGTCATGGAGCTTTCCTCAGGTCTTTTCTTGTAGCATTTTTATAGCTTTAGCTTTTTACTTTAGGCCTTGGATTCATTTTTTTTAAGTTCATTTTGTAAATATGGTATAGAAAGGGTCCAACCTCATTCTTTTTTACGTGCAGTTTTCCTAGTGCCATTTGATGAAAATGGCTCTCCTTCCCCCATAGAATTATGTTGATACCTTTGTTGAAAATCATTTGACCGTATGTGCAAGGGTTTATTTCTAGGCTTTCCATTCAGTTTTATTGGGCTATATATCTGTCTTTATGCCAGTATCACATTGTTTGGATTTGAAGTCAGGGAGTGTGAAGCTTCCAAGTTTTTTTTTTTTTAAGATTGTTTTAGCAATTTAGGATCCCTTGAGATTCCATGTGAATTTTAGGATGGATTTTTTTGTTTGTTTCTATAAAGCAATGCATTGGTATTTTGATAGGAATTGCATTAAATATAGATTTTTTGGAGGTATTGACATCTTAACAATATTGTCTTCTGTATGTGAATATAGATTGTCTTTCTATTTATTTTTGTCTTTAATTTCTTAGTATTGTTTTATAGTTTCCAATGTACAGATCTTTTGTCTTCTTGGCTAACTTCATTCCTAAGTATTTTATTCTTTTTAATGATATTATAAGTAGGTTTTCCCCTTAGTTTCTGTTTGTGTTGTCAATTGTTAGTATATAAAATTTCAGTTCAGAGTTTTGAAAACAGGTGTGTATAAGCTCAACATCTCTTGTAATTCCTAGAGAATTCCTAAACCAGAACCATTGCTAGTGTTGCTACTGAATGTGTGTAGGAACTCGGTAGGAACATGGGAAAAGCAACTGTTCCCTTTTTACCATGCTTAGGCCTTTGAACTATCTTAAAAATGAATGTTCATGCCTTATTATATTCTGCTTTTCCTTAACAAATAGTCTAGATCTGGTGCTTTTCCAGATGGTAGTCACTAGCCGCATATAATTATTAAAATTATATAAAGTTAAAAATTCAGTTTCTCAGTAAGCCGCATTTCAAGTGCTCTGTAGGCACATGTGGCTAGTGAATAATGAAATGGACTATGCAAATTTAGGACCTTTTCATCATTGCAGTTCCATTGAACAGAGTTGATCTAGAAATTCTCAGCAGAACAATGATACTTGATGAAATTAAACACATATACGGTTGGTTTGTTTTCAGTTTCTCTGTCTCTCTCTCTATATATATTGTGCTCCAGCACTATATATATATATATATATATATATATATATATATATATATATATATATAGAGAGAGAGAGAGAGAGAGAGAGAGAGAGAGAGAGAGAATGTGTGTGTTTGTGTGTACATATACATAAATGGAAAGGATGCTGGGGAAGGAAGAAGAAAATATACTTGGACATACTCTTTTGAATACATAATTGGTCACCTCATTCTGTCCATATTTTGATAATAGAACCAAGGATTTACTCAAATATAGGATGATTGTTACATTTCAACCATTATTCTTTGTCATCACAGCTGCTGAACAGTTGAACTGTCAGATTTAGAGAAGATTATTCAGGCAGCCAAGAGAATCATCCTCAGGGTTTGGTTCTTAGATATCACTATGACCTGGTGGTATGTTTCTGTCTGCAGAAGGTTCATGTGGTATTATACTATCCTTCTGTTATTTACTTAGTGTATAGGTAATATATTTACATATATGACATTCAAAAGATACAAAATGATAAACAGTATCTACAGCTTGTCTCAGTCAAGGTAGTTCCTCTTTGTAGAGAAAACCAAAGTTATTGACTTCTTTGTGTCCATTCAGAGATAGCCCATGCATTTATGTGTGTGTGATATGGTGTGGTATATGTGTTCTTTTCTTGCCCTTTACACAAATAGTACCAATACTATCCCAGTCCTTTACTTTGCTTTTATCACTGACTATAGTTGCCACTCCAATCTAAATTAGTATATAAAGAGTTTTTAATTTATTAATCTTAACAGATACATTGTATTCCATTGTATGTTGTACCCTTGTTTATTTATCCAGTCTCCTCTTAGTGAATGTTTATGTCATTCTACTCTTTTGCTATTAAAAAGAGGTATATATGTTAATTCATTAAAGTTATTTATAAATACAATGTGTATGTTTTTCTGTTAAAATTTTAATTCTTTTTAAAAAATTTATTTATTCTAATTAGGTATGTATGATAGCAGAATGCATTTTGATTCATTTATACAATTGCAGCACAACTTTTCATTTCTCTGTTTGGACATGATGTAGCATTGCACCATATGCACAGCCATATATGTATCTAGGGTAATAATGTCCATCTCATTCCACCATCTTTCCTACTCCCATGCCTCCTCCCTTCCTCCCCTTTGCCCAATTACAGTTTCTCCATTTTTCCTGTGTGCCTCCCCCACATTACGGATCAGCATCCATTTATTGGAGAGAACATTTAGCCTTTGTTTTTTTGGGGGGGATTGGCTTAGTTTGCTCAGCATGATATTCTCTAACTCCATCCATTTACTTGAAAACCTAAATAATATTCCAGTGTTTGCATGTACCATAGTTTCTTTATCCATTCATCTATTGAAGGACATCCAGGTTGGTTCCACAGTTTAGCTATTGTGAATTGAGCTTCTATAAACATTGATGTGGCTGAGTTACTATAATACACTGTTTTTAAGTCCTTTGGGTATAAACCCGGGAGTGGGATAGCTGGGTCAATGGTGGTTCCATTTGAAGTTTTCTAAGGAATCTCCATACTGCTTTTCAGGTTGGTTGCACCAATTTGCAGTCCCACCAGCAATGAACCAGTGTGCCTTTCCCCCCATATCCTCACCAACATTTATTGTTGTTTGTATTTTTGATAACTGCCATTCTGACTAGAGTGAGATGAAATCTTAGAGTAGTTTTGATTTGCATTTCTTTGATTACTAGAGATGTTCAGCATTTTTTCATATACTTGTTGATTGATTGTATATCTTCTTCTGAGAAGTGTCTGTTCAGCTCCTTAGCCCATTTATTAATTGGGTTGTTTGTTTTTTGAGTGTTAAGTTTTTTGAGTTCTTTATTTATTCTGGAGATTTTAGTGAGTGAGGAAGTATAACTAGAACAGGGATGTGGAGTAAATGAGATAAGTCATTTTTGAGAAGGACATTATGGAGTCCTGTGAGGTGGTGCACAGAAGTCACTGTCTGTTGCCTGGGATGATTGAGAACGTGGATCTTTATGGTGCTTATCACAGTAACAGGTGTTTTAAAGATCTGAGATATAAGTTTGGGTGAAATGTTGAAGAAACTCTTCCCAATTCCTTTTATTAAATTAATTTACCTATTAAAATAATCTTATATAATCATTGCTAGGAGCCACAAGCAAATATACGATGTATGGCACCTTTGGTTGTAAAGTGACGCCAGCTAGCCACTGAGATATGATTATGTTAAGATTTACATTCATATGGAAATTGGACTCCCGCTGTTCACCCTGGCCTGCTACTGGACTCATGTTACGGGACTCATGGAGAGTTCCCATTGGTTGGGGAACGATAGTAGGAGGAAATTCCGGGGGAGGTCCGGGGGACCCCCGGTTCCGGGGGACGGGAGGTTCCGGTAGACGCCCACGTGGGAGGACCGGGTTTGGCTTGCCGGCGCCTACAGAGTATTGGCGGCTTTTTCAAAATAAAGTTTTGTTCCTGCTTGAGTGGCTCGTGATTCTGTGCCCAGCCAAGACTGCGGCATTTGGCGGCCCGTGCGGGGAATGCCTGAAGCTTAGAGGTGAGTAAAATTGCTCGCCCCTGAGGGAAGGCGACAGGATGGGTGCCCATCTCAAAAAACAATGTGTTCTTGTTTTGATTTATTTTGTTTTTATTTCGAGCTCCCTAGCCCTAGAATTTTCTCAGGCGAACTGGGAAAAATGGTTGGCTCAAGGTTTGAAGTTATTCGGCCCTGAGAAAGAGAAAATCGATACAACCATTCTCTGCTCCGTTTTTGTTTCATTCTGTTTCGGCTTTGTTTTATCCTATCTTATTGGGTTACGTTACCTTTATAGTAGATTAGAATCCAGTAAAAAACAAACCGAAAAACTGTTAAGTAAATTGTTAGAGGTCCAGACTATGGTAGAAAAAACGCTAGGTCAAGCAAAAGAGAAGGTCTCTCAAGCTAGTCAGACAGAGGAAAATTTAAAGAAAGCAAGCTTAGAGGAAAAGCAGCCATCAGGTGGAGAATTACAACAGGAGGTTGCTACTAACTCCGTTCTATCACCAGAGGGCATAATTCAACCAACAGCTCCATCTACCGCTGAGCGGCCCTCAACTCCCGTAGTTGATGGACGGAATTCTGAGACAGAACCCCAAAGATTAGCATGCCCTGTACTTGAGCAGGCAGGAGGGCAACGAATTCACCGTACTTTAGATTTCAAAACAATAAGGCAATTAAAGGAGGCTGTAACAACCTATGGGCCACAAGCTCCCTTCACAATAAGCATGGTCGAATCTGTTACCAACTTGGACATGACACCAGCAGATTGGGCTAACATGTGTTGATCTGTGCTAAACGGAGGACAATATTTGTTATGGAAGGTTGCCAATGAGGAATTTTGCATGGAGACAGCTAGGCGAAATGCAGAAGCTGGTTACCCTCAAAGAAATATAGATATGCTATTGGGAAAGGGACCTTATGAGGGTCAAAGACAGCAAATTGAATATGACCCTGGCGTATACGCACAAATTGCTGTAGATGCAGTTAGGGCATGGAAAACTTTACAGGGGCATGGAGACTTACAAGGTCAATTATCTAAGGTAATACAAGGAACTAATGAACCTTACGCTGAATTTGTAGATAGACTTATTCAGTCAGCCTCTAGGATATTTGGTAATACAGAACAGGTAATGCCATTTATAAAACAACTGGCTTATGACCAAGCAAATCGTTGCTTCAGAGAGGTCATTAGACCATGGAGACATGAAGATTTAAACACATATATTAAATTATGTAGAGACATTAATGAACAAGGGCAAGTCTTAGCAGCAGTACAACAGGCTTTAGATACCAGGCCAAAAACATGCTATAATTGTAATCAAACAGGACATTTTAAAAGGAGTTGCCCCATAAGAGGAGGGTTTAACAAAGCTGGGTATCAAAGGAATAGAATACCGGGTATTTGCCCACGATGCCATAGAGGGAAACATTGGGCTAACGAATGCCGTTCTCAAACCACCATAGAGGGTATTCCATTATCAAAAAACGGACAAGGACCAAGTGTTTACCCACGATATCGTGGAGAAAGGTATCAGGCTCCATTGCCAAAAAACGGACTAGAGGGCCCAATGCCCCGGGGCCCAAAACCACAAATATATGGGGCAATGGAGGAACCCAACAGCACCATCAAGGTAGTGCCCAGGACGCATTATCCATTAAATCCCTCATCAGACAAACTAGAGGGAGCGCAGGGCTGGACATCTGCGCCTCTGCCAGAGCAGTACTAACTCCAGAGATGGGAGTTCAAATCATTCCCACAGGAGTAAAAGGACCTCTTCCCCAGGGAACAGTAGGCTTATTATTGGGACGCAGTTCTTCTACACTAAAAGGACTTATGATAAGTCCTGGGGTAATTGATCCCGATTATGAGGGTGAAATAAAAATTATAGCTAGTTCTCCAAGAGGTATATCAGTAATTTCACCAGGAGATAGAATAGCACAGTTATTAATAATACCCAGCCTGCATGATAAATTTTCCAGTTGTAATGTAGAAAGAGGTTCCAAGGGATTAGGCTCCACAGGTGTAGATTGGGCTATGCTGTCTTTAAATTTAGATTCTCGCCCAATGCTAAAATTAAATATTCAAGGACATGACTTTAATGGGCTGCTGGACACAGGAGCTGACCTTAGTGTCATCTCTCGTCAAGAATGGCCAAAACATTGGCCATTACAACAAGCCACTCAAACGCTTCGAGGCCTAGGAGTGGCGACTAATCCCGATAGAAGCGCAATGGTATTAGATTGGAGGGATCCTGAAGGATGTGAAGGAACTATACAGCCCTATGTATTAGATCATCTTCCTGTAAATTTATGGGGACGAGATGTCCTAGATCAATTAGGATTGACATTAACAAATAACATCAATCCTAACGCGCCCACTACTAGGGCTAAACAAGGCTTTAGGAAAGAAAAAAGATTAAGAGAACAAGAACAAGGTATGACAGCACCTATTCAAATAGATCAAGAAATAAATAGACATGAATTGGGTTTTCAGAAAGGGCCACTGAGACAATCAAAATTACTTGGAAATCAGAAAGACCAGTGTGGGTTCCTCAGTGGCCCCTGACTAAAGAAAAGATACAAGTAGCCCATGACTTGGTCAGACAACAATTAGCGGAAGGACATATACAACCTTCTGTATCCCCCCATAATACTCCCATTTTTGTCATTAAAAAGAAATCTGGTAAATGGAGATTATTACAAGATTTAAGAGCCATTAATAATGAGATGGTTATTATGGGACCTGCTCAATCAGGGATTCCTCAATTGTCTGCTTTACCAAAAACCTGGCATGTTTTAGCTATAGATATTAAAGATTGTTTCTTTTCAATTCCAATTCATCCCGAGGATAGTCCACATTTTGCATTTACTATCCCTGCACTGACATATCATACATTTGAATCAGATGGGGTATCATTTCTCATTTTTCTGATTGTACAGGTTGCAGAATCACATTGGTCATACAGTCACATATATACATACAGCATGAATATGAACTTTCCTATACAGGGGAATAAAATGGAGCAAATTAGGTGCATGTATGTATTTGTCACAATGAATCTTACTATTGTGTATACTTGAAATATTCATTCATGCTGTTATGTGAGTTGATAGCTTATTTCTCTTCATTGTTGAATAGCAGTTATCCATTGCATGGATATACCACCATTTATTCATTCAACTGATGTTACTTTGTTTTTAGTTGTGGTAGATGATAAGTAAAGTTAACATAAACTTTTAAAAATGCACTTTTAAAAACATAATAGACAAATAAGGACTTTTCCATGCCCCTCCAAATGTTTAGTTTATTTCTTATTGGTCAGAACTGTGTCCCATGGTCACCTCTAGTTAAAGAGAGATTGAGAAGTAATCTCTTACCCAGTCAATCACTGTCACCTCAATAAAAAATGGAATTCTTTTAGTTAGAAAGGAGGAGAAAATAAATTCTGGGTTAGCACCTGCTGTCTGCCATGGGGATTGGACCAGGTGGTTCTTGGAGTAGACAGTGCCCTACCTGGAGAAAATCCAGGAATTTTTAAAGTCCTGGAAGTCAAGTAAGTTCTTCAAAGCAGTAAAGAGTAGTCAACAGGTCAGATTGTTGGTGTAAGATGAGGACTGGTGAGCTGATCATTGACTTTTTAACACCTTATGGAAGTGATGTGGTAATTTTGCAAAAGGGTTCAAATGGAGTGAAAGGTATAAAAATCCCAAGTTGAGTGAGTAATGTAAGAGAGTGAGTATAGGCAAAACTTTCAAGAAATCTTTACTTTTTAAAAATGAAGACGATAATGGGTGATAGCTGGAGAAGGAAGTGTTATTGGTTATCTATGTAGTAGACAAACAGTAGGCTCATTTTTCTGTATAGGAGAAATCAGAGCAAATGATCTGGGAGAATGATCCAGGGGAAATATAAATTAATGGTATATGTATATAGGGAGAGGTGAAGATTCTTGATTAAGAAGAATGTATGGATCCAGTGAACAGGTAGAGGAGCTGACCTTGAAGGAATGTGAGTGACTCATCTGCAGTACTGAAGGGAAGACAAAGACCCTGTGCATGAATCAAGATGTGGTGGGGACAAATAGAAGCAACCAGAAAGACAGCTGTAGAGTTAGGATGGAGAAGGAGATAATTGGTGATAGGACAAAAAATTGAAAAGTATAGATCAGTACTTGGGAAATGGATGGTGATTTCCAGAAATATTAAGGATCCAAACTTAAATTAGTAACCACGAATTTAAAGAGTGTGGCTGACGTGGTAGTATGATTTTCTTCACATATTTGGGTGTAGGCATGGAGTAGGATTTAATTATACTTGGAGTTTTCCAGATGAATCTGATGGAGCAAGAACAGGCCAGTTTATCTGCTAGTTTCTGCAAATAATTTATTATAATGACAGACCATGAACCTTAGCCTACTAAGTACCAAAGAGAAGACTCAAGATGAGTGAGGGACCAGTTGAAGAATTGTTACAGTCTGGGTATTATAGAATGTTCTCTGTAAAAAGTTAGGGGATACTTGCAAGTGAGGCTTATAAAAGGAACAAAGTTATACCCTAGTCAATCGCAAGGACTAGGGTATGAGAAGGAGAATGAGTGACTGTCATTGACAGGATCCTTCAGAGAGAAGATGTCAAGGAGTTGAGAAGTCATAAAGTTGGAAGGATAATCTCCAAGGATTGTGGAATCTGTAAGAATTATGGATGTCACAGGGACAATGACCAATGGCATAAATCTTTAAAGAGATGATGGGCAGTGCCCTCTTCGGGCCAGTAGAGGAACTGCCACCCAGACATGTCTGATAACCATGAAGTATGAACAGCCCTAAGAGAAGGAAGATACAGCTCCACCTCAGCACAACATGAATATTGTTTCTGGGAATTCATTTACATTACCAGAAATTTCAAACCAAGCATAAAACTGCCAACTCTTCATCATAATTAAAATATGAAAGAAAAGTGCTCCGTACTCTGAACCTTCAAGTACTGTCCTTGTGTGCTGACAAGTCAACAAACAGGGCCCCAAATCTGCTTATTTTGCTGAGCTGTGACACTAATTGACATGAAAATAAAAGAGCCACAGGACTCAGGAGTCCTGAGAAGGAGCTGGAAGGGTAAAGAAAGTGAACAATTCTTTTCTTTAGCATAGATGTAGATTCATGAATTTTAACTATAGAAATGAAAAGTTTTGATTTAACAGTACTTCCCTTTTTTCTGTGGCACTTTCACCATTAAAGCACCACCATTCACTTGACTGTATGTATAGATCTTGGTCTTTTAAAAAATGGCTCTTTTAAAAGGTGTGTACTATTTTGAAATGGGTTTAAATTGACTGCTATTTTGAACATTAACTTTTTTGGTTGCACACTAGATCAAGGTTTTGTGTGCCACCACTGTCGGGGCTATATTTAGTTGTCTCTTTTGGTGGTGATGTAGTAATTGAAAACTTGCAAATGAAAACATCCCACTTCTAATTTAGAATTTTATGAGTCTCAGAATGATGCCGCATTTGATTTCCATGTTGTCAGACAATCTGTGGGTACAGGGTCTTTTTATCCTTTAATTAGTCCCTAATGGGATATAAGTCTAAAAAAAAATCTGGCTTATATGGAATTCCCAAAACTCTTTGAGTGGTTTTACAGTGTTTACCTCAACTTATTAACTAATAATTCCTTTTATAAATTTATGAATCTCTGTGTTTCTGCATTTCTGGATAAACGTCTTAATCTGTAGGTGGAGTTCCCAGCATTATCTCAGATGATTAATGGCCGTTTCTGAAATTGTGAGAGTCATATATTCATGTGCATGTATATATACAGAAAGAAATCTATAAAATATTTGCTTTATATAAATTTAGATTAATTATATCTATAATAAGGGTTTTTGTGGTTATATTTTTTAACAGAAATTCTATGAAGTTAAAAGTTTGTTTTGAGTATAAAGCATTACTTATTGGTTTATGATTTCCTAAAGCCATCTTATTACATACAAAACATTCTGTTTTTTAAATTATATTTACTTGAATGATTGGGTTTTTTTTTTTTTAAAAGAGAGAGCGAGGAGACAGACAGAGAGAGAGAGAATTTTTAATATTTATTTTTTAGTTCTCGGTGGATACAACATCTTTGTATGTGGTGCTGAGGATCGAACCCGGGCCGCACGCATGCCAGTTGAGCGCGCTACCGCTTGAGCCACATCCCCAGCCCCTGATTGGGTTTTTTATAATATCTGTAATTCATAGGATCAATTATCAGTGCTTTTGGATTATTTTGCCCCCCTTTTTTTTTTCGTAAGATAACCTGCTCTTGCTTTTAGTCCGTTTCTCATTATAAGCATTTTTATTTTATCTTATTTTATTTTTCCTTAGAGTTGCTTGAGTCTGGCTGTCTACTGCTCATCCTTCTATAAGTTATCAAAAGTGACTAACAGATCAATTTGGTATTTTGTTACCACTGATGTCATAGTAATTCTAGTAGATATACTTTTATCAGTAGAAATAAAGAAAATAATTTATAACTTTCAGTTGTATTTTGCTATATTTGTAGCTAATCTCTAAATATGATTTCACTCATTTAACACTTTAAAAATCTTTTAAAATTTTAAAAAATTCTTGGCTCATGATTTTTTCCTATCACCTGCTTTTATGCAGACATTAATGGTTTAATTCTGTAGTTTCTTCCTTTCATTTTATTTACTAGATATAGTAAGCAGATTTCTACAGTTTTATGTTTCTAGGCACATGCAGAATATAAAAATATGCAATTAAATCAAATAGGGCAGCTAAAATTCCACAAGAAAAGTGAAAGAAAGGTTTAGGATGTTATTAAAAATTGAGGGACCAAAAAAATAGGTCCTCCTCAGAGGTCTAAGGTTGACAAACTAGAGCTTTGGTGGATTAGGTCAAGAAGGAAATTCCAGAGCTAAATAAGGTCATGATGGACCAACAAGGAGGAGGAATTCAGAGCCTTGGACCAGTGAAGGAATTTCATGGGAAGCAGTTGAGCCTGCTATGCCCAGAATTTTGACATCTATACTCAGGGCACTGCACTGATATTATGTAATGAGGGACTTATAAATAACCTGATTAAAATGACAGCTTGAGGTCAGTAACCCCTTGCACACATTCTGATGTGGCATGTGGGCCTTCAGAAGGGGAGCTGTCTTCAGTACAGCACGTAGGTAGCTTCAGTCGCCACTTGATCTTCTTATTCCACTTCTACTCTAAACAGAATCTGCTGCAGCATATGTTTAGTAGCATGGGGAGGGATATGGTTCATTCGCCTACACTGGGAAGTCTTGCTGAGCATAGGGAAAGGGAGGCCATCCAAGGAACATGGAAATTCTCCACATTCATGGAGGAACTCTGACTTAGACTACCACAGCCATTTCCTTGGCAGTCTTCCTGCATCTTCCTTTGACTACTACTCTCAACCCTATATATTCTCCACAGAATAGCCTATTCCAATCACTTCTGTAAAGGTTTTTATTCTTAAAATATGAATCAAATTTTTTACCCCTTTGATGGCCCTCTACTATAAGGAAAATAAAATGCAGGTATTGCCTCATGGTCTCTGAAATGTGATTACTGCCTGTCCTCTCAATTTCATCCCAGGTCACTCTCCTTTCTTGCTCATTATTTTGGTCTTCTTGATCTTCTTTTTGTTTTGCCAAATTGGTAGGTACTTTCATACCCCCAGGACCTGGGCATATGCTGTTTCCTTAGTCTGTAATGGTCTCCTGTCCAATCTTTATCTTAATCCTTTTTCTTCTTATAATAAAAATTTATATGTCACCCTCTCAGAAAGTTCTGTCAACGGTGAATTCAGGCTGGCTGGGCAAAATAGCCCGGTGGGGGGAGGGGGGTAACGAGGAACTTGTGTACATTGATACAGCAGGCGTAGGAGCCGTTTGTTGTAGGACCGGAGCAGTATATATACATTCCACACAGCTTATCTTAATTAACACAAACTAGATACAGCAGTCAACCAATAAGGAATCTCCACACTTAATGGCTCACTGGTGCCACCTCACAAACCACTCCCCCCTGGCAAAATGCCAGGCGCCATCCAGACTTGTTTACAGACTCTAACAGCTCCGTAGTATATAGTTTAACATCTGGAATAGTAATGCCACCAGCTTCACTCTTCTTACTAAGGATTTCTTTGGCTTATTTATCCAGATGAATTTCATGATTGCTTTTTCTATTTCTATAAGGAATGTCATTGGGATTTTGATTGGGATTGTATTGAATCTGTATAGTGCTTTTGGAAGTATGGTCATTCTGACAATATTAATTCTGCCTATCCAAGAACAAGGTAGATATTTCCATCTTCTAAGGTCATCTTTAATTTCTTTCTTTAGCATGTTGCAGTTTTCATTGTAGAGGTCTTTCACCTCTTTTGTTAAATTTATTCCCAATTTTACTTTATTTTTAAGGCCACTGTAAATGGGGTGGTTTTTCTAGTTTCTCTTTCAGTGGATTTGTCACTGATGTACAGAAATGCCTTTATGGGTATTGATTTTATATCCAACCACTTTGCTGAACTCATTTATTAGTTCTTGGAGATTTCTGGTGGAATGTTTTGGGTCTTCTAGGTATAGAATCATATGGTCTCCAAATAGTGATAATTTTAGTTCTTCTTTTCCTATGTGTATCCCTTTAATTTCTTTCATCTGTCTGATTGCTCTGGCTAGAGTTTCAAGAATTATATTAAATAGAAGTGATGAAGAGGGCGTCCCTGTCTTTTTCCAGTTTTTAGAGGGAATACTTTCAATTTTTCTCCATTTAGAATGATGTTGGCCTGGGGCTTAACATAGATAGTCTTTGCAATGTTGAGGTATGTTCCTGTTATCCCTAGTTTTTCTAACATTTTGAAGATGAAGGGGTGCTGTATTTTATTATATGCTCTCTCAGCATCTATTGAGCTGATCATATGATTTTTATCTTTGATTCTATTGATATGGTGAATTACATTTATTCATTTCTGTATGTTGAACCAACCTTGCATCCCTGGGATGAGCCCCACTTGACTATGGTGCACTATCTTTTTGATATGTTTTGTATTAGATTTGCCAGAATTTTATAGAGAATTTTTTCATCTATATTCCTTAGAGATATAGGTCTGAAGTTTTCTTTCTTTAATGTGTCTTTGTCTAGTTTTGGAATCAGGGTGATATTGGCCTCATAGAATGTGTTTGGAAGTGTTCTCTCTTTTTCTGTTTCATGAAATAGTTTGAGAAGTATTGGTGTTAGTTCTTTTTTAAAGGACTTGTAGAACACAGTTGTGTATCCATCTGGTCCTGAGCTTTTCTTGGTTGGTAGGATTCTGATGGTGTCCTCTATTTCCTTGCTTGAAACTGATCTGTTTAAATTGTGCATGTCTTCTGATTTAGTTTGGGCATATCATATGCTTCTAGAAATTTGTTTATGTCTTTGATATTTTCTATTTTATTGGAGTGTACATTTTTAAGATAATTTCTAAATATCTTCTGTATTTATGTAGTGTCTGTTGTAATATTTCATTTTTCATCATAGATGTCAGTAATCTGAGTTTTCTCTCCTCTTCTCTTCATTAGCATGGCTAATGGTTTATCAATTTTATTTATTTTTTAAAAGAAACAACTTTTTGTTTTTCCAAATTTTTTCAGTTGTTTCTTTTGTTTCAATTTCTTTTTTTTTTAATTTTCTTTTTTATTTTTTAAATACATGACAGCGGAATGCATTACAATTTTTATTACACATATAGAACACAATATCTCTGTTTGTATATAAAGTATGTTCACACCAATTCATGTCTTTATACATGTACTTTGGATAATGATGTCCATCACATTCCTCCATCATTGCTAACCCCCTGCCCCTCCCTTCCCTTCCCACCCTCTGCCCTATCTAGAGTTCATCTATTCCTCCCATGCTCCCTCTCCCTACCCCACTATGAGTCATTCACCTTATATCAGAGAAAACATTTGCCATTTGTTTTTTGGGGGGATTGGCTAATTTCACTTCTTCAACTGCATCCATTTACCTGAAAATGCCATGATTTTATTCTCTTTTATTGCTGAGTAATATTCCATTGTGTGTGTGTGTGTGTGTGTGTGTGTGTGTGTGTGCCACATTTTTTAATCCATTCATCTATTGAAGGGCATCTAGGTTGGTTCCACAGTTTAGCTATTGTGAATTGTGCTGCTATAAAAATTAATGTGGCTGTAGTATGCTGTTTTTAAGTCCTTTGGGTATAGACTGAGGAGAGAGATAGCTGGGTCAAATGGTGGTTCCATTCTCAGATTTCCAAGGAATCTCCATACTGCTTTCCATATTGGCTGCACCAATTTGCAGTCTCACCACCAATGTATGAGTGTGCCTTTTCTCCCACATCCTCGCCAATGCTTATTGTTAAATGAATTCAACAAAATAGCATGTTATAAAATCAACATCCATAATTCAAAGGCATTTCTGTATATCAGTGACAAATCCTCTGAGAGGGGAATGATGAAAACTACCTCATTTACAATAGCCTCAAAAAAAAAAAAAAAAACAACTTTGGAATCAACTTAATGAAAGAGGTCAAAGTTCTATACAATTGAAACTACAGAACCCTAAAGAAATCAAAGAAGACCTTAGAAGATGGAAAAATTGACCTTGCTCTTGGATAGGCAGAATTAATATTATCAAAATGACCATACTACCAAAAGCACTATACAGATTTAATGTAATTCTGATCAAAATCCCAATGGCATTCCTCATAGAAATAGAAAAAGCAATCATAAAATTCATCTGGAAAAATAAAAGAACCAGAATAGCTAAAGCAATCCTTAGCAGGAAGAGTGAAGCAGGTAGCATCACTATGCCAGAACTTATACTATACTATAGAGCAATAGTAACAAAAACAGCATGGTATTGGTACCAAAACAGACTGGTAGACCAACGGTACAGAATAGAGGACCCAGAGACTAACCCACAAAATTACAATTATCTTATATTAGACAAAGGTGCCAAAAACATGCATTGGAGAAAAGATAGTCTCTTCAACAAATGGTGCTGGGAAAACTGGAAATACATGTGCAACAAAATGAAATTAAACTTCTGTCTTTCACCATGCACAAAACTCAACTCAAAATGGATCAAGGACCTAGGAATTAAATCAGAGACTCTCTGCATCTAATAGAAGAAAAAATAGGCCCTAATCTTCATCATGTGGGATTAGGCCCCAACTTCCTTAATAAGACTCTTATAGCTCAAGAATTAAAACTAAGAATCAATAAATGGGATGGACTCAAACTCAAAAAAGTTTTTTCTCAGCAAAAGAAGCAATCTGTGAAGTGAATAGAGAGCCTACATCTTTTGAGCAAATTTTTACCTCTCACACATCAGATAGAGCACTAACCTCTAGGGTATTTTGTTTCAATTTCATTGATTTCAGCTCTGATTTTAATTATTTTCTGTTTCCTACTGCTTTTGGGGTTGATTTGTTCCTCTTTTTCTAGGGCTTTGAGATTTAATGTTAGGTCATTTATTTGTTGACTTTTTCTTTGAAGGAATGAACTTCATGAATGAAGGAATGAACTTTCCTCTTAGAACTGCCTTCATAGTGTCCCAGAGATTTTGATATGTTGTATCAGTGTTCTCATTTACCTCTAAGAATTTTTTAATCTCCTCCTTGATATCTTTTACAACTCATTGTTCATTCAATAGTATATTATTTAGTTTCCAGGTGTTGAAGTATATTTTATTTTTATTTTATCATTGATTTCTAATTTCATTCCATTGTGGTCTGATCAATTGCAGGGTAGTATACCTACTTTTTTGTACTAAGATTTGTTTTGCAGCATAATATATGGTCTGTTTTAGAGAAGGATTCATGTGCTGCTGAGAAGAAAGTATGTTTGCTTGTTGGTAGATAATATACTCTCTATATATCAGTTATTGATTATATTGTTGAGTTCTGTAGTTTCTGTTTAGCTTTTGTTTGGAAGCTCTGTCTAGTGGTGAAAGAGGGGTGTTAAAGTCACCCGGAATTATTGTGTTATGGTCTGTTTGACTCTTGAACTTGAGAAGAGTTTGACTGATGAATGTAGATGCTCCAGTGTTTGGGGCATTTATATTTATAATTTTATGTCTTGTTGATATATGGTTCCCTTAAGCAGTATGAAATGTCCATCTTTATCCCTTTTGATTAACTTTGGCTTGAAGTCTACTTTATTTCATATGAGGATGGAAACCACTGCTTGCTTATGTAGATCATGTCAATGGTATATTTTATCCCAATCTTTCACCTTCAATCTGTGGGTGTCTTTTCCTATGAGATGAGTCTCTTGAAGGCAGCATCTTGTTGGTCTTTTTAAAAAATCTAATCTACCAGCCTATGTCTTTTGATTGGTGAGTTTAGGCCATTAATATTTAGGGTTATTATTGAGACATGATTTGTGTTACCAGTCATTTTTGTTTATTTTTGGTATTTAGCTTGACCTAGTTTCTCTTTTGGTTGGCTTTTCCTTTATTGTAGAATTGCATTGTTGTTTTTATTTCCTCCTCGTGGAATATTTTGCCAAGAATGTTTTGTAGTGCAGGCTTTCTTGCTGTAAATTCTTTTAGCTTTTGTTTATTATGGAAGGTTTTTATTTCATCAACAAATTTGAAGCTTAATTTTACAGGATATAAGATTCTTGGTTGACATCCATTATCTTTCAGAGCTTGGTATATGTTGTTCCAGGATCTCCTGGATTTGAGAGTTTGGGTTAAAAATCTGCTGGAATTCTAATTGGTCTTCCCTTATAGGTAATCTGATTTTTCTCTCTTGAGGCCTTTAAAATTCTATCTGTATTCTGTATGGTAGGCATTTTCATTATAATGTGTCTTGATGTAGATCTGTTGTAATTTTGTACATTTGGTGTCCTATAGGCCTCTTGTATTTGATTTTTCCAATTCATTCTTCAGGCTTAGATACTATTTCATTGAAGAGATTGTGCATTCCTTTGGTTTGAATCTCTGAAACTTCCTCTATACCAATAAATCTTAAATTTGTTCCTTTGATGGTATCCAATAATTCATGGATTTTCTGTTTATGGTTTCTTACCATCTTCACTATAAGGTCAACTTTATTTTCAAGATTGTATATTTTGTCTTCATTGTCTGAAATCCTGTCTTGAAATCCTGTCTTCTAAGTGCTCTAGTTTGTTGGTGATGCTATCTATCGAGTATTTTACTTGTCATATTGTTTCTTTCATTTCAAGGATTTCTCTTTGTTTTTTTTTCCAGTATCTGTATCTCTTTCTTGAAGTAATCTCTTGCAACCTGTATGTGCTCTCTTATCTCTTTGTTGGAGTGATCGAGTTTTGCTTGTATCTGCTCACTTAGGTCGTTCTTTAATTCCCAAATTATTTTAATTATGTATATTCTGAACTCCTTCTCTGATATTTTACCTACTGTGCTATCTATGGATTCTATTGTTGTAGTGTCTTGGTTTGTTTGGGTCACTTTCCTCCGTTGTTTTTTCATGATGTCTAGGTGCCTTCCTCTCTTGCAGTGTAGATCTGAGGTATTACATCTTCTGTCCTGTTGTCTTATAGTGTCCCTACAGGTTATCCACACTTTTAAGGTAGAGATCCATATTACAGCACTCATTGTACCCAGTGTGCAGCTATATGTCAGTTAGCTTCTGTTTTTACATTTACAGTTTTGTCACTATAATCAGAAATGATGAGTTCATTATTCTTCTACCATATAGTCAATAGGTTTGCATAATGGTTTACAATTTCTGGGCTTGGAGGATTGGCTGAGATTTTTATGAGGTAGGGTGTGAAAATATGGAGGAATTAGATTATATGACTAGTGAGAGGGTAATCATAAGAAGTTGGCTATTAGTATGAGAAATAAGAGATGGGCAACCCCATGCAAGACTCTCTGTTACCTCAGCAACAGGATAACTGTTAGCACCCTTAGTAGAGAAACTTTTGGTGCAGCTAGGCCCACAGAGACCTTGGTGGCTTCTTACCAGGTCATTATTGTTGTCCCTTGATAGAAGGGGTGCTATTCTAGTTTCATGTCTGTGGCAGCCTTAAGCCTATATGTACCCTGATATGTTGGACTGTGGAGCCAGGTTTTGATGAATAAGGAACCCCAGTGTGGGGCCACTTTCCATACTGGTGCCGGGTGGCTCTTTGCATGGGCGTGGAGTGGCTCTCCTTCTGAAATTTCAAACTGCAGTGGCACAGGGTAGTCGGGCTTTCCCTTATGTGCTTGACTTTTGAGACAACTAATACTCTTGTTGAAACTCTATTAGGAAATTAAGTCCATAATTAAAGTCATCACCGTGTCATCAACTTTCTAAGTACAACATCTGGGAGTCGATGTCACCCTCTTGGCCTGCTTAGTCACAGTTGCTGTCTTAAAATCTCATCCTTTTCTTTTACACAAGTTTTCTCAGTTTCTTCCTTTGCTGTTCCCATATCAGCAAGTTAACCATTAGTTCCACAGTGTTTCTCTCTCTTATGAGTTTGGTCAAAATTGGTCTGTTTCTTCTCATGGTGATTTTCCTCCTTCATAGTTTTAGGTGTTCTCTATATTATTGTTCTTTGGCTCTCTAGAATTTGCTCATGTTCTTTTTCTTCTTCATTCAAGTTCTAAACTACTTGATTTGACAAAACTAGCCCCTGTACTGAAACTCAGTTGTCTCTTCTCCTAGTGCTGCTTGTGCTGGGGAAATCATGACTTCACATGTCCACCATGTAGCAAATATTAAATGCCTGACATATCCAGTCACTGTGTACTCTTTTATGTGACCTTTCTCAAGGTTCACCTTCTCCAAATACCAAGAGCTGTGACTGCTTATTCTAGTGCCTTTTCAGTTCAACCTATTATCCAAGGGCAGATTTTCCTTCTTTCCTCCATGGAGGAATATTTCCCTAATAAAGTGAGTATGCCCTTCCTAAGTAAGTCCAAAAACACTTAACAGAAGATGGGCTGTTGGACTTTTCATATCTAACAAATATTTATTGATTATATAGTGTGACACTGTTCTAGGTGTTGGGTGATGAACACACATTCTGATTGCCTGTATATTCTGCTGGGACACATTCATGTGGATAATATATGTATATGTAAAATTGTATATATAAAAATTTAATATATTACTATATTCTGGTTTTCTAGCTTTAATGTAATTAAATTTTGTCTGGTCAACAGACTTGTAAGTTTTTCAGGAACAATTTAAAAAGAATTAGAGCTGGGGTTGTAGTTCAGTGGTAGGTAGAACACCTAGTTAACATGCCTGAGGTCCTGGGTTCAATACTCAGAACCCCTCAAAAGTTTATCAGTAAATTATAATTATACATAAAAGTATAATTCATTATGACATATTTGTACATGCATACAACATAATTTGATCAATCTCATCTCCCAGTACTCTCCCTTTCCCTTTCCTCCTCCCTCCCCGATCCTCTTGCTCTATTCCACTGATCTCCCTTCTATTTTTATTATTATTTCAGTTAGTTCATTATAATTATATACAAGCAGGATTCATTGTAGTGTATTCACATATGGACATAGCATATTCTGGTAAATTTTATTTCCCAGGACTTTCCCATGTCCTCCCTTTTTCTCTTCCTCTCAGTCCCCTTCCTCTACTTTGTTTCTTTCTCTTCAGTTTTCATGGGATTTCCCTTTCAACTCCTTTTTTATTATCCACCCCCCCTTCTAGCTCCTGCATATGAGATGAAACATTAAATTATTCACTTTTTGAATCTTGCTTATTTTACTTAGCAAAATATTCTCCAGTTCCAGCAAATGACATAATTTTATTCTTCTTTATCACTGGATAAAACTCCATTGTTGCATATATAGCACATTTTCTTTATTCATTCATCTGTTGATGGGCTCCTCAGCTAGTTCTATAACTTGGCTGTTGTGAATTGTGCTGCTATAAACATTGGTATTTGTGTATCACTGTATTATGCTGTTTTTGTTTCAGGGGAGATAAATACCAAGTAGTGGGATCTGAGTCATATGGTGGATCCATTCCTAGTTTTTTGAGGAATCTCCATATTGCTTTCCATAATGGTTGTACTAATTTGCAGTCTCATCAGCAGTGTATAAGTATATCTCCCCACCCCACATCTTCACCAGTATTTATTGTTATTTGTATTCTTTATGATTGCCATTTTAAATGGGGTGAGATGAAATCTCAGTATAGTTTTTTTAAAATATTTTTATTAGTTGTTGATGAACTTTTTAAATTTTATTTATTTATTTGTATGTGGTGCTGAGAATTTAATGCAGTACCTCACACATGCCAGGCAACGCTCTACCACTGAGTCACAATCCCAGGCCCTCAGTATAATTTTGATTTCTACTTCCCTGATTGCTAAAGGTATTCAATATTTTTTCATATGGTTGTTGGCCATTTGTATTTCTTCTTTTGAGAAATATCTGTTTAGTTTATTGCCCATTTATTGATTGGATTATTTGGGTTTTTCTTTCTTATTTTTGGTGTTAAGTTTTTTTTTTTTGTTCTTTGTTTTTTTTTTTTATTGTTGGTCATTCAAAACATTACATAGTTCTTAATATATCATATTTCACAGTTTGATTCAAGTGGGTTATGAACTCCCATTTTTACCCCGTATACAGATTGCTTTATCACATCAGTTACACTTCCATTGTTACATATTGCCATTCTAGTGTCTGATGTATTCTGCTGTCTATCCTATTCTCTACTATCCCCCTCCCCTCCCTTCCCCTCCCCTCTTCTCTCTCTACCCCCTCTACTGTAAATCATTTCTTCCACTTGTATTATTCTTCTCTTACCCCTCATTTCCTCTTATATGTAATTTTGTATAACCCTGAGGATCACCTTCCATTTCCATGCAATTTCCCTTCTCTCTCCCTTTCCCTCCCACCTCTCATCCCTGTTTAATGTTGATCTTCTTCTCAAGCTCTTCGTCCCTACCCTGTCCTTGGTTACTCCCCTTATATCAAAGAAGTCATTTGGCATTTGTTTTTTAGGGATTGGCTGGCTTCACTTAGCATAATCTGCTCTAATGCCATCCATTTCCCTCCAAATTCTATGATTTTGTCATTTTTTAATGCAGAGTAATACTCCATTGTGTATAAATGCCCCATTTTTTTATCCATTCATCTATTGAAGGGCATCTAGGTTGGTTCCACAATCTTGCTACCGTGAATTGTGCTGCTATGAACATTGATGTAGCAGTGTGCCTGTAGCATGCTCTTATTAGGTCTTTAGGGAATAGACAGAGAAGGGGAATAGCTGGGTCAAATGGTGGTTCCATTCCCAGCTTTCCAAGAAATCTCCATACTGCTTTCCAAATTGGCTGCACCAATTTGCAGTCCCACCAACAATGAACAAGTGTACCCTTTTCCCCACATCCTCGCCAGCACTTGTTGTTGTTTGACTTCGTAATGGCTGCCAATCTTACTGGAGTGAGATGGTATCTTAGGGTGGTTTTGATTTGCATTTCTCTGACTACTAGCGATGGTGAGCATTTTTTCATGAACTTGTTGATTGATTGTATGTCCTCCTCTGAGAAGTGTCTGTTCAGGTCCTTGGCCCATTTGTTGATTAGGTTATTTGTTATCTTATTGTCTAATTTTTTGAGTTCTTTGCATATTTTGTATATTAGGGCTCTATCTGAAGTGTGAGGAGTAAAGATTTGTTCCCAGGATGTAGGCTCCCTATTTACCTCTCTTATTTCTTTTGCTGAGAAAACACTTTTTAGTTTGAGCAAGTCCCATTTGTTGATTCTAGATATTAACTCTTGTGCTATGGGTGTCCTATTGAGGAATTTGGAGCCCGACCCCACAGTATGTAGATCGTAGCCAACTTTTTCTTCTATCAGACGCCGTGTCTCTGATTTAATATCAAGCTCCTTGATCCATTTTGAGTTAACTTTTGTGCATGGCGAGAGAAAGGGATTCAGTTTCATTGTGATGCAAATGGATTTCCAGTTTTCCCAGCACCATTTGTTGAAGATGCTATCCTTCCTCCATTGCATGCTTTTAGCCCCTTTATCAAATATAAGATAGTTGTAGTTTTATGGATTGGTTTCTGTGTCCTCTATTCTATACCATTGGTCCACCCGCCTGTTTTGGTACCAGTACCATGCTGTTTTTGTTACTATTGCTCTGTAGTATAGTTTGAAGTCTGGTATCGCTATACCGCCTGATTCACACTTCCTGCTTAGCATTGTTTTTGCTATTCTGGGTCTTTTATTTTTCCATATGAATTTAATGATTGCTTTCTCTATTTCTACAAGAAACAATGCCGTTGGGATTTTGATTGGCATTGCATTGAACTTATAGAGAACTTTTGGTAATATCGCCATTTTGATGATGTTACTTCTGCCTATCCATGAACAGGGTATATTTTTCCATCTTCTTCAATTTCTCTCTTTAGGGTTCTGTAGTTTTCATTGTATAAGTCTTTCACCTCTTTTGTTAGGTTGATTCCCAAGTATTTTATTTTTTTTGAGGATATTGTGAATGGAGTAATTGTCCTCATTTCCATTTCAGAGGATTTGTCGCTGATATACAGGAATGCCTTTGATTTAGGCGTGTTGATTTTATATCCTGCCACTTTGCTGAATTCATTTATTAGCTCTAATAGTTTCTTTGTAGACCTTTTTGGGTCTGCTAGGTATAGAATCATGTCATCTGCAAATAGTGATAATTTAAGTTCTTCTTTTCCTATTTTTATGCCTTTAATTTCTTTCTTCTGTCTAATTGCTCTGGCCAGTGTTTCGAGAACTATATTGAATAGAAGTGGTGATAGAGGGCATCCCTGTCTTGTTCCAGATTTTAGAGGGAATGCCTTTAACTTTTGTCCATTCAGAATGATGCTAGCCTGAGGCTTAGCATAGATAGCTTTTACAATATTGAGGTATGTTCCTGTTATCCCTAGTTTTTCTAGAGTTTTGAACATAAAGGGATGCTGTACTTTGTCGAATGCTTTTTCTGCATCTATCGAGATGATCATATGGTTCTTATTTTTAAGTCTATTGATGTGGTGAATAACATTTATTGTTTTCTGTATATTGAACCAGCCTTGCATCCCAGGAATGAATCCTACTTGATCATGGTGTACAATTTTTTTGATATGTTTTTGAATCCAATTCGCCAGAATTTTATTGAGGATTTTTGCATCTAGGTTCATTAGAGATATAGGTCTGTAGTTTTCTTTCTTTGAAGTGTCTTTGTCTGGTTTAGGAATCAGGGTGATGTGGGCCTCGTAGAATGAATTTGGAAGTTCTCCCTCTTTTTCTATTTCCTGAAATAGCTTGAAAAGTATTGGTATTAGTTCCTCTTTAAAGGTTTTGTAAAACTCTGCTGTATACCCATCCAGTCCTGGGCTTTTCTTAGTTGGTAATCTTTTGATGGTTTCTTCTATTTCCTCAATTGATATTGGTCTGTTTAGGTTGTCTATATCCTCCTGACTCAATCTGGGCAGATCATATGACTTAAGAAATTTATCGATGCCTTCACTATCTTCTATTTTATTGGAGTATAAGGATTCAAAATAATTTCTGATTATCTTCTGTATTTCTGAAGTGTCTGTTGTGATATTGCCTTTTTCATCCCGTATGCTAGTAATTTGAGTTCTCTCTCCTCTTCTCTTCGTTAGCATGGCTAAGGGTCTGTCGATTTTATTTATTTTTTCAAAGAACCAACTTTTAGTTTTGTCAATTTTTTCAATTGTTTCTTTTGTTTCGATTTCATTAATTTCAGCTCTGATTTTAATTATTTCTTGCCTTCTACTTCTTTTGCTGTTGTTTTGCTCTTCTTTTTCTAGGATTTTGAGATGAAGTATGAGATCATTTATTTGTTGGTTTTTCCTTTTTTTTAAGTAATGAACTCCAAGCAATGAATTTTCCTCTTAGAACTGCTTTCAATGTGTCCCATAGATTCCGATATGTTGTGTCTGTGTTTTCATTTATCTCTAAGAATTTTTTAATTTCCTCCTTGATGTCTTCTATAACCCATTGATCATTCAGTAACCTATTGTTCATTCTCCAAATGATGCATGATTTTTCCTTCCTTCTTTTATCGTTGATTTTAAGTATCATTGCATTATGATCAGATAAGATGCATGGTATTATCTCTACTCCTTTATATTGTCTAAGAGTTGCCCTGTGACATAATATGTGATCTATTTTTGAGAAGGATCCATGTGCTGCTGAGAAAAAAAGTGTAACTGCTTGATGTTGTGTGGTATATTCTATATATGTCAATTAAGTCTAGGTTGTTAATTGTGTTATTGAGTTCTATAGTCTCCTTATTCAACTTTTGTTTGGAAGATCTGTCCAGTGGTGAGAGAGGTGTGTTGAAGTCTCCCATGATTATTGTATGGTGGTCTATTAGACTCTTGAACTTGAGAAGAGTTTGTTTGATGAACATAGCTGCACCATTGTTTGGGGCATATATATTTATGATTGTTATGTCTTGTTGGTGTATGGTTCCCTTGAGCAGTATGTAGTGTCCCTCTTGATCCCTTTTGATTAACTTTGCCTTGAAATCTATTTTATTTGATATGAGTATGGACACTCCTGCTTGTTTCCGCAGTCCATATGAGTGATATGATTTTTCCCAACCTTTCACCTTCAGTCTCTGTATGCCTTTTCCTATCAAATGCTTCTCCTGTAGGCAGCATATTGTTGTATCTTGTTTTGTGATCCATTCTACTAGCCTGTGTCTCTTAATTGGTGAGTTTAAGCCATTAACATTTAGGGTTATTATTGAGATATGGGTTGTTCTTCCAGCCATATTTGTTTATTTATGTTACTAAACATGGTTTGTTTTCCTCTTTGATTATTTTTCCCTCCTTTACTGTACTACCTCCCACTGTTGGTTTTCATTGTTATTTTCCATTTCCTCTTCCTGTAATGTTTTGCCGAGGATTTTTTGGAGAGATGGTTTTCTAGCTGCAAATTCTTTTAACTTTTGTTTATCGTGGAAGGTTTTAATTTCATCTTCCATCCTGAAGCTTAATTTCGCTGGATACACAATTCTTGGTTGGAACCCATTCTCTTTCAGTGTTTGAAATATGTTATTCCAGGATCTTCTAGCTTTCAAAGTCTGTGTTGAGAGATCAGCTGTTATCCTGATTGGTTTACCCCTAAATGTAATCTGCTTCCTTTCTCTTGTAGCTTTTAAAATTCTCTCCTTATTCTGTATGTTGGGCATCTTCATTATAATGTGTCCAGGTGTGGATCTCATGATTTTGCACATTCGGTGTCCTGTAGGCTTCTAGGATTTGGGATTCTGTCTCATTCTTCAAGTCTGGGAAGTTTTCTCGTATTATTTCATTGAATAGTTGCTCATTCCTTTGGTTTGGACCTCTATACCTTCCTGTATCCCAATGACTCTTAAGTTTGGTCTCTTTATGTTATCCCATATTTCTTGGATGTTCTGCTCATGGTTTCTTAGCAGTCTTGCTGAGCTGTCTATGTTCTTTTCAAGTTGAAATACTTTGTCTTCATTGTCTGATGTTCTATCTTCTAAGTGATCTACTCTGCTGATAGTATTCTCAATTGAGTTTTTAAGTTGGTTTATTGCTTCCTGCATTTCTAGGATTTCTATTTGTTTGTTTTTTATTACCTCTATCTCCCTGTGTAATTGATCTTTTGCTTCCTGGACTTGTTTATGTAGTTCCTTGTCAAAGTGATCTTTCATTGTCTGATTTTGCTGTCTCATGTCTTCCTTGAGACCCCAGATCATCTGAAGCATGTATATCCTGAACTCTTTATCTGACATTCCATCTGTTGCAGCTATTACCTCTTCTAAAGTTGAGTTGACCTGCATTGCTTGTGGTCCTTTCTTGCCTTGTCTTTTCATACTGCTCGCGTTTCTTTCTGCTTGGTGAAGCTGTGTTTTTGAAATTTTCCCCCTATTTATTTATATTGCTCTTGTATAGTTGGAAAATCTCCCTTGCAGGGCGGGTAGTGGCTGTGCTCCTCCTCTAATTAGGGTGATCTGTCTACCACGCTGGTCGGTCGCAGGTCTGCCCACCTTGCGGGCGCGGGTGGCAGCTCTGCTCTGCCCCCACTCCAATTGTGGTGACGTAACTACCACGCCCTCGGGTCGTTGGTCCTGATCCGGATGTGGGCGGTGGCTTTGCTCGGCCCTTTCTCCAATTGGTGTGACGTGTCTACCACGGTGGCAGGCCTCTAGGCCTGTTCCGCCGGTGGGTCGCAGGTCTGCCTACCTTGCGGGCTCGGGTGGCAGTTCTGCTCAGCCCCCACTTCAAATGGGTCTACCTGATTGCCTCTCCAATGGGTCGCTGGGCCTTTTCTGGACACGGGCGGCGGCTCTGCTCCACCCCCACTCCAACCAGTATGACGTGACTGCCTCGGTGCTACGTGTCCACCACGCTGGCAGGCTACCGGGCCTGTCCTGCCAGTGGGTCGCAGGTCTGCCTACCTTGCAGGCTCAGACGGAGGTTCTACACAGCCCCTACTCCAAATGGGGTGACTTGGCTACTGCGCCGTCGGGTCGCTGGTCCTGTTCCAGGTGTAGGCGTCTACTCTCTTCGGCCCCAGCTGCAGTTGGGGTGTCGTGATACCACGCCGGCGGGTCACTTGGCCTGTTCTGGGCGCAGGCGGCAGCTCCACTCTGCCCCTCTGGCCCCCACTGCATCCAGCAGGACCTGGTCCGAGAAGCAGTTACCGCGGGGTCCCTGTCCCTGGGCCAAAGCCGCTCCGGGAGCCAGAACCCGGCCTCCCCGAGCCCGGTGCACGCTCCGCCAGGAGCAGGCTCCAAGGAGAGATCTCCGCGGGTTCCCCAACCCTAGGCCAAAGCAGCTCCGGGAGCCAGAGCCCGGCCGCTCCAAGCTCTCTGAGCTCTGTGCACACTCTGCTGAGAGCAGGCTCAAAGATGCAGTGCCCGCGTGTTCCCCAGCCCTGGGCCAAAACTGTTCCCGGGGTCAGAACCCAGCTGCTTCGAGCTCGATGCACGCTCCACTAGGAGCTGGCTTCAATACGCAGTCTCCGCTGGTTCCCCAGTCCTGGGCCAAAGCAGCTGCGGGAACCAGAACCCGGCCGCTCAGAGCTCGGTGCACGCTTTGCTAGGAGCGAGCCCCAAGGAGTATTCTCCACAGGTTCTCTAGCCGTGAGCCTGAGCGATCTGTCTCCGAGACGCAGGCAAATGCCAGCCTGAAATCACCTGTTCCGTAGCTAAATGAGCTGAGATCAGTAGAAAACAGGGATGATTCCATCAGCTCTCCAAGATGGCGGCCGCTGTCCTCCTCCGTGGTCCGACCGGTGTCGAGGACCGAACTGGACCGCTTCTCTCCTCCTTCTCAAAGTCAGAACTCAGCACTAAGCACGGCCATTGTACCGCTGGCAGGAGCCCCCAGAATCCGCATCGCTGCACCCCCACTCCGGCACCTCGCCACTTCCCAGTGCGCGCCGCAGACTCCAGCCGTGGGGCGATCCGTCGATCAGGCAATGCGACCTTCCGTGCGGAGAAATCGCCCGCGTCTGAGCCCCCGCAGCCGAACCTCGCGCGATGGAAATCCCTCTACTAGATTCTGGAGCACCTCAATTTCGCTGGAATTTCCCAACAAGACAGCCTTCAGCTGTTTCACCTCGTCTTTCTCCCGCACAGTGACGCGGCACACGGGGGTGATGCACTCCCTTTGCCGCCATCTTCCACAACCAACTGGTGTTAAGTTTTTTGAGTTCTTTATATAGTCTGGATATTAATCACCTGTTGAAAGAGTAGCTGGCAAATATTTTCTCCTGTTGTGTAGACTCTCCACAATTTTAATGGTTTCCTTGGCTGTACAAAAGCCTTTTAATTTGATATTATATCACTTATTAATTCTTAGTTTTATTTCTTGAGGTTTGGAATTCTTATTAAGAAAATCAATGTTAAAATGTTAGCATGTTGACCCTATTTTTCTTCTAGCAGTTGCAATAGGAACAACTTTTTTGGTGTCTATGTACACATTGTCTGGGAGAGTGCTGAGTCTACAGCAGGGATTTAATATGTTCAGTGACTTCACTAAGAATGGAATACATAGAGAAGTATATTCAAATGAAATACAAAATCCTATATATCATAGCATTAAAACACTGTCTAGTTAAAGTCTTATCTTCTGTATAAATATCCTCCTGCATTAATAGGTAATTCCCTTTTATCAATTTGGGATATAGTAACTCATTATATGGAATACATAACAATTTTGTTAAGTTTGTAATATAAAGGGTGTACATTCTACATCTATAGTTGTAAGCTCAAGCATTGATAATAAATTTTTGTAATTACTTGACTGTACTCTTAATAGAGTAACAAAAGTAAAAAATGTCACATCTAGAAACTCAATAGGAAGTAGAATGTCAATAATTGTTATTTTATCAAGCTTTCCAGACAGAAACTATGAAAAACTTTTTGTCGCAGTTGAAGGCAAAATTCATGAGAACACCCAAAGCTCCCTTAAACTGACTGTACATTGGAATGAGAAGCATGCTGGAAGGTGTCAGAGTCATGTGTTTCTGTGCAGTGAACTGACCTTAAAAAGTGAAAGTGAGTCAAGTCTGCACACATGGCAAAATATGAGATATGCAAGGAAACAATTCAGAGAAGGGAAAACCTAGAAGAAGCAGCAACAGAGGAGTGTATAATGTTCTTAAAGTCCAATGTTGTTTGAAAGTCTTTGTGCAGTGATTGGTGGAGACTCTCTAGTGTACTCTCAGCTGCTTATCTGTACTACTTGATCATATTGACTGTGTTTACCAAGTCCAGATTAAAAACACCAGCAGTCCTCCAGAAGCAAGAGGCATTGCTCATAAACACTGGTCTCTTGAACTGTATTGTAAATACCATAAGGTTTTTAACACACATGGAATCTAAAGCAAAGCCTCATTTCCTCAGAATTTTAATGGTTTATGTTTTAAAGATGGTATCAGGGAGTCTTTCATATACTTATGACTAGGTGACCTAAAAATTTTCCAATCCAGAGTATTTTCACTTCATTCACAGAAAACTTGCTATCCAACCTCTCTTGGAAATAAGAGGTTTTTGTTTTGGTTTGTTTTTGCCCTGTTTTGTGTGAATAGGTTGAAGGTTGTTGCTATTATGAATACTGATTATAGGCTATGGTAAACAAAATAAGATAGATCAGAACTGAGCATAGGAAAAATATTTTATAAAACTAAGTTTATATCTCAGGGTATTCTAGAAGATACTTATTTCATTGAAGGCAGAAAGATCATTTTAAATTATGTAGAGGTATTCTTGTATATTTTATTTTAGGAGTACCATATCATATTTCTTTAAAAATCCACATGGCCCCAGGATTTTGGTGTGTCAAAGATATAACTGACTATCTTTAGGCTTTTCTAGATAAAATTTATCAGAATTTCCTGACTCTTAAGCAAAGTCACAATTAACTTAAGTAACTTATGTCCATACAAAAATTCCAGTGAGAGTAGAAGCCAAGAATATTTTTTAAACAAGTCTATTTTTTAAATCATATGAAAGTAGCAAATATTACAAATAATCAATAAGTACAGGAAACTGGCCCAGTCAGAATATACTTATAAAGCTCTAATAATTAAATTAATTTATTATCTGTATGGTAGTAGTTTTATCATTGGAACAGTTTATATATTCAAATGCATATGAAAATTTAATATGTCATAAAAAAGATTTCAAGTCTGTGGGTAAAAGATGAATTTTTCAACAGATTTATGATGTGCAATTGGCTGACCATTTAGTAAAAACAAAACAAAACAAAATACCACAGGATCTCCACTACAGTCTTAACAGCAAAATTAATTTCAGAAGGACTGACCTTTTAAAATTAAAAACTACAATTGTAAAAGTGCCAGTAGAAAACATGGACAAATTATTTGCCTGGTTTTTCATTAGGGAATGCCTTTCCAGTAAAACTCCCAACACAGAAACCTTAAAGGAAAAGATTGATAATTCAGCCACATAAGCATTAAAAATATTTCTATTCCAAAAAAGCAAGAAAAGGAATCATAAGGAAAAATCAAAAGATATTGACAAACTGTAGAAAAATATTTGCAAAAAATGTTGTCAAGGACTTATAGCTTTAATATAAAGAGTATAGCAAATTAGTAAGGAGAAAACCCAAGGACCCAATAAAGAAGTGGATAAATACATTTTTAATTTGGGATTATGTTTGATTGATATGACAGATCTAGTTATAAAGGCTTAACTAAACAAGGACTTTTTTTTTTCTCACATAAGAAGTCTGAAAAAAAGAAGCCTGAAAGCCTGGAGTGCTTTTAGGCTGGTACAGTGACTCCACAGTGTATCAGGGGCTTAGACTCTCAATCTGTTTGGCTATCTTTAGAGGGTGACTATATTCTTCATGACCACAAGATGCTGTTCCACTTCTAGGCTGTACATCTGAGTCAAATGATAGCTGCCTATAAGATGTACACTAGTCAAGTCTTTCTTTTAACAATCTCTGGTAGAAACTCTTCCACTTTACAGAGAGATAAATAACAACATGATCTCAGAATGTGAAATCTAAAAAAAAGCTGATCTCATTGAAATTGAGAGTAGGATGGTGACCACCAGAGCTGGGGAGAGTCATGGGTGGTATTGGTTAGCTTTCTTTTACAGTAACAAATACCTGAGATAATCAACTTCTAAACATAAAATGTTCACTTTGGTTCACTGGGAGATTTTAGTTCATGGTTAGTTGACACAGTTGCTTTGGTGGCCATGGCCAGGCAGCATGTCATGACAGGGAGTATTTGGCAAAGCAGTTGTTCACTTTATGGCCAGGACATGAAAGAAAAGGAGACTGGAGTTCCACATTACCCTTCAAGGGCATGCAAAAAGACCTCCCACTAGGCCACACCTCTTAAGGTTTCCACCACCTCCAAATAGCTTCAATCTGAGGCTTACACATTTTACACACAGGCTTTTGGTATAAACTTGAAGATCCCAAACTATAGCAGGAGGAGGGAGTAGAGGGGAAAGTGTTTGAATAATAAGTTACAATTAGATAAGTCTAGGTGCTGCAGATGGGCACTGAGTCCTTAGCATTTAAGCATTTGGGAGACATTTAAAATCCAAACCATAATATAAACATTTAACTTTATTCATAATTAAGAAATGCAAACCAAGATAACAGTGAAAGTTTTAGATTTTGGTAGATAAACTGTTTTAAAATTGTCACTAGTCAAACTTAACTCTCATTCAAGTCTTCTATTTGAAAAGTTACATTGCAGTTCTTAAGATTATGCTTATCAACACATAATAATGACATCTACAAGCTGTGACCAGGGTAGATTCTTGAGGAGGAGGTATAGTCCTTATAGTTTATAGATAGAGGACTTGGGCCAGGGGTTTGGTGTCCAGCTCTTCATTTCCTCTTTGTTCCCTAGGCCTGTCACTTACTTCCCTGTGTCTTAGGTACTTTCTTTCCCTTTGTTTTTTATCTATAAAATGAATGTAGTCAGGCTCATTCCCTTTGGGATTTTTGTATGAGCAGCAAATGATAGAATCTAGTTAAATTAAAACACCTTTTATAGGATACTGGAGGCAACCTCTTGGATTTCCCCTCAAATGCAGAATGCAGTGTCATCTTATTAATGGAACTAATACTTGAGAAATTAGTGATCCACTCCTGTTGTTGTGTCCTATGGACTTCCTGCCATTCTGTTTATATTTCACATGGAAGATAAGTTAACAAACTTGTGACTTAAGTGCATCTTTAGAGAAAAAGTTCTGATCTCTGAGGAAGTGTAGACTGTTATCCTGCTTCTGAGTGTAAAGGATATTTATATCTCTCTAGTTCTTTTGAAGTTAGGATTTTGTGTTCTAAGTAGAGAATAATCAATATTTCCAGTCTTCATATTCTTGCTCATCAGATCTCCAAACTCCCTCTGTGTGTGTGTGTGTGTGTGTGTGTGTGTGTGTGTGTGTGTATTCAATATATGAGTTTTTCTTCCAAGAGAAAAATGACATTCAAACAATTGGCATATAGACATTAAAAAGAAGATAGTGCAAAAAATGTATTTTTAAAAGACAGAAGTTCTTTGTTAAGTGTGTTGGGAAGATGGAACACTTGTAGCTGCCTTCTAGCCATACAACACTTTCTTGATATGTTCTCACATGTTGAAGAGGAATGTTAGGCTTTGCAAAAGAACTCTGTCTTTGCTTCTCTGGCACCAGGTAATGCTAATTGCTGCTGTGAGTAGAGATGAAGCTCCATAACTGAAAATACTTTTAGGACTGTGCATATCAGAGTCCAGTGTCCCAATTTTTCAGACAAGGTGGGGAAAAGCAAGAGAGGTAAAAATGACTGGCCTCAAATTCAAGAATACAGCAGCAAATCTTGGATCCTAATTTCCCATATATTTGACCCTGTATTATATCCATTGTCTTTCCAGTCACCCCACTCCACTGGCTTGTGGTCACAGTTGATCATTTCAGGCTTAGTTTTGTTGTTTTCCCCTACCCCCATTGGATTTTATGAGCCAGTGAATTCCCACTTTTTTTTCTTGAAATTATTTTAATTGGGAGTTTGTTATTAGCAATCAAAAGGCAATGGATTAATATTCTTGTTGAGTTCTCTAATACTTGAAGTGATTTTCCTCTCATATTGCTTCACCTTCTTCATCCTTAAAGGCAATAGCACATATAGGGTAAGTAGGTGTCTTATTTATATTCAGTCTAGATTTGCAACCTAAATGAATGTCCAGATTACACACATTTGAATGTGTCCCTTATAATCTGTAATTACAGTGTCATTCCATAGCAGTTACAGACTTAGGTCTTTAAAGGAGCTATTTAAGACTTATTTTATTATGGTGAATAAAGTTTCACCTTCTTATTTCTTTATTTATCTCTTAAATCTATCCAATTGCTTTGTACATATATTAATAGAACATTGAATTGTCTTAAGTTTATTCATTTTGCCCACAGTTCGTATATGGGGTATGCAAAGCACCTAGCATCCAGTATGTCATTCTATGTTAATTTTTGTTTTCTTATCAGTAGGATTAAGAATTAGCTTTTTATTTTCAGAGACTATTTAGTGTTTTTAACTTGTGAAACTAATACCCATTAGAACCACCATCCTATCACCGAGTGCAAATTGAGCACTGGTTCTAGCTGTTGTAGAAGATTACCCAGGCAGATACAGTGACAGACCTATTCAATATGATGATCTTTGAAACACCAGCAAAATTCTGAAATGTCTTCCTACTACCAATATTACTATCACCAAAGAAAGTTCATGTATATAAATTCAGTTCTCATACCAGTCCTCAAAGGTAGCTAAAAGATGTCTTTTAATATCTATGATTTATAATAGAACAAACTGAGGCATGGGATTAAAAAATGATTTATTCCTTGCTTAATAATACATAGTTGCTACCCTGAGACTTAACAAGATCTTCTGCCTGAGTCAGTGTTTTGTTTTTTTTTTTCTTATGTGACAATAACAATCTAAGTATTTTCCATGGAAAATTTGGAATTTTCGGATATACCCTAATCAGTCTTTTGTTTAATTATTGAATGTGCACATATCAAAGCTAAAGACCTCTGTTACAAGTTTCCATGGTAGCCTGAGGCCCTGCCCCCTTTCAGAGCATTCACATACTATCCTTTTTTTTTTTTTTTTTTTTTTTTTTTTTTGGTACTGGGGATTGAACCCAGGGATGCTTTATCACTGAGCTACATCCCCAGTCCTTTTTATTTTTATTTTGGTTTTGAGATCTTTTACAAGATCTCACAAAGTTGCTTAGGATCTCACTAATTTGCTGAGACTGTCCTCAAAACTGTGATCGATCCTTCTGCCTCAGCCTCCTGAGTTTCTGGGAGTACAGATATGCGCCACCACATCTTGCTGAGTTGCTGGGAGTACAGCCAGAAAGGGCTGTCCCCAACAGTGATCCCAGATGAAATTCTACAGGAGTAGAGTATAGAAAATTTAATTTGGCTGAAACATCTGAATTGTAAAAATAAATAGGAAGATAAGGAGTGTGGATATCATTTATAGGCAGTAGGGAACCACTGAAGGTTTTGGGGTTGTTTAATGATGTGATCACATATAGGATGCATATCTCTTCTGGGACTGAACTTGGTTCTTTCTGTTTCCCATGCTCCCCACTCCCATGTCTGTTCTGTGAACTACCCTGCTAGTTCTACTTGCAGAATATATCCCAGACTTAACCTCTGCAGATAGTTTCTACTGTCACAAGACTCACCCAAGCCACTATTATCTCTCAGCCAAAGACTTGCTGCTTTAATACTTGCCCTGCCAGTTCATTTCACACAGCCCAGTAACCTTTTACAGGTACACATAAAATCTATCACTGTCCATAACCTGGCGCCCCCTACCCTCAGCTCATATTCTATTCTCTTCTCCTTCCCTCCTTCAGTTCCTGTCACCTATACAATTTTTATTTCCTGAGCACACTGAGCTCTGCCTACCTTAGAGCCTCTGGTTCATCTGGTTGGAATATTTTTTTTTTCCAGATTGTCCCGTGGTGGTTAGCACCTTTCCAAAAAAGGTTTCCTCTGATCCTCCATGCTCCACTGATGCCCTCCGTTATTTATTTTCTTGACAGTTCTCCCTCCTATCTGGATGGATTTCCTTATTGCTTTGGGTGTATTACTTTTTCCCCATCCTATTCAACCAGATATATGTTTTGTTCATTGCTGTATTCCCAGTGCCTAGAAGTGTCCTGGCACCTGGTATACATTTCTTGGATTATTAATTTAGAGATTGACTGGGGCAGGGAGGGCAGATTAGAGCCTACTGCAGTATTTGCAGTACAGTGAGAGTTCACAGAGGGTATCTACAGTGAAATGAAGAGACAGAGGCAGGTGCAATTACAATCACAGAACTGACAGGGTTTGACTTGGTTTGAAGTGTTCAGTTATTGGAGAGGGAAGAGGCAAAGAGCTTTGAACTTGAGTAAACTATAAGAAGCTTAGGAAAAGTTGCTGGATTTGATGGGAAAAGAAACAGTTCCAAAAGTGCTGAGTTTGAGTAGTAACCACCTGGCAGTTAGAATGTGAGATTGTCTAGAGTTTTTTTTTCCCCTAAAAAAGGAACAAATAAAAAGGAAGAGGAAGTGCTACAAAAGAAGCAAGGATCATAAGTTCAGAGAAGGTGGGGGGATGTGGCATTCCCTACGAACTTTGGCATGGCTATGGGAAAGTCATTGACCCTCTCCGGACCTCAGGTTATTCATCTCTAAAATGTTAATAAAACACCTCATGGCAGTGTATTTCTGAAAATTCAACTTCAGACATGACAACATGGAACCAAGGCCCAATGCAGAGTCATTTGTCAAACGAGTTCCCTACCTCCTTTCCCCTTCTCTAAGAAGTAGAGGATTAAGAAATTTACTCTAGTTACCGGTTTCAATTTATGTTGTTTTTCTTTCCAAGCAATGGTCTGAAAGGAGTATCACTGATTTATAATAAAATTGAGTACTTCCCTATTCCAACCTATCTGCTTCCCTGTTTTCTCTCCCTAGAGGCTACTACTTTTAACTCCCTTAGCTTTTTCTTCTAAAACTTACATCTGTACTTCAACATAACATGCCGATAGTAGTATTTCTTTTTTTTTATTGGTTGTTCACAACATTACAAAGCTCTTGACATATCATATTTCATACATTAGATTGAAGTGGGTTATGAACTCCCAATTTTACCCCAAATGCAGATTGCAGAATCATGTCGGTTACACATCCACATTTTTACATACTGCCATATTAGTGACTGTTGTATTCTGCTACCTTTCCTATCCCCTACTATCCCCCCCCCTTCCCTCACATCTTCTCTCTCTACCCCATCTACTGTAATTCATTTCTCTCCTTGTTAATTTTTCGATTTTAGATATTATTTATCAGATTTAGTCATTATCATCTTCACACTCAGAGAAGGCAATGATTTAGTTCTCTTATTCTTCTAATCTCAGTTCTATGAACCTGTACTTGCCCCTCCTCCTTTCAGTGTGTTATATCTCTATTTTGTATTTCACTAATGTTGAGAGTTTATATATTTTTACTATAGCTATTCACATGAGCTACATACTATACTATGGTTCCATCTCCTTGAGGTGCTGGGGATTGAACCTAGGGCCTCACATGTGTTAGGCAAGGGCTGCACCGCTGAGGTACCCTTAACCCTCTCCTTTCCTTTCTTGTACCAAGACTTATCTTTTTTTCATAGATAACATTTGCCTCATTATTTTTTAGTTTTTTTTTAATAACAACCACTCTTCCATACTCTCACTTCCCTCAAAATCTGAAACATTTCCTCGCAATAATTTAAAATCCAATACGTATTTGGTCAGTTTATTTATTTTTTTGCTCCCCTTGGAAATTCCTTCCTGGCCTTCTCTGTCTTCCTGCTCCAATTTGGACTGTTTGCTCTCTAAGCTTGCTCTGTAGCTGTGTGTCATCTGGGAATCCGTTTTTCTTTTATGTTTTAAATCTCTTGTTTTCAGAAACAATTTCCTTTCTCGTTATTTACTTCCTCCTTCATTTTGCCATGGTCCTTTTATCCTGTAATTCTCTGAGAAGGAATGCATGGGAGATACACTCTAACACTTTGTAGAATTTCATTCTGCTTTTACACTTGATTGGCATTTTGTCTTAATATAGAATTCGAGGTTGGAAATCTTTTCACAGCATTTTGAAGACAGTGCCATAATTTATTATCTTCTAGTATTGCTGTTGAGAAATCTGATGCCATTATGATCCCCTTGTAATCTTTTTTTTCCTTGTAATCTTCTCCCTACCCCCCACCCCCAACTTGGAAACTTTGCTTTCCTTTTCTCTCTCTTTCTTTCTTTCTTTCTTTGGTAGTGGGGATTGAACTCTGGAGCACTCAACCACTGAGGCCCATCCCCAGCCCTATTTTGTATTTTGTTTAGAGACAGGGTCTCATTGAGTTGCTCAATGCCTTGCTGTTGCTGAGGCTGGCTTTGAACTCAAGATCTTCCTGTCTCAGCCTCCCAAGCCTCTGGGATTACAGGTGTGTGCCACTGTGCCCAGCCTATTTTTCTTTCAGTTTTAATGCTTTTAAAAATACATTATAGTCATATGTAATAGTGAGGTTCATTTTGACATAATCATAAATGCATATAACATAGTTTACTCATTCACAATCCCCAGCTCATCCTGTTTTCCTCTTTTACTCCCTTCCCTGATCCCTGGCTTATACTCTACTGATCTTTTATTTATTTATGTGTTTATTATTTTAAATTGATACATTATAGTTATACATAAACATAGAATTCATTATGATGTATATGTACATATGTGTAGCATAAGTTGGTCAATTTCATTCTGCAGTTCCTCCTCTTGCCCACCCTTCCACCTTTCCTCTCAATCCCCTTCTTCTACTGTACTGTTCTTTAATTTTTCAGGATATCCTCTACCCCTTTATTTCTCTCCTTATTTTTTCTAACATTCCCAAAGGAGAAAAAATATTTAGCCCTTGACATTCTGAATCTAGCTTATTTCACTTAGCATGATGTTCATAAGTTCCTTTCATTTACCAGCAAATGACATAATTTCATTCTTCTTTATGGCTGAATACAATTTATTTGTGTATAGACACCACATTTTCTTTATTCATTCATCTGTTGACAATACCTAGGCTAGTTTCGTAACTTGGCTGAATTGTGCTGCTATAAACATGGATATGCCTATATCACTATAGTATGCTGATTTTAGTTCTCTTGAATCAGGGAGTGGGACAGCTGGGTCATATAGTGGTTCCATTCCTATTCTTATGAGGAATCTCCATACTGCTTTCCAAAGTGATTGTTCTAATTTACAGTCTCATCAGTGTGTAAGTGTATCTTTTATCTTGCTTTTTTTTTTTTTTTAACTTCTGCTCAGTCCATTTGCCTGTTTTCCCTGTGTTGCATTTTTGTTTGTTTTGGTCTCTCTTTCCTGAGACAGGGGCCTAATTGAAACAACTTAGTGATCTCAGCAGGTCTTAATTTGTTGTCTTCATTTCATCCCTGGCCTCTATCCCTGCCTTCAGTTCCAAGTCTCCAATTTCTGATCCTTTCAGTTTTATGGCAAAACTAGAAGGTTCCTTGTGGATGTCCCTCACTCTAAGTTCCTTCTATCCTATAGAAAATTAGATTTCAGCTTCCGTAGGTCTGTTAGGTGAACAATTGCTTGTCTATCTCCTTTCCATTTACTAAAAGGTCCCTTCCTCTCCCCTCCACTTCCTCTTTCTCTGCCCTTTTTGAGTCATGCCTTTTTCCTTCCTTTCCCACCAATTCACTGGATTTAGGGAGAGAGTGGCGATAAATGCATGTATTTAATCTACTAAGTTTAACCAGAAGCTTCCCCCCCCCAATCCAATTTGGTTGGTTTTTATTTTTACTACTTTCTTTGATAGTTCTTAGGTTAATTTTGCATTTGTTCTCCACGTGCTCACTTGCTATGCCAGATGTTTGAAGAAGATGTCCTTGGGGAAGAAAAATGAGGGGTTTTAAAATGTAATGTTCTTGAAATGCTTACAATGGTTCAGTGTGTGAGATCTCAAAGAGGCTGGGCTGTTTCTAACTACCAGACAATCATAATAGAAATATAGTTTCACCCTTATTTGTGTAAACCATCAGGAGCATTTTTAAATGTTTGTAATAAAGTTTGTGGCTTATTGTTTAAAATTGAATTTAAGGTAGTAAATCAAAGCTTTTGGTGGTATATCCCTGACATCAGGGAGAGCCTGGTAAGTAGTCTCTAAGAGTTGATCAAAGGGAGTTGTTGAACATTTTTTCATGTATTTGTGTTTTGGTCCTTTAATCTGGTAGTGTTTCCAATTCCATTCTGAATACAGTAATGCACACTCCATTCCCCACTCAAGTCATCTTGGCGGCATCTGGCAATGTCTTTGCCAAATGGCTCCTGTTCAGGCATAAGCCTGCCTTTGCCATCAAGTCTATACGAAGTATGAACAATGATGACTGTCAGAAAATGGGCATCTTCCAAGCTCTTATTCATAGCACATTTTTGTTCTGGTAATCAAATGAAAACTGAAAAATCAAAAAAGTAAAATTCCCTGAAAAATGACCTGTAATCCCTTGTGCCTAGGTTCACCTTTCCTAGCCAGTGAAGATGGTGTACTTGGTGGAGTGATTGTTCTCCGATCATGTAGATGTTCTGCAGAGCCCGACTCCTCCCAAAATAAACAGACACTTCTAGGTAAGTTGGACACATACATATTGTGTCTTTTTCACTTTTTCAAAACATAAAAAGGCTTATATCCTTCAGTCAATAATTTTAAGCTATGGGAAGGCCAGAGTACACTATTGACATCTAGACATCTCTATTCTACTGATCCTTATCCACAGGTAAACATGCAAAAGATGAATGTTTATTTTAAAGTACATGCTCAATGCACATTTTCCAAGTGGGCTCAGAACCTGGGAGCTTTGGTAAAGTCCAGTATTAAGAATATTAGATAATGTATTGCTCTTCTGCCTTATTACACAAAGCATTTGAGGTGACCCATAACAGTATACACAGTAACAGAAGATTTCTTCCTGTCCCCGCTCCTGAAAAGGAATCAGAACCATGTGAAGAGCTGCTGGTCTAGAAGTTAGTCCTGGCTCCATGGCTTATTAGTTCTTACACCTTTGTGCGTTGGTCTTACTGTTCCATGCCACTTCCTCATCTGTAAAATAAGGATGCCTGCCCTGCCCTCCTCATAAAACTATGGTTGAGGGAGGGTCAAATGAGTGTTTTTGCAGATTTGCAGACATCCATGTAGATGTGTGGTTTTGTGTTTAGCCATGCCCATCAGTGAGTATGAAACCCAACCCACCCTCCACTTACCAAGGCATAGACTTCTGGAGTTGCCACTACTCACTTTTTCATGCACCCAGGGAGGTACTTCTTAAAAATCCATGTAAATGTGGCACATAAACTAGCAGGGTCCTATTATTTTATTTTATGAATTAACTTTTTATTTAGGCATACATACACTTAGAAAAGTACACAAATTATAATTTCTTGACAGATTATCACAAAGTAAACCCACCTCATGTCATCAGCATTCAAATTAAAAAGATTGAATTTCACTGTAGTCCCCCAGACCCCTGCTAGTCCCTGCCTTTCTACAAAGTTAAACAATATGCTCATTTCTCTCTCTCTCTCTCTCTCTCTCTCTCTCTCTCTCTCTCTCTCTCTCTCTCTTCCCCTCTCCCTCCCTCCCCCCCCCTCTATTTTTTTTGTACCAGAGATTAAACCAAGAGAGCACTTAACCACTGAGCCATATCCCCAGCCCTTTCTTATATTTAATTTAGAGACAGAGTCTTGCTAAGTTGCTGAGGCTGGTTTTGAATTGCAGATGTACGCCACCACTCATGGCTCCAAATATGCTCATTTCTAACACCATGGTTAGTTTTGCCTGGTTTCCTGTATTCTAAAACTAGAATCATAGAATATGCATTATTTTCAGAAAAGAATGGTCTGGTCTTCAGTCAACATTAAGCCCCATTAGATTTATTATTACATGTGACAGGAATGGTTCATTTTCATTGTTACATAGTATTCTATTGTATGAATTTTGTACTGTGTTTTGATATATTCTTCTGTATTTTTTCAATATACAAGCATAATATTTATCCACAGAGGCTGTGGTAGTTCAAACCTTTATATAAATTTGTATACAGAAAATGTGGATGATACCTGATTATACTGTATGATTATTGTTAATTGTTATAGTACAGGTCTTTTCCTACCCTGAGTTTCTGTGAGTCTATAAAATAGAAGACTCAGTATTTCTTAATGGGTATAAAAAGTATTTTTCTACAGAAGCCCGAAACATTTTCATAAAATCTTCTCATTCATTCCTTAAAAAAAAAGCTCTTTAATCTAAAAGACCTTTCTCAGAGTCAACTGGACTCTGATCATCAATCTCACCGTTATTCTTTTTGTTATCATCTCTCTTTACCTACCCTACTCCAAACATACATATTTTTAAATTGTCATCTCTGATTAAACCATGACAAATGGTGGTTTGCTTCTTTGATATCCTAATTATTTTTTTAAATTTGTTTTTTAATTTTAGGTGGACACAACACCTTTATTTTATTTATTTATATGTGTCACTTAGGATTGAACCCAGGGCCTCACACATGTTAGACGAGTGTTCTACTGCTGAGCCCCAGCCCCAGCCCTTGATATCCTAATTGTTGTTTAATATTTTGAATAGTCTTCCATAGTTAGAAAGGAAGGAATTGATTTTAAACATATGCAGAAGATTTATCTGGGCCTTCAATAAAAACTCAGAAAACTAACCCTTGGTATTTGGGAGGTGAGAATTATTAAAATTGTTTGTTGGATTATTCCTAGTTTGTTTCCTTCCAGAAAGGAGTATCCCACTTTACTGATCCTGAACTCTGGTCCATTTGAGTCAGTCCTGAGGATTATTAGGGCCTTTTGGTTGTCTTTCAGTTTTTCAGGTTCATTGTAAAAATACATATTTAAGGATAAGTCATAGAATTTTATCTCATGTTGAATTCTATTACCAAGGTAGTTATTTGTAAACTAATTTATTTTATCTCAAAAGAAGCATTAAATATATGGAGCCAATTTAGTGAATAAGAAGTAAAAGCCATCTTTGCCACCCCATTCCCAGAGTCACCAGTCAGCCTCTGGTTCTGGTTATTCTTATGGGAAACACTTTTACTCTTTAGAATGCACTCATGTTTCTGTTTCTTGATGAGTCAGTAACTTGTGGCTTCATGTTCTGAAAAAATAAAAACAAAAACAAAAACGCAACTCACACCACATCCCACTCCCCTTCTCTTCTGACTTTGGTTGGACTTCTGCTCTAACTTGAAATAATATATTTTAATTTTATGTGCAAGTTTAGCACACTATCTCTTGATTTATCAACCTAATATAATTTGTATCAACCATCCCTCATCCCTTCAACTACATAAGTTGAGGGAAGTTCCTGCACATTTCTTTTCCTCTCTCATTGTATCTCATCTCTAGCAATCATTGTTATTGTTATTGTTATCCATGCTTCTCTTCTATACTTTGATTCGAGTTTGATTCAAAACAGTGACAATCAGTAACCAGCATTGACAGCGTCAGGATTATTTAAATATTTCTCATTGCATATCCTTGTAATGGAAGGTTGGACCTGTAAAGAGGAGAAGCATCTCCTGTGTGGACAGTTGAGCCAGAGTTCTTCTATGTGGAGTATGCTGGTGGTGAGATAAAGCTAAGAAAAAGGAAGGCCACGAAAAGACAACACGATCAGGAAGCAATTTTGAAAAGCAGGCATAGGAAGGTGCCAGGATTTTAGCCGTGGAGCTTTCACACTGGGAGTGTGGGAGGTGGGGTGGGGAGAGAAGCCCACATTTGCTTTATTATATATGAGGGAAACTTCAAAGGTATTCCATAGAATGTTCTGCCACATAAGGTAGGAGGTGAGCTGTCCAAGCCCAATGGAGCTAGCTGGAGACTGAAGTCACATGCATTGCATAATCCATTAAGTGGGAGTGGCCCACGAAATAGTGTGCAGTGCCAGACCAAAATCTCCTTGGCTCAAGGCTGAAATAGCTCAGGAGTGGCTTCCTGCAAGCATCTGTAATAAACTTCTGCACACTATTTCAGACATGGAGATCAAGTGGGTTCTTACGTGCTATATCCTATCAATTCTTTCAAATCAGGCCACAACTTAATTTTTGAAGATTTGAACTGTGATTTCTCATTGATTGCTTTTTCAAATTCTCATGAAAATATAACTTCATAAACTCATGGCTACTTAATTCCCAATAATGTCCAGGATAAACCAAGAAGTTTTTTCCCCCTATATATTCAAATAAAATAAAACAGTTCCCCAAATTTAAAACAATACCTGAATACTATATATTGTTTGATTTCTTTTTGTTTCAAGAATAGTACTATCAAAACAATCTCTAACTTTAGCTTTTTCAGTGTCTACATTCTTTTCTGAAAATCATAAAAAATGTTCTCATTACATCACAAAAGCAGTTTTAGTCAAACCCCATTGCCACTTGGAGTTTCCAGGAAGCCTGACTGGGTGTCTCTTCACAACCAAATATATCAATCACAAGAGCCCTGGTGAGCTGCTTCAAGGGTGATAAGACTCAAGTACAGGACATTTTTGAAGTTTACCCTTTGTTTCCTCTTCATCCATAGATGGTGACGATGCTGTATACAAATGAAAAGCCACCTGGGTACATGCTTAGCAGTCAGCCCCACATTTGGTTCCTGACATTACCCCTTTCTAGGGATGTGACATTTAACTTGTTATTTGACATCCTTAAGTCTCCATTTTCTCATTTTAAATAGAGAGAGAGTGGAAAATATCAGATAGGAAGGAACTTTCAAGGTCCCTTGTGTGACCTTGTTACAGGTGTTTTATCTGTAAATTGTTTGCTACTTTTCCCTTCAAGAGGTAGAACTTAGTTTTATTCCCCTCCAGCATGACTTAGACATTAGAGACTTGCTTCCAATGAATAAGAAGAAAACAGAAGTGATAGTATGTGACTTCTGAGACTAGGTCAAAAAAAGTCATTGTGGCTTCCTCCTTGCTCTTTCTGTTGGGACACCAATTGCCATATTGGGAGTATACTCAAGCAGAACTTTGGAGAGGTCCATGTACCAAAAAATTTTGATCTCCTTTCAACAGCCAATGAGGCGCTTCAAGTAGCTCAGATCTGAATGAGCCTTAAGAGGACTACACAGCTAGACAACATCTTAACTGAAATATCATCAGAGATCCTGAGATAGAATCATCCAACAAAGTCACTACTAAATTCCTTTGCCGTTTTAGTTTTATTTTTAAATTTTGTGGTTCTGATAATTGAACCCAATCCTGAATTCCTGATCCACAGAAACTATGGGATAATAAATGTTTGTTTTCTTACATCACTACATTTTGGGGTAATTTATTATGCATCAATAGATAACTAATAAGCCTTTAAACCCTCTCACCAACAAGTGGCCCTCTGGCTTATAAATGACTGCAATGACAAATGAGGATTCTCTCTGGAACTTGAGACAGTTCTTTCAGACTTAAGTTTCTATCAGCGGATCTTGGTTCTCTGGGATCCTCTGGGACAAATCTGATCAGTTCCTAATCACTCTTTTCTAGATCATCTCTTTAGCCTCCCCATATCTAGGCTCCAGTACTTTATTTTTCATGTCACACCTGCAGAATTCCTCTAGAGTGTTCTTTCTACAACAAATCTCCAGTTGGTCAAAGAATCTCACCATGGTCCGCATACCGGGGGTGAACAGGAGAGAATTGACAACAGCGCTGAAGCAGAAAGGGAAGAAATAAAAACATGTCCAGGAGAGCCACACTAACTCAGGATTAGAAGACTAATGATCAAAACAAGAGTGTCATAAGTATATGTAATTAGTTTGTTGTATGTGTAAGCTACATGTTGAATAAATTTATACATATGCTAAAATAAAACAAAACATGTATCTTTTACTGTTACTCCCTTACACTCTGCTTTTTTATGTTTGTTTTTGATTGACACATAATTGTACATACTTATGTGGTACAATGTATTTTAGTTTACCTAGCCATTGTATAATATGCAAATCAAGATAATTGGCATATTTATCACCTTAAATTTGTATTATTTATTTGTGGTGAAAACATTAAAACTCCTGTCTTCTATATTGAAATGTTCAATGCATTAATGTTAACCATATTTATCCTACTGTGCAACAGAATATCAGAATTTATTCCAACTGTCTAATAGTTATATTTGTCCATTGACCAACCTCTCTATATCCCCCAACCTGTCCTGTCTTCTCCTTTCCCTCTTTTCCCCACTATTCTAGTCTCAGCTTCTATAAGATCAGGTCTTTAGATTCCACTTATCATATGCTCAACTTTTAATTTTTCTATAAGGATACACACACACACACACACACACACACACACAATACCCACCTCTGCTGGTCAGTTCTTTACAGGATAGATTGAAACTACCTATTTTGGTGGGAAAATCCCTTCCCACATCTGACCCCAGGATATGTTTTCAGTTATCATTTGCAACTAGTCCTTTTCCTTCCTTCATCTCCAATATTTCAAGTTCTAAACTCCAAATCACATCTTTCAAAGGATCATGTTATTTCCCCCACAAACTTGCAAATGTTGCATTTGCTGAGAATGCCCTTGCCCAATAATATTCCCTCTTTAATACCTGGATCAAATGTAAATCTTCTTAGAATTTTCTGGAAGCCCTCCCCACCAGAAGATTTACACCTTCTTTGTGCTCTGTTAGCACTGTGCAGTGGACATCCCTTATAAACATCACAACCTCATCAAATATCAAAGTATTTGCCTCTCTTCCTAGGCCAGCAATTCTTAATGCTTTTTCTGAACCCAGTTGTTTGAGAAGATTAGATCACAGGTCCTAGAGCCCTAGTGACACACTGGGGTATAGGGATTTAAAATGTATTTCTAGGCATTAAAAAATTCCTCCTTTCAGGATGAAAAACCTCTACTATACAAATTAAAAAACACTGAAGGAATTAAAGAATACATCAGAAGATGGAAAGACCTCTCATGTTCCTGGATAGGCAGAATTAATATAGTTAAAATGGTCATATTACCCCAAGTGATTTACATATTCAGTGCAATCCGCATCAAAATACCAATGCCATTCTTCACAGAACTAGAAAAAAAGTCCTAAATTCATATCAAATAACAAAAGACCCAGAATAGCCAAAGCAGTACTGAATAAAAAGAGCAATGCTTTTAGTATCACAATGCCCAATTTCAAATCATACTACAGAGTCATAATAACAAAACCAGCATGGTACTGGCACAAAAACAGACATGTAGAGCAATAGAATAGAATAGAAGACACAGAAATAACCTCACCCAGTTACAGTTATCTGATTATTGACAGATGTGCCAAAAACATACATTAGGAAACACGATAGCCTTTTCAAGCAGTGGTGCTGGGGAAACTGGTTATCCATATGTAACAGATCCCTATCTCTCACCCTATACAAAAGTTGGATCAAAAACTCAGGAATTAGATCATAAACTTTGCAACTATTGGAAGAAAAAAATAGAGGAAAATATATAGGTGTAGGCAAAGACTTCCTGAATAGACCTTATGTAACTCAGGAAATAAAAATCAACAAATGGGATGGCATTAAATTAAAAAGCTTCTGCACAGTGAATGATTGATATACAGAATCTTTAAAGAACAAAAGTCTTCACTCTAACCTGCCCAATCCTCATATCTGTATCCTGTGTCACATCCAGCCTCACAGTTTCTATATTCAAGAACTGTCTATGTGGGGCAGGTGGCACACACCTGTAATCCTAGTAGCTCAGGAGGATCCAGAGTTCAAAGTCAGCCTCAACAAAAGCGAGGTGCTAAGCAACTCAGTGAGACCCTATCTCTAAATAAAATACAAATCACTGAGGATGTGGCTCAGTGATTTAGTACCCCTGAGTGGACCCGCCACCCCCCATGAAAGAACTGTGAATTCCTGCATGCACTGCAATTTCTACTCAATGTCCTTGTTCCTGCTGTGAGGCTTCTCAGGAATTCCTTTCCTTCCCATCTTTATCTGGCTAACTGCTATGGCATCTTCAAGGTTTAGTTATTTTACCTAGCCTTTTCTTTAAAATGCCCCTATGAAAACAAAGTAAAAATAACACCCTCAGCTGTCCAGGGGGACCTAATACCACAGTCTGGGGACTGTCAAGAGAAAAAAAAGCATTTGGGAGCTTTTTGCACTCAATCTGAGCAGTAGTCACCCTTTCCATCTGAAAGCAGGGAGGGCGACACATCTGACCTTTCCATATACCCAGTCCATAGGTGTACACTACTGGTCCTCTGAAGCTTTCCTTGAGATAATCAGGATACTTGCTAGTACTATCCTTTCTCATACAACCCTTGGGAAATTGCAAATCCTAAAAACAACAGAGAGGTTCAGGAGGCACGAGCAGTATTAGCAATAAGTTGTGTGCTGGGAGGTGATGCTTCCACAGGTACATGCTATAAGCAGGTGTGGGAAATAAGCACTTTGGATAAGAATTAGATATAAGGCTGTTCAGAGCAGATTATTTACAATATCAAGTAATTGGGAAAGTGAAGCCTAATAGTATAATATAATAATGTTTATAAATTATTATATATCCATAAGATGTAACATATTCGATCACACAGCTTTTGGTCATGTTTTTGAATTTTTAAAGACTGTTGTCATAAAATGTGAGATTTGTAGCAATGATGAAGTAAAAGCAATGTATAAAAAAATCTCCACAATAAAAAACTCAATATCCCAATTAATAAATGGGCAAATGAACTGAACAGACTTCTCAAAAGGAAGTAATGATAAGCAGTTCTGTGAAGAAATTGCCAATAATTGTTTGAGGAAACATTCAACATCCTTAGCCATCAAGGAAATGCAAGTCAAAACTACAATGAGATTCATCTCACTACAGTCAGAATGGCAGTCATCAAGAATACAAACAGTATATGTTTTTTTTTTTAAAAAAAGAATACAAACAGTAAATGCTGGTACAGAGGTGAGAATGCAGGGAAAAGGAACTCTTAAATTCTTAAACATTGTTGGTGGGAATGTAAATTAGTGTAGCCACTGTGAAAATCAGTATAGAGGTTCCTGAAAAAGTTAAAAACAGAACTGTCATATGATCCAGCTATACCATTTCTTGGTATTTATCCAAAAGAATTAAAAGTCAGCCTACCCATATTTTTTTAATATTTATTTTTTTTAGTTGTAGTTGGACACAATACCTTTGTTTTATTCATTTATTTTTTTATGTGGTTCTGAGGATCCAATCCAGGGCCTTGCACACTCTAGGCAAGCACTCTACCACTAAGCCACAACCCCAGCCAAGCATACCCATATTTTTACTGAAGCATAATTCACAATAGCCAAGTTATGAAATCAGCCTAGGTGTCTGTCAAGTGATGAATGAATTAAGAAAATGTGGTATATACACACAATGAAGTTTTAATTCTGCTTTAAAGAAGAGAGAAATTATGTCATTTGCAAGAAAATGGGTGAAACTAGAGATCATAATGTTAAGTGAAATAAATCAGACTCAGAAAAGTATCCTGTGTTTTCTTTATATATGGAAGCTAGAGGGAAACAAACAAACAGGAAAAATTAAAAAGAAACGATGCCATGAAAGTAGAAGGAAGATCTTATAGTAGAAGATTGAGTTGGGGAGGGAGATGGGTAGAGTGGAGGAAGTACTGGGGAGTGACGTTGATCAAATTTGTTATTATGTAAGTACATATATGCCACAATGAAAAACACCGTTTTGTGTAATTAATATGCACTAATTAAAAATAAAGAAAATTCCTCCTGATAATCATACCACCATATAGTGAGCCATTTGAGGACAGGGATTGTGGGGTTTCCAATAATTTGGGGGTAAATGAATTAAGTGAAAAATCAAGGTTTGTTATTATCTAACAGAACATTTTTTAAAAGTCAACTACTCTCCCAGAAAGATGAAATGTTGCATAAAATATCCTCATTTACTCTAAAAAACAAACAATATGGGTTGGGAATTTGGATAACGAATGTCTAGGAACAAGATTTGGAGACAGTTTAAATGGATTGCAGAAGACAGCCTCTTCAGACAGCCTTGTGTAAGGACAGTTTGGATGTGAACACTTTTGCAACACTCATCCTACCACCTCCCACTCCCCAGATCATGAGATGCTGACAATGCCCAGCCTACAAATCACAGATTTAACACAAAGCAAATGCTTGTCCCTGGATGCAGCAGCTGAAAAGAATTAATTTTCTCTCTGCTTTTAGGGGGGAAAAGCCAATATATTTTTACCTGCTAAAGTATAATTGCATGTGCTTTCCAGGCGGTCTACAGAAGTGCTTTATGGGAGCTGTTGTATATAGCAAGGTTAGGAAATGTGCAAATAAAGGCTCATCAAGCCTTTCAGTGAAAGCAGTCAGTTCTTTGCCATGTTAAGCTTGTGATTAGATACAGGTGATCAAAATATATGCAAATATGTGGCATAAACAACTATTCTTATTAAAGGGGTACATTTTTTCCTTTGTATCCTGTACACCATCGATTGATTGGAGCCTGGTTGACCCTATGAAGTTCAGAAGTTCCTGCTGTGGAGTGGTTAGTAGGAAGCAGTGAGTATTAGGGCCAATTGGAAACAGACTGTATATATTAGGAAACTCTTAAGCAATCCAGGATAGACGTATATGGGCTTCTAGGAGTAAAAAAGTTTGTGCATTTGGCCAGTGGCCAGTGGCCACTGAGCCAAGCCTATGTTGAAATCCCACATTCTAAACAGATTTTAGGCCCACAGTTTATGCAGAGTCTGACTATCTGATGAGCACACATGCTATTACTTTGCCATTAACTTAATCCCACCTGATTCAGAGAATAACTTTAGGTTCTTTTCATTCTGGGAATATGTTTATGGTGCTGATAATGAAGTTTTGTGTATGATACTGCTTCCATCTGTCCAGCTACCACTTTTCCCCTTGTCTCTTTTATTTCATCTTTTACTATGGAATGTTTCATATATTTTTAAAAGAAGGGCATCATAAATTTGTAAGTTATAAAGGGTAATAATAAAATGAACACCTGTGGGCTTGCCAATAGCCTAAAAATTGCCCATCATTCTTATCTTTGAAGCCCATGTGTGGGCTTCTTTGATCTTCCTACTTTGTTTCCCCCATTTTTTATTTTGTGTTTACCCCTTGGTTTTTCTTAAAGCCTTTTCACTTCTCTTCATCTCCTCAAAAACTGTCGTTTTTGTTGCTTGATTTTGAACTTTATATAAATGATATGTAATTTATTCTATGAGAATTTTTGCTTTTTCTTACATAATTACCTGGAAGGATAATGAATTCGTTTATCATTTTAGGCCTGATGTTATCAAATGAAACTGTTCTATTTTTTGCCAACTAGAACTTAAATATGGTGTCCACCCCTCTCTGAACTTTCTTAGAATAGGCAAAAAATTTTTTTATCCAATACTTTTGTTTTTATTGTTGTTGCTGGTACCAAAACATGCTGTGGTTTAAAAATAAAAAATGTGAGATTGAATTGATGCTTCCTGAAACATTAAAAAAAATAAAAGGTCATTTTACTGTAAGTTAAAATCCCAACTGCCTTTTGGTTTTACTGGCATTAAAAATTTGGCGAGCCCATATAAACACATGTACTTCAAAAGAGCTTCATTCTCCAGGCACCAGCAATATCACTTCTTTCCATTACATGGGACACGCCACTGTGAGCACTTATGACTAGGCATTTCTGCAAGGCTTCGGGAGCAAAAAACTAGTCGTCAAAGAGAAGGCAAATTATCTTTTAGGCTAGTAGGGAGAAAGAGGCCTTGTGGATGTTTGTCTTATGTTGATAATTTATCTGAAAAATTGGATTAAAACTTTGTTCTATGTGAGGGTCCAGTGATCATAGGAAGCTCGTTTGTTTATTGCCTGCTTTGGAATTGATACATCTTCACTGCAGCTCTAACAGATAAGCTGGCATTTTAATTCGTACTTAAGGGTCAGATAGAAAGATGCAAATTAAATAACTTAGATGCCAGATGAATAAGGCAGATATGACATTTAAACTTGACAATGACTGAGAGTAGCATTAATCTGTTGAGGTAGTTCTGTAAGACTGTTATTTTCAGAGTAGCTTTTGTTTTTAAAATACAAAGATATTGATTACAAGTAGCTATCATCTTCTTTATATATTCCTTTAAATATAATTAAAATGCTTTTCAAAAATTAGGGATAGATTTTCATTTGCAATTTTCTTTTCCATCATAAGAAGTAGAGTTCTATCTATATTTAACCAGAAGTTTTGGGGTTTTTGTTTTTTGGCTATGAAATTTTCTATCTGAAATATAAAGATTTTAAAATAGCCTTGTAGTAGTAATTAAGTAATTCTTATGGTAGTTCTTCTAAAACCTCAGGAAAGCATTTTGGCAATTTTTTAAGTCAATTTTCATCTATTTAGAGGGTAATAGAGATCACTGTGGTATAAAATAAAGACTAAAACATTGTTGAATGAATAAAATTGTGTTTCAGTAAAAGTCATTTACTGTTTTCTGTTCACCAGAGAACTTGTGAGTCACAGCCTGTGGCCCCCTATTTCCGGCAGTTTCTAATACAATAAGATGATAAAACAGGAAGAGAACTAAAAATGTCCTTTAGGGCTTATATTACTATTTGATTCACATCCCTGTCATTTCAACCAGCATCCTTATTTATTCTTGAACAAACCTGAATGAGCCTTGGAAAGAAAGCGAGAATGATTATTTTCTTGGCTTAGTGTAACTGGGATTCTATAGAACTCAGTCCCCATTGCTCCCTAGACAGTTCAGTGGTGAAAGTTTTTCAGGGAAGTGTGCCAACTCAGTTACTTCATGACCATAATGGGACATGCATTGTATGAATCTTAAGGATTCCATGTCAGAACAGTAAAGCATTTTTGTACCTTAAAAGAAAAAAAAAAGATGAACTCTCTATTGGGTTATAAAGAACCTTACAACCAGGGAGTGAAATCTACAGAGATAAGAGAAGTCTGTTCTGTTTACAGTTCCTCATTCTTCCCGTTTAAATTTTTTTTTCTTTATTCATTAAGGAGTAACTTAAACACTGTGCAAAATGTCCTAGGGTATGCCATTCGACCTAAGGCTAAGGAGCGGTGGTTGACTTGGCAACTGCCCAGCCCAAGAAGGTTCTGATTTTAGAGTTCTGTTTTCCTTGCAAGAAAGTCTGGGATGTGAAGCCAAGCAGAGAGGTTTTAAATGGGTGCGGGAGCCAGTGCAGCTGGGGATTGTTAACAATTGTAGGACTTTTTTTTTTTTTTAAACCAGTGGCTGAGAGCTTCTTTCTGGTTAGAAAAGATAATTCATTTGGATAGAAAAAACTTGCTTGCAACCTGGTAAGGAAACTTTTATTTTGTTTAATTTGAACAGGATGTCATTGTGGGTGATATTGAAGGAGAAAGAAGTATCCTGAGAGAAGCATTATGCAAGGGGTAGCTTGTTGCTCTAATATTAACCAGTGAGGTGGTCATTTAAATGCCACTAGGAGGCAAAGCACTGTAATTGAGCTTAGGGCAGCCTCATATAGCAGAGTACCATTAAGACTGAAATAGAGCCACGCTTGAGCATTATATTCAATAGTTAAGTTGCTTGCTCCAAAGCACTAATACAACTTGCTGGAAAGACTGGCTTCTAAGATTATATACAGATTCATTCTGAATGTCCCTGTAATGCCATTAACCTATTATTATTAAGGAACACATGTATGCCTCATCTCTACCAAAACCGTTCTCTGGCACTGGCACAAAATCATGATGTGGACCTTTTTTCATATCATTCTTTGTATGACATAATGGTGAAAAGTCACTTGGTGGAGAAGAATCCTGCCAAATCCCTATGTCCATTTTTCACATATTAAGTATACTCAGGAACTTACTGTAACATGTTCTTAATGTGGGGTCTTTTCATGTGTGGGTTTTTCTAGTAGACTCACAAATCTAAGGACTTTGGCCTTAAAAACAGTGATCCTTTTTGAATCAGGAGTTGAGGTTGTAAACAGTCACTGGCTGTTATCAAAGAAAATAATCATTAGTGAAAGGCTGGGAGCTTCTCTAAAAGGAAATAAACTTGAGCCTGATCACACCAAAGACCATATAGCTAGAACTTCCACAGGCCCAGACATACCACTCCAGGCCACTCATTTGCACTGTGAGTTGTGTGAGTTCACAGTCTCTCTCCTTCATGCAACAATTGCATGGAGAAGAATGCCGGTGCTATCAAGTTGCATTTCCCAGATTCAATTAGAGTCCGTTTTTAATATTCTGTGGGACAATATAATCTCCCAATCAGGAAACTAACCTAGATGTCTAAATATCATTAATGTTAAGAAATGCTACTCTTTTATTGACATATTGATTTCTGTCTATGTAACTGTAGTTTAACAACTACATTTGCTGCATTTTAATTATAAACCAGGAATTTACTAATAATGGAACAGTTTTGACAGAGGTAAACTTTACCTTTGAGACAAATAAATGTTTGTTACTTATTTTAAAAAATGTATGATTTTGGCTTTTTTTCCTTCTTCTTTTTCTAATGGAAAAGCAGTTTGGGGAAGTTGCCTGATAAATTTTTTTTGTTTTATTTTGATTGCTGTTTGAACATAATAGATTTTGTCCTAAATATGTGTACTTAGTATGAATAAATAGGGATTTATTAACGTACCCTCATAGGATTTGATTATCTTTTTATATAATTATGAGACAAGAAACATTTTGAAAACATTTGATGAGCTTCACATTATGATAAAACATCTTAGGAAAGACAATTAAAAGTATACGGGAGGGCTGGAGTTGTGGCTCAGTGATAGAGCACTTTGCCTTGTGTGTGAGGCTCTGGGTTTGATTCTCAGCACCACATAATGATAAATAAATAAAATAAAGGTCCATCGACAACTAAATATATGTATAAAAAAGAAGTATACTGGAATAGGCTGGGGTTATAGTTCAGTGTTAGAGAGCTTGCCTAGCACATGTGAGCCACTGGGTTAGATCCTCAGTACTACACAAAAATAAATAAATAAAATAAAGGCATAAAAATGTATATGGGAACATCTTATTAAATCAAATTTCAGTAGTTCAATCATGGTAAACAAAATAAGCCAGACTCAAAAGTCAAAGGATGGATGTTCTCTTTCATATGTGAAAGCTAGAGAAAGAAAAGATTAAAAAGGAATCTCATGAAAATAGAAGGGAGACCAGTAGTGTAGAGAGGAAGGAGATGAGGGGGAGGTAGAAGAGGCTAAGGGCAGTGGGTAACTAGTGAATGAAATTGACCAAATTATCTTTTGTGCACATATGAATATGTCACATGAATTCCACTAACATGCATAATTATTATGCACCAATAAATTTTTTTTAAATTTAGTAGTTCATATTGTCTTAATCTAAACTGAGAAGAAATTAATTCTTTATAGATAATGTAGACAAACAGGGTAATCAAAATTCCTAGGAGCATTTTTTAAAAAGGAAGATAAATAAAAATGGGACAAAATTCTGAAGTTTTAGAAGGGATGTATGGTGAAAGATGGGTTGACCTCTGCATAAGCCTCTTAGTTAACCATTTTGCAGTAGCAATCACTGTTGCTAGTTTCTAAAATATTTATGCACAGAGACTGTGTGGATTTACTATCATGTTCATGTATGTTTCTCTTTAATTTTTTTTCACAAATTGGCAGTGTCATCTCTATAGATTATTTTCCACCTTACCTTTTTTTCCAGCCAAACTATCTTGTAGATTATTGTTTTTTGAAACTGATTATGTCACATTAATGAGTTCTAAAGTCAATTTAGTGAGTCAGAAGCAGAATATCTTAAATACAAGTAGCCTATTAAGAACCCAGTAGACTGAGTACACTGCAAGTAAAAAGGCTAGTTTGTAAAATTTCAGTTATAAATCAATGTGTATCTTAAGTGCCAACGTGTAGTTTTTTAATATCATTTTATTTTGGTTTTGGATTTGTTTCATTTTATTTTGGTTTTGGATTTGTTTCATTTTATTTTGGTTTTGGAATTTTATTTTGGTTTTGTTTCATAGTCAAAACATTTGAAAAAAAAGTATATCAGTGATTTTATATCACCCACATAGAACTTCCTCATTCATTTTTTATTGTTGCATAGTAAATATTCCATTGTATAGGTTATCATAGCTATTCCTATATCCATCTACCGGTAAGCAATTGATCTGTTTCCAGTTTCTTACTAATTAAAACTGTTTCAGTGAATATTCTTTGAAATATTTTATGCATATAGAAACACATCTCTAAAATAAATACCTTGAAGTGAAATTTCTAGATCAAATGGTTAATTATCATTATTCCTGAATTCCATATTTGTTAATTTGCATAACTGCTAAAATTTATTTATAACCCCCAAATCAGAATTTCAGTACTTTCATAGACTTTTTTTTTGCCCAAATGGTGAAAATTTGGTGTCATCTGATGCACATATTCCCAGTTGAGGTGAACAAAGAAACCTTGTGCCTTCTTGTTTCAAGCTCTTATACTGGAAATGTCTTTTTCAAATCTTTTTAGTGCCATACTTTCTTCATTTGCCTTTTGTTGATGATTTAGTTGTTCAAAATGTCCCCCAAACATAGTGCTAAAGTGTTTCTAGTGTTCCGGAGTGCAAGAAGGTAGTGTTGTCTTACAGAGAAACCTCCATGCATGTTAGATAATCTCTCTCGGGCTCAAGCTACAGTACTCATGGCTGTGGAGTCATTGTTAATGAACAAACAACATAGTTCATCTAGAAAAAGAAGGGAGAAATTCACCAATCTGTATGTGAGGCTGCTTCAGAAAATGCTGAAGTAACATCTATGTTTAAAGATATGGGAAAGAAGCTGATTGCGTGGATTCATGAAATGATAACCACCAATTTAAAAAGCATAGAGGACAGTATTGTTATGAGACTTTTTAGAGCCAAAGAAATTTACAGGCACATTACATAAGGCCAAGAAAATGTTAAGCCATTCTTAGGTGGTGTTATTATAAAGAAATGCTGTGTTAAATTAATTATTTGTAAGAAATGTATGTTAAGGCAAATTATATTATTATTTGTGTATTGTGTGCATGTATGAATATGTAACAACAAATCCCATCAGTATGTACAATGATAATGCACCAATACAAAAATGTGGAGAAAAAAATTTTTAAAGGTTTCTTTAAATAAAAACATACATAAAATAAGGGTATTTATTAATAAGTTGTTGAAAATGTGACTAGGGGCCAACAGGAACTTATTTATCCCTTTGTTTCTCTTAAAAGCAATGAGTCAGTATTTGTAAATTCAGTGTTAATTACAACCTTATAGAACATAACTACCCTGAATTATGAATGTATATTTCTAAATGGTCGTATTCTCACCACCATATGAGACTGCTATCTTCTTCACTCTCAACTAACTATGTTATTTTAAGCCTTTTGATATGTGAAGACTAATAGTTGAATAATGGTATCTAGTGATTATAATTACTTTTTATTTAGTATAAATAATGTAGAGCATCTTTTCATATGTTTTAGAGTTATCCCTGATAACCTTTTTGTTTTTTCTTTGGATATTTGTCTTTTCTTATTGATTTGGAATAAATATTTTAGTACTCAAAAGAATTAACCCTTTGTGCTATGAATTAATTGCCAATATTTTCCTAGATTTGTCATTCATCTCTTGAGTTTTTTCCACATGGTAAAATGCTATATATACATATGTATTTTAAAAATGTAATTAAATTTATTGATCTTAAAAAGCCTTCCTTAAGAGTAAAATGATTTAAGAATTGTGTTTGATGTCTTATGGTCCTTTGGTGTTTGTAAAGATTTTAATCTTCTTAATATGTAATGCTAATTATAAATACTTTTTATAAAAAATTATATTATAAAAATGATTAATTTTCAGAGTAATAGAATGTAGGTTTGAGGATCCAAGAATTTAGCTTGACTTTCATTTTGTGCACTTATTAAATGACCTAAGCCATACTATGTCCCTTTCCTGAGGCCCATATTTTGAACTAGTTTCTGCATATCAGAAAACATTCAACCTTTGACTTTCTATGTCTGGTCCATTTCACTTAACATGAGAGTCTCCAATTCCATCCATTTACCAGCAGATGCCATAATTTCACTCTTTTTTATGGCTGACTCATACTCCATCATGTATATAAATCATATTTTCTTTTAAAAAAAATTTTTTTTGTAGTTGTAGATAGACAATATGGCTTTATTTTGTTTATTTTTATATGGTGATAAGGATTGAACCAAGTGCCTCACACATGCTAGGCAAGTGCTCTGCCCCTGGACTATATATCTCTAGCCCACCACATTTTCTTTATTCATTCATCTGTCAAAGGTTGGTTCCAAAGCTTGGCTATTGTGAATTGTGCTGCTATAAACACTGATGTGACTGTATCCCTATAGTATGCTGATTTTAGATCTTTTGGATATATAACAAGGGGTTGGGTAGCTGGGTCATATGGTGGTTTCATTCCCAGTTTTTGGAAGAATCTCCATATTGCTTTCCTGAGTGATTGCACTGATTTTCGTTACCATCGACAATGTATGACTGTCCTGTTGTCTCCACATCCTCACCAATGCTTATTATTTGTTTTCTTGATAATTGCCATTGTGACTGGAGTGAGATGAAATCTCAATGTAGTTTTGATTTGCATTTCCCTAATTGCCAGAGATATTGAACATTTTTTCATATATTTGTTGGTCATTTGTATTTTATCTCTTGAGAAGGTGTCTGTTTAATTCTTCTGCCCATTTATTAATTATTTGTGGCATTGGGGGTTGGTGTTAAGTTTTTTGAGTTCTTTCTTTATTCTGGGCATTAAAAGCAAGTGACAAAAATCTTCTTCTCTGTAGGATTTGTCTTCACACTATTAATCATTTCCTTTGTTTGGCAGGTTTTTAAATTGATGCCATCCCACTTAATTGATTTTTGGTTTTCTTTTTTGCACATTAGGAGTCTTGTTAAGGAAGTTGGTATATATGGTTCCTATACCAACTTCCTTATTGGAGTGTTGGGCCTACATTTTCTCTTAGCAGTTGCAGAGTTTCTGGTCTAATTCCTAGGTCTTTTGGTCCACTTTGAGTTGACTTTTATACAGGGCAAGAGACAGGGGTCAAGTTTCATTTCTCTACAAATGGATTTCCAGTTTTCCCAGTACCATTTGTTGAAAAGGTTATCTTTTCTCCAACATATGTTTGGCAACTTTGTCTAGTATCAGGTAACTGTATTTATGTAGGTTTGTCTCTGTGTCTTCTATTGTATTCCATTGCTCTTCATGACTGTTTTGGTGCCAGTGCCATCCTGTTTTGCTTACTATAGCCCTTTAGCATAATTTGAGGCCCAATATTATGATGCCTATAGCATTGTTCTTTTTACTCAGGATTTCTTTAACTATTCTGGGTCTCTTATTTTTCCATATGAATTTTACTGCTACTTTTTCTAGTTCTGTGAAGAATATCATTCGTATTTTGTAGGGACTGTATTGAATCTGTATACTGCTTTTGGTATTATGTCCATTTTGATGATATTAATTCTGCCAGTCTAAGAGCATTGAGAGGTCTTTCCATTCTCTAAGGTCTTCTTCAGTCTCTTTCTTTAGTGTTCTGTAGTTTTCATTTTAGAAGTCCTCTACCTCCTTCATTAGATTAATTCTAAAGTATTTTATTTTATTTTTTGAGGTTATTGTGAATAGGACAGTTTTCCTAATTTCTTTTTCAGCAGGTTTATTATTGGAGTATAAGAAAGCAATTGATTAATATATGTTGATTCTGTGTCCTGCTTCTTTACTAAATATGTTTATTAGCTCTAGAAGTCTTTTGGTGGAGTTTTGGGGTCTTTTAAATATAGGATCATATTATTTGCAGATAGTTTTCATATTTCTATCTCTTTAATTTCTTTCTCTTGCCTGATTGCTTTGTATAGAGTTTCAAGGACTATCTTGAATAGGTGAGAGTGAACATTCCTTTCTTGTTCCTGCTTTTAGAGGAAATGTTTTCAGTTTTTCTCCATTCAGTATGATGTTGGCCTTGGGTTTGTCACAAATAGCCTTTACAACGTTGTAGTAAGTTCTTTCTATCCTTAGTTTCTCTAGTGTTTTAAACATGAGTGGGTGTTGAACTTTTTAAAATGTTTTTTCTGCATCTATTGAGATAATCATGTGATTCTTGTCCTTAGCTCTATTTATGTGGTGAATTACATTTATTGATCTGTGTATGTTGAACCAGCCTTGCATCCTTATAACTAAATCCACTTGATCATGGTACACTATCTTTTAAACATATTTTGTATGTGATTTGCCTATATTTTATTAAGATTTTTTGCAACTATGTTCATCAAGGATACTAGCCTGAAGTTTTCTTTCCTTGATATGTATCTGTCTGATTTTGGTATCAGGGTGACACTGGCTTCATAGAATGAATTTGGCAGTGTTCTTTCTTTTTCTATTACTTGGAATAATTTGAGGAGGATTTTGTATTAGTTTTTCTTTAAAGGTCTGGTAAAATTTAGCTGAGAATCCATCCAGTCCTGGGCTTTACTTGGTTGGAAGGCTTTTGATAGCTGCTACAATTTCATTGCTTGATTAAAAAAAAAATCGTCTTTTTATCCTCTGCTTTCATGATTTTATTGACTACATTTCCAGGCATTTTTTTGTTTGTTTCTTTTTGTCTACCTCCTGAGCAGTTTTCACCTTAATATTTGCAACAAAATAAGAAATTATAATTTTAGAAATGCCTTAATATTGTATTTGAATACAGTTCGTTATTACTACTCTATGAGGAGCTTCAGTTAAGACTTGAGTGCCTTTACTCTATTAGGCAATTTAAAATATCCCAGACCTTGCTCTGGACTTTAAGATTTTTGAAGTTCAAAGCAGATGTGTGTGGAAGAAAAACATCTGGTGAGGAGAACTTGCTTCATTGCGTGATGCTGTTTTCCTGCACTCCTCTGACGAGCGTCTGTTGAGCACGTTGGCAGGTTTGATAATTAATTAATGATGAGGGAATGAACCATCTATCTGAGGAACTCAGTTTTGCCTCACACTGCTTCTTTCTTCCCCACATGTCTGGCAAAGCCTTCAGAGTCTAGGACTGCTAATCCCACAGTTGTGTCTCAACTCAAACACTTGTCTTAGGCATAATTAGCTTAGAAATAAACAGATGGATGGCCTGGGACAGAGAGGGCTTAGTGTTGAGCAATTTAGTTTTATTATCAGTAACTTCAGAAACTTTTGTTGGAAAGTACATCAAAACTTTAAAAATTTAGTATTTTGAAAGAATATACTTGAAGTTCACAATTTCATGTGGATTTCTGTGTTTGCATTTTTCTTTTTGTAACATTTTATTTAAATATAATTTCTTACTTACATTTAAGTTGCAAGAATAGAACAGAAGGCACCCATGATTTTTTTCCCCAGATTTACCTAACATTCTCATTTCTCCCCATTCATTCCCTTTTTCCCTTCCTCTACACACACACACACACACACACACACACACACGCACACACACACACACACATGCACACACACACACACAGAGGTGAGGGGAGGGAGAGGGAGCAGGGTAGGGAGGTAGGGAGAAAGAGAGAAAGAAGAAGACAGGCATTTTTTTTCCTTAATTATTTCAGAGTGAAATGGCAATTTTGACTCCTTTATTCCTAATACTTCAGTGTGTATTTCTTAAGGCCATTCTTCTAGATAATCACAATGCACATATCAAAATCATAACATTTAATATTGATTGATTCCACACTACTATCTAGCCATTTCAAATACCAGCCATGTTCTCAAAAATGTCCATTCTAATGTCTGCTACATTACCCTGGTCCAGGATATAATCCATTACTGCATTTTGCATTTAGTGTCATGTTGTCTTTAAACTAGGGCAGCTTCTCATCCTCCTTTGTATTTTTTGATTTTGACAATTTTGAGGAGTTAAAACGAGATATTGAGTAGAGTGTTGCTAGATCAGGTTATTGGATGTTTCCTCATTCAAATTCTGGTTCTGTGTTCTTGGCAGAACACCATGTGTCTCAATGTGTCTTTTCTAAAGGCACATTTGTGCCTTAATTGGCCAAATTAGCTTTGATCATTTGGTTAAGTTGGAATCCACTGGTTTTTTTCACAGTGAATTTACAGTTTGCCACTTTATATTTAATATGAATTTTGTGAAGAGATATTTTGGTGTAAATAACCTCTCCCTCTTCAAATCTTTACCCACTAGTTTTAGCAACCATGATGATTTTTCTAACTCTGTTATTTCTTCTGTATTTATTTATTAGTTGGCTTTCTTCTGCCAGGAAGAGCTTATCTTTGCCATTTTTTCATTTATTTGCTTGGACCAATGTGGGCTCTTTGGTTCTTATTTTGAACAGTGATTATAATACATTATTCTCTTTCTTTTTTTAATTTAAAAACATTTTTTGGTAGTAGGGATTGAGCCCAGTGGCACTTTACCACTGAGCTACATCCCCAGACCTTTCTAATTTTTATTTTGAGACAGGTTCTTGCTAAATTGCTGAAGCTGGCCTAGAATGTGTGATCCTGCCTCAGCTTCCAGAGTTGCTGGGATTACAGGCGTGTGCCACTACACCTGGTTCACATTTATTTTCATAGACATAGATTTGGCCGGTGGGAGCCCTTTAAGCTGACCCTTGTTTCTTTTTGATGAGTCTCTTTCATTCTTTGAGGATTTTTTTACTTTCTACAACAAGATGGTTAAAATTCATTTTACATTTTCTCTGTCCCAGCTCTGGAAACAGCCTTTCTCCAGGAATCCTGGTTTCTTTTCCTACAGAATGATATTAGAAACCTAGACCTGGTGTGTGTGTGCATATGTGTGTGTGTGTGTGTGTGTGTGTGTGTTTTAAAAGAATCTATGCTATGGAATATTACATTTACTAAATCATTGTGTATAGTATATATGATTGTATATATGTTTAATGTTATGTTTCAAACAGAAGAGCATTTATTTTACATGTAATAATCATAATTTTTGACAAGAAAAAAATACATTTTTCATTTCACATAAATGGCATTACACAGTTTTGAGCACTAAATCATCTTGACATTTATGAAGGAGCAAATGGAAAGTGGGGAACTGAGTGTGTTAAATATAAAGCTATCTTTAACTGTTCTATTAAAAAGCAAAGATTTATTTTCCATCTGTGATCTGAATGTGCCTATTTGTGGTCTCTTTCACACAGTGGAATTTCTATGGAGCCACACAACAGAGAGCATGTGTGTTGGATATATGTCAGCCCAGGATGGGAAAGCCAAGGTAAGTGGGAAAAACTGGGCCACAACCTGAAAGCCTGATAGCCACTGTATAAACCTTTAACCAGTTAAGTTGATATAGATGAATTTTTTTTCACCTCTTGTGGGCAATAGCTCTGTGAACTTTATACAAATCATATTAAGATCACTTAATGATTCAAAAGAAAAACAGCAGATCTTTTTTACTTTCAGTAATGGAGAAAGGGGGATTAAAAAAACCCTGTCTTTTTCCACTTTGCTCCTCTTTGCCCATTGTGAATAGTTGGCAAAGAGGAAACTGGGAATTAGGAAAAGAAAATAAAAAATAAAACTGATGAACTGACATAGATGGATGATTCCGCAGAGTGTTGGAATAGATAAAGGAAACTGGGGCAATGTAAGATTAGCCCCTGGAAAGCCTCTCTGCATGTTGATAGCAGAGGTGGCTGACATGCTTCAAATTACCACATAGCTTATGCTCTGGTGTCTTCAGGGATGACCTGGAATGGTTTCTTTGTGTGAAGTCAAAGGGCTTTGCCTCTGTGCACCATATGCCTCAGAGAGTCGTAACAATTACATAGGTATCCATGTATCAATTCTTGAGTTGCTTGGCTTCTCTGGACTCATGACGGTTGAGCCTGTGAGTAAAATACATAATTTGTGGAATTTATTTTATATCAGTTTCATATTCTTCTTGTAAATAACATTTTTAGAAACAGCTGTGACACATGCCATTTACTTAACATTAAATGCCTCGGTTGCAAAACTATGAAGTCAGGCAGCCTCTTTTTAAAAGAAATGATTTACTCTACATATTTCGAAAGATCAAGTAAGGAAACCTCTGATATAAGCCATCTGAAACAGATGGAATCATTAACAAATAAAGAATAAATGTATAGTCATGCACCATATAAGGTTATTTTGGTAAAAAATGGGTTGTACATATAATGGTGATCTCATAAGATTTATATTGAACAAGCCTGATTAACAACACAAGTGGTTTATCAGGCATATGAATGATTTGCAGCCATTTAAGTTTCTCTCATACTTAACATATTGATCCTGATTAGATTTTAGAACATGCATGAGATATGCTTCAGCACCAAGGCCAGTCTGCTGGAGTACCTGCTGGTGGTCTGTGGAAGACACCTTATCATTTAACATGAAATACTATAAAGAAATTGGAGAGAACAGTGAACCCAAACATGTTTGACCTCCAGTTGTATCATTTGACATCTGGTAGATGTAGTTTTTATATTGTTGGTAAAGTCTTCAGCTGTGATAGTCTTGATTGGGCCAGCAGATACAGCTGTTTCCCTTGCCTCACTTGTAAATTATGTTTTTGACCTTCCTTTCAGAGAGTTAATCCCTCTCTCTTTTTTCCTCCTTTGGACTAGTGGACTACAAATGCTTTCCAGAAAAACAAAATAATTTTAATTCTAATGCTTTGGCTGCTGACTTCTGCTAATTTAAAAAAATAAAATCCTTTTTTTCCCCATAAACACTGGAATGTTATTGTATTATGAGTAAGACAAACTTATAGATGATAAGCTAGACTCGAAAGAGATAGGGAGCTATAGCAGAATTCGTTTTCCTTTTAAGAGAATAAGACTTGGACTTACCCCTTTGTTTTCTATATCTGAGACTCCTGGCTTCTCTGAAAGAATTGTTGTTTTGGAGGCTTTGTGAAATATGCTCTTCCATAAGATAGTCATGATAGCAAAATGAGTAAGGAAATATCTTTAAAAGTTATCTTTTTTTAAATTTAAAAACTATTTTTAAAGTTCAAAACACCACAAACAAGAGCAACAACTCCCCCCACCCCCAGTTTTCTAAAAATTCCCTGCTTTATCCTTGCTTCCAAACTCAGAAACTAAAGCTACTTGGCCACTTGAGTATTTTATATAAGTTAGTTGTTTGTAATTCAAGTTAAAAGCCTTGAATTAAAGCTCATCTCAAAATCATGCTGCTCAGAAAAGAATGAGTAATAATCAATATTATTTTGACCAGAATCCATATAGAATTTGAAGACAGCTAGATTCTTCCTCAAATTTCTTTTTCTAAAAAGAATATTCTTTTTTATGTAAATTTTTAAAAACTTATATATGACAGTAGAATGCATTACAATTCTACATATATATATGTATATAAAGCACAATTTTTCATATCTCTGGTTGTATACACAGTATATTCACACCAATTCCTGTCTTCATACCTGTACTTTGAATAATAATGATTGTCACATTCCAACATCATTAATTATCCCATGCCTCCTACTTTCCCCTCCAACCCCTCTGTCCTATCTAGAGTTCATCTATTCCTCCCATGGTCCCCTTATCCCACTATAAATCAGCCTCCTTATATCAAAGAAAACATTTGGCATTTGGTTTTTTGGATTGGCTAACTTCACTTAGCTTCATCTTCTCTAACTCCATCCATTTACCTGCAAATGCCATGATTTTATTCTCTTTTATTGCTGAGTAATATTCCATTGTGTATATATGCCACATTTTTTAATCCATTCATCTACTGAAGGGCATCTAGGTTGGTTCCACAGCAGTTTAGCTATTGTGAATTGTGTTGCTATAAACATTGGTGTGGCTGTGTCCCTGTAGTATAGTGTTTTTAAGTCCTTTGAGTATAGACCGAGGAGAGGGACAGCTGGGTCAAATGGTGGTTCCATTCCCAATTTTCTAAGAAATCTCCATACTGCTTTCCATATTGGCTGCACCAATTTTCAGTCCCACCAGCAGTGTATGAGTGTACCTTTTTCCCCCACATCCTTGCCAACATTTATTGTTGTTTGTATGCATAATAGGTGCCATTCTGACTGGAGTGAGATGAAATCGCAGAGTGGTTTTGATTTACATTTCTCTATTTGCTAGTGATGATGAAGATTTTTTCATGTATTTGTTGATTGATTTTATATAATCTTCTGAAAAGTGTCTGTTCAGGTCCTTGGCCCATTTATTGAGTGGGTTATTTGGTTTTTTTTTTTTTTTTTGGGGTGTTTAGCTTTTTGAGTTCTTTATATACCCTCGTGATTTGTGCTCTATCTGATGTGTGAGGGGTAAAGATTTGCACCCAAGATGTAGGTTCTCTATTCACCTCACAGATTGCTTCTTTTGCTGAGAAGAAGCTTTTTAGTTTGAGTCCATCCCATTTATTGATTCTTGATTTTAATTCTTGTGACACCGGAGTCTTATTAAGGAAGTTGTGGCCTAATCCCACATGATGGAGATTAGGGCCTACTTTTTCTTCTATTAGACACAGGGTCTCTGGTTTTATTCCTAAGTCCTTGATCTATTTTGAGTTGAGTTTTGTGCATGGTGACAGATAGGGGTTTAATCTCATTTTGTTGAAAAAGAATATTCTTATAATTATATAATTTAATTTAGTTTCTATAGCATAAGGCAAAGAAATTTATTTTTAATGGAACCAAAATTAAGGCTTTGATACTAGTTGGATTTAAAAACTATATTGCCCCATATCCTAGATAGTAGATGGTTTAATGAACAGTTTTTCATAAATGCTCAGTGTATGTGAACTACTGGAATAAAATAGATTTTTTAAATGGCATGGAACTTATTCAAGTATAATAAGTGAAATTAGATTTTTTAAAAATATGTAGAGGCCACTCTTTATAACAAGAGTAAAAATGTAATAATAAAAATTCCTCAAGAAGGAATAGTCTGTTTTATAGTTTTATCTCTAGAGATTTATTATTAGTTGTGGGGAAAATAAGAACTATATAATGGAGAATCCAGGCAACAAACAACTCAATTGTGTGATCAAAATACCACCATTGAGGGGCAGATGGATAGTATGTACCTCTGAATGTGATAACCTGAGAAGGATACAACATAATTTATACATAGTATTCTGTCTGGATGTACATAACCTGAACATAATCATGAGAAAACATCAAATAAATCAGAAATGAGGAACATGCTGAAAAGAAAGAAAAAAGGGACTATTCACCAAAAATGTCAGTGCCATAAAGACAAAGGCTGCACAAATATTTCAGATTATACAATACTGAAGCAACAATGACAACTAATGGCAATAACTGATCTTAGACTGGATTACATATGAGAGGGGGGAATGTCATAAACACATTATTAACTCAGCTTGAATACTGGAACATGAGTAGTAAAAATGAATTATATAATCATTAAATTTACTAAGGCTGATAACTGTATTGGGATGAATAGGGAAATATCTTATTTTTTGAAAAATTACACTGAGGTTTCTAAGGGTAAAAGGCCATAATATATATAATGTCTTCTCAATGGTTTAGAAAAAATATTATGTGTATGTGTGTATGAATGAATGAATGTGTGGATAGATAGTACATTATAAAGCAAATGGAGCAAAATGTTTACAATAGGTGAATCTTAGTAAAGGATGCATTGTTTCTTCAACTGTTCTGTAAGAGAAAAATTATTTTCAAATGAAAATTTTCAAAATATATCATTCTTGCATATTATGGCATATTTGATTATTTCTTTGGGCCTCACACTTGAAATGATATAGTTCAAAAAATATCATCCTTGGTTTATAACCAATTCTGCATTTAATGAATGAACACATTACTCCAAACTCCTGCCTTTATTTCACTTGGAGTTATTCACTGAATTAACCAAAAAATATTTAAACAACAATACATTTTTTTAAAAATTTGTTATAATTAGTTATACATGACAGTAGAACGCACTTATATACTTTGATGTATCATACATAGATGGGATATAATTTCTCATTTTTCTGAGTATACATATTGTAGAATCACATTGGTCATACAGTCACATACATACAGTAATAATGTCTGTTTCATTCTACTATTTTTCTTATCCCCACATCCCCTTCCTTCCCCTCCTCTCACTTCCCTCTACCTAATCTAAGGTAACATTATTTTTTTTCTTTTGCATTACAATTTTTAATACACATAAATACCACACTTTTTGTATTTCTGTTTGTATATAAAGTATGTTGACATCCAATTCAAGTCTTCATATATGTACTTTGTATAATGATGACCATCACGTTCCACCATCCTTGTTACTCCCCTACCCCCTCCTTTCCCTCCACCCCTCTTCCCTATCGGGAATTCCTCTATTCATCCCATGCTTTCCCTCCCTATCCCCAAAATGCTCATTATCTCTAGCAATCAGAGAAATGCAAATCAAAACCACTCTAAGATATCATCTCACTCCAGCTATTATGAAGACAAACAACAATAAGTGTTGGCGAGGACGTGGGGAAAAATGTACACTCATACATTGCTGGTGGGACTGCAACAGTTTGTGCAGCCAATTTGAAAAGCAGTATGTAGATTCCTTGGAAAACTGGGTATGGAACCACCATTTGACCCAGCTATTCCTCTCCTTGGACTATATCCAAAGGACTTAAAAATAGCATACTACAGGGACACAGCCACTTCAATGTTTATAGCAGCACAATTCACAATAGCTAAACTGAGGAGCCAACCTAGAAGTCCTTCAGTGGATGAATGGATTTTAAAAAATGTGGCATTTATACACAATGAAATTTTACTCAGCATTAAAAAGAACAAAACCATGGCATTTGCAGGTAAATGGATGGTGTAGGAGAAGATAATGCTAAGTGAAGTCAACCAATCCCCCCAAAAAAATACCAAATGTTTTTTCTGATATAGAGAGGTTGACTCAACAATACATTTCTTAAAAATACTTTGTGAGCTCTTTCTATAGTAGTAATGATTGTTTTCTGTCTGGATCTATGAGAGATTAAGCTTTCATTATGAAAGTTCTATCACATTAGGGTACCTTTCAGAACATTACTCAGCTTTTTGTTTTAAACAAAAATATCAACAAATATTTATTCATGATATTCCTCTGTTCTGTGTGTCAAGACCTATGACATACTTTGACATATGTTAATGAAACAGGATGAATGTTGCCCATGCTATTATTTCCTTTTGATCAGGCAATGGTTTCTTAGATATGACCCCAAAAGTACAAGCAACAAAAGAAAAATTAAATGTGACATCATAAAATTAAAAACTTGGTGCTTCAAGGAACACCATCAAGAAAGTTCACACCTATAATCCCAGTGGCTCCTGAGTCTGGGGCAGGAGGATTGTGAGTTCAAAGCCAGCCTCAGCAACTTAGTCCCTAAGCAACTCAGTGAGACCCTTTCTCTAAATAAAATATAGAAAAGGGCTGGGGATGTGGGATTCAGTAATTAAATGCACCTGGGTTCAACCCTGATTATAAATAAAAAAAGGAAAAGAAAAGAAAAGAAAGAAAATGAAAAGGCAAGCCACAGAATAAGAAAAAATAGGGCTGGGGTTATGGCTCAGCAGTAGAGTGCTTGCCTAGTACATGTGAAGCACTGCTTCGATCCTTAGCACCACATAAAAATAAATTAAAAAATAAAGGTATTGTTTTCATCAAAAAAAGAAGAAAGAAAAATATTTGCAAATTATATACTTAGTAAAGACTTGTATCCCTTGAGAATATATTTTAACTTAATAATAAGAAAAATGGGCAAAGGATTTAAAAGACATTTCTCCAAAGAAGATATACAAGTAGCAAATAAGTATATGAAAATATTCTCAACATCAGAAGTCATTAGGGTAATACAATCAAAACCACAATGATATCCTACTTTCCATCCAACTAGCTGGCTATATAATCAAAAAGATGAACAAAATAACAAGTGTTAGTAAGGATGTGGAGAAATTGAAACCCTTAGGAATTTCTGTTGGGAAGGTAAAAACAGTGCACCCCTGCTTTGAAAAAGAGTTTGTCAGTTCCTAAAAAAGTTAGATATAAGAGTTGCCATATTGCCCAGCAATTCCATACCTCTTAAGGATATACCCAGGAAAATTTAAAAAGATGTGTTCACACAAAAATTTATACATAGATGTTGATAGCAGTATTATTTATATTAGTTAAAAAGCCAGATAACCCAAATGCCCATCCAGTGATGAATGGATAAAAAATGTGATATGCTATGTCTTTTGAAAACTATAGAAGGTATTTCTCCCATCTGATTTAGTATTCAGATTACTTATATTCTCAAAGTTCAAGTATGTAAAATAATTATAGGTATCTGCAAATCAGATGTAATTTGTGTGGCCTTTTAACCCCTATTGTATTAATAACATTTTCAATGACAACCTTACTACTTGCATATGTGCTTGCATATATTTATATAGATTGATCACATTCTAAAATTTAAATATATCAGTAATAGTTTCAGAAATGTGATATATTTATACAATGGAACATTATTCAGCTATAAAAAGGAAGGGAATACTGATACATACTGTAGCCTGCATGAACTTTGGAAACCTAAGTGAAAGAAGATAGACACAAAAGGCTAAATATTGTATGATTCCATTTATATTAAGTGCCTGGAATTGGAAATCCATAGAGACAGAAAGTGGATTAGTGGTTGCAAGTGAAAAGGGGGAAGGATATGGGGAGTGACTACTAATGAGTATGGGGTTTCTTTTTGAGGTAATGAAAATATTCTGAAATTAGAAAGTTGCACACTTTGTAAATATACTAAAAGCCACTGAATTGAACACTTGATTTAAATGAGTAAATGTTATGGCATATGAATTATGTCAGTAAAGTTGTTAAACTATCAACCAATATAATTTACTGTATTACCAAAATAAGGAGAAAAAATATATTTGTTCCGATACCATAGATTTTTTAATTTTTTAATTTGTTTTAATTTAGCCATATGATTTTTTTCAACTTCTATTTATTATAAAAACTTCAAAATAACAGAAATGGGAGGAACTTCCTCAATCCAATAAAAGGGCAATTGCCAAAAACCTATGACTAAAATCATACTTATTGGTGAAACATGGAATATTTTTTCTAACACTTAGAACAGGAAAATACAGTTTCATTCACATTACCTCCATTCAGTATTTTACTGGAATTCCAAATTAGTACAATAAAATAAGTAAAAGAAATAAAAGACAAAAGTTGGAAAGGAAGCAATAAAAAACTACAGTTTTTCTCAGATTATATGGAATGAATCTAACAAATGATGTACTAGACCTTTCTCCTGGAAACTACAAAACCTTGCTGGAAGAAAAAAATTAAGAAAACCTAAATAAATGGAGATATTATTCATGAAATATAAAACTCACAGTAATGCTAAGATAATCATTCTTTCCAAATTTATTCATAGATTCAAAGCAGTCCTAATCAAATTTCAGCAGTTTTTTGTTCTATAACTAAGCTGGCTTTAAAATTTATATATGGAAATTTAGAGGACCTATAATTGTAAAAATCAACTTTAAAAGAGAAGATGAAACTTAGAGGGCTTATCCTACTGGACTTTTATGACTTACCACAGGGTTACTATAGTTAAGACAGTGTTCCCCAATAGAAGACAACCCTGAACTCAGTGTATCAGAAGTTCTGAGATCAGCAGGAATACCACTTTAGTCTTCTGCAGTTTAAAGGAAGGAGATTACCAGATATGCTGATGCAGCAAGATCCAACAGAAACCGCAGATATTATACAATCACTATATTAGAAATATAGATGGGAACTTGTGACTCAAGAATTAGGATTTATCCAGTGCTGGAAGTCCAGAATAATCACTGGCAGTGTAGATGCCATTTTTCATCAAAGGAAGGAGCTGTCTTTACAATAAAGAATTTCACATTACAAATGAAAAATTATATACCCAACTGTAATAAAATATTATTTAAAAAGTGAAGGAGATACTTTAAATGAACACTTGTATCTCATAATAGATGGATCTTAGTTTCTTCACAAACTTACCTATTATTTATGTACTCTATACTGTACTTCAAGTAAGATTATGTTTTAAAAGTTAGTCTATTAATGTTTTCTTGATTACCAAGCATTCCCAGGATTGAAATGTTAAGAGCATACTATTACTAGTAAACTATCACAGGTTTCTCATAATTTCACTTTTATTTCAGTCTGCTTGGGGATGGAAATAATTTGCCAGACAATTGCTGTTTTGAAAGTGAATGAGAGTCAGTGAAATGATGACCCCATTATTTATTCTTAATTCTCTTATTAAATTATAAGGTTATGTAAATATAATTAGCTTAATAAATGTTTCCTATTCTTTAAGAGTGAAAATATAACCTAGGTAAAACAGGTAACTTTGTGATATTTTGATCTGGAAGATAATGAAAGATTATTTGTAAATAATAAAAGATTATACTCAGAAAACAAATTAAAAGATCACAATGAATATAAAATAGGAATAAACAGTGGGCTAGCAATTATAATTGTTTGAGGAATGTAACAAGAAGTCATTTATTATTTGATTGTTTTACCATTTTGATTGTGATTATGTGTCTTTTTTTTTGCAGTGTAGAGTATTGACCAGGGACTCAAGCATACCAGGCAAAGTGCTCTACCACTGAGCATATCATCAGCCCTGTATATCTTGGTGACCATTAACTTTCTCAAATTTAATGTCCAAAAACTTCACAAAATCATCCTAAATATTTACCTAAGTAAAGCAGTTTATAAAACATTAATAAGGTCTTCCTGTGCCAAGGGTAAAAGCCTCACAGAGCTAAATAAATTCTCTTCTATATCTTTAAAAGAACCCAGAAGCATTGTGTTTCATGAATAAAGCCAGATACAAAAGAGTGCTGGGTGGATTATTCCATTTGTACCAAGTTCTGGCATAACTAAGATATGGTTATACAAACCCAGAAATGCTTATAAAAGGAACATGAAGGAATTTGGGGGCATAATAGAAATAGTCTTTACAGAAAACTTTCTATTTATATTTTGGTTTTGTGGTTATACAAATTGTCAGAAGTCATCAAACCATTCAGTGAATGTCTATACATTTCATAGAATGTAGGCTATGACTATTTTTTGGAAGTCTGAAAATAAGTATTAGCAAGACCATACAGAGGTAGTGTGGTGGAATGATTAAAAGAATGGGTTTGGGACTTAGTCATGCTTGGATTTAGATCCCAGAGTCCATGCTTTAAAACTCAGGGCATATTCTTGGTTTCCTTATCTTTAAAGAGGGACTATCACTACTTGTTTGATAGCATTCTGAAAATTAATTGAATGTTATAAGTGAAGTGTATGTAATAGAAACTTCATTAATTATGATGGTCATTGATGGTGATGATAGTTGTAAAGGATGTGGAAATTGTGAAGGATATCAGAGTCATTACACCACACAGCTCCCCAATACCCATTTACACTATAGTTGTGCTCTTGAAGGTGTCATTTACATGTACTCAGATGATCAATATTTCCTGGATTTTCACCCTGTTTCCTAGGTGGAGATGGTAGGTTTGGATAAAACCTTACTAACATGTAAGTATAAATGAACTGACAATAAATTCAGAGGTCCCAGGACAGGGGAAAAAAAGGGAAGGATGGGGGGAATTGAAGAAACCAGAATGGATACCCACCCCCATATCTGTAGTTTAGGTCAATATGGTGGTAATGAAGCCTTTTCAAAAACTATTCGACTGGAGGTTTATCAGCTTAACAGTATAACAACTTAGTTTTTTCTTTCTTTTTGAAATCTAAGGTTTGCCTGTAATATTTCTTATAAACTCACCTAAAATAATACTTCTTTTAAAAGTAAAAGGGGAAAATGTTGCTTACTAGCTACTTTTAAATTTGTCTTACATGAGCCTTGAGCAGACTGGCAGTCTTCTTGGATTCCATTTAGCATTGGTCAGTGGAGTGCCTTTGAGTTATATTGATGATGCATACCTTAAAAGAGTCTTCAGTTCAGATGGTAGCAGCTGGTGACACTGGGTCAGCCAATGGATTTATTGGGCTATATGGATTTATTAGTACTTATGGATTTGTTGGATTATATTTTAGATTTATCAGAGTCATCTAGATGCAAGTTTGGCTTTATCCTAAACCAAATTTTAGTTGCTTTTGATAATGTAGTCCTCATATTACCCAACAACTGAAGGCATCTGATTCCTGGCAGGAAGCCAGCTGCCTCAAGATAGTAGGTTAGGTACCACCAAAAAGCTATGTACTAAGAAAACATACCAGACAGCTAAATTTGGCAAATGTACTAATAGACCACAGGAAAAGTGGCTAATCAATGATTTCAACTTATACCTTTTAAGTTTGCCCAGAATTTCAAATGTAGAAAATTTTATTTCTTTTCCATGCTCTCAGAGCTGTCAGTAGGATCCCACTGGGTCTATTTAGAAAGTCCTTTAGACAATCAGAAGATTGCAGAAAATTGAATATGTGAAAAGCAAACTGTAAGACAGAACTTTCCTCAAGTTCTGAGGAAAAACAAGTTAATTTCTAAGAGTAGTTGGTAACTTTAGTTTTGCCTAATTAGTCTTACACCATCAACTTCTTCCAAATGATTCATCTGACATTGCTCCAAAGCAATAAATAGAATAACCACAAAGAGGGAATTCACTGTGTTGGCAAAAGCATAAATCTTCTCAGAGTTACGAACCATATTTGTTCAAGTAAATCTCATTTTAACCATGGTATTTGGTTAGATCTGTGCAAAGATAAATATCTAGTACTTGGACTAGTAGAATTTCCATGTTAGTTGAAAAGAGGGAATAAACTTTTATTTTGGTTATAGCAACATGAAAAATAATGAAAACACAAATTCCTCTACATAGTTACATGGTTTTCAATCATAATTGTGAACTTAACATTAGAGTGTCACTTTGTTATCTTCTAGTACCCAACATTTTAGACAGATATGTACTGTTGCAGGCAGAAGGGTGCCTGCTGTTTTCCCACAGGACATATACCATGGCATGTAAATTAGACAAGTGTACTTGAGAATGATTACCCTTAATACCTATAGTGAGTGAGTAATGATTACATAATGGTGTTTTCTTTCTTTTAGTTGGGAAGTGGTAGACAAGTGATGAAAGAAATCTTTTCTTGTGTGTGTGTGTGTGGTTTTTTTTTGTTTTTTTTTTTGCCGGGTAGGGGTAATCTCAAGCAAAGACGGTAATCTTGGTCTTGTTGTTCTTATTTTGTATAAGTAATTTCCTAACCTGAAGCAAGGTTTTGGTTTCTATGATTGTAAATATTCAGGATCCTCCATTGACTTTATGCTATAACAACTTTTATTACATTATTTTATTAAATACATGAATAACAATAATAGAATTGACTAAGGATATAGTATATGTGGTAGTACCAATGGCCACACAGGGTCTAGCACATAGTAGGCCTTTTGTAAATATATCTTTAATAAGTGACTCCATGTTGGGATTTAGGGGAGAACTGCTATGGACACAAGATTTTGTCCCCACGGTCCTTCCTTTTCAGTAATCTCTAGATTTGAGATAAAAAAAGCTGGATAAATCAAATCAGTTTTTAAACATTTTTTAAAATTATATAAACATTTTAAATTTACATAAAATACTAAATTTAACATATGGTTTAAACATTTTAAATTTTATTTAAAAACTGATTTATTTCCTCCTATAAGAGCAGAAGACTTGACAATGAAGCAAACAAGTGGTCATCATTCTGGTGAGGCCTGGGTACTTCTTTGACAGTCCTATACCTGGTCTGCCTGCCTTACAGGCATGTAAGAGTGACCCCTGTTGTAGATTTTGAGCCCTAAACAAAGTCTGTCTGCTAGAATACATATTCATCCCCATATCATTCACCCAACAAAGATAGTTTCTGTATTTTTTAAGGTCTTCATGTTGGAATGCCCATTCTATTTAATCCTAAGGACTAAAAATTCTTTTGTGATAGAAACTATGTGTGTTTTATGTCTTGTATATAAAGCAGTAATGTAAATTGGTGAAAACATTACATTTTAGTATTAACTAATTGAGACATTTGGCTATGGTTAAGCTATTCTATTTACATTCCTTTCAAATACTTCTGGATACAATAAATGGTAGGTACTGACAATTTACTTTTATGCTCTTGAGCTGTCATCACTGTACTTACATGTTTGGATTGTACTGTCTGCTGCAGTGTTGAAGGGATGAAAAGAAACTTAATTAAGGATGGGGATTATATTAACACTGCTGTTATGAGATGCTCAAAATACTTGCACACAGCTTTTTCTTGAAATAGAAAGAGTAATAGTATTTTAAATGTGCCCTCTGTAATAGGTGAGAAAGCCAATAATTTCCAATTTCTTCCATTGATGGTTCTTAGAGATAAAAGTTTGAATAGTTAGAATGTACTAACTATACTGCTCCATTAAAAATGTCTATGATACATATTTTTTTAAATTTCTACAAGTTTTCAAAGGTTCATAGTCAGACAGGAAGTCTTTAAATTGAAGACCTCTGAGGTATGATAAGTTCCTTAATCTAGAAATTTATGGTTTTTGTTCAGTATGCCATATTTTTGGAAAAAAATAAAATTTATAAGATTTTTCACCATCAAAGATGACAAAAATGCATTTCTTTAAAACTTCATTTAACCAGCAAGAACTTATTACAGAGGCTAGTAATGACTGACTAGCAAGGATATCTGAGTTATTTGACTTTTCAATTTTTTGCTATTAAAAAAAAAACTCAGTTTGCTTAGGAGAAGAATTTTGACAAAAAAAAAACAATCTCTCTTCTTTTTCATGAATTATTTTTTAAATAAACACTACTGATTACCTTCGATATTTAGGTGCTTTTCTGGGGATATAAAAATGGGAGAAATAGACAAGGATCCCTGTGCTAGCAGATTTAGATGCTTATGGAGGAAACAATAAACAAGATAAATCATGGCATATACTTGGCAAGGAGATGGAAGCTGGATGGATTAAGACAGTATTAGGTAGGCTTCACTGAGAAGGTGACATTTAAATAGTGTTGGAAGATTTATGGGAGTGAGGCAGGAACATTCCAGGCATAGGGAACAGCAAGTGCAAAGACCCTCAAGTAGGAGTGTGCCTGCTATGTTGTAGGAGCAGTGAAGAAGTCAGTTTTAATGGGTTGTAATAGCGGTGGAGGACCAGATCATGTAGTCATTGTCAGAATTTTGACTTTTCCTTTGAGATGGTAGCCGGAAACATGATTTTACTTGCATTTTAAGGGACCACTCTAGAGCTGAGAGTGGTAACGAAGACCTGTAATCCTGGCTACTCACAAGGCTGACACAGGGGTATTAAAAGTTCAAGGCCTGCCTGGGCAATGTAGTGAGATCCTGTCTCAAAATAAAATTTTAAAAAAGGGCTGGAGCTATAGCTCATTGGTAAAGCACTTGCCTAGCATGTGTGAGGTACTGGGTATGATCCTCAGTACCACCAAAAAAAATAAAAAGAGGCTAGTCCTGCTGAAAGAGAGGCAGGTAGGAGGTCATTGTCAGGTAAGTGATGATAATGACTGGACTTGAGCATTAGCCATACAGATGATGCGAAGCTGTTGTCTTCTGTGTATTTTTTAAGATAAGGCAATTAGAATTTGCTGATAGGTTGAATGGAAATATGAGGGAAATAGAAAAGGCTCCTAAGATTTGGGTCTAAATAGTTAGAAGAGTAGGGTTGCCATTTACTTAGGTGGAAGGGAGGAAAATTTGAGGGAAAGAAGTGGGAATCTTGTTAGACATGTTAATTCTGAGATACCTGTTAAGTATTGAGTGGGCATGTCCAGAAGATAGTTGGATGCATATGTCTGGAGAGAAGACTAAACTGGGGATATATATACATTTGGGAATCTTGGATGATATCACCAAGGGAGTAAATACGGACAAGAGAAGAGAGACTTGAAGAACTCCTTTAATTTGGAGAACCAATCAAGGGGACTAAGAAGTCATGATAGAGGTAAGAAGAGAGGAAAAATGAGCATAATATTTTAAACACTGAAGGAAGAACTATTTTCAGGGAGGAGAGTGTGATCAACTTTACCACATGATTGTTGCTGGGCCTCTTGAAATTAGGGAAGTTGAATTTGACATTGGAAACCATTTTGTTAAGAGGGGAATAGTACAGAGGTCAAGGTAAAAACCATGACGGTAGAGGTTTACAAGAGAAAGAAAGGAAAGAATTTGAGGTCACAAGTGTGAACAACTTTTTCAAAGAACTTAAATGGAAGTAAAGAAAGAGAGTGGTAACTAGAAGAGGAGGTAGAATTGATACTTCACTATACACACTACAGATATTTTTCTATGAAGTAAATGGAAAACAAGTGGTTCAACTTACTGAGATACCTGGAACACTCCAACATGTACTGGTTGGGGAGGTGAGAAAAAACCAGCACAGGAAACTGAGATTCAGTTTTGGAGTCAAATAAAGGGAAGTCTGAGAATATTTGTTGTAATAATTGCAGGTATGACTGGTATTAAAGGATGCCATGCCTTCACATTCAGGATGAATTGGCTTAAACAGATTTCTTGATTGTAGTATGTCTGAATTTTTTGTGCTCCTGTACCTAACTATGTCTAAGAATGGAATGAGGCAGAGCAGTAAGTTTGCCACACTGCCCTCCCCTCCTTTCCTCTCCTCTCCTCTCTTCTTCCTCCAGAGAGTACCTCCCAGGACCCAGCAGAAGTCAGCTAGGGAAATTTAGGTCACAGTGTCTTAACAGTTCTTTGAAGTTGCATGGGTCTGGTCGATAAGAAGTCAAAAAGCAGGTGATTTTGACAAGGAAAACTTTCTTTAAAGAATTTGTTTGGTTTTTAATTTTACTCCTCCTAAATTCCTCACTGACAGATCAACTGAGATTCTCAGGAAATAGTCCATTACACAAATAGTAGTTTTACTCTTTATGATTGTTTAAACATTAGCCTTTCATTTCATTTCAAATACCAGATGCTCTTGAAAAGAGTAATATCAATGTTATCTGGTAGCTTACCAACCAGAAGACTGTAACTGATGTTTTGGATTTTCACCTACTACAAACAATGAGGATGTTTCGACCTCCCCAGAAAGTTATTTACAAAGAGGAGACTAGGCAGCTCTCTTTACCAAGAAAATGGTGGCCTAGAACCTCCCCTATGGACCTTAGGGGAAGCCCCCAGCATCTGCGTAGAAGTTGGGATCAACTGAACCCTCATTCTGCAGAGCCCAGATAGATTATTTCCTTTTAGCTTAGTATCTCCCTGCCCCTTCAGAGAAGAAATGCCTGAGTCAAGTTACAGATCTAAGGTCTCACAGTTACAAAGTTGTGGAGCTAAGTGAGTCCAGACACACAATCTTTTTTTTTTAAATTTTTTTAGTTGTTGATGGACCTTTATTTATTTATATGTGGTGTAGAGAATTGAACCCAATGTCTTATACATGCTAGGAAAGTGCTCTACCACTGAGCTACTACCCCAGCCCTAGACACACAATCTTAACTCCAGAACTCAAGCTTCTAATCACTTAAAACCTCATGACTTTGGGAGTCACAAACTAGGAAGTGACTTAATTAGAGAGGTATATTTGAGAATTTCAGCATGTAAATGCTATACAAAACAAAACTGGATAAGATCACCAATGGAGAGAATATAAACAGGGAGAAAAAGAAAAGAAGAAGAAGAAGAGGCCCAACTTCGAGGAACTCCCATCTTTATAAATTGGGGAGGTGAAGAAGAGCCATCAAAGGATCCTGAGGAGTTGTGGCTAGAGATGTTGAAGGAGAACCTGGTGAGCATGGGCTAGAAATCAAGGAAAGAATGTGTTTAAGGGAGAAGAGTGTCACCTTTTTCAGATGCTGTTGCTGGATCTTGTGTGGACATCAGTTACCATGTTCATTCTTTTTTTTTTTTAAGTAGTCTTAAAGAGTAGAGTGGAGACATAGTCATACCGTCCCAGATGAGTCTAGAGCCATAAGGAAAGTAAGAAAAATATATAGATTAGTTAATCAATTAGTTATGATCATATTGCTTTATTAAACACTCACTAAATCATACTGCTACATAATTGAGAAAAGGAAAGAAATGACAAGGAAAAAAATTCCAATCCTGGTACTAAATGAATTCCCCTGGGATACAGTGAGCTATTCCACATTATCTACTATTAATATTTTGTAACTGATTTTTTTTTGGTATGTTTTCTTTTCTTTTTTTCATTTTTTATTTATTTTATTATTTTTTAAAATACACGACAACAGTGGAATGCATTACAATCCTTATTATACATATAGAGCACAATTTTTCATATCTCTATAAATAGAGTATGTTCACGCCAATTTATGTCATTATACATGTACTTTTTTGCATTACAATTCTTAATACACATATATACCACAATTTTTCATATCTCTGTTTGTATATAAGGTATGTTGACACCCAATTCAAGTCTTCATACATGTTCTTTGTATAATGATGACCATCACATTCCACCATCCTTTTACATGAAATCACATATACTGATTTTTTGTTTCACTATTTTACATAAAATAGCACATGTTATTAAATAATATTTTAAAAATCAGAGTTTTAAATGTCTCTACCATCTCAGTGTGCACCATTAACATTATGGAATCACAGATGTATTTTCATAGAGGCTTTGCCCTGGTAGAAGTGGAAGTACAGGTCCCCAAGGAAGGCTGAAAAATCTAGCCTCCTGGGATACTTTGGTATGGTGAGCTTTGGTAGGTGGTCTTCAGATTACCCTCTCAGAACACTGCTTTTTAGGGTTAGGTTGAATCTAAGAAGGTGGGACAGATTTCCAAGACCAAGTGAGACTCTAATTAGTTATTAGAAGGGCTAATAAAAAAATGCAATATCTAGATTCTAGGAAAATTTAGAGACATGAACTTTTTAAAAATTATTTAAACATTTATAGGGACATTCTAAGATAAAACTATGTAGTATGTCACAATCAGAAAGGACCCTGGATATAATTAAGTCCAAGTTTTTATTTTTACCTGTAAGAATGCCAAGATCCAAAGCTAGTGAATTTCTTGTCTAGAGATTATTCAGTCCATTAGCAGCAGATTTCAGGCTTAAACCTAGAGTTCTTCTGTTAGATTTAGATATGAGATCTATCCCAAAAGCTGATGTGTAAGACAATGCAAGAAAAAAGGTGAAGTAATTAGGTTATGAGAGCCTTAACCTATTCAGTGCATTAATCCCCTGATAGGGATTAATTGGGTGGTAACTGAAGGCAGGTAGGGTGTGGCTGGAGGAGGTAAATCCCTGGGGGCCTTTGGGGTATATATTTTGTCTTTGTTGGGTAGAGTTCTCACTCTGCTTCCTGGTGTGATGTCCTGAACTACTTTCCTCTGCCATATCTTGGGCCCTGAGGAATGAATTAGCCATCTGTGGACTGAAACTTCTGAAACTGTGAAGCCCAAATAAACTTTTTCTACTTAAAATTGTTCTTAAGAGAGGTAAATAGGGAGCCTACATCATGGGAACAAATTTTTACTCCTCACACTTCAGATAGAGCCCTAATATCCAGAGTATACAAAGAACTCAAAAAATTAAACAATAAGATAACAAATAACCCAATCAACAAATGGGCCAAGGACCTGAACAGACACTTCTCAGAGGAGGACATACAATCAATCAATAAGTACATGAAAAAATGCTCACCATCTCTAGCAGTCAGAGAAATGCAAATCAAAACCACCCTAAGATACCATCTCACTCCAGTAAGATTGGCAGCCATTATGAAGTCAAACAACAAGTGCTGGCGAGGATGTGGGGAAAAGGGTACACTTGTACATTGCTGGTGGGACTGCAAATTGGTGTGGCCAATTTGGAAAGCAGTATGGAGATTCCTGGAAAAGCTGGGAATGGAACCACCATTTGACCCAGCTATTCCCCTTCTCGGACTATTCCCTGAAGACCTTAAAAGAGCGTACTATAGGGATACTGCTACATCGATGTTCATAGCAGCACAATTCACAATAGCTAGACTGTGGAACCAACCTAGATGCCCTTCAATAGATGAATGGATTAAAAAATGTGGCATTTATACACAATGGAGTATTACTCTGCACTAAAAAATGACAAAATCGTGGAATTTGCAGAGAAATGGATGGCACTAGAGCAGATTATGCTAAGTGAAGCTAGCCAATCCCTAAAAAACAAATGCCAAATGTCATCTTTGATATAAGGAGAGCAACTAAGAACAGAATAGGGAGGAAGAGCAAGAGAAGAAGATCACCATTAAACAGGGTCGAGAGGGGGAGGGAAAGAGAGAGAGAAGGGAAATTGCATGGTAAAGGAAGGAGACCCTCATTGTTATACAAAATTACATATAAGAGGAAGTGAGGGGAAAGGGGAAAAAAATAAGAGAGAGAAATGAATTACAGTAGATGGGGTAGAGAGAGAAGAAGGGAGGGGAGGGGATGGGGGATAGTAGAGGATAGGAAGGGCAGCAGAATACAACAGACACTAGTATGGCAGTATGTAAAAAAGTGGATGTGGAACTGATGTGAATCTGCAGTATGTATACGGGGTAAAAATGGGAGTTCATAATCTACTTGAATCAAATGTATGAAATATGATATGTCAAGAGCTTTGTAATGTTTTGAACAACTAATAATAAAAAAAGGCATGTAGTCCAATAAAGATATCTTAACAAAGACTAAAAAAAAAATTGTTCTTGTCAGGTCTTTTAGTCACAGCAGCAAGAAACTGACTAAAACTCATTCTGAAATTGGTTATTAAAATCTGCGACACTAGCTTTTTTGAGCATGCTTTATTTTACCCTGAAAAACTGCTTCATCATAGGCCACCTGCAGTGAAAGGGGAAACAGAGCTCAATTTAACATCCTTCTTCAAAGTAAGGCTTTGTGGGCATAAAGAAAACCCTAAATTTGGAGTCCAGAGGCATTCATTCATATCTCGGTTTTTCCATTTCCTCTTTGACCATAGTAAACCACGTAACCATTCTATGACTTGCCTTTTGTGTGTGTGTGTGTTTTTTCCAGTTGAACAATAGGTATAGAATACATCCTTCTACCTGATAGGGTATTTTGAGATCTCATCAATGTAAAAGTACTGTGGAAACTAAAGCATGTAAAGATGGGGACTTGTTATTTTATTAAGATTTCACAAGGACCTAGTTTCTATATTCTACAAAGACATTTATTGCCTTTACAGAAAGATCCATGTGTGTTTCATTCTTCTGTTCTTCTATAAGAAGTGAAGAATAAATATGTGCTAAATAGTGGAGAGCTTTTATCACCTTTAGCAAAGGGAATATTCATGATAATTCTCCATGTGAGAGGTGGGATAATAGTTACTGTTAGGCTTGCAGTGTTTATGTGGGTTCACTCATAGGGCTTTTAAGCTAAAAATAGGAGGGAACTCTTGTCTGATGTTCCCTCTAACTGAAATGTGGTGTCAGTAGGCATGGTACAAGAAGAAACAAAAGTGACCGTGAGCCTGAGACAACATGCTGTTCTCATCAGAGAGTATTTTAATCTTATTTTAAGGCTCCTTGGACATGATATTTTTATTTGAGAACAATAGAACTTTTTGCCCTTTATATAGCCCTGTTTTGGTGCTAACACTGAAATTTACCATAGTGCTGTCATTGTGTTTTTTTCCACATTTGCCAATGGATCTTTTATGGCATACTTGTTTTAAATGTGGAAAACAAGGTAGGGGTTGCATACAGTAAAATGACAAACATATGGAATTGATTCTTCATGTTGTTGATATCTCTGATATGTTAGGTTGAACTTGAGAATCTTCAGATTGCTCCGGCCTATTTACTTTTAATGTAAGACAGTGGTGGAATAGAAATAAATACTCATTTTTTTTATTTATTAACAATATATGCGAAAGTTAAATAAAATCAGCATTAGGGATCTCAAAACTCAGAAAGGATCCTCTAGAGATCATCTGACCCACAGTCCTTATTTCACATTGCCCCAAAGTTATCCAGGCTTAGAAAGCAATTACTAGATCTTTTGGGCAATAATTAATGGCTTTTTATTTTGTAAAAATATATAGTATTCCAGACAATATTAAGAAGGTTCATGAAAATTGTCAGCTCATAGAATACATCTGCTTTCAGGATGAGGTCTGAAGACCAGGCTATTTTTAGAGCAGTTACTACATTCCAAATTTAATGCCGCACACAGAGAATGCTCAGAATATACTTATTCACAAAATGTGTGTCCTTGAAAGACTGCTTTTGAAAGCTGTGGGCAGGAACTTCTGGGAAATGGATGGGGGTGGCAATATATTCTGATTCCACTCTTTAAAGAGAAAAAATAAAATCCCCAATAAAAACAAGGCATTAAATCTAGCCAGACACACTTCCCCAGCCTATCTTTATGAAATTGGCTGCTTAAGGTCTATCATGTTTGTACCAGTAAAAGGACTGATGAAGAATTTACTTTGTGAGAATGTAAGGTGTGCTCAGCCCACAGTATCATCTCACAGAACCAAATTTTCATTGCCCAAGTCACATAATGATAAACACAAAAGAGACACTTAACCTATAGTTAAATGGATTTTTATTCTATAAAACATGCACATTATTGTAGATTGTATTTAGAAAATGCATGTGACACTGCCAGTGTATGAAAAAAGTAGAAGTTGTCTAGGACTCAACAATTTGAAAAATAAAGTAGAATTAACAGAAGAAGAGAAAATAGTAGAGAAAAGAGGTGTCTCCTCTGAAGTACATACTAATGTAAAATTGAGGTTAGCACATTAGCATTTTACTGGGCTGCAGTCCTGCATTTCAGAAGGGAACATGCCAATATAACAAATTTGCCCTGGTATTGTTCATATTTTTTCTAGGTTTGAACTCATCAAAGCTTCATTATTACAGTATAACACAACAGATGCAGAAAGCTTACAGTCTGTGCTTGACTAATATTTAGATTGCTGACGCCTCTAATGATCTCCTTCTGAAAGAAGTAATAGGTGTACTGAAGCACAATTGTGTATGATAAATGAACAGCTAATAATCAGATTACACTATTTCTATGTTTTATAATAGTCTTGGAAAACATGTAGGTTATTATTTTCAGAGATCTAATGTCCACAACTTTAATATCATTTTGATGATTTAATTGACACAAATCTCTTCAAAAATTTATAGCAAACTTAAAAACTACAAAATATAAAAGTTAAAAAAAATTAATAATTTTTAAAATGTCTAATATAAATTAAACATTTTATAAAATGCCGAATGTCTTCTCTGATATAAGGGGGGGTGACTCAAAATGGGGTTGGGAGGGAGAGCAAGGGAGGAAGATTAGATAGGGAATAGGGGTGGGAGGGAAAGGGAGGGAGAAGGGGAATATCATGGATGGTGAAAGGAGACCCTCATCATTATACAAAATACATGTATGAAGATGTGAATTTTGTGTCAACATGCCTTATATCTAATCAGAGATATGATAAATTATTGTATAATGGTATATTAAGAATCGTAATGCAAAAATAAATAAATAAATATTTAAAAAATAAAATGTCTAATTTGTAGTTTTCTTTCAATTATTCTCCCTCCCCAACATCTTCTGTCCATGAATCCTTCATTCACTTAACAAATATACTGAACTCCTATCATGTGCAGGCTGTCTTTTGGGTGCTGAAGAAGAAATAGTGAACCAGCAGATGAAACTCTGTCCTCAGGAATTTTATGTTCCAGTGGGGAAAGACAGGCAATGAATGAGAGAAATAAACAAAATAGGTTGATGGGTACATGATGGTAGGATATATGAAACACTGGAGTGGAAAGGCTAGTGGGTAGTGAAACACAGGTGGGTAGCCAGGATAAATCTTCATGAGAAGGGACCTTTTGAGTAAGAATCCATCAGAAGTGATTAAGTGGGCCACACTGATGCTGAAAGAACTTTCTGTAGTGAGAAGACATGTGTAATATAGTCCGAAGGCTGGAGCATGCTGTGAGGTTGAGGAATGGCAAGGAGGTAAGTAGACAGGGAGAAGAAGGGGCAAAGGACACAGCAGGAGATATTTCAACTCAGAACTAATGGAAACCAGAGCTTATGGGGCAATGTAGACTTAATTCGGTGTCACTTTGAGGTCTCTACATGTTACGGTATGAATTAAATCCCCCCAAATTTGTATTTTTGCATTCATGGTTTTCTAATCATTTCATATGGTTTTATTTGTCTTCCCAACAATGTTACATGTTATTAGAAGGCAGTGTCTCAGCATTCTACCACTTTGGTTTTGTCAGTAGCATCCAAGCATATTGAGCTTATTGTTTTTGAGCCTTTAAGATTCATGATACAGCATACTAGTATACGCAAAGCCTTTAGTAATAATCAGCAATTATTTTGTTGGTAGTAGCAAAACAGTAGCATCAAAAGTATTGGCTTAAAAATATTAGTATCTTCAGCTATGCAACTAATTTTTTTAAATACTTTTTACTTGTTCTAATTAATTATATATGACAACAGAATGCACTTTGATACATCATATATAGAAGGAGTATAATTTCTTATTCTTTTGGTTGTACATGAAGTAGAATCCCACTGGTCATATAGTTATATATGTACATAGGGTAATAATGTCTGATCATTCTACTATCCTTCCTACCCCCATACTCCCTCCCCTAATATCTTGTTCTATTTTTGCAGACTGACAAACTTTTGAAACAGTTTCCTAATTCTGGGATATATAATAATCTGTACTAGAGATTGTGCTGTACAATATTTATGCTAGGGCTGTGTGTGTTTTGAGCAGCAATATTTACATTTATTGAGATATACTTTCTTTGCATGTATTTTCTCATATAGTCTTTATCAACCTTATGATAAATGCTACTGTTTTATCCACAGATGTAGGGTCCTGTTAAGGAACCAGCAGAGTTCACACAACTAATAAACACAGAACCCTGGAATAAACCAGTAATGGTTAAGATAACAGCAATTGCTACAACAAGCAAATTCTCAAATGCATAGTTGATCACACACAATAGTAGTGTAGTTCTCATTCACATTGAGAACTCACCTCATACACAAAATTGAGGTTTCTGATTGGCAAAGGACTCTCCTCTAGATGATGATATGGGATCTCAGGCTCCTCCTATCTCATAAGCCTTTGGATCATTAGAAAGAGTCTGGAGAATGGTGCATAGAATGATATTGTGCCAGATCTTCTATCGTGCTGGCTTTAGTCCATTGACCTGATGTCAGTCACATAGCCATACCTAACTGCAAAGGAGGCTGGGAAATGTAGCTTTCCGCTCCCCCCCCACTACCACCACCACCCCAGAAAGAAGAATAGGTAACCAAGAACTCCAGGTATTCTGATTCTGTAGCTCATGCTCATGGCCATTATGATGCCTCTGTAGATTAATTTTAGAAATGGACATAATATGTGGAATACATAAAGCATTTGTTTAGCCACTGGTTGATGAGTACACCTCTACTCTGTTTTGCAATGCCGTTTTGTAAATCTCTCCACTGCTAAGTGTTTTGCCAGTGTAATTTATTCTATTTGTAAATGCCTGCATTGTTTTGACTTTAGTATCTTTCTTTCAAGTTTTCTACATTAAAAAAAGAAAACCAAACCCTCATAATTATGAAACTAGTGAACAAAATATTTCCAAGAGATTATTTTGGATGATGTCTGTCTAGATTTTGTTTTTCTAACTCCACCAAAGTAGGATAATGACTTGTTTAAGAGAGTCTTCCTTTGATTTTTATGGAAGATCTCAAACAAATCTCCCAAAGTGGAAAAATGGTCATATGTTGAGTAGAGAGGCAGAGGATTAAAATATAACCACTAAATAAGGCTTTAGACTTTTAAATAGTGTATTTCAATTTTCCTTAAAACCACAGAAGAGCAGTCCCTAAGGTGGTCTTAAAGAATTTTATCATGTGAATGTGAATGCTAGGAAATACTTAGATTCAATATCAAGAAATTATATAATTAATTTTTTCTTTATTTTTAACTTTATTATTTTGAAATCCTCAAGCTAAATGTATTTGGTTTTTAAGAGAGACATAGCCCTAAGAATATTGGTTTTTGAATAGTCAGTTTAGTTTATAATCTATAGTTCTTCAGGAGTGTTAACCTCAAGGATCTATAAGGAATTAGCAAGAAAGCAGAGAGTTCCAACTATAAGATCATTTTATTCCACTGGTGTAGAGCTGTTAGCATCTGAGAAATATAAAGCTCTGACTCTATTCATAAATAGTATAATCAATTGAAAATGGAAACATTTAGTCAGTCTATTCTTTAAAAATCTAAGAAGGATCTTTACTCTGACAATGTAGTTTGATTGGCTTTTTATCTGAAATAAGTGATCGTGCTAGTTACACACTTTATACTTTTTGTGTATATAAACACAATCCTAGAGGGTATATTATAGTCATCTATTCTCCGTTTCCTATACTTTAAAAGTTCTAGGGAATACCAAGGTATATGTAAGACAACCTAAAAACTGAAAAGCAAATCAAAACCAAGATGTCACCAGTGAGAAATTCTCAGATGGTTGCTATAGAACTAGGAGAAGAGCTTCTAGATTGAATTGTGTCCTGGAAGTCTTTCCTTGAGAAAGATCCAGAAAAGGATATTAAAGGTATGGAATCATGGATAGAGAGCTGTACAACTGGGGTATGTAGCAGGATGACTCCAAATGGATTATTCTCCTGCATTTCATGTGTTATTTCTCATGAATTCTAAATTACAATAAAATTGCACTGCTGCACTCAAATATTGCTGGTGGGTCTGCAAATTGGTGCCACCACTCTGGAAAGCAGTATGGAGACTCCTTACAAAACTTGGTATGGAACCACCATTTGACCTAGCTATCCCACTCCTCAGTCTATACCTAAAGGACTTAAAATCAGTGTACTATAGTAACACAGCCACATCAATGTTTATAGCAGCTCAATTCACAATAACTAAACTGTGAAACCAAGCTAGATGCCCTTCAATAGAAAAATGGATAAAGAAAATGTGGTATATATACACAATGGAATATTACTTAGCATTAAAAGAGAATAAAATTATGGCATTTGCATAATGCATGGAGTTGGAGAATATCATTCTAAGCAAAGTAAGCCAATCCCCAAAAAACCAAAGGCCAAATGTTCTCTCCAATAAGTGGATGCTAATCCATAATGGGGGGCAGGGGCATGGGAAAAAATGGAGGAACTTTGGGCAAACTCTGGGAGGTGGGAGAGAGGAGGGAGTATGGGGGCAGGAAAGATGGTGGAATGAGATGGACATTATTACCCTAGGTACATGTATGACTGCACATATGGTGTGACACTACATTGTGTACAATCAGAGAAATGAAAAGTTTTGCTGCAGTTGTGTATATGAATCAAAATGAATTCTGCTGTCATATATACCTAATTAAAATAAATAAATAAATTTTTAAAAAATTGCACTGCTGTTTAAATAGTTGTAGGCTCCTTGTTAAGTTCCTCTGCTGATAGGATACCATTGAATCTATTTAGTCCTTAAACACTCAATATAAAATACTTTATTGAATTTTTAAATGTTGATTTCTAAATTCATTGTAGAAAGTGGTCAAGAGAAATTCAAACCCATTTCTCTAAAGAAGTGTTTGGAGATAAACACTCATGTAAAACATTTTCTTAAACATCTCCCACTATTTATATGACTTGATGCCCCATTGAAATCCCCACAGAAACCTGGAAGTATCTGTGACTTAAACTTTTTCAAACCAAGGTCACTTATTTTCTTTTTTTTTTTTAAATTTTTTTATTGGTTGTTCACAACATTACAAAGCTCTTGACATATCATATTTCATACATTAGATTGAAGTGGGTTATGAACCCCCAAGGGTCACTTATTTTCTAATGAGTCAGAAGATCATGTTGATGGATGAAACTGGTGAAGAATTGACATATGAATAATTAACCATTTTATTCTCCTCAACACCAACATTGTTCCCACATGTTTTATAATTGGGAAATCTTCCTGGACTAGATGGTGATTTAGGGAAGAGACCATCTTGAGAAATTAATCATAACAACTAATTTGTCTAGTTTTTTTATTTTGAATATTTATGTTTTTTTCAAACAGTTCAATTTATAAAAATCTAAATGTATGTGTAATATTTTGCCCAAGTATAGTTGATAAACATCTCAAGATCATTGCCAACTTTTCTAATCTCACCCCTTTTTTTCCTTCCTAACTTTCCTTGATACTTTGTGGCTTACTTCAGCTTATTTAGATAATCTGCTATCATAAGCTTGGCAAGGGTGGGAGTGTTAGAAATAATTTTTGATTGGCCATCTGTGTTTTTGTAAACCTCAGGAGATTGCTGTCAAGTCCCCTGGTCGATGGAACAGGAGTTCCCTCCTTTGATGCTGATCTTTTCTGTGGTCAGCAGGAAATCCATTGCTTTAATACCACCATTCCCAAGACAATTTTTAAATTATCTGCTTTGAAATGTTGGAACTCTTCAATCTTTTTTAAACACTCCATTTATTCTCTTTGTCCTCTGATGCCTGAACCATCATGACTTCCAGGTGATCCCTTTAGATTCTCCCTGAATTGCTGGGAAGTCTGAGAACAGATTTTCCTGTGAGCATCTCTGTTAAGAATAGATATTTTGGCTAATCTACTTGGAAAAGTCCAATCTATTTATGAATAGAATAGTGGTGTTGATGTTTCTCCTATGCGATCTCCACCATGGATTAATTTCTTGTGAGTTCCTTCTCTTATGAATAGCTATATGGATCAGGTAGTAATTTGTCATTTCTGCTTTATGCTTTCTTTCTTTCTTTTTTGTAATTGTGTAAAACATACATGAGTTGGCTTTACCATTTTAACCAATTTTAAGGGTATATAGTTCAGTGGTATTAAGTATATTCACATTGAATGAAACCATTACCACTTTCATCTCTGGAGCTTTTTCATCATCCCAAATGGAAAATTTGAACCCATTAAAAAGTATCTCCCATCCTATTCTCCCCCAAGCCGATGGCAACCACATTGCACTTTATAGCTATGAATTTGACTAATAGGTGCCTGTTATGGTTTAAATAGAAGATGTCTCCCAAAAGTTTCTGCATTAATACAGGAGTGTTTGATGGTAAAGTGATTGGAATGTGAGAACTTTAACCTAATCAGTCCATCCTACTTTGAATGGACTGAGTGAGTGATAACTGTGTGCAGATGGGGTGTGGCTGGAGAAGGGGTTCTATCCTGGAGGGATTATTCCGTCTCTTTCTCTGCTTCTTTGCTGCCATGAGGGGAGCAGCTTTTCTCCACCATGCTCTTCCACCATGATACTCTACCTCACCTTGGACCCAGAGCAATAGAGTTGGTCATCTATAGATTGAGACCTCTGAAAACATGAGCCCCAAATAAACTTTCCCTCCTCTAAGTTGTTTTTGTCACAGATTTTGGTCACCATGAAAAGCTGACTAAAACAGTACCTCATATAAATAGAACCATACTATTTTTGTCCTTTTCTGTCTGGCTTATTTTACTTAGCAGGTTTTCAAGATTCACTCATGTTGTAGCATGGGTCAGAATTTCATTCATTTTTAAGGCTGAACAATATTCCATCATATGTATATACCACATTTTGGGTTACTTCCATCTTTTGCCTATTGTGAATAATCTGGTGTGAACATTGGTGTACAAATATCTGAGTCATTGCTTTCACTTTTGTGGGGGTAAGAGTATATTTCCAGAAGTGGAATTGTTACATGATAATGCTATGTGTGAGCTTTTGAGGAACCACCATCCCATCTTTTATTCTTGATCCATGTCATAGCTGCATGCCTGTATTCCTGACTAAAGGATGAGATTAGAGATGGAACTGACTGAGGGACTCAGGATTTTTTGTTTGTTACTTTAGGAAGACCTTAAATAAACGTTCTGATGGTTGATGACTTGGAAAAAATTCTCAATCCATGGTACAAATGACTAAAAGTAAAAATAGTCTCACCAATGTTGAACTCCAGGAATTGTGGGATTTGAGATGTTTGTGCATGGAGTGACAATGTGTGCTGATCAGCAGGACAAAAAAAAAAAAAAAAAAAAAAACAAACAACCTTCCTCTTTTAATTTCCCTCCCCACACACAGATTAATGAGGCATCACAAGAAACAAAAGTTCCATAAGTTTGTTTTACTAGAACTTCTTAGGTTTGATATACTTATGTGGTGAGACCCAAATTTGGCTATCAGCTACAATAATGAGAACAGATTCTGAGGCATGATTCTTGGTGGCCTGAGTCAGGTGAATGAATTGAAGGATACTTGGATTCTAAGAGGTATCATAGAGACCTCCTTGCCCACCTTCACCTCCAAATTCAACCCACCTCACCCTTGTACATTATAGATTGCTTCCTGGCTTGCACACAGAAAAACTAAGTACCAAAAACCATTCCCTATTCTTCATTATTTTCCAGATTATTGACTTGTGTCAGCTACTCTCATTGGACTTGTGTGGTCAGCCTCTGAGGAGTGTCTGCCCTCACACTATAAACCAAATGGCTTGTTATTCCACATAAACTTATACCTGCTTCATTTTTGGTTGCATAGAAGCATGTAGTCCTACCCTGGGTGTAGCCTAACAATCTTATTCCATGGACTTGAACTCACTGTGGTTCAGTCCTTAGGAAAAGCTGTTTAGAGAAACAAAATTAAAGAGGATTAACTGAATGTTATGCCACTCCTTCGTTCTTCCTGATATTTTTCTGTCCCTGGATTAAGCCAGATATCTCTCTCTCTCTCTCTCTCTCTCTCTCTCTCTCTCTCTCTCTCTCTCACTCTCTCTCTCTCTCTCTCACACACACACACACACACACACACACACACACACATACACACACACACAAAAAAAAAGGAATTCCTGGCTGATACTGCCCTGACCTCTGTGGAATAGCATTTACTGTCTTCCACTTGGGCCTCAGCCTCCTTTGAGTGACATTGTTACAATCAGCAGGGCACAGCTTGTCTTCACTCATCCACTCTACCCAGCACCCTTTTTATGTATACCCAGAGGAGAAATGTCTCCTTGGCCCTAGAGCTGAGAACAGATGCTCTCATCTGAGCAATTGGTTGCTGTGATCCTGTATACTACATGACCCATCTACCTGATCTTGGCCTGAAGGAAACTGAGAAGCACAGCAGCATCCTGCCTCCCACATGGATACAGAACTCCTGAGTCTAGATTTTATGTGTTAACCTCACTTTTGTCCGTCCCTTGTTTTGTAAGTTCTTAGTTTTGTTTTACCTCATTTCCTCATTCACTTTAGGTTATTGAATCATCTTAATTCTTGTAAGCTACTTAAATCTTTTAAGGAATTGGGATATAAACATGGATTAAGCATTCTCAGTTGTTTTGAATATTTAAAGGACAAAAGGTAAATAAATTATTAGTCTTTAGATAACTAGAATATGTTCAGTATTGTTGGCATTAAAACCATTACTGTTGTGGATATGATTAAACTGTACATTGGGCACTGTCAGGGGCCTTGGCTGTCTTGATCACATCTGTGTGTCTACTGACTGGTGCTGTGCTTGGCTTGTAGCAGATGCTCAGGAGCAAAGTGAATGTCACTTGGAGTTCACTCCACCTTTCTCAGAAGTGGAGGGACACTGTTGGCACCTCTGACCTCTGCTTTCTGCTTTCCCTTTTCTGCAGACTCACATTTCAAGACTCCCTCCTGGTGCAGTTGCAGGACAGTCGGTTGCAATCGAAGGTGGGGTTTGCCGCCTGGAGAGCCCAGTGAACTGACCCTTCAGGCCAAGCATGAAGTGTCTGAAAAGTGTTTCAGAAGCTGAGCTTTTGGAGTTTTTAATGAAGTTGGATGTTTTATCTTCCTTGTTTTATAATTCCTATTCAACCTCATGCACCACTCGAGACACAAGTGCTGCTGCAGTTAGCGCTTAGTAACAAGTGGTCCTTTGGTGGGTGAGTGTGTGTGGGTGCTGGGTGTGGGTGCCTGTGGGTATGTAGATATGCGTGTGCGCACGCATACATGTATGTATCTGCAGAGTGTGTGCTTGCTTCTCCCTTAATGAAATAGAAACTCCTCATTGTGTAACCTAAGACCAGGAATGATTAAATCATCTTTACAAAATGTGTGCTTTAACTGTTTACAATAAAACCTAAAGTTACAGGAAACATTTTTTTATTATATAAAGAGGTACCAGCTGTCATTGATGTAGTGTGTCTGATTTGTAGAGTAAATCTATTTGTTTAAATGATTTGACAGTGGTAGTGCTCCATTTAATAACAGTAATAAGTAATAAGGTGTTTTTATTTGTTAACCAGTTTAAGTGGATCCTGTGGTAACTTAAACTGTTGTTTTCATCCCTCATATGGGGCATTTTTCTTTAACAAAGAATGGTTTCAGTGAAACAATCTAGCAGAGAATTAAGGTCAGAGCCTTTTTAAATAATAGTCTTATTTGAGAAAGTTTGTACTTCTTTCCTCAGCTTTTCTAAGCTTAAATATTGCATAGCTTCGAGCTATATGTACTATATTATGAAAGAATATGTAAAGAGAACATACAGTAATGCACAGTCCTTAATTTGTGTATAATGGAATGTTATTTACAATGTAACACTGTAAATAAGAAAGCAAAGTTTATGGGAAAATTCAATATTTGTTTCTTGTTTAAATATATTTTTAAGATAAAGGCACAAAAATAAAAGAAGCGTATTACTGGGTATAGTGTGTGACTTCTCTTCTCAGACTAATAAATTATCTTTTGAACCCTAGATCAGAGCCCTGTTTTGTATTGTGTTTGTCAAAAGTTACTTCTTCCAGAAGTCATACCATCATCTATTTTGCTGCTGTTATGATTGTTCAAAATCCAGTTTTATCTCTGTGCAGATTTGGTAGACACTACCAAGATGAACTTGCTACATGATTGAATCTTCAATATGGAGACCCCTAAAACACTTTGCTTTGAAAAATGGCAGTGGCAGCTGAAAGCTGAAAGTTGATAAATTGCTTCTAAATGCTATATTTGGGGAGTTTGGAGCCACATACACACACACAAAAAAAAACCCAAGACTTTCCTTTTGATTTTTTTTTTTTTTTTTTGTAAGAAGTGGTTATCAAGAAGATACTAAAGATAGACTCGCTCAGGGGAAGGAAGTTTCCCTGTACCATATAATCATGGCTCTGGGCGGTAACTGATAAAGCCCCAGATGAAATTATACACTTGACGTGGACATATGGCCAAATTATAAAGGAAAGACAACCAAAATGGGGTGGGTGTAGATATGAATGATTTGAGAGTGGCTGATTTATATTTCTTGTACAGGCAATTACATTTGTCTCGCTGCACTCTCGTAGACAGGTTGGTGCCGTGGTATCTGTTTCTCATTCTTATGAGACTGAGAACTGGGTAAGGGATGGGCTGGCTGGTTGGGAGCCTTTGGCTTCAAAAGCTTTCAAAGACCTGTTACCTGTTGTCAGGATTTTTTCAGGAACTGGAGTGGATCATGTAAAACTATCAGGACACTTTAGAGTCTGAAAAACCATCTGACCTCTTTCACCAGGAATGGCATTTCTTTCATCTCTTTTTGGCTTTATTTTATTCATATTTAAAAGTTTGAGCTTGTTAAAGAACACTTTTATGAAGAATTTAAAAATGGGTATGTATAAAAGTGTACCACCTCTCTAAGAACAAGTTTGTTCAGACTTTATTCTCCAATTTTCTAAATATTTTTAAAGGAATTCTGTGAATCTAGAAAGGAAAAAAAGTGATATATAAAATCATGGGGGCACAAATATAAAAATCAATATAAGTTGCTTCATTATAAGAGCAGATATTAAAGATCAGATGCTGGAGTCAAATATCAATAGATACAAAATAATTTCATTTCACAGAAAAGTAGAAAAGATAGAAACAGATAAGAAGATAATCTTATTCTCTAGTCCGGCTTATGTCACCTAGATTCTGAAGATTTATTTTAAGGTAGTAACATGAGTGATTTTGATTTCAATTTAAGGGCTGAGCCCTGGATGTTTGGTTCTCAAATATAATTAAGCCTGGTCTGACCCCGCCATGGCTATCACTATGACCCTGTTCTGGGTTTTGAAGTGTGTTGTCTTCAGGGTTTGGTGAGGAGCACAGAGGTGTGTGCTCTTCTTCCAGGTAACGAGAGCACCTGTGCTGAGGACGGTAGTCTGGTAAGAGTCTTTGTCCTCTCTTGTCAGTTCTGCCACTTCTCCCCATCCTCACTTTTTTTGCCTATGCCAAACCCATTCTCTTAATTACCACTTCTAAATATGAACTTGAATTCAGATATCTGTTGATATACCTGTTGGAACTGTGTATAAAGTAGGGATGAACAAATCTCTAATGCTAATCTGAGGTGCTTTTGAGCAAAATGAATGAGTTTGGTTTATAGAATTAGAGACATCCATTCTGGGCTGCTCCTAACCCTTTTTTGCTTACTTCTTCATTTTCTCCTGTGTTTGAGAATGGTAATGTTGCATGCCAATTACCTGCAGATTACTACAGAACCAATATTGTTCTATTTTGACACACTAAATGGAGGGAGTAAAGAAATTAAGGAGTGACTGGAGAATATTTTTGAAGGTGGTTGGGTTTTTCCTTAATATTTAGATTATACTTAATTATTGTGGCATCTTTTTTTAAACTGGTCATTATTATTATAAAAGCAAACCATGCTTAGTATGAAAAAAGTCAGAAAATAGATAAGGGAAATCAAGAAAAAAAATTAACTCATAGCCCCACTTTCCTAGAGACAACAGTTAACACCTCATAGACTCTTTATGCATGAATTTTCATGTGTTTTTAACACAGAAATAGTGTGATGTTGAAGACCCCAAAGGGGATTATGTAACATGTACTTTTCGTTTAAGAATATCATGAAAAGATACCCATGATTTTACATAGTATGTCACTTACTGCCTCCTCCATATATTGCTGGTTCAGCCTAATGCTGGTCAATACATATTTTTTTATCTTAAAGCTTTTATAGAAATCCATGATATGATACTACTGAAGTACATAGTCAAAATTCATTTTCTGAGGCTACATGTGTGTGTGCAGTGAAAACTGTGATAAGGTCTTAGCCAATGAAAGCCAATTTAGCAGACATCCCAGAGAAGTCCATCTTCATTGCGCTTGGACCTTCTGTGTGTTAGACAACTGAAGGCTAATATCTGTACTTCTGTGCTTGAGAACGCCTCTGGAACCATGGAAAGCTGCCCTATTGCTGCACACAGCAAGCCACAAGTGAAGAATCATAAGGAAGAATCATCATTTCCCAGAAGTAACTCTGCATGTGCCACAAAAGTCTGAGAACTTTGTAACTAACTCAATGTTGATAGGCACCAGACTGCTGGAGACACACGGGCACTTTTAAGAAGCTGATGAAGAGCAGCATTTCATCAAGAATCTTCTCAGGGAATGATAAATGTCCTTGACCTGGAATGGTGTGAATAGTAGTTATCAGAAATAGCCAAAGGCTTCTCATTACTTTAAGACATTTGAATATAACAGTGTCCTTTACCATGGACACATTTCCATATGATACATCTCCATAACAATCTCATATGAAGCCCATTTCCAGAATTCTGTCTTCCAAGGCTGGATGCCCAACCATAACATAATTTTATGGTTAATTTGTTTTTCAAAAAAAAACAAAAAACCTCCCTAGACTTTCTTAAAGCAAACTGTGTATTAGGTCAAGTATATCGACTTTGTTCTGACATAAATCGTATAAACACTCAAAACTCTGACTCCCTTTTTGCTGTGAAGCCCAGTCTCCTTGTCCAACATAAGGTTGCAGTGGCTAGTTCCAGGATGGAGCGCCTCCAAAGGCAGTTTATGCAGAAGCCACTCCTCCCTCTTAGGAACACTGGACCAAGAAAACACTAAGCCATAAAGAGATGAGCCCATGTGTACAATTTATTTGTTTTACTTTAATTCTATTCTAAATCCTTTTCTGAGGCTGAGTAACCAAGAGAATTAGGTATGGGTGGGTGAATATAGAAGGCTATTGATGAGACTGAATGGGAGGTTAGCAACATAAAAGTAATCATTTTATATTAATATTTGTCCCAAGACATTAAGGAACACACTGCTTTCCCCAATACTCAGTTTGGCTTCAAGTCCATAAGGTATGAGTCCAGATATCTGTGATCAGAGACCCATAGGCAAACCAGATTGACCAGGCAGTTTTTCATTTTCAACATGCAGCTGTCTCAAGTATGTGGCCACAGGAAGGATTAAATCTAAAACTGGCAAGGACTTCCCTCCAGGGTGGCGCACTCAGCTTCCAGAATACCATCAGCCAAGCCCAAGGTGGTTCACCGTAACCAGTTGTGGAAAGCTGGGAGGGAATGTGAGCTCAGTGGTTTCTCCTTTACATGGTGCAGTCACCAAAGCTCTGAAACCACAGTGGGAAAAGCCAGGAGAACTGGGCGAGGGTTTCCCTGCCTTAGACTGTCATGGGGATTTCTCCGTTGTTAGAAGAGCCTCAAGAGCTGGGAAGGGAATAAGAAAATCAAAATAATTCCTTTAAAAAGCTGGGAATGGAACCACCATTTGACCCAGCTATTGCACTTCTCGGACTATTCCCTGAGGACCTTAAAAGAGCGCACTATAGGGATACGGCTGCATCAATGATTATAGCGGCACAATTCACAATAGCTAGACTGTGGAACCAACCTAGATGCCCTTCAATTGATGAATGGATAAAAAAAATGTGGCATCTATATACAATGGAGTATTATGCAGCACTAAGAAATGACAAAATCATAGAATTTGCAGGGAAATGGATGGCATTAGAGCAGATTATGCTAAGCGAAGCTAGCCAAGCCCTAAAAAACAAATGCCAAATGTCTGCTTTGATATAAAGAGAAAAACTAAGAACAGAACAGGAAGAAAGAGCATGTGGAAAAGACTACAGTAAACAAAGATGAATGGGGGGAGAGAAACGGAGAGAGAAGGGAAAGCATATGGAAATGGTAGGAGACCTTCAAGGATACATAAAATTATAAGAGGCTATGAGGGGCAAGGGGGAGGGAAAAAAAAGGGAGAGAATTGAACAACAGCAGGGGAGATAGAGAGGGAAGATGGGAGGGGAGGGGAGGGGAGGGGGGATAGTAGGGGTTAGGAAAGGTAGCAGAATACAACAGACACTAATATGGCATTATGTAAAAATGTGAATATGTAACAGATGTGATTCTGCAATCTATATTTGGGGTGAAAATGGGAGTTCAAAACACAATTTGAGTCTAATGTATGAAAGATGATATATCATGAGCTATGTAATGCTTTAAATAATCAATAAAAAATTTAAAAAAAATAATTCCTTTAACCCTTACTATTGCTGTTACGTTAGAGATACTACTCCTAAACGTCTCCTAAAAGTCTGTCCTAACCTTGGAAAATCTAGCAATGTTTGAGATAGAGGACTTCTAATATAGTAAGAAAAACGTGCTGCTTTCCATGTAGAAGTAGTGAGATTTTAAGTTCTTTCCTAAAACATATTAACTAAGTCTTCCCATTAGGTTAATGTTAACTCCATCCTTCTGGATCTCAAGCCAAAACTCTTGGGGTCATCTGTTTCACAGACCTATGGCTGAGTAGCAAATAACCCAAAACCTTTATGGTTTAAACTATAAGTATTTTATTTGCTCACAATGCTGTAAGCTAGATTTGGCTTCCATTGGTGTTTTTCTTCCCTTTTCTGCCGCTCTTGCTGGTAGTCCCTGGTGAGGTGTGTCCAGTGGAGGGTGACCTGGAGACTGGGCTCAGCTGGGACACTGGGATGGCTGAGCTTTCTCCTTTCTCCATACAAACTCAGAGCTTCTACATATGGACTTTCCATGCCACCTCCCTGAAAGACATGGAAGTTCAAGGTTTCCAGGAGCACAAAAGTAGAAACTGACAGAACGTCTTAAGGTTTCAGTCTGAACTGGCTTGCATCATTTTTGTCACATTTATTGCTTAAATTAAGTCACTTTTTTTCAGTCTAGGTTCAAGAGCAAGGAGCTGTAAAAGGGCATTCGTACCAGAGGAAAAGTTCACTACAGGCACCACTCTGACACCCTTGAATCTTTACCTTCTTTCTATTCTTCAATCAGTCCATCAACAAATCCCATAGGCTCTCCTCTGCAGTGTATGGTGAGTCCAACCACCTCCACTCCTGTCTTCCTGCTCATCTTCTTCTCTCATTTATAGCAATAGACTCCTCTTTGGTCTCCCTGCTTCCACTCTTGCCTTGATAGGCCCTTGTCCACTGGCACCCTGAAAGAGTAAGATCAGGCTGCCCCTCTTCTCAAAACCATTCTGTACAACTTGCCCCAGAGTCCTTCCAGGACCCAGGGATCTGTTCCTTCTAATTCTCTGACCTACTTCCTAGTATTCTTGCTAACTCTGCACCAGCCATCCGGGCCTCCTTTCTGTCTTTGAGCACCCAGACATCCTTTCATCTCAGAGTCATCGCACATGCTTCTACCCCACTTCACACTTTCCAGATAAATCCTCACCGCTTGCTTCTCTATTTCTTCAACTCTTGCTTCAATGTTACCTTCTTAGCAAGGTTGCCCCTGAGCACCACCCTCCTTAACACACTCCTCCCAGCACCCTAAATGCCCTTTCTATCTGGTCTCTGGCATTTATCATTTTCTAATCTACCATACAACCAACTGATGTATTTCTTTGGTCCATATGTCTCTATTTGAAATTAATCTCCCTGAAAACAAGGAGTTTTGTGTCATTCATGCTAAACTTCCAGCACCTATTTTTCCTGGTACTCAACACATAGTAGGTCCTCAACAAATGTTTCTTGAATATATAAACGAAGGTTTCTCATGGTGACATGGAAGAAACATGTGGAGATGTGTATTGGTTGCCTATTTCTGATGTAAAAAAAAAAATTACCACCATCAGTTAAGAAAAACACAAATTTTATTGTCTTACAATTTTTTCAAGTAAGAACTGTGGCTGGCTTCTCTACTATAACTTCCACAAGGCAAAATCAACATGGCTTCATTTCTTTAGGAGGTACCAGGAGAGAATCTATTTCTGGTTCATTCACATTGTTGGCAGAACTCAATTCCATGAGATTGCAAGACAGATCTCCATTCCCTTTCTGTCTGTTGGCTGAGGGTTGTTTACAGCTTTCACCCACATCCCCTGTGTACTGGCTCCTGTCCTCCATCTTCCAAACCAGTTACAGAATTCTTCTTGTGCTTCTTGGCTCCTTTGCCTCATCTTTCCCATCAATCTCTTCTGACTACAACAGGGAAAGGTTCTTCATTTTTAAGGGCTCATGAGATTGTGTTGGACCCACCTGGACAATTCAGGAGAATCTCCTCAACCTCAAGGTCCAAAACTTATCACAAACACAAAAGTTCCTTCTGCATGTAGCCAACACGTTCACCAGCATCTTTGAGGGCTGTCATTTGTGGTAGTTCAGTGAACCAAAGGCAGAATATCAAGTGCTAACTCTGGCCCTGCCCCTAACCTGTGTATCCTTGAAAAAGTTCTTTACATTCCTGGGATCTCAGTTTCTACATGTGCCAAATTACAGGGTTTTGGTTATATTAGAGATCCCTAGAGCCTAGGCTTAGGTAATGTTGGGCACACAATGAGCCAGAGTTTCAGTTTGCCAGAGAAATGCCAAAGTTCTTTTGGCCTCTGTCAGGCCTTTATGTTACTTATTCTGAGACACTTTTTTTTTCTTGGTTAAGCAAATGTCTAAAATTTTGATATACTGTATTCAAATGGGTTCTCTCAAATATTACTTGTAAAGTGTATAATAAAGCACTTATGGGAACAACTTGGCAATAACTATCAAAATTATATGTGTATTTACCCACTAACTCAGCACCAAGATACTGAGAGTTTATCTTAATAGAGATATGCCTATGTACATACAAAACCAATATATGTACAAAGATATTTGTTGTAGTCTGTCTGTAATAGTAGATCACTGAGGATGACCAATACTTATCAGGGGGGGAGATGTAAAATAAAACTATGATTTATCCATTCCATGGAATAAAGCATTAAAAAGGAGGATGAATTTCCCTTTGTGCTGTCATGAAAAGATATTCAGGATATTTTAAGTGAAAAAAGCATAATAAATATCAGCATGTATGGCATACTGTCTTTGGGATAAGAATTTTAAGACAAAGACTATGTATTTTAAGTTTCTTATATAAAGAAACATAAGAAGGAAGGAAACATAAGAAAAATGTTTTTATCTATAAGGACTGCTACTTCTAACAGCTCTTGGGGATGAGGAATGAAGTAAAGGGGAGGGAATTGAGCAAACTCATCAGTGTAATCATCATCTATTGCTCTAGTCTCAGGAAGATCTCTTGCTCTTCTATCTGTTCTTAGATTTGTCCAGTGTAAAGCAACTGAATGAGGATTAAAGATTGCAATCAGCCCTCATTGTGTTCCTCTACCCAAGTCAGATGTCCAGGCCAAACCAGGTTCCTTATCAGAGGCAAAGAGTAGATTCAGAAACACCAACCAAGGGCACTCTTGCCCCTCCCAGGTACATTTCGAGTCATGAGTTCTGAATCTTTTACCCTCTTTTAAAATAAAATCCCTGCTTGCTTTCTAAAAAAAAAAAAAAAAAGATCACCAACCAAGAATCACCAACCAAGATCTCTTCCACTGTCTCAATAATGCCTATAATGTTAATATTTTTGTGTTAACATTTTATTTGCTTTCTGTTTCCAATTGAGTGGCTACAGGCAGATAGACTCCAAGATCATGAAATTGTATTATTTTAAGGCAATGCTGGGTGCAATCATAGATAAACCTCCAAATCTTAAAGTCTTAGTATGATAAAATTTTCTCATATCCAAGAAGTCCAAACAATATCTATCCGCCAAGCAGTGATTCGGGAACTCAGGCTCTATCCATCTTGTGGCTCCAATCATCTTCCACACATGGTTTCAAGGTCTTTTCAGAAAAGGAAAAGAAGAGAAAAGGGGACATGAGAAGAAAGAGTCTGAACTGCATGTGAAGCTGCAGGAGATGTACTTCAGCCTGGTTCTTCTGTGTCTTCTACCCTTTTAGACACTTTTTATCAGATGTTGACTTATAGTTTTGGAGTTTTAAAACTGCAGACCTAGAGAAAACAACAAAGATAATGAAGTCAACACCACCATTTTATAAAAGCAAAACCTCACAGAGGGGAAGCAATGTGACACTGGAAGAGCTTGATAGACTGGAACAATCTCAAGCACTTGGTAGTCAGTTAACATCCATCTGTCAGATGCTTCTCATTATAAATGTTCATTTGATGGTCTCCATTTCTTACCTGGGTCCCGAGTACAGTGAGGGAGTGGGTAGTGGTTGCAGGTGTGAGTTGGCTGTGAACTAAAAGCTATGGAACTTGTATTACAAAATAAACACAGAAAGCCACAATTATTTTAGAAGCAGGGGCATGATGGATTGAGCTAACCAAATGGGTCTGACTTCTAACAAAGAAAAAGCCCACACTTGCTTTATATCAGTACAGACCAAAGAGGATCAATAGAGATCTCCTTCGGGGGAACAGGATGAGAGTGGAGATAAAAAGGTTGTTTGTGCTTGGCAGGTTACGCCCATCTCCAGAAGCTGTGCTTGAATTTGGAGCTGTGAGCTAGGTCAGGGTGCCAGCATGATCTGGGCTTACTCGAACCTGAGAATTTCACTCAGGATTTGGTAGAAGAGTGAAGGGAAGGCCTTAATGGCTCAAACATTGCCCGGAGTTCACACATATGGGCACACATGGCTCCCAACAGCCCCCTCTCTCATATCATAGAATTAAGAAATTATATAAATTATATATTATATAAGTTAATAATAGTAAGTTTTTCTTTCTTCTAATTCAAGCATGCGTTTAATGGACAACCCCATTTTCAAGGTTACTATTAAGTGGCCATCTAGTTTCTACCTGAATAGTTCTAAAGATAGAAAATCCACTGCATTATAAGGTAGTCCATTGTACTTTAAAAAATAATTTAGGTTAAGAAAAATCTTGCTTAAATTGCCTCCCTATAACTTCTATCCACTGGAATTCCCCTTTCTTTACCACATAGAAGGTAGCTCTATATTTTTTATCAGGATGGTATCTCCATAACACCTGGACCATGACCAACCCCCACTGTTGAGTCCAGGAACGATTTAATAGCCAGACATGAAGATTTCCTACAGAGCCAGGATTGCCTTCACAATATTCAGTCTAACACGTCACACAACCAATAAGAATTGACCAGTCTTTGCATCCAAGAGGAAATCTACTTACCATTTCTGCTCTTAAACATCTTCTATGTGACAATTCATTTACCTACAATAGCACAAAAGTTATCAACTACTTAGAAATAAATTTAATGAAAGATATTCAACAGCTATATAAAGAAAATTATGAAGAATAATTTAGATAAGTTAAAGAAAACCTAAACAAGTGAAGGATATATCAGATTCACAGAATAAAAGACTCAAAGTTATAAAGATGCCACTCTTCAAAATGTATAAATTCAGTGCAAGCCTAGTAGAAATACTAACAACAGATGCTAGTATTTTTATAGAAAACAACAAGTTAATTCTAAAATGTATATGGAAATACAAAGGGCCTATAATAGTCAAAACATTCTTTGAAGAACACTAATGAATATGCACTATAAGATGCCAACACTTAATATAAAGCATTTTAATTAAGATTATTTCTTGGTATTAGGACAAATACAGAAAAATCAGACAATAAAAAGAATAGAGGGCCTAGAAACAAACTTGACAATATATAAACATTTAATTTTCAACAAATATAGCATAACGAATCAGAAGGGGAAGTAGAGTCTAATATATTCCAAGAAAATTGTATAGCTAAGTATGAAAGAAAAACACAGACTTTTAGAAAATAATTTAAAGGAGCTTTACTTCTGGGATGTTAGCATGAGGAGCTCCATACACCCACTCCCCAGTGAAACGAGCAATGCTGGTGAAAACTAACTAACTAAATAAATAAATAAATAACACTTAAGTCTCTGCAAAATTCCCTAAGAATATACACAAATTTTAAAAAAAACTTTTTTTCCTACTAAAACTGGAGAAGAGTAACTAAAGTCTGTGGTATTTGAACTACAACCCACTTCTTCCCTTTATATTCTTGATAGAAGATTCACTCTAAATAGGTGTGGTCAAGAAAATTCTCTCTCCCCTCATTTTCCAATCAGTTCCTTTTGTATCTCACCAGAAGGGGCAGGATGTCAGCATTTCTCAACCCCTCCAACTCCAAGTTAAAGAGGCTAAATTCCTCATAAGTGCATCTGAGATATTGGAAGTTACTGTTCTCTCCTCAGTTCCTACACATACATGGAGACTCTACCCAGGTGAGACAGGTCAAGAAAACTAGGATCTCCATTACCATTGGTCTCAATTCATGTGAGGTCAAAGGTTATGTGCTGGGGGTGGCAAACAAAGACCACCAGAGGTTACTGCCCTGCCCAGCATCCAGTCATGGTTTAAAGAGCCTGCCCAGAGGAGAGGTCATCCATAAAAAAGAGCAATGATGCTCTCCCCAAAGGAACTGAATTTATTTGAAACAGGTGTGGAGAAATTCAAGCCTAAGATTGTCCCTGAAAACAATAGCATCTCTTAATTAAGAGCAATATGCTAAACTACAGGCCATCTAGTTTGACAGAGACAGCCAGGAAAGAGACATCTAAGAGGAACCCTTTGTGGATCAGAACAAACCTCAGAACTGATATTGAAAACTACTCCAGCTCAGTTCTATGGGAATCATACTACTGAGCAATTTATACCTCAGAACATTGTCCAAAACAATAGAACAACTAGTGGTAATTAGTGGAGTCTAATTTCTGGGTATAAAACAAAACAACAACAAAAAAATAGCTTAAACAGAGAGGTCAGAGAAAAGACAATCAAAGAAAGCTCTGCTAAAATTACCATAATTCTAGGGTGCATGTTCAAGGCTGCATCCTATAAGAAGTAACATCAAAGTCTTTATACTATGGGCAAAGTAAACTTTGCTAAAATAACCTAGCAAATTCACAAAACAAATAAGCAAGCAAGCAACAACAAAAATAAGACCCAGAAATGAAAGTGGGGAAGAGGAATTCATAGCCAAAGTTTCTATACTACATCACCTAAAATATCCAGCAGTGAACAAAAAATTAGAAGACAGTAAAACACAAAACAAAGCATAAAACAGGAATATGTGACTCATTCACAAGAAAGAAAGAAACAACAGAAAATGCCTCAGAGAAAGTAAAGATGCTAGTTTAGCAAAGACTTTAGACATAATATACATACTCGGAAAACTTGGACTGTGCTTAAAGAAGTGAAGTAAGGTATGAAGATATTATATCTCAATAAAAAGATAAAAACTACTTAAAAATGTAAATTCTTAGGTTGAAAATACAGTTGAGATGAAAGATTCACTAGAGGGATTCAACAGGATATTTGAAATGGCAGAAAAAAAGAATACACAAATTTGACAGATTGATAGAGATTATACAATCTGAAGAGCTAAGAGAAGATAAAATGAAGATGAAAAAAGCCTTACAGAAATATGGGACACTTTCAAGTACACGGAAATATACATAATGGAAGTAATAGAAAGAGAAAGGAGCAGGAAAAAATATTTGAAGAAATAACAGCTGAAAATTTCCCCCAGTTGCTGAAATGCATCAATCTACACACTCAGGAATCTTAAGAAACTCCAAATAGGACAAACACAAATAGACAGATCAGAGCAAAAACACTGAAAGCTAAAGGTGAGAACACTTTGAAAGTAGAAAGAGAAAAATGACTTTCCCTTACAAGGGAACCCTAATAAAATTAACAGCTGACATCTCAACAGAAATCATGGAGGTCAGAAAGCAGTGGAATAACATTTAAAGTGCTGAAATAATGAGCAATAACAACTATCAATCAGGAATCTTATATCTAGCAAATTTGTCATTAAAAATGAAGGAAAATGTGTTTCCAGAAGAAAACAACAACAACAGGAGAATTCATTGATAGCATGACTGCTTTACAGCAAACACTAAAGGAAGTTCTTCAGGCTAAAAACAAGTAAATGCAAGTCAAAATTAAAATCTATATGAAAAAACATAGAGCACTGGCAAATGTAATTATAAAAGACAGTAGAAATACATATTTTCCTTTATTCTTTTAATTAACTTTAAAAGCACAGTATTACATCTTGTATGGCTGGGCCTAAAATATGTAGAAATGTAATATATTTGGTGCTAAATGAAAGGAGAAAAGATTAGAAATGCAATATATTTGACAATGACAGCACTTAGGAGATGGGTGGTAGCAGAGTTGTTTTGGAGTTGGAAAATGACATCAAATGACAACTTGAACCCACAGGAACAAGTGAAGAGCACCAGAAATGATAAACAAGAAAGTGAATATAACAAATGTCACAAATACATGTTTGTTCCCCTTTTTTGTCTCAGCTTCATTAATAGACATAAAATTATACTGAGTAATAATTATAATGATGTCAGGTTTTTAGCATCTATACAGGTAATATATAAGACAAGAAAAATAGCACAAAAAGGGAGAAGCGTGAATAGAGTTGTATAAGAATAACATTTCTGTTTCTTGATGGGATTAAGCTAGCACAAATCTAAATAAATTCTGATCAATTAAGATGTATTTGGTAAAAATCTGGGGATGTAGCTCAGTGGTAGAGCACATGTCTAGCATTACGCACAAGGACCTGAGCTCAGTCTCCAGCAAGAAACACACACACACACACACACACACACACACACACACACACACAATCTACCTATATGGTAAACCACAGAGCAACCACTAAGAAAAGAATCATTAAAGGAATTTAAATGGTACACTAGAAGTATTCACTTAAGGTAAATATATTTATAAAGAAGGAATGGAGGGACAAAATAGACTTACAGAAACAAAAAAACTAAATGACAGGAATAATCCTAACTCTAGCTATCTGATAGCAACTCTAGATGTCTAAGAGTAACATTAGATGTTATGTTATGTTATGTTATGTTAGAATTCTAACTAGAGTAAAAGAGCTGACTTGAGACTCAGGAGAGCCAGTGGTACATTTCTAAGATCTGAGGCAGTTTGTTGGAGAATTCCCTCTTGCTCAGGGAGGTTGACTTTTTTTTTCTAGTCAGACTGTGCACTCAGTGTTTTTAAAATTGTATAAATATCACTGAATTCATGAATTTTGGAAGTTAAAATCAGTAGACCCACATGAGTCCACTAACTTCAATTTGAAAAACTCAGGGATAGATTATTTCCAGATTTAGATGTTCAGTGAGAAGAGTTACTGATATGCTGCTGGTAAAGATTGGGTCACATGGGTCAGGGAAGGGGACAGGCAGGCACCATTTAACTGCTGTAGTAGTGATAACCATTGGTTTGTTATTCGCATGTCTGTATTATTTACTGCCAGTCCCTTTCCAAAGCCTTTGGTCCCTACTATTTTTAGTGTGTTCCAGCCCACTTCCAACTACCAGTATTTGCATCTGTGCCTTAGGGTTCTCTCCAAAACTGCAATAAACTACTGTTTCATTTGACCAAACAGAAATTCTGGAAGGAAAAGGACATACCTCGCAACACCTACAATGGAACAAAATCCCCATCTATTTTGCATTCTCATGTATCCCAAGAAAACCACCTGGCACATTATAGATGCACAATAAATAACTGACAAATAAAGGAAGAAACTAATGGTCCTGGAAGCAATTTGATTAAACTTCCAGTGATACATCCAGGACTTTAATGATTCCAAGCACAGTGATCTCTCTATTGTACATGCATTCAGGTTCCTGTTCCCAACCCTGTGGTCTCACATCATGGTTTGCGGAGGAAATTAAAGATTATTTAAGTCTACCAAATGTCATCAGTCAACTCTAAACCATAGCAAGGTCAGTGGTTTCACAATCTATGGAAAGAAATATTTGTGAAAATATTGAAGATATTTATAGCTCATGTTGTAAAGTGTTCTTGCTTATGTCACACAGACATTTGGTAGTCACAGTAGCCATTTAGAGATGCAGGGCCTCATAAAATGAGGCAACTAAGTTTTCTTAGCTGTGAGGTATTCACAACACATCCTAGCCCAGCCTTGTCCTCATGTTTTCCTTCTCCTCATCAGTGTTGTGAACATTGAAAAGTCCATTTTCTTGAAGGAATCTCATTCTTTATCATTCCAAAATGGGCTTTAAAAATTTCATACATCCCATAAGGATTCTAAGGAGTTCTTCAATAAATGGAAACTTGTAGATAAAACCATATTTAGCAATATGAACAAAGACATGATATCCACTGCAGTTAGCTATCAGAGTAGATAATAACTCATTAGTCATATTTTACATGAGTCATGCATCTTCCCTAAATGGATGATTATTTGTGAAGCCATTTTGATGCTGGAGAACTGCTTCCCCTGAACTCCTCAAAGTCATCAGGCACATTAAAGGATATCCAGTTTCATTGGTCTAAGCTGAGTGATCGCAATTCATCAAGGCATGAAAAGTCTGTCCAGTCTTCTGGAATATCATTAAATGGTTCAGGGACATTTCTAATCTTAATGATGGCCAAGGGGGAGCAACTATTATGATGATGAATGGGAATGAATATCTGGAAAAAGTTCAAGGCATGTTATACTTCCAAAGACTAATACATGTTGTTTATCTAAATCATCCAACTGATTAAAGAAACACACAAAGCCCAAGACAGTTAAAAGCAGAGAACCAAATAGGGTTTGACCTACCCTGGTATATTTATCGCTGACCATGTCATGCATGTAAAATGTATTGCTCTACCAAGATGCTGTGTATATAAATCGGGAGGGTCTTTTGAGGCTGATGTTGAGTAATATAGGCTGTCCAGTTTATTGCCTGGCTAAATATTTACATAAAATGGGTTTATTGATGGTGGGGAAGCCTCCATAAAAGGAGTCTTTCAATGTTACTAACTGATTAGCTACAACGCCTAGGCTTAGCAAGAGCTGGGTGGTAGTAATGTTTGATACTTCTCCTAAAACCAATTGCTGATCTGCTTAAGGTTTTTAATCCCTGATATGAATTAGATGTGTGTGTGTGTGTGTGTGTGTGTGTGTGTGTGTGTGTGGAGCTTAATAAGGCAAAACACTTTTGGTCCCCAAAGCAATGCAGAGTCTGCAAGGAAAGGGGAATTTTGGTACACACCTAAAAGTATGCTTTGGAGTCCATCTTTTATCTGGGAAAATATCTCTATTAAATGCATCCTTCAGACAGGGAAATCAAGGCTACAGTAAATGGGAAATAAATGCTAGGTAAATCAGAATGCTAGGCTTTTGCATTGTAAAGGCCAGACAACAAACCCTTATGCAGGGCACTTGTTTTTGGTTGTCCTTTCTCCGGGTAGGTAGAGGAAAACTCAACTGCACAGGCAGCTGGGAGGATGCTGGGTGATGGTCCAAAGACATAGTCATAGTAAATACCTTTCCAATAGATCTGGGAGTGGCATATTGTTGGCTTGAAATAGTGCAGACACTGCTTAAATGATTGTTTATAGATAAAAAGTAGAAGTAAGAAGCAAGTAAAAAAGTAGCAGAAGACTTAGAATTATAGAAATTTTTTTGCTTGATTCTTAGACACTTCATGCTTCTGGTTCTCCTTATATCTCCCTGGTTTCCCCTCTCAGTATCCTTTGATGGTTTTTCATTCTCTTCCTGACCCTTGCACAGTCGTGGTCTCAGGGCTTGGTTTTCAGCCTTCCTGCCTCCACAGATGATCTTGAATCTGATGGTTTTAATTATTATGCCTTTCCAAACTACAGTCTAAATTGCACTGAAACTCCAAGTTATCTATTTGGCATCTCCACCATGACACCAAATAAAGCATTCTCAATTTAATATGTCCAAAACAGAATCCTTAGTGCCTATCTCCCCATTCCCTATTCCCATCCTCCTCTGTCCCCAGAATTCACCATTTCAATTGATGTTACCATTTACCCAACCAATTGTTCATCTAAAAATACAAAGATATTCCCTTGAGAGAACAATACTAATCCTCCTCAAATTATTCCATGAAATAGAAAAGGAGGGAACCCTTCCAAACTCATTCTATGAAACTAGTGTCACCTTGATACCAAAACCAGGCATCAAGGAAAGAAAACTTCAGACCAATATCCTTGATGAACATGGATGCAAAAATTATTAATAAAATTCTGGCAAATGGCATACAAAAACACTAAAAAGATGGTGCACCAAGATCAAGTGGGGTTCATCCTAGGGATGCAAAGTTGGTTCAACATACCAAAATCAATAAATGTAATTCATCAGATCAATAGACTTCAAAACAAGAATCACATGTTTATCTCAATAGATGCAGAAAAAGCATTTGACAAAATATAGCATTCATTCATGTTCAAAATACTAGAAACCTAGGGACAGTAGGAACATATCTCAACATTGTAAAAGATACATACATAAACCCAAGGCCCACATCATTCTAAGTGGAGAAAAACTGAAAACATTCCCTCTAAAAACTGGAACAAGACAGGGTAGCCCTCTTTCATCACTTCTAATCAACTTAGTGCTTGAAACTCTAGCCAGAGCAATTAGGCAAAATAAAAATATTAAAGGGATACAAATAGGAAAAGAAGAGTTGAAACTATCCTTATTTGCCCACAACATGATTCTATATTTATAAGACCCAAAACACTCCACCAGAAAACTTGTAGAACTCATAAATGAATTCAACAAAGTAGCAGGATATAAAATGAACGACCCATAAATCAATTGTGTTCATATACACCAATGATGAATTGGCTGAAAGTGAAATTAGGAAACCTTTCCCAATTCACAATATTCTCAAAATAAAAATAAACCAAAAAGAAAAGAAAAGAAAACAACAACAAAAGCTTGGGAATCAATCTTAACAACAGAGGTGAAAGACCTCTACAATGAAAACTGTAGAACACTAAAGAAAGAAATTGAAGAAGAACTTAGAAGATGGAAAGATCTCAGATAGGCAATTAATGTTGTCAAAATGGCCATACTACCTACTGCAAATATATCTGGAATCCCAGTATTTCCCAACATATCCACCAACGCCATTTTAGCATGAGCTACCATCTGATGTTGCCTAGACTTTCACCTTCTCATTGATCTTCATACCCTTCCCACCTGCATAGTAGTCATCTCTCCACAGTCAGAAAGAGCTTTGTAAGACATAAGTCATCACCTCTTTTCCCTATTCAGCACCTTCCAGCAGCTTCTCAATCAAAATGAAATTAGAACTTCTTACGATGACCTACAAGGTCCCCATGGCCTGTCCATCTCTTCAAATTCATCTCTCCTCTCTCCCTCTTGTTGACTCTGTCCTGGCCACAGCAGCCTTTTCTATGTTCCCTCAATGCATCAAGCTTATTCCTGTTTTGTAGATCTTGCACATGTCATCGTCTTTGCCAAGACTGATGCACCCATCTCCTTCAATCATTCAGGCCTGTACTCAGCTATTAAAGAGGCCTTTGATGGCACAACAAACTAAAATACACCCCACACATTACAATTCTTCTCTATCTCCTTACCTTGCTTTTTTTTTAATCAGAACATTTTCAACTATTTAACATCATTATTTTTATTTACCTGCTCATTTTCAGTTTTTTATATTAGTATGTAAGTTCCATGAAGTTTGAAACCAAATCTGTCTCATTCATGACTCTATTCCTAATGTCTAGAAAAATGCCTCATATGGAGTAATCACTCAATATTTACTGAATGAAAATAGAAAAATAGAGAAGTGTAAAAGATCCCAGTGGAATAACTAGAAAAATTCTGAAAATAAAATTGATTTTGAAATAAAGCATATGCTGTTTGTTGAGACTAGTGATGGCAGAAATTATAGCCAAAGATAATGTGAAAGTGAGAGACAAAGTTTATCTTTTTGTCAAACTGAGTTCTCCATCATCAATTATGTTTAGTGAAGCTAAATTGACCCATTTGATCTGGAAAAAAAAATCAGTCAAAAATTAATCTTTTAACTTGTTCACTCTTATCCTATTTAAGGTACCTAATCATTTTAACTGAATTTAGGAAAAAACAAAAAGTAGTCCAATGGTACACATGTGTGGCTACCACCTGAATTGAAAACAGAAGAAACATTTAGTTTAGTGGTTTCTTTTACCTATGATGTCAGTTTCCCAGGTTTTAGTTACTTATGGTCAGTTATCAAGATCCCAAAATATTAACTGGAAAATTCCAGAAATAAAAATTTATGTTTTAATAACCCTCATTACACTCTATGGTTGAAATTATTTTGTTTTGTTACTGTTGTTCACTTCTTCTTGTGCTGAATTTATAAATCAAACTTTATGATAGTAAATATGTATAAAAGAAAACATCGTACTTACAGGTTTCAGTGCTATCTGCTATTCTGAACATTTATTGAGAATTACTGTAAAGGTGAATGGAAACATGCTGTGAGGAAGACATGAGGAAGAGACCAACTTAGAAAAAAGTACATTCTAACTTGTTCTTGGGAGGTGCATGTGTAGGGCATGTAGTGAATGGCAAACTACTCCAGGTCACTAAAGTTCTCTTGTCTTTCGATGGAAGCAGGTTTTCCAGTGGAGATACCAAGTTGGTCCATCTCAGGGATTAGACACGTAGACCTGAAATTCTGAGTGAGTTTCAGCCCAACTACCTTAGGCCCACAGACAGGAGCAAAGAGCTGGCTGCTGTAGTTCAGGTGGACCTGTGCTCTCTGCCTATCTCAGGTCACTTCAGGCAATAAAAGGTTGGAATACCTGACGAGACCACATCAGCTTCTGTGTGGTGGAATTGGTCTCCAGGTGTTACTTCTCTTAAGAAACTGTCTCATTCCATAATCTCAATTCACTCCTCAGCTCAGGGCTCTTGAGACACCATGGACATGCCTTCCACAGTCTTCCAGAACTGGATTTTCGTTTTTGTTTGTTTGTTTGTTTGTTTTTTGTAATCAAACATTTTATAATTCAAAAATAAACTTCTTATTTAAATGAAAATAAAAGATTTTGCCCAGAACGTGGATTTTGCCCAGAATGTGGATTTCCCCAGAACGTGTGTAGAGTGCCGGTGTGAGTTCGGCAATAAAGAATTGCTGTTTGAATCTACAAGGCTGTGAGTGGCTCGTGATTTTGTGCCCAGCCAGACTGCGGCATTTGGTGGCCTGTACGCGGAACGTCTGAAACTTGGAGTGTCTGACTTAGTAGAAGAAAGCTGGATTCTCATAGCTCCTCTGCATCCAGTCTGTTGGGTTGTTCTTTCAGGTAAAAATGATATGTCGTGAAAAAAACAGCTAGTGTGACTCAGAACTTGAATAACCATACAGTGCTTTACCTTGAGTTACCTTGATGACTAGGAAGGGGACAACCTGCACCAATTACTGTCTTAGCTTCCCCACATATAAATAAGAAATAACAATAGGCAGAGCCGCCCCCCCGCACCTGCAAGGTAGGCAGACCTGTGACCCACTGGCAGAACAGGACCAGTGGCCCGCCAGTGTGGTAGACACATCGCCCCGGTTTGGGGAGGGGCAGAGCCGCCCCCCTCTCCTGCAAGGTAGGCGGAACTGCGACCACTGACAGAACAGGCCCAGTGGCCCACGGAGGGGCAGAGCCGCCACCCGTGCCTGCAAGGTAGGTGGACCTACAACCCACCAGCAGAACAGGCCCAGCGGCCTGCAGAGGGGTGGAGCCGCCAACCGCACCTGCAAGGTAGACAGAACTGCGACCACTGACAGAACAGGCCCAGCTGCCTGCGGAGGGGCAGAGCCGCCCCCCACCCCACCCCCGCGCCTGCAAGGTAGGCGGAACTTCAACCCACCAGCAGAACAGGCCCAGCGGCCCACAGAGGGGCAGAGCCGGCGCCCCCACCTGCAAGGTAGGTGGACCTGCTACCGACCGGCAGAACAGGCCCAGCAGCCTGCCGGCGTGGTAGGCACATTGCCCCAATTGGAGGAGGGGCAGAGCTGCCGCCCGCGCCTGCGAGGAAGACTTTGCAACTATACAAGAGCAATATAAATATATAGGGGGAAAATTCAATAACACAACAGTTTCACCAAGCAGAAAGAAACACGAACAGTATGAAAAGACAAGGAAAGAAAGGACCACAAGCAATGCAGGTCAACTCAACTTTAGAATAGGTAATATCTGCAGCAGATGGAATATCAGATAAAGAATTCAGGATATACATGCTTCAGATGATCTGGAGTCTCAAGGAAGACATTAGACAGCAAAATCAGACAATGAAAGATCACTTTGACAAGGAATTACATAAACAAATCCAAGAAGCAAAAAATCAACTATACAGGGAGATAGAGGTTATAAAAAACAAACAGAAATCCTAGAAATGCAGGAAGCAATAAACCAACTTAAAAACTCAATTGAGAATACTACCAGCAGAGTAGAACACTTAGAAGATAGAACATCAGACAATGAAGACAAAGTATTTCAACTTGAAAAGAACATAGACAGCTCAGCAAGACTGTTAAGAAACCATGAGCAGAACATCCAAGAGATATGGGATAACATAAAGAGACCAAACTTAAGAGTCATTGGGATACAGGAAGGCATGGAGGTCCAAACCAAAGGAATGAGAAATCTATTCAATGAAATAATACGAGAAAACTTCCCAGACTTGAAGAATGAGTCAGAATCCCAAATCCTAGAAGCCTACAGGACACTGAATGTGCAAAATCATGAGATCCACACCTGGACACATTATAATGAAGATGCCCAACATACAGAATAAGGAGAGAATTTTAAAAGCTACAAGAGAAAGGAAGCAGATTACATTTAGGGGTAAACCAATCAGGATAATAGCTGATCTCTCAACACAGACTTTGAAAGCTAGAAGATCCTGGAATAACATATTTCAAACACTGAAAGAGAATGGGTTCCAACCAAGAATTGTGTATCCAGCAAAATTAAGCTTCAGGATGGAAGATGAAATTAAAACCTTCCACGATAAACAAAAGTTAAAAGAATTTGCAGCTAGAAAACCATCTCTCCAAAAAATCCTCGGCAAAACATTACAGGAAGAGGAAATGGAAAATAACAATGAAAACCAACAGTGGGAGGTAGTACAGTAAAGGGGGGAAAAATAATCAAAGAGGAAAACAAACCATGTTTAGTAACATAAATAAACAAATATGGCTGGAAGAACAACCCATATCTCAATAATAACCCTAAATGTTAATGGCTTAAACTCACCAATTAAGAGACACAGGCTAGTTGAATGGATCACAAAACAAGATACAACAATATGCTGCCTACAGGAGACGCATTTGATAGGAAAAGGCATACATAGACTGAAGGTGAAAGGTTGGGAAAAATCATATCACTCATATGGACTTCGGAAACAAGCAGGAGTGTCCATACTCATATCAAATAAAATAGATTTCAAGGCAAAGTTAATCAAAAGGGATCAAGAGGGACACTACATACTGCTCAAGGGAACCATACACCAACAAGACATAACAATCATAAATATATATGCCCCAAACAATGGTGCAGCTATGTTCATCAAACGAACTCTTCTCAAGTTCAAGAGTCTAATAGAACACCATACAATAATCATGGGAGACTTCAACACACCTCTCTCACCACTGGACAGATCTTCCAAACAAAAGTTGAATAAGGAGACTATAGAACTCAATAACACAATTAACAACCTAGACTTAATTGACATATATAGAATATACCACACAACATCAAGCAGTTACACTTTTTTTCTCAGCAGCACACGGATCCTTCTCAAAAATAGATCATATATTATGTCACAGGGCAACTCTTAGACAATATAAAGGAGTAGAGATAATACCATGCATCTTATCTGATCATAATGCAATGATACTTAAAATCAACGATAAAAGAAGGAAGGAAAAATCATGCATCACTTGGAGAATGAACAATAGGTTACTGAATGATCAATGGGTTATAGAAGACATCAAGGAGGAAATTAAAAAATTCTTAGAGATAAATGAAAACACAGACACAACATATCGGAATCTATGGGACACATTGAAAGCAGTTCTAAGAGGAAAATTCATTGCTTGGAGTTCATTCCTTAAAAAAAAGAAAAAACCAACAAATAAATGATCTCATACTTCATCTCAAAATCCTAGAAAAAGAAGAGCAAAACAACAGCAAAAGAAGTAGAAGGCAAGAAATAATTAAAATCAGAGCTGAAATTAATGAAATCGAAACAAAAGAAACAATTGAAAAAATTGACAAAACTAAAAGTTGGTTCTTTGAAAAAATAAATAAAATCGACAGACCCTTAGCCATGCTAACGAAGAGAAGAAGAGAGAGAACTCAAATTACTAGCATACGGGATGAAAAAGGCAATATCACAACAGACACTTCAGAAATACAGAAGATAATCAGAAATTATTTTGAATCCTTATACTCCAATAAAATAGAAGATAGTGAAGGCATCGGTAAATTTCTTAAGTCATATGATCTGCCCAGATTGAGTCAGGAGGATATAGACAACCTAAACAGACCAATATCAATTGAGGAAATAGAAGAAACCATCAAAAGATTACCAACTAAGAAAAGCCCAGGACCTGGAGGGGTATACAGCAGAGTTTTACAAAACCTTTAAAGAGGAACGAATACCAATACTTTTCAAGCTATTTCAGGAAATAGAAAAAGAGGGAGAACTTCCAAATTCATTCTACGAGGCCCACATCACCCTGATTCCTAAACCAGACAAAGACACTTCAAAGAAAGAAAACTACAGACCAATATCTCTAATGAACATAGATGCAAAAATCCTCAATAAAATTCTGGCAAATTGGATTCAAAAACATATCAAAAAAATTGTACACCATGATCAAGTAGGATTCATTCCTGGGATGCAAGGCTGGTTCAATATACAGAAATCAATAAATGTTATTCACCACATCAATAGACTTAAAAATAAGAACCATATGATCATCTCGATAGATGCAGAAAAAGCATTCGACAAAGTACAGCATCCCTTTATGTTCAAAACTCTAGAAAAACTAGGGATAACAGGAACATACCTCAACATTGTAAAAGCTATCTATGCTAAGCCTCAGGCTAGCATCATTCTGAATGGACAAAAGTTAAAGGCATTCCCTCTAAAATCTGGAACAAGATAGGGATGCCCTCTATCACCACTTCTATTCAATATAGTTCTCGAAACACTGGCCAGAGCAATTAGACAGACGAAAGAAATTAAAGGCATAAAAATAGGAAAAGAAGAACTTAAATTATCACTATTTGCAGATGACATGATTCTATACCTAGCAGACCCAAAAGGGTCTACAAAGAAACTATTAGAGCTAATAAATGAATTCAGCAAAGTGGCAGGATATAAAATCAACATGCATAAATCAAAGGCATTCCTGTATATCAGCGACAAATCCTCTGAAATGGAAATGAGGACAACTACTCCATTCACAATATCCTCAAAAAAAATAAAATAAAATACTTGGGAATCAACCTAACAAAAGAGGTGAAAGACTTATACAATGAAAACTACATTTTTAAAAATGTTTTTTTATTGGTTGTTCACAACATTACAAAGCTCTTGACATATCATATTTCATACATTAGATTGAAGTGGGTTATGAACCCCTAATTTTACCCCAAATGCAGATTGCAGAATCATGTCGGTTACACATCCACAATTTTACATAATGCCCTATTAGTAACTGTTGTATTCTGCTACCTTTCCTATCCCCTACTATCCCCCCTCCCCTCCCCTCCCATCTTCTCTCTCTACCCCATCTACTGTAATTCATTTCTCTCCTTGTTTATTTTCCCATTCCTCTCACAACCTCTTATATGTAATTTTGTATAGCAATGAGGGTCTCCCTTCATTTTTATGCAATTTCCCTTTTCTCTCCCTTTCCCTCCCATCTCATGTCTCTGTTTAATGTTAATCTTTTCTTCCTGCTCTTCCTTCCTGCTCTGTTCATAGTTACTCTCATTATATCAAAGAAGACATTTGGTATTTGTTTTTTAGGGATTGGCTAGCTTCACTAAGCATAATCTGCTCTAGTGCCATCCATTTCCCTGCAAATTCTATGATTGTTTTTTAGGGATTGGCTAGCTTCACTAAGCATAATCTGCTCTAGTGCCATCCATTTCCCTGCAAATTCTATGATTTTGTCATTTTTTATTGCTGCATAGTACTCCATTGTGTATAGATGCCACATTTTTTTATCCATTCATCTATTGAAGGGCATCTGGGTTGGTTCCACAGTCTAGCTATTGTGACTACAGAACCCTAAAGAGAGAAATAGAAGAAGATCTTAGAAGATGGAAAAATATACCCTGTTCATGGATAGGCAGAACTAACATTATCAAAATGGCCATATTACCAAAAGTTCTCTATAGGTTTAATGAAATGCCAATCAAAATCCCAACGGCATTTCTTGTAGAAATAGATAAAGCAATCATGAAATTCATATGGAAAAATAAAAGACCCAGAATAGCAAAAGCAATTCTAAGCAGGAAGTGTGAATCAGGCGGTATAGCGATACCAGATTTCAAACTATATTACAGAGCAATAGTGACAAAAACAGCATGGTACTGGTACCAAAACAGGTGGGTGGACTAATGGTATAGAATAGAGGACACAGAGACTAATCCACAAAGTTACAACTATCTTATATTTGATAAAGGGGCTAAAAGCATGCAATGGAGGAAGGATAGCATCTTCAACAAATGGTGTTGGGAAAACTGGAAATCCATATGCAACAAAATGAAACTGAATCCCTTTCTCTTGCCATGCACAAACGTTAACTCAAAATGGATCAAGGAGCTTGATATCAAATCAGAGACAAGGTGTCTGATACAATAAAAAGTTGGCTACGATCTACATACTGTGGGGTCGGGCTCCAAATTCCTCAATAGGACACCCATAGCACAAGAGTTAATAACTAGAATCAACAAATGGGACTTACTCAAACTAAAAAGTTTTTACTCATCAAGAGAAACAATAAGAGAGGTAAATAGGGAGCCTACATCCTGGGAACAAATTTTTACTCCTCACACTTCAGATAGAGCCCTAATATCCAGAGTATACAAAGAACTCAAAAAATTAGACAATAAGATAACAAATAACCCAATCAACAAATGGGCCAAGGACCTGAACAGACACTTCTCAGAGGAGGACATACAATCAATCAATAAGTACATGAAAAAATGCTCACCATCGCTAGCAGTCAGAGAAATGCAAATCAAAACCACCCTAAGATACCATCTCACTCCAGTAAGATTGGCAGCCATTAGGAAGTCAAACAACAACAAGTTCTGGCGAGGATGTGGGGAAAAGGGTACACTTGTACATTGCTGGTGGGACTGCAAATTGGTGTGTCCAATTTGGAAAGCAGTATGGAGATTCCTGGGAAAGCTGGGAATGGAACCACCATTTGACCCAGCTATTGCCCTTCTCGGACTATTCCTTAAAGACCTAAAAAGAGCATGCTACAGTGATACTGCTACATCGATGTTCATAGCAGCCCAATTCACAATAGCAAGACTGTGAAACCAACCTAGATTCCCTTCAATAGACGAAAGGATAAAAAAAATGTGGCATTTATACACAATGGAGTACTACTCTGCATTAAAAAATGACAAAATCATAGAATTTGCAGGGAAATGGATGGCATTAGAACAGATTATGCTAAGTGAAGCTATCCAATCCCTAAAAAACAAATGCCAAATGTTTTCTTTGATATAAGGAGAGTAACTAAGAACAGAGTTGGGAGGAAGAGCGTGAGAAGAAGATTAACATTAAACAGGGGTGAGAGGTGGGAGGGAAAAGGAAAGAGAAGGGAAATTGCATGGAAATGGAAGGAGACCCTCATGGTTATACAAAATTACATACAAGAGGAAGTGAGGGGAAAGGGGAAAAAAACAAGGGGGAGAAATGAATTACAGTAGATGGGGTAGAGAGAGAAGATGGGAGGGGAGAGGATGGGGGATAGTAGAGGATAGGAAAAGCAGCAGAATACAACAGACACTAGTATAGCAATATGTAAAACAGTGGATGTGTAACTGATGTGTTGCTGCAATCTGTATACGGGGTAAAAATGGGAGTTCATAACCCACTTGAATCAAAGTGTGAAATATGATATGTCAAGAACTATGTAATGTTTTGAACAACCAACAATAAAAATTAAAGGAAAAAAATAAATGAAAATAAAAGCCTTTTTTATCACTAGAACTACAAAAGTAATGCATTGACATACTAGAAAAAAATTTAAATACAATTAACAAAATAAAATTTCCTTAAAATCCTATTACTGAAAATAATTACAGCATATAACATTTAAAGTGACTATTTCTTCCATCATTTTTAGTGTATGTATATTTGGGAGAAAAAAAAATGATTCCAAACCTTATTTGGGAGTGAAATGTTTTTGTGAGTTATTATATAAAACTCTCCTCATAGGAAGAAATTGTCATTGTTGCTGTAGTTAATTACGTAAGCAATTTTCTGATGGATTCTGATGGTATGGAGCCCACATGTGAGAAACAAGATACTCATCTTTCCAGTTGACTTTCAGATGATTATCAGTAAACATTCTAAAGATCTATAACTAGACAATGTTTTTTCTCTTTGTATTCAATTGAACAATGATTATCTGACTATTTCATTCCCCTATAAGATGTTCCTGCTGAGAGTAAATCCTTGGATTAAGCTGGCTGTAGTTTCTCTGTACTAAGGTTGTCAGAAAGCTTTGACAGGTACTTTTTTTTTTTTAATGGTGCTGGGGATGGAACCCAGGGCCTTGTGCATGTGAGGCAAGCACTCTACCAACTAAGCTATATCCCCTGTCCTTGACATGTACTCTTAACCAAATTATTTTAGAATAGGTTTTGTTGTTTTTTTGAAATTATGATAAATGGGATCTTATTGTTTTGCAATAAGGATATATAACTTTAATATCATGTATGTACTCCCTAAATTCTCTGCCTCAAAAATCTGGATTCCTTTAAGTGGAGATACCTCTAGTAGATTCTGTTTTGAAAAGTTTCAGGAAATTTTTACCAAAAATTTTGTAGATCATACATACTCTAAGAAAGAGCAGGCTGCTGTATTACACTTCTGTTTCATAGAAAGTAAAACACTGCTAGGTCAGTAAGTTTAAGCATTAATGACTAATTAGCATTACCAGAAGCAGGATAACCAAATTGGTTGAATGACCACAGCCAACACTTACGACGTACATCTTAGTATGTGCCAAAGCCCTTTATACACAGTAATTCAATCTCACAACAACCCTTAAAGAAGAAAAAGAGGTACAGAAAGATTATATTACTTTTTTAAGGTCACACAGATGATGGCCAAACCAGAATTTGAACCCTGGTAGTTGAGTTCCAGTGTCCCAAACCTTGTACTTAACTTCTCTTGACAATATGGAGATAAAGGCCAGTAGGTCTGCATTCTTGTTCTGCTTTAACTCTTTTTTTTTTCTGGGCAGCTGTGGGCCCTGGGGTTGGCCATTCATCTACTAATTCCACAAGTATCTACGAGTACCTGTCGGGTAGATCATTTTCAAAAATGTCTGCCATCAATTCCTTCCTCCCCTGTGGGCTATTATGACTCACTCCTCTTTTTGACCAGTGGCAGTCTGGTCAATGCTTTGGCCAATAGGATGCAACAGAAGCAAATTATGGGTCTTCTGAGCCCAGGACATAGGAGGACTGGAAGTTTCTGTTTCCTTCCTCTTGAAACATTTCTTCTGGGAGCCCGGCTGCCTGCTTGAGCAAGCACAAGCAATAACAGGGGGAAGCCCTGGTGATGATACCTCACCCAGGCTACAAGCCAGCAACCAACATCATGTGCTAGCTAAGTGAACAAGGCCATTTTGGACCGTCCTGTAATCCATTGTCCCAGCCATTACCATGTTAAAAAGAAGAACCAAATGGTGAACCCACAGACTCATGAACGGTTACGCAGCCATTGATAACTTAGACAGCTTAGTATGTGTATATGGTATCACTTTATCTTGAAAATATAGACATCTGGACCTATGTCACTGGTCTTTCAGGAAACAGAGGACACAGAAAGTACTAAGTACTACTGGCACCAAGAAAATACGGAAATTTCAGTTTAGTGTTTTAATAAGTACTTTTAATTATACTCAAGGAATACTAGGGAAGTACACATTATCATTTCTACTTCTCACTTGGCATAATCCTAATTATACTTAGCAACAACTGTAGACTATTTATTATGATTATTATTACCAATGTTGAAGACAAGAATTAGGACATTTGTCCACAAGCCTAACTCACATGCATCTGTCCCATGGAGATTAGTACACCACCCTCTGGGTTATGGAGATGTATGTCAACCCAGAAGCTGTCTGAAACCCATAGTTCAGGGATTTTGTTTTTTAGAGGCCTAATTACAAAGCATGATTGATTATTGACTCCAGTTCCATTCTTTCTCCCCTCTATGAAGAATGAGAGGTGGGGATAAAATGCCAAGCATACAACCATAGCTTATTTCTGGTCACCCTACCCATCCCAGGATCCCACCAATGGTTACTTCGTTAGAACACTTCTTATTGTCGTGGGAGAAGACTTGTTTCTGAAGAAGGATCCCAGGAGTTCTCAGAGAGAAGGGGGAATTCCATTAAAGTCCAGTGGGGTCCTTTGTATATGAGATGGAAAAAAAATTTTCAGCACACACCAGATAGAGGCATAGGCAGAGATTTATTTAGGTGGTAGATACACATTCAGGAGAGAATGCAGGGTGTCCAGAGAGTGAGAAAAACATGTGATTGGGGCTCCAGTATTAATAGAGGGGCAGTAGTGGGGGACAGGGCACTGGATTGGAGCCAGATTAGAGCTACACAATTTTGCATCAGTTTTTCCTGTGCCTGCCTAGTTCCCTCATTTTAAAAGAGTGCCAGCCAAGGGCCTGTTGCTCAGGAGTTATAATTGTTCCTATGTGCTTTTTGCATCTCAATGGCTCATGGGCATTTTCTTTTGAGAAGTTTCTCTCTCTCTATCCTAAATGCTTATCTTACTCTTACCCAGGAAATTCCAAGGGGGTTAGGAGCTCTGTATAATATGCTCTTATTACTCAGGAAATAATAAAGGTCTATAGAACTTTATGTCAGCAACTGGGGGTCAAAGACCAACTATTAGAACAAAAGATTCTCCTAACACCTCTGTCTCTCAGAAAGTTACAAAGGTTTTAGGAGCTTTGTGTCACATTGTGTTTATAAGATACCCTCATGTTGGTATATGTAGAAGATCATTAATTTTCTCTGTTATATAGTATTCAATCAAATGAATGTACCATAATTTACTTACTCATTCTAGTGTTCATGAACACTGTGTTGTTTTCAGTTTGGGGATATTAAGAATGATAGTACTAAATAATGCCACTATATTATTATAGTAGACTCTCTATAAATCTTTGTGCGGTTATTTTTTTCATCCCTCTTGGGTAAATATCTAGAAGCAAAAATTCTGGGTTATCTGGTACTTCAAGTGCATATAAGAATATAAGAAGCTGCCAAACTGTTTTGCAATGTTTTATTCTCTTCCATTTTTATTACAACTACTTACAGTGAGTACAAAGGATGTCAGGAAAAAGAAAGTTAATAATGAGAAACATAAATTTGTTTTCTTCTCTAATTCTCTTCTTATTTGAAACAGACTTATTTAATTAATTAGTTAATGTGGTTTTGGTACCAAGGATGGAATCCATAGGCACTTAACCACTGAGCCACATTCCCAGCTCTTTTTATTTTTCTATTTGGATATAGGATCTTACTAAATTGCTTAGTTGAACTTGCAATCCTCCTGCCTCAGCCTCCCAGGCTGCTAGGATTACAGGCAGGCACCAAAGAATATCATTCTTTTTCAATTCTATGAAGGACAGATAAAGGGATTGAGGAGAATGCTGATGAATTTGTAGCTTTTCAAGGATAAATTGGCCTTCCTAGTAGTATCCTGGAAGAAGTCAAGGGCAGACACTATAGAATTTCAGGTCCGGTTTTGAGTGGTTTGAAGTAGGTCTTCCTTCTCCTTTTCAGTCTCTTACCTGGTAATTGCTCAGCTTTAATGTCCTAATCCTGTGCAGATTTCTCACAGTAGAACTATCAACCATGCCTTCTTCTATACTGCTGAGCACCGTTTACAATCATTTGTTTGTGCCATTAGTTGATTAGTGTCTCTCTCCTTTACACCATGTAATGAGGAACCAAGCCTTTTATATCCTCTGGCTCACAGTAGATCTCAAAAAAAAAATTTTTTTTTGAATAAGGATGTAAATAAATCAAAGAACTAGAAAATGGGTTGACAGAACAAGAATGCCAAGCCAACAGCTGTGATTCTATAAGAGTGAAAAATCTGTGTCTGTCAATTGCCAGCTCCCCCAAAAGACAAGGGTGGTACTCTGTTGATCAATCAAAGCTGAGTTTATTACGTATTACCATAAGGGGAGAACCCACTTTGACAGCTTTGTAGCAGTATCCTGGAAGAAGCTGAGGGCAAATATTATAGAATTATAGATCTTGTTCTGAGTGGTTTGAGGTAGGTTTTTCAACGTGGGGATTTTAAGTGGGCCAAGTTCATGATTTAATAGCTTGGGACTGAAGGACACAGATGAGGCTTCTAGAGCAAGTCATGCTCTGCCCCAGGGAACAAGCTCTTACCTGAGAAAGGGGGCTGATTGAATGGCTCATTGTTTGAAAACAACAGATTTTTAGGAAGCTCCCAGAGGACACATTGGAGTTATTTACTGGGAAAGAATTTTAGGGAACAAACAGTGAAGCTCTGTTGATGTCGGCTTAGTTCTGTAGTTGTGAAGCTGCGGCTTAATCCCCAAACCCAGTTCCCTAAAGCTGTAGAAAGGGCAGACTAACTCTCTGACATTTACATGCTGAATGAAGTGATTGTGTTTTATGACAATTACTCATATGGGTAATTATTCAATCTGAGAAACTGGTAGACATTCTGAGATATCAACTGCTGTATATCATCTCTTGAGGTTAAGCCATAAAACTAAAACCTCTTCTATAAAATGTTAACATCTCAACAGCACATCCTGGAATCAGTATATAGAATTCTGATGCTGCTGTCTTTTTATCTTTTCTCTAAATTTATTTATTAAGACTGCTTTACTAGACAAACCTCAGCTCTCCTGTCCCAACTCCATTGGGAAGGAAGAATGGAAGTGCCAACAGCATGCTCGTATAACAGCAGATGACTCTGGTGGGTCTCACCATTAGGAAGAAGCAGTGGTTGAATGACAAGCAAGTTGCCCATGGTGTCAAAACAGCTATTTTTCTGCCCGTAGGAGGAATGGTGAGGTCTCCATAGGACTTTTCAGGCTTGAGGTAGACCTTTAACCAAGATAAACAAGACCGGAGGCTTGGGGAAAAGGGGAGCAGAAAGAATTACACAGGGGTAATTAAGTGTAATTAAATTAAGTTGTCATTTCCCCACCAATCAGCACCTCAGCTGCATCATGAACTGTTCACCTGGCTGAAATGGAAGACAGAGCCAGTCCATAAAGCATTCCAAAGCCACCATCACCATCATGTTACACGTAATTGGCAGTCATGGTTTGGCACACCAGTGTTGGAGGAAGCATGCAAAGGCTTGTGCAATTCCTGAGAGCCGTATGTACGATGGGTAGGGTTGTAGGAAACTTCCTAGCCATGGAAAATAAACATCTCACCTCCGAAAGGGTACAGTCCTGCAAACACCATGGAACAAAGACTCAGTATTGTGAGCTGAGCCAAGAATTTCCCAAAAGGGAGGGTGGAACTTGGGCATGGCTTTCCTTCTCTTCCCTTGCATAATATAGTCATATCATCCGGGGGTGGTATGTGCAGAAGGGACCCTTTAGAAAGATGGCTGTGCCACAATTTATGGCTCCCCTCAGCAACTAAATCTTTGTTCTCTGATCGTATCCCAGTAACCATAATTTCTCTCTTCTTTTTGAAGTTTCTTTTTAAAAAATATGGCCATAATTTTAAAATAAGTAAATGCCCCAAAGTAGCAGGAACCTTTCCCTTTCCTACCTTTAAGCCCTATTGCCTAAGACCCTCTTTCATCTCTTTCAACTTTTTCTTCTGCTATTTATAATCATTTGCTCATACATTTTCTGGATTTCTCCATTTGGGACTTCCTGTATATTAAATTAGATCATAGTACCTTTATACATCTCCTCCTCTTTTCCTTTCTTACTATTCTCCTAAGATATTACACCATAATTGTCATCTAAATCCATTGTCATTATTCCAATTATGATTGGCAAACATAGTTTACACCAGAACCAAGTAGGGAACTGTAGTTATCTTTCTTTACAATGATTCATTTTGTTACTGTTTTTTTACTTGGAGATTCTTCTGTGTCATATCTTAGTTTTTTCCGTTAGATCAGCTAATACTCATTTATATCTCCTCCAAAACCTCAAACTTATCAGATAATTTATTATTCTATTTTTGTCTCCACAGATCTCATGGATGGACCTTTCTGTCATCTAGTTTGCTTCAATCTTTTGGCTGCAGTTGTTATCCCCACATTTTTATCATTACCCTTTCTGAATGTCTTCTACCTCCTCAGCTTACTCCTTCCTGTTGTAGGATTATATAGGCTAGCAGTTTCCTAAGAAAAATCATATGGGAACCAATGGTTCTTTAGTTTAAGAACAAAAATGTTTTCATTTTCACCCTCAGAATCATTTATAATTTGGCAATATATGGATTCCTTGTTGAAAGTCAATTGCTTCATTGTCTTTCAGCACATGTTGCTTTGACTACTCCCATGTACATCTCATTTCCAACCATAGGACATTTCTCTGACCTTTGTGGTAGTTTTTATAATCTCTTTATTCCAGTTAGCCTTGGAGTGCTGTCATTCATTGGATGCTGTCAATCTCCTCACACCGTTCAATTACAGAATTTTTCTTTTATTATTTCTTTGATGATTTCTTTCCTTCTCTTCTGTAAATCTCTGAAATAACTGCAATTGAGTCTTAAATTTTCTAGATTGTTTCTCCAAGACTCTTATCACTTTCTCAAGAAAAATCTTGGTTTATTTCTTCTACCTCTGAGAGGGTTCATCTACTTTATTTTACAAAACTTCTACTGATTAAAAAAAAATTAGCCATTCTTTTTAAAATTCATGAGTTCTTACTACCTGATCCACTATTATTCATAGTCGTCTGTTCTTGTCTCATGAAGGGAACATTTTTTTTTTCAATTTGAAGACTTTAATTTTATTGGGATTTTGAAGTTTTCATCTTATCTCCACATTATATTTGTGTCCTGCGTGTTCCTTTTTCTTTCTTTGTCTGTCTTCTATGAAAAAGGCATTTCCTCAAATGTCTAGTGGTCTTTGGCTCTTTATGTGTGTGTGTGTGTGTGTGTGTGTGTGTATGTGTGTGTATGTATATATATATATATATACACACATATATATATATATACACACACACATACACACACACACATATATATACACACATATATATAGTATAAATATACATAAGTAAATATATATTATATATAACACACACAGAGTGTGTGCAGTTCTGAGTTTTAGTGTAAGTATAGATAAAAGTAACCACCACCACAATCATGTGAAGAATAATTTCACACCTCCCTCAAGTTTCCCAGTGTTATTCCTTCAGAGGCAAATACTCTTTCCACCCCAAACAACCACTGATCTGTTTTCATAGTATTATCTTTTCAAGAATATTATATAGATAAAATCATATATATTCTCATTGAGACTGATTCATTTCTGTAACTTAGTACCTTTAAGATTCATCCAAGTTTTAGGGCTGGGGATGTAGTTCAGTTGGTAGAGTGCTTGCAAAGATTCATCCAAGTGGTCACATGGACCTTCTTTATTGATGAACAGTTTTCTATTATATGGTTATTCCTTGATTTATTTGCCTAGTAACCCAATAAAAGACATGTAGTATTCTCCTAATTTTTGGAGTACATGAGTAAGAATGCTAAAATAGTTGTGATCAGCTTCTGTATAAAGAAAATTATTTTTCTAGGATAAGTATCCCGTAGGTTTTTTGGGCCATATGGTAAGTGTATGTTTAGTTTTAAAAATTGTTCCCATTTCCCAGACTGGCTATATTATCTTGCATTCCCACCAAAAAATGAATGGCAGTTCTAATAGATCTGCATTTTTGTCAACACATGGTGTTGTCAAATTTTTTTAGTCATTCTAATGTGTGTATGGGTAATTTGCTGTGAATATAGTAAGCTATTCCTTAATGGCTAGTGATATTTAACTTTTTTTTCATGTGCTTATTTGTCATCTTTGTATCTATTTTGGAGAGATTCTTGTTCCAATATTTCTCTTGTTTTAAAATTAGGTTGTTTGTTTACTTATTGTTCAGGTTCTTAGAGTTCTTTATATATTTATCACATATGTGATTTACAAATATTTCTCTAAGTCTGTGGCTTGATTTTCCTTCTATTTTACAAAGCAAATTTTTTTCTATTTTGATGGTTCTGATTAGTTGCTTTATAGAAAGTTTTGAAATTGGATGAAATATTTTATTCATTTTCAAAATTATTTTGGTTGTTTTAGTTCTTTGATTTTTTCATATAAATTTGAAACCAGCATTACCATAAAAAGAATACTCTATTGAATTGACAATGAAATTAAGATTCTTAGGTCATTTTGGGGGAAAATTAACATCTCAATGTGGATGTTAGTCCATGGATATTGGATGTCTCTCTACTTATTTACATATTACTTTATTTGTTTCATTATTTTGTAATTTTTATCATATAAATTCTGCATACATTTTTAGATTTGTGATTATGTAATTTTGTAGTTATTATGATTGTGTTTTTTAAAATTTAATTTCTAGTTGTTGATTCTTGTCTATAAAAATATGACTGATTTCTTTTAGGTTTAAATTATATCCTGTGACCTTGATAAACATTTTTGTAGTTCTATGAGTTTTATTTTTGTAGATTTCTTGAAAATTTCTTACATAAACTATCATGTTATATGTGCACAGGCAGAGAAAGCCTTCTTTCCAATACCAGGATTTTGGTAACAATCTACCAAGAGATCAGATAAAAATGCCCAGTCATGTAATACAAAACTAGATATTCTGGTCCCTTTCTTTTTTTTTTTATTTCTAACTTTCTGATGTAAACACCTTGTAGGTTATATGCATGCTTTCCCTCTTCTATCTCCAGTCATAAGGACTTTGGTGTAAATAGTTTCCTAATGAAATAGTCTGTAACAAGATTATTTTTGGTGACTTGGTTCTTTTGAAATGTTCACTACTGTAAAATCAAAATCAACTTTTTAAAATATCCTCAAGGATTTATAACTTCATGAACCCCTTCAGCAACCCCTTGAATAAGTTATTCCATATAGCTGCTTGGGGGTACATATTGTCCCTTTTTAGTGCTTATAATGATAAAATAAAGCCACACAGCTTTGTGGTTCCGAAGCCTCCTCAGGGTCTTCTGATAATGAAATAGGGAGCATCAGTCCCAGCAAAAAGAGGCCACAGAACCTAAGAGGAAGAGGGTTGACATTTCTGCCCCCCCTCAAAAGGAACCAAACCACAGTGTCTTCCAGACATTGAGTTTCCATCATTTGTTTATCGGAAAAAAGGTCCTCCCACCACTGGCTGATCTGTCAAAGATTTTTCAAACAGCTTAGCCCACACAAATGACAGGCTGAAGTTAACCATACTGCTCTAATTGAGGACTGTCAAAAATAGCAATATGCAGGAGGTGCAGGACATGGGTGTTTTGCACGTCAGAGATGCTGGCTCTCGTATGATGCACTCAATCTTCTGTGGGTCCACAGTTGTCCTAGAGAATAAGAAGAAAGGTTAGGGAAATATTCCTCTTGGACTGTCTTAGCTCACATGCAGTATGTCATGAATGTGGCAACAAACAGGAAGCAACATGAATGTTCAGAACCAAAAATAAGGTTCAGGCTCCACCACCAGAAGTCTTGAAGACAAGACAAAAGGAGTCTTTTAATTAGGACTGAGCCATAATAAACCTATGGAAACAGAACAGGATGTTCCCTGGCAGGCAGTATACCACCCAACAGCAGTTTCAGTAGCTAAAAAGTCATACCATTTGATTGAAAAGGAAAAAAAATACACCAACATAAAATTTACTACATCCCTAGGGGTGGGTTCTTTTCTAAGTTTCTTTTCTAATAATGCATATGTATGAATGAATTCTACCAAATCCAATCTCTTTGCCTCTCAGTCACCAGTTCCACTCTAAGGCAGCTTCCAAAGAGTGCTGGCAGCTTTTGTAAGGAATCATGTTTATTATTTTCTTCATTAATAAAACCAACATTTGGCCACATTCTACATTTTTGATAACCTACAGTCATTTTGTCTTAAAATTTAAAGTAACTTCTATTGATTTCCCTGTAATAAAGCAACATACAAATATTGTAGAAAAAACAGAAATGCAAAAATTATAGAAGAAATTTTCATTAACATTTTGGTGTATATCCCCAAGACCATAATTTCTCAACGTTGCTCTTACCATAACCTTTTGGGCTGGGCTATTCTCTGCTGTGGAGAACTGCCATGTGCATTGTAGGGTGTGTATTTAGCAGGGTCTCTGGTCCCTACCCACTAAATACCAGTAACAACTCCACCTTTCCTCCCCACTCCTGTTGAGGCAAACCAAAATGACTCCAGACGGTGCCAAATATCTCCTGGGGCTGGGAGCAAATAACTCTCAGAACCACTACCTGTATCATTCCAGGTTCAGTAAGGGTTTGTTTATTGAATTCTGCTTCTCATTCTTTTTTCCCTCTAGAACTCCAGATGAGACTTACAAATAAATACAAGAAATTGAGGCAACCAGAATGTAATTTATAAGCTTAATTAATCTCAAATTGAGGCAACTGGGGCTTAGGGTAAGCCTGGCTGGTTTCACGCACCTTAGGCAATCTGAGAAGCTGGAACCAGGAAAGAGACATGGTTGAACCTGTCTTTGGCAGGAAAAGAGACCATGGCCTTGGGGAAGTTGTTCTAAGAGGCCAGGAGAGGAGGAGATTCTGTTTAAGGTTTAGGAATGGAATTATTCTCATCTACTTGGATGCCAGCATTGCCAATTAAGATGGGTACTCTGTCTAGGCCAGAGGGCCAGCTTCAAAAGTGGTCACCTCTTTGGTACCCTTCAGAGAGTCAAGGATTTGGAAAAAGATCCCGTTTCACAAATGAAGGGAGGAATGTGGGGAACAGGTCAAGAGGGGCTCCCCGACATAGAGTTTTTTCCTATGAATATATAAATACACGTAGGTATTTTATGTCAGTAACAACTCCCTAATCCCATAGATGTAGCATAATATACATATTTTACAGTCTTTTCAGTATTACTTTGCACATACTCTAACCCTTTTTCAGTTACCATATCAATACTCCTCACATTAAATTATTTAAAACATAATTTCATATGGTGGTGTACTGCTTGCTTGTGCCTAATGTATGTAGCCGATTCATTCACTTTTATGAACACATGTGAACATCTAAGTGGTAAAGACTTCAGGGCATCCTGGATTATTGTCTAATGGCAAATTATTAGAAACAAAATGATTAGTTCAAATGGAGTGTATTGAAATTCCCTTCTAGAAAGAGGCCCTGAAGTATATGTAGAAGGAGGAACGAAAGACAACGCTGGCATAAACAATGAGTGGCTTTAACAGATGTATTTTTCTGACTTTATTCTGAAGTTCAGATGACTGTTGAAGTCAGAGCCTCCCAGTTTCAAAAGATTCTGTGCTGATGTGAGTTTTACCATGCTGACAACTCTGAGGTCCCCAGTCAGACTGGCCTCTTTCATCCTTGGGTATACCTGATAACTCCTGGCACACCCTGTGTGGATTGCCACTCACACAGTGCTGTGGACAGAGCTTCCACCACCTTCTGGACTTGGCCTCACTGATAAGGTTGGATGTGTGTTCACCGGCCCTGCATTCTCCCTTCATTTGTGAAACAGGATCTTTTTCCAAATTCTCCTAGGAAAGGTATGGTGCAAAAAAATCTTCAGGCTCTGTAAAGTTGATTCCTGAGTCTTCCAGTCACGAGTTGTGGGTGTCAGTGGTCACTTGAGTGCCTTTGCATCTTTACCAAGAATCCAAAGGTTAACATTTTCATTTTTTGCATTCCCAGCCTGAGAACCTCATGAGAAAGAGCTTCTGGGATATACCTACACAATCCCTTCAACCCAAGAACTTCATAGAAAATTAGGTTTTAACTGGGGTAGATTTTAAACACCAATACCAGTTAAATACTATTGGGAAATCAGATGCTCACTATGTTCCAGAAGAATTTGTTTCTTTTTTTCTTTTTCCTTCATCCCTTTTCTTCCCAACTTAAACATGACCCCAAAAAGCACCGTCTAAGTCATGAAGCAGGAGACAGCCAGATGGCCAAGGTTAATATTTGTATTTGGAAGCCAGCCTTCTGTCAAATGGGCAGTAGCTCCCGAGCTGCCTCCAAGGTTTCTTGTAGCCAGTGTGTTGTCCAAACAATCATGTTCTTTGGTTTTTATGATTTGGGAGGGAGCTGAGTGTTTTCATGGGAAGAGACTAACTGGGTGTGAAGAAGCTATGACAGTAGTGGGGGTCAGTCCCTTGGGTCCTTCTCAAAATCACAGCTACACCCTCCAACCTCAGCCCAAGTTAGGAAAGCCCACTAAGTTTGGGGAAGCCATAGAACTGGTGGGGTTGGCTCAGCTAACAAACCCCCAGTGTTCTACTCACTCTGAACCCCATGCCAAGGTCCATTCTCCAGAGACACTGCCGACTCTGTTCTTTGAGGCACCAGCCTTGCATCACTCAACTGGAAAAATGTGCTAGATCTCCCTCCCTCTAGCAAAATGAATCCCTGCCAGATAGCAGGGCCAGAGCCATGGCTTTGGACACAGGCAACGTGTTCAACTCTCTCTTTCCCTGGCACCTTGTGGAGGTTAGGGATGCTTAGTCTTGCTGGTGGATGGATGGAGAAGCTGTAGTGTTAGCCCTCTGACAGCACCTTGTAAGCCAACTCTGTGAGCTTGCTGCTGGGATGTGGCCCTTCCTGGACACTGGTGGACTCCAGTACCTGAAGCCTTATGAGTCAAGAAGCACAACTGATGTGGAGAAAAATATCAGCCAACAAAATTCCCTATGTTCTGATTACTGCTATAAAATTAATATGCATGCAAATAAGGATTAAAGAGGAGTAAAAATATTTGAATAAGAGTGGATGGATTGGGAATGATTATTTTTAATTACAGTTTCTTTGATCTCCTGTAACATGGCTACATTGTTCTTATGATTTCTGTTTTAGTCAGCTTTTTCACCACTGTTGACTAAAGGACCCAAACAAAACAACTGTAGAGGAGGAAAAGTTTATTTGAGGGCTTATGGTTTCAGAGCTCTTAGTTCATAGAAGTCTAGTTTTGTTCCTTGGGGCTTGGGGCTCAAGGTGAGGCAGAACATAATGGTGGGAGAGTGTGGTGGAGGGAAGCAGCTCACATCATGATCAGGATGCAGAGAAAGAGAGAAAAAAACTCTACTCTCCAGATACAAAACATGTACCCCATAGCCATGCCCCCAATTAACCACTTCCTCCAGTCACACCCCCCCCCAACCTCCAGGGATTAATTCCCTGATTGGGTTAAGACTCTCACAATCCAATCGTTTCTCCTCTGAACCTCTTTGCATTGTCTCACAGGTGTGCTTTTGGGGGACACCTCATGTCCAAACCATAACAATGATATAAAAAAAAAAAAACAAGGAAAAAAAACAACTCTAAAACTTCCAAGGTTCTAAGAGGTGTAATGTGCAGGTGAATATTTCTAGGCATCCAGCTTGATGATTGTGTGTACGCTTGCATGAGCTTGGGGAGGTGGGGGTATTGGGGGTGGGTGGGAACAGTTTAACTGGATGCTTACCTGTGTGGGCCCAATTTCCTTATGTGAAGGTGAGTTCAACAGAATCCTTGAGGACTTAGGGCTTCTGCTTTACCTGAAGCCAAAGACACCTTAGAGGCCACAGAGCTGATTTCTGGGCCTGCTACAGCCATTAATCATGTCACCTAGTTGAGTGAGCCCACGTGGAGTGAACATATGGTCTGCAGAGACAGAGGTCTGCAGTGTCTGGGCAAAGGGTATGGGGCGCATCAGGAGTCCAAGGCCCTGAGGACAGGAGGCCCGCAAAGGGTGCTTGATAACTTGGCCTCAGGGGCCTTCCTCCCTCGGGTTTGGGAGAGACCTCATGGACCAACCTCACATTTTCTCTGCAGGAGTTTGATGTTATCAAGTATAGTCAGATTTTGGAGAGAATAAAGAGATCTTTCCAGAAACCCTCCCTCGAGTACAGATATCTTTATAGGCAGATCTTTCTGAAAAATTCTGAGAATCTTTGATTTTAGATTTCTTTTCTCAATGAAGATGAAAACTGGAATCTTCCCTCCAAACTTGCTGTTCCATTATATAGACCCACAGCACTTCCCTTTCCTTCCACTCCATAAAGTTAACTAGCTAGTTCCTGTTACTGGCATCTCAAAAGTTTGAGTCTAAATCTCTTGCTGAAGAAGCACTTGGGCTTGGGATTTCAGTCTGGGCAGGTGTGTGTGTGTGTGTGTGTGTGTGTGTGTGTGTGTGTGTGTGTGAATATTACAGACAGTCTGTGACCTTGAGGTCATCCCCAAGATCTGTGCCCCCAAACCTGAAGGTCAAGACCTGGGTACTTCCTGGCTTCTATCGGTCACACTTCTCAGTTCATAATGAGATTCCTTGTGATGTCACACAACCAAAAAGTCAATTGAATACCAGGAAGAGAATATTCTTAAAAACAAACAAAATTCACTCACTCACACACACACACACACATACACACACACACACACACAAAACCCACCAAAACCCCACAAAGAATCAGTCTGGAGCAATTGAGAAAAGAACGAAGGCAGGACATCCATCCACAAGTTGTGGGGCTACCAGTGATAGCATTCCTTGGAAGGGGGATGGGTATTGATATGGAAGCCAGCAGGAGCAAGGTCGTTTAGAAGGACCAAAGGAGGGGCTTGCCTTGTCCTACTGGTGGGCCTTGGAAATGGGGCTACAAGTTAGGCTTGGGAATCCTGCCAAGTTCTGGATTCTGCAGGGATGGACTCTATTTGGTGGGCTTCCTACAGGCTGGTCAAAACCATCTGCTGGGAGACCCAGAGCAGATACTCTACAAATAGGAATCAGAGGTGAAAGAAAGGGGCATGGAGCTGGAAGGGGCTGGAAGTACAATAGCAAGAGGCCTGAACTGAACCCCACATTGTGAGACAAGTGTGGACAGGGAGGACATTCCTGAGGAAATCAGGAACCTCAATGCTTGACCCTGACTTGACTGTTCCCCCCCACCCCAAGTAATGGAACTGACCCAGCAGATGGAAATGAAAAGAAAGAAAGTAGATCTATTTCTTTTGTTTGTCCTTTGGTCTAGATATAGTTCAGGGAATCTCCTTGGCTTTTGAAGTTGGAAACTTTCACATGGGGGAGAACTGAACTCAGCATTGTCTCTGAAGCCAAAACAAGTCCCTGGGGAATGAGGGCCCATTGGGCCATTTTTTTACTAGAGCCAAATTGTGCTTCCCTAAGGCACTGTTGAATCTCTGCTCTCCTGGAGAGTGGTGGGTAAGCTGGCCATGGCTTGTTTGGTGGAGACTCTGGCCTCACCATGGAGGCCTCTGGGCATATCTGATACTGGCCTCTTGCCGGACCTCATTTAATACCTGCATGTGGGCGGTGGGGATTGAACAAGGAATTGCTCATTTTATCCCACTCACTGAGGAATGCCACTGAGCAGGTAAGAGAGGCCAATGAAGGAATGTTGCCCCCACTGGCTAGGACCCTTTCCTGACCCTTCTATATCTGAGCCATGTTGCAATACTTCCCCAGGAGAAGGCTCTGTTCCCAGAGGCTCAGCCAGAAAAGTGTATGAGAACAAGTTTTTGCTCTTTTTCAGACAATCTTTCCTGCATCTCTGCCAGCCATATCCTCTATTTTCTCCTTGTCCCAGCCCTAGATGGGTTTTGGAAAGGGGCAGGAAGTGATCAGAGCTGGGTCACAGCCCACTGGTTAAGCCCCTAAGGAGGCACCCTGTTAAACCCTTCCTTGTCCTTGTCCACAGGGGACAATGTGCTTCCCACAAAGAGATGTCCCAAGTACCTTTACAACTTTTTGTCTTGTGTGAAAACAGGAGTTACATAAATTCCTCAGTCTGGGCTTGTCTACCATTAACTGGTGAGGCGAGCTTACCCCGTCACCCTTGGAGTGCTGGGAACTATGGTCATGCCTTTGGCCTGTACCATGTTGGCTGTTGAGTGGCTCTGCGCAGCTAAGAAGGAAGATCGTCTTATATAAAAGTGGCCTCTTGTGCTCCAAGGGCCCATCACAGTCTCCACTGTCTGTCTCCATCAGGTTCCAGGGCCTCTAATGCCTGGCCACACTCCCTCATAGCCCATCTTAGTGCACATGGTAAACAGAACGGAATCATTCTCTTCTATGAAAGAAACATCCTGGAAATAGCTAAAAGTCAAAAGAAACACAAAAACAAACAATCATGCAGATCTGTAGCATGGACACTGCTGAAAAAACAAACTTTGGGTTTTTGATATAGAAGACTTGGGAAGACCAGCCCACATGTGTGGCTTTGGAAAACTGACTGAGTATTGTGATTGATCACTAAAATGGCTGCACAGTCTTTTGGGCCTTGCATGTGACTTGGCAACTCCTCTCATCAAGAGGTGGAGTCGATTTCCTCACTTGCTCAACCTGAGCTGACCTTCAACTTTCTGTGATTAGTAGGATGTGGCACAAGTGAGCAGGTGCTGGCTCTGAGCCTGGGCCTCCAGGAGTGCTGCACTCACTTGTGACCAACAACTGTACAAGCCCAAGCTAGCTTGCTGGAGGATGACAGACCTGTGGCGAACATTCTCTTGTGTCCACTGACAGCCACCCAATCAGAAGATATGTGATTGCAGTCATCCAGAACAGCCAAGGCACCAGATGACCCTTCATTTAACCACAAACACACAGGAGACCATCTAGATGAGCATCTCAGATGAAAGAAACCATCCAACCCATCCAAGAATGTTGGAGGAAAAAAATGAATCATGGTTGTTTGGGGCCATTAAGTTGGGGTGTAGTTTGGGGGATTATATCTAAATCCATAGAGTTACTCTGAGGATCATGCAAAATAAATCAGCAAAAAAAAAAAATGTAGTTGAATCCTGCCATAGAATTGGAAAAGAACACAGAGATCATAAAAATATGCAAAAAATAATATGTATATGAGCTTCCCTTTATCAAGCTTATGCTCTCTATTATTCCTTAAGACTCTTAATCCTTGAAATATTTTAAGTATATATTACCACTATGTCACAGAAGGGAGACTGAAATCTTAAGAGATTAACTTGCCACGAATCTTACCTTGTAATGGTGTAGCTAGATATGAATTCAGCTCCGTGTGATACTGAAGGCCATGTTCTTATTTATTGGGATAAAAAAAGGTTCATATATTTAAAATCTAGATTTGAGCCCTGTTCACCTAAATAGATAAAAGATATCAGAAAAGATGAAAGTATCCTGTTTCTAGAGGACTAGGGAAAGTTTGCAGTCTTTTTCTCTAGTACTGTGATGACGTGAGAGGAAGGGAGTCCTGTTGGTAGCACTATTATGAGCCCTGAGGCCACGAGGCTTAGTCAGGGTGACTTTCTTGGGAAATGACCTTCGTTTGATTTTAGTTAATAGCTCAGTGACTTTTTAAAGGAGAGCATCTGCTTTCTCATTCTCCAAGCTGTAGGTGTGTATTTGCTAAAACTCAATGGAGAAGATTAACTATGACTACAAGAGAGAAGTACTTATAGTCATGATATTTGAATTTAAACCCCAACCACTTGCTGGGCAACTTCAATCTCTTTGTGCTTCAGTTTTCTTACTTTCAAAGTGGTAATCAGAGTAATGAGATAATGAAAGCTGAGATGCCAGAAGGATATCAGATTGTTGTTGTTGTTGTTCTTATTATTATTTACAAGGGTCAAATAATTACCGAATTTTTATTAAAAAGTTTTCAGTTATACAAATGACATGTATTTAACTTTCTTGAAAGGCCAAAAACCCTTGGAACAATGTACGCTGGTATGATAGGGGGTTTTGCTAGATGACTGGGTGTATCTGTTAAGAATATTGCATATAACAGAAAACTCAATTAGATGCGGTTGAAATAAATTGGCATTATTTTCTCCCTTGGAGGTAGGAGATTGCTGACATTGATTCAGTTGTACATGATGCCCCAGTGCCCACTCTGTCATATTGATCACGTTGGCTCTTGTTTTCATGCTTTGTGTCTCATGGTCTCAAGATAGCTGCAGTTCTAATCAAGGAAGGAGGAAAAGAGAATCTAGAATTTTCCTAGAGATCTTTTTTTCTCTTTTTTAGGTCTCATCAAAAAGAAATGTGTCTTATATCTACCTAAACTGCTAGATAATATTTACCTTTTTCAGACAATAGTAGAGAGACTGAAGGGAAAAAAAATATTTGGGAATGGGTTGGCCTAACTAACCAATCATGATCCTCTTATAGGAGAAATTTGATATCTAAGTTGTTTTTGTTTTTTCACTTTTTGCTTGCTTGTGGTTCTTGACACTTCTGTAATAGAAATATTTTGTGTTTTTAGAATAAGAAAAAAAACAGTAAGTCTGTTATTTCTAAAGAAATCAAACAAAATACTTCAAACTACTGTTTTTGTATTGAGCATGATCCATGCCCTGCTTGATTACACATGTGTGATGTCTGGCCATTGCGTCTCCTCTTATCTTCAAAACCAAGCAGAAGATTGATGTGCAACACTTATGAGAAGTTCACACACTGTCCCCTGTGATGTGCAGGGGAAGGAAAACCATGCCTTACTCAAGTTCTGTATTATACCCTATGCAGATCCCTAGTTCAATTGTCCATCTCTACAAAATACAATCATGTATAAAGAAAGAACAAAGCCCTGGTAAAAATGAGAAAAGTTCAAAATGGGTAAGGGCCACATGTCGCAGTTTAGAGGAAACGTTATAATCAAAATTTCTGTCCTCTGAGTCTAGGAGAAAAATCACCAGCTGTTATTGACAAAGTGGCTGTTAAGTAAATAAAGAAGGTGGAAAAAAAAAAGGACAGTACCAGGAGATGTTGCAATCTGCAACATGTTACAGATTAGCTGGTGTTATCCTCACCACTGAGACCCGTTTTAGGCAAGGGGTAAAAATGTGGCTTGATTTAAAGCTAATGATATCATGTGTCTAGTCACTGGAGATCAAAAGAAAGCTTTCCTGTAAAACATTGCTAAAGCAATGAGAGCGAAGGCTACACTCCTCTTGGGTGTGTTAAAGGGAAGAATTGCTCTGCAGCAGGCCGATAGGATGTGAGCCCCAGCATATTCTCTGGGGTGTAGGCTGTGGCCATATGACCTCATCTTCACCCCCCCACACACCAGTCCCCAACACTGCAGATTTATCAGTTGTGTGTAATCCCCTTTAATACCTGATGACTTGATGGCCAATGACTCTTTTCTATTCCAAGTCCTCATGACTAGAGACTATAGGTACTTTGTTTTGTATTTTCTTACAAAGTAGTTATTGTAGATGTGTGTGTGTATGTGTGCGTGCATGCATGTGTGTGTGTGCTGCTGGTGGTGGTGGGGAGTGTGGAAAAGTAATTAACTTTCACATTCTCTCTCCATAAAGTTAGATTTTTTACAGTCTCTTGTGATGACTAAGTATCATTTTTCTGAGAGTAGAAATCAATACTTGGAAGGTAAGCTACATCTTCCTTGGATAACTTTGAGGAATGCTGAGGGTGCTGCAAATCCAAGCAAATCCAAGAAGGGAATGTCACACTCTTGGCAATGAGAAATTAATGTGGAGGAGGATAAAACATCCTTAGCATGAAACATCACTGAAAGAAATTTTCTAGCAACCTACTGTATTTGGGGGCTTGGAATGACTCACAGTAAGAGTCATTATACCATGCAAGGACACATTCTTTCTTAAATACAATAGAAACCACTGGCCTTGCTCCACTCCCTTCTGCAAGTTCCACGTGTACCAAATTTCCACAGAATTCCTATTTATGCACATGACTGAGGTGCTGAAGACCTGTCAGAGCCACGCTCAAAGCTGAGCTGAAGCACTCACATTTCCTTTCCTTCTGGCCTCTGGTTACTGAAAACATTTGCTGAAAATTGCTGTCCCACTCAAGAACTGTCAAAGGTAATTGTGTTGCACAAAAGTTACCAAGAAGCATGAAATAATATGGTTACCACCTGGCGACCAAGTTAATAGAACCTGTCTGATGAGCCGCCAAGGCTGCCACATGTGAACTTGCCGGTTTCTGTCTGAAAACCCCGACAGCATAAATTGGTGAGGAAGATGTGGATCAGGAGCCTCTTAGTGGCAACTTATGATATAAATCCCTATGTAAAGGGCAGTTGTCAGGTCACCAAATCCAGTGAGGTCTATGGCTCTGGGAATGGAGGCGAGGGGGAAGGTGGAGGTGGAGACTAAGATGCTTGGGGGATGTGGACCTGTTTGAAGCAAGGTCTGGACTCGGCTATTCTCACAGCTTGCAATGACCTTGGTGTCTAAGAAAATAAAAATCATTCACGGGGTGGCAGGGGCTTAGAGTATGTCTGTGTACCTCTCATCCCTCTGCCACTGGCCAAAACTGTGCCCTTTCAGAGGAGCTGTAATCATTTTTTTCCTTTTAAAACTCTCCTAAGAAGGAAATCCTCCTTATTCCTGGGAGGCGGTGTTCAAAGTCTCATGTTCTCCTTGAGATGATTTTGCTTCAACTTGAACTTAGAAGACCCTAAATAACCCTCCAAATACAGGTGCCTCTGCTCATATGGCTAAAAATCCACTAAGCCCTCTTGGATGCGTCTAGCTGTGTCTGAAATTGTCCTCTTTGGTCAGAAATCATGGCTGGTTGGCTGTGATTCCAATAGCTGCTGTCAGTGCTCTAATCCAGTAGTAAAGGTATGGCTCAAAAGAGAAGCCTGGGGATCAGGAATTCCAACCATGGGATCTGGGATCCATATTGAAACCATCCTGGCCTAGTTATAAAATCAGCTATTGTCAGGAGTCCTTGCTCTTTTTTTTTTTTTTTTTTAATCTTTGGTGATATTCATGGTATTTGAGATTAAAATTTTTTTTCTTTTCATATACTCATTAGATTGAAATCAGGGTTGATTACATAATTTGTGAAGCCCACTACAAAATCAAAATGTGAGGTCTTTATTTTATTTTATTTTATTGTCAAAAAGCAATGGGAAAAATCCTCTCCCTTTTGATTTTGGATCTCTCTTAGCCTTTTGAGGTGTTTTGTTTTTGTTACTCTTTGTTTTTTTGCAGTGCTGCCCTTTGAATTCAGAGTCCTGCCAAACAAGTGCACAACCACTGAGCTACCCCCTTCCTCCCATTCCCTTTCATTGTGTTTGAAATTTGTTGTTTAATGACACACTTCCTTTGGTTCAGGTGTATTTGAGGGGCGAATCTAGACCTTCATAGTCACCAACATCCTAATTTGCAACTAAGTGTGGTGTTTGCCCGACCCCAATCTTCCCACAGGGGCAGAGGGCAGTTGTGGGAAGCCATTCTCGCACGTGATTGGGCACCTCCCTGATTGGGTGTGAGGCGTTCTGGCTAAACTGTGTCGGAACTAATCCCCACCCTCTCTAGGTGCGAGAGCCCTTCCATGTGGGGGTGTGACTCACCATTGACCCTGAGACCAATCACTGACCCTGACCTTGGAATGCTGCCCCCCTCGACCTTCATTGGATGGAATTTTCCCCTGAATTTCTTGTTCCCCAATAAAAGGCCATCTTCTGGCGTGCTCTCTCTCTCTCTCTCTCCTGCTAGTCTGTGTAAACCTTGCTTGCCCCGCCGGGTGGCTCGAGGCAGGAGCCAGAGGGGAGAGCCGTCTCAGACCTAGTCAAAGAAAAAGGTAAATTGAGTCTGTGTGTTTATTTTGATCTCACTAGTTAACTTCTATGCTACGAACCTCTTGTATGAAACTGCGTGCTGGTCACGTGGTGGAGGCAGTGGTATTCTCTGGGGATGGTTGGGCATGCAAGTCGTAAAGAACTCGTGCCAGAAAGACAAGAGGCAGCACGGGGAGCAGGATGTGCAGGAGCCAAAGTTGCCCAATGCTTCTACCATTGTCCTGTTGGACTTCACTTACAAAATACAAATCCAAAGATAAAATGATTAAGAATTTCAAAATGACAACCATGAAGTCCAAATGTAAAGTCTTCTTCCAAGTGTGGGAGGCTGAAACTCATTTTCTCTCAGCATTGTGAAAGCACAGCTCAGTGGCCATCTGGAGCTTCTTGTTAATGAGAAGCCTGATGACGTTTTTGTTTTCTTTTTTAAAAAATATTTTATTAGTTGTTGATGGATATTTATTTGTTTATATGTGGTGCTGAGGATCGAACCCAGTGCCTCACACATACCAGCCAAGTGCTCTATCACTGAGTCACAACCTCACCCTCCCACCCCACCCCATGACATTTTGATTCCTATTTTTCTACGTATTTGATTTTTCTTCCCATAAGCATTAAAGATATTCTCTTTAACCCTGGTGTTCTGAGATTTCTCAATTGTTTACTCTGGTGTAAATTTTTCATTATTTATAGTTTTGGACTCTCAAAGAACCCTTTCAATATTGGAACGCATTCTTACAGTTCTGGGAAATTTTCTTGAATGAGTTCTTTAATATATCTCTCTCTGTCTTTTGATTTTCTCTGCATTATTTCTTTAACTCTTACTGGTAGCTATTGCATCAGTCTTCTAGTTTGCTTTCTGAATTAGTTTTCGGTTACTGTAAAAAATACCTGAGATAATTATAAAGAAAAAAATGTTTGTTTTGGCTCACAGTTTTGTAGGTTCTAATACATGATTGATTGTCCCCATTGCTTTTAGCCTTCTGGCAAAGCAGCATAACATGTGGCAAACCAAAGCCACTTACCTCATGGTGGAAAAAAAACAAAAAGAATAAGGAGGGGGCAAGAGTCCCACTATCCCTTTGGAAGGCATCAATCTCCCACTGGGCCCCTCCTCTTAAAGGTTCTACCACCTCCCAGTAGAGCCACCCTGAGAAGCAAAGCTTTAACATAAGCTTTTAGGAGCTATTTGAGATCCAGACGATACCAATTTCCTTTTATTTATAGCTTCTTTGCTTTGTCTTTGTTTTGCTCTTTAATTCTTCTCTTCAGGAATCTCCCTCAACTATGTCAACTGCATACTAAATTTTAAAACATTAGGAATCATATTTTTTATTTCTAAGAGCTCTTTTATTTTCCCCTTTGCTCATTTTTCATAACAACCTATTCTTGTTTGGATGTAATATGTTTTCCTATCTATTTAAGAATACTAGCAATATTTTTTATAACTCTGATTAATTCTCATATTAACTTTTTTTCTCTTTGATTGAATTCATTCTCGCTGTAGACGCTTCAAACATGTCTGGTGATTGTTTATATTGAGGTGTGGTTAGGTGCTCTAAGATCACGGACAGGGCATTTGTCTACACTACACCACTGGGTGAACAAGAAGTGAATTACTAGTGCATTGAAGCACGCTCAGATATCTTCAGGAATTTCATCTGGACTATTTAGAGGGGAATCTCAAGCTCCTGTCAGAGTAGTGTGTGCATGTGCATACGGGGAATTCTGGAAGGAGGTTGTGGGAAGGGACTTGAGAAGTCCATTGTAGACTTTTACTTCACTTTTGTTTTGTCTCTGTTTTTCTTTGGTCTTCCTCCTCAAATACAGTAACTCTAAAGAACAGATCTCCAACTTTTTGCCATGGAGCAGAGAGAGGGTTGTTGTGGATGCACATGATAATTAAGAAGACTGGATGAGCTTACCCACCACAGGCAGACCTTCCACAAAAGCCCTTTCACAGGTGGGCCTTACTCTCACTTTCCTGCTGGAACACTCACTGCTTGTAAGGACTGAGCATCTCAGAGCTTCTCTGGGGTGAACCGGCTCTGCTTCTACTTGCCCACAAATATTTGGCTTTCCTTTCCTTCCCTCTGCCAAGATAATTACCATTCTTCCATCCATGTCTCACCTTTCAAAAATTTATTGAAAGAATTTATGGCAAATGATTTCTCATTCTCTTTGACCTTGTCTAATAATTTTATTTATTTATTTTTAAATTCCTCCACTATCATTTTAAATGAGGTTTTGGTAATAAGAAAAGATAGTTGTGCTCAATTCTATTTTCAACCAGAAGTTCCTTTAGAACTTTTAATCTTTATTGGAATCCAGCCCGATGCATTTTACTGTTAGGTGAATCCTTGCCTTTTTTTTTTTTTTTTTTTTTTGGTAAGTGAAACAGTAAAAAATCTAGGGAAAGAGTAACTTTCAGTCTATTGATGTTTATTTAAGTACAATTCTAATAATGTGGGTTAGTTTCCAAACTTTTAGTAGACTTGAAGCAGAATTTTCATAGAAAGTCAGATATAGATGTGGCTGGAGTCCTGCTTGCACTAAGAAGAGAGAGTTGGCAGATCAAAAGAGAAAGATGATACAGAACTTATAATCAGCTAAGAGGACACATGATAGTACAACAGTTTATAAGGGTGTGAACAATTCTACACATTTTGAAAGGCATTGCTGCAAACAAGTATAATTCAGATACCTTCCCCACCCCCTTACAAATCTGGTATGGATCCCATTGTTTGTAGATGTATGTTTCATGCTCTCTCCCTGTTCCCTCCACTGTCAAACATGGAACCTGTGGTTTCAATGAAGTAACACATGCTCTTTCACATCCACAAATTTCTGCTTCAGATATGTGAATTTATTATCACAGCACACTTTTTATTACCATTACAAGTCATCCCTCGAAACCCATTTGAAGCCAGGTATAGTGGTATACACCTGTAATCTCAGTGATTCCAAATACCAAGAGGCCAAAACTAGAGGATTACAAGTTGGGGGCCAGCCTCAGCAATTTAGTGAGACTCTCAGAAACTTAGCAAGACCCTATCTCAACATAAAAAATAAAAGGGTTTGGGAACACAGCTCAGTGGTAAAGCACCCCTGTTCTTAATCCCCAGTACCTACCAACCAATCAACCAACAACAAAACCACCATCAACAACAAAAACAACCCATTTGAATTCCCCAAAAGGAATTTCTTTTTCCCTCTTGTGTATTCCCACAGTATTTTAGATTTATATAATAATCCTAAGGAAAGTTTGAATAGAAATCTGTATACTCTGTTGAAGAAAGTTAACTGTATGATGTTGTTTTTATAAGATTTTGAAACTAATAAAAATGAAACAAATTTTATCCTGTGTAAAGGTCATATTACCTTTATTTATCATAGCATGCATTTGTTAATTTAGCATAAAATATGTCATAAGATATATGTTGATAGAACAATGAGGTGTTATTTTTTACACAGACAACAATCCTATTATATTACCAAGCTGTTTAAGTTTCAGTATCATAGCTTAGATATTAAACATTGTCTTCATACTTTAAAAAGGAAGCAATGTCAAGTGTTTCAGGGAGAAGGGGAAAATGTGAACATTTTTGTTTCAGAATGTTTTGGAGTGAACAGCTCTGTGTGTTCCTTGACATAACTGACCTATTCCCAAATGTTCAGGCTCAAATCCTATCTTGCTATTGACTCATGTTGCAATTTCCAACATGCTTTTATCTTTGCTCTGGATTGATCTTTAATCAGGTGTGACTTCTGACACATTTGCTTTAAATCTCTCTTTCCTCCCCTGCCAAGTAGTTAATGATCTCAAAATGTCACACTGGATTCTGCAGATTTCCCAGAGAGTCAAGTATGGACAGATGACAAAATACATGAAATATGGAGAATCACCTGATTGTTTTCTCTGCAATTGTGCCAGGATGGTTTCACGTGACCCCGGGGACCATGCTCAGAGCTTAGCTGAATGCTTTGCTCTGTTGTGGACATTCCTAATCATTTTATCTTCTAATCTGTATGAGGTCTGATGGATCAATGGAGCATGTACAGGAGCAAGAAGACCTGGGCACAATATGTGTGTCTGTGGTCATGTTCTACTCATTTGCATAGACTGTTCACGATGACCCATGTGCTCAGAATTCTGTCTGGATGCCTGATGCATGGGAGTTCAGTAAGACTCAAATTATGTTATGTCTGCAAAATAGGAAGCAAGCAACAGCATCGATGACCTTCAAGGGATGCACTCTCCACTCAAAACTAAACTGGCTTTGAATTTAGGAAGAAGAAAAAGACATTGAATGAAACACGAAAGACCAAGAAACCTTGTCATATCCGTTACTAGTTAGTCACATAGGACAACCTATAGTTTGTTTTCCTTTTGGCCCTTCCTTATTCACCATGGAACCCATCATAGAGATGTTGGTTGAAAGGAAGTATGTGAAGAAGTAAAGTAAACACAGTCCAGTTAATTTTGTACAGTGTTTCCATTGTTCTCACAAGAATGAAGTACATATGTATAAGTAAAATACAAATTGTATAATTTTAGTGAGCCCTTACACAAGTTAAATACTCTTATACTTGCATTTAAAAATGGTATGCACAATGATAAAATTCATGCTAGCACCTTATAATTTAATTTTCCTTGACTTAGAATAACATTAAATAGAAAAATTACAAAACACTATTACAAGATGTGAGAAAGACTGTTAAAGAGAGAAGAAAGCCTTCTATTTTCATATCTTCCATGGCTTTTGCCTCTGCTTTGGAACGAGAGCCCCACATTTTCATTTTGTGCTGGGTCCCACAAATGATGTAGTGGGACCTACACACCCATATGGACTACAATAGATGAAAATTACATGTTAGAACAATTTTGCCATAAGGGCTCTGTATTTCAAAAACTGCGAAGATTGACTTTTCAGAAATTGTTCATGAGGGGTTGAAGGTTTTTGTGGTCTCCAGAGACATAACCATTGCATGCCCTTATGATAACCATGTCCCATGGGAATTCCTGTGGGATTTACTTGAGGATCAGGCCCTGTAAGGTTATTTCCCCTCCAATGTGAATAGAACAATAAAACATATTTTGGCTTCATTATATTCAATAAGTCAATCAGTCCTTTTGTACCCTGACACAACCAACCCCAGCTGAAGACCAGAGCCCCTTCATTCATTCACAAACATGTATGAGCCACAAAATTTTGCATGGAGTACATGGACAGGCACAGTCCTTATCTTTGTGGAATTCCACAGGCCAGTGTCGTGGAAAGTAGCAAATAAAGTGAACCTTAAGATAAAACCTAAAGATAACAAAAAAATCCTTAAAATCTCCATGAAAATTTCACATCATAGGAATTTGCATTAGTTAACAGGAATATTTCATTACAACTGGAAGAAATAACAGTCATTTAAAATGCCAAACAAGTAAAAAGCTTTCCTCCTCAAACTAAATTCAACAAAAAATAAAGTACAAATTCATATAATTATACAAACCATATGAACTATTAATGGGGTAGAAGTAATTTCCCAAAAGAAAGCTATACCATTTTTATCAGAGAGGGGGGCTAGATGCTTCACTACTGTTTCATCAGTATTTTGATGATGTGAAGAATCACTCCTGTTGCTATTGGAGTATTGACTGTAAGATATCAGTGTGATTTTCTTAAAGTAGAAACTTCTGAACGCTTTTGTTATTTTGAGCTGTGTCTTCAATCTAGAGGATATGACCTAGTTCATTAGAAATGTAAGACTTACATGTCTTAGACTATTAAAAAAAAAAGGTTCAATATCTCCCCTTTCCTCACCTCCAAAGGAAAGAAAGTGGAAATTGAACATCAAGGAGACAGGAATGGTGAAACAGAGGGAAAAAAATAAGGATTTAGGAAATATTTAAAACTGAACAAAAATGAAAAACAACATATCAAAATTGCAAGATGCAGATAAAACAGTGCTTAGAAGGAAATTTAAAGTATTAAATGGTTATGCTATGTAACGGGAAAAGGTATCAAATCAGTCTGAACTTCAACCTTAAAAAAACTAGAAAAAAAAAAGGAGATCAAACAAATTCAAAGCAAGCAGAAGTAAAGAAACCATCAAAGTATGAGCAGAAATTGATGGAATTTAAAACATGGAAAGCAATAGAGAAAATCCATTGAACCAAAAGCTAGTTCTTTGTTAATCTTCGAGAAGATCAACAAAACTTACAAAACTAGCAAGACTGCAAAGAAAAAAGATAAGACAGAAATTATGAATGTTAGCGGAAAAAAAGCAGATTCTGCAAACATTAGAAAGGCCAAAAGAAATACTATAAACAGCTCAATGTATATGAATTCTACAACCTAGATGAAATGAAGTAATTCCCCAAAAACACAAACTATCAAAACTAACGACAAAATTCATGCCTAAATCATCCTATAAATTATTAAAGAAATTGAATTTATAGTTAAATGCTTCCACAAAAAACAGTTCTATCAGTGATTAGATTGGTTCATTGCATATTCTCCTATTTAAGAGACAATCTTACCAATGTAGTGTTGGGGCAGTGTGAACTAAATCCACACAAATATGGTTAACTGATTATTTTTTTGCATTTAAATTTTTTTTAAATTTTTTTTCTGGACACAAAGGACAATAAAATGTATTTTGATATTATACATATAATGGGAATAAAACTTCCCATTCTTGTGGTGGAGTTACACTGGTTGTGTATTCATATATGAACATAGGAAAGTTATATATGATTCATTTTACTGTCTTTCCTATTCCCCTCCCTCTTCCCTTCCCTTCATTCTCTTTTGTCTAACCCAATGAACTTCTATTCTACACCCACATTGTCAACTGATTAACACGTATATATGTTGTAGTTAGACACAATAACCTTTATTTTATTTTTGTATGGTGCTGAGGGTCAAACCCAGTGTCTCAAGCATGCTAGGCAAGTGCTCTACTGCTGAGCTACAACTCCAGCCCTATCAACTGATTTTTGATAAAGGTTGAAGGCAACTCAAAGCAGAATGGTATTGGAATAATTAATTAGACATCCTATGTGAAAAATGTGAAACTTGACCTACAACTCACACTTTATACAAAAATTAATTCAAAATAAATCCTGGATTTTTTTTTTTTTTTTTGGTGGTTCTGGGGATTGAACCCAGGGCCTTATGCATGCACAGCAAGTACTCTGCCAACTGAGCTATATTCCCAGCCCATGCCTTTTTTTTTTTTTTTTTTTAACCAGGGATTGAACCCAGGGTGCTTAACCACCAAGCCACACCCCCAGCCATTTTTAAATTTTTATTTAGAGACAGGGTCTCACTAAGTTGTTTATAACCTTGCTAAATTGCTGAGGCTGGGCTTTGAATCTACAATCCTTCTGCCTCAGCCTCTCAAACTTCTGGGATTACAGGTGTGCCTGGAATAAATCTTAATATAAAAGTCAGAACTATAAAATTTAAAAAAGAAAGGAGAAAATTTTCCTGCAGTGGGGTTTGATGAAGGGGTCTTTGTTATGGTTTGGATGTGAGGTGTACCCCAAAAGCTCAAGTGTGAAACATTGTAAGAAGCTCAGAGGAGAAATGATTGGGTTGTAAGAGTCTTAGCCCAATCAGCGAATTAATCCCCTGATAAGGATTGACTAAGTGGTAATTGAAGTGGTAGGGTGTGGCTAGAGGTAGTGGGAATTGGGGTGTGGTTTTGGAGTATGTATTTGTATCTGGCAAATGGAGTCTTTCTGTTTCCTGATTACTGTGACGTGAGCTGCTTCCCTCTGTCACCCTTTCCCGCCACAATGTTCAGCCCCACGTGGAGCCCCAAGGAACAGAGCCAGCCTTCTATGGACTAAGACCTCTGAAACCATGAACCTTCAAATAAACTCTTCCTCCTCCATAATTGTGCTGGTTGTGTCCTTTAGTCACAGCAGTGAAAAGGCTGACTAAAACAGTTTTAAATATGACACTAAAATGATGAGGGATAAGAGAAAAATATTGATAAATTGGAATTTTTAAAAATCAAAAACCTTTGCTGTGAGAAAGACATTTTCAAGGAAATGAAAGAAAAAGCCAAATTCTGAGAGAAAATATTCCCAAACAACCTGTATCCAGAGTATATAAAGAACTCTCAAAACTCAACAATAAGATAATAAACAACCAATTTTAAAAATAGTTGGAAAACTTGGACATCCTACCAAAGAGGAAATATCTGAAAGGCAAATAAACACATTTAAAAAAGGCTCAGTATTGTCAATGATTAAGGAAAGTCAAACAACATGACAGATATCATTATGTAACTATTAGGATGGCTAAAGTAAAAAATACTGACATGTGAAGGGTTGGTAAAGATGTGTAGTAACTGAAACAGATGTTGCTGGTAAGAAGACAAAAATGGTAGAGCAACTCTGAAAACCATTTGGTAGTGTCTTTAAAAGTCAAGTATACTCAGCCTAGGTATTTAGAGAAATCAAATGTGCACAGAAAATCCATGCATAAATGTATATAATAGTTCTTTTCATAATTTCCCCAATCTTACAAAAAATTTAAATGTTCTTTAGTGGATAAATGGATTTAAAAACTCTGGTACATCCATATAATGGACTAGTATTGATCCATAAAAAAGAATAAAGTACAGGTACAACAACTTGGATGAATTTCAAAGAAAAGAGTAACCAGTTACAAACTGGTTAACACATTACAAAATTATAGTGATTAAAATAGATCCATGGGTTCTAGGTGTGGAGAGAGTGACACTGTGACTGCAGAGATGTAATTATCTAGGACCACGTCTTTTCAGATACCTCTTTATTTGGCAAGTGGGTTAAAAACAGTTCTGTATCCATAAGGAAGCCACCATTTTGAATTACTAGGGTTAAAGGACAAGGTTTTCTTTCAAGGTAAATGTTAGGTACTCTCCTTTGAACATTTTTCTTTCAACAATCAGGTTGCAGAATAGTTAATGACGTGTATGAGAAAAACCAGGTCTCAGTTAGTGAAACCAGTTCATCAGATGGAAATTATGAATGGATGAATATTACCCACATTTCAGAATTTTGATACATCTGGGATTCATTGAAGATCTGATAATCCTGGGTCCAGCTTCTTTCTAAAGAGAGTTTGTCTTCTGAAGGGAGCAACAGGGCTTTGTTCAAACCCATGGTCAAACCCCTGTGGACAACCAGGCCATAGTTTCAGGAAGCAGGTTGAGGAGGGTGAGTATTAGAATCCCCCTTACTACCTTTCTTGTAACAACAATTTGGGGCCTTCTCATGAAATCTAATCACAACTGGCTTCTGTCTGGGTTTGGAAATCAAAGTGACATGTTTCTCTCCATTTTACTTCTGGATTCAGAGAGCCAGTAAGCAAGAGCTCTAAACAAATACATCTTCAGCACAAGGTCAGCACATGTTGGAGACTTTCTGGCCCGGTACAGATGTGCTTGCTTTTCAGAAGGGACCCAAGACCTCTAAACCCTTGCTTAAGAACAAAAGATAATAGTCTCAGTTGTGGTATCACATTTGTTTCCCATGAGAGTGGAAGTCTCTCTCCAGGGTCACCTCCTCGTTTGTCAGGCTATACTGTGGACACCCCTTTGGGTTATGTTGGTTGGCTTCTTTCTGTTCCTTTCATCCAGGAGCTCCGTGGCTGCCTGGAACACTCTGTGTAAAGTAAACAGAAACATTTGGATGCCTTTCTTTGGAGCAACAATAAAGAAATAGCTGACCACCAAGATGAGAAGGAGCAGAAAGTAAAGTATTTCTGATTAAGTGGTGTTAAAGTGTGATCATCAGAGCTATGGATCCTTGAAGTAGTTTTCTTCAGTTGCATGAGTAAGTCTCTTTGCCTCCCTGTGCTTGCATTTTTCTCATCTGGAAAATAAGAACCTTAAACTAGGTTTTTTTTTTTTTTCCTAAGGGTGCTCTCAGCTTTAACCTTATTTAATAATAAATTTAGTGGGTGTTTTTTTACAGCTGTGTTAGATATAGTTTCTGCCACCTGACTTGACACCAGTTTTGAGAAGGGTATTCATCCATATGATGTTGCTATAATAAAACACCTGAGGTTGGGTTAATGTATAAAGAAGAGAAGTTATTTGGCTTACAGTTCTGGAGGTTCAAGGACATAGCACTAGTATCTGCTCTGCTCTAGTGAAGGCCTCCTTGGTGGCATCACTGCATGGCAGATGGCATCATGACAGGAGGGGGATGGATCACATGACAAGATAGTAAACCAGAGAGTGAGAAAGGATCAATATTGATTGGACCCAGTGCCTCACACATGCCAGGCAAGCGCTCCACCACTGAGCCATAACCCCAGCCCCCCAATATTGCTCTTTTTATAACAATCCACTATCTCAGCCACTAACTGTGGTCCCACTAAACCCCATTAATCCCTGCTATAGTTTAGATCAGGAGTGTTCTCCAAAGGCCTGTGTGCTAAAGGTCTGGTTCTTTGCTGATAGTGCTAATGGGAGGTGGTAAAACCTTCCAGAGGTAGGGTTAGGTCTTGGGTCATTGTGGATTTGCCCTCAAAGGGCACTGTGTGATCCTGGTCCTTCCATACTCTTCCATGTTCATTGCTTTCTGGCTTCCATGTGGTAGATGGAAAAACTCTCCAAGGATTCACAGCTCTCATGATCACACGGTAACACAACTTGATCATAAATATTTTATTTTCTCCTTCTTTTATTCTTGGTGGTCACAATATGTTCCCACCAAAATGTACTGTGCTGCCACAGCCCCAAACTAAGAGACCAATTGGTCATGGGCTAGAGCCTTCAAAACTCTTAGCCAAAACACACCTTTCCTCTTTAAAGTAGATTATCTCAGATGTTTTGTTATAGCAATGGAAGATGAACAACACGATCCCTTTCAAAAGTGATCCCCACAGTGGCCTAACCACTTTCCACTAGGACCTCCTCTTACAGATGTCACCACCTCGACACAACTCCATCGGGGATCAAGCCTCCAGCACAAAAACTGTTGGAGGACAAACCACATCCAAACCATAGCAAGAAAAGATTGTGCCTGGGAGTTGAAAAAAACGTAGACATTTTGTAGACACATCCTTGTCCTCTGTCTCCCAGTCCTTTCCATGTCTGCCAGTGCGAGCTTTCTTAATATTTGAAATGGATGATCATGATTAGTGCCTCATTAAAACCAATAGAAACATAGCTTAGTTTCTTCCCAAAAGGCTCACGTCCAACCACAACGAAGACCCGCTAGTTTTCTGTGAGATGTAAGAATGTAAATTTAAATATTCGTCTCCTGCATCTTTGGGTCCTATCCATCATTTAAAAACCTGTGCCTGGGAGCACATTTCTGCCTTATTCCCCTGGAGCTTTTGGTATTTCCCAGAAGTGACTTTCCTCTATTTGGACAAGTCCTGGTCTTGTCTCCTCAGCCCTTGTCCTTTATTCAACATGTTTCTTTACTGTGTTTCTCCCGCCAACCCTGTCCACCATCTCATCCCGAGGACCAAGGAAAGTTGGGGATCATGGCTCAATGCTTTTGCCCTCCTCGGTTCCTTGTTCCGATTGCTCTTCTTTGGAGCTTGCTTTTTTTCTAAGTTGCCCTGACAGGGTGTCTGGCAGGTTGGGGAAAATGCTTGTGACAAGTGCCTGTGTGCCTTCCTTCCCAGGGACTCCTCTTGCCCTCAAGGGGAGGGCAGGTGGTGCAGAAATGCCAACAGTAGTCCCTTCCTCGGGAGCACAGGCACCCTTGTACTGGGAAGCCAGGAAGGACTGAAGCATATATATATATATATATATATTTTTTTTGGCTTTGCTCTGTCCAAGGTTGTCTCTTCCTACAGTAATCCCAGGGACTCTTTTCATCCCAGGTTTTATTCCAAATGGAATGTTAAGAGGGTTCAGATGCTGAGACGCAGGTCAGGGCGGTGGGGGTGGGGAGAGGTGTGAGCTTGTCCAGATCTGTGGCTTTGCCAGAACTGTTTTTAAGTTGACACAGTGCTAAATAAAAAAGCTCCCTGCTTTGATCTGGGGGACTTCCTGGGTAGACTGTCTGATTAGATAAAGATCATGTATCTCTGCACCGCGCCCCCCCATCCCCATCCTTTAGGAAGTAACCTAAGCTTTGCAACCATTCCTAGCACTGCGGTTCCTGTCTCCTTCTCAATGAGTGCCTCTCTGTCTCACTGGGTCCCTTCCTAGGTCTTGGGTTTTTCTCTGCGCTTCAGCAGGAAAGAGGAGACTGAGAAAATAGTCCTCTTTGACTTCTTCTTGTTTAAAAACAAAGCAAAAGCTTTGTTTGGGAACCTCATATGGACTTCGTCTGGCCCTGTGCATCAAAGGGAACAGATCTCTGTTTGCAACATGGTCAGCCGCTGGGAAGCTCTGAAGCCAGCAAGCTGGCAGGTGGAGGGTTTGGAGAGAGAAATACAGTCAGTGCCTGCACTGGGTCCCTCAGCCAAGAAAACAGGGTGGGGGCATGTTTCTCTTAGAGCACACTGAATCTCTTTAAGCTAGATCCAGGCACCCATGAGATGCACCACAAGCTGTCTTTGATGACATTGAACTAACTCATTCTTGGGAGTGAGACAATTTTAAGGGATGCTTGAACCCAAACAGATGCCAAATTAAAAATCTTTCAGGCTAGTTGCAGCTTTCAGCTCTGTTCAAGAGGAGTATCTCTTTATGACAATAATAAAAAAAAATGACTTTGCAAAAAGATACTTGTACTTTTATTTGGAGACAGGGTGTAGCTATGCTGCCTAGGCTGGTCTCTTGGGCTCAAAGGATCTTCCTGCCTCAGCCTCCCAAGCCGCTGGGACTACAGTTGTACATCATCATTCCTCACTGGCAATTATACTTTTAATATTCATTTAATTTAATTAGCACTCTCTGTGCTAATCCTTGTTCTGTGTACATATTTGCATTAACATTTTGTAAATGTTAATTAGTTAACTCTTCAAGACAATCCTAATGAGGAACAGTACCACTTACTAACCCTATTTTACAATTGAGGGAACTAAGGCTCAGAGAAGTTAAGTACCTTGCTCAAAGTCACACAGCTAGCCTATGGACAATTAGAGATTAAATATCAAGCAGTCTAGTGCAAGAATCTGACTTGGCTGCCTTTACCCCTCCACACACACTTAGAAGTTCACAAAGAAAATACACATGGAAAGAAAAGATGCGAATTCAATATTTTAAAAAATATTTACATACATATGAAAAATAGTCATGTGCTTATGTGGGAGGTAGTTGAATGTAGTGGTTCATTCATTGATTTCACAAACACTTCTTTGAGAGCTGACTGTGTGTGCCAGGCCCTGGGGTAGATCCTAGGGGTTGAGAAATGGAGAAAATACACTAAGTCCCTGTGCGTGGGCTGAGGTTCAAAGCACCAGGCCTGGGCTGGGAGACAGAGGAGCGTGCTTCACTGTGATGCTAGTGAAGGCTTTAGGTGGTGTGTGGCTGAGCTCTGGAACTCCCTCTTCCCCCTGTGGATCTAAGCAGTGACAGCCACTTACCCGAGATGCAAAGCCCTGCTTGAGACAGTGGGCTGCAGTGAGCGCCTGGGCTGACTACACGTGACTTAAGAATTTGGCTACAATTCAGGATCATATGAATTTATCAGGATCCATATGGTTTAGGTCCTTGTGAAAGAAAACTGCTAAATTTGTCCCAGAAATTTCTTTATTCATTATATAATAATAATAATAATAAATCATAATTAATAATAATACTATAATACTAATTTAATTATAATATAATAATAATTATTTTATTATTATTTTAACCCGGAACCCATGGCTATTTCACAAAAGGTGATTTTTCATATCATCTCTTGCAACTGGTTTTGACCATATGATCACATTTTGGCCAACAGGATGTATGGGAAAAAATAGTGTCAGCTTCTGAGATATCCTTTTCCACTTCTTCCTTTTATTTGCTGCTCGACTATGAATGTGATGGCTGGGGCGTGGGCAGTCACTTCAGACCATGAGTTGGAAACCGCTTGAAGAGTAATGTGAAACAGTGAGACTGAAGGAACTGGATTCCCCTCCAACCTGGGACTGTCACCCTCTAGGCTTCTTTTTTCATGAGAGAACAATAAATTTCTATCTTATTTAAGCTCTGGTTACCTTGTTTCCCCCTCTCTTATTCTAGCCAAACCTTATCCTAGTTGACATAACATCCCCTTTTGTGGTTTCATTACTTTGGGCCTTTCTAAAGCCACCCAATATCCACCCAATGAACTTCTTTTCTCTTTTAATTAAGCAGAGTTAAGTTATCTCGGTTCAGCCTTGAGCCCTGCGGGTACCTTTCATCTGTGAGTCCTGCTCTTGGGTTTGCAACCCAGGATGATCGCGGTGACGTCACACTCCTCAAACGCAAACCTTGTACACCACACATGGAACGTGGCTGATAAATAAACTCTGGGCAGTCTAGGAAGTGTCTTTGTGCAACTCACATTCTCCCACCCTTTCCGTGGATCATGTCTCTGTTCTTCCAGGACCAAAGAGCTCAGAGCTGCTCAGCTCCTCCCTGGAGGAGTGGGACTGGGAGGCTCTCACCACAGGTCATGGTCACGAGGGCCAGTGGTAAGGCTTATTGGTAAGTTCCCATAGGAGGACTCCACCCGTTGCCCCCCAACCTCTGACTTTGGGATCTGGAGTCACTTCCTGGAAGCATCCTGGGCAGACTATTGGGCTTCTCAGAACTGCCGATGCTTCCCTTGCTCCTTGAGGTGCCAAAAGTGCTGGTCACCTCCCCGCTCTCCAGAAGAGCCCTGTGCAGTCTCGGTGGGACCCATGTTGCAGCTAATTAAACTGCAGCTATAGTCACGTGCCAGGTTCCCCGCTAGAGAGGAGGTCATCCATGTGTCCTAGAGAGGAGGTCATCCATGTGTCCTTGGGTCCCTCACTGTCTGGAGTGTGTGTGTGTGTGTGTGTGTGTGTGTGTGTGTGTATGTGTGGAGTTAGCTTTGAAAAGATATAAATCTTTCCCTGTAGACAAAAAATACGCCATTCATATCTTCAGGCATCTCAGGAAACTTTGAAAAAAAAAAAAAAGCTTTGTTTTTTCCTGACAAATAAATGAGATAGGATGTGGGATATATTTTTTTCAAGCTACGATTTTGCCTTTCCTCTTTACCTTTTGTAATCTCTTTAATCTGTAACTTCTCTAGTGCTTGTCTCTTGTTCTCTGGTGACTGTTAGGATTAAGTCAGGATCATTCCTCGATCCTTGGCCTCTGTGAAAGTCAGACGTGGTGTGGACCAGTGGACCCCTTGCCTGAGCTCTGTCTTCTGTAGCTCCCAGTTGCTAACTAGGAGTAGAAACACCTGGGCTGACAGGCACACATGACCAGAGGTGGTGTGTCTACTTCACGTGGCGGAAGCTACCACTTGCTCATACTCCAGTTGTTCTCTTATCTTATTGGGTGTTCTGCAATTAGGACCTTTTCCCCGCTATGTAATATGCACTTTTCAAAGAAATAGACTGGATTGTTAGAGCAGTTTTAGGTTCCCAAGAAAACTGAGCAGAATGTACAGAGGTCCCCCATATGTCCCTTGCCCCCATGTGTGCACAGCCCCCCATCATCAATATGCTCTGCCAACATGGTACATTTAATGCCATCAGCGTAGGAACACTGACTCCTTATTGCCCACAGTCCAAAGTTTGCCCTGAGGTTCACTCTTTATGTTGTACATTCTGTGGGTTTGTATAATGTAGAATGGCATATGTCCACCATGAGAACGTCATATAGAGGGTAGTTTCATTGTTCTAAAATTCCTTTGTGCATGACCTACTTACCCTTCTTTCCCTCTGATATCTGGCAACCCATTGATGTTTTTTACTCTCTCCATAGTGTTGTCTTTTCCAGAATGTCATACAGCTGGAGTCATTCAGTATGTAAACTTTTCAGATTGGCTTCTTTCACTTGGTAAGGAACATGGAAGATTCCCCATGTTCTTTCATGGCTTGATAGTACATCTCTTTTTTAGTGCTTGTCCATTTTCTGTTGCTATAGCAAAATACCAGAGACCAGGAAATTTCTAAAGAATGGAGGTATATTTATTTAATTCACAGTTCTTGAGGCTGGAAAGTCCAAGAACGTGGTGTAAGCATCTGCTCAGAGCCTTTGTGTTGCATCCTAACATGGTTGAAGGCATCACATGGAGAGACACAGCACACATGCTAGAGATCTTGTTTTCTAATAAGGTCAGTGCCATGAGAAACCTTTAATTTATTAATACCTGAGTGCATTAGTCCATTCGTCAAGGGAAGCTCTTATGACACAACCACCTTCCAAAGATGGTTGTCCTAAAAATCATTTCTGCTTCACTTACTTACCATTTACCTAATACCATATAAGAATTTAGTGATTAAGTTTCCAGCATACAAGTTTGGGGACACATTCAAACCACAACATCGCTCAATGACATTTTATTGTCTAGATGTACAAAAGTTTATTGTTAATCCATTCATCTCTCCAAGGATATTACCACAGCAGTGCTGAATGACATTTTATTGTCTAGATGTACAAAAGTTTATTATTAATCCATTCATCTATCCAAGGATATTTTCTTAGCTTCCAAGTTTGGACAATTATAAATAAAGTTTCTATAAATATCTGTATAAAGGTTTTTGTGTGGACATGTTTCATATGCTTATTTGCTATTTGTATATCTTTGTTGTGGTGAGTTTTCTGGCTCATTTTATAATTGAGTTGTTTGTGTTCTTGTTGAATTTTAAGAATTCTTCACATGTTTTGGAGAATAGCCCTTTACCTGATACCGCATTTCACTGCGTAACTATTGCCACTGCATTAATGTATATTCATGGATATTCTAGGCATCCTAATCTTGCACCAAAGACAGTTTTTAGTAATGAATTATTTTTAAGTAATACTGGCATAATATTTTAAAGAAAAATCTTTATATAATGGTTGCACTCCACTTTTTTGCAAAAAATAAATTGACATAAAATCTGTGATGATTATGTGGTGAAATATGGTATGGGTGTATAATTATTTTTATTTTTTCCTTTGACAAAGATCAGTTGACTCTGGGTAGATTCTTAGGCTGCCTATTTTGTTCCATTATTTTTTTTTGTCTAGTTTTTGCAAATAGCACCGTACCTTGATTTTGATGGCTTTATAGTAATTCTTGAAATAGGGTGATATTGATCTTCTAATTTTGTTCTTTTCGTTCAATATTGTATAGGCTGTTCTGGGTTTTTGTCTTTCCATAGAAACTTCAGAATCAGTTTGTTGATAATCCACAAAATGACTTGCTATAATTTTATTAAGATCATATCAAATCTATACATCAAGTAGGGAAGAACTGACATGGTGATGGTTTGGATGTGAGGTATCCCACGAAAGCTCAAGTATAAGACAATGCAAGAAGGTTTGGAGAAGAAATGAGAACCTTAACCCAATCAGTGGATTAATCACCTGATGAGATTAATTGAGTGGAAATAGGCTGAGGCTAGAGGAGGTGGGGCTTTGGGGGCATAGCTTTGGGGTATATATTTGTATCTGGCAAGTGAAGATCTCTCTCTTTGCTTTCTGATCATCATGTGAGCTGCTTCCTTCTACCATATTCTTCTGCCTTGTTCAAGACCAGCCTGGGAAACATAATAAGACCTTGACTCAAAAAAAATTATTACATCTAAAGATTTTCCTTTTTTACTCACTCACTGTCATCCATTCCCAGAGATAACTATTACCTTGAAGTTGTTAGTTTGTTTTCCCATACATAGTATTTTGTTATATATTTCAGAGTTCAGAGATAAAAAAAGTCTTGTATTTGTGAGTTTTCAAATTATTGAAATTGAATAGTACTTTACACACTGATGTAGCAAATTACCAAAGACTTTTTAAAAGGCTCAAAGGCTTTTAAAACAGGAAATTCACTTTTTTCCAAATATTTTTTAGTTGTCAATGGACCTTTATTTTATTTATTTATATGTGTGCTGAGAATCAAACCCAGTGCCCTATACATGCTAGGCAAGTGCTTTACCACTGAGCCACAACCCCAGCCCCATAAAACAGAAAATTCTTTTCTATAGTTCTGGAGACTAAATGCCTATGATCGTAGCAGCAGGATGGTCAGGTTCTTTTAAGAGCCCTATTCTGGGTTGCAGACTGCTGTTTTCTCACTTTGTCCCTACATGGCAGAAATGTTGGTAATGCCTTATTTATTGATTTTGTGTTGAGGTAAATTTTAAAGCATACAGTGATGAGTTTTGACAATCGAGCTGCACAAGTAGGGCAACTGTATAGCAGTGTGGGTCAGAGAAGAGCTGTGGGGAAGCCCATTGGAATGAGGTGGTGTGGAAACAGCCGACTAGAGAGAAGGCAGGAAGTGGGTCTGCCAGTGTGGTCAAGCTTCAGCTTTCTACATTTGCAGCTAGTCAGTCATGTGCACCAGCCTTTATCTTCCTGCCACTCAATCCCTGTTTTTTCCTTCTTTTTTTTTCTCCTTACAATATCCTATGATAGTAGGAGAGAGCACTGGAGAGGAGCTCAATGGTGGGCTTTTTCCTAAGAAAGGAAGCAGGTGACCTGCTACATGCACTGTGAGTCCAGATGAGGATCTTGAAATGTTCTTGACAGAAAGTGCCATCCTCCGTGGCAACCAGCATAGAATACTTAGCTCTCTTTGGATGAGAGGAACCCGGGCATGTTTCTAATACTTAGGCCTTTGGAAATCCCTTCCCTGTCTTCACTGGCAGGACCAGATCCTCTGAGAGGATTTGGAGGCTCCACGGGGAAAGGTGTGGCAGTGATGTGTGTCTCTCCTGTCTCCCCTTTGCAAGGACCGCACTTTGCTTGTGTTGCCAACACAGCTGGTAAGTCACTTTGGAAGCCCCCAAGACAGTTCCTTCTGGAAGATCTTGGCTTTTTATTTTTCTTCAGCACACCCCATCCCACTTTCTCCTTCTCCATTTGTTGAGCTCTCCAAAGACGAAAGAAAAATTTAGAAACAAAAAATGAGTAAGAAATCAAAAACAAAAACAAACCCCCAAACCCCAAACACCAGAAAAGCCAGGTGTAGAGGGACATAAAGGAGGATACAACTAGACAAAGCGAAACTATGTGTCTGGTGGTGTAAAAATTTAAACTGGTGCTAGCATTCCCTTTCACTAAGCAATTAAAGGTCTGCTTCATTTAGTCAGTTCCCTCCCATAGCAAATAAACTGAAGATTTAGCCATGACCTTTGTGAAAAATAAACTTAACTACATAGAAAAAAATTCCTTTTTCTTTTTTAAAAAGTCAGGCTTGAAATTTTTATATCCTTTGAGTCATATTCTTGAAGCAATTGGATGATTAATTCAAGAAACGTTACTTTCCCAATTCAAACAAGACATTTTGAAATTCATCCATGAATCACATGCCTCAAGAATGAAAAGCTTTTCTGTGCCATTTGAAAGTTTTTTTTTCATTTTGAGGGCAATCATGAATATCTATCTATAAGGGCCCATTTATTACTCCCAGAACAGATAGAAAATTAGCAAAGTCATAAAATTCTTACCCAGCTTTGCTATTGCAGCTGTGTCTTAACCCAATCCCTCGATGATTCCCCTGTCACTAAAATGGTTAAGGATGATGTTATTTTTGCCATTACAGGCAAGGCACTGGTATTTGTATGTTGGTTTTCCAGATCTCCACATAGAGATCTAAACAACAGAAAATTATCTGTATCTAAGCTTTGTTGTTCTGGTGGGGTTCAATGAAGAGTTGCTAGTGGCATAAATTTGTTCCAGAAAATCTTATCTTCTGATCCCAGAAAATATCCTTCTTCTTCTGGTGCCATATGGCCAACCAACTCTAATCCTCGGAAAAGTAACTGACTGTGAGTTTGTGCTTTAATTTACACTACTGTACATAGGACCTGAACACACGGATGTATGTTTCCACATATACCCACCCAGCAATTACCAAGGCAAGCCTTTAATTTGTCTGAAATTGCGCAGGCATAATGGCAAGGACCCACACATTTTTCCATTGGAAATTGTAAATGGATGACAAAGAGAGAACCCCACCCCTGTCCCCTCCCCACACTTCCTGGGAAGCCTTTTCATAGTTCATCTGCCAGGACAGAGTTGATGCTTAGGGGGATTTTGATCACTGTCACTCAGTTGTTTTGAGCAATGCTACTCAAATTGTGGCCTTTGGTAGGATACTGGTCCATCTATATAGTAAGCAAGAAAATGAATTCTAAAACTAGGGAAAGATTTTTAAAAACTTATACAGAAAAAAAATGCAGATATTTGGGAAAGTAATTCTCTTGCTGCCGAATCTAATCACAAAAACTGGGGTTTATTTTGATTGGGTAAAAATATGGTGGTATTGAAATCTAGTAGAGCTTCCATCTCCAACCAGAATGAGATTGATTTTTCTTTTTTGGTAGATCTATCATCTACAGTAAAACCCCATCTTCAAATGCTCATGACGAAAATAATAAGCTTATATTTGATTACATTATATTTGAATTATATACTCAATAAGTACTAAAGCATGAAGTGATGTCTCAGTTTGGGATTCCCCAGAAGCACATCCTGAGAGAAGGATCTGAGTGAGCTAATTTGGGAAATACTTAGGAAAGGGGAGGAACTAAAAAAACCTGTGTTACCAAGCAGGTTACCACCATGAAAGCTAGAATTCAGCCCAACAAGGAGTACTGAGAATGATATGAAATATGATTCATAATTGTGCCACTGGTGAGGGAGCTGGGATGTTCATCCACCAAGTGCCTGCCGGTCAACTGTTGAGTGCTCCTGGGGGTTTCTGTTATGGGTGGGGGTACTGTTAACTTCCTGGCACTTCCAATCTGCTTCTATGTAAGACAAGTGGGCTCCAGTGGCCGGAGAGAGCTGTCAGACAAAGACTTGCAGAAGCTTCTAGCTGAAAGTTGGACTAAGCTGAACAGATGGGGACGGTGCCGAGTGGAACTCCAGGTTATCAAAAGCACCCTCCAATATATATAGGTAGGACAGGTGATTAATCCCAATTTACAGATCAGGGAACTGAGACATAGCTGAGCCCTATAATAGAATATGAAAGACAGTGGAGAGGTGAGAAGGATCTCTCCCTTTGGCCACCTGCTTTTGGGCTCTCTGAGAGATCCTTCTGTTGCTTCTGCTTCTTGACATATGTAATCGGGTGATCCGTGGTGAACCTCTGTGACAGTGATTGGCTGGGTGGTCACATTTTTGCTTCCCGGACTCCCAACTAGATTCCCTAGTCACGCTTGCAAAGTGGTGTGGTATGTAGCAGAGCTGTGGGGAATAAGTAGTACTCACAGTACTCTGTGGCCTGATTTACAAAGGCTTTATACACAATCTCCCTGTGTTTCACCCATCAAGCAGTCTGCAGTAGAGAGGACCCCCATGCCATCATAGAATGTCATTTCTTGATGACAGCAGAGCCACAAAATAGAAGGAACCCAGGTCTCCAAGTCATCACTTAGATTAGAGCCACTTCGCCAGAATCATACTGTTTAGACTTTTATTGTGTTAAGCCACTGGCTTTTGAGGATCACCAATTACAACAACTAGCACCACCTCAACATCATACATGTGTAATCAAATATTTGTTTGTCTTCATATGACTTAGTATTAGCTCATATTATGAATTTATTAGTCATTTGTCAATCCTTGAAGAGGAGGGACTTTGAAAAGTACACTGCTGAATCTTTGGTAACTGGAACTATGTTCAGCATCTAATATCTGCTCAATGAGTATTTGTCAAATGGCTCAATTGCTCACGGTTCATGACAGGCCCTGTGCTAGGAGCCTCATGTACCTTATTCAGTTGTCACAACAACCGTATGAGGAAACTGAAATTTAGACAGGCTGATTAACTTCTCCAATGATACTCAGCAAGTGAGGGAGGCAAGTGAGGGATCCAGTACTGGAATCCAGGTGGTCTGACGTAACTCTCACTCTGAAGCCTTCTGCACATTGTCTGAATGTGTATGCCTCATGCAGTACTGGGAGAGCTCTGGGTGCAGGAAGGCATGAGACACAGCACCTGTCCTGGAAATCTACCCAGCGGGAGCAGCACGGGCCTTATGTGCTATGGGAGGAACAGATCAGTCTCTGTTCTTGTCCAGGAAGCAGGCTATTATCTAGAAGTGTGTTGCTTAATTCAACTTGACTCAGCTACACAACTGGAAAATCCTCTTAGGGGATAGAGAGAACTAAACAGAATACATTGGTAAAGCTACATCTTTTTTGAGCCATTTGAATAAAGGCAACGTGAGTCACAGAAGGGAACTGATCCTACATATCTTAGGAAGAGTTAGGAAGAGATAGGGTAAGGTGTTGAATTTAAGGATGTGTGCTTGGTGATCAGACAAAACTGACTTCAAATAAATCTTGTATCTACCAAGCCGTATGACGCTGGGCAAGTTAGCTAGCCTTGTTGGGTTTATTCCCTCCTCTGAAAAATGAAGTGATTAGCAAATTGTGTGCTCAGAAGATGGTGGCTGGTATATTACCTAATCTTTAATTCCTGGTCTTTGCACAGGGAACTTAACCATCTTGGCTACTGAAATGGAAAGACAGAAACGCTTCTGAGAATATAATCTCAGTGGACACTAGTACTGGAGTGGAAGAGAAACCTATGAACTTTCTCCATTTAGAATGATGTTGGCCTGGGGCTGAGCCTTTACAATGTTGAGATATGTTCCTGTTATCCCTAGTTCTTCTAGTGTTTTGAACATAAAGAGGTGCTGGATGTATTTTGTCAAATGCTTTTTCTGCATCTATTGAGATGATCATATGATTCTTATCTTTGAGTCTATTGATGTGATGAATTACATTTATTGATTTCCATATGTTGAACCAACCTTGCATCCCTGGGATGAATCCCACTTGATCATGGTGCACAATCTTTTTGAAGTTTTTGTATTTGATTTGCCAGAGTTTTATTGAGAGTTTTTGCATTTATGTTCACTAGAGAGATTGGTCTAAAATTTTCTTTCTTTGATGTGTCTTTGCCTGGTTTTGGAATCAGGGTTATATTGGCCTCATAGGATGAGTTTGGAAATGCTGCCTTTTTTTCTATTTCCTGAAATAAATTGAAGATTTATTAGTTCTTCTTTAAAGGTCTTGTAGAACTCAGCTGTGTATTCATCCAGTCCTGGGCTTTTCTTGGTTAGTAGGCGTCTTCTATTTCATCACTTGATATTGGTCTGTTTAAATTGTGTATATCTTCCTGACTCAATCTGGGCAAATTGTATGACTTAAGAAATTTGTGGATGCCTTTGATGTCTTCTATTTTATTGGAGTATAAGATTTCAAAATAATTTCTAATTATCCTCTGTATTTCTGTAGTGTCTGTTGTGATATTACCTTTTTCATCACGTATGCTGGTAATTTGAGTTTTCTCTCTCCTTTTCTTCATTAGCATAGCTAAGGATCTGTCAATTTTATTTATTTTTTCAAAGAACTAACTTTTTGTTTTGTCATTTTTTTCTTTTGTTTCAATTTCATTGATTTTAGCTCTAATTTCAATGATTTCTTGCCTTATAGTGCTTTTGCTGTTGATTTGTTCTTCTTTTTCTAGGGCTTTGAGATATAGTGTGAGGTCATTTATTGACTTTTTCTTCTTTTACGGAATGAACTCGATGCAATGAACTTTCCTCTTAGAAATGCTTTCATAGTGTCCAAGAGATTTCAATATGTTTTATATGTGTTCTCATTCACTTTTAAAAATTTTCTAATCTCCTCCTTGATGTCTTCTGTAACCCATTGTTCATTCAGTAGCATATTATTTAGTTTCCAGGTGATGGAGTGGATTTTATTTCTTATTTTATCATTGATTTCTAATTTCATTCCATTATAATCTGATAGAATTCAGGGTAGTATCTCTAGTTTTTTATATTTGCTAAGAGTTGCTTTGTGGCATAGTATATGGTCTATTTTACAGAAGGATCCATGTGCTGCTGAGAAGAAAGTGTATCCACTTGATGCAGGGTAAATATTCTATATATGTCAGTTAAGTCTGTTATTGATTGTATTATTGAGTTCTATAGTTTCTTTATTCAGCTTTTGTTTGGAAGATCTATCCAGTGGTGAGAGAGGTGTGTTAAAGTCACCCAAGATTATTGTGTTGTTGTCAATTTGACTCTTAAACTTGAGAAGAATTTGTTTGATGAACATAGCTGCACCATTGTTTGGGGCATATATATTTATGATTGTTATGTCTTGTTGGGGTATGGTTCCCTTGAGCAGTATGTAATGTTCCCAGCCTCTCCTTCTTTCTTCCCATGTGCAGCCACTACACATCCCAGGTCATCTCTGCCACTGTTGGTGTGTTCAGATGGAGCACTCAGGAGACCCAGTGGATAATTAAAAAGAGGGTTTTCTTTCTAGAGGGAGGCAAAGGAGCAAGGTATTTGAGGAGGGACATTTGAGAAGCTGACAATGAGTCATTTTCACAAATTCTGCAGTGAGGCTTTGGACATCCTGCTCTGCTGATGGCAAAGTTGGCCCTTGAACACATGAACCACCACCTACTAAGGGAACTAGTTGGGGTTGCTCTGGGGTCAACTTGGGAGTCTGGTACTGAATGAGATAGGGGTCTTCTTGTCTTATTGGATAGCCTGGGAGTTTCTGAGGATTGCTCATTGGTCCTCTGGAACTTTATAGTTTAGCAAATAATGTAGCAAATTTCCACAGGTATGGAACCATCCCAGTAAGACATGAAAGGCCAGTATGTTCTCAATGGGCAAAGATCCCAGGAGCCTCTCCTGTTCCTAATTATTCCCACCTTCCAACTTTGAGTTTATTAGGTCAGCAAGGTCTGATACTAAAAGACAAATCACTCATGTAAAACATTGCTCTTATCAGTCATTCTTATTCAGCACGAAAGATCTCTGTTCTTAGCTCCATGTTAAATCTCTAACAAAAACTCAACAGATATGGCTCCAGTTCTCACCAATCTTGTCTCTTCACTCATTACTCTAAACATCTGAATTTTCAGAAAACACCCTTCTCTTTCCTCTTTCCTAGTTCCTTTTATTACTCCTTACTCATTTCTGCTTTGTAAAAATACCACTCCTCCATTGGAACCAACAGATTCTTTCCTGATTCCTAACACTATATTCCACGATGCTGTACACTTACTCTAGAAAACCACTTTTCAGAGGTTCTTGGTGCTATTCATTTTGTCTTTCTTTATTACTCATTTGAGATGCCCATGTGCCTTACCAACAGCCTCTGCTTGAATGGATATCCTGACATAGAAAGCATCACCTTAAAAGCAGTGCAGCCCATTGCCAGTGAATTCTCTTTGCATAACTTGTTTTCCTACTATTAGAAGTCAGACTATCCATTCTCTCTGTACTAGTTCAGATGTGAATAAGGCTTCTCATTCCATACTTGGACATAGATCCTAGATACAAATATCCCGATGGGCAATACGTTCTGAAGTGTAATTGTTTAATGCTAAAATGTAAATGATAGTAAATAATTTACACGATGAGTAGTTCTACCTATTAGTATAATTGCAGAGTTTTGTCTAGAAGTGATCTTGCTCATCTGAGCTGTCTTAAACTTTTGCTTGGCTTGGCTTTCTTATCTAGAGAGGTGGGCAAAAAGTTACATGTGTTTTAATGGGCTTCAGTCACTTAGGGGCTGGGTGGATGCTGTTGATGCCAAAGCTGCTTTGAGTTACACCAGCCACCAATATATCAGTCAATGAGCCTTTTGTTCCCACTTGGGTTGAAGTTTTCTCTTCCCCTTCCTGGATGCCTGGCTTCACTAGGGCTACTTATGGCATTTGTATTATGAATCAAAGATGCAAGTAACACATTTTATTATGATTTTATTATATATATTCTCTTTTCCTGGAGCTTTGCAAGTAAAAGATGGCATAAGAACCAACTCTTTATTCATCCTAAGTTCCACCCTACAGAACCAGGTCATATTACAATTGCTTGATGTACAAGACCCAATAACTCAATAAATACTTTACAAAAATAATGCAGTTTTTTTCTTTCTTTAAACATAAGAAAATTAAGATTTCCCAGACTTCAGCCCCTCTCCCTTTTAATATTTATTTATTAGAAATACACTGGTGGTGAAAAATTAATATAGCATTAAAATAAAATAGATGATGAGGGTTGTATTCTTTTCCCATTTGTTATGCTTTTTCCTTTGGAAAAGTGCTACTCCTTGTTTTTATGTCTGAACTGTAATCTTCTGAACCTACTAAGCTAAGAGCAGAAATTCTACTGTTTGGGGGCCTTTTGTAGAATAATAGCATTATGCTAACATTGATCTTTTATTTTAAAGCCTATTTAAAACCAGGCCTCAGATGTGCTCCTAAAAAATATTGATTTACCTCCTTACCCCCTACCCAGTCTGAGGCAAGAGAATTTTGGAATCTGAGACTCCAACAAGGTGCCTTATGACTACATAACATTTGGCTTAAGGTGGGCGATCTCATGTTTTGATACATTTCCACTGAGCTATTTATTTTTAAGGAAATCATTGCAAAATTCCCTTTCTCTTCCACTTCACCAAGCCCCTTTCTTTCTGAACTCTCTCAGAAGTGATTAAATAGTTTCACCATGACAACTCTAGAGAAAAAGTTAAGCTTAAGTCAATTTGTATTAAATAAGTTATATATAAAAACTGCTTATAATGTTTACAACTTCAGTCTGTTCCCTCCTTTGCTTCTCTTGACCACCCTGGATCCAGGTGTGAATGGAATCACACCCATCCTGGCTTCCAGGCTCCTCTTCTGGTTGCTGGGTTGCTCCTTCCAATCCTCCCGCCCACATGGCCCCTAGGAGGACTTCCAAGGAGGTTTGTAGGCACTGTACATGGCAAGGGTGGCTTCAAATGGCAGCCATCCTGGCCTGGTGCATACCCCTAGTGTAACTTATAAAAAATACTCCTGTGGTATATATACAAATATACACCTAGGCAGATAAAAAGAACCAGGCGCCAGGTGGCAGATCAGTGCAGTGTGTTTGTGTCACGAAACCAGAGGTGGCCTTCCGCCACCTCACCCTCGTCTCTTTAATACTCTCTGGCTTCTTGGAACTGTTTAATGTAGTCCTCGTCCGAAGGGCTTTCTGTGCACTTCTGTCCATTGTTGGGAGGCCGAGCCTCATTATACCTGCTCCAGTCGCCCTTGCAAATAATCCAGGGTAGGATGTCCACTTTGTAGTGGAGCTCAGCTGAGAACTCGGTGCTGATGAGGTTGGGTGTCCCCGCCCCTTTGCCCCTGGTGATGAGTTGCATGTTGTCACCATAGCAACAGTGCTGGGCGGCCAGCGTGGTGCTCTCCAGGGACAGCATGGAGCGGATGCAGTACCGGGCTGTGGGTTTGTAGATCTCCAGCTTCTCCTTGGGCCCACTGGCATCTTTCCAACGGAAGTCCTTGCGCTTGATTCGATCGAAGATGTCAGCCGTACTGTAAGCCACCTCGGTGGGATAGAAGCAGGGGCAGCTGGGCAGGTCATTGATCACCTTGTGCATGTATTTCTTTAAAAATTCGCTTTTGCAGCTCATCCATCGCTCACAGCTATCTGTGTCTGGAAAAGGCCAGAAAGAAACTCTCTTACCACATGTAAAACTGGCTGGCGGAATGAAACCGAAGTCCACAACTCCCTTCCTGCAGTCAGAGACCTCTGCAGGCACCTGGAACCACCAAGGTGGGGGATTCTCCTCTCCCTTGAACTTGGGAACATCTTTGTTTATAAGACATACTTCCAATCCCCCACTTTATGTAATGAAAGAAATTCAAGACACATCGAAAAGCAAAGGGACTATATTTATCTAATGACTACCCCATATTCTATTATCTAAATTTAACTATCATTGTATTTGCTCTATCTTTTAAATAATTATGCAGACATATGTAATTTTTTTACTCCCCAAATTTTATAGGGACCATAAAAACAAACAAACAAACAAACAAAAAACAAACAAACCACAAAGCAAAAGAAAATAAGAGTTGCTCTCCAAGTGTATTTTCCTAAGTAACAATAGCTCCATTATCAATCCTAACAAAATTAACAATAATTCAGAGAGTTGCATTTGACCTCTTTAAATAAGTGGTGATGTGATGGTTTAAAAGGACTTGATGAAACATTTATAGGACTGAATTTTATTTCTGCTACTCACTGACTGGTTTAAAGTAGATTTAGTCTCCCAACCTATTAACCTGAGGCCTTTATGCAAATTCATATGATGATAACGCCTTAAGGAGGAAAAGAGGCTTAACAAATAGGTCAGAGGCCAGTGACCCGTAGGCTTGAGTCAGAATCTGCCCTCACAAGTCTTATGTTTGGTTTTCATAATATTAAAAATGTTGATCAGTAGCAAATACTTAAGAATTAGCTGGTTCCAGTTATAATTGTAGATTGATTCCTAGCTTCTTTCGAAAAGCCAAAATATGTATCAACACTGGGCCTGCATTGTCCATGGGAATAAGCAGCTCCAAGAACATGGGAATAACTGGCCCCATGAACAAGGCATTCACTTGGTCCCTCAGTCAGCTGAGTGTGACCTTTGGTTTAGTGAATGTCTCAATTTGGGTTCTCTCAGATCCTGAGGCAGAGAGTCCAGTGAAAATGGTTCTTCTGGAGGTATCCTAGGCCACACCAGCAGGGAGTGGGGGAGTGAGACAGGGGAAAGGGCAGCCAGTAAAAGGTGTAAATTCAAACAGGTGTTGAATCCTGCAGAGAACAAGATTTTCCCATTCAATGACAATGTTTAACTTTACAGAAGAAATTTATCCTGGAAAATAGCCACAGTCAAGAAGTCAAGAATCTACCCCCCATCCCAGCCTCCCTGGACCCTTTTGTGTTTTGGACAAGGGATTCCTGCAAAGAACCCTATAAGACTCATAGATACCTACTCCCCATAGCTTCACTGTGACAAACTCAGACATAGCCTTCCAAATTCCTGTCTTCGCTTTATAAATGATTAGCTGAAGTGACTATGCTCATTGAGGGGTCAGAATAAAATTTTGAGGAAGACTCTCTTCTTTCATCAATACCCTGGACTTTGACCTATCAGCTTCTCCTTAAAGGTCCCTTCTGGAAAATCGACTAGCCTTAGAGTAAAACATTCTCTGTTATACTGTCCTATCTCACCATGCTTTCTTCCTATTTCTCCTCTGTTATGGTTTTGATCTTAAATGTTTCTCAAAGATCCATGAGTTAAAGACTTGGTGGCCAGCAGGTGGCACTCCCAATAGGGAGGTGCTGCCACTTTTAGGAGGTGAGGCCTAGTGGAAGGAAGTTAGATCACTGGACAGTATGTCTCTGAAGGGGATATTGAGACCTCAGCACCTTCCTCTCCTCCTTCTGTTCTTGGCCAGCCTCACCCACAATGCACTTCCCACCATGATGTTCTGCTTCACCACAGGCCCAACCAACCGTGGACAGAAATGTCTGAAACCATGAGCCAAAAATAATCTTTTGTCCTTTTAAGTTGATTTTCTCAGCTATTTTGTTACAGTGAGGGAAATCCAACTAACACACCCACCCTAGGTTCTTCATAGCTTTATTTTCTCCTTTATAAAAGAAAACTCCCTTTTCTGGCCTAACCCTTGATGCACTTGCAGGCCATATGGCCACAGCATTCTTCCTATTGCAAGAATAGGGAGATAATATCTGCCCCGTCTCCCAAGCAATGATTCTGTGAATAAAGTCCCTCCTTACTGCATCTGGATTTGTTTTTATTTAATGGGGATCTGGGTAATGTATTCATCAGCTCCTGACTTATAGCCTGCTCTTCAGCAGTGGGCAGGGGGCTTGAGAGAACCCCTCACACCAAGAAATACAGGGGCTGCCAGTTGGTAAGGCCCCATATGACATGCAGGGACACAGTGTGACTAGAGGGACATAGGTGGGTCACCGATAGCATCTGACTCAGGGAGCTGCCATGGGTAAGATGAGGCACATCTGAGGAAGCCATCATCCATGAGGGGATACGGAAATGCAAGAAGGGAAGCAAAGGTTAAAAAAACACACACACACATCAGGTAAATCAAGGGTACTTTAGGAAGCATGAGGCACTGCACTGGTCCTGGGGCATAGCAGGGCTTTGTGATGGCCACAAGTGTTCTGCTCAGAATTCCTACAAGAGGAACTGCCACGGGCACTTAGCTGACTGGCAGCCTCCAGCTATAGCACCTTTGGGTCCACCATTGGTTCCCATCAAGACATGTTCTCCTGGCCTGCTTCTGGTCAATGACCAAGCCCAGTGGGGGTGCCTCCAACAGACAACCTTTGTTGGGCAATGCTGATTGGCATGGCTGAGGCTGTGCCTCCCTAGTTCTTTCTCTTCCTTCCCAGGGGTAAAGCTGTCATCTCATTTTGAAAGCCTTCTCTGCCTAGTGCTGTTGTCTCCTTTTTTTTTTAATCATTATTTTGCTAAATCTCATGCACATCTAATTCCACCTGGTATCTGCTACTCAAAAGACCCAAACTGACACAGACTGCAATCACAGAGATGGGGGGAAAGCATCTCAGGGAGAACATTCAGATAATCAAAAAAATCTGGGGCTGAGGACACTTTCCCTTCCATTGGAACAGAAGGAATAGGGAAATGAAATAATTGGTGTGAGATCATGGGAATGTTGTTCAGTTTAGGCCTGTTCAGAGGGCACTAGGGAGTCTCTGAAGGTTTGTGAGTGACAGTTGTTAACTGAGCTGTGCAGCAAGGAAGGAATTCAGTCGTAAGGGCTCAGGTCAGATACCCTGGGAGGGAACAGGAGGTAGGATCAAAAGTGGTGAGAAAGTTAGAGCAACCAGATCTTGGCAACTTCTGGGCTTGGGGGTAAAGAAAGGAAAGCAGAAAAAGTGATCCCCAACTTCAACCCAGGTGCCTAGGAGGCTGGTGGCATTATGAATGGGAATCAAGTGGTCAGGACAAGGGGCAGCCTAGAAGGGTAGCTCAGGGCTCTTGTGTGTAAAATGAGGAAGAGAAAGATGGGGCATCTCTCATGAGCCCATGAAGCCCTGGCAGAAGTTCATGAGTGTGGGCTCTTACGTTAAACTGCATGGGATTAAACCCAACTCAATTATGTTATGTGACCATGAGCAAGACTTTTTTCCCTTGCTGTGTGTCAGTTTTCTCATTTTTAAATTGGGCATAGTAATAATACATCTCTCATAAATTAGGGAAGGAGATTAAATGGGAGGGACATGTAGAGAGTTCACAGAGTCGAGTCCAGGGTGCACCCACTTGGGATGTGCTGTCAGGTCCTTTCAGCTTTGAGTTCTATTTTAGTCACTGTTCTTGCTGCTGTGACTAAAAAGACCCAACCAGAAGAACTGTAAAGGAGGAAAAGTTTATTTGAGGGCTCACGGTTTTAGAGGTCTCAGTCCATTGACAATCAGCTTTATTCCTCAGATCTCCAGGTAAGATAGAACAACGTGGCGGAAGAATATGTCGGAGGGAAGTGGCTCACATGATGATCAGAATGCAGAGAAAGAGATTCTACTTGCCAGATACAAATATATCCTCCAAAACCAAGCTGCCAATGCCTGGTCTTCTCCAGTCACATCCCAGCCTTCAGTTACCACTCAATTAATCCCATCAGGAAATTAATTCACTGGGTTAAGGCTCTCGTAACCCAATCATTTCTTCTCTGAACCTTCTTGCATGGTCTCATACATGAGATTTTGGAGGAAATCTCACATCCAAACCAAGTTCTATGGTTCTGTGACTGTGACCCTCTGACTGAGCAGTCACTGAGGAAACAAAAGTTATGTCCTAGGCAGTTGCAAAGTCTAAAAGGTCTCCTTGGAGAAACAAAATTTAAGAGGTCCCATAAAATGGTGTTATATTTTCCCTTCAGGACACAATGTCATTATAATGTATGTACCTATAGGATATCCAATGACTTATTTTTTAATCCAATTTATAATGGGTGTTCAGTGTGGTGGGCACCATAATGGTTTGGATATGAGGTGTCCCCCCAATGATCCTGTTAATGCAGGGATGTTCAGATGTGAAATAATTGGATTATGAGAACTGTAACCTAATCAGTGTTTCCTAGTTTTTCAATGGACTCACTGGGTGGTAATCATAGGCAGGTCGGGTGTGGCTGGAGGAGGTGGTCACTAGGGATATGCCATGGAAAGGTGTATCTTCCTTGTGGTCTTCCCCCTACTGTGGCTTCCTGATCCTGCCATGACTTGAACAGCCTCCCTATGCTGGGGCTTTCCCTCACCTTGGGTCCAGAGCAATGCAGTCATCCATTTATGGACTGAGATCTTCTGATATTTTGAGCTCCTAATAAAATTTCCCTCTGCTTAGTTATTCTCATTGGGCATTTTGGTCACAGTAATGAAAGGCTGACCAAAGCAGACATGTTATAAATGTTTTACAAATATGTAACTCATTGAATTCCATAATAGCTCTGTGAGGTGGGCGCTTACTCACTATGCTATTTTGTAGGAAATTTGAGACTGTACTAGATGAGGCAACTTGACCTTGTGCAAGTCAATCTTTTCCCATCTCTGCTTTTATGATCTTTGGTTTGCCTGTCTATATCCTTACTCCACATCTCCCCTTCCCTGGAAGGTTGATGGATGCGCAACATATCAACAGGCCCCTGTACCCCTGAGTTCTAGTTGGGTTGGGTCAATGAGAGTACGCCAAAGGGGAGGAGAGTGAGGTTAGAGTATTTACTTCTTCAGCTCCTTCTCATGGTTGCCTATTTTCTGCATCCTCCTGAGAGCCAGTACTGCTATCAGGCAGGCTTCTCTGTGGGCTCTAGCCATTGCTCCTTAGAAGGTCATTTCAGGCCAACAATGGGTCAAGGTTCCCCACTGTTCCCAGTTTTGGGATTCTGTGCAATCCCTTCTTGGTTTTCAACCACCCTGCTCATGCCTTTGCAAACAGTTTTTCACCAAATGCTCCCCAGTTACCTAATTTGCATGTGCCATGTTCTTTCTTGCCTGGATCCTGGCTGAAACCCTATGTCTATGCAGCCCTTGCGTCCTTAGCTACATACTGAATGTGACCTTGTGCATCTGGACTCACTGCAAAAAGGCAAGGGGCTGCCTGCTGTGGGGTGTGATATGAAGAGGCCTGAGAAAAATCTCTCCCCCCGCCCAAGTCCATCCTAACTCCTCTTCCATTTTATATAAAATCCACACCTCTAAAGTCATTTTTTTAAAAAGTCAAATGCATTGTTTGCAGAAGCCTTCTGTTCAATGCAACTCAACTGTGTGATTAGGATGAAGTGGAGGCCCTAGTAACACAGAATTTCCAAACTGCCTGTAGCTTGGCTCATGGAAATATTTGTAATTAAAATAAATTATTACCAAATATTGTAAAAATCAAGATATGCTCTAGCAAAAACCCATATTTGGGGCCTCTCTCGAAAAAACAACACCTGACAGTATTATGACTGACATTCATTACATGATGGTCCAGTCACAGTCTGATCCCTTTGGATGAAACCGAGTTTTTCATTTTGTCACAGTCCTTATCACTCTCTACTGCCCCCTGCTGTTTCTGTTTATTTTCACTATAGGGCCAGCACCCTTGTTCCTTATTAGTCATCCACCCCCCTACCCCCCCACCCCCGGCCCCCATCTCTAGGCAGTTCTACTTAGATCCTTGCCTGACCCCTATAGTTCTTTCAGGAATGTATTTGTTCACCAAACAACGTCCTGAAAAGCTGGGCTATAAAACACAAAGGGACTTAGGACCTCATAATTTTTGGATGAGGAGGCACAGCCTCAGTGAAGAGGTTAAGAAAGAATTTAAGGCAAAAAAGAAAAAAGAAAACAGAAAAAAAAAGAGAAAAAATTGGAAAATATAGGACTGTATCTAGAAGCACATAAAACTATTTTTAAAAAGCAAACTCGCAACTAAGTAGTTACTTTCAGTTTAGTTTGCTCTGCTTATTATATTTGTGCTAATACTTTCCAACAGACAAATAAGCATAGCAGAGTGTTCCAAAGATTTATGAAAAATCCTTGCAGGGGAAGGGAGTGTATAATATTGAACAAATGTCCTCTTTCCCTCCCTCTGCAGGAGAACTGATTTTATTGGGGACACTCAACGGAAGCTGAGTGAGAACTGATTCTGTGGGACTTGAGCTCCTACTATGCGCAGAGCCTATGCTCAGGGAAGAAGGTTGTTCCCTCCTGTCTCTCACTGTGGAGGCTCTGCAGTGAGCAGGGCGCCCACAGAAATGTTGTGTGGCTCAGTCTGCTGCAGAAGGGACAGGATTACTCTCTCTTGCTTGGACTATATTCAATGAGCAAGAAAAATGCTGAAAGAATTGGACCCCAGAAGAGGAAAATGAAACATTACATGAATCCAAGGATGGCATTGCAAAGGCAAAAGGAATTTCTAAGGCACTAAATCAATATTTGGATAAAAGATGAAAAAAATCTTCTTACCAACTTCAAACAGCTTGGTGGCATTAAAATCCTCACTTCCCGCAAGCAGACTCACTTCGGTGGCAGCTGTCCTGAAAGTGTCTTCAATTCCTAAACATAGACAAGAGCTCATTTTCCCCTAGTTTTTATGGAAAAAGTCACCCCCTCAAAAATAAATAACAAATACACCTGAACAAAGCCTTTTTTGTGTTCATTACTACTCATGGGCAGAAACCTGCCAACAGAGGAAACAGTAAAAAGCAGGTAGCAGCGCATAAAATATATTAAAACCCCAGATACCATTCACAGCATGAAATCAGATCCAAATGTGCCTGAATGAGTCCTAGTGAACTCCCTTACTCAGCCCGGGGGGGGGGGGATGAGGGTAGGCAGTGGGTGGGGAGGGAGGACATGTCAGTGTGGCTGTCTGCTGGCCTCAGGGTGACAAACTAAATCAGAAGCAGGAGAGTGTAATGGTTAATACTTCATCTTTAATAGACTGACTGTCTGAGTTCCAGTCACTACTAGCTTTTGAACTTGGGCAAGTCACTTTGTCTTTGTGTGCCTCAGTCCTCACATCTCTAAAATGGGGAGAATTAAAGGACACCCCCCTACCCTGTACAGTTGAATGAACTGAATGAGTTATGTGTAAAGAGAGCCCAGAGAGCAGTAGGAAAAGTAGTGTTAGCCAATGTTTTCCCTTCAATATTTATCTAGCTCTGCTTGAAGATGCAGCAGTCCATAATCAAAGACCAGAAGCTGTCTCATATTTTAAAACTTTTAGCACTGCTGTTGATGCTTCAGAAGGAATGAGTTGGGCCATCCATTACTTGCTCTGAGGAAATGAACCCAGCTTGCCTCAAACTTACCAGTTTTCTTCAAAACTACTATCTACATCTTGGTTTCCTTTACAAGGTAAAGAAGAGGAAGAAATGGGGGCTCGTGGAAACTTAGCTTCCGTGCTGGGCATGACTTGATTTCCTTGTAGGGGAGTTTTCTGATTTTATATGAGGCTTCTCAAAGACATTTGTGAGGTTGGCCTCACAATTGGACATATTTTACAGCGTAATCACTGCCAGGCCAGGGAGACCCTGTCTGCTTCATGATTCTTTCCAGTAAAGCTGCGAATCAACAAACCAAATAAGGCAAGAGGTCCTATCAAAGGAAATCTCTTCTTTTCCAAAGGAGTCCTGGAAAGCTGGAATCAGGAGGAGCAGAGAGACAGGAAGAATGGAAGGAGAGCAGACTTTAGAAAAGAAATAGGTGAACAGAGGGCTGTTGGCCATGCTGCTCTCAGTGGTACCAGAAAACAAGAAAGAAATATTCAAAATGGTGGCAGGGAAGAGGCTTCCTCTGACAAGAAATCCAAATCTAACACCTTAGGTCTGGGTGACATTAAGATCTTTCTCTGTCCATGTGTGGCTGAGTATAATACTCTTCTTTCTAGAGAAGTGGAAAGGTTTAGTGGTTCAGAACATGGAATTCTGGATTCAGACTACTTGGATTCAAATTCCTGATAGATCACTTGCTGCTGGTTGTGCCTTAGTCTCCAAAATGGGTACAATAATAAATTCCTGTTTCATGAGACTCTTGTAAGGAGTCGATGAAATAATGCACATAAAAATCATGGAAATTTGCTTGATACTTAAGTACACAAAAACTCCTGTTTATCACCATCTTTTTCTCCTTCAACTCCATCTTATTTTCATTCATGGAAATTTGCTTGATACTTAAGTACACAAAAACTCCTGTTTATCACCATCTTTTTCTCCTTCAACTCCATCTTATTTTCATTTTCTTTTCTTTATTTCTTTTAAAAATGTGTGTGTGTGTGTGTGTGTGTGTGTGTGCGCGCGCGCGCGCGCACGCGCAAGCACACATGTGCTGGGAATGAACCCAGTGCTATGGGCATATTAGGTAAGTCTGTACCACTGAGCTATATACCCAGCCAATCTCATTTTTTTCTTGCTTTATCTCCTTATTTCCATCAACATCTTCTTTATCTTTTTCTTCCTATTCTCCTTCTCTTCCTTCTTCAAGTTACATGTCTGTAATCTCAATGAGACAGGAGCCTGAGGCAGGAGGATATCAAGTTTGAGATCAGCCTGGGCAATTTAGGGAGACCCCATCTCAAAATAAAAGTAAAAAGGTCTGAGGATGTAGCTCAGTAGTAAAGTGCCCCTGGGTTCAATCCCTAGTACAAAAATGAATGAATGAATGAATGAATTAAATAAAGGTCAGAGAGTACAAATTTTAGGCTTTTGTGGTCACTTATGGTCTTGGTTGCTACTGTCCCCTCCTCCTCTTCTTTTCAACCATTTAAAAATGTCTGGGCCATTTAGAAACAGGTCCTAGGCTGGACTTGGTCCATTGGCCACAATTTAACAACCACCATTAGAGTCAATCACGATTATTTTTCATTCCCAATATGATCTTTCACCAAGTTTGCAATTGGCTTAATTTTCAAAGTACTAATGTGGTATAAAACCATAATTAAATGCTACGTTTCCCCAGTGTGCTCTCTGGGTAAGCCCTGGGCAACTCTCAGGTGTTACCAACGCTCTGTGGTTTTTCTGTGGATGGCTACCGACGCTCTCATCCTGGCTTCCTTATCATACCATATATGTCTATTTTCATGTGCCTCTTCACTTCATAACAAATCCTACATCCAAGGTCCAAACCAACCAGAGTCCCCCTTTAAATTAAGTAGTACAAGCTGGCATTATCCTTTAGGTCATGGCTGCTCCCACTGTGTATACGACTCAGAAAGTCCATCTTTTCATCCTTTAAGCTCATTAATAATCTCCTGTTGTCTCACTTTGTCAGAAGTCTTTCTTTTATTGAGGCGCTAGGGATCAAACCCAGACTTTCATGCATGTTAGGTAAGCACTCCAACCCTGCCCTGCGCAGAAGTCTGATTAGGGAAATGGCTGTTTGTTTTGTTTTGTTTTTAACAATTTAAAAATATATGTTTAAGGAAGTTAAAATTTTTCCCTTGAACTTGAACCCAGAGCCCTGCATGAACTTACCCGGGCAGTTTGGACGGTCACAGGTTCTAGACTCGGTCGCAGTGCATGCGTAGCCACAAGACCGGGTTCGTTTCTGGTTGCCATTCCCACAGGTGACGCTGCAGACAGACCAAAGACTCCAGTCACCCTCACCATCTGTGGAATCTGGAAGGGAGCCACAGAGATGGTCATCAACCTTGCCCAGGGTTCCCAAATCTCCTCTGTCCAACCATCTGCCAATTGTCTACCAGTGGAGGGGACAGATGCCAGCTGGAGCCAAGAGGCTTACAGCTCCAGGGACCATTTTAGGACTCAGCTTTGTGAGGACAGAGAGGTTCAGGGCACTGTGGTGATCAATACATGGCTAAGACCCAACCCCTGGAACATGCCTGGGGAGATTCTTATTGAGAATACATACATCCTGCAGACCATGAGATCACAGAATAATATGCTAAGCAATTTCCACAGATGACTATCATCAATTCCTTCCTACCCTTTGGGGAGAAGGAGAGGGAAGATAGATAGATAGACAGATAGATAGATGAAGAAGGAGGAAGAGGAGGAGGCGAAGGAGAAGAAGAAGGAGGGGGAGGGGGAGTGGAGAAGGGGAGGGGGAGGAGGAGGGGGAGCGGGGAAGGAAGGAGGAAGGGAGGAAATAAGGAAGGAAAAGGAGAGTCTATGTTCTCTTTTCCTCTTTTTTTTTTTTTTTTTTAAATCTGGCCTGGTCTTGACCTTATTTCCTGGCAGCTTCCTGTTTTTACCCTGGGGAATGTTGTCACTGTTAAGAAGCCCAAGCAAAACCTACGAATGGGACACTGCCTGGAAAGAGAAAAATCTACCTGAAGGACCACAAAGGACACAGACATGTGTGTGAAGCTTTTTGGACCCTTCTAGACCCTCCCAGTGCACAGCTGAATGCAGCTGATGCCATCAGAAGTAGAGGAACTGCCCAGAATTCCTACCTGAACTCCTGAACCAGTAAGTTATAAGAAATAATAAGCTGTATTTTATTTAGAGACAGGGTCTCACTGAGTTGTTTAGTGCCTTGCTTTAGCTGAAGCTGGCTTTGAATTCACAATCCTCCTGCCTCAGCCTCTCCAGCTGCCAGGATTACAGGTGTGCAACACCACACCTCACTGTTGCTATTTATTAAGCAGCAAGTTTGGGATGGTTTGTTATACAGCAATAAATAACAGACATATTAAAGGTAAAGCTAGAAATGTCCTTTGAGGTCATTACTCAACATCCATTCACAAATATTAATTGGTCCCTCATTATATATCAGGCACAATTTTAGATATTCATGAAGAAAAAATTTCAAAAACCCCCACTATGGGGGAACTAATATTTTAATAAGAAAAGGAAGTCAATATTAAATAACACAAAAATGAATAACTTATATAGTATATTAGAATTGATGAAAGGCGTGGGAAAAGAAAGAGTGGATCAGGTTAATGGGACCATGTGAGTGGGAGAGGATGGTGCATCATCAACACTTTCTCTTATCAGTAGTAAAAAGTCTGAGATGGCTGGGGACTCGTCCAGAGTCGTCAGGTTAACAGAAAGGAAAGCTTGGGCTCTAGCCCCAAGCCCTTGCTCTCAAAAGCACGACTCTTTCTGCTGCACCTCCAATCTGTGTAACAGTCTCTCCTGGTTTACCCACATCTTCCAATAGCCCTGGGGCCTTCTGGGTGCCAAGCACAAGGCTACAAGTATGTAGGTTGCAGGAAAGAGATACCTTCCATTCATAACAGGTCATGGTGATTGTTCGTTCCTATGTAGGCCCAGCAACCAAGACTGTTCTGATCACATGTATCTACCTGAGCTGTGGCCTTTGCTGGCTCCCAGGCTGTTATTGACAAGTTAATTCACTCTGAACACTCCTCAGGCAAACTCAGGGCTGGTAAGCCTCCTCCACCCATTAACCAGACCATAGTGTGTGGGTAGGGAAGGTGCTTCATAGTTGTATCCTCTTCCCTGACTCAATAGAGAGTTTGCTCATACCTCATCTGCTCTCAGAGGCACCATCCATTTTTCTTTCCTCCCCCCGCAAAGATTTTTTTCTGAACTTAGATTTTCTTTTAAAAATGGTTTCTCAACTGCATGGCCAACCAGATATTTGAAACTATTGCTTTGTGTTTAGGAACTGAGCCTCATCTCTCAGGATTAGTATCTTTCATCTCTACCATCTCTTATTAAGCATCCATCCAGAGGAGGAAGCCACCAAGGGGAGCGGACACTGCTGCTTCTGAGATCTGTATATTCTTATATCTCTTCAAAATCTCCCAAAGAACACCAGAGATGGACCTGGATGATCACACAATCACAGGCTTGTTGGTGAGTTCACCCAGGTGCAACGGGTTACACCATACATCACATACTCCATCACTTCCTGCACAAACCAATGAGGCCAGGTTTTGTTCAAGAGCACCAAGAAATGTCATAAGTAATTTTATAATGTTTTTATACTCATAAAAGGGGGGAGCAAACAAGTTAAAAATAGCCTATTAAGGGCTAGGGGTTGTAGCTCAGTGATAGAGTGCTTGCCTGCATGTGTGAGGCACTGGGTTTGATCCTCAGCACCACATAGAAATAAACAAATAAATAAAATTAAAGTATTGTGTTCATATACAACTAAAAATTTTTTAAAAATAGCCTTTTAATCATACACACACACACACACACACACACACACACACATACACAAATTCATGATACTTGTGAAGTGGGTATCAGCATGTGACATAATTCAGTGATGCCAAGCAGTGTTTTTCCTGATTTCACAAAAGCAAAGGGGCCTCAACTATCCAGAAATCTCAGGTAGCCTTTCCTTTCCATTGCAGCAATGTAGAGAGATAATTTGGGGACTTATCTCTAAACATTAAGAGTTTAGCCTTAAACTCACTGTGAGGCTTGTTTTAGAATCTTTGGGTGAAGTTTGTTTCTTGCTTTGGTTTCTTGATCTAAGTGATTACATGCTAATACTGTATACGATTATATGGAAAATGATGCCCTTAATTCCTCTCTCCATGTCCACTCCCTTGGTTAGTCCTCCTGCGTGCTGATCCCAGACTGGACCACAGTGACATGCTTTGGCCAATGGGAAAACAGGAAATATGATATAAATGGAGATTTGCAAAATGTCCATATGAAGACTTGCCACCACCATGTGAAAAGCACAGAAGCCTTCTGGAGGCTGAGGGGTCAGGTGGGGAGAGACTCCAGCCCTCCATCTGAGCATCTCAGCTGTCTAGCTGGGGCCCTATCATTGTGAATGAGGCCTTTGGAGACCATCCAGCCCCATCCAAACCAGCCCAGACCAGATAAATAGTATAGACAACCCACAGATGCATAAGGAAGGAACTTTTGTTCTTTAAAGTTGCTGAAATCAGGGATTTCTTTAAGCAGCAAAAACCAATGATTACAAATATATCACAAAATCTTCCCAAAATATGTTATATAGGCATCTGTCAGATACTGGAGCCATCAAGGATATATCTCCCATTAAGTGGCTTCTCCATGTCTTTATTTGTAATGCTCACAAAACTATTTTAGTTTTAAACATTTTTGAACGGATTCTTTAAAGCTAGGTATAGAACTTAGATCTATTAGATTAATCAGTGTCATCAAGGCTAGCAATGAAGTGGAGTGATCTTCCAGGAGGAGGTGTGCGTGTGTCAGCTACTCCCCTGAAGCCTTCATCACATACCAGTTCAGACCAACATCCCAGCAAAGATGTTTTATGTGGTTGAAGGACAGAAAGAGGATTTCTGATAGGGACAAAGCTTGAGGGTAGTAGTCCTATCTTCTATAGTAAAACAAACTTGTTCTTATTTGTTCATCTATCAGAGAGTATTGTTCAGAGCAGAACATGAGTGACTGAGCAATAATCACAAAGATAACAATGACAGGACTAAAAAAAAAAAAAAAAAAACAGTTCCAAGGAAAATTTATATGGCGTTTTGACAGTCCCTAGCATTGATAGTCCTGTCTGTGTCATCCTCAAGGAGGGAATAAAATGATTCACAGTATTGTGGACTGAGAACTTGGTTTCAAGGAGGCCATTGGAAATTATAAAATAGTTCTTTTACAGTTTCAGAGCATTAGAGTTCTGTGGTTCAGTAAAGTGTCACGGCAACGGAATATACTTGGATCATGACAGTCGTTGGCAAACCTGGACCACTAATGCTATTGATAGTGGCTACACTTAACTCATAATAGCTCTGAGAGGTAAATGGAAACATCTTTATTTAATTGACAAGAAAACAGGCTCAGAGAAGTTAAGGCGCTTGCCCAAGGTTACACAGCTCAAACTCAGCAGAGCTCAGTTTAGATCAGAGCTCTCTTTGCTTCCACCTTATCCAATTACCCTGTCCTGGTATTCCAGCAGCTTTGATTCTGGTCCAAGTTGGCCACCCCTCTTTTATGCACTCACTGATGTGATCGTAATTCAAGATGACAAAAAAAAAAATGCATGAAAAAAATCACTGTGAAACCTATTAAACTGGGACATGATCATTTAGAGAATTTCAATAAACTGAGTCCTAATTCAGGTACCAATAATCAGTGCCTACCTAATTGCATTGTAAACAAGTTTGAGAATGACATGCTATCATTAGACAGAGAAATATTTATTGAGTTCCCTGTGCTCTGTACCTGGCAAAAACACAAGTTCCTGGAGCTGTTCTGAGAAGTACTAATGTGCACTAGTTCTGCTGGTGCTACAGAAAGCCTACAATGTCCACAGACTAAGGGAGGTTCCAGGGCCAGTGGGTCCAGTTCCACCTGGGCTCTTGCACATTTCCTACACATACTCCATTAAAAATTACACTAAATAAAAGACTGAAGGCCACGTGCAGTCTGAGGCGCAATGCTTGAGAGACGTGGGAAAGGACAAGATTTTCTTTAGAAAAATAGCAATATCCTGATATCTAAGGAGGCAGAAGTGTTAACTGAGATACTCCAAAATCATAGAATATCAGAGCTTCTGATGGCCCAGGAATACTGTAAGATCCTGATGTATGGACCTCAAAGGGAACTTCCAGTAGAGGCAGCCTGGGTGAGGATGGTGGAGGCAGCCCAAGCTACTGCTCTGGTAGGAGCAAATTCTATCCTCAAGATTGAAAGTGAAGGGATACTTTTTAATGATCATGAATTCAGCAAAGTAGACTCTGCAAAAGTTTGAGATGAAAAAGTTGTTTCTAGCAGTGGCCTTCAAACTTGAATTAGCATTGAGGATCACCTGGTGACCTTGAAAGGAAAAATAACGAAGATTGGACAGATGCCAGGTCTCATTTCCTATACCTTCCAATTCAGTACATGGAGAATAGTGGCTTTCAACCTGGTCTGCACCCATGGAGCTTTAAGTGACAATATGTTCTGGACCCACCCCAAGAAATCACAATGTAAATGAGTTGGTGAGAGGGCTAACCATCACGATTTTTTTTTAAGTGAGTATAATGAGCAAGAAGGTTGAGAACTACTAATTTCACATAGTAGTGCTCAAGGCTCATATCCCCCCTGCAGGTTTCTTTTAACATAAATTTCTGAACCTGCCCTAGAATGTCTGACTTAGTAGATCTTGGGGAGAGCTTGAAGATTTGAATTTTTATCACATTCATGGGTGCTTCTGATTTGGAGGCCACACTTGGAGTATCATTGGTTTATAGGGAAGAAGTTAGGACCCAGAATTGGCATTCTGATGTCCAGCATCTGAGCCCCCCTCCTTTTAGAAACAATATTCTTTGTTGGTTTGGCTTGCAGTTAACCCAAAAATTCTCTGCAACAGAGAATTCCCAAATTCTCTGTTTCTCTTATTCAACAGCACAGGCCTTTTCTTCCTCTTTCTGTCTTCCAGTTTAAGCATTCATAATGAGATCTACTCTACTGTCTTAAGAGATGTGCTGCTTTTCCCCTAGAGAGTATAATGATATAGTAGTTAAGAGACAGATACTGGATTAAGAATGTCTGAGTTGAATCCCAAGTCTTGAACCTTGAAGCTGAGTTGCTTAACACCTTCAAGCTTTATTTTCCCATCTGTACAATGGAGCATGTACCTTAGAGAACTCACTAAATAAAATAGTATGTGTGAAATCCCATGAAGAGGGACTAGTGCATGGTGAGTACTTATAAACACTGGCGACTGTCCCCAATCCTTTCTCTTGGAAATGGATAAATTAGATATCCTTTGGGAAAAGCAAAGTTTTTGTGAGCTTCCTGGATGGAAGGGGTGTGTATTCTCTTTCTGCTCCCTTAGCATTTGATGTATAATTCTATCATGGTACTATTTTGCCCTATCAGTTATTTTTTTCCCTTTGTCCATAGATAGGTAACATCCTCTTTAGGGAAGGACTATATCTTACTTATATTGGACTCCCAGCACCTAGCCTAGTGTTAGATATAATTCATGCCCTTAGTGAATATTGACTGAATAATGGAATTAGGTAGCTGGAAAAAAGGCTGTCTTAATATTTTGGAAGTTGCCAAAATTATCTCCTAGCAAATAAAAATGACTCTCCAATATATAACTTGTCTTTCTGTAGAAAAATGGGGTAAAGGTAATAGTGAAAATGGTGCAAGTCATCCTGGTCATATACTAATCATGCAAGTCACAAGAATATCATGAGGATGGGTGCATTTGTAAAACATCAAATATTCTTATAACATGCTACCTGAATTCCCCAGATCAGTAAAATCTGTTTCCTCCTTTCATTGGATACACAGAATATCTTTCCTATGAGGGGTCATAAGACTAGATCTTTCCAGTAGATTTGAGTAGTAGATGTGATGTGCTGAAAGGTTAAGAGCATATGTGCCCTCTCCAGGATCCCACTTATTCCTTGGATATCAACTGGTTGCAGAGCATCTTGGGAATAACTCTCAGGACCTATCAGTTGGCGGAGTTCCAGGATGGAAGGAGGAGGCTGGATACTTGAATGACTGAATGGAGCTGAATTCCCTCTACCTTTTATCCCATCTCAATTTAAGTGAGAAATGAACTTTTACTATTTGAAGTCACTGAACTTGGAAATTGTTTGCAAACTCACTTATCCTATTCTAAAAACTAGGAAAACTAGAACTCTCAACTTAGGGGTCTTAAAACTTATTAGGGGAGGGCCTACTTTGACAACCTGTGACACACATGTTCATGTGGATTCCCAAGGGCCACTCCACTGGTGATATCAAACATAACACAGTTTCTTGGTCAAAGGAAGCAGCCATCTACATCTCTTTTATTAAATTGATTTTAATTTGAAATTTTACAGTAAAAAATAAAAGGAAGTTAATTTAATGATTTGTTTTTAGAAATAAAACCAAAATTTGGGGGAAGACAGAAAGAACTCCAAAGACCCTAAAAAAGTTCTCTCCTAGGATAGTTGGGATGATTTTAAAATTATAGTCCTTTTAGAAAAATGTGGCTGCTGGTGACTCCTTGGACCTTCTCAGAACAAATCCTTTTTGAGGTATGCCTCGTAGAAGGCTAAGAGCCACATACTATAAACTGGGTTTTGCTTGGCTCCACATCTGTTAGGCCTCATCATCCTCATTTATTCTCCCCACCAATTTTATATTACTGGGTGGTAAACTCACCATATTCTGGCTGCTCTTTGGTTTCAAGTGTCCGGTGGCCTGGGGCCGGACGGTCCCACCCTCTGGGGGGGTTGAGGAAGTTGCTGTCGTCTGAGGTACTGTCATACTTGTAGTCCTGGTCCCCGCTGTTTGCCCTCGCCAAGGACAAGGACCTCTGCCACCAGGCCTGCCAGTCAGGGGACGGGACTGACCAGCTGGGCTTATTCTCCGGATGTTGATCTTTATCTGCTTCAGAGTCAGGACCGTCGACCACCTCTATGGTGACCTGAGGAATTCAGAATAGGTCAGGGTCAATGTGGAGTCAATAGCCTCCAAGCTATGTGACCCTTGGAAGAAAGTCTGAGAGAGTTGAGGGAAATGATTGTTTTATCTCTTGTGAGATTGTCTGGTGAGAGACAACGGGAAACACCCAGGGATGGCCAACATGATTCCACAACTAGATGGAACATGGCCTTAGGTTAGGTGAAACAAGGCCTTAGTCAGGCTCCTGATTTGCTGGTGACTAATGATAGAAGAATAATCATAATAAAACACAACACTCACTGAGCCTTAACTCTGTATCAGGCACTGTTCCAAGTATTCTGCCTATATGAGTTTATTAAATCTTCATAGCAACCTTCTCTCCCTCTATGTGGCACACTGTACATCAACTGGTGGAGTCTGTTTCCCCTCCCATCCAACTTGAGCTGGCTTTATGACTCATTTTCCAGTTGAATGGATAGGAGTGATACTGGTAGGTTTAAGGGGTCTTATAACTTCAGCTTTCCTTCTCCTGGAATGTCCCTACTGGTATGTAATGAAGTCCAGCCCAAATCACTACCTGTGTTTAAGCCACGTAAAGAGAGAGATTATGTGGATGAGAACTGAGCCACCTCAGCCAAATTCTAGCTCCAAGTGTGATTGGGGCCATCTTGGATCAGTCCCAGTTGTATCACCCCTAGTGATACCACATGGAACCCAGGCAAGCTTTTCCAGCTGAGCCTCGCTCAAATTCCTGACCCACATGAGCATGAGCAATCCAGTGGTCATTGTTTCAAGCTGTTAATTTTTGGAGTGGTTGCTAGACAGCAATGGATAGCTTGTGTGTGTGTGTGTGTGTGTGTGTGTGTGTTGCTGGGGTCGAACCCAGGGTCTCATGCATATTAGGCAAGCACTCTACCACTGAGCAACATCCCAAGCTTCTTATAGACAGAGAAGACTGGCACACATAGACATTAACAAAATGTGTAAGTTCCTAGAGTGAGGAAATGGCAGACACGGGAGTCAGGCTCCAGAGCCCATGCTCTTACCAACTTTGCACACTGCCTCTCAAAAACTAAAGGATACAAGTACACTCTCATGAGACCGATGGAACTGGTGGTGGGCTGGAAGCTACAGGGTGTGCAGAGATATAAGCACCAGATCCTCAAGATCAGGCTTCCCCAATTACAATTTTTACTCTTCCTGTAGTTTAACACCAGCCCCAGGGTCAAAGCAGATACTCTCAGAGCTAAGGTTAGAACTTGTTCTTTGAATTGACAGAGCCTAGTTTTGAGGTCTGTCACGGGGCTGGAAGAATGCAGTTTCTTGGCTCCGAGAGACAATCAACATAGAGAAACTTGTTTAAAAATATAATAAAAGACTCATTGGGTTCCTTTGGCCATCGCATAGCTCTTGCAACACCCACTGGATGAGTTATGTCCAAATGAATCAGAAACATGCACTTCAAGTAATCAGCGCAAGATGTACTGGGCAGATGCATTCCCAATTTCACCCTGACCCAATGTCTGAAGGGTTTCTTGAGATGCTCTGCCAAATTGCACTGGGGTGTGCCCATCCCTGAGACAAACAGCCCCTTCCTTTTGTGAAACGCGGAGGTTTGAATCCTGTTCACGTTGACATACGAAGGAAGCTACCCAGCCAGTGGTGGTCCTGGTCTGTGATTCTTAAGGTCCAGACACAAGGTTAAGAGTATACTTGGGTGGCAGACAATCAAATGCAACTTTCACTCCTGTTGCAGGATGTCTACAAGATACCGTGAGCTTTATTCCATGCCACCACCATTACTATAGTCTTGTAGGCACCCCTTGCATATTTATAAATAATTACACAGCTTTTCAAGTAATTACAGAAAAGAAAAATAAAGAAATAGGAAAACATCACATCTGTTATATCATTGCTATTTGCTAGGATGGATGGCCAAGGGAGAGTTAAGGTCACTGGGACCCACATGGAACCCAGTGAAGAAGAAATGCATAGCTGGGTGATGCAGAACTGACCAGGGCAGGGATGAGCAATGCTGAGTCTTTGAACACAACCTTTCTCCTTTGCAGCTCTGAGTGCACTGCTTGCAGACAGAACAAGTGAATAGTAACCATCATCTGCAAGGCTATTAAGGGTCGTGGAGGGGAGAGGCTGCCAAGAGCCAGGCAAACCTGCAATTATGGTAATGAAATCAGTCTCTGGGTAGGAGATAAGGGGGAATGTGCCCAACAGTTTTGGTATTCCATTTGTACTCAAACTGGAGTCAAAAGGATTGCTTAAACAAAATGTGCCCTGCAATTTCTCCAAGCTAGGAATAAAAATAATTTCATGTTTCAAGCTGTTACCGTCAATACGATATTTTTTTTCCCCAAATTGCTGCTCAGATCCAAACAAAATAGATTTCTTGCCTGGCCAGGCAATGAGTAGCAAAATACAAATTTACTCCAAAAACTATATCAATGACTAAATTTCAACAGCTTAGAGGTTTCTTTTTTCCCTTTAATTTCTAGCCACTGCCCAAAATGAATTACAAAACAAAACAAAAAACAAATCTTAGGATACACTCTTCTTTACAGTTAACAATGTGGAAACCTCATACTGATATCAAAAGAAGAAATCTAAATTGAACCTGAAATTTCATAGGCATCCAATTAAGAAGACAATGAGCATGCTAAATCACTTCTCAAATGGTAGGAACTAGTTTTACTTCCTTGACGCTCTTACTCTGTTTGCATGTTTTTTAGTATCAAGGAATCCTTTTGTAAAGATGTCTTAAAAAATGATCAGTGTGAAAGAGCTGGAGACATGGAGTGGGCAGATTTTCCAGCTGACTCTAGGTATCTCTATTCTTTCTGATCCTTAATACATATATTGAACTTAGTATGTTTGTTTCTTCTGGACTTTTCTACTCTGCCAATCAAAATGGCAAAAGAAAGAAAACTCTTTCAAAAGCTCCAGGTCTAACTTTTGGCAAAACCTCCCTAGCTCCAAGAAAGAGAATCCAAAATAAATGCCAGTTTGGAGAATTCTATCCAAAATCAGAAAAATGAGGATAAGGTCCTAGGCACTTTGATCAACTTTTCTTCTTTTGATAGTTAAAACTATCCTCTGATTGTATCTTGTGGCACCTATGGCCATGCAAACATATCTGTTCAAGGAGAAAAAAGAATCTTTCTTTACATGACTGTTTTTAAGTCCCTCTCAATAGAAGAAAAAAAAAAGTAAGTATATTGGTTGAAATGAATACTAACCTCAGTTTGATCCAGAGTTGAGAAATGGTTGTGAATAGCAACTATGGTAATGAATTGGTGCAGTACGCCTAATATAAGGAGTTTAGTTTGACTCTTTACTCTTGTTCTGAAAAACACTTTCCATAGAGAAACTAAGACAATTCTCAGTCTAACTGGTGCCACTGAGTCTACAGAAGCCATGAGAGCCATCCAAGACCTGGAAGAGTCTTCTTGCTTGTTGGCTGAGAGGACTGGGTGGGTGCATCAGTATTTTCCACAAAGAGAAACAATTTCCATGTGAATACAGAGCATCCAGGGGCATGTCTGCAGCAAAGGATTATGCTAGCCTTCATTCCTTGATCATGACATGAACCAGGAAGATTTTAATCCTCTTGTCTCAAACCCACAGATGCTCTAAAGACCACTGCGGCACCCTCAGACAATTGTGATCAGTGCTTTGAGATCTGTAGCAGCATGCTTACCCAGACATTATCGCCTGTTTTATGCAATTTAGACCCAATTTCCAGGCACAGAAACTGCTTGGAGCATTCAGATTTCTCAGGGAAACAGCAAGGAAGGTGTAGAGCTGGTCTTAAACTAGGCCTTCTGACTCTTGATTAGATTTATAGTTTTTGTTTTTCTCATCCCCATTATCCTCATCAATCAGCATCTCTCAGTTCTGAGAAGTTTACCAGGTACAAAGCCCTGAGCTAAGTGTTTCATATGGATGATCTGATGTAATCCTCAGAGATAACCATACTTAAGTGTAGCTTTACACTACAGAGGTATTCATAGGTATTCATATTTCAATTTTATAGACAAGGGAATAGAAGCACAGAGAGGTTAAAGAACCTACAGAAAGTTACAGAGCCCCAGTCTGGCTTACTAACTGGTGGTGCCAGGTCCCCAAAGCAGGTTAGTCAGACTCCATAATTCATGCTTATCGATGGCAACTCCCCATGAGAATCTGAACAAGACAGGCCTTTCCCATGGTTGTGTGGGTCAGTATCTTGGACTCAGACATTTCTTGAGTTTTATTCAGCCAGATCCACCATCCCAAAAGTATTTGGAGAGAAAGGAGAAGAGAGAATCAGAAGTAGGAGCATGAATGACATTTGTAGCCCTGGCCAACTCCTCTGATTGTATCTTATGGCACTAACAGGCCTAAGACCATGTAAATAAAACTGTGCAACAACCAAAAAAAAAAAAAAAAACCCTCTCAATGGAAGAAAAGAAATAAGGATATGCTAAAATGAATACTAACCTGGGTTGGATCCAGAAAAGAGAAATAATTGGTGGTAAATAGCTACTGTAGTAATGAATTGTGCAGCAAGCATAATAATGAGTTTATTTTTGAGATTTTTATCTTTGCTATCTGACCATCAGCTGAAAACCAAATATTCAGCCAAAGATACTAAAGTTCAAGTCTAACTTGTCCTGGGGGATTTACTTTATTTCCTGAAATGTTTTTGTTTTGTTTTGTTTTTTAACAAAACCCAACTTCTTGTATTGTTTTAAATTTAACATGGAGATGAAATTCATTTCAGGAGTTTGATGTCGTTTTTCCCCTATTTTAGTTTCCCCCACTCACTTCCACAGCCCAAAGCTAGGCTTATAATGGAGAATCTGATTTACTTAAGATAGAAGCTCCCTGACTTATAGGGGTTAAAAATCCTCCCCAGAAGCAGATGTTGGGGCTTTTATACAGATTCCCCACACTAAAAATCAAGAGGCCTGAGCAACTCTGCCCTTTGCAAGGACTCAGCAATGTCACTTGGGAAAGGTAAATGCTGTTTTCCTGGGAGGGATGGGAGACCTGGTCCTGGAGTGTGGGAAACAATTCCAGAGCTTGGAGTGGTGGTGGGGTTCAGAGAGAGGGGTATTGAATTCCTGTTCAGCTCCTTGGCTCCAGCTAGGGATAACTAGGTGGGGCAGGGGCAGGGGCAGGTTGCCAACGGAGGGAGCAGATGAGGCCAGAGGCCCTGGCAGAGGAAGCCCACCCACTGGTGTGCCCCTCACCTGTCTTCACTCCACTACCCAGGGAGAGAAAATGCTTTGATGACAGCAGGGCTGTCTGCTTGGCTGAATTGGCCCTGTGTCAAACCAGTGGACTGCAACCAAAGAGCAGTCCTCGAAGAAAGGGGTAAGGGCTGCCAACAGAGAAACCATCACCCTCTTTTAGAAAGCACCTCATGTTTTAAAGGACCACCAGGGAACTGGTTTACTCAAGTGCAATGGTGCATGGGACTGCAGTTGCTTGTGCGTGCACACACACAAACTCTTACACGCAGGCGTAGGACTGCAGCTCCAAGGGGTAGCAGCTGCTTCATTCTTTCTTTGTCCCAACACTAGCTAGCACAGTTCAGTTTTACTTAGGGCCAACAAGTCATCAGATCCATAAAACACTGGTCACCCGTAGTACCTGTATTGCCTGAAGAATGTGCGCAGATGCAGGGGTTGTCTAAAGCGGAAATGGAAAACCCAGCTGGCAGTATGCAAAAAAAGTGGTATCAGCCAAAACTTCTTGGATAGTATGTACATTGGGACTGCAAAAATTTCAAATCCATCCTGTTGATAACTCTGGTATTTGGAGCTGTGGTGAAACCTTTACTCTTGGGAATTATGGTAGTCTTTGATATTCAAAAGGTACCTCCAAAAAATATGGAGACCTCCTAAGAGCAGCCTTGTTCCTCTTTCTCCACTCTATCCTCCAAAGCACCTCTCTTGGAAGTACCTAGAGGTAAACTTCTTCTTCCTATGCTGGGATTGGATAAGACAAAGTGAAAACAAAGCATCAATTATGACTTTTTACCTTATAAGTCTACATAAGTAGATGGCGTGGAGTCTCAGAGGATATGAAGGCGAATGATTTCCACTTGTAACCATATTTTTGTGACAGCACAGGGAGATGCTGCATTTTATTTTATTTTATTTATTTATTTGTTATTTTTGCAGTGCTGGTGCTCATGGAGGTTAGGCAAGCACTCTACCACGAATTACAACCCCAACCCAGAAGCTGCATCTTATAAAAATCCAAGAGGCTTTGCCAGACAGAACCCCATGCTGTGAGTATCCATGGCCCAGTGTGGCCTTCTCATAATTCATCCTACATTTATTTTCTGACCCCATGCCTCACTCTTTTCACACCCAGCGACTCCAGGCAGCTCCCTCTTCCTTCAGGAAGCTGGACAGAACTATTCCAAAGTGTTCCTTACTTCTCATCTGCTAAATGACACAGCTTTGTACAATGAATGATGAATTACAATCTCGGTTGCTCTACTAGCCCATGTACAAATCTATCAGTAGCAACCATGAGGTTGCCCACTTTCTTTTTTTTTCCCACTGTTCTTCCTTAACACTTAGGAAATATTTTTAAAATGGCCAAGTGGGGTCTGGGGAGGGGATAGGCATTTCCACATTGATGCATTTATCTGGGAGAAAGAAAAAGGATAAGAATTGTTCTGCCTCCAAACTGAGTTCATAACTAGAGCACAGGTACCCAATAACTTTGGGGTAAGGGAAGAGTTGAAAAGCCTGCAGCCTTCCATTCTCCATGTGTCCAGGCATTTCCTGTAACTCGACATTAATAATTTTTAAAACCTATTACTCTCATAGCTCAGTTTTTAGCATCCAGCCCCATAGTGGCATTTCTACCTCTAGCAAAATGCTAACCATAAGAAGCTTAAGATTGTTTTGGGTGTGGTCTAAGCATTCTTGGGGTGAGGGCTATTTGGTCCTGGAAGCATAAAATCTATAAATAAGTTACCTCATATGGGTAAGCCATGATAGGGAGCAACAGTATGAAGATGCCTATGCTTTATTTATTTATTTTATTTGGGTGAATCTATACCTCCCCCAAGTGGATCCATTATTCTTTACCAGAAAGCCATGTGGCAATTTCCCAGAGAAGGATCACTGTAACAAAAGCCTCATTTTTCCAGTTATTTAATTATAAGACTCATCAAAAATATTAATCAGAGCAGGCAGTCTTTCTTCTGCATAGGTTGTCAAGCGGTGACCTCTTAAATGTTTATTTTTCACTTGTCTAGCATCCAGAGCCCTGCCCTGCTTCTTCTCATCTGTTGGCATCTGTCCCCCTTGGAACGCTGTGCTTTTTCCTGCTCTGTTCTCATGATCCTTCTGGCACTGTCTTATGTGGTAGCTGGGATGTTGACACCTATGTCATTTCGTGAAAAGAACAGGACTTGAATTTCTTAATTTCCCATAACCTGATACTATGTTTTATACCCGGCAGGGGCTGGTTGATGTATTCTAATGAAGTTGTGCTCTCAGCGACATTCATCAGCCATCACGACACCGGTGTTTATGAGTAGAACAACTTTGTTCAAGGAAACTGGTTTAAAACTGTATCATACAAAGAATGTTGAAGGGGGAGGAGAGAAAGGGAGAGAGAGCGATAACATCATTAAAGATCAATTGCTCTGATTTCAAGTTCGTGAACTTTTAGTCATATAAGCCAGTTGGCATTTGGTGCAGAGGAAAAGCTGTTCCTACATAAATGAAAAGAATCAGTAAAAAAAAAAAAAAGCTTAAAATAATGAAAGCAGGCATATTAGGATAGGACAGAAAAAAAGTAGGGGCTAGACTGCCTAGGGGGTGGCTTCCCTCAGCCATCAGGGGACTCCCATTGGGGAATAAATAGATAAGTAACATTAAAAACACAGGAGTTTGTCTCTGAAGCATGGATTAGTGGGGTAAATATTCTTGAGGGCCTGGATTTCAGCCGACAACTACTATTTAGTACCTATGTAACTGTGGTAAACCAAATAGTCATTTCCTGGGTCTGTTGCATTACTTAGAGTGTTGGAAAAATGACATTTGCTTTTGTTTCTTTCTTGAGGGTGTCTGGAGGGTCAGATCAGATCACCATTTGCTTTGCAAAAGATACTAGACTATTTCAGTGTAGATGAGCATTCTTATTTTCAATCCCAGGAACCCTTTCTTCCTCTCACCACCACTTCTCCCTATTTCATCCAATCACAGTGGTGCATATTTATATTTCTCTTAGGAACTTCCATTCTCATCTTCCTTCCTCTCATTTTTAAGGTTTTTTTTTTAATCAGTTATTTACACTGTAGAACACCTGGAGGTTGTTCCCTCTTGAAGGAGTTCCTCATGCTAGAAAGGCACCAAAAGGAAGTGCTGTCCTGAATGCTACCAAACTGTTTGCCCACTCTATTCACAAGATACACTAGTTCTTTCCTACAGCTACCACTTTTCATCAATTTTAGGGTGTACTATTCTGTTTTGTCTTTTTGATACTTCATGCCTCAGAAATCAGAATGTGTCTTATAGTCCTTGTTATGTCAAACTTTGACAATTTTTTTTGTGGCAGGTGTTGGTTCATAAAATAATGGTATATCTCACAATGAAGGGTTTTGCAGAGAAGAAAATCAACAGTGTTCTTAGGGAGATAACGTTATCATAGGCAAGAGTGGCTAAGGGGTTAAGAAGAAAAGTGAGGTCAGGCAGCAGTTTCCATTAGAGTCAGATCAGGAAACAAAATATGGACTGTTTGATTTTCTTCCACCTTCCAGCTGCCAAGAATTACCTGGATATTTGGATTCTGCCCATTGATATCAGCTTTGGAAAGATCCGGAAAGTTTGGTAGATCAAGGAGAAAGGATCTGGGGCCATCTCTTTGCAGTGAAGGGTGCCCAGTCTCTTGTGGGAACCGCTGTCTAGGAAAGGGCTGATGTGCAGCCTGGTGCTCCAGAGGGTCCCCTGGTACTTCTTTGGGGAGAGCAAAGTTGGTTTCTGATGTGGAGTCACTTTCCAGGTTGAGGTTATTCTGAAACAAAAAACAAGCAAACAAACAACTAATTAGGAGGCACCTGATTAAAAATACCATTCTTAACAGTCCCTTAAATTCAGGAGCAAGGACAATTCCAGTGGCTGGAATTAAGCCAGAATAGTATTTCTAACTCATTTTACTATCTCATTAAGTTTAAAAAGCCAAAGCATCAGGAAATTTCTCCCAGTCTGCTACTTGGGGATTTTCTGAGGGTTAATGGGTTATTGACTATTTACTAAGCACCAAAATACATCAAAACAAAAGCATTATTTTGAAGAAAAAATAAGTGCTCCTTTAAAACTGGAACCAAATTATAGTTTCTTTTTCACACCTTCGATCGATTAACTGCCCTGGCTTGAGTTAAAGTACTAGCATCCAGTTTGGTTTCTTTGTTGTGAGCCATGAAGCAAAAGATTTGACCAAACTGGATGAAAAACTTAAACCAAATTATTATACCCATTTATCCATTTGTCCATCCATCCATTCATCTATCCATCTGTGTTCATCCCTTCAACCATCCATCCATCCATATCCATCCATGTATCCACCTACCTATCTATCCCTCTATCCAATCAACAAACGCCAACTACTTGCAAAGCAGAGGAGATACAGCAATGAACAAGATAGACCTGGGGCCTATTCATTTAAAATACACATATAATTGAGGGCAAGAAACCATAAACACACAGATACATAAATAAGATCAGATCAGAGACTTCCACAAATAAAAGAAAGACAGGATGACAAAAAAAAAAAAAAAACCCACAAAACATTGACTAGATGGCCAGGGGAAAAACCCTCTCTGAGAAGGTGACAATTAAGACCAAGATCTGAGCAAGAGATGGAAGCACCCTGCCATGATCTGGGGGGAAGAAACTTTAGTAAAGGAAACAGCAAAGAAGATAACCCTTCTCTGGCAGAAGTCACTTGGCTAATTTGAAGAACAGAAGCTAATGGGGCTGGGTACAGGGAAGTGGCTGAAGAACCATCTAAAGAGAGAGAAGTGTCGGGAGCCAAAGTAAAGGGGACCAAAAGGCATTCTGAAATGGGATGGCTTCATTCTGGAAAGGGCAAGTCCACTTCTTTTCCCAGCTAGTGAAAAATGTCACTATTTACTTGCCACCGGGGGGACCAGTTTTTCCTAGTGATTGGAGCGCATAGAAAGTTGTTGGACTCCTTTCCCAAACCAGCCCTTCTCCTCTTCCTTGCTCACCCTGGACCTCTCTTTGGGGGCTTCCTCTGAGCCTTCAGGGATGGCAGCATTTTCATGTTTACTGGTAGAAGGAGGTATGAAGATAGAATTTCATCAGGGTTTGGGTCAGTGGTTAATGTTCTTGTTATTCTTGGGCATGTTTTGGGGTCTGGGAGTTATATTTCAGCACACTGTTTCCACACGCACTCCCTGCCCCCCACCGCAGAGCCTATAACCCAGCCAAAGGGGTTACATCTGGTATCAAAACACTCACGACTCGGAGTACCAAGGTCAAGAACAACCCCAGAAAGAAACATACAAAGACTACCTTTGTGAATGTTTGAAGAGGCCAAGTGGGGGACTCAGACAGCAGGTCTGCCTCCTCTGTAAGACAAGGAGTAATGGAGGGGGAAGCTGGGTGCTCTTCGTGTTTTCACTTGCCCTTTCTTTTCACTCAGATGTGGCCAGGGGCCGTGTCTTTGTTCACCTTTCCAGCCACCTCTGTCGTGGTTTTTCTCTCTTGGCGCATCCCTGTAGAGGGAGTTGCCCTGGCATCCTGAGGCATTGCTCAATGCAACAGAGACCAGATCTATTATTCTTTGATTGAGTCCAACACACAGAGAACAAGTGGGGGGCTAGGGGTGGTGGGAAGAAGTGGGTGGGGGGAGAGAGAAAGAGAAGAAAGCATGCAGAACATTTCCCCAGCATAAGAGCTCTTGATCACACTCCAAAGAGAACATAACAGAATGCAATTAGTTTCTGAATTGTCTTCCTCTGATCCCTGGACACCCAACCTAAAACTTCCCTAGTGGTGTTAGGGAGGACAGCTGGATTCTCCTGGAGAATTTGTGCTCAGAACTCAGGAATATAAGTCACAGAAAGAGCCCAGTGTGTTTGTTCAGTTCCTTTCAGGATCCATGCAAATCAAGCCCTAACTTCTTTGCACCAAGACACACTCTTCATAGGGTTAAAAATGGTGTGCTTTTTTACTTCTCCCTTTAATGAAGTATTCTTTCTACATTTTAGAAGAAGAGGTAGGAAATGTATTTTTGCTGCTGTTTAACATTTTGCTAATGTCTGAAAAAAGAGAGGAGGATGCAAAATTGAGTCCAGGCTGGGCAACATGAGGAGACCCTGTCTCAAAAATAAAATAAAAAGGGCTGGGGATGAAGCTCAGTGGTTGAGTTCCTGGATGGCATGTGAAAGCCCCTGGGTTCAATCCCCAGTACAAAACCAACACACACCCAAAACAAAAACAACAAACCAAACACACACACACACACACACACACACACACACACACGAGTTTGATTGATTACTTGATCTGGTTTTTAAAATTTTTCCTGATAGGAAATCTACCAGCACAGGGATCCAGCTTAGCCTTAGACCAAACAGACTCCTTAAACTCTCCGTGACTCAATGACCCTTCATGTAAAGCAGAGCAGATAATAACCTTCCTGTACCCTTTCTCCCAGCAGGAGTTCAAGCTAACTGGGCTGGGTTGGGTTGTGTCTACACAATAAAAGAAAAGTGTAGAGCTAGGGCCACTGGCTGGGTAAATCAGGCCACAAGTGCCTCTGCCGGGAATAGTTTGAGGACTGGGACTCAAGTGTGTTTTGGCTTGAGTTTTGCACACAATTGTGGCATTGATCCATATGTCCCAACAATGCTGACACCAGACACCAGCTCAGAGTTTGAAAACTATTTGGAAGATGGTAAATCATAAAGCAATGCTCATCATGATCTTTGAATATCTGAATTATTCTTCTTAAAAGAATTCCACTGGAGACCTTGGTTCCCCGAAACACCATGCCTCAAAACCCTGGATGGCATTGAGAAGCTAGGAGCTCCAGGATGGGGAAGGGTATCTAAGAATGGGCCCCACAAATTGAAACTCCATGTTATTCAATTGATAATAAGATTTGGGAGTAGCTATTATTTGGGTAATCTAGATGTTAAATCTGGGGTCAGAGATGAGAGACAAGATCTGCTAACAATGCCGGAAAAGGTCTTTTTCAACTTTTCTCAAAATGACATGCTGTACATCTTCCGTGCAGAGTTTCCCTCAGAGGTCCTGATTGAGGACATCACTCTGTCATTCTGGCTGTCACCAAGCTCACTCACTGAGGACCCTACTTAAAATTATCCTAGTAGCATAAACATTCTCAGAAAGTGTGGGTCTCAAAGCAACAATTTAAATAGTGTGTGTTTTATTTAGACAAGCAAACACTCTGCTCTGAAGATGATAGATCAGGGATGTCTGGGAATTTTTGAAAAGAGACAACACCGTTCTTTCTGAGATACCACAGGATTCGTTTTGCCTGTGACATTAAGGAGGCTTGCACAGTTTGGGAAAATATGTCTTTCCCCACAATATTGTCCTTGAGTTGATCTTTAGTCTGTGCGTTCACATTGGCGGTGCTACAGCACAGCACCAGTAGCAATATTCCCCCTTAGGATGCCAATTTTAGAACTGCAACTCCCAATGAAAAGAGAACAGAGTGACTTGGTTTACATGGTTTATGCACAAGTACCGTTCAGCTACCAAGGCAAGAGATCTAGGTCAGTCAGATTATCCAGCTACTGCATGATGCTTCCTAACTCTGTGCACAGCCCCTACTCCTTCATTATTTTACAACTTATCATCACCCAAAATAGCAATACTCCTAAAAACTCTGTGTTCTGGCAACCTAGTATTTTGCCTCTGGTAGCAGTATTGTGGCAGACATTGCAATTGCCTACCCTTTAAAAAAATTCACTGTTTCAGAAGGGAATATGGCTAGGTAAAGCTGTATTTCCCAGCATTCATTGCAGCTGGGGGTGACCAGTGACATACTTCTGCTCATGGAGGGGTAAGTAGAACAGGTTGACTGAAACTGCTGAAAAGGAGGTAGATTCAGTTTTGCCTTCTGCCTTTCTTTCTTCTACCATTTCTGGTCAGAAGTGAGGACACAGAACTTGAAGTGAAATGGGGCAGCTGGCAGACATGCAGATGAAAGCCGTATTTAAATATGGCTGCTTATAAAGATGAATGGAGCCAGGTTTCTGATAGCATGGTGGAGCTGTGATATCCAACCTAGAGTGGTGACCTGAGCGTCTTTTACCATCATCATTATCACTATTGCTAACATTGACAGTGCTGTCGCATCATTCCTAATGCTCCTGATTGTGATTCTAATTTTAGAGCTGTGATAATAAAAACAAAGTGAAACTCTCTATTCTAGTCTATTGGTTTATGCATTGATTTTTATGCCAGTACCAGGCTGTTTTGTTTACTATGGTGAATATGCAACCATTAAAAAATTAACTCCTAGTGCTGGGGATATAGCTCAGTTGGTAGAGCGCTTGCTTCACATGCACAAGTCCCTAGGTCCAGTCCTCAGCACCACACACACACACACACACACACACACACACACAAATTAACTCCTGTCATTTGTGGCAATATGGATGGAATTGGAGGACATCACATTAAGTGAAATAAACTAAATATAGAAAAACAAACACATACACTCACTCATTTGTGGAAGTTAAAAAAAATTATCTCAATGAAGAAGAGATTAGAATGTGGTCACTAGAGATTGAGAAAGGATAGGGAAAGAGGGACACAGAGAGTATTGAAATGTAGCTAGATGGGGGGGGGAAGTAATTGTGGTATTCCATTGCACAGTAGGGTATCTATAGTCTACAACAATTTGTGGCACATCTCACAACAACTTGAAGAGTCCAAAGATTTCTAAAACATAGAAATGACAAACATTTGAAGAGATGGAAATACTGATTATCTTGGTTTGATCATTACACATTTATACATGTATTACCTACCGTACCCCACAAAGATGCAACATATTATGTGTCAATAAAAATAATAATTAAAAATCTGAAACCTTTATTTAGCTTAATTGACTATTTGTTGAATTTTCTGACTTGCAATTGAACTCAATCCCCTACCAACCAAAGTACCAGAAGGCATTTGATGAAACATGATGATGAACGTCACAGTGGCAGCCAGGCTTCAGATGCTGTGTTCTGGGGCTAACTTTCCTAATATCCTATTCTAAATCTATGTTTCTACTCTATGCATATATTTACAAAATCTTTTCACCATTTCAATATTAACACATCACTTCCCTCAAATCTACTGCTCACTGTGTAATGTAGTATTTCCTTTGAACTGTCCTAAAGCACTATCAGTAAGTTTCAAGGGGTTGTCCTCACTAAAAGAGAGATTCTTGAACAAATGGTTAAGTTCAGTGCTTAGGCAGGAAAGGTACAGATGAATTTGGGATACCTCTCTGTGACAGAGAGCAAAGACGTTTTCAATGAGTGACAAGATCCTCTCAAAAGAACCAACTCGAATGGCCCTCATTGCTCAAAGATTAGATGATTTGGGCACTTAAAAAAAATTGAATGATGTACATTGACATTGACTCTTTGAAAATCCATGAGCTTATGATGATGCTTAGAAAAGAGAAAAAAACAGAAAAGCTATTGACACTATTTGAGGTAGGTATTATAAACTTCCCTACTTTGAAAACCTGGTATTAAAAAGAAAGAAATTTTTTTTTTCTGAGGAAGTAATGAATGAGCTAAGTAAGTCTGAGCTGAAACAAAAGGCAAGTAAAAGTTAAGCAGGTGGATCAGGTGAAGAGAACCAGGGAGGTGGGTCAGGATGATTGCAATCCTACAAAGGACTCCTAAGACCTGACAACTTGGTTTGTAAAACCAAAGGAACTTTAGAACTGCAATGGGGTGGGAATGATGGTCAGAGACATTTTGTGTTCTTGTTATAAAATAATTGAGATACTGATATAAATGTCAGGTCTAACATCCAGAGGTCTCTGCCCACCAGCCTTTGGTCTGTGAGCTTCCTGTCATACCGTGTTGTGAATTGTCCACTATACCACCACTTCCCTGGTGGAATCCTACAGAACATTTGGAAGCTTGCTGAAGCTGTATGGTGCAAGGATCTTCTCTTTCCTTCTTTGTTCTCATCACCTAGCCCTGAATATCCCTGGAAGAGCTCTGCTGAGATGAACTGAGACATGCAATTTCTAAGATGATAAATACAGATGCTTTTATAATCTGTGCTTCATGCTGAATACACCTCTGGTCTAAGATGTACAACCACTGCCTCCAACCACTGCAAGGGTACAGTTGCTCATTTTGGCTGCCCTTGTAACCAAGGTGGATTACCACAACCACTTCAAGAGTTAGAGTGGTCAGAATGGCCAGTCTCGCAGCTGGTCATTTGGCCCAGGCAAGTGAATACAAGGGAGAGAAGGAATGGGGTTCTTTGAATAACTGAGCTACGGGACAAATTAGGATGATTGTCTGGAGGGGGAAGATCAAGGTGTGGAAATGGGCGATGGATCCACTTGTGGAAAAAATGTGCTAAGCATTGTTGTTCTGGCTTACAAATAGCCACCTGTCTATTCTGTAAAGACCAGCTAAAGGCTGGCATGTGAAAAACAGAGCTGGTTTGACCTCTTCCAAAGCCTCCAGAAGAGGCACAAGCTAGTAACAAATTGTGTCTGTCTATCACAATCTTAGTGCTTTTTCTTTTTAAGGCGGTGGTAACTATTCCCAGATTAACACAACCAGGCAGACTTCTTGGAGGCAGACTGGATGGCAAATTCCTGGAGGGCAAAGAACAGGCCATATCTGCAGTCTCCAAATCCCACACTCCCCAATTCCACAAGCTTAGGGGGCACCCAATAAGTACTAGTTGATGATAATGATGGCTATGGGCCTTGTTAGATTTTGTTTTAATTAGGCTCAGGCTACAGGCTTCATTACCCCTAATGTGGCTTTTATGTGGGATTCTAAAAGAAAAAAAAATCCAGGAATCTTCTATTGAAGATATTAAAGAAGATATTATTAGCAATGCATTTGGTCTCATAGACTTTGAACAACAAACAGCAGAGATTATAATTAACGTCACTACAGTCTCTCCCCTTAAAACATACTAACAATATAGCTAATTAGCAATATGTCCTCATTTGGAACTGGACATCTGCATATTATTATCGACAATGCTTGTTTCCTTTTTCCAGATTAAAGGAAGCCATACTGCACCCGGCATATGGCTGTGCTCCTTCCACATTAAAACACTTGGTTTTCTTCTACCCACCATAAACATATTGAGGGTTTTATCTGTGCTGGGCATCGATTTTGTCTGGAAAACTCCACACGTCTAAAAATAAATTCAACAATGCCACTGGTAGGATTTCAAAGGGGAGAGCAAAAGTTTCCTTATTTGGAGAGATAAAAGAATAAAGGGCACGCTGATTATCTTTACACATGATTGAGGACCAAGCACTCCTAGGAAGAGAAAAGCAGGAGAATGAATAAGATGGGCTTCAGATCTTAACATGTTTTCTCAAGGGTCATGCTTCTTCTTAGCTCTCAGGAGGATGAGATGGAGATCTACACCCTAGTAATGGCAGCAGGGAATGGCAGAGGTTTTCCTGTGAAGTACTGGAAAGAGGTAACCAGGATCCATTGGGGAGAAAATGTACATTGTGAATATGTGGATGGCACAGTTGGCCACCTTCTGCTCTTGTGTAATACACCTGTGTGTGGTAGTAATCCCTCTCCCTCAGGCAGCTAGAACAGAGTAGATATCCATAGTTCTATTTTACAACAAGCACAGAAATGCAATGTCCTTTAGGATCAGGGCAGAGAGTAAATGGCCAGGCATATGTTTCAATCTTCATTTGGGGATACCAAAGACAAACCTCGGGGATAGACAGAGGATCATCATGTTTCAAGAATGCTGGAGTATTGCAGTTCTGGGTGGGAACCAAGGAGCCTTCTGTTGAAGGTCTGACTAATAGCTGGGGAATCTCTCATTATGGTGGCAGAATGTATCATGATGATGTTTACTTTAGGGCATGGGAGTGACCTTACTTATGATCTCAGGCGATGCCTTAGAAGCTCATTGCACTTGGGCAAGGGAGCTGGCTCTGTGGGGGAGGGGGCCATCCATCCTGTGCATCTTTCCTAATGAAGCCTCTTGGGACCGGCTGACAAATGGAAGTCAACACTTCACTGCTTCATCTCAAATCCTTCTGTAAATTGCTTTGATCTTGAAACTGTGTGGATTACTGGTGATTTTTCAAGTTGTGCTTTCTCCATTGCTAGCAAAGAAAACAGAGGTAACTTTCCAAGACACATTTCTTTTATGTCCTGTTTAGCTAAGGAATGAACTAAAATGAAGCTTGGCTTATTCTTTCAAGTCTAAGATAACATGTAAGAAGTTGAGTACAAGGGTTTTGTGCCAGTTTGGCCAAAAAAAAAAAAAATCTTGAATCCATCATTTGAAACATCCCTGCAAATGTAAGGAGATGAAGAAACTGTACTTTTCAAAATACTTTTCAGGAAGGTAGCCTGGTCCAGAAGGAATATTTTTGATAAACCCCTTGGGGGTGTGAGGCCAGCTCACCTCAGGATGAAGTTAAGGGCAAAGTTTTGTCTCTAGGTTTTTGAATTTGAAACCAGAGCTCATCTGCCAAGTGCTATAACAGATAGGCCAAGGGTGGCCACCAGGGGGCTTCAGTCCCTGCTCTTTGGCTACATTAGCGCTCAGCATTCCCTGGAAGACAAACTGAGCAAATATTTAATGAGTATGGATTACTGGTGATTTTTCAAGTTGTGCTTTCTCCATTGATGGCAAAGAAAACAAAGTAGTGATTATCTGGGACCCATTTTCCAGGACCCAGTTTGAAGAAGCACCAAATCATCAGTATGCTTATTAGGCTCAACTGTCTAAGTCCTCCCTTGAGCAGGAGAGGGTGTCCAGCAGGACAAGGAAAGCTGGAAGATGAATATTCCTTGCAGTGATTCTGTATCTCCCCATGTTGACTGAAAGGGACCCAAAGTCCAGGTCAAGGATGGTGTTGTTTTATTGGAAGAAAGACCCTAGAAGACAAGTCAAAAAACATGGGATGGCAGAGTTCAGAGGCTGAGGCCTGGGGTAGGAGTGACTTGGGAAGCTTTTGCTAGTTTTTATTCAAATTAAGGAGATGCATTCTCTTAACACCTAACGTCAAAGCTCTCTGTTCCAAGTACCTCTAAAATAGGTTTGAAAAGGAAAATGATCTTAACCTTGGAATCCTAGAAATGGGCTCCTGGTACCACGAAGGGGACAGGACAATCAGGAGTCATGAGGCCTGGGTTTGGGTCCCATCATTGCCTTTATCTAGTTTTGGTAAGTTACTGTACCTTTGCATCTATGATAGATGTAAAAATGCCCACAAAGTCTGTCTCTCTAAAAATCTGTGTCTTGGGTAGTTGCCTCTAACACAGTCTTTGAGCTTGACCATGCTACTCACTGTGGCTAAAAGGACAATAATGAAGAGAGACTTAACAGATGCTTGTGCCTTGGGGCTTGCTTATCTTTGTTGCTCTTTGGAATCCTGTGAAGAAGCTTGAGCTGGCCTGTTAAATGGTGAGAGACATGTGCAGCAGAAACCATCCATCCCAGATCAACCAGCCTACGAATGGCCAATCACTGAGATCTTTCTGGGCCATCTAGCTTCAACTGAACCAACCCAAACAAGAAGAGCCACAGCTGAGCCAGAGAATCATGAGGAATTATAAATGTTTGTGTATAAATGAATCTAGAGTGATGTGTTACACAGCTAAAGCTAACTGACACAGGATCTCAGCTATTTCTTCTACAAAATGTTCATGGTGAGATAGGATGGGAAATGTAGAAAATCTCTCAGTCTATTCAGTTCTGAAATTCTGGGAGTGAAATCCTCAAGAGACACTTATTCTAGAGAAATCATGCCACAACAATATTTTTAAAAAGTCTTATTCCAAATACTGAACAAACTCTGGAGTGGAAAACCAAAAATCTGATGGTTCTAAATACATAAAATGCAGATACTATCTTCAATGAATAGAACACCTTCCCCTTTTCTTATCCTACCTGCTCACTCAAAACTAGGTTAAATGTCTTGGAAAATTCCAACCCCCTGCCTGTTACTTCCTTAATTTACATGTGATTCTGTGTTAACAGCTCCATTGCCAGTTTTTCAAAGATTTAGAGCTAATACTTAACAGTTCTCCCTTGCACTTTCATGATGCACCTGTACGGCTCTGTGGACTGCCAGAAACTAGTAATGCTCATTTATTGGGGAACCCCTACTGACACTATAAACAATTATAGAGCTATCACAGATCAAATATGGCCTAAAGTAAAGAGAAAGCTATAAGCCACCAGGACTGGGTCTCTCTCCCACCTGCCTATCCAGATTGTTCTTATTTGCACTGCTGTTCTGTTTCCCCTCCAGGGAAATGGTTTGATCCTTGCTTGGAGAATTGACAGCCAACGTAATTGTGGGCCCTTGACTTAGCTTTCTCTAGTTGGGATGTTTATTCTCTTCATGGATTCATTCAACAAACACTTCTTGGATATCTGTTATGTACAGGTATCAGGATCAGATAATTTCAATAGCATGTGGCTTGCTAAGCCAAATTATCCACATCTTGGAAATACAGCAAAAAAATGACTACAAGCTTATCAGTTCATTCTGGGACACAGTATGACATGACTGTCCAAGATTCATTAATTCTCTAGGAGAATGCATCTTTGTTTGTTTTGTTATTTACTATTGATTAGGGCTAATCTTAAAAGTTACATGCTAGCTTGTAGAAATGCAAATGTTTTCAGCCTGATAGAAATAATAACTCAAAGCTTACTGTGTTATGGCCCTTTGGGACATTAACCAATTTTGTTTATGTCTAAAAATTTACTTCATCAAGATTTTCCCAACTAACTTTATAAATAAATGATCTTCAATTGCTTTGAACTGGCATTACTGTCTTCTTAGTTTCATCATAAATTGGATAAATCTTTGACATGTGTTTATTCTATACTGGTATGAGACTCATGTTCTTAAGATTATGAAAACTGTATTTGGATAGATTTTTGTCTTCAATTATTGAAGGAATTCTCAAACACATATAAAATGCAAGACAGAAAGTGGGGCATTCTTAGGTGGTGGAAGTTTTCAATAGGAGGGAGTAAAATTACCCAGATTCCTAGTAATGACCCCAAAACTCCCTATATATTGGCTCTTTTACATCTCCATCCTATGCTTTTTCATCTTCTCTAATGATTCCTTCCTTATTTCCGGTCTAAGACACTAATAAGCTGAAATAAGACTGGTGGATCATGCCTCGTGAGCAGGACTTTCCTTGGGTGTCACCTCTCATGTAGAGACCCAAGGGGAGGGCAGAGAGTCAACCGTGAGGGGTACCCAACCTACTTTCAACCTCCCTGCCCCTATACAGTTTCCTACTCTCATCCTTGAGAAACAAAGCATCTCCCATTTTTTTCTCACCAAGGATAATTCTTCAATTAGCTGAAGTTCACAAGAAGAGCTTTTCAGACGTTGTCTTTTAGGAGGTAATCATTAGGGGTAGCATTTGAAACAGAGACCATGTTTACTATTCTCCCCAGTATAAACATCACCGTATTAGGATATATCAGTGTGAGGTAAAGGAGGAAAAGCATAGTACTTTCAAACTTGGTAAATGAGGAAAGTTTAATAAAGGAACGATTTACACATTTTAGGGGAAAGTAACTGGAAAGTACCAAGTATGCTTCAGTACCTACAGCAGTGAGATCAGGGAGACCTTACATCCCCAGACCCGAAGCTGTAAGGAAAAGGAAAGGATACTGTTATCCAAAGGAAAGCAAGAGTTGTATGTGTACATAAGGGGTGGGAAAGGGAAATAGGGGATTTACCAAATCCTGCAACCTCCCTTTCCTCTTCTTCTCTTCCCCTGCCATGTATAATACTGGCCAAACCCAATCAGAAGCCAGGAATCAAGGGATTCTATTGATGTAATGCATGTATACTAGGTACCCAAGGCAAAGATTAGAATGAAGAAGGGTGAAAAAAATGGACCTACAGAGACAAACAGAAGATTTTTTGGAAAATAGGACACATGTTAAATCTGATCTTCACAACATCCATTTGATATAGACATGAGAATTCCAAATCCACAGAGGAAATTGAGGCTGAGTGGCTGGCTCCTCATTGGTAAACAGATTCCAAGGCTCTTGTTCCTTTCACCTCCCTGGAGGTGTTGTCTATAATAAGAGAATCTGAAGCCACCTTGAATTTCCCATCTTCTGCCAAAATGTAGCTTTACACACATGATCTGTGTCCCCTCTACATGAAAGTTACCTCTGCACAGAACTTACATAACTACCAAAACCACAAAAGAAAATAGAAGAGGAATTACCCACCTTGTCTAAACATTTTTCTGCATCATTCCAGCCAATTTCTCCAAAGATCCCCACCAGAAGGATACAATTACCATCAACTCCACTCTAAAGATGAGAAAACTGAAGTTTAGAATCTTACCAAAGTTGTCCCTTCACAGGACCTTAGATCCCTGAACTCCAGGGAGCTGAAGGCAGAACCCTGACTAGCAAACATCCCAGAAGGCATCCTGTGTTGATGGAAATTATGGAAAGTAAAAAACCCACTTCCAATAGCCCCAGAGTAAACATGGTGGTAAGAATGTAGAGAAAGAACTAGATCACTGGTTGGCCCACCTTCAGGATATTGGGGATGCTCAGTGCTTTAGTCATTTTAGTTTTAAAGCCATTTTTGCCTCCATGATCCCCCATTAAAATGCAACTAGTCCTAAGTACAATCATACCAGACTTGCTTGGCAGGAGCAGGGAAAATTGGGTTTTGAGATTCAAGTCCCTACTTTTTTATACTCTGTGTATAAACCAGGAGTTCACTGGGGAGGAAAGAGGCACAGAATAGAAGATTACTAACTCCAAGTCTGAGGCTGTAGCCCTCACTGCTTCAGTGGCACTGCCTGGTTGCCCTCTGTGGTTTTACAGGAATGACAAGTAATCTTTCCTTCTTATAACTGAAGTTTTACCTCCCACCCCCAAATCTGAACTGCACTAAATATCCTTTGAATGAATGAATGGGATGGGATGCGATGGGAGGGGAGAGGATGGGAGGGGGTGAGATGGCTCTACTTGAACCAGGAGAAGATGAGGAATGAGGAACAGGTTGCCTAGAAGCAGTAAAGGCATTGTTCTTCCAAGGATCATGTTAGTAAAAGAAAATGGCATATAAGAAAGGAAGGGCTCCCAGAGAGTTGGTGTATTCTATCCTGCTAAAATGTGGTCAGGTAAATAGCAAATGAACTCCAAGGAATCCAGTCCAGCTTGGGGAGAGCCTCCGAGCAATCACCCACTACTTGGAGATCTCTGTTTGACAAGAACATCAGGAGGGGAAGGGAAGAACTCTTCATCTTGCTGGGTTTCTGGGTTTAGTGACATTAGAGAACACCACGCAAAGTGAAAAGATAAAAATATGTGAAGATGGAGGGAGAATTCTAGGATGGGGCTCACTTCCTGCTTTCCCCTGGTGTCAATATGTCAATATGTTGTAGCCTCCTCAGACTTTCTTAGCAAGTACTCTAAACGTGGCCTCCAACTGATTTCTCCCTCACCATGCAATCTGACTCTAAACAAGACAGATAGGTCCATGGGGAAGGCCAGGATTGAGTCCACATTGACTATTGGATAGGATAAATTTTCTTGCTCAGAGAGAACAGATTAAGGAAGAACTGAGGGGGTCTGGGGGCCTTGGGCAGGTCTAAGAAAGAGGGGAAACCTTCATCAGGGAGTGAGTGAAGTGGGAAGAAAGCAGATGGGAGACTGAGAAGAGAGTTGGAGAAAAGGTTTCTGTAGACTTTCTCCTTATTTTCCAGGGAGATCTTCCTGGAAACAGAGGCCTGATACACCTATGAGGCTGAAGGCTCCATAGACAGGGCCTAATTCTGCCAAGAATTCAACACCAGGAATTGCTTTTGTTAAAACAATTGCACAGGCCCTAACTAGAAAGCTCATGTAGCAACTGGAGCTTCACCTTCTTCCAGAAAACTTATATACTGTCCTGTGAAAGTGCCATTTGCTGGCTTCAGCTTGGACTCTCCCACTTACTCCTCAAGTCTGCAGATATAAAGACTGGCCTTTTAGATAGAGCCAAACTCATTTTTTTAAAACAAGTTTTGGGTATTCAGTTACTAAGAGCCTGACTCCCAGCTCCAAATCCTCACCCTCCCTAGTGGTCTACAGAGAAGTCACACGGTCAGCAAAAAGTGCTCCAACATGGTGTGTTACACACACTTATGAATGGCTTCTTTCAAAATCCTGGCTTTTGAAAGCAGACTTGAGAAGGTCAGAAGATAGAGTTTGTTACAAGTGAATTTACTTGCTCTCTGACCAAAGGAAATATGTTTCTAGCTTTTCAAAAGAGAAAGAATGTCTTATGATCCCTGCCTCCCACATCCCCTGCCAGTCTCCTCACTCCCTGTCCCTCACTTTCTCTCATGCCAGGTCATGATCTCAGGCCTTGAGCTCGACTAAGAGAGGATCCCATTCCCCAGAATTCCACACTCCCCCTCCAAAGTGGAATTTCTCCCATTCCGGGTCTTGAACAAAGATTCCACGACGCATGTTTGATCTCTTCACGCTCCATTTTCATTAGTCCTTCACACTCTCCATCACTTGGAAAAATACAAACAGCATGGTTCAGTTTCAAGGTTAAGGACTGACAGTCTCCATAAACATTTTTACAATAAAGGCTGACTTATCCACTGCCAGAATTTGGTGTCTGTAGAAGGGGGGGTGAGATGGGATGGAAGCAGTGAGTGGGAAATGGAAACCTTCCCTGTCTGAACAAGGGAACAAGTGCTGCCCATGGAACTGCTGGATAAAAGATGCCTCCAGGGATTCACTGGTGAAGAACCACTGTGTTGATCTACCAACGAGTAATTAAAGTATGATAGAGAGGGCTAAGACAACCCCAGGAACAGAGGAGCTCAGGTCTAAGTCCTGACTTAAGGAAAATGCAAAGCAATCTATAGGCACAAATGATAAAGTTGCCAGGTCATGAATATTAAAAGTGATCCAGACAGGGGATTATAGAATCATTCTTAGGATATTGTAAGTAAAGAGAAGCAGAAGGTAAAATAAAGGGGGCAGGGAAAGGAAAATCTGAAACTTAAGTCACACTTTACCCTAAACAACCCAAAATATTTAAGAGCTGAAATCACCTAATTATCTGGGATTTGTTTGGATGGTGTGTGGGTAGATGAGCTACAAGACTTTTATTCATGTATCTGTTTAACATAATTACTGAGAGTCAATTACTCTGTTGCAGGGGCTGGAAATTCAAAGGGGAGCAAGACAGAGATGGTCCCTATCCTCACAGAGCTTATAGATTGCAGCAGGAGTACCCAGATTTTGCTGTATGTCTGATATTCTGCATTCACCCCCAACCTATTTAAATCAGGAGTGACTGGGGTAAGACTCAGATATCAGAACTTTTAAAAAAGATCTCCAGAGGATTTCAAAATGCTGCAAAGTTTGGAAACTTCTCAGGGTTCTTAACAGCATTGCCATGATTTGCCCCTTCAATGAGCACTGAAGCCTTGCCCATTACTCACTTCAGTCATCTGCTTTCCTGCTCTGCTTTCTAAAACTCCACAGGCCTACCAAGGACTTCATTCTCCTGTCCTCAGTATGAGTGTGAATTTCTCTGCAATCTTAATCTACTCTGAGCCCTATTGAGGGATTTTCCTAACTGCAAGTACCTAGACACATACTGGAAAGCTGGTAGGAGAACTTTTTTTATTCTAAACCTAAATCTGGACATTGTACCCAGCAACCTCATCTGATAATGGTATAAAATATTTGAAACCCCAGACCATCCCAGAAACCATAAGCCTCCTAGCTGCTATATCTCCAGGGTCATTTCATAGCATGAATCCTGGGAGCAGTCTCCCAGCAGGTTAAATCACCAGATTTCTTTGTTAAGGTAGAAAAAGAGAACATACTTCATAGCCCTTCTTCTCTGTTCTCTCTAAGCTTTTTATATTCAACACCCCTTCAAGGAATCAATGGAAATCCATTATAGACTTTCTTGGGCCTACTCCTGGATTTCTGTCCATTTAGAAAGGACACATTATATTAAGCCTTTTTCTGGAAGGCCCCAGGAATTTTAAAAAATGAGAATAAAAGGAAAGAAAAAGAAGAAAGGAGTCGGCTTTGAAGTTGCAATGAACATGCCAAAAAAAAAAAAAAAAGAGAGAGAGAAAAAAAAGCCAATGGATCCTCAGAAAAACATTTCAGGAGAAGTACTTCCCTTTGCTTCCCATTGTGTGCTCCTCAGGGTGAAGAGGTTCCCACTCAAACCACCAGAGCCTGCCAGTTGGCCAACCCAATGGCATTCCACTGCAGAGATTAAAACCAACTTTATGATTGTGGTGCAAATAATAAAGAACCTGGCAGGGTTTCCTTCCAAAATGAAAGCTCATTTATTTTCCGAGGTGTATAATTTGGTTGTAAATGTTTCCTTTGGGCCAAAACATCCCCTATTGGGTTTTTGCCTGGAACACATCACTACTTTGCTGGAGAAGAATGGACTCCGTGTGGTCCTGCTGCGCCTGTCTACGCGGAGCATGAAGGGGTTTCAGTGGGCCTGCACTTGCTTTGTATCTGGTGGCAGCAGTCCACTGGGCAGAGGCAGGAGGCACTATGCCTGGACTGGCTGAACCAGCTCCCAAGCCCTGGACCATATGTAAAATGGGCAGACTTATATGTCAGGCCTTACTCCAATCTCACCTGCTTTTGGCATTTCTCAGTGGCAAAGAGAGTAGAAGATCATTAGAATACGTGCTCCCTGGGATACATGGCTTTTATTCCTGTTCTTTGTGTCCTTATTTTGTTTATATTTTCAAAAATCATACTTAAAAAAAAATCCATCCAACAATGACTAATACTTGGATCAAAACAAAGCCAGATTCTCTTCAGGACTCCTGAGCTGACTGCACGTACTTGGGGTCAGAATTCAGCCCATGATGTTTAGCCAATCTCACCCAAACATAAACATCTTTTTCTCCTATACTACTTTTCCTCTTTTACATCATATACTTTGTCTTCCATTTGCATCCTCAGGATAATTCAAAGCCAGTGCTAGGTTTTACAGATAAAATACATTTATGCCACTGTTATTCCCACCTCTAAGCACATCATACCAAACAAACAAGCAAACAAACAAACAAACAAACATTTGGTGGAATCAAGGAAATGCCATCAAAAGTACTCATGTACCATCCCTATGGGATATTTCAGGTTATTACTTTTAACACTGGGATTAGGGTAAAGGGGAAGAAAAGAAATGGATTGAAAGGAGAAAACAAAATTAGCACAATTCAACCAGGGCACATTAGAAAAAAACTGATAGAAATTAATGTTATGGGACCTGGTTCAACAGGTGAAGTTCAATGGTCTTAATTATTCTGAAATCACTTGCTGAGAAATGAAGAATTATGGGGCTGGGGTTATGGCTTAGCAATGGAGTGCTTGCCTCACATGAGCAAGGCCCTGGGTTTGATCCTCAGCACCACATATAAATAAATAAAATAAAGTAAAAAAGAAAAAGAGAGAAATGAAGAGGTATCTTTAGCTAAACCCAAGGACCTCCCAAGATTGACTCTGAAGCAGTATGTTAAGTGAAATGTGGCTTTAAAATTTTTTTCCTATAGCATCTAGATATCTCATGGCTAAGGTGAATGACTGATCAAATTGTCAAAATTATATCAGCCCATGGCCCCTTGGAGACCGTTCACACACTAGCTACACAGTTCATGCTCAGGGTTTTTTATTTTTTTTATTTTTATTTTTTTTAATAAACACCTATGTCAGTCCCCTAATTCAAGTAGAAAAACAAGAAATGTCCTTAAAGGAGGACCAAGCGAGGAAATGCCAAAGGAAAAAAAAAAAGATTTCTATGATTTGTGCATAAAGAAACACACTAAAATGAAATGAGCAAGCCATAGCCTTGGTCACCAAGTAACTTGCTGGCTGAAACGAATTTCTTTGGCATTTCTGGCTGGGGCCATCACCCACTTAGCTCACCTGGAGCTTAGAAAACCAGGTTCACACAGCATTTGGAAGCCACAATACTGACATAGGATGGATAGATCATAAAGAAAAGTCTGACTTTCATATGTATCGGACCCACAAAAGCAAGAAATTAGGGATCATGTTTGCACAGTGGCTAGAGGATTTTGTCCAAGGACACACACACATCCTACTGAGTTAAAAGAGAAACTGAGATCCGATTTCTCTTTGAAAACCATAATTTCCTACTTTAGTACCTTATGTCAATACATCTGCACCTGTAGGGCTGTAGGTCACTTCCTGTCGTCATCAAGTTTCATCTCCTTTATGAAGCTTTCAGTACTTCTTACAGTTTCCAGGTGCAAACATGACTTGGCCGAAAGTAATTTTGAATGCTGAATATTGCCTAAGGAGGTCTGGACAATGGATTTTGAGAAATAATCATCCTTCATGCCTAAGTCTCCCAAACTCACAGGTTGACACACACCCAAACACACCACTGTGCTGACAGAAATGTTTGTGGTTCCAGCCATGGCATCCTGCCAACATGTCCTGGGTCATTGGAACCGTCTTGATCTGTGCAGGCTATGAGTTGTATGATAATATCATCACATGGTCAGAAGTGAATCAGGGGACAGCAAAAGGCACACTGACATTTAAGAACACAATGTTTCCTGGTGCTGTTTTTTTTTTTTTGGTAATTTGAAAAGATTAATTCCCAGAGCAACAAGAAATTGTAGTCCCAGGCTCTCCTTCTGCTTATGAAGCTCTTTTTATTCTTTTAAATCTCTACCCTACTGCCTCCTTTCTCCTGGGATGGTTTTCAAAAAAAGCAAAGAGGACATTTATTACAAAGCAAGAGTTGGAAAGTGATTGAACTACAATATTAAAACTCAAACCAAGTTAGGTGCTTTTTATATTTAAAAGGGAAGGGAAAAGAGCCCAGTATGAATGGAGGATCCCAAATCGCTCACTTTTTTCTTATAGGTCAGGATGCTGGGGAATTGAATGTGGCCTTGGAACTTGGGAACATAATCAGGGCTCTGCCATTGCCTGATGTCAGACAAGTAGCTAAACTTTCCGGGTCTCAGTTTTCTCATGCTTTCCTAATGGGGACGAGGGAGGCACTTCAGAAAGCACAGCACTCCCTGATGTTCCAGACTTTATGGAACACTTGTGATATGCTAGGTGCTACCCTGCATGCCATGGGGAATAACAGAGAAGTCAGCTACTATTCCTGCTCTCCAGACCCTCCCCCAAATTGGCAGGCAGAGTTGGGAGTAAGGAAGGGCATCCATATCTCATCCATAGATAGTTATATAGGATAAGAATGTAATAATCACTAAATAGATCAATAATGCCAAGAGGTTCAACAATGAGGTCATTTTCATTTTGGCAGTTCACAGAAAAGCTTCTGTCACTTGTCTACAATTTTCCCAACTGGAAAGAGGGAGAAAGGCATTGTTAGCTAATGGAATAGCATGAGTTGAGAGGCCAAAGAGTGTGCAGAGGGCCCAAAGAATAGCAAGAGTCCATTTGGCTACAAATGCAGCCTCTACAGAGAAGGGAAGGAAGAGTTAATTAAATCTAGATTTAGAGTTTCTCATTTTTTTGTATTGAGGCAAGGAATGGGGAGCCATTCCTTGAAGTTCTTGAGCAGGGGAGAAGAGCTATTTAGAATAGGATGAAACTGGGTATTATATTTTGAATGGACTTGGAAGAAAAGTAGAAATGAAGGAAATCTGCAAAAGCAAGGAGCCAGGTAACCACACCAGAGGATGTAGAGGAACTCACTATTGGAACAAACAGGCATGGGCATGTACCTTGGTACAAACTTGTGCATGGGAGTTTGAAAGACAGCTTCTGAAACAGCTCAATCTTCCCATCTCTTGGAATGCACAGACTTGTGCAATCCCTTCCCTTTGAGTGTGGGATGGAGCAAGAGACTTGCTTTGAACAAACAGAATCTAACTACAGTGATGAGGGGTTGCTGAGATTAGGTTGCAAAAGACCATAAACTTTATCTTGCTCACTCTCTCTTTTTGGCTCTATTCACTGTTTTCTCTGAAAACAAAAACAAAAACAAAAAACGGCTGCCATCTGTGAGCTGCTATATGGAGAGGCCCACATGGCAAGGAACTGAGGGCTCTCTGCAGCCAACAGCCCATGGGAAACTACCTTATCAGTGCCCATATGAGTGATGTTGGAAGCTGGTCCTTCTCCAGCCAGGACCTGAGACCACAATGCTCCTCTTTGATACCTTTATTGTAGTTTGTGAGAAACCACAAACCAGAGATGCCCAGCTAAGCTGTGACTGAATTTCTACCCAATGGAAATTCTGAGATAAAAATTATGAGGGCAATTTGTTACATAGCAATAGATAACTAATACATAAAGGAAGAAACTTAACTCACATGGGGATGGCAGAGAACATAAGTTCTTTGAGAATCAAATCACAGAATCATGGCCCAAAATTGTTCACACTTCTAGGCTTTATTGATATTAGGAACATTTTATAAAAAGAAACCTCTGTACTACTTCTTTCACTATTTCCTGGAGCTGATTAAAGAAACATGACTCAATTTGCAATGTCAAATGACTCAGGAGGCTATTCCAATAGAATACAGGAATGAAATCAATGCTACATATTGGATAAGGCAGATGCTTCTGAAGAGACACACCTTTCCTTTTTATAGATTTTCCTCATTTATGATTTTGTATTGGCATTTTTTTTCCCTAGAGGAATAGGAAAGGAGAAATATAAAGTGGGTCATCCTGTGGATGTGTCAGCAGTACTAAAAATACCTGAATGATGGGTAACAACAACAACAAAGCAAAACAAAACAAAAGCCCTCGGCCAAAGGAATTTTAAGAAGCCACATTATTTCTGCATTTATGTTTGAGTTGTGAAGTTGTATAGCAGAGTAATGCCATGCCCGTGAATTATGCAATAAACCTCTGTGCTAAATCTCTAACATGGTTCTATAAGCAACATGACTGCTTGCAATTAAATTCTTTTCACTGTTCTTGCTATGTGAAAAAACAATTATAAAACTGCTTTATCACACAGCTTATAGGACTTTAGGTCACATAATGTTCACATAAGCAACCAAAGTATATTTTCGTGTGTGTGTGTGTGTGTGTGTGTGTGTGTGTGTGTGTGTTGGACATCTTCCACAACAGTGGTAAGCAGAAACTTCCATACTTGAGCTCAACACCTGTTCAGAATTGGGGTCATCATGATGGTTAGAGATCTCCCCTCTGCCCACAAGCAAACTAGTCAAAGATGAGCTGTTCTGAATCAAGTCTCCTGTTCTTGTAGACTTTTAATTCAACCTTTGAAGGTGCAAACAGACCCCTGCATTTTATCCAACCTTGGTCCTTTTGAGTGAATAGAAGATAGCAAATTACACTGTGTGTCTATAGGTATAGCCTTTTGAAACTGGCTAATGGGTTTCTCTCTTTCTCCTTCTCTCTCCAGATGAATCAGCAGCATCCATGTTGCAGATGTAGAAGTAGATGAACATTTAAATTCTCCAAGTATCTTAAGCACTGGCAAATATATTCTCTAGAAAATTGACAAATAAGTTCATCTTACCTTTAAATATTTAACTATTTAATAGAAACTGTGCCTGAATTTCACTCCTTTTCAGCTTTTTCCTGTTTTAATTTCTTCTTATCCAGCATGTGTGCGACCCTTAATATAGCCACCCTATTGCAACACCTCTCAACCCTGCTTGCCCCCTTCTCTCTCTCAGGTCTATGTGGCTGTTGAAACCTCAGTTTTGATTGACCACAATGATCCAACTTCTGTAGGTTAGTAGCCAAGCAGATGAGTGATGAAAAAAATAAAACTGCCCCACCTGACAACTTGCTTCATGTTAGATTCATGTTCTCAAACCTCAAATGTTCCAAAACATGACTACTCTTCCCCCATAACCTTACCTCCTACAGTATCCAAGATGACTATTTCAGATTTTCTTGCCTCAGATTTTCTACTCATGGTCCTTGCTCTCCCCTCACATTTCACTGATAGAACAGGAGCCCCTGGTTGATAACCCATATATTCTCACCTTATAGCTACATTCCCATCTGCAGAGCTTTTCTCTTCCTTCCCAACTGTTATATGGAATGAGGATTCTTGCTTCTATCAAAGGCCAATTCTCACACTTAGGCTCTTGCCTTCTGAAGGAATTTACTCCTTGGTCCCCTTCATTCAATAGAACATCCTTAATCTCCATTTCTGCTGGATCTTTCTCATCAGCCTCCAAGATGTACAAGCATTCCTGATCTTAAATGAACCAAAAAACCCTTCCAGGAGCCCCATATTCATAATGTCTCCCTCTCACAGTAAAACTTCCCTAAGATGTACCTATGTACATCTCCACTTCCTTACCTCCCGTTTACTCCTTTACCAAGGCAACACCCATAATGCCTATGACTCTGCTCTCAATAAGGCCGCCAACAAACAACATGTGGTCAAGTTGGCATTTCTCTGTCCTCATCTTTGCTCTCACAGTAGCAGCTGTTGATAAGGGGGCCTCTCTGCTTAAGGCACTCTCTTCCCATAGTATTTCTGTGACACCACAACTCTTGGTTCTCTACCTGCCCCTTTGGTTATGTCACCTAAGTCTCAGCTCCTGGTGCATTCGACCACCTCCCTGCTTATTATCTTCATGTAGATGTCCTAATGGCATCTCATGTTCTACAGTTCAATGAAAATCCACCAGCATGTATCCTTCCTCTTAAAATTGAAAGCCATCTTTGATTCTTCACTTCTTTTTAATTCTGAAATTCAATCATCAAGACACCCTTGTCTCTGTCTTCAAACTCTGTGTACCCATCCATTCCTCTCTACCCTGATCCATATCCCATCATTTCTTGCCTGGATTATTGTGAAACTTTCTAACATGTTTGTGTCCTTCCTTTATACTCTCTATAATTTAGAGGAATAATTCAAAATCTCTTCACTGGATCCTTCATCATCAATCTTAAAATAGTCAGATTCTTTATTATGACCTACAAAGTCCCTGCCTTTCTCTCTTACTGTCTGGTCTCCAGTCTTTTTTTCTGTTTTTAGTCAAGCCAAAGTCCTTCTCACCTCAACACTTTGGTGCTTGTGATTGCATCTACCTCACCAGCTCTCTCTAGACCTTTGTAGAACTGGCCTTTTCTTATCTTTCAGTTCAGGACTCACATGTCAGTTTTCCAGCCAGTCCTTCCTTGATATCACCCTATTTTAATAATTAGCTCTTATTATTACACTTGTTCCCTATTTATGTCTTGCTAAGCACCAACAACAAGCACCAATAACAATCTATAATAGTGACTTTCTATATAAATTACTTATTTTCAGTCTTCCCTTCTAGAACGTAAGCTTGCTCCCAGTAGAGTCTCCAGTATCCAGCACAATGCTTGCTTATAACAGCCACGTGATATGTAAGTACTGAATGAACTGATGGAATGGTGAAATGCCAACTATGTAGTTGGGCAATGGTCTATATTTATATATACATTATTTCATTTACTTGACTGGTTTGTCTATGAAATAAAAAAGACACACTTGATGCTCTTTTAATTACCTAAAACAAATTAACAAAGATTGTAATGTTATAGAATCCAGGTACTTTAGAGTTATGTTTGCTCTAATTTTCTTCAGCTAAGTAGGACCATGAAAACTCTTTAAGATGTTCAGAAATGTGACTTTGAGAACGAGGACTTACTAGGATTCAGTCAACCTGGATTCCGGTGCTGGCTCTATGATGAATGTGTGGCATGGTCTTGGGAAAATCCTTTCATTTCTCTAGATTTGGATTCTTCATTAGTAAAATGTGATGTTGGGTCTTTCTTGCCAATAACCCAATTTAAAGATTTAGTAAGTGCCTGCAACCTGCCTTCTAACCAGTGCCTCAACAAGGTTATGGTGGGTTGAAGCTCTGATGAAGCCTTGGTTCAACCCAGTGAGCAGAGTGGTGACCTTGCCTGAAGCCACATGCACAGGAGCACCTGTTACGTGTCCACGTATGCTGGACATACAATCAAACGCAGTACACGTAGATGGTGAGGACCAAGACACGGAATTCTCTGGGGGCACCACTTTCCCACCAGCATCTACCTTAAGATGAAATCACCAAGTAAAATCTTTCCTCAGATATCGGGGAAAGCCTGCAGATGGCCTCCTGATGTCACGTCAGGCTGAACAGTGGAGGTTTGTGGGTTACTGAGTTTTTCTTTTAAAGGGAGCCTGTATAGCCTGTGGACAGCTCCTCCCATCTGGGAAGGCTCCATCTTACTGGCTGGTTTCCATGACACTTCTATTTATACTGCATCCTGAGTGGTATGAAAAGCACCAACCCAAAGGAACAACAGACACACAAGAGCCCTCAAAGTAAAGTAAATTGAGTTAATGGTCTGAGCAATCTTGGAGCAACCATTGAGACCCAGAGAAAAGATGCAACCTCATAATTAGAGGGTAGCTCTTTGGAGTTGTGATTCCATCTCTTTGTTTTCCCTTCTCTTCACATAAGGAAGGTGGGGATCTGCTCTTCTTGGTTCCGTGGTATGCAATTTTCCCTTTATTTGGAGCCATATCATTCTATAATTGAATTAGCTAGGTCTGGTTCAGGCCACTTCCTTTCTTTTCTCCCCCCTTGTCTCCCTATTATTTATGAGAGAATGTGAGGCCAAAACTGATGTTCATTTTGGAGTTATCTCAGACCTCAACAGAATGCCAAGCCTTGGAGAATAAGCAGTAAAACAATCACTGTGAGGCATGGGAACTGCACCAGAGTGAGCTTCAGGGCAATTCGGCTGATGGGAAGAATTTGGAAGGAAAAAACCTGTTTCTGGCAGACAGGTACCTTTCTAAAAACCCAACTTATAATTTCTACCTGCTATTCAATAGTTAGTGCCCATCTCCTTGTGATTCCATAGCTCTCTGTAACTATTTCCAGTTTTCTCTAATTGATACTTGCCCCCAGATTTATCTTATTTCACCAGTGTCTTTCAAATTGTTTTGCCTCCATCAAAATCTCAGCAGAGGACCTTCAGTTCTCAATGTGGTTTATGCATCTTCCTCAATGGACCAAGCAGGGGAGCAGAGAGGAAAGAACCCACTCAGTACTCAGCCATTTTCCAGCAAAGTGGAGAGCTCGGCCTTTTCAGGAGTAATGGATTAAACAGAATGGATGCCATGGTCATCTCCTGTGGGCTAACTGCTATAATAATGATCATATATTGAAAAAAGCCATTCTGGATTTATGCAGTTTTAAGCCGACTAGTAATTTTTACTGTAGATGCCTCTTTCTCCACCACCTGGGCTGGATTCCATGTTAACCAAAGACATCCTTTTTGTTATAAGTAACTCTACTTTTTTTCTCTTGTGAAAAGTTAATAATACTCTTCATTTTCTGATAGGCATAAAATACATCTGTTCTTTTCTAATCCAGTTCTCATGTCTGCAAATGATAATAACTCCATGAGATTTCCACACCAGGATTTTTTGGAATGCTGTCCACGTGGACATTGAGAGGAAGCATATAATTGATATGGAGTTTAGTTTGGACATAATTGATAGGAGTTTAGTTTGGACTCAACCCCTAATAAAGGTTTACTTCACCGATGGGTGGCTTCAAATAAGTTAGTGAGTAATGTGATATGAACTTTGCCATTTTGCCTGATTTTAGTAAGGTGACCCTCTGGTTTGAAGGAGACATCCTTGCTCTAATGACTTTTCCCAAGACCTTGTAGAGTCTAGGGAAAGGGCTGGGGGCATAAATATATAACTCAATTAGCTCAAAATAGCCATCATGTCAAGTAGAAGGCTCTCAAGCCAATGGTGTGACTTCTGACAGGGTCTGGGCATGTGTAACCACAGTGATATTTATTAAATGGAATGTCCATCTCGCAGCACTCTCAAAGGTATTCTTTTTTATCTTAAGTTACTGCTTCTCTTTATTGAACACAATGTCCTATAAAAAAGATATATGTCTACAATTGAGCTTTGAAAGAGGTCCATGGGGCCAGTTCCATTTAAAGGGAATGAAGTCAAGCAGTAAATTTGCTGGTCACTCTTTTCATATGGACTCTATCGTAGCCAGCAGTTGGTCTTTGATGTCCTAACAATAGCACTGGGCCCCAGAAGCAGAGGAGCACCTCCATAACACCAAAACTACTCCACATTCATTAAAATTTGGAGACCAGTTTGCAGAGAAGCAAACATCACAGAGCATAGAGTGCAGGCCTCTGGGCTGCAGGTTACTTTTCCCAGTGAAAAATAGTCATCTTCTCTATACTATCTTCTCTGCCTGCTGCATTTTGTACTATATTTTTAATTGGGGGTGACAGTCATAGAGGAATATGCACATTTATAGCTATACAGATCAGTGAAATTTCACACACTGAGACACCTGTGTAGCCAACATTCAGATTAAGAAACAGATCTCCCACCATGCTCCGTTCTAGTCATTTCCTGGACAAGGTGGTAACCAGTGTCCTCATTTCCAACAGCAGAGATTCATTCTTTCTGGTTTTGATTTTTATATAAACAGTATTATCCATCTGGTAGTCCTCTGAGCCTGGCTTCTTTCACTCAACATTGCATTTGTGAAACTACCTGTTGCATGTAGTTACCATTGGTTCCTTCCCACTGTGTGCTTTTAATTTTTTTTTTTTTTTATCCATTTGACTGCTGATGGGCATTTGGGCTGTTTCAAGGTTGGGACTATTTCAAATAATGCTGCCATGATTATTCTTTGAACAAGCCTTTGAGTGCATAGATGAATACATTTCTGTTGGGTACATACCCAGGGTGGAACTGATGGGTCAGTGGAATATACCTATTTCATTTTAGTTGGTACTCTGGATGAACAGTTTTTCCAGTTCATATTCCCATGAGGCTGCTCAGTGTTCTCACCAACACTTGGTACCCCCAGGTCTTGATTTTTTTTATTATTTTAATTTTGACATTCCAATGGCAAAATGTAGTATTTTCACATGTTTAGTGATCACACATTCTTTTAAAAGTCATTTTTCCTTTCTATGTTAGCTATCTACCCAATTGATGCTCAATTTTGTGGCTTCTGGCAAAAAAAAAAAAAAAAACTAAATTATTTAAATTGCGAGAATGAGATTGGTTCCAACTCAACATTTGAGGCACAAAGAAAGAAGAAAAAAGATACGCTATGATGGAGTCCAAGAGGTTGTGCTCAATAAATGACAGACATGGTCTATTAAAAACAACAACAACAATAAAAAAAACAAAAAAACAAAAAACAAAACAGAACAAAGGATAAACTTCTTTGGGGATAGAGGGACCTGGAAAATATAACAGAAAAAGATCAGGAATCAGAGTTGCCCACAAGCTGTTAGATATTAGCAAAGTCATGACATAACTAAAAAAAGCAAATGTGATACAAACTATTCTCAGTAGGGGAAACTTTGAAACTGTTTCCACTTGTTCCCCAAGAGACCATGAGAAGATGAACTTTGTGACACACTAAGGAAAAAAAAAAAAAAAAGAAAATCTGATTAGTCACAAGGAAGAACTTCTTCTGGCCAGAAACAGTAATTAAAAAGTAGAATATACAACTCACAGAGCTTGTGGAACTCCTGTCCCCAGGCATGTCCTGTTTCTCTTGTTATGTCTGGGAAAGGAAGGTAGGAAAAGGCGCCCTTCATCAGGGAAAGTGGTTGCAGGCTGAAACTGTTTAAGCCCCATGAGTGATGAGTAACATATTTGCGGGCACAGTTCCACTCCTACCATATAGCACATGATTTTTTAGCAGTGAAAGGGCAAAGGAAGATGGGAAGAGATGGACCCGTATATCTTGATTCAGAACAGCATATGTTACGGGGTGGGGGCAAAATCTCATGCTAGCACTACAACCATGCAACCAGAAGGATGGCTTAAAGAGGAGCCCGTTCCAGCTCTCATTTCTCAGAGACAATTACCCTGAGGCTTGTCCTTCCCCTCAGATTAACTCTGGATGTACAGCCAGGCTGAGCAACTTTACACCACAGCCCTTGTGGATAGTGGAGCCCACTGGAAATGACATCCCCCGGGCCTCTGCTCCCCTGGATTTTGCCATGTGATAGGCAGAGAGAGCAGGAGATTTTGTTTGACCAGGAGGCCAGCTGCTTCCCATGCCTCTCCTCTGGACCTCCCCTTGGTCCTTTCTTTCTTTCTCCCACATGAGAAAAGACAAAATTTGCCTTTTTAGAAGCATCACCAATGGACACGAGGCAGAATGTGCACTCTCTCTATAGAAAGTGGTGATATGGAACCAACTGGTATCACATTGGTTTTGTGAGGTTTCCCTCTCCTCGAGGTGCTCAGAAGAATCCCATGCTAAATCTCAATTTCCTAACATTGCTCTATCTCAGTTTCTTGAACTGCAAAATGGGGATGACCCTTACTGGTCAATTATGAGAGTGAAAGGAATAGACACATACAAAATCCTAACAGCAAGTGTCTGTTGCACTCAGTGTTGGCTTCTGTATCATCACCATCACCATCATCATCACCACCACCAGTTTTGAAGATGCAATTCAAAAATTAATAGCATTCTCCCCTGGGATGTCTATTCTTAGATAGGGAAAATGAAATTCAGAGAGTTGAAATGAATTGCCCAAGGTCATGCAATATCAATAAGTTAAAATATTATATGTGCCATGGGAAGTCCTTACAGAATTTTTATAATCTTCCAGTGATATAGCTGTTATTATTTGATTTTACTGACTAGAATACAGAAGCACAGATTTTTCATAGGGTACAAACTTAGAAGCAGAACTGGAATCTAAACAACTACAAAGCCCATGTCCACTCTTTGGAAGCTCTTTTGGAGTTCATGACTTATTTTGGTTGATGGGAGGTATGACCAAGGCATGATCCAGCAAATGGATAAGTGTATTTTTGCATTTGAATCCACCTTTGTCCTTCTGTACTTTTTCATCGTCATGAGAGAAAGGTGTGGCAGACAGCCTCCTGGTTGCAGAAGAGTGAAAGATGTACTGAGCAAATCCAGACCTAACCCACAGCTTGGGAGTCAGACTCCACCCAGATCTTCTGAATTCTAGCTGACCCACTGACCCATGAAGGTATGAGAACATGCTTATCATCATAAGTCTCTGAGTTTTAGGTATAGTTTGTCCTATAACATTATTAGGCAACAGCTGAATAACATAGGGCTTAGAGTAAGTGATATCTGAGACATGCAAGGTACAAGAAAAGTTTCTTAATCTGTGACCTCCCTACGCACAATCTTGGGAATCTTATCAAAATTCTTATTTTGATTTAGTAGTTCTGGATGAGGCCTAACACTTCTTTTCCTTCCTTTTTCTTTCTTTATTTTTTCTTGGTACTGGGGATTGAATTTGGGTGTTTTGCCACTGAGCTACCCGCCCCCCCCACTCCAGCCTTTTTTAGTTTTAATTTTGGGACAGGGTCCCACTAAGTTGCTCAGGCTGGTATTGAACTTGTGGTCCTCCTGCTTCATCTCCTCAGCAGCTAGAATTACAAGTGTGCACCACTGCGCCTCATCTAAGACTTATTTATTTATGTATCTATTATTTGTACCAGAGATTAGACCCAGAGATTGGACTCACTTAGCCACTGAGCCCCATCCCTAATCCTTTTTATTATTATTATTTTTTGAGACAGAGTCTCATTAAGTTACTTGGGGCCTCACTAAGTTGCTGAAGCCAACTTTGAATTGCAATCCTCCTGCCTCAGCCTCCTGAACCACTGGTATTACAGTTGTTCACCACTGGACCCAGCTAAGACTTATTTTTTAAAAAGTTCCCAGGAGATACTGCTGGTCCACAGACAGAATTCTGGATACAAGGGCTGATATGCCATCCTGGGCTTTTTAATCTGTTTTTCTGGGCCACAACTGTACCTGGTGAACATTTGAGAAATGAATGGGTTACCTTATGTGCAAGGGAAGGACAATCCTTGTTCTCATAATGAGAATCCTCTTTGGATACTTTCTGCACACCCCTACTGTCATGTATGGCAAGAAGGGCAGCTCATGTTAATGTGTCCTCAGCCCATTTTATGGACTCAGAATTAGAAACACATAATGGAATCCATTCCTCTTTTAAAGTTTTGCTCTGTTTCCTGAAATTTAAAGATTCCCAGCAATAAACCTGGCTTCCAATCCATTTGGGACTCATAACCCATATCAGCCTTCCAAGTCATAATGTAACTGAGGTGACAGAAGACAAAGTCTATTTCTGGTTTTCTTAACTTGCTTGCAGAAATGAAATGGGAAGTGGCACAGACCTGTAATCCCAGTGACTCGAGAAGATGAAGCAGGAGGATGGCAGGTTCAAAGTCAGCATCAGCAACTTAGCAAGGCCCCAAGCAACTTAGTGAAACCCTGTTTCAAATTTTGAATATAAATAAAAATGGCTGGGATGTAGCTCAGTGGTTAAGCATCCCAGGGGTCAATCCCTCGTACAAAATAAAATAATAAAAAAAAATAAAAATCCTAGTATAAAAAATAAAGAAATGGGAAAAAGACAGTGAAGGGACATGAGAGGGCAGCAGCACAGAAAAGTTAGGACACTTTTCTAATTGGGTTTTTTGTCTAGTACCCAGTTTTCACCCCCAATTCCTACCCCCACCATAACCACCCCCTTCACTACCACCACACTGGAAGAACCGAGCCCCATGAGATTTTTGTTCTTTGGGCATTCTGCAAACCAAGAATTCTTTCCAAGGGGATAGGTCCCTCTTCTTCTTTTAGTTTTTCATAAACTGAAGATATATGGTCATATACTGATATTTTAATTATAGAAAAACATCATCCTGAAACTCAACTTTCAAATTCTGTGAAATTTACCAAGGGTGCCTTTGGGTAGTTGTAGATCCTAAACTTAAATAAGTTTATTAAAAATATTGCTATAACTTCTTAATAAGCTAAACATACAATTGCCATATGACCCAACCATTCTTCTCCTAAATATTCACCCAAAAGAAATGAAAGCATATGTTCATGCAAAGACTTAAAACCAAATGTTCACTACGTCTTCATTTTAATAGTTCCCAAATTGAAAACAACCTAAGTGTTCTTCGTTGGATTAGCATATTGTATATCTAGGCATACAATGGAGTACTAATTGGCAAAAAATAGGAACAAATTCTCAATTTTTTGCAGAACAGAAAGAATAGATCTCAGAATTGTCATGGTGAGCAAAGAAGCTAGAGCATGTCATACTGTGGACTCTGTATGATTCCATTTGCATAAAAGTCTAAGAGATGCAATACTAATGTACAGAAACAGAAGGCAGATAAGCAGTCACCTGGCAATTGCTGGAAATCACAAAGAGGCACAAGAATACTTCTGGAGATGATAGATTTATTTATTATCTTCATCATGATAATGGTTTTTGCAGGTGTCAATATTGTTAAATTGTTAACTTTAAATATGTACAGTTCATGGTTTATCCATTGCTCCTTAGAAAAAGCTGTACTAAAAAATAGTAAAATGACTGCCACTGTCCTCCTTCTCTCCTCATTACTGTCTCCAAGGGATATCTGGGAATGAAGGTGTGATTCTTCTTTGTGTCTTTGTTATTGGCATGAATGTTCTCTGTGGATGATGTAGGTGTAACGTAACACCTGGGAGTGCTGTGATATCATTTCCAGCTTCCCTGCATCCTTCATCTAGATTCTACACATAGCTTGTTATTTTTGAAAATAGATATGCAGTGTCCAGCAGGAAATGGCCTGGCATATTGCATGCAAAGTCTACTTGCCTTTTCACTGCTGTTGAATATCTGGGGGTTGAGGTACCCCCAAATGGAAATCTGGCAGCTCAGGGACCTAGACTTAGAGATATAACCCTTCCATTCCATGGGCTCTACATAACTCTCTTCCAGGGGAAACGGGGATGTGGCTCTGTCATGGAGGCTTTAATGTCACAGAGAGCATTCTGTGCAAAAATGACTTGGTTTACTAAAATGGGCATGGGTCAAAGCCAACAGGAAGAGGGGTAGTTAACCTCCTGTTTTTACTTCTACTCAGTTTACAGAAATAACTTTCCAGAGACACATGCTGGTCTGTGCTTGGGGAGTTGGTGCTAAGCTATTTATCAAAGTACCTTGGC